>NW_027412668.1:15787304-17132109 GCF_025532065.1 Leptinotarsa decemlineata | reverse complement strand
TTATCGTTGTGTAAAAGTCATGATTTGTTTTTCCACAATACCGGACATTTCCTTCGTATTGCTTCCCACTAGCGGCGTATAAGTTAAAGATAATACTCCTTATTGAGTATACGATCATGTGGCAAGAACTCCTATGAACTACGCCACGGTAATCAAAGAAGCCAGTGAGCAAAATCTTGACATTTAATCGAACTTGGCGTGCTTTTTTCAGTCTCGACTCTCGTAGGCTCTTACATTTAACGATTGGACGTTGGTTTCGATGTCATTACCATATACCCATGATTCTTCACCAGTTATGACCCTTTTGAGCAAGACTGGATTGCCATTAACGTCATTCAACAACTCCTGAGAGGTGTTCATGCGACGGTTTTTTTTTGTCAAAATTAAACAATTTTGGAGCGAACTCTGCTGCCACACGCTTTACGCCGATATGCCGACATCCTCAACAACTTCTCTAATAGTGAGTCGACGATTCTCCATAGCAATTTTCTTCACTTTTTCAACATTTTCATCGGTTGTTGATGTGCTGGGGTATCCAGGACGAGCGTCGTTATTCTCATCTTCTCGACTATCTATGAAAAGCTTGTACTACTTGTAAACATTTTTCAGAGTACAATAACCGTATGTCACTGTCAACATTTCAAGTGTTTTTGAGTACGAAATTCCATTTTCCACACAAAATTTGATACAAATTCTCTCGATCTATTTTTTTGATAGCAGAAAATTACCAAACACGCAGACCACTTATAACTTTTATGCCTCTCACCAACTAACCGAACATGCTAAACAGCTAAAACTGTGAACATATGTTCGAGTCGGGGGTACCAAAATGAAACAAATTAAAAAATTGCCAATTGAATGTACATAGCCCAAAAAACTTGAACACAACCTTATTTTTTTAACTGGCTTCGTATGTAGGTACATGTATATGTACACAGCTTGTATATTTCGTACATATTTAAGTGGAATTTCCTATTAACTTTTTCGAATGAGAACTAGTCAGAAGTCAAAATTCAAACGTCATTGCTTTAAAAAACAAAAAGTGTTGCTAGGCTACACAATACGATATCAAATGCCGTAAGGTTCTATTCACCGAAGGCAAATGAGTGAAGAATAAGTTGATGTAATCACTCCTAAAAAAAATATAACCCCTTCAATTCAAATAAGATTCCTCTTGGCTGGGATTAAATCAAATAGGTGAATGAATGTCATTACGATGTCATCGATGACATAAGCAGATCAAGCTTATTCCGTGACATTAAAAAATCGTAATTCATGAATGAAGTGTGTGTATTTTCCATAATGTTATCCAATTTGGTACTGAAGAGCCTTGGGGCAAGTGTCTTAAGGCGAAACATCGGTGTATACCAGTGAGGATAGCAGTGTTCTATGTTAGTGCAATTTGTTACCATTCATTTAAAGTAGAACTCATGTGAATGATATCTGATTTTTATTCCACAACGAATGTTTGGAATACAAACTGAGTAGAGAAAAATATCTTCTGTATAATTCAGTGTTCATATAGAAGTATTTGTTTCGAAAGAATTTTTTCTTTCGTATAATTCAATGTTTATATGAAAGTAGCTGTTTCAGGAGGACTTTTTTTCAGTTTGTGTCTGAAAGTTACTTCTTTGCATGATCTTCACATCCATGTATAGAGTTACTTCCTTCCTTTCTTTGGAAGACTCCTTCTTTTTTTTTGTATCAAGATGGAGTAGTAGAAAGCCAAAAACTTTCTTTCCCAAGAATGGAACAATTCTTCACTAAAAAACAGCTTCACAAAATAATTTTTTTATACGAAAATCATACATATTCTTGGAATCGGAGTCTCGTTCAACTTTGATATTCATGGATTGGAACTGTTTATCCAATGTACGCTATGAAGTGATTTGAACAAAACTCACCTGAAAATCTTAACTATTCATCTCATCCCCAGTCACCATACAGATATAACATAACTTATGAACAGTATGTAAGATAGTATGTGAAACCACTAATGTGCTTCGAAATTGTTGCGGCTGTTTTTGTAAAAAAGAAAACTTCTTTCAAATATTTTTTTTGAAAGAGTCAATGTTTAAAAGTATTCCGTCGCCAGACTCACGAATTATCAGAGATCTCCCACATAATTTTACTACTTTTCATTCGTTCTAGCATTTTTCACATTGAATTCAAAAAATGATATAAATTTACAGGTTCGATTTGGCAAGTAATTATTGTCAGGTTTGAAATCTCTCTTTTAATAACACTAGTTTACAGTCAATTTACGGCTGTAATGCCAAAAGCAGGTCTTTGCGAAAATGATAGTAAAAATTTCCTAACACGTAAGATTTTTGAGTTATTATTTTTTTTCACAAAAATTTAATGAACACGACATTCGAAATTTGCTTTTCCCCTAAATTGAGAAAATTGTTCAAAATCTGGCAACACAGAGTTTAAAACAAGTTTAAAAGCCGTTCTGCTCCATAAAGGTAACAGACCGTTAGTTAGGGATGCCACAGATTATGCTGTAGACGACCCCTCCCGATATAGAAGGCCCCGACACTCTGTCGAATGAGGCCCTCATGTCCCCCGTTAACGCATGAACAACTTTCTCATCCATCCCACCCCAACCAGGTAAAGGTATCCCGTGAAGGGCGGCACTGATGTCTAAGGACTTCATGCCGTCATACCATCAGCCATGAACCCATTGGTCCTTCTTGAGACCAATAATTAGCCGAAAGGTTAGGGGAGCTGGACTCCAAGCCTGAACGAAACGAGGATGACCTTCTGAAAGGTAACAGAAGACCCTCTATTCCTCTTGCACATGCAGTTGCCATGAAAAAAACACACGAATGTTTGCCACGTATTCTAAATGCAATAAGATGTAATACGTATAAGTGGCAAATATGTGGTGACCTAAAAGTCATAGGACTATTACTAGGTCTTCAGGACGGATTTACGAAGTTTTACTGTTTTCTTTGCCTTTGGTAGTAGGGCAACACAGAGCCATTATCAAGTAAAAGAATGGCCTCCGAGAGATAAATATATTTCCAGGTCAAGCTAACGTAAAGAATATACTTCTTGTTAATCCCAAAAACGTTATTTTACCTACATTACACATTAAACTGGGGTTAATGCATTAGATAAAGAAGGTGATGCGTTTAAATACCTCAAGCATGTTTTTCCAAAATTAAGTGATGCAAAGCTCAAGGAACGTATATTTGTTGGACCACAAATTAGAAAACTACAAAGTGATCAACAGTTTGATCAAAAGTTAAGTGATGTTCAATTAGCTGCGCGGAGTTCTTTCAAAATAATTGTTTCGGAGTTTTTAGGGAACAGAAAGTAGAAAATTACGAAACACTTGTATATGAACTACTTGGAAACTACTGCAGAATAGGATGTCGCATGTAACTCAAAATCCATTTCTTGCACTCCCGTTTGAATTTTTTCCCAGAAAATTTGGGTGCTGTCAGTGACGAACAAGGGGAAAGGTTCCACCAAGACAAAATGACAATGGAGCAACAATGGGAGATTATTGTTGGTTCCTTATGAGGTGAAACGATAAAACAAAATGCAAAATGGTTATGCACAAAATACTTTATTTGAATGTTTTTTCATGTGTATTGTAAATAAAGTCTGTTATCCTCAAATTATATTGTTTTTTTCTTGTTTTGATCTTATATTTCCATATAATATGTGAAAATTTTCGTATAAAATGAAAATAACTATAACTGAAAATCTTTACGTGATGGAAAATTTTTAATGTCAGGATGCTTTGAACTCTCATGTATAACCATTATAATATTAGTCGCAATTTTTTTTCTTATTTGTTAGCTAGTGTAATCGAACTTCACCATACATTCACAGCGTTGGTGTATTCTTCAAACAAGAATATTTAATGTCTTGTTAACCAATCGCTAAATTAACAATGAGTCATGCTCGTCGCTCATCATGATTCGGAAATGTTAATAATACGTTATTTCATTTGAATCGACACCTCAATGATTTATTGGATGTAATCGACATTGACCAGCAACATCATTTTATTGCATTTGTTAAGGTCACGCCAAATATGTATTTTGCCGGGGGCGCAACTATGCTTAGATGAGTTATGCTAAAATTAAGATCGAATTTATGATTCTAAGGACATAAGACGATCTCCTTGAAAAGTGGATTTAGGAGAAGTATTTTAATGTTATCATAAGAAATATCTATTAAATCTACTTTTGACCATATGATCAGGTGCAGAAACTGTTTTATTTAAGATTATTCAATATCAGCAAGACATATTTGCTTTGGGATACTAATGATCTTTAGAAGGATATAGTTAATACAGTTTTCCATCGTATTCGTCGGCTTTTTAGCCAGAAAATTTTTCTGAAACCAAATTGTGTCTGAAAGTTACTTCTTTGCATGGAGTACAGTTTACAGTTTATTTTGAAATCGATTGCTTTCTTCCTTCCTATCCATTTTAAACAGAATTCCTATGGCTGGGATTTAATCAAATAAACGAATGAATGAGTTAAATCTACTCATGTTATCGATGAAATGAATAGATTTAACTTATTCGTGACATGAAGTCGTAATTTTATGAATGGATCTTATAATATTATTCAGATTGGTGCTGGAGAGGCAATAAGACAAGTGCCTTATTTCGAAACATCGAATTTCCGCCATTGAGGATGACAGTGTTCCATGTATGTAAAATTTCAACTCTTTCATATACTATATTGTGTAATAATGTGAATGATATCTGATTCATTTCCATAATGAATGTTTGGAGTACAAACTGAATAGAAAAAAGTGTTTTTGTATACTTCAATATTCATATAGAAGTAGTTGTTTCGAAAGCATTTTTTCTTTCGTGTAATTTATTGTTAATATGAGAGAAATTGTTTCGAGATGCTTTTTCTTCCATTTTATGTCTGAAAGTTAATTCTTTGCATGAAGTACACATCTTTGTAAAGGGTTTATTTTGAAATCAATTGCTGTCTTCCTTGCTTTGGTACATTCACACTTTTTTTGGAGAAATAGAAAGCCAAAACCTTTCCTCCCCTAAAAAAACCCCTTCCAATTTACAATCTTCTATATTTACTAATGCTATCAAATGCATCAATAATTTTTTTGATACCTGCTGCAAATTTATTCAGATTACATTAGCTCCTCAATACAATTTCTAATGAAATAAAATGTCACCTGTAATCTAACCCACCTACATTGAATGAAGAAAAATTACAGAAATTGGATATAGATTATATATTACTACCTGTTTTCGCACGAGTTCCTACATTTTTTCGTCAAAGTGTCGCATCAACTCGTGAATAATAATAAAGACCAATATGTTTATAGCTACCAATTTCAATTCTCAGAGAGGTGAGTACCTATATATCTGAGAACACAACAAAACAAAACGGCGACCTCAAACTTCAAAATTGTACAGTACGTAAAACAAAACCAACGCACTCACAACCTTTCCTCATCAAGCGTGTCGCACCGGTTTGTGCGGCTGGTGGAATTTATTTTGTTGTTTCAATTTTGCGATAACTTCTGAAACATTAATTTAAATCGTTTGGTGTGAAAAATTCTTGAAATGTGCGTGAAATGCTTGAAGTAACTACCGTATTCAGTGCGATAAGGTTTAATATAGTATACGTCCGAATAGTTTTTTGATTACTACATCACATGTGATCATTATTTCAACATCCGCCTTCGCGAACTTTCTTGTTGACTTATAAAAGAACCACAATATGTAATGAACTGTTTTGTTATATCTCAAAGGAATTATACAGGGTTTTCGATGAAAGCTCGCACGGGTAACATCGCCGTCCCAACTTCGTATGGATAACATCATCATATTTGAACAAATTTATACAAAATATTAGTGAATTATACAGTTTATATGTAGGTCTATATGATGAATCTTCCTTTCGAATCACTCCGTCATTTGGTAAAAACCATATAAAAATCCATTCAGTAGTTTTTGAGTTTGCCGAGTCCTGATTGAACCAGATAAAGTCCCGGATCAGGGCTGTTTTTCAGCATAAATATGCTGCCGGTTCAAAATGACTTCAAAACCCCAGAAGACTGTCAAAATCCTATGAATTAATATGGATGTTCATTTTTTACTTCAACTTGTGTCATCAGTTATGATCTCCGATAAACGGAGCTCAGGAAGAGATTCCAAAAATAGGCGGCCTTCAAATTCGAATAAAAATAGTGACACTGAAATTCTCAACCACGAAAGCCTTAACCATTTTGTCACAAACCAATTTTGAATTCAAACTACGCCAGAGATTATCATAAGAGACTACTTCAAATGCAATTTGTTACGATAAAATACATCAGAGATATAAATAGAAATGCAATAAGACAGTGATAATGAAAGAGAAACTGTACTGGTTACATCGCCAAAACTTTCGTTCGGCAAAGACTTTGTGAAGTCTAGTCATGAACACGGACTGCTTTGAATTCTAGGTGTGTATAATGGGAAAAGTGTTTCATTTACGAACAAATTGCAATATTTAGGAACTCAACATATACTTCATATTTCACTACTGTTACCCACAACACCCAGAAAATATTCCAAATATACAATAATTCCTCGCTGAAATCAGAGACCTAAAATTACTCATCTGAGCATGAGAATTCAATTTAATCAAGAGCACCAATTTCAAACTTTCAGTGCACCATATTTCTCAACGAACAGAATCATGTTTTTTGATATCACTCACTCCCTTTAACTTCGCTCTTCACCTCTTCACTTTTCATCATTTCATTTTTGTTACAAGACTATAAAATTCATTGAATATTTCGTATCACACTCTTTTACTCAATTTTTGAAACTCTGCCTCCAAATTTTTCAATTTTATGTATTCCTTGAGAAATATCTACCAGAAACATCATCTCCAATTTTACAATTTTTTCTTTCACGAATTCCGTACATTAATTGAGGCCCCAACTCTTTATGATGAGTGAGAAATTTTCCTCAATAGCCCACCAACGAAATTTTCTATGGTTGCAAGTTTGACTAAATCCTACCAATAGTACGTAGCAATGAATTCATCAAATTCCAAAATATAGTCATGGCACTAGAAAAACCATATGAAAGGCTTTATTGTATAATAATGGCCAATTATGAGCTAACCAACGTCAACCAACTTAAATTTTTCATGACAGAGGCGAATCGAGAAATTACTTCATCCTCTTTTATTCATTCAGCTATAAGAAATCTCTATAGGCAGAAAACCAATGTTTCACGATAATCCCACAGTATTATGAATATAACACGCTCGAATCCAATTCAAAATAATATAGAACAGTTCAGAAATAATTTTTGAATATTTCACTTTTCACATATTGACAGTGAAAGCGTATGTTACTCATATTTGCGCTCGATACTTCTAAAGCCTTTGACATTGTCTGACATGAGGGTTTTGCTGGCCAAACTATGGTGATATGGCTTGTCAGATCATTTTTGTGTATGGCTCTCTAGCTTCTTGAAAGAACGTTTCCTGGATATCTCTCGAATACATTCACCATCACACACTTGTATCGTCTGAATTCCAAAACATCTGCTGCGGATGCACATCTTCACCGGCAGCAGGAGGTACATATCTTAATGAGGATCTAGAGGTGATTCCGAATTTGGGTGAAAGTAACCAGGTGAAAAATATGGATGTCTTAGAACCGCATATAATAATGTCAGGACAGACAATTCCGCTTTCTTCTTCGATAAGTTTGATGGGGGTTGAAATGGACACAAATATGTCTTGGCACAATAATGTCGCTGGAATTGCAAAGGTTGCTTCTCAAAAACTTGAAATACTCGAAGAAAGGTTAGAGATTTCTCTCTCTCTCTTATAGATACTTTCACGGGAGGTGTTCAAATGACTTGGCACATTTGATTCTATACGAAGAGCGGTACATATCAGAAATACGTGAGAAACTGTGGCTGCTTATCGTTTTGAGGTTCAACTCAGTACACCTCAAACTGCACTATTTAAGGAATTCCTCCATTTGGAGAATTGCGTTCATGTGGAGTAAACTTCCTGAGAACGTTTTCCCAAATGTATTTGATCTCCAGCGATTCAAATCCAAATAAAAAAGGTAGTTTTTATATTATGTCATATTGAAGCGCCGCCACCCATGCCGATGTCGCTTTTCACCGAAGTTAAAGAGTATATTGTTCTGCAACCAATCTTACATTACAGTGAATTGTATAAAAGAAGTGTTATTTTTAGACTGTAACACTACAGAGATGATAGACGTCGAGTAAATGACCTCAGCTCCTTATTCTGTTAGCAAACTCAAGAGGGTAGATGGTGCAGCCCAAAAAGCGACTCGATCACCTCCTCAAAAGCAGAGTACCTATTGCATCAATCTGCCTTACATCGAATTCTTGAGCATCAGAAGCAGAATCTGCAACATTAAATTTGTTCAGATTGGCTAAATGACTGCCGTAGAGGATAATCCAGAAGGGCGCCTCCTCAAATTGTGTCACAGGAGATCTATTTTCCAAACCACACTTTTGTGTTTCTCTCTTCTACGTAATGTTGTAGCAGACTGATCTTCGATCAGGTCCTGAATAGAATGACGAAAATGTACCATGATCTGTAAGTCTTGAAGTGGACTATTTCTCAGTGTTTGGCAGATTCTCACTCTTATCAGCTGACCTGGAATAGACCCACTCGCCTTTGATCTTTCTACGTACCTATGAAATTGACGATAAAAATGAATGAAATAAGTAAAAAAAACTATGATAAACGGTTTTAATAAAAAAAGTAATAATGTCGATAATGCACTAAAAACTCAATAATAATTCGGAAGATCCTAGGTAGCAGTCATCACACCACTCTCCCCATCAATCAACAGATTAATCTGTTGAGAGAAATGGGGTCAAACGTCAATTACTAAATTTGACCCAAACAGACAAAGAAATAAAAACGTTTAAAAAAGAAATAATAAGGAGGGTATGCACAGACGATGAGAACAGAATGATGTAACCAGGAAAGAAAAGTGAAAACAATAATTTTAAAATATAAATATCAAATAAATATAATAGACTGAAGAGAAGCTAATAAGATTGAGGACATGGTGAAAAAGGAAAAAGTGATTGATAGAGGAATAACTTTTAAAAACCGATATTGACGTGAAAGGATTCACAATGAGAAGAATAATATATTCATATTTTTCGATAATACCCATTGCGAATCCACCTCTTGAAAATACTGTGTTAAATGGCAGAATCGAATTTCCCGTCCTCATTATATAAACTGTCTCAAGTTTTACATTTTGCATTGAATAACATATCACAGCAACGAAAGTTATTTGGGACAAGATTTATCAAAATTGATTACCACGAGTATTCAGAATGTTGAGCAACTGGTCAATTGATCTTTAAAAGTCTTGACCATAAATTACTGCATCGAAATGTTATAAAAGAGTATTTTATTTACCTCAATTTGCTAAACTAGTTTGAAACCATCATTTACACAATTTATATCTATACTATTGTTAATGTGTGAAGATGGAGTTGAGGAAAAATGGAATGGAATGGATTTTTTAAATGCAAGAGAATGTAGATCACTATATACCGTTTATGTGTATTGTATACTCATCTTTCAGTTTATCAAAAATAAAAAATGTTCTATTCAAAGGAAAAACCCAATAAAGAAATTCAACTGGAAACATTAACTTTTTCTTTTCTTTACTGATAAGGTGGTAAAATGACAAAAGGGACATTTTGTAATATATTGAAGTTTGTGTTGTTTTTTACTGTGAACAGTTATTGTGTCATCGTCACTGTTAAGAATGGCTGTAGATTTCGAATTATTTTTACATTTATTTTTCAACATTGAGATAATGAGAAATCAATTTTTACCACCACAGAAAAACATTTTCGTCAATATTTTAACATTTTTAAAATACAAAAACATAAGGCTTTCGGAAGCAAAAAATCATTTTGGCGCACATAGAAAAACAAAATTCTTTAGCTTCTCTGTCATGATATGCAAAAGACGAATCTACCAAAATAAACAGGAAACTAAACTTGTATTGTGACGCTATTGTATAGCGAAACACGCGTTTTGTAACACTATTTTGTAAACTGTCGAGTTGAAATCTCACATTGAAGTGTTTTGAATAAACTTGTATTGATGTTTATTCTATAAGAAAAAGTATTGATTTCGAGAAGCAATGTTTTTCACTCCTGTATTGTGTGAAATTCAGTGAAATTATGTCTGAATGATGTGATGAAACTAACAGAATGAAAAATAAGTGGCAATGTGGTCGTGTAGAAATAATTGAAATGACCAAACTTTTTTAAAAACTTCAACTTTTCCGTTCAATCTCTACATTTATGAATAGAAAAGGAGATTAGATTATTATATGAATCGATAAAATAGGTAAAAAAATTATGTTGAACGGTTTTATTGAAAAAAAGGATGATGATGATATAGATAATGTACTTAAAACTAAAAAATTATGCGGAAGGTCCTAGATAGCAGTCATCACACCACTCTCCTCGGCAATCTTTCGTATTGATCAGATGTAAAATTAATAAAATCGTTGGGCGTAGTATTCACATATTTACCTGGGTATATTACTGAGGAGAGTGATGTGATGAGTGCTACCTAGGACCTTCCAAATTATTTTTTAGTTTTCGGTATATTATCTACATCATTATTATCTTTCTTTTTTCAATAAAACCGATGAATATAAAAAATGTTTTTTACTTTTTCAAGTTTTCAGTTTCTAATTTGTTACTCAATTCTTCTCATTCTGTTTAGTTCATTTAGTGCCTCAGTATTACAAGGAAAAGGAATATCTATCAAACGACAGGACCTTTTTCTATTTAAACAAAAAGTCAGATAGCGCCCTCTGGGTGACGAGTTATACAAACAACTCTATTATACAGGTTGTCTCCTAGCTGGTACGAAACTTCAGAGGGTGATTCGTTAGGTCGTTTTAAGAAAAAAGTTCCCATGAACATATTTCCGGAGTTGTTTTGTTTCTGAGATTCAGGGCATTGAAGTTAAAAAAAAACGGTATTTATAAAATATCATAAATATCCTCAGATCAATTTGGTTGAGAATTGCTACAATTATTTGAAGTGATGAGGCGCTTATTTTGCACTAACTAGATTGAAATTATTAGGTCCAGTGGAGTCTCAGCCAACGATATTGAGAAAATAGAGTACGCCACTGACTTCTTGTTATATTTTTTCATTTTTTTTAAGGTAATCAACTGAAAATACAACTTTTTTGTCGCTTGTGTTTTCTTCATATCTACCTTCGTTTTCGAGAAAAAAAATTGAAGCCACTTTGCATATCATGAACACCTGTTTTGGAGACCAGTTGATAGTGATAGAGTTGTCATATCAGTGAAAGTTAGACTAGTCATCCATCAACTGTAACAACGTCTGAACTAGAAGAAGCCATACTTGATTCGATAGAAAAAGATCCTTCAAATAGTACCAGGAAGATTACACCGCAGCTGAAAGTCAGCCCAAAAACCGTATGGACAATTCTAAAACGAAACCTCCTGTACAGCGGGTCCAAACTCTACTGCCTCAGGATTTTTACCCAAGAATAATGTTTTGCAGGTGGTTGATTCATACGATGGCACAAAATAATAATTTCTCACGAAATATTTCATTTACCAATGAAGCAAATTTTTCACGAGATGCTATTATGAACTTTCACAATGACCATTTTTGAGCCGACGAAAATCCCCAAGTTATTAGAGAAAGTCATTTTCAGCAACAATTTTTGCTGATCGTTTGGATGGGAATCATTGGTGACCACCTAATTGGCCAATTTTTTTCTACCAGCAAGATTAACAGGTGAATTCTACACGTGCTCTTTGCGAGATCATTTACCCATTTCGTTAGAAGAAGTGCCGGTACTTGTAATAGGCAACATGTGGTTTTTACACAACGGGCTTCAGTTTATTTTGGTGTTCTTCCTCGTCAGCATCTTGACATCACCAACCCTAATCGCTGAAGCAAATTTCAACCAAATCATTGTAAATGTATTTATGATATTTCATAAATACCGTTTTTTAAACTTCAACGCTCTGAATCTCAGAGCGTTGAAAATATGTTCATAAAAACTTTTTTTCTCAAAACGACCTAACGAATCACCCTCTGAAGTTTTGTACCGTAGTTAGGGAACATCCTGTATTTATCACCAAAAAAAACTGAAAACAATGCATTTTCACGTAAATTTTGTTAGAACGTGATGAATGCCAAGTAGACCAATAAAGGAAAAACATTCATGTTGAAAATACTTTTCTGATTATTGGTACATTTTGTCAGGTTCATATCAGAAATAATAAATATATGCTTTCTCTTTCAACTTTCTCATAACTCGAAATTTCGATTTCAATTGCGAAATTTCAACTTTTAACTCGAGATTAAAGTCGATTCGAAATGAAGCAATGCCTGATGGGATTGAAAATTGAATACACAAGATTCCCCTTTTCGCTTGAAAAAAGTTGGTAGTGCCTTCTCGGCGATGAGTGATACTATCATCTTTCTAATAGAAACGTACTTAAAATGGTGGTAAATTTTGTATGACCTTCATATTTTGTTCCTTTGAAAACTTGAGACTTTTGAAAGGGGCTTCTTACTTCCGCACTGTATAAATATCACATTATCAAAATACACCTGGTGTATTAGCATTGTAAATACTGTCAATCTCATATGTTAGTCAGGAGAGTTGGGTTAATGAATTTTAAACTTTTGTATATGTTAGTTTTTTTGTTAAAATTCTCATGGTCACTAAACTCTTCATTCGATTTGCTTTTACTCATTTTTCAAATAACTCATTTCGCATTCAACATCTGGACATTCTAATAAAGATGATCGGCAGAACTTGATGTGATTTCAATACATGATGCATGAAGGACGAATTTTTTTTTCACCAACGCAGTGTTACTCATAAATCTTATATTTGAGCATGTCGGGGGCGTTTTACTTCTAAATTATAATAGTGATTGCTTCACGTCTGATGATAGACTTTATGGTAATTATATCTAATGAACTTTCGTTCATTATGTACGAACATTTGTATGGACAATAAGAAAAAAATCTGGTTAGAAGGGATTTTCATTCACGAAATTTCAACGAAAATATTTCTACAGTGTTATGCAAATTTAGTGGCACC
This sequence comes from Leptinotarsa decemlineata, assembly GCF_025532065.1. Classification (NCBI taxonomy): domain Eukaryota; kingdom Metazoa; phylum Arthropoda; class Insecta; order Coleoptera; family Chrysomelidae; genus Leptinotarsa; species Leptinotarsa decemlineata. The sequence continues at coordinate 17,118,961 of NW_027412668.1, read as the reverse complement.
AGTGGTAACTTTATTAGTAATAGAGATGAAAAAACATATAATTTGTCAAAGTAGTAACTTCTTTTGCCCATCATTGAGATTCAAGAAATAAAAAACAATTCTAATAAATCCTTTGAACCTCTTTATTTTTCACCCGATTTTTCATTTCACTAAAAATTTGTCATATGCTTTCATAATTTTTTGTTGTCAGGGGAAAATGAATTGTCATATTTCTTACCAAAACAGTCAACAGAGATATTCTCGATCATTATCATGTACTAGCGACCAGAACCAGCTTCTTTCTCAATGACCTTAGTTGAAAACAACTCAAATAAAATAATATTTACAACTATAAAACTTAATACCGAAGCAGGTCTGTACCTATCTATCTGAAGACAACATAAAATGGCAATGTGACCATAACCTAAATAATCACAACAGGTTTGTTTTGGTACTGGATTTTGAAGTGTTAGAGCACCGATCCGAATTGATGCAGAATCAAGTAGTAGAACACTAGCCACGTTACAGATGAGTTCTGTGATAGTTGTCACAAATAAATAAACAAAACATATAAATGCAATTATTTCTAAGTTGTTTCGTAAATGTTATTCCAATTATAAAAATAGAAATATTAGATGAAATATAGGTGAAAAATGAGGTTATGTAAACAAAAAGGACTGCACATTCATACCCAACACAACGAAAAACATCTAATAATGTGCATGTGTGAAATGGAAGTCGCAATCACACCCCGCTGAAATGTCTGATAACCGTCATTCTGCAATAGTTCCGAATCAGTTAAAAAAAGCGAAACACTTTGAGGACGATTCCCAAACTATTCTCAATGAAACAAAACAAATTTCAATAACTGTACATCTTCGACCTGTACCAAACTGGGAATCGAAACAAAACTCACGTGAAATAACACTAACGCAATTGCAACCTTTTTTCATCATGCGTGTCAGGTCGGTATGTGAGGCCTCTTGAATTGGTTTTGTCGCAAGATAATTTTGAGTTTACAATAACTTTCAAGGTATTCATTTGAACTGTACATCGTAAGGGGCAATTATAGTACATGAAACGCTCAAGGTAACGAACGTATGCATTTCAATAAGGATCATTATCGCAAATAGCTTTATAATTACCAGTATCATATGTGACCATTGACATGTGCCAATGCGACCTCTCTGAAGACTTATAAAAGTAGAACAAAATGTGGTGATTTGTTTTGTTGTGTTGAATGGATCAGGCAGAGTTTTCGATGAAAGCCCCCCCCGCTGTACCCGAGTCACTCTACCGCCCCGACTCAGCAAGGATAACATTTTCATGGATTATTATACTCAGCGATGTTTCGTAAATTATTTCAACCGTTCTAACTTGGTGCAATTGAGTTACAACCCTGGAATAAATTCGGAATCTATAGCCAAAATTTTAAAATTACTGATATTTAAAATTTTAGTAATTTATTTCCACTGATCTAGGAAGATTGATATCAATATTACCCAATATCCCACCCGTAACGCATAAGAATGACTCATTGGCGTGGGAACAATGAATATTTATAACAATCTTGAAATTAGCATATACATTTTCAGCCTTCCTTTACCAGCTCCTATCAGTAGGATATGAATAGAGTGTGGTGCTTCAGCTTTTATTATATTTAATATTTTATGGAAGTTTCCAATCACTTTTCTCAGTCAAGATGTTGTTAGCAATGATTCGAATTGATACTTTTATGTAACCTCAAGTGGTTCCATATAAGAAATATAGAATGCTCACATTGCTCACCTCTTACTTTTGAGAGCTGAAATGATATTGACAATTGGAAAATTGGCATTCATTTCATCATTACAAGCATCAAATTCTAAGTACTAAATTGTAATAAGTAATAGTTCCAAATACACAGTGTTCAAAAGTGAAAAATACATAATATTTGCTTTCTGGTAGATTTTCTTTATAAACTCATTCTTCGAAATCTACTGCCTCAATTAAAAAATGAACTGTTGAAAAGTAAAATTGACGATACAAATAACAGCAATATCTTTAGAACGGAAACGGAATACTTGTTTGCGACAAAACTCAATTCGTCAATTCCTGTATTCAGAAGCTTATAAATTTTAAACAATTTGTAACAGTGACCTGTAATGTGTATGTAGGGTATATGTAGGGTCCACATTATATGTAGGTATTGATATGCAGGGTGTTTTCTAACTACGGTACGAAACTTCAGAGGGTGATTCGTTAGGTCATTTCAAAAAAAGTTCTCATAAACATATGTCCTAGCTGAGTAGCTTTGTTTCAGGGATTCAGGGCGATGAAGTTGAAAGCCCTGAAGCCCTAACTAGATTGAAATTATTAGGTCCAATGGAGTCTCAGTGGGCACCACAGTCAACTATATTAAGAAAATAAAGTAGGCCACTGACCTGTTATTTTTTTATTTTTTCAGAATAACCAATTAAAAATAAAACTTTTTCAACGCTTGTGACTTCTTCATATCTAGCTTCGTTTTCGAGAAAAAAAAATTGAAGCCCCTTCGTATATCTTGAACACCTGCTTTGGAGACCAGCTGACAGTGATAGTGTTGTCATACCAGTAAAAGTCAGAGTTGTCAAGTAGTAGTGATTCCATCACGAATAATTTTAGTAACGCTGAAATGTGAAACTGGGAGTTTTAATAAAAGTGCAGGTTGAGGATGAACAGAAACTCTAACAACGCCTGAACTAGAAGAAACTATATTTGATTCGATAGAAAAAGATCCTTCGAATAGTACCAGAAAGATTGAACTGCAGCTGGAAGTCAGCCCAAAAATCGTATGAACAGTTCTAAAAAGAAACCTCTTATACATTTATATATATTTTATATTATTAAAGAGTTATCGGTCCGTATTTTTTGGATGGGCATCTCACTAGAAAAAAATATGTGAGATTTCTTCGGCATGAGTTTTAGAATTTATTGGACGGGGTTCCATATGAAACAAGACTCAGAACGTGGCTACAACAAGAAAGTGCACCATCACATTTTAAAACTGAGGTAAGGAAATACCTCAATGATCATTTCAATCAAATATGGATAGGTAGGGGTGGGCCTTTGGCGTGGCCACCCAGATCACCTGACCTGACCAAAATAGTTTTTTTTATGGAGGTATATCAAATGGATTATCTACCAAACTCCTCCAACATCTATAGAAGACATGAAACGAAGAATCACTAGAGAATCACAGGAAAATCCCAGAGGATATGCTGAAACGTGTAGAGAATTTGTTTGAAAAAAGACTGAAATTATGTGTTGCAGAAAATGGTCGCCATTCTGAACATCTTTTGGACTCCTCTATTCAATAAAAAATTTAGGCGTTATAGTTCATTCTGAAAAATTTTTTGAGTAAGTGAACGTAAATAAATAAAACTATGATTTGTAAAATATCTGTTTCTCGTTAACATAACTCTGATAAAAAATGTAGTGACATGTTGAAATATTTCATACATATGAAAAAATACAGGGTGTTCCACTCGAAAGAGTTGAATTCTGTCTGTTTGAAAACGAATGAAACTTGACCGGTTTCACCGAGCATCCTATTTATTGTTTTCGAAAGTTGAAATTTCAGAAATTACCATAGTGATGTTAACTAACTATTCCTTAATTGCTTTTGACATGCGGGTGATGAATTAAAAAAATATTGTCTGCAAAAAAGGTTTTTCTGGAATAACTTGGCAATGCCACAATGGAAATTCGAAGACAGAAATTCTTTATAGAGCTAAAAAAATATGGAATCGAATGACGTATTCAGGTACTGGATGTTCTATTTGAAAAAATATAACTTTGGTTGGCCACGCTCGGCTGAATCACCCAGTATATCAGAAAATAATTTTAAAAAAATAGTATTTTTCGAAATAACTGCGGAAAATTTGAGCAATTTGAAAAATTATTTTCCCTGTTAGCAATGGACCGAAGGAATCTTGTTGACTCACCCTGTACATGATTGTTTCTGAAAAAATTATCATGTCCCATTCCAACCTGAGTGGTTGTATTCTATTCATGATGACCTAACTTAATTAAGTCTGAAAAATAATAAATGAATGACCGAAACGAGAAGTAGAATCTCCAAGCGTCCAAAATACTTCAAAAATTTTGGGAAAAAACGTTTTTGACTTACTACACCCCAATCTCAATATAAAAAATTGTAGGAAAACCTTCAAAGGAAGGAAGAAAGCAACTTGGTATGTATGATCAACACATCTTTGTGAAGAGTTCATTTTGATATTATTGCTTTCTTTTTTCCTTTGGAAGTTTTCTCACTATTTTCTGTGAAAAGCCAAAATATCTTACAAAAATGGACACTTTTCAATTCGAACTCAAAACTTTATACTTTCCATGATAACAATTACATAGTTTTCACACTAAGTATAAATTAAATTGATGAAGGTACAGTGTCATGAAACGCGTCTTGTGATGAATTTAAAGTGGTAAAAGCATGCAATTATTATCATATATAGTGTTATTAATTTCCATCAAGTAACGGGTCCATATAATCATAATTTAAAGCTTCTATTCTCTGGCTGAATTTAATACTATTATTGCTGCATACCTGATTGAACTCGTTCACGGTGATGAGAATCTTCATCCCTTTCATTTGTTGTCTGGCCCTTTCAACAGACTTGACATCTGAGTTAGCCGGCAGGATAACATGGGAACAGTAGCAACCATCGATTTCAGTCAGTTTGCTAAAGTAGCAAAACAGTTTCGAATTCGATTTTCTGCTGGGGCAATCTTTGGCAAGCGCGCTCCCAAAAACAGCCAAAATGATGACACCCAATAGTCTCATTTTGCAAAATTAATTCTCGAACTGTTCAACAACTATTCTTCATTGCGTGACCACTCGGTAGTTCACGAATCGCGTGTGCTCTGCCCAAGCACCTCACTTGAAATCGAAAGTGTTTCAGTTTTTTAAGAGGTCGATCTGTTCGATTCGATCACCTGAGATTAACTGAAGTTTATCTGGTCTCTTGGTCAACAAGTAGGGTTGTCTCCCTGAGAATCGGTAAAAGGAAAAAGTGATCTGGATTACATATCGAAGGTGTATTTATCTAACGTTCTGAAATTTTATACGTCATAATTGTTTTCTTCAAAACGACTTGCATAATTCATGACTCTATTTATAGGGAGAAACCGGCGTTTCCTGATGAATTCTGAGCAGGTGACTCATTCATTCCATATGTGAACAAATATTCTCAATAGTTTAATTGAGGCTCGCTGAAGATCATACGATTGTGTAAAAATATGCGTAGTTTGGTTCTGAAGTGACGATAAGATATTTTTCACGACCGCACATTAATGGACAGTTTTCGGTGATAGTACATCCACAACACAAACGTCATTTTCATCTCTATACACCAGGAATATTAAGGGTTTCACCTAAGAATGAGATATAGTCAGCTATAAACTTGTTAGAACCTTTATTTTGACACCTTAAAACTTGTCTAATAACCTACTTATCCGTGACTACAGATATTCCAAGGTTCAAGGTCAGAAAATTGATTTTTTACACAATCATTACAATATCTCATTTCCAATGGGTTTAATGTTATTTGTATTCGCCTTAAATATTGTAGAGTGTAGAGGATTAAATTATCTACAATTTTTGTTTAAACATTTTTTTTATATCTTGAACCATTTTTGAGATATAGGGAGAGCACGCACAGTGTTTAACTATTTAGAGTATCATTCAAGGTCAACCTGTAGTCCCGATTAGAAAAACGCCATATAAATTATTGATAAATATGGAATTTTGAATAATTTACATTTTTTTATCAACCATTACGTTAAATTTATTAGTTTTTAATAATTCAGTATCTATTTATTTAATAACACCTACTAAGTTATAGAGGAGAATACCTTAATTATTTTTCAATTCAGATTTTATTTATATTAATTACTTCCTAATCGTTTTCATTAAAAATAACATTTCATACAATTATAAAAGTTGAAATTGAAAAAACTTAATAATAATAAGAACTGCAAGTTCTGATTTCAATTATCTTCTTATTCTTCATCATGGTCTTCCAGTCGCTGTGAAATTTCAAATTCCTCTGTGTTCTCATTTTCAACAACATTTCTCTCCAGTTCTTCAAGGATTTCGGGATCAAAAGTTCCGTGAAACATTGAAACAAGCTTGCCCATTACACTGGCCGCAAGCTAATGAGCACTGCAACCATGCTTTCATGCATCCACATTGCGAACAACAACCATTTTTGCAGTTGCAGTGTTAAGCAATTCCTCCAGAACTAGTAGATTAATTGCCATAACAGGTTCCAGGAATGCATCACGCATTATCTAACCTCAATCGTGGAGTTCTGAATCATGCCCTAACAAAATCTGAACTTGATAATAAACACGGTTAAAATGTTGGTGAGCTGCTGCTCTAGTTGGTGGACCATTTGATAACTGCACAGGTTTATTCAGTTTTGTTAACACGAAGACGATCGATCGATAATGTCCTCAGATTTTGGTGCATTATTGATTAAGAACAAGGTTCGCGCTGCATTGTCGAATAATTATTGAACCGGGCAGTTTTCTTTTCCAAATGCTATAACAATTTGATCGAAATCTGGGAGTTTCTCAAGTGCTTTTACAAAAGTCTTTTTCCTTTTCTGAAGATCGCAGAAGTCGTGTCACTGCCACTTTCTTCGTGAAGAAACAAAATGCGTTTTTCATAACGAGAATATTTATCAAAACTTTTGGAAGAGTATCTGTATCTCTGTATCTGTAGAGAAGGGAGGGTGAGTGTAGGCCCACAGCACTCAAGCCACATGTGACCTATTGTACATCCTCCCGAGGAGTTGTCCTCCTAGGTCATTGTTCATCCTTTTCTTTCCATGAAGGTGGACAGGTCACTAGGAGACATCTACTTTATATCGACACACATCCTCTTTGGTAACCTTGAGGTGTCTCACGACGGCCTCCGCGAAGGTTTTGGGAGATGCAGCGACATTACTGTCGCTGCATGTCGCTGTAATCTTGAGATCCCCTCCATGGAGGTGCACACGTAAGGGCGCTTTCCTGCAGAGGCAGCCGGTTCCTTGCCTTCATTGAATGCGGAGCTCTTAGCGCCCGCCGCAGGAGGTGCTTTTGCTGTTGGAGGTGAAGTGGGGGAGGAGGAGGGTGCACTTATAGTTGCTTCCACTCCTACCTCTTTCACTCTCTTTCTCCTTTTGGCTTCGGCGCCATAAATGCGCTTACGCCTTGGGCTTTATATTACATCACGAGGTGATCTGCTATATCCGGTCTCATTCCGAGCGGTATATTGGGGTGAACATTTCTATTCTTCCCCAACCACCTCAGATTGAGGTGAGCACTTCTGTCCAGTCTCGGGATTGGTTTTTGTTTTTGTGTTTGTTTCATTCATGTGTGTTCCCACGAGTAGCAGGGGAAGAGTTTTTCACCTCTGCAGAGCCTCGCATTACCAGAGGTAGGCTGATTACAATGAGGTTTAGCCCGGTTCCCCAATGGGAACCGGGCACGCTGTCGGTACGATTTCTTACACCTTAGCTTGGGTAGGCTGATCCACGGTGGCATGTTTCGCAAAGGCTTTAGGGGAGTTTTACGTCCCCTCACCCAACTTATTTCTGCCACTGACCAGGAGTCGACGACCCCTTTCGTAAGGCTTCCCGGACAGGACCCCCAGTCCCCTGGACGTTCCCCTATCCGCCACCTGGGGACTCGCCCGATAGGTAGCCCAACCCACGGGTTTGGAAAAGTATATTTCAGTTATTACATTTCCTTTGCCAACTTTTTCAAGAAAATTTTTTGATGATGGGATAGGGTATGCCCAAATAAAATGACAAGTAAATCTATATCTTCTTCTATCAAACCAGCACTTTTTTGCCGTTTAGATTCATCAATAGCTGTTTCAATAATAAGAACAGCCGCATCATCTTTGGCAGCAGTTCTTCTCCGTTGCTCCATTACCTTCACGTTTTTATTATAGTCTGAATATCAAACAATATACAAGAATTCCTACATCATAATTATTCAGAATTACATATTCATTAATAATTTATATACTTTATATGGCGTATTTTTAATCGAGACTACAGGTTGGCCTGTTCTAAATAGTTAAACACTGCGCACGCTCTGCTCTCTATCTCGAAAATGGTTCAAGATTTTAAAAAATGTTTAAACAAAAATTATAGATAATTCAATTATCTATAATATTTATAGTAAATACAAACAGCATAGAATCCATAGAAAACGAGATATTTGCAATACAATAGAAGTAATTGTAAGGAATATACACAACATGTTGTTCATTCCACTAAAATTGTGCTGTTTCACTAATTAACGAAATTAATTTCACTCAATTTTGTTTGATATACTGCATATTACGAAGAATAAGAATAATTTTCATTCTGTAGCTAGGTATATTCTTACAAAATTTGAATTAAGGACAATTGTGGGATTAACCAACTCGTGTCAGTACAATTTAGCTGAAAATGCCTTGCTATTATTCAAAATATTCAGTCACAAAGCAAAAGAAAAAATTTCCATCCAGTAAATTTACATGAATTTTTCAAAAATCCTGACAAATTGATCAGTTTTAGAGAAAATCAATTCATTTTATATAATACTTCATAGTAGAAAAAATAGAATATTTGAAATACGAGTCACTATCAAAATGATTCTAGTAGATATGAAGTTGTCAAAAATGTTCTTTTAAAGTGCCATTAGAAGTGATACATTCTCGAATATGATGCATTTGGTAAATGAAATTGAAAATTGATATATTTCACTGATTGCAAAAATTAAAATTATTAATGAAATTGTCAATTATCTTGTGACCAATGAAAGTAGAAGAAGTCAAGAGATATAAATCTGGTATTGCTCAACACTCTTCAGAAAACAGTCATGGAATGAATGAAAACTGCCTGAAATTGTTGAGATCGGTTCATGAATACTTTCAAAAATATGGAAATAGCAATGTGTGACATGAATCAAATCACATTATCATTTATGATTTCACTTCTTTCATATATTTGAATAACTGTCAAAGTTTTTCCATGAAACATTGTTGGTAATAAAAATAGACTTTCGTTTGTCTGAAAACATAGCAAATTAACTTCCCATACTAAATATTTTTCTATGAATATTAAAGATTGTTATATTTCAATTTAATTGAAAGTGTTGAATATTTCCAACATTCACTTTAATGCATTCAATTTAAAATTTGGTTACAACTTTTGTGCAGAACATTCTCAAGCAAGTATCATTTTATTTCATAAATCTTTTTAAAAACCTAATTTTGGACAGAGAATTAAATTTTTTGATGATTTAAAAAGTTTGTTCTATTTGAAAGATACATTCAAAACTATTGTTGATAATTTTAATTCGGCGCTGGTATCGAGCGGATTTGTCAAGAACTTCAAGTGTTACATATGGCAACATGCTAGTTCATTTAAATACGACAAAACGCCGTTCGACCGTGGCGCCGAATAAAAATTATCAACAATCAATTCAATTCATGTATCACTGAAAGTCAACAAACAAAATAAGTCAGCTCATTTCAAAGGAACATTAATAATTGGCATTTTGTAAAAATGAATTGTTTTGACTGTTGCATTCAGGTGATACATGAATTAAATTGATTGTTGGTGATTTTTATCCGTCGCTGCGGTCGAACGGATTATTACCGTACTATTACCAACGCCATACCTATATGCAGTTGAGTAGTTCCACAAAAATACGCCCGACGTCAGCGCCGAATAAAAATTATCAACAATCAATATAATTCATGTATCACTGAAATTCAACAAACAAAATAATTCAATTCTTTTCAAAGGAATATTAATAAAAAGTAAAAACGGCGTGCCACGCCGTTTTGGTATTTTGTAAAAATGAATTGTTTTGATTGTTGCTTTTAGGTGATACATGAGTTATATTGATTGTTGATAATTTTTATTCGGCGCTGCGGTCGGACGGAATATTGTGTTACTATCACTAGACTATCATGTTGCCAGATTTAAAAATTCTGCTTCTGCAAGAATCCGCTCGACGCTAGCGCCGAATTAAAATTATCAACAATCGTTTTAATTTATGTAACTATAATTATCAACAAACAATTTTATTCATGTTTCACAAAAATTGTAGTAAATTATTCGATAGTTACAAAATAGTATACCGGATGTCCCACATTTTATGTGACAGGCAATATCTGGTTTGTTGAAGGAGATACACAAAAATGTTTCATACAAAAGTTTTAGGAGTTCATGAGAGCTATATTTTGATATAATTTTTAAATATACAGGGTGTTTGGTGTAGGTGCTACAGACCAAAATTCCATTTTTTAAAATAGAACGCCCTGTATATCATTACATATTCAGATGCTACGTTAAATTCTGATATCATTTCATGTTTGGTTTTTGAAATTCGGTTACGGCGTTGTTGAGTTATTGCACTTTTCCTTAAATATAAAGTTTCAAAAAAACTTATTTACTCGTACACGAATCCAGTCTATATCTTTTATTAAATTGAACTAGACTACTACTGAATACAAACCATTGTTCTCACCTCTACGATACGATATCAATATCAGTTGAATATAATATTGAAATTCTTGAGAATGTGACTAACTTGAGGGTGAATTGCTTTATATTGCACAATTTCATCAAGTAGCTTATGCTTGTTGATGCCATAGTAACAAATGTTGTTGAATTGTATCTACTTGTCAGTTCGATTCAGTGATTCTTTGCAAAACAGTAACTGTGTTCTTTGTGCGAAAACTCCAGTATGCCTTTCGCGTTTAGTCCAAGTGATTGCATTGATATGTTATTAATTTTTGGGTATTGTCAGAAAAACTGCCGTCAAGCACAACGTCTATACCTAGAACGTTTTCCAGACAGACCCATTCCGTCACGAATGACTTTTTCGAGAGTTGTAGAAAAATTGCGAACTGGGTCATTTCCTTCTACTATAAAGCATCGTCATCATACAAGATCTGTTAGAACTGAATATTTAGAGATCAATCATAGGACCTTACTTTTTCAATGAAAATCTCAATGGATTGCGATATTTACATTTTCTAAAAAATGATTTGATCCAGTTGATGGAAGATATTCCCATAGCAGAACGACAAGGAATTTGGTGGCAACAAGATGGTACTCCTCCTCACAATTCACAGGTTGTTACTGAATATCTGGATAGAACGTACCCAAATAGATGGATTGGTAATAAGGGTCCAATTCGGTGGCCGGCTAGTTCCCCAGATTTATCACCGCTTGATTTTTTCCTATGGGGTTATTTAAAAGATATTGTTTTCACTACTCCCCCTTTGAATGTGGATGATCTGAAAATGAAAATTCGACTAGCGTGTAGTGATATTACGCCTGATATTATAAGAGCGACTTGTACGAGATAAGTGATTCGACGTTTCGAAGCCTGTATAATATCTAATGGGCATCACTTTGAACAATTTTTATGACTTATTTCTAGGTACCTACCATTCTTATGAAATGATTTATCAAGTTATATTATTTATATTGTTATTAATTAAAGATTTGTTTTCGAATACACCTCTTTCAATTTCGCAATTGTTTCATATTCAAAATGATTCCTGACTGAATTCCATAACTCAAAATTGAAACCATTACTTCGAACACCCAAAATTTTGACTAATTTTCATGTGATCTGATGCAGAGAGAATAATTGTATGAGATATTTTTTAAAATAATAGTCGTTCTCAAGACTTTACATTTTAAGCAATAACTCAACAACGCCGTAACCGAATTTCAAAAACCAAACATGAAATGATATCAGAATTTAACGTAGCATCTGAATATGTAATGATATACAGGGCGTTCTATTTAAAAAAATGGAATTTTGGTCTGTAGCACCTACACCAAACACCCTGTATATTTAAAAATTGTATCAAAATATAGCTCTCATGAACTCCTGAAACTTTTGTATGGAACATTTTTGTGTATCTCCTTCAACAAACCAGATATTGCCTGTCACATAAAATGTGGGACACCCGGTATATGACAAATATTTATTTCCAAAAATTTCAAAAATTGAATCTATATTATAACTGTTCGCAACTTTTCATCGAACAAATTAATTCATGTAACATTTTAAATCAAGTGTCATTTAAAAAAGAACAAATTTTGCGAACAATCGTTTTTAATGCTCCATATTCGGTGTTCCATATTCTACTACAATTGATGTGTATATTAAAGTAAAAGTGTATCCTGATAGATATGAGACCAGTTTAAGTTAGGAATTAGTTTTCTTCACCTCCTGAAAACGTCCACTTGGTTGATGAAACGCGCGTCAAGATTGGCAAAAATGCTTTTTTCCAAGTACAAAACACAAGCACTACAGGAAAATCCACAAAGCGCTCTCAGAGCGGTGCCTGTGCGGAAATAGCGATTCGAATCACTGGAGATTAAATCCATTTGGAAAAACGTTCTCAGGAAGTTTATTCCACATCAACGCAGTTCTTCAGATGAAAGAGTTCTTAAACAGTGAAGTTCGAGGTGTACTGAGGTGAAGCTCAAAACGGTGAACAGCTTCAGTCCGTCGCGTATTTCTGATGTGTACCGCTCTTGGTGTAGTCAAATGTGCCAAGTCACTTGAATATTTCCCGAAGACAAATCTCCAACCTTTCTTCGATATTCCAGGCTATCAAGGTAGCACGTGATGTTCGCGTCTCCAATCAGGCGGATGGCTCTTATCTGGATGGAATCCAGCAACTTCGGGATATGTTTGGGGGCAAAGTTTAATACATGAGAACAATACTCCAAAGACGGTTTTATCTGAGCTTTATCATCATCAGAGTTTCCTGAGGTGTATACATTCTTCTGATTCAGAACAGTGTTCCAACCTATTGATCTTTTTTACTTTTATTTATCCTTCATAAAAAATTATACTTACATAGTTACGATACTAATGGGTTCCTCCTGTATATTCTCAAAGTCGTCATTCCATAATATGATATAATTACTGTAGTAAATCTTTTTTACTTGTCATAAACTATATTTGAGAAAAAATATAAAAAATATGTTTGGATTCTCGAATAAAAATATTTATGAGGGAATAAAATTATATGCGCGACTCATACATACATATATAACCACGAAGCTAATTTGAACGACTATTCTCGTAAATCTCATAAACCCCACACATATTTCTGAAGATTGATCGTAGGATGCCGCTTATTGACAGAATCAATATTGAATGATGTTTCTACAAGAAATAATCAAAGAACTCAAGAAACACTTCATTGTTAGATTTTCACTAAATAGTTTTACAAAAATGCAACACATGTTTCGCTGTGGAATAGCTTCTTCAGGCGTGTCACTGAAGTTTTTTTCCAATACCGAACTATTTTAACACCTCGACACGTGTTTCGATCAAACTGGTTTGATCTTCCTCTTTAAGATGATCACTTGGTGATCGAAACACGTGTCGAGGTGTTAAAATAACAGTTTAGTGTTGGGAAAAAACTCCAGTAATATTCATTACCACACCAAAGGTTACAAACAATACATCACAAGGTATTTTATAGTGAAACACGTGTTGCGTTTTAACACTGCTTAGTACAAATCTCACAATAAACTGTTTCCTGAATACGTTATGGATTTTCTTCAAGTATCAGCCAATTCCATCACATAACAATCATATAATTAATATAATAAAATCGAGTATCTTAAAAAATCAATAATGCAACCTGTAACTGATATAAGTTTTCATTGAAGTGTTGAACAAAAAACTCTAAATACCAGTAATAATAAAAAGTGAGCACAGATGGCGTCTTCATAGTAGACGCTCACTCTTTACTCAAGATTTTACTCATTCGTATTCTGATCAAATGGAAGATCGAAAAGTGCGTCATGACTTGCTGGAAGGGTGTCTATGATGGTACAATTAGAACGACGTGATGGGTAGAGAGGGTGTGACAGTGCATGTAGGGCATGCAGTGAAGTGGCAACTCAACAGCTTCATGGCTACATGACTGACAGTTTTGACAGCCATGAAATTATCATCTAGGTTTGATTATTCTCGAATCATGCGTGAGTCTTGGGCTCTGTTGTGCATCATTATCAGAATTTCAGTCAGTGTCCTAATCAAATTGAACCACTGAAATCAAATATTCAAATATGATCGTGAATAAATAATCAAACTTTGCATAAATGCTTTAACAGACATTCACAGGTTCATGATATTATGATTATGCCAGTAACTTGACCCTAACTCTACAGAGACAACTCAAATTAATGTCGAAACCGAATAAAAATCATCAATTCAATGATACAAGAGACCACTGGTTCGCATAACCTAATGAAAATAATACAACAATCCGTCAAATAAAACTCCTATTTGAATACCAACAATTCATACATATAATCCTGAATTCTCAAGATCACAATCGAAACATCTTCATATAATAAAACCGTCAAGAAGGTTGGCTATTGTTGACAAATACGATTCTATTCATTCACGTACTTTGTTCATATATTTGATCATTGTACTTTCAAACAAATATTCCTGTTGAAATTTTTTGTTATTCATTTAATAACATTAATTAAATTAGAGAATCGCCATTTTGTTCTTATTTTTTTAAGACAAAACACACGCACTACAGAAAAATCTAAAAAAAACAATAGAAGTAGCAATTCACGTTGAATTTCAATCGCTGGTGAACGTTCTTAGGAAGTTTATTCCACACAAACGCAGTTCTCCAAATGAAACAGTTCTTAAACAGTGAAGTTCGAGATGTACTTTCTTTGACGTTCCAGACTATCAAAGTTGCAAGTAATGTTCGTTCTCCAATCAGGAGGATGGCTCTTTTTTGGATGGAATCCAGCACCTTCAGAAGGTCTTATCTGAGCTTAATGAAGCATCAAAATTTGCTGAGGTGTGTATGGAGCAGTGTGCATGAAAGAGCCAGTTTTGAAAAACATCAAAAAAAGTTAACGTCAGGTGATGGTTTTTGAATAAAATTGCTTTTTGTAAATAATTAGTTCAATAGTCATGGTCATCCAGTCAAAATATAATGAGATACTATAACAGAAATTAGTAATATGGCAACTTAAAGAAAAAAGGGAAATCGACTCTTTCAAAGCAACATGTGTATGAAAGAGCTAGGCATGTGCTATAGAAGAACCGAGTTTACCAAAAAAAAAACAGTCTTTCAGCAAGTAAAGATCACTAAATAAACTATTTATCTGTTATATAAATCTTATCAAACTGTAAAATTGCTCATTTCTGTGAAAATCAGTTATTTATCAGTCTTGAATCACAATCCACTCGTTCATAACTATTCAATATCTTGTTTTGAAAGGCCCGTAAACCGCAACATCCAGAGGTTGGAGTCTATGGCTAAAATGAGATGAAAATATCAGCAGAAGTACTTCGTCCAATTTGTTTTTACCCTTTTTAGCGATGATTTTAGGAGAACCTTAAACAGTGGAGCCTCTTTCAAAACCTTTTGTCATTTGAGTTGTAACCTCAAAATACAGCTATTTCGCGTAAACATTATAACTTCAATATTATCGTGAAATAATGCTCTAAATATATGCCTAACAATACAACATATCAATTTTATCAACCCATGCTGCACTTTTCTTTGTAAAACAAATTGAGAGAACGCAAAAAAAAAACTTTTTGGTCTTTGGTCTTTGATGTGGTCTTCCGACGCCATTCGTTTTCGCAGAATTGTTAAATGTTTGTGGATGACAGCTATTCAGTGTTGCCATTCAAACATTAAAATCAAATTATGGTAAGATTCTGGTAAGTGGTAGAAAATCACATCGGCTCTTTCAAAGCCTGGCTCTTTCATACACACTCTCTCCTAGAGTTTTCTGGTTTGGAACAGTGTTCAAAGCTTTTGAGAAGCATGATTTTCACTATAAAGGGTTTTACAAAAACCGCAACAAGTGTTTCGCTATACAATAGCTGACACACGGTCAAAGGCCTTAGAAATATCAAACGCATGCATTCAGCTGTGAATATTTTAGGAAATGATCTTTACGAATAACACTCGACCTAAAAAGTTTCTCAGATAAATGCCCTTTTTTAAAAAAAAAACATCGTTTTTTAGCAATACCAATAGAAAAGGAAAAGTCTCAACTACCGTAAGTCTTCATAACATTGAATATCATTTTTTAACATTTGAATGAATTATTCTGTAATCGCTTCTTCTTCTGACGATCTCATCTTTGAGAGAGGGGGAGAGAGGAAGAAAGAGAAAAAATTAGTCATTGTAGTTATTCCTGAAACTGCCAACGAAACATTGAGAAACTCGCTCAGAATAAAAGACGGTCACCCATGAAAATGAAACCGGATCGCGAAAGTTTGGGAATTTACTTAAAAAGAAAAATTGAAATGCTCTGACTGGCAAGTTATTTTCTTTAGTGATTCAGATAACATGACATATATTACTCGTTGAAAGGGCCTAGTGGAAATATGTGGAACATTATTCATTTCACTTTCAAGAAATCTATCGATAAATTAGCTATTTCTCCGAGTGATTCTATTAAGTTTATGTCGTTTACGTTGCCGAGCAAATCAAATATTACTTTCACTAACTGAGTGAACCTACATTTCCAAAGTTCATTTCTCGTATTATATCCATATGAAAATGTTCGGTGTGTGGAAATACGAAAAAAAGAAATGGAAATTGACAAATTTGTCATACTTTTACGACTCTTATTGGGAATTGAATCAGTTCAAACAAATATTTCTAATCAAAACTGCTAAATTAAAATGATAGATATTACGGCAATGCATCAATAAAAAATATATGTCTTGTGTAAACGCTTGACTACATCAGCAAATGTCTTCATTTGCATTATACAATGTCTATAAATATCAAAGTTTGGATTAGTTACAAATTGCCTTTTCCTAACATTTTTTTTCAATCGTCTTCATTCAGTATTTTGAACACTTACTTTTCATCAATTCAAAGACTATTGCTTCCCTATCTTACTATGAACAAAACTTGAATATGGAATGTAATAACGCCGGTCGATACTTCATGAAAATCCATTCATTATAACGTATTCAAATCACACTCTATTGTAGAATTGAACACACCTGAAAAAGCTATTGTCTAATGAAACACGTACATTGAAAGTGAAATATATCAAATACTATCTATTTCTTTGGTTTGCAATAACCATCAAATTTTTCAATTATCATTTCAAAATTATTTTTGTTTCCACTTTTTGAAAAAGTGAAAGTATCGTAAATGTTTTCTGCTTGGTCACACATTTTATTTATCAGGAGTGCTCCTTTGTCAACGTTTCTGCTTTTTAATTTTTTCTGAATCTTTCAAGTGCAATAGGAAGCTTGGATTGAATTGTTGATAATTTTTGGCCATAATTAGACGAAAAAAGACTGGTTATTGAATTATTGAGCTTACACCTGCATTCGGTTTGGTATTGATTTATATTCAAGACCAGTGAGACTTAGAAAACACGTTTCATTAAAAAAAAACTTCACTTCCAGTCTTTTACAACTTTGTGGCGACTAACACGGGGTATCCAGAAGAAGAAAGCACTCATACAAAGACTGATACTCTGACTATAGTCATCTCAACAGCTTAAATCTGCTCTAAAACAGAAATAGTTTGATTAAATCAAAATCAGTTTGATGACTGTATCAAGGGGAAAAACAGACGTAATGAAATACATAAAATCCAAAACATTTATTTCTACCATCATTCCTACAATGTAGGAAATAACTTGAATTTTCTTTTCAATTAAATCGATGTCAGCGATATAAAGTTGAATATTATGGTAAAATATATTTTCAAATACAACTACCATCTGTACTGAACTAGAATCTATTCGAAAATGATTAAAAATAAAAATATCAGTGATCTGACAAAATGGAAAATAGATGTTGTAGAAGATTTTTCAAATGTGAATAAAATCTCGGAATTGTTAAACAACCTACCAAGTGAATCCTGAAAATGCTTCAAAGCTAGTAGAAGAGGAACATTCGAATATTGATATCACAGACAAAGAAGTAGATGCAGAACTTTCTGGGATTGATTTGTCTCTTCCTAACAGACTGTTAGACTTTCTCGTTCAGAATATTTCTCTAGTCGACCCGGCGAACTTCACACCGCCTTAGATCTAATAAATGTTAAGTTATTTGTCCAGCTATATTAACTTTTTATATTAAATTGAAGTGCTTTCAAGAGAGATCATTTTTCGTGAAAAAAAATTGTGCTTTCTACTATTTTTTTATTGACATGGAATAACTATAGAGTCGTCAGTAAATTTGAACTCTCAGACAGTAGAACAGTAGCTCGAGTTTCAAAAAAGGAGCTCTACTTCAAAAACAGTAGACCTGGCATCACTGAACACGGCGCTTCTCTCGTGCGATTTCTTCTTTATCTCCATTTTGGCAGGTGATTTAATGAATATTTGTAAGGAAACATATAGAAGATGATTACAGAAGCAGTAAATATGAATGGAATAAAAGTTGTAAATTATTTAATCAGTTGTCTCTTAGATGATGAAAATTATACTGCATTTTCGAAGTCAGAAATTCTGGAAACTATCACCATTTCAATAAGACGATTTTGGTTTGTTTCCAGTTGAATATATAAACTAAAAACCGAATCATCACCTCTCTTCTTCACATGATCTGAATTCGAATCGACATGGCCAGATAGAGAGGCTAAACAGAACACCCATTATCAAAATTTGCCTCAACGTGTAAAAAAAACACAGGATCTAGTCGATGTTTCATGACAGTGCGGCATTCTTTCTCGGTATACAGGGTATGTATGTAAGTATGTACCATAAATTTAACAGACGATTCTTTAGGTAATTTTAAGACGAAATGTTTATATAAACATGGGTCCGCAAATCCGTCGTTCTCAAGATACAGGGTGTTAAAATAAAAAAAAGTTATTCGTAAATATCTTAAATATCCTTCACCTAATTTTGTTGTGATTTGGCAATGCTATTCATAAAATTAAGGAGCTAAATTAGCAATTTATTGAGTCCAGTGGCGTCTCGAGCGGGATTTGAACGAATATTTTTGACTTAAAAATGTACGCCACTGACTTTTATGCAATTTTTATTATTTCTTTGGATTGAGCAATTAGAAATACAACTTTTTTATCTCTTGAATTTTTTTCGTATCTTGCTTAGTTTTTAAGAAAAAAAGTCGACTTAATTGCATATCCCTGGACCTCACAAAGAATAATATGGAAAATTAAATGTTTCTTTTGAAATATATCATATTTACAATTTTTCATTTCTAATTATGTAACAATAACAACAAATATAAAATAAAATTAACATCTAGACTAATGAATTGCACTATATTTAGTATTGGAAATGGCTTCCTTCGGCTTCAATACAATCGTATAGCCGCCGCATCATTGAATTTCGCACTCTTCTGAAAATACCATTAATAATAATCAGAGGTTGCCTTGGAAAACGTGCAGCATTTAATAAACAACTTGACAGTTGTTGTCAACTTTATAAGCTTTTAATTTATAATTGTTACGAAAAGTGTGCTTAGTGTTTATTTTTCGAACCATTTTTGTAAAACATGGTTCAATTTATTAATAGTGAAATGGCAGATATGCATTTCTGTTATGGAATGGCTCACGGAAACTGGAATGCTGCAAGCCGCAATAACAATGAAAGATTTCCTCAGCGTGTAGTGCCTAATAAAAGAACTTTTGTACGTCTCCATGCACGACTTACTGAAACAGGCAGCTTTAAAAGATCGACGGTTGTCATTGGGAGGCCTGCAACGGTACGAACAGTTCAAATTGAAGAAGCTGTTTCAAATGAGATTGAAGTGAATCCTCATACCAGTACTCGGAAAATAGCTGAAGAACTGAATATTACCCATGTCCACAGGAGCCCAGCAGCTACATATATCCCTATCACATGCAACGTGTGCAAGCTCTATTGCCCAGAGATTTGCCTGTAAGACTAGCTTTTCTAATTGGTTACGTAGTAAAATAAGAAGAAATCCAGGTTTCCTAAGTCGAATATTGTTTACAGATGAAGCTTGTTTTTCTCGCAATTCAATTATTAACTTCCACAACAATCACATTGGGGCCGAAAACAATCCACGCGCCTTGATAGAAAATAATTTTCAAGAACGGTATTCTTTTAATATTTGTGTTGGATTTGTCGGTGACCATCTCATTGGGCCTTACTTCCTTCCACCTAAACGTAATGGAGAAGAATACCGAAGGTCTTTAGAATTTGTTTTACCTGGACTTTTAGAAGAAGTTCCAGTCATGGAAAGATTCCGAATGTGGTACATGCACAATGGTGCTTCACCACATTTCACAACCATTTTTGGATGAAAATTACCATAATCGCTGTATTGGGAGAGCAGGCCCACATCCATGGCCACCTCGCTCGCCCGAAATGAATCCCTTAGATTATTTTCTCTGGGGACACCTTAAAGCGTTGGTATACAAAATTGATATTCAAAGTGAAGAGGATTTACGGAATAAAATCATTAATTCATGTGACATAATAAAAAATACACCAGGTATTTTCAGAAGAGTGCGAAATTCAATGATGCGGCGGCTAGACGGTTGTATTGAAGCCGAAGGAGGCCATTTCCAATACTTAATTTAGTGCAATTCATTAGTCTAGATCTTAATGTTATTCAATATTTGTTGTTATTGTTACATAATTAGTAAAGAAAAATTGTAAAAATAATAATTTCCATAAGAAACAATCAGTTCCCCATATTATTCTTTGATATATAATTAGGTCGACTTTTTTTCTTGAAAACTAAGCAAGATACGAAAAAAATTCAAGAGACAAAAAAGTTGTATTTCTAATTGCCTAATCCAAAGATATAATAAAAATTGCAGAAAAGTTGGTGGCGTACATTTTTAAGTCAGAAATATTCGTTCAAATCCCGCTCGAGACGCCACTGGACTTGGATTGAATCACGTTCGGACTAAATTAGCTCCTTAATGTTATGATGATTATGATAAAAAAATCCAAATTTTAATTTTCAATTGTTTAAAATCGATTTTTTTATATTTCGATTGTTTAAATAATTAGTCAAGAAATAATTTTGCTTTCAAAAATCATAATTCACACTTTCAAATAGTTTGGCAGAAAAAAATATTTTTATTTATTATTCAATTACTACTAAATACCATTTGTTTTAATCTCATTTTATTAATAACAATTGCAATTTTTTACCTTCACCAAAATCCTTCAAAAACATTTTTCTAGAGGTGATTCCGAATCGAATGAGCTATCGATCATATTTTCAGGACCTTTATCTCTATTTTTCATGTTTTTGAAATTGTTGATTAGACTAATAGCCAAGCGAGACTCACAAATATATTGAAATTTATAAATCGCATGAGAGATTTTGAAGTTCCTTTTACGGTGGTGTTTAAATCTTGAGATTTTATCTGAGAGTTTTGTATTTTGAAAATTTGAATTTGTTCAGGTACTTACTACTTTAATGATGATGACCTGAGTCCATACAATAATCCTATGACCTATAATATGGAAATGTTTTCGTTATTATAGATATTTTTTATGATGAAAATTGAAAAAAGATGATATTATTGTTTGAAATGGTGATATGTGTCTGAGTTTGTAAATCCATGCAGACTGGTGCCAGAGATTTGGAAAACTGCTCTCCTAGTCCCGATTTATAAAAACTCTGGTAATAGAAACTCAGTAATAAATTATCGAGGTATCAGTAAACTGCCCATTTGCAGCAAATTGTTTGAAAGCATCGTTTATGACTATATCAAGTCATCAATCATAGAATGCCAGCATGGATTTTCCTCCAATAGGGTCATAGAAACAAATTTAGTAATATATGTAATATATTAGACAATCGAGCATAGGTGGACTCACTGTATACTGACTTCAGTAAGGCATTTGATTAAGTCGACCATAATCTTCTTATTTCAAAACTTGCTGGAATCGGTATACAGGGAGATCTCCTTAGATGGCTTCCATCCTACCTTCACAATCGCAAGCAGCTAGTGAGCGTTAATAGATACAGATCTACTCCATTTGTGGTAACCTTGGGAGTCCCTCAAGGTTCACATCTGAGTCCATTAATGTTTCTAGCATTTATAAATGCTTTGAAAGATTGTTTCAAGCATTCACAAGTAATATTATATGCTGATGACTTGAAAATCTTCAGAAAAGTTACCACGAAAAAAGATTGCTCAAAGATTCAGGAAGACCTCATGTTTTTTCAGAATACTGTTACCTCAATAAATTAAAACTTAATATCAATAAATGTGCATGTATACCTTTTTGCAGAAACAACATGCCGATACATTTTCAATACTCCCTGGGCAATGATATCATTAACAGAGTAGACCAAATTAAAGATCTTGGAATCTATTTTGATACAAAAATGGCTTTCAATCCTTATTTCGATCATGTAATAAATTCCTGCAGCAAAACCTTGGGATTTTTCTGCAGAATATGCAAAGACTTCATCAACGAGGCAGCAATCAAATCTATTTACTATGCATTTGTTTATAGTGAAGTTAATTTCGAAAGTGTCATATGGAGCCCACATTATAATACACATAAATAACGAATACTTATGTAACACTTTGCATTAGCGAAATTCGATCTTACTACAAAATACAGCTTCTAGACCAACGAAGAATAATAACCAATTTAGTTTTTATTTATAAAATCATAAACTATTATGACTCACCCAATATAGTATCAATGATTTTTCATCACGTTTTTCATAGGAACACTAGAAACAGAAAATTACTTGACAGTCCGAATTTCAACACAAATTTGGGTAAAAACTCCCCAATTACTAGAATGTGTGATTCTTTCAACAAATATTGTAGTAACGTAAATGTTTTCTCTATTACGTTGAATTCCTTGAAAATAACTATGAAAAGAGTATTCAACACATAGCATTTGTTAATTCATTAATTTTATTTTTTCTTGTATCTGTTCACACCGAGTATCTCTATAACCGTCATTGTACCACAGAATTCCTAATTTTCAGACGCATTTTCAATTACTTTTAGAAAATATCTTGTATTAGTAAACTTAACATTAAATGAACTCTTGGTTGAGTAACATTCACAGAATAGTTCAAAATGAAAATTGTATTTTTGTGATGATGGATTATAATTGTTAAGGAGGATATTTTTAGGAGATAGGAGTTTTTGAAAAAACAAAACTTCTTGGCTTTCCATTTCTTTATAATTACATAGAAAATAGGAAACTTCCAATGAAAGAAAAAAAATTAATATATAAGTGAAAACTCATCACAGAACAGTTTATTCAAGAAAACTACTTTCGAATAAAATAACATTGAAAGTTACTGAAATCATTTTCACTTACTCTGCTTGTATTCCAATATTCGTAGAGGAATTGAAACAGTCACTTTCTTCAATCAATCAATCAATCAATACTTTATTTTTCTGAGACTTTTTTACAAGCATTGAAATCGTCACATACAACATGTAAAAGTTGAGAGTTGAAAATTGCAAGTGATAAAATATAGAATATACAGAAAGTACATAAACAACAAATTCAAAAGTAGTTGGAGTTGAAAAAATCATGAAATATGGATTGTACAGAAAGTATATACATAAACAACAAATTCAAAAGTAGTTGTAGAAGATAATCATATAAAACAAAAAATAGTGTAAACAGTATAATGGTTAACAAGCAAACAATAATGATGTCAAGCAACCAGATCAGTTTGAAAATATTCATCAAGTGAGTAAAAGGCATTTTTGTAGAGAATACATACTTTACCCACTATTTTTGAAATTAATGGGGTTAGGAATTTTCCTAATGAATATGGGAAGTTCATTTAATATTTTCATAGACATAATAAGAGGTCCGTTTGATACAGATGTTAATTTGTATACAGGCACAGTCAGATTATAATTTTCTCTAAAAGTATAACCGGCGGCTATGCGGATATTATCCCTTTGCTGCAACTTATGGTAATGATTCTTAATAAAGATGGTACAATTTAAAATATACATGGATATCATAGTTAAAATTTGTAACTCAGTTAATAACTGCTTACAAGGATTACCATATTTTATAAAACACATGGATCTTATTATCTTTTTTGAGCAATCAACAGATCATTCAATCTGCTGCTGTTACCGTAGCAGACTAAGCAGTAATTCAGACTTGAGGGAACATTGGCATAGTAGTAGCTCAATAAAATATTACTGGGAACAACATTTTTAAGATTCCAGATAACGAAACTATGTTTGGATAATTTATTAGAAATAGAGTCAATATGATCATTCCAGGATAATTGGGAGTCAAAACCCTAAGAATATGACTGGTTTTTTTCTCTACAATAGATTTAGTATTATTCTATCAATATACTGTGATCCATTGTATCTAAGTGATAAAACAATGATATTTGATTTGTTGCTATTAAGTACGAGGCCGTTTTTGGAGCAGTAATCAGTTTCCCGTTTTCCATATCATGATACAGATGTACAGAGGCAAAATATTATTTCTCAAAAACTCACTCATCTAAAATTATTCAACCCGTTGATAATTGATTTATTCATCAAATAAAAGGTGAATTATATAACATACCCGAATTTCGCAACACTTTATTTCGATTTGTTGTCGAATTCTAATCCAATTATGTCAAAATTCATTACCTGCATTCTATATTGAGATCATGAATTATTCAATAAAAAAACTAATTTTTCGTTAACCATATGCATAGTATGCAAATGAAAATATTAATAATATCTGAAAGGATCAAGGATATTTTTGGGCGGTGATGGATATTGTTAAGAGTGTGTGAAAAATGAGTCCAACATAAGATCTGTAACACAATCATTTACATATAAGTCGTATAATTGGCAATCAGGCTATTTCTGTTTTTATCACCTTCTTAAATGGGAGCTTCATTGTTGTACACTAAATTAACACCTTGACAAGTGAAACTTAAGTTTTCAATATAATAGGTGGGATTTAAATATGTATATGTTTAAAATATGTTTTTTTGTAAACCAGCTGTCGCGCCCCTACGAACGACAACCCTCCGAAGTCGAAACTTGTGCGAGCTAACGAGGTATTTTCTTTCAACGTGTGATTCCTATCACGGGTAGATAGTTTGAGCTGATTGAAATAAAATCACAACAATGGGAGCTTTCCGGACGTTCTGACACTCATTACTACAAGATATGAATCATTCATGAAAATTGATCTTTGAAGAGAGATATTCCAAATCATTATCACTACATATTATAAATCATTGAGATATCTCACCGCTCCGTGTCTGTGTCTATCTGAACGGTTTCCACCAGAGTGATTCAAGAGAAAGGTTTATGTGTATATTTCATAGTATTTTATGTGAATTTGTTGAAATGTAACGATTTTTTCAGGGAGGTGGTGCTACCCGTGTGATGGCTTATACCTATCTCAGAATGGATTAAAATATTCAAAATAACCCCTCTGGACCTGTACGTTAAGGAGGCTGCGTTAATGGCCAAGTTACGATTACGCACGGATGATGTAAACCTCGAAGTAGGAATGGTCAATTGAGGCTAAGCCTATGGCGAGAAGCGCTAACTACGCAACTTCTGTTACAGGCAGCCAGTGATGCAATAGAACCCAGTTCAATAAACCCTACAAAGTACAAATAAAACACAACACAGAGTCAGATGCTATATACAGACGGCTCAAAAACCAAAGAAGGCTCAGTTGGGTTTACTCCAGATCACTAAGCCTAAGGATTAAGTAGGGAATGGAAAAAAATACTAGCGTGGTTCAAACAGAACTGGCTGGTATTTCAATCGCTACAAAAGAAATAACCAGGAAAGAAATTTCTGGCAAAACATAACAATCTGCACTGATAGTAGACAAGACCTATTAGCCTTCAACAAACAACGTGTTACCTCAGGGCTAGTACTAGAGTGCCACCAAGATATAGCCAAAGCGTCGGTAGATAATTACATTATCCTGAGGTGAGTTAAAGGACACGACAGGAGTAAAGGTAATCGCATTGCCGACTTATTTTAACACTTTGACATGTGTTTCGGTTACCAAGTGATAATCTTCAAGAGGAAGATCAAACTGAAGGAAGATCACTTTGATTTTCCTATTGAAGATGATCACTTGGTGATCGAAACACGTGTCGAGGTGTTAAAATAAGGGTTTGGTGTTCACGAATCATTACGAATCATTACCTTACTAATGCGTGCATCAAAGTTATTTCTGGTATTTTGTTACTGTTCTTAATGTTTTCTGCTATCTGATTGATACTCAATTTTGACTTGTTTTCCACCTGTAATCACGTAAGAGTATCAACAAAGGGTGGATGAGAATGTGATCTTTGTCGCCGTTCATAGATCTCATTCCACATTTGTACTATTTCTAAACTTTCGAGGGCATATAAAAATATATAGTCATTTACCGGTCTCAATGATTTCAAGCATTCCTAAATTCTTCTGTGGTCATTCTCTGTGGCACGTTGAGTGATACCAGATTTTTCTTGTCTATAAAACCCAATCTGTGAAATATGTACGTTGTAACACAAACAGATTGGTTGAAATTTTTGAAACATTTAATGTGGAAGTGGTTTATTTCATCAGTTCGGACTACCAGTGCCTAATCTAATATATAAAAATGGATGTTTGTTGGTTGGTTGGTTGGTTGGTTGATTGGTTGGTTGTTTGGTAAGTGATAAACTTCTAAATCGCTCAACTGATTGTGATGAAACTTAACACATATAAGTAATTTTTCATAGAGAAGGCTATCCATTTTTCTGTAACTCGCCACTAGATGGCTCTGTAGAATAATTTTTTGAAAGCACTGTTTTAATACGCTGCGCACGCCTAAGTTCGTTGATTCTGATTCTGTCAAAACATTGGAACAGCAGCGATATAGCAACAGTACTAATTAGTACTACAACTACCTAATTCTACGAGGGTGAAGCCGCGGGCAATAACTAGTTTCTAATAAATCAGGTCCTGAGGTTCATTAGTCATTGGAATGAAGAATTTGAATGAAGTGCACGTTTATTCAGTTTTTTCAAGAGAATTGTACATTCTGCATTTTAAACAAGTATCTACTAATCGTAACATATCACAAATTTATAACCCCGAAACCATTTATAAGTAAATCATCCGCTTTTGGTCTATACTCATTGGACTGTAATTGAAAGTATCCAATTCCTACAGGCTCATTGTTATGTATCGTTTATTTAGCACAAGCTAATGCAGTTACAATATTAGTCTTGATCTAGGTTAAAAATTTAAATGTCACAATTGAAATTTAAAATTTAAAATCATGTACATTAAAAAAATCTGTTTTAAAATCTGTTTTTCCGTTAACCAGCTGTCGCACCCCTACGAATGACAACCCTCAGAAGTCGAAACTTGTGCAAGCTAAGGATTAACGAGGTCTTACCTTTTAACGTGTGATTCCTAACACATATAAACATGAAACATATAAATAAAAACAGCACAATAAATAAAATAAAAAGAAGAAAAAAAAACTGTATTAGCAGGTTCCTATACTAAACACTTTGTAGGTCTAAAAGGTGCACTTTTAATTTTCTTTTAAATATATTTAGAGAGGTAGCATTCTTAATATCCTCCGGTAGTTCGTTGAATGCTTGAACTTCTTTAATGAAAACTGTATTATTTGAATGACATTACTAGTCTGACGTATATGAAAGTTATTGCGACTTCTTGTATTGTATTCATGATATTCAAAGTTATACTTTAATTTGTCACGTAGATATACAGGAACATCACCAGTTTTAATTTAATTGTCCAGAACAACGTCATAGAAATTGAGGATACCGTAATAATACAGAAAAGTTACACACGAGGAAAAGCTGAAGCCTCAACATACAGTCATCTGGGTAAGCGAGTATCTCTTTTCCGACTAGTATAATATAAATTGATTTGAAATCCCTGAAAAAAATTAAAAAGATTAACCGAAAATAACAATTTTAATAAACAAAAAACTGAAATTACAAAGAAATAACATACAAGCAACATCAAAAAAATTGTTTATCATCAACGTAAAGTCGCTAATTTCATAGTATAATTCCTCAAACTAGGCTAAAGCAGACAACAAACGACGTTTTTGTCATAGCCCCATCTGCCTGTGGAGGAGATTATCAACCGCATATCAGAAATTTGCCCAATTTCTCGTATAGGGAAACTTTTCATATATAGTATGTGGGCATACTTGAAGACTGGCTATAAATCAAATCTTCCAAAGGAACAATTCGCCCAGGCCAGTCTCAACTCCCTACACTGTAGGTTAATTGACTGACACCTATCCTAACCTAACCTAACTTAGGCTAACCTAAAGTGTAGGGAGTTGAGACTGGCCTGAACGAATTGTTCCTTTAGATGATTTGATTTGTAGCCAGTCTTCAAGTATGCCCACTGACTAAATGTAAACAGGAAAATATTCTACACATTCAGTTTCATAGACCAGTGAAGTCTAATGTTATTCAACATGTCAAGAGAACGGCAACAAAATAAGTGAGGAATGATTGAAATTGCAGAGTAAATTGAAACCTCCTCTATGGACAAGCTGATATGACACTATGACAAAAATAAAAATATATGCATATATATTCTGCTACCCGTAAGAAGCCTGATTAGGTCGCTAGTATTAAAATGAAGCTGAACAGTCAAGAGGAAAATTTGAACAGATTCTGTCCAAATTTATGTAAGTACACCAATAAAAGAAACGTATATACAACCAACCTTAAAGGTGACACTATATACTACAAACTTGTTACGTAACAAATTTGAAGTGAGGCTTCAAAAGAAGAGCTAACTGTTTCAAAAAGTTATCAGTACTTTCACTTTCTGTTTCCTATTATTAGTCAGCAAATGCTCTATAACTTCATAGCAGCAAGTTGTCCCAAATGGGGGCACGTTTTTTCTTCAAGGTTCACCGGTCAATTTAGAAGTGTACTATAATGAAACATAATTAAAGTTTATCTTAGTCATCATCAAACTATACGATCTATTTTTAAGGCAGCAGATCCGGGTGCCTACAAGAATTTCCTACGACGATATTCATAAATGGGAGTAGCGTAATTACAGTGAATAAATGCATTAATGTTGTGAAACGGAAACATCGTAAACAGTTTAATTCAATGTTGTTTGTTTTTAAACTATTTCAATTTGTATCAGATGACAGTTCTTGGGTTTACATGCAAAAACAAAATGTGTTTTGCGTTGCAGTCGCTGAATCATATTTCTTTGTACAGTTATACTCATTTCATTTGTACGCATATGATCTGCCACGTACCCTCTTTCTTTGTTACCAAGTGCAATGAATGATAAGGAAGTTTACCTGTTTGAAGTTTTTCCTATCTAAAAAGATGTTTTCAAAATTCCTTAGACTCTTCAACAAAATACTTCATTGTACAAGTACATAAAATATCGTTTGTATTTCAAAATGCAAAATGGTTCATTGCCTCCCAGAATATTTTATTCTCGAACTACATTGAGATTGATAATAATGTCAATGAAATAAGTGTACTACTATCTTACTAGTCATCCCTGTCATTTGATATTGAGGTAGTTGTGAAAAAATATGTAATCCGCTACTTTGACGCTGCGGTCATCTTGGATTTTCAATGACAGAGAATTTATTAAACTGTATTGTCAACAAAACTAAATGTGTGTACTGAATATCAGATTAATCTGAAACTTCAATTTCTGAATTTGACCTAAACAAATAAATAAATAAACAAACATACAAACAGGGCAAACCAAATAAAACCGTTTAAAAATACGACTCATTTCTGGTTGCAAATTCTGTAGATGATATTTCGTGATACAGTTTGTCAATTGCGAAGTGAAAATACCTCAATCCTCCTCTCCACTCCACCAATTCCCAAAAGTTTGAAGGGTGATTCTCCATAACTGAAACATCAAAAGGGAGCTCTTAAAAAAAACTTCAAAGCGGTACCTAATTGTCTCCAAGGTATTATCGGAAATACTAAAAAATCCCAATCAACAAATCATATGTTACTTTACTGAAGTACAGTAAATTAATATCATAGTGTAGATTTCACTTCCCAAGCAGAACTTGGTCGTTTTCTGTGTTTTTTGACTTTATTCTGAACAGTTCCTAGGCTTTGTTGGCCACATTGAGTGTTCCTCAAATCGGTTAGTAAAATTGTGCAACCGAACGAATTCCAAGCTGCTTTTCAGGCTGGTTGGAAGTTCTGGATGTTCTGGGAGTTCACCTGAAAAATTTCGACCAAACTTGATCAATCCTTATAATAAGTTTGTGTTGTATTTATGATCAAGAAAAAAGACATCATCAACATTAATTAAAGTTGATATATTTTGATTTGGTTGAGGAAAAAGTACAGGTTTCATCGATACCATCTTGAGAGAAATCATAGAAATCTTTAATGTCTTCAGTTTCTGAATTCATGAAATATTCTTCTTCAGTTTGGAGGAGAGGCCCAAATTTGTTTCTTATGGTGGTCCAGATTTCGCCAAAACCACATAATTTTTATTGAATTTTGTCAAAATTATCATCATTCACTTTATCATATATTTTATAGAAATCTGTGCATATACTTTTGATTAGGTACGACTTGCCATATCGTGTGCCTACTACCTAAAATGTGGTTCTTACCCGAAAGTTTATATTGGAAGAGCATCTAGAAATTTCAAAACCAGAATCTCCGAACACCAGGTTAATTATTTGTTAAGGAAAACCAATTCAACCTTCGCTTGTCTTCTGTTGGAAAATAATCACGACTCCGACATAAACTACGAATTACTAGAAAAGGACAAATTTACTATTGGACGTCCAACAAGAAACATCCTTAAGTTTATTCGCATGGAAAATTTACTAAATTTAGTCGAATCATCAATAACGAAAATTTACCTGTTTTGTACCTGCTGAATACCTGTTCTTAAAACTATCATTTGCCAATTGATAATTTGTCAATTGACGTCGATAATTTGTATGAATTGCATTGTGAATTAATGTAGAATAACATTTCAACTGAAGAAACTACTATGTAGAGAAATGCGTATTGGAAATAAAGTATATATTATGACAATTTGTAATTATTATCATGAGTAGTTTAGAAAAATTTCGTAAGTTTTTGAGTTCCTGCAATCAGTAATGGTTTCTTGAGGAAAGAAAAAGTTTAGGTTAGGAATGGTTAAGAATGAACGAAATCTCGACTTTAAGAAAAGACGAAAACCAAGACAAATATATCTCAGTTCCATAGCACCAATACACGAAGATCTTTGGAAAGATGCTCAAGGAACTAGGTAAGAAGGTGGTATTTAAAACAAGTCATACACTACAGAGCCATTCCATAGACTTTAGTTCATCAAGATTGATTTGACGAGTTAACAACAACGGGCATATCTAGATGTCTAAGAGAGTGTAGACATAAGTTAACATGATAATATCATGAATAACGATGGTGGACACCAATACCTAATAGTATACTATATAGATCGTTGAAATAATATTTCATTAATCAGTACATCACAAGTTCCAACGTAGTCAATCAATAAATCATTCAAGTTATTGGTGCTGAAACTTTCCGTTCGGTGTTGACCCCAAAATTTACCTCACAATAAACTATCGTATTATAAGTAAGATTATAAAATGCCATAACATCATTCTTGAGGTTTGTGAAAATTAAACCAGAGAATTTCAAGTATCAGTATACCCAACCGTATTATTTAACATTACACATAATCAATTTTATCCACCCACTTGATTGAAAACAGTAAATTCTCTAGAAAGTAGATGGTATGACCAGAAGCAGAGACGTATTCATAGTTACATAATTGAACCAGTTCGACACTATCATATTTCAGAATTCTTTTCATAATACACTCATTTACATGCAATCGCTCCCAACCAGATTATTTACTTTTATATAGCAGTTTGATATTGGAAACATTTTGTTACTCTTGTTGCCCCAGATACATACGCTATTGGGAAATAATATTTATATTTATCGTTCATGGAAACACCGCCAATTATTAATTGTTATGGGAATTGCTAGTGAAAATTTCAGCATGCTATTAGTAAGATTTATATAAAGTTCACTTTTGAACGTAATGGTGTCTTTCGGGACATTCTAATAGTCACAATATGACTTATTTCTTAGAAATCAGTGGGGCAATAATTATTCTTCTCACACCACCTCAATCAAAACATTAATTCTGCTTAAACTCAACGAGCAACGACAAAGTGATTACAGTAAACACAATTTTGTAGATATCTTGATGTTATGGATGAAAAGAGAACTTTTGAAAATGTGGGCCAAGAGGGATTCATATTTGCCACTAAAATTTTGAGTATACCTTATATTCTCTGTTTTGTCTTATCTAAAATCGACAAGATTGAAAGACATCAAAAGTATTCGTGCTCTGCAAAAATATTAACTTGAGAAAAATTCGATTTTTTTTTGTAAAAAATAGAATAAAACACAATTTTTCAAACCGTTAGAATAAAAAATGATAGAGGGCATGAAACATATAAAATTGCTGAAACCTAGAAAATAGGATTGACCTAGATGTCTCTCTGAGAATATCTATTTTTATCCTATTAATGATGGTTTTCTGAATCCAAATTACTTTTTATGGAAGCACCCCCGTAACTTCCGTAATTATCAAGGTAGAATGATGCGGCTCGCAGGATTGATGAAAATGCTGAAAATACACTTACCAGCTCAATGGTGTAATACACACTCCCCGCCATTCGCGATGGAAGAACCCATTTTCCCGTTAAATCATACTAAGGGGCAAAATAGGCTAAAAATACCTTCAGAAAATTACTACAGGTACACCTTTTCCCTGAGAAAATATCAGTCCTGAAAAAGCCAAATTTGTCTCACTTTTCATGGAAGCACCCCCGTAACTTCCGTAAATATCAAGGTAGAATGATGAAACTCACAGGATTGATGAAAATGATGAAAATACAGTTATCGGCTAAATGGTGTTAGCCTGAGTGATATACTCTGCCCGCCAGTCGCGATGCAAGAACCCATTTTTACGGTAAATCATACCAGGGGGTAAAATAATGAATTTAATTTTCACTTGACGTTTCGTACATTAACATGAATTCGTTCATCATAATAAGATGATTTTAATTCTAAAAAGTCATTTGGGTTAACAATACACTATTTTCCAATGTTCATTCATGTTTCGAAATTATTTTGAAACATTTAACAAAGAACAAGATATTGTTCGTATGTGAGTGTTTCACTTGTCATATATTATTTCTATAATCACTAACTTTTGAAACGGAAATATCTGATTTTCATTCAAAATTTGTCTATTTGATTACCCAAAAAAATAATTGATGATGATGTTGTTCCTTGGAAGTCACGCGATGAAATTAGAAAATAACTGCAAAAATATTACCAATTTTATAAAGTTAAGAAAATATAATTGCACCCTCCAAAGTCAATTCAACATACTGAAGTTTCAGGGTTCACATGTTTCCCATGTATAAGTACCAATAATTTCAACAATAACGAAGAGACTGAAAATTCTATATCGATTCGGATTCACAAAATTCAAATATGAGTCTGTCTTCGAAGAGAATACATTTTCTATTCTTTTTATATTATTTACAACCACTTTTCTCAGTTCCCCAGGTGTAACTTCCAGGTGTAACGTTCCCTATAAATAAAAGTCTAGGGAGTGAGATCAGGGGAACGTGGGGGCCACATCATAAGAGGGCTATTAGGTCCAATGCCCTTCCTAGGTAGGTTTCTGTTGAGACATTTTCTGCTTGTCCCATAATTATGAACGGGTAAACCGTCCAACTGAAAAATCAATTTATTCCTTACATTCAGAGGCAATTATTCCAGTATCCCAGACTACATATTTAGTTTTTGGGATATTTGATTTCGACAATTCACCACCCAGTGCGGATTTTGGTCTGCCAATATCTCAGATTCTAAGAAGATACCACACCGTTAGTGATGAAAGTCGCCTCATCACTGAATATAATTTTTCAAGAAATTACTGTCATTCAGGTTATTGCCTTGTGCCTATATTGAATTGGAGTGACAAATGTCTCATTCTTATATGGGGATCAGCACGATATGCTGCCAAAATGGTATCATCATCAATATGATTTTTTTTTCTTATTTTCTTACCTTCATTACTTGACCGATTCTCTTGAACTGGTTGTAAATTTTGGAAACTGTTTCAGAGTACACAGGAGTATCATTTGGGTGTCTTCGTTTAAATTCAGAAGCCGAGAAGCAGAATTTTCTCTTGTATAGTTCGTCGAAACATGTTTTAGAAATTACACAACATGATGGTTTATCGGAGCGTTAGTTTGGATTCGTAGAGGGAAAACAAACGGTGGGTGCTAAAGAATATGTGTGGAAGCTGGCAAGGGAGGCAGGACAATCATTATCCTGGCCACACCGGAGATTATGCGTGATAATAAAGTTTGACATTAGGAAAGCATTCATCACCGCAAGACGGCAGGAAATCCTGGTGAAGTTGAGAAGGAAACGTATTAACGTGAGCCTCTTGAGTCTATTGAGGTCATATTTGACAAAATGTGTGAGAGAGAGAGAGAGAGAGAGAGGTCATCATGGAAGCAGATAATTCTGTGGGAACAAAAGAAATCAGTAGCGGTGTACCTCAAGGAATTCGTTCTAGGACCAATGCTCTGGAACAATTATACATATATGATGGTCTTCTAAGACTGAAAGAATAATGTTGAGTCACGCTGATTGGATTCGCTGACGACATTGCTATGGTTGTGGTAGCCAAAGGCGAAGAGATCCTAATGACCACTGCAAACACTGTGCTTCAGAGAGTATCAAACTGGTTAAAAGACAAAGGACTTGAAATAGCCCCAGAAATAACAGAAGCGGCCTTCTTAACAACAAAAAAACCTGTCCAATTCGATGCACAGGCTATTGCGGTGCTTCCAAAAGAGCAGTAAAATACCTAGGAGTCTCGCTAGATACCAAGCTGACTTTCGTTGAACACATTGCAGGATTATATTTTTAGGAGGGATTCATTTTTGGGAAAGACAGTTTTTGGCTTTGTACTTCTCCATATTGATACAAAAGAAAAAAGTAGTTTTTGTATGATTCAGTGTTCATATAAGGTTTGTTCTGGTTCTAACATCCAAAACAGTTTGGAAACAGCGCAAGAGATGTGGCGTACAAGCGAAAAATCTCAAACTGTCCGAAATAGTCTCGGGCACTTGTTTAAACCAGAACGCTTTTGAGGAGACCACTGTGCCACCTATCGTATATATGAAGAGATGAAGACGAGAAAATACTATTGATCATGTCCATTTTGTTATGTAGCGTATCCTTATAGTCAGTTCAAATTTTATCTAAGCTCAATCATCAATTATTCAAATCAAATAAACAAAAAAACATCCTAGCAAATATCCCAAACAAATTTCCACATAAATGGGCATGAGCAACGGGAACAGTTCTCAACAGTTCAGCTTCGAAAGCAAGAACGATTCGGGACGGTTCAAAACAGTTTAGGATCATTTCGCAGTCGAAACCAGAACAGAGGATTCATCAGTCTGAAATTATTCCCAATAAACCAGAATGCTCTATATCAACTGCACATGATCCTTACGTTCAAGAAACTGAATTTCGTATAACTAGAACAAACCTATAAAATATTTCTTTCCAAAGAATTTTCCTTTCGTGTAATTCAGTGTTTATATGCTGTTTCAGGAGGGATTTTTCTTCCAGTTTGTGTCTGAAAGTTACTTCTTTGCATGATCTACACATCCATTTATAGAGTTACTTATTTTAAAATTGATTGCTTCCTTTCTTTCTTTGGAAGATTCCCACTTCTTCTTTTGTATCAAGATGGAGAAAGCCAAAAACTTTCTTTTCCAAAAATTGATCACTCCTAAAAATATAATCCTTTCAATATAAACAAGATTCCTCATGGCTGGAATTTATCAAATAAGTGAATGAATCTCATTACGATGTCATCGATGACATAAGTAGATCAAACTTATTCCATGACATAATTTATGAATGAATTGTGTGATTTTATCTTAGAATATTATCCAGATTGGTACTGAAGAGCCCTAAGGCAAGTGTCTTATGGCGGAGCCATCGATGTTTACCAGTGAGGATGACAGTGTTCCATATAAGTGAAATTTTACCATTCATTTAGTATATTGTGTAGAAATCTTGTGATATAATTTCATAACGAATGTACATAACTCTATATATATATATATATATATATATATATATATATATATATATATATATATATATATATATATATATATATATATCAGTGTTCATATAAAAGTATTTGTTTCGAAAGAATTTTTCTTTCGTGTAATTCAATGTTTATATGAAAGTAGCTATTTCAGGAGGGCTATTTCTTTCAGTTTGTGTCTGAAAGTTACTTCTTTGCATGATCTATACATGTATGTATAGAGTTACTACTTCCTTCTTTTCTTTGGAAGATTCCCACTTTTTCTTTTGTATCAAGATGGAGTCGTAGAAAGCCAAAAACCTTCTTTACCACATCGCAAGAGTTTCGCAAAAAATGGCAAAAAACAGTGAGGGCATTGTCCATCTTATGTCACATATAGGAAGAGCCAGATCATCCAAAAAATGAGCATTATTGAGTGTAGCCCAGTGTCAAATGTTGTATACCGCACCAGCCTGCCACAAGGTGACCAGTAACAAAAATCTTGTGATGAAACTTCCAGAATTCAACGCTACCTAGAGAACAATATCTACAGATGCAAGGGGTAATATCTGGAAAACCCCCTATAGAACTCCTCATTGAGGGAAGGTAGGACAAATACAGGGTGTAACTGAATAAGTGTGAAACATTCAAAGAGGTGATTCCTCATCGAAAAAAAGGTAGGATCTTTCATATGAAGAAACTTCATTGGAGCATCCTTTGTTAAGATACAGCCCTTTAAAGCCAATACCCCCAATAACTTATTGCTGTGAACTGGTTTATTTTGGTCAAAAAACCAAAGAGACATTTTTTGTTTAGAATGAAACATGCTATTGGAAATAAATTTTTAAATGGTAAACAAATAATAACACAAAAAGTTACATTGGAAATACATTTTAGGGTTGCGTTTTCCACCCCTTACAACCATGGAGTAAACCAAATAAATTACTGGCTAAGTGTCTTTTTGGTAGTACAAAACGTCAGGTTAATTTCAATATTGTAACTTTTTCAGTGCTTGTGAAAAAAATTGTTATACAAATTTTATGTACCCGCTATAAGGGGCTGTATCTTACATACTTATTCAGTTACACCCTGTATACATGGAGTGATAGAATAACCGCAAGAAGCAACCTTATGTCACGTTGGCAAAACTTGTGGACGAACGGAAAAATGGGGAGAAGGGGACATCACATGATACCAAACATAAGTGAGTGGATATGTAGACCATAAGGTGAAGTGGACTATTTAATAACACGAGGAATTTTTGGATACGGCTGCTTCAGGAAATAGGTACTTGTTCAATCGTGGAAAGTGAGGTATATCCATTCTGTGGAGAAATAAATGACGCAGAGCACACACTTTTCATATGTATGAGATGGAAAAGTGTTCGGCAGGAATACCAATTTGAAACGGGTTCTCCTTTCTAAAAAAATAACTACGGTAGGATTCATGGTATCATGTGAAAATGGATAGAGAAAAGTATATTGAGTGAAAGAAAGAGAAGACAGAATCAGTTGGGATAGACACCTCTCTCACTGAAGTAATGCTCAAGTAGTTTCAGTGAGGGGCGCGGGGTATACACCTCCTAGATATCTATCACCAGGGGATGTCTAAGAAGATTTTCCTCTCCTGCGAAAAAAAATTTCAAGAATGAAAAAGCGTGTTTCATGTTTGGAAAAGCGATAACTTCAAAAAATGTGTTTCTTGAACACTTGTGTTCATCGATAATTGTTCTTCTGAATATGGAACCTTAAAAAAGTCACAATAAAATGTTATAATTAAAATTCAAAGAAGGCCGTAATTCATTCATTCATTGAATAATGTTTCTACCAAATAATTTTTTCCTACAAATTTGAAATAGAAATTTTCAAATGATATAATCCTTTGGAATGTCCACCGATTTTTGATAATAATGTTCGTATTGTTAGAAATATTGCTTTCTCGTTATGTCTAAATGTAAATGAATAACACAAAAGGAAACGTATTTCATGTTTGCACAAAAAATAACAACGCAATTACAAGACTGAGAATGCTTTCATCGACCCACGTGTATGACTCGTAAAAGGCACTTTAGTGCATTTTTACCGAAAGATCTCGTTCAACGCAGCAGCCGAGGCGGACAGATGATTAGGGGCCAATGTAGTGGCCCAGTTTCGAGTTACGAGTTATGTAATTGGCTGGACTGTCCAGACTTAACGTGACTTGAGTCCGACATTTTGAGTTTCGACAAAAATGCGTTCCAGGGCAGTGTTTATGACAGAACCGACTCTGCGGTGGTTGCCTATTAGATTTTTTGGAACGTCTGCAAAATTTCTCAAATATGCCACATCGGATGCCTTGTATTTATATATCAGTGAATGTTTTAGGGAAAAAGTAATTTTTCCGCCCAGCAGCAAAGGTCACGAATCGTAAAAATACGATTCGTGACCTTTGCTTATATTGCTTATATTGAACGAAAGTCATTTTTTTCGTCAAGAGATCAGTGTTTTTATCAACCTTTCTTGAGTATTTTCAACTTTCAAAACTAATGTTGTACCTCATATTCCAGGGTTGTGTAATAATAATATAACTTTATTCACAAAGGATAAATACAAATACAGATACAAATAAGTTACAACATAGAATGAATGAATGAAGTGATTTTTGGATAAGTGCAAAACACTTGTTTTCCATAAAAATTGGCATATATAGTGTCACCGATAAAGTCCGCATCAAATGGGAAACTTTTTTATTTATCGTTTTATGTGAAATTTGATTTTGGCAGTAGATTTTGCTTAAGAAATGATGTTAAATGGCGTCTACAAAATAGGTCACGTGATTTCCTTAACCTGTCAAAATTGACATTTAAAAAAAGAAACATCGAAAAATGACATTATTCTTCAAAATATCCAAAAGTATCAAAGGATAAAAACATTTTCTTTTGTAATTTTATACCCACACACCAAGTTTCAAACCCATAATAAGTATTTTATATTTTCACTATTTTTCCGCACTCCTGCTTTTTCTACTTATCAAAATTTAAGCACACCTGTACTAAATCATTTATTTTAACTAAACTCGTCACCGAATTTCTTTTTTTGTAATATAATAATATTTTAAGAGCCTCTTTGATGTTAAAAACAAATTTTGAAAAATAAAAGTTGTCAAACTTGATGCAAAGTTCATCTAGTTTCAACGGGGCTTTCAAAACTATACAGTACTTGAGTTTTTTAATGAGCAAATGGCCTCACAATATGAATTAGAACAAAACGGAACATTAGGAAACATCATTTCGTGATTCTTGAAGCCCATTCAATAAAAGAAAAAAACTCATAGTATTTACATTTACCTACTCCGCTAACAACACTAATTCAAAAAAACTGGGTAGGCTGTGAAAAAATATGAAACTACATAATGTGTTTTAGAAAACGTCACTGTCACTGAATAAATTAATGCCCGTTAGTTCAATGTAATGTATGAAAATTAAAATAATATGTCATCTTTACAAGAAAAAATTGAAATTGTGCTAATTTGTGGTGAAAACACATTGCATCGACAAGTGGCTGATATTTTTAACGCAAGACATCCTGGTAGACATGTACAGCAATCCACTGTAAGTAGGATTTCAAAAAAATTTAAACTGACTGGTTCAGTTGAAAATACTTTTAAAAAACGTCATAATCCATCACGCAATAATGATGAGGTTCAGTTGGCTGTCTGCCTGGATGTTATCGAACAGGGAAAATCAAGTATTACCAATATTGTAGATAGAACTGGCGTTAAAAGAGAAAGCGTAAGAGCAATTTTACATAAAAATAAATTCAAACCCAACAAACCCAAATTTATAAATACCTTAAAGGAAAGAGATTTCGATGTTCGACTAGATTTCTCTTTCTGGTACCAAGGAGAAGTAGAATTAAACAGAAAATTTCCTTACAAAATCCTATGGACCAACGAAGCTACCTTCACATCGAACGGCGTAGTCAGTTCCCAGAATTGTAGGTGGTGGGCTCAGGAAAATCCTCATTTTGTGATAGAATGTCGGGACCAATATTCATTTAAAACAAATGTGTGGTGCGGTGTTTTAAATAATCAGGTAATGGGACCATTCTTTTTTCGACACAATTTAACTTCTCAGGATTATTTGCAATTTCTAAATACTGAGATCAGTGATATAGTGGACAATATGCCGGTTGAAATAAGACACAGTCTGTGGTATTAATGTGACGGGGCTCCTATTCATAGTTCAAGACAAGTCAAAGAGAAACTATTAGAAATGTTTAGGGGCAAACTTATTGGGCGAAATATGG
Source organism: Leptinotarsa decemlineata (assembly GCF_025532065.1). Classification (NCBI taxonomy): domain Eukaryota; kingdom Metazoa; phylum Arthropoda; class Insecta; order Coleoptera; family Chrysomelidae; genus Leptinotarsa; species Leptinotarsa decemlineata. Next base: position 17,078,503 of record NW_027412668.1, on the reverse strand, counting down.
AGCAAATATGGCCGCCTAGGTCGCCAGATTTGACCCCACTAGATTTTTTCTTGTGGGGTTACTTGAAACAAATCGTTTATAAACAAAGACCTTTTCGTGACGTGAATCACCTAGAAACTGTTATTAGAAACTCTATTTTAAACATAAACCCTGTAAGTATCAGCAACTCAATAAAAGATGTATCAAGAAGGACAATTATCTGCATAGAACGCGATGGAAGACATACAGAAAGTTAGTGTATTTAATGTCGTGAGTCTTTTTTTCGTGTTTTTTTGCTATTAGGTATAGGTACATGTTTATTTTCAGTTCCTTTTAATTAAGATTGAATTCCACTGTATTTTTTGTTAAAAAAACAATAAACACTCTAAGATATTGTTTCCTAATGTTCCGTTTTGTTCTAATTCATATTGTGAGGCCATTTGCTCATTAAAAAACTCAAGTACTGTATAGTTTTGAAAGCCCCGTTGAAACTAGATGAACTTTGCATCAAGTTTGACAACTTTTATTTTTCAAAATTTGTTTTTAACATCAAAGAGGCTCTTAAAATATTATTATATTACAAAAAAAGAAATTCGGTGACGAGTTTAGTTAAAATAAATGATTTAGTACAGGTGTGCTTAAATTTTGATAAGTAGAAAAAGCAGGAATGCGGAAAAATAGTGAAAATATAAAATACTTATTATGGGTTTGAAACTTGGTGTGTGGGTATAAAATTACAAAAGAAAATGTTTTTATCCTTTGATATTTTTGGATATTTTGAAGAATAATGTCATTTTTCGATGTTTCTTTTTTTAAATATCAATTTTGACAGGTTAAGGAAATCACGTGACCTATTTTGTAGACGCCATTTGACATCATTTCTTAAGCAAAATCTACTGCCAAAATCAAATTTCACATAAAACGATAAATAAAAAAGTTTCCCATTTGATGCGGACTTTATCGGTGACACTGTATGTATGAATGGTATCATGTACAAAAAACATATGCATGTAACATTTAGAAAAAATTACGGGTTTTCCTGTAGCTGAAAAAGCAAATGCGCCACTGGAATCAATGAAGTCGCCCCGGAGCCCCAATTAATTTTTATAGTTGTTTTTATTTTTATCGTTGTTTTACAATAAAATTAAAAAAAAGATTACAAAATACAAAATATAAAAATTTATGGAATGTGAAAATTGAACAATTTAAGAATGCGTGTGTATATAAATAAATAAGTCAAGTATCATAAAGAATACACAATGCAATAATAATAATAGTAATAACTTTGTTTCCTTAACAGATAGCTGTACAGAATACAAAATATACATACATTTTAAAATAATTATTAAATGAATAAGACAGTGGAATTGGCCGCAGTGGTAGTGCGCCCGACTCACGATCGGAAGACCGTGGGTTCGATTCCCGCTTCGACCAGATATTTTTCTCGAGAGAATTTATCTGGTTGAAGCTGGGATGATTCTGCAACCGTGTTAGGAATCACACGTTAAAAGGTAAGACCTCGTTAGTCCTTAGCTCGCACAAGTTACTCAACTTCTGAGAGTTATCGTTCGTATGGGGGCGACAGCTGATTAACGGAAAAACAGATTTTAAAACAGACAAATTTTTTTAAACTTGTTTCGTTATAGCAATAAAACATACATGAAATCAATTTTAAATAGATCTATAAGAATTATAATGAATTTTCAGTGAAGTTATATAATAAAATAAAATAACAGGTAGGTATATAAACATTATGATGAAATTTCAATATAATACAGTTTCAATATACTCATATGATAAAAAAAATGCAATGAGTAATGAGAATTTCATCTGCGAAAGATGCGTTAAGCTCAGTCATTAAAGTAAGTATTTGAAGTCTTAGTTCAGCATTTGTACAAAATATCTCCCACGTTCAAGTATATATACCCACAGCTTTTCTTTGAACAAATGCTTATTATTAATTTTTTTAATTGTTTCAGGTACCGAATTGTAAAATTTTAACGAAACATATATAAGATAAGACTAATTTGATATATGTAGAACTTCTGATAAAACAACTAATACTCTGAGATCTATACTCACACAAAACCTACCAACACAGAAGAAAAAAAAATTGCATTTATTAGATACTTTTTTCTACTGGTAAAAGTTATCTTTGTGAAACTTAGAGATCATTTGGAGTGTATGATAAAGAACATCGAGATTACATCAGAAATAGACAATGAATATCATCACGGAACACATTTTGAACGATGAAAACTATTTCATTCATACCCTATCATCATCCCGAATAACCGAAATTGAGGAATTTTAATGACACGGTTACAAAAATATTCCTTCATAATATACCACAAATAATCAACCACTGAAATTTGAAAAGGATATGGTTCAGAGAACTGAATCGAAATGAAGGCTCCAAAATAATTGTCAGATTATGATGTAGTTCTTCTTTTGATTCAAAATCATCTTTAGCGTCAACCGCGTCCCGGTCAGAATTTTTCAGAAGATTGATATAAACTTGTGACAGATGAGGCTGAAACTTTTCGAAGTACAGATTCAAGCACATCTCAGTTGAATTGTAATGCAGTGTAGATTAAAAATTTTTTATTATACCGTTATGCTCTATTTCTGGCGGTGTGAATGTCTCTCACTCGTGCTTTTGTGATTAATATAGGTGGGGTAAGTTTGTCCACTTGAGTAAGTATCATTAAATTTACCGTAATTTTACATGCTACTGGAAGAAATGATGAACACAGAGAATGGTCTGGCGGCTTTGATTTAGGTAAATGAGTTCCTGCCAAAGTTTGAAAGGTGTTCTTGATGTATAAGTACGCTGTCTGTTAAAAAATATTGCGATTTTTCATTATTCTCAAGAAATATTAATTTATTCATCAATTTTTTGTCTCCCCAAACTAGTCCCCCTCAGTTATAACACTTATGTCAGTGTTATTTCCAATCCTCGAAGCACTACTGATATGCACTTTTTGGTAGGTCCTTGAGCTCTCTTAGTGATTCGGTTTTTATCTTTTCAATCGTTGCAAAATGCCGTCTTTTCATGGGTCTCTGTAATCTGGGAAACACTAAAAACTCGCAGGGGGAAAATCTGTTGAATACGGTGGCTGAGACATGATTACGGTCTTGGTTTGACAAAAAAATCACGATTGAATAAAATCGTTAATAATTAGGTACATCACTGTTTAAAAAAAGGATAGGGTTAAATTAGTAGCCCCAACGATGAAACTGAAAGATAATAAAAGATTGAAACGATTCAGTGGTATGGACGTTAAGTTCACGAGTAAGTAACTACAACTTCACGGCTGTTTTGTTAGATATCCTTGAATTATTAAGGACAATGATTCGAAAACTTCAGGAACGGAAAAGGAAAAAAGGAGGAACTGGTAAGAAAATAACTCCAAATGATCTATACAAGATCAAGAGCAATTACTTACTAAAACTAGGCCAATAACCTAATTTTCTCAATGGAATAATTGTAAAAATTCAACACGTGCAAGTCATAATAAACTAGTCCAAGAAATCGAAAAACTCTTCGAAAATATTAGCAAGTGGGTTAAAAAGAGATGAAAGGTGAAAAAAACAGATCATAGAATAGGTAAACAAAAAATTGAAGGAATATTTGAACAAATTGGAAGACAAACATGACCATATGGTTACATGGTCAGTCGATAAGGCCCTCTAGGGCCACCAATTCCAAGAAGTTATCTTTAACAGCACTTTGATCAACCACATTATGAACCATATATCATCGTCAATTCGAAAAGGCAGCTAAGATCAAGAGCAATGATGAGCAGAGAAGGAAATAGCTGTTGCTTGACTTGCAGCAGTCTTATTAGCCGAATCTGCCAAGCTAATGTCGAATGTTTGCGGAAACTCTGAAAAAGCCATATGGACAATAATACCCAAAACAATTAATAATAACAATAATAATTGCTTTTATTGGTAGGAAACAAAAAATACAAGGAAAATACATATATATATATATATATATATATATATATATATATATATATATATATATATATATATATATATATGAATAGATAAGTACTCTTTGATCATTCCCAAATTGATTTCAATTCAAGAGCCACCGGTATACAGCTGTTTCATCCTATTGGGCATCGTCAGTACCGGGCAGGCGGTCCTCGATTGAAGACAAAATGAGAAAAAACCAAGAAAGTACTTGATAAAAATAGCTGCGTAAACGCAAGCGAAACATAAGTGGAACCACCTATTGGTGTGACACCCAAGTCAACTTGCCAAGTTTTTATGTCAGTGTTGGTGGTTTGACCAATCAACCGACAATTGCGGTAGTACTGTCATCTTCTTGGCACTCCTCAAAACTTTTTGAGGAGTGCCAAGAAGATGACAGTACTACCAACTGTCGAAAGCGCTCGCGGAAAATTAATAGAAGATATAAAGCTTCAACTCCTTTTTGTAAAATGTAATATCGAAATACTGAAAATGAAGGAAAATTAGTTGCATCACTCAAAAAAAAATGAAACGGTATGCAAGACACATTGAACACATGTATAATACTATAATTAAAAAGAAAAGAAAAGAAAAGAAGTCGATTGCAAGAAAAAGAACGAAAATAGATACTAGCACTTGAAATTCACCATGCTAGGAATTTCATTCATAAGCAACATAGGCAAATGATGTTTAAAATTTGAATTGCCAGGTTATGTAATAAGAAAACGATCCACGATAATGGGAAGTTTTGTGGTGAGGGGGAGTGAGTCAGTTCTTGAATCTCAAACTAAGATTATGAACATCGGTCCGAAACCTGAGTTTGTTGTAGAGATAAGCAGGCTTCATGTGATTTATTATTTTGTGAAATAAGGTACATGCATGTAAGATACGCCGATTTTCCATATTCAACCAACCCAGTTTTGGTAAGTGATGTGTCACATAATCCCGTCTCCGCGAACCAGTGATCAATCTGACGCATGGGTTCTGTAATACTTGCAGTCTTCTCTTATCGGTTTGTAACAGATAAGGAATGTACACCACGTCAGCACAGTTCGCATGGGATAAAAGAAGTGCATCGCAAAGAATTTGGTTAGATTGGCGATTCAGTAGTTCACGGTTACGGTAGATTGTTTTGAGGTTACAATACCCTCTTTTCAAAATCAGTGAGACATGCGATAAAAATCTTAGTGACGGATTTATCAGCAAACCAAGGTTTTCTATATTGTCATCTTCGTCTTTTATTGATAACGACACGTTATCGATAGCGATGCTTATATTGTTCAAGCACTTTTTCGTAATTGCTGACCTCTCAAAAAGCATGACAAACGATTTGTTGACATTCACAGAAAGACAATATTTTTCCGAAAGTTCAGTCAGACTTTTCAAATCTATATTAATTTTTCGGCAACTATCATGTACAGAAGATTCCTCGAAATGCATGTATATCTGCGTATCATCAGCGTAACTGTATATGTTTGTGTAACGAAGGCAATGAGGTAATTGGGAGGTATATATTACAAACAAAATTGGCCCTAGGATGGACCCCTGCGGGACACCATTCCGAGTGTCAAGAAAATTTGATTTGATTTTGTTTAATATAACACAATGAAAGCGATTACTTAGATAGTTTTTCATGAGTTCGACTGAGTTGGGTGAAAATCTGGGATATTTTAACAAAACCAATAAAAGCTGATGGCTAATCGTGTCGAAAGCTTTTGAATGATCTAACTATACAAGTAAACACAAATTATTACTATCAACCGAAGCATGCATATCGTCCATAACTTTCAACAGTGCAGTTGTACAGCTATGTTCAGCTCGAAAACCTGACTGAGTAGGAGGCAGTATATTAAATGTATCAAGATAATCCCGCATTTGAAAGTTCATGATTTTTTCCAGCGTTTTTGAGATTGTACAGAGGATGCTAATTGGGCGAAGGTCATTGATACTCTGGGGATTTGCGGTTTTTGGTAACGGGATAATTTGAGATTTTTTCCACAATGAGGGTTATGCTGATTGTTGGATGCATATATTGAATATATATGTGTGACATGGGGAATGATAAAAGGGCAACAAAGCAATAATATTTTGATGCTGATATTATCGGCACCAACCGCATTGGATTTTATTGAGAGAAGTGTTTTATACACCTCATTCTCCGTTATGTCATGGAAAGCAAAACTGTTGTTGGAAAGAAATGATAAGTTATCATTACCTGGATTCGAGATAAGCGAAGAGTTATTACAAAAGAAGGTATTGAGATCACTGACATTAGTGAGCTCTTCAGGGATGGTTCTATTGGATTTTTTATGTATGCCCAAGAAAGCTAAATCCTTCCAGAATTTATTTATATTACCTTTGAGACGGAACTCTCTTCTTTTCCAACTCAATTGTGCGGTTTGTGAGGTTTCTCATTTTCTTGTAATAATCCCAGTGGGAGAGGAGCTTGAATCTGGTAAAAGCTCTATCACACAGTTTCATCATGAACTTCAATTTTGCTGTCAACCATGGAGCCCTTTCTTTCGTAATTCGAACAGTTCTAAGAGGAGCATGGGACTCGAAAGTTTTTAGGATAATTGAATTGAATGTAGAAGTTTTTTTATCTATATTTCTCATTTGATAAATTGAGTCTAAATTGGCATTCGTAACATCTACCAAAAAACCATCGTTATCGAAATTTTTTAAATCCCTGTATGTATGCATAGAGGCAAGAATTTTGGACTGTCCAGTACCAATTTTGCATGCCACTAGATTGTGGTCGGAAAAAATGGAACAATCAACTACAGCACGGTCGGTGATATCTAAAACTTCGGAACACATTATAAGATCAATCAAAGAACTTCGTGTCGTACTGCAACGAGTAGGTTCATCAACAACATGAGACAATCCATAGGATTCTAAAATCCCATTCAGGTTTTTACATACCTGAGATGATGGATTCAGAAGATCAATGTTGAGATCTCCCCCGAACAGAATTTATTGGGTGGGAACTAGTGCTGATAGCACCTCTTCCAGATCAGCGAAAAAATCGTGCGCAGGGAAATTTGGGGCCCTGTAGAGAGAGCTAATAACATATTTTTCTTTGTTGAATATTGCACCAGAAGACTCTCCCAACATTTCAAATAACAACAAATATTCAACTTGATATATTTAATTACATCGTTGAACTAAGCAGATGTGATGACATCTCCTTGTGTCGAAGGCGTTATCTATGGGAACGACGTAGGACTCAATCGTGGAATATCGAAGATAAACGAGAATCACCAAGGCGGTCAGTTGCAAAGCCAAGCTTCAACCTCGAACACCTAACGAGATTACTCCTCTGTATATCCCTGCCACTCTCACTGCAAGGAACTAATTGTAACTGGAGCCAAACACAACGCGTTCCTGATCCAATACCAGACACACCGTTTCGAAACGCCATAGGTCATCAGTGGTGCTAGTCTAAACCACAAACCAATTACTGGTCCCAACTGTCCTTAAAAGACAAGTCAGAATAAAGGAATACCTACTACTTTTCAACTTACGATTCTTAGCACTAATCAGGCAATACACCGCGAGCAATTATTGTATTACAGTAAGGATCGATTCTACATTCACTGTAGCGATGATTCAGTGGGTAGAACTAGCTACGCTAGCGAATTGGCAACCGTCTGACCATATTTACAATTTTAACAGGATGTTATTGAGTACAGAATAATCCGTATAAAATATAAACGTATAATGAAATATTGGTTACTCTTTTGAGACAATTTATTTCGCACAATTGAGGTAGGCAGTGGGATCGGTCTGTACAAAAAATTAACAACTTCTATGATATCGTTTATAGGCATGTATGTTGGTGAGTTTTACAATCGTCTTCAATAATATTCGTTTTCCACGCTGACTGGTGAATGAATTTTCAGTTTATTTTTAGTTGAAATCATACTCATGGTAGAAGTTTCTTTATAATCAAAGTTAATAACGGAATTTATTTTTCAATCAGATAAGCGCGTTGTGAAACTAGGCCACACCAAATTTCATAAACGGGGCAGATTGACTCATCAAAATCACAAAATATTTCCCTAATATTATTTCAATTAGGTTTCTCCTTCATTAGCTCATGGGTCCGACATACCCATTATATTTTTTATAATTAATTCACCATACCCGTATACTATGCATACTTTTTTCAATGAACTCCGCTGATGTAATCAATCTAGTCATCGATTACGATCGTGGCATTGTAATTTCTATTGTAATGAAGAAAAATTCAATCTTAGATATATCCAAGATAAGGTGCCCTACCTTCTAGTGAGTAGGTGTCATGAACTTAATATGTCATATTAGTAGTGCTCTTAGGAATTAAGCGGGTTTCTTAAAAATGCTCGCGAGGTCAGGTCGAGCAGAATCCAGTGAGCGTAGCTTTTGACCTCAAGTCAGCCGTCAATCTTACTTATTTTCCGTTGCGTGCCAAAAGCTGTGAGTAAGCGTACAATGAAATTCAAAAACATTCTGATTGGTCACTGAAATCCGAATAAAATATAATAATAATAATGTTTCAAAGAAATAAAAAATGTGTGTTTTTCAACAAAATAATATTATTGATATTATTCCAATGACAAGAACCACTAGTCCAAGAATAGAATTGTTAACGATCTTCACCTATTTATTCGATAATATTTTACATGAAATTTGGTATGTAAAAAAACAAATTACGAGTTAGTTGGCTGAGAAAATCCTGACCAGACTAAGATTGATTGAAAATTCAATAACATTTTTAAACAGGAGGTATGAGAGATAACCACCAAAATCGTGTGCCGTTTCTGTCTCAACTTCATTGCAATCAAAGTTTTTTTTCATGAAAAGCCAACTCCAATGAAAAGTTTTTGAAATTTTCATCGGTAATATCAATCACGGAGTCAACTTGGCGAATTTTGTGTTGTGTCTTAGGCCTGCACCCGTACACAATTCAACTGACCCAGGAACTGAAGTTGAACGACTATAGGCAACGACGTGTATATTACTGGAGTTTTTTCCCAACACCAAATCGTTATTTTTAACACCTCGACACGTGTTTCGATCACCAAGTGATCATATTCAAAGAGGAAGATTAAAACTAGAAACTAACGCGAGCCAACCCTATTTATGCTATATAGGTATCCTATGTAGGTAAACCATCCAGGCGTACTACCCATACAGGTATACCAACCCTAAAAGGGTTAGCTCGCATTAGTTTCTAGTTTCAATCTTCCTCTTTGAAGATGATCACTTGGTGATCAAAACACGTGTCGAGGTGTTAAAAATAACGATTTGGTGTTGAGAAAAATACTCCAGTACTATTCATTACTACACCGAAGGTTCCAAACAGTGCATCATAAGTACAACGACGTGTTTTCGCTGAATGGGCTTGGAGCAGTTGGCAACTGACCCTAATTTTCATCGAAAAGTCATCTTCAGCGATGAGGCCCATTTCTGGATGAATGGGTTCGTGAACATACAAAATTGTCGAAAAATTCACATGTGCAAGAAATATAATATACATATTATAAAAATGGATATTTGTTGGTTGGTTGGTAAGTGATTAATTTCTACATCGCTCAACCGATCGTGATGAAACTTGACATGTATGAGTAATTTTTATAGCGAAGGTTTGCTATCAATTTTTCTGTAACCCGCCACTAGATGGCGCTGTAGAAAATTTTTTTGAAAGCACTGTTCTATAACACTGTGAACGCCTAAGTTCGTTGATTCTGATTCTGTCAAAACATTGGAACAGCAGCGATACAGCAACATAGTACTAGCAAATTCAGGATGAATGTTCATAGTAATCAAGAGATTACTCAGCAATTTGGACACAGTAGGTATTATTTTCAATTGAATCGATGAGGTGATACTTTTTTCTACAATAACGAAATTATTCGAGTTCACCAAATATTTATAGTAAATGTGATTTAACCTATCTTCACGAAATGATGAACTAAATCATAAAAAATTATTGAGATACACTGTACACATCTGCCACAAAAATCTATGCTCAATCTCCTTTCTTTGGAATATTCCCACATTTTTTGTATAAGGATGGAGAGGTAACAAAACAAAATCTTTCTTTCCAAAAAAAATTAGCTCTCCTAAAAGATACTCATTTCATTTGAACAGGATTTCTATGACTAGAAATAAGCGAATGAATATCATTACATACAGTCATCGATGACATGACAAGATTCTAGTTGAATATTCTAATGTCATTCGTAATAAAAATTTGTTATTTTATGAATGAATAAGCTAGTGTTTTAGCTTGTAATGTTATCCAGTAATGTGTTCTTCGTAGATGAAAGTTCACCTCTTTCATATACTATATTGTGTAGCAATCCTGTGAATGATATCTGATTCAATTCCATAACGAATGTTTGGAGTAGGTACGAACAGAATAGTATTTTTAGTATTATTCAATGTTCATATGATAGTAATTGTTTCGGCAGTATTTTTTTCTTTCCTGTAATTCAATGATTATATGAAAGTAATTGTTTCAAGACGGCTTTTTGTTTGTAAGAAACTATCACAGTATATGTACTAACTCAAATGAATGCGTAATATCCCAATAGATTGCTGCAGCTGATTTACAAAAATAGTCTTAAGTGAAATGACATCCTAATTCTTGAACATCAAGATCATGAGTATTAGTACGAACACAGCAGAAAACCTGATACTTTACAAAAGTTCGTCCATTTTTCAACTCACTACCTACCACAGAAAATATTTGAATTTGTTTCGAGTTTCGCAACTGAAACAAGGCTAGAAGAAAAAGATAACTTGTGAAAAATTCATTATAAGTTGTAGGTATTGGACACAACTCAAATTCATTATTTCAACAGAAAATAATTAAATTTACCGGAATTTGACGAATAAAAAAACAGTGCATGGTCTGAAAACTGCATTCCATTCCGAACTCGCAGAGTAAAAACATTTTTACAGGGTCATAACTTTCAATGATATATTTCTATATTTTATAGTACGTTATTCAACAAACTCACAAACAAATTAAATTTCATTATTGAAATATCTTCATATTCAACCGTTTTCTTTGAACTTGATACTTGATACAAAGTTTTACTCGATTGAATAACTGAACCATGCAAGCGTGAAGAACAAATATCACATTACCTACGGCAACATTGCACCGAAGTTGTTCAAAAGTTATCAGTCTAGACATTACAAACAACGACCTTAAAACTGCGTAGGTAGTTTTTCATTATCACCTCTTCTTAAAATATATAATCACTACATCATGAAATACTATAAAACGCAAAGTCCACCTCCGCGTCTGTCTGTCGAAACCCTATAAACTCAAAAACTATCAAACGGATTTCTATACAATTTTTCAACAATAGATGAAGTGATTCAAGAGGAAAGTGAGCGTTTATAATCAATCATTTTTTGTATGAGTTTATTGAAATATCACGATGTTATCCGTACAAAGTCGGAGTGATATGTGCGAATTTTCATCAAAACCGCTGCCTAATCCCTTCCAGGTCTACAACAAAATCGCGATGGCATAATTCTATCTTTCGAAAATGGCTCACTGCTAAAAAATTCTCCGCTGTGTGTGAGAGTGTGCAGGAGAATCCAAGGAGTCGATTTCACATCGCTCACAACTTGGCGAATTTTGCGTCGTGATTTTAGCCTGCACCTATAAAAAATTCAACTGACACAGGAACTGACGCTAAACGACCATAAACAACAACGTTTGTTCGCAGAAGGAGCTCTGGAGCAGTTGGCATCTGACCCAAATTTTCATAGATGAGTGATGAGGTCCATTTCTGGTCAAATGGGTACGTGAACAAACAAAATTGTCGAATTTGAGACGATACCAATCCACATGAAATCCAAGAGCAATCAATGCACCCCGAAAAGTCACTTTTTGGTGTGTATTTTGGACTCGTGGCGTTATCGGTCTATATTTCTTTGAGTAAGATGTTGGCCAGGCCATCACTGTCAACGGCGAGCATCATAGGTCGACATGTGGAGATATGGAGCTACAAAAACGCGTGACATTAAAACGGACAAAACTCTAGAAAGAACCTAAGCTAATGCACAAAATTTTCAACAAGGAAGATTTGGGGGCCTCTTATTGTTTAAGATGTTCTTCAACATGTTTTCTCTTATTGGAATATCCTTTGCCTCCATTTTTTCCTCTCCAGAGGTAAGAAATGTATGCACAGTGAGATACGGTATGAAATGTACATTGTGATTTTTCAATTTGAACTATTTTTTACACCAAATAAGGGTTCAGCAGTTTTTTCATTGCCTGTATTCATTTTCAAACTATTTGAAATTGAATACAGTAATAATAATAGATAGTATTTATGAATGACTTTTTAGATTGCTTCTCATTATGAAATTTAATGATATTACTGTCATACAGAATATACTTCTCAAATGAAATTTTCCCAATATAAGTCATAGAAAAACTATAGTATTCTACTAGCGTAAAACGGTCACTACTGGCTCGAATGATTTCGAATGCTTGCCTTCATCTCGCGTCGACAAAAGCGATCACATATCTCGCTCATTGAATAATGCATACAAGGTGTCAATTTGAAAATGTACCACTCCATTATTTCGGATCCTATGGAAAATAAGAAAACAATAAAAAACACTCAGAACTTATTTTTAAGGAAAAAAATTTGTAGGTTAGTTTTCAATTTAATTACATTAACCCTCTAGCGGGGGCGGACACAAAAACTAGAATCTAAAATGAAAAAGGGTGTGGAAAAGGTGGTAAGAAATTTATTTATTCATTTATTCATTCATTCATTTATTTATTTATTTATTTATTCATCTATTTATTCCTTTATTTATTCTACGGCAAAGCCAATTTACAAACAAAAACATATTTAACAAAGTGTGTGCTCATGTCTGATATTACAATTTACAATTTTACAAAATATTTAGCAAAGTGTGAAATACAAAATATTAATAAATCCTTATATCTAGTGACTACATTACTAAAAGATGAAACAATTCTAGTACTTGCAAGAAAAAAAATGTAACAAATCTGGTACCTACAAAGAAAATGATACATTTAACAGATCTAATCATAATGAAGAAAAGAGAATTTGAACTTTCCTTGTTTTTTACCACTCTTATTTGTAACTAACTTTACTGCAGTTTCATCCTATAAAGACAATTTCAAACTCATACATTAAACTACAACTACATTAATGTATAAGTTGTAGTTATACATTAATGTATAAGTTGTAGTTTAATGTATAAGTTTGAAAATGTCCTTATAGGATGAAACTTTAGTAACTTTACTTACAAATAAAAGTGGTAAAAACATAGAAAGTTTCAATTCTCTTTTCTTCATTGGATAATATCTCATTTCGAAGGTATTTATGCTACATTTTCAAATATACCACATACTTCAGTTTTCTCTGTGGTTCTTTTGAATAAATTAAGTAAAACCGTGAAGACTGTTTTGCAATAAAATCTAAAACATATTTAAAAATAATGTATTTCATTAAATGTTCGTAATTTATTAATTCAACATATCTTTTTGAATGTTCTGAACATTGAAAAAATCTGATCTTAAAGTCTCAATGTTGTTAAATTTTCTATGAGAGCCAAAAAATACAGTACACTATTTCCTTACTACATTGACATCAAAAGCTTACAATCAGCCTCATGTTACTGAGGCTGATTTTCCGATAAAAATGCGATTAACTATTCATTCTATTATTACAAATTATTTCAAATAAAAATTCAACTGCAGTAAGATATAAAATCACTCGATAGTTGAAAACTTGTACATGATGCATACAAGTTCGTTTTATTCAATACCCTCTCTTCCGTACATTTGATTATTATTTTCTAGCTAAAAGCAAATCTGAAAGTGAAATGATTGTTTTCCGACACTAGTACCTACTTTCGTGCTTTTGCAAGATAGCATGTACTAAATAAGTCCAGTATTTTTGATCGATCATTGCTCATATAACCAAACGAAATGCTAAAGCATTTTGATTGAATCAAACTATCGAATAAATCATAGTTATTCATTGATTGGCCTGGATTCAAACAAGTTAACGGTCTCAATTCTCAACAAGAAATGTTTATGAATAATTCAAAGAGTATTGTGAAAAACTGCCCTCTTGTCGGATCTACATGATAGGAAGCAATATAGGTACCTATAACAGGGACAGCCTTGATATTTCAGGTGCCTTGGGCAAGGCAGGCAAATACCACTCCTTAGCATTTAATGCGGTTCTGATGATTGAAACATCCTAGAAGTATTTGATTTTATTTTTCTAGCTTCAACGCAAGAATTCTGAAAAATATTATTTCGCATATTTCATGTAAATCATTTTTATCGACCTTCCACAATCTGAAAAATATGAAAATCCTGATGGGGAATGGAGAACTCACAAAGGAAAATGTTGTATTTATCAGTAACTTGTCGTATTCAATAATATTGCCTTTTAACAAGAGGCTAAGAAATTATAATATACTTATCTTAACGTTTCGGAGGCCAAAATCTGCATCCGTCTTCAGAAATCGACAAAACTCAAGTCTATACGCAGCTCTTTCTTTGCTGATTATTTTTATTTATCAACTTTTTCCACGGGTGTCAAAGGAGTTTTGAGATGCAAATCGTGTTGATATTGTTAATTAACTCCCAAAACATTCGATGTAGTACCAGGTATTCTCTGATATCAGTATGTTGCTAGTTCACCACTATATATATTTTTCTTCAAGACGGGTAGCCAAGTACGATCCATTTCCTATTTTGGCCTACTTCGAAAGGCTAAAACATAAATTTCCATATGATTAGTTGAAGTTAAATATGGTGTGAAATTTTCTTAAAGAATATTATCACACGTGCTTGAATTATCTTTGCAAATTTTCTCTTGATCACGAATATTTCAAGAAAATAATTTTCCAATGTTCGTGTCGCGGACAAAACTTCCGAAAATAATCCAAGCACAGGTGCACACGTCTCAGTCATAATAAAAGTCGTAGTCTCAATCATAATAATAGTCATAGTCTCAGTCATAATAGCAGAGATTGAAGACAATACGGATTACTGAGGAAAATGATAAAGATAGATAATAATCAAAATTAATGAGCTTCATCGTCAGAAGAATGGAACCTATTGACACAGAGTGTATGAATAAGTGAAAAAAATGTATGAATGCAAACGCCTAATCTATATATAAGTGCACAAACGTATAATAAATAAACGTAAAATAATAAAATAATAAATAAACGTATAATAAAAATATATACATATATACAAATATATATTTGAGATCATTGAAATTATTTGAAAGTTATTTAACAGGAAAAATCCAAGCAGTAAGAATAGATGATATATTGAGCAGTGATAAGGTGATCGACTGTGGAGTACCTCTAGGTTCCGTGCTGGGACCAATACTATTTAATATATTTTAACGGAATTTTCGCATTAGGCAATGGAAACATAGTCGGATTCGCAGATGACACTACTATCTTTTACAAAGCAGATAACTGGAATTCCTTGAAAATAAAAGTTGAATCAGAATTCTCCCTCATAAAATATTGACTGGATAAGAAACTACTGACGGTAAATATTGACAAAACGCATTACCTACCATTTTGTTGTAATGCAGCTGGAGCACCCCCGTTCGATCAATTAACAATAAAAACTGATACCCCTTTCCACATCTTTCCTGCATATTAAATATATCATCAATGAATTGAGGACCATTCTATTCAAATTTAGGAAACTTAAAGAACTCCTACCTCTAAAATATCTCAAAACTTTACACCCCTAAAGGTCAGGGTCGTTACTCAAAGATCATTTACTTACTTTGCGTCTAAACTCTACAACCAAATTCCTGAAAATATAAAATCTATCTCAAATATCAATCGCTCCAAAAAAGAGTTGAAAGAGTATATTTTTCAAAGTCAGACACTTGAACTTCTACGTCTATTTGAGTAGATGGGAAAAAACCATACGTACCACTTACAATTCTGTGATACATATGTGTTCATATATGTGTATATATGGGCACTACCGTTTTATTAATATATATCATATCCACTTTCAACAACATCCATATCGATTTCAACATGTTTTTATATAATTACTAGTACGCATATTTTACAATTGTGATTTTATACTTAATTGTCAATTTAGTTTTATGTTTGTATGATTTTATATTTAAATAATATTATATGTCAAAACTGACAACTTTTTATATTTATACTTATTTTGTGATTTTATATTATCTTATGTGTTTTTAATTTCATATATCAAGAAGTTTATTCTCATATACAAATCCCTTTTATATAATTAATTCTCATTGGTGATGCATTGAATTTATTGGAGCCTCTGGAGACACCCTACATTTCGTTTCATAAGAGAAAGGACATTGTTAGATCAAGATCTTCAGATGATGTGGTGCTGCAGGTTTTTCCGGGTTTTCCTGCAGCTGAAAAAGCAAATTCTCCACTGGAATCATTGATGTCGCCCCAGAGCGCCAATTAATTTTTATTGTTGTTTTTATTTTATTTTTATCGTGGTTTTAATGAAATTCACTTCCATTAATTCTCATACTTTGATATTTATCATATATTCGTTTTTTCCTTTGGATCTCCTTTTCACCACATACAAGTAACATCTGATGCTTCTGTGGTTTCTACGATTTTTATTCAACTGTATGTATTACTTCAGTTATTTCTTTTTGTGATTTGAATCTGAATAAACATTATTATTATTATTATATACCATAAAATAATAGAAATATATGTTACATGCCCAAAAAGCCAACATATATAAGTTCTCCATGTGAAAGGTAGATGTAAATATGAATGTATAAACCGAAAGGAAAATCAGAATTTTTAGGAAAAAAAGTTTTTGGCATCTTGATACAAAAAATGTGGGGATCTTCCAAAGAAAGGAAGGAAGCAATCAATTTTAAGAGAAGTAACTCTATAAATAGATATGTAGATCATGCAGAGAAGTAACTTTCAGACACAAACTGGAAAAAACCTTCCTGAAACAACTACTTTCATATAAACTTTGAATTACATAAAAAAAATTCTTTCGAAACAAATAATTTTATATGAACACTGAATTATACAAAAAACACTTTTCTCTACGCAATTTGTATGTATTCCAAACATTCGTTATGGAATTAAATCAGATATCATTCACAGGATAGAGTTACTTCCTTCAAAACTGATTGCTTTCTATCTTTCTTTGGAAGATTCCCAAATATTTTTGTGTCAAGATGGAGTAGTGGAAAGCCCAAAACTTTCCTTCCTAAAATATAACCCTTTCAATTTAGACAATCAGAATACTCAGCACAAATTGTAAGGATCAGTAGCTAAAAAGAACTTATCAATCAGTTCGACTTCAACATGAAGTAATATTAGCCTACTTCAGAGAAAATATCAGTGGAAGTTATGAAAGAGAAATTCGTCCATACTATTTTAGACTTCATCAGAGAGTAAAACTTTAATTGCTCCCCTGAGAGGCCATTTGAATGAAACCATAAAAATATAAATACTATGCCGTCGGAAAGTCTTTCTTTGTAGAGGAACTTACGAAGAAGTATTTCAGTAATCATTTCAAAATAGCTAATTACGAGACGGAAACTTACCGTTTCAAAACTTGTAAAAATGTCATTACAGACCACAATAACGATGGTAATATAATGAAAGACATCATTCACATGAAAAATATGAGCCCATCATATTTTTAGTAATTGACAAAAGCTCCTTGTCAAACATGTTTATTCACCTTGTATTTCTTGGAATTCGGGCTGGGCTTCATCCAACAACATATCATTATGTAATAAACATTGTATAAGACGCAACTTGAAGGCTTTCGTATGTGTTATAATTTATTTAAATTTCACTTTTCTTCAACTGCGAGAGGAACTGGATCAGAACTCATGAAGAAAAGATTTATTCGGTTTGATTAGATGCTAATTTCCTTTCTCATTACGTATTTTGAAGTTGACGTCGAACTATCCATTAGATTTAAATAAGTGATATCTGTCCGTGAGCTAATAGGAGTGTCAATTTGTATTTTGCTCGTCATCATAGAAAGGAAGTATTTTCTTCTTTTGCAAGACGACAGTAGGTATTGCCCCCTATAATTTCAAATCGTTACGTCATTAATTCGATGGTATATTTGTTCTTCTTCAAAGTAGTTCCTCTTAGGTATGATACAGTTGTGCCAGAATTTTTTCCAATCCTTGAAGCAGCTGGTATGTCCTTAAGCTCTCTCAGCGATTCGAATTTTATCTTCTCGCAAAACGCCGTCCTTTCATGGGTCTCTACAATCTTGGGAGCAGGCAAAAGTCGCAGGAGACCAAATCTGGTGAATACGGTGGCTGAAGCATGATTACAGTGCTATTTATGGCCAAAAAATTACGAATAAGCAATGACGTGTAAGAAGGTGCATTACAGTGAGGCAGAAGCTATGCATTGCTTTTCCACAATACCGGACATTTTCTTCGTATTGCTACTTACAAGCGGCACATAACTTCAAGAAAATACTTCTTATTGACCGTCGACCATGTGGCAAGAAATCCTGATGCACTACGCTACGGTAATCAAAGGAAACAATGAGCAAAACCTTGGCATTTGATCGAACTTGGCGTGCTTTTTTTGGTCTTGGCTCTCCTTATCTCTTCCATTGGAACAATTGTACTTTATTTTTGATGTTATAACCATGCAGGATGTTTCAAATTTGATCCTCACCATTGGGATCTCGGAAACTATGATAGATACGAAGATGGTTAAATTGGGGCAAAGTTGTCCCATTTTACCTGACTAACAGTATACCGTTGAGAAAGTTCTGAAATTCCGAGTATACTCGGAGATATCCAGAAAAAAACAAAAATTTTGGAAAATGGTTTTTATTTTTTTCTGGGTTTATTTTCCGAAGGATTCGGAAATAAATTGCTTTTCCATATTGCCACCATCACCAACTTTATTTTTCCTTATAGACGCTATATATGATTCTTTCTGTTTTGAATAGAACCAGATTTTACCTTTTCAATGATGCATCATAAGTTATCATTCTTTTTCGAAAAATTGGGAAGATTGCAAAAAAATTATTCTTATCGCAATAGGCTTTGACTTTGATGTTTCTCAATTTGTCTTTCAATTTGTTACACTCAATGACATTTTGTTATTGTACAAGTTATTGAATTTTTAGCGAAAAATGGCTTTCAAGAATGAAGAAAATAGAGATATAATTCAAATGTATTACAAATACGATAGAAACAGTGTTAGAACATCGGAAATGTATCCCGAAAGACGACAACCACATCGAACTATGTTCAAGTTATTGAATCAAAATATCACCGAGTTTGGTTCGTTTGAAAAGCCAATGAAAAAATACTGAGTCAAAATCAACAATCAAAATTTGATAAATGAGGTGTGTATGAGATAAATTAGACATTTTCAATGAAAATAGAACTTTTAACAAATAACAATAGCTAACTGAAATGTAAAGAGAACATTAAATCACAGCAAATGCTCAAAATGCTAGTCTTGTTCCCTCCTCATCAATCTTACGAACTCTGTAACAATGCTGTGTTGGAGGTCCTCAATCTTTTGATATATCTACCCTCTGACCATAAACTCTATTTTTCAGTGTACTCCATAAGAATGTATCCATAACACTTAAGTATGGAGACCTTGCTCGCCACCTCACCGGCCCATTATTCCCTGTTCATTTATCACCAAACCTTTCAGTCAGGTAATTAGATACTCGTTTGGTAGTGTGCGGTGGAGCACCATCATGTTGAAACCAGATGTTGTTATACTTAGCCAAAGGTAGATCATCCAAAGATCATCGAAAATTGGCATTAAAAACTGGTGATAGGTTTATCCATTCAGAATTCCGTCAAATAAATGAGGACCCAAAATTATAACTCTGAAAATTCCTGCCTACACGTTAATACTGAAGCGCATTTGAGGTCGAATTGATCGGAACTGCCTGGGGTTGTTTATGCTCCAAATGTGATGGCTATTCCGGTTGAATATCCCACAATTCGTAAAAGTGCTTCCATCTGTCCAAACTATATTTTCAAGGAAAACAGGAAAATCAAGTCTTCTTATTAGCCAATTACGCCTTTCGGCATCACCTGGATGCAATTTTTGAGCACTTTTGCACACATTTTAAACCACTTTTGAGATTTCTCTAACCACTTGTATGACAAAAATTCATTTCGGAGCAAATTTGACGTGTAACTCACCTCATACATACCTCATTTATCAAATTTTCTTTAGTTTCCTGGTCCATTTTGTCTCCGTATTTTTTCTTCGACTTTTCAAATGAACCAAACTCGGTGAGATTTTGATCCAATAACTTGAACATAGTTCGATGTGGTTGTCGCCTTGTGGAGACAACCACATCGGAAATACATTTCCGATGTCCTAACACTGTTTCTATCGTATTTGTAATAAATTTATATATCTTTTTTTTCTTCATTCGTGAAAGCCATTTTTCGCCAAAAATCAAATTACCTGTACAATAACAAAATGTCATTGAGTGTAACAAATTGAAAGTCAAATTTAGAAACATCAAAGTCAAAGCCTTTTATGATAAGAATTTTTCGAAAAAGAATGATAACTGATAACTCAAAGGATCCGTTATTAGACGTTTTGAATTTAAGGAAAATTTTCAAATGAACTCCGACGCCCTAATCCAAGAGTAGTAATTAATGAACTTGACGTAAATTTTTGTGAATTTCAAAATACTGTTAACGACTCAGATACGGTGAGTATGTTCCATGTAAATGCTCAGTGTATTTCAAACAAAATAGAAGTATTCAATGCTTATTTAAAAGAATTCAACTTTGACACAGTAGGTATCTCTGAGCATTGGAAGAGAGAAGCAACTATCAATAATATCAGTCTAGATGGTTATATTCTCGCAAACCATTTCTGTAAAAAAATAAGAGAACATGGAGGTACTGCACTATTTATAAAAAATACTTTTCATTTCCACCCCTTAAACTTACAGCTGTATAATAGTGAAGTAAATGCCGAATTTTGCGGCATAGAATTGATGAATCCTAAAATTAAAATCATCATTGTCTATAGGTCTTGCAATGGCGATATCGATTTGTTTTTTCAGTAATCTAGAAAATCTCCTTAATGATATGGTGAAGGCTGGTACAAAAATAATAATCTTGGAAGATTTCAACATTGAGTTTAAAACCGATTCAAATGTCCTCAATGAGCTCCATTGCCTACTATGTTCTTTTGGATTAAATATTATGATACATGAAGACACTGGAATAACACTCTCATCCTCTAGTCGAATCGACAATATTCTCACAAATTTGAATAGTGATTATATTCATACAGGAGTTTTTGAACCCTGTATAGCTGACCACAAGGCCCAATATATCATTTTAAATGAAAAACCTAAACTAATCAATAAAACTAATTATTCCAGGAGAATAACCAAAGCAACTTTGAATAAACTAAAATCCTCCCTTTAGGAAACGAGCTGGGATATTTTTAAAAGCTCTACAGATGTTAACATGCTTGCTTCATATTTGTCCAACAGGTACACTTCTTTGGTTCACAAACGCATGCCTCTAAGGAAATCCACACCTATTACCAATAAATCTCCAGTAATCTGGTTCGACAATTCCCTGAAAACTTTCAGAAAGGCGTTGACTAACGTCAAACTTATAGCTGACGTGAGCAAAGATTATTCTGATGTTGAGCTATATATAAGTACCTAAAGAGGGACTATAAACAGCAAATAAAACTTGCTAAAAAACGAGCTTATGATGATTACATTCGTTCAGCAAAAAATGAATCTAATGCTTGCTGAGAGATCATCAATTTCGAACGAAATAAAAGAACTTGTCAAATTGCTTTCCATATCTCACCGGAAAATTTCAATGAATTTTTTGTGGATATTGCAGAAAGTATCATAAAATCTTTACCTAAATTACCCATACCTGATTTACAAAACTTTAAAAATTTTCCAGCTCCCTGCAACACCTTTTTTCTCAAGCCCGTTACCGAGCTTGAAATCATAGAAGCGGTAAAATCTCTAAAGATTCAAACTGCCTAGATGCCCAAGATTTAAATAGTTCTATCATCAAGGAAACACTCGACATCATACTATACCCGTTTACTATGTTAGTAAATCTGATTTTTGAAACAGGCATATTTCCGGATTCTTTTAAGTTCTCCAAAGTGATCCCAATATTTAAAAAAGGAGATATTTCTTCCTTGGATAAAAAGACGTCTATATTCCTATTTTGAAACAAATATTTTTTTCTCAAACTCCCAATATGGTTCCCGCAAAGAAAGATCCACCATTGATGGCCTTGAAGATGGACACTTTTTGATTTATCTAAGGCTTTTGACTGCGTGTCACACACGCTGTTACTTGAAAAATTACAATATTATGGGGTGAGAGGAGTTTCGTTTACACTTATCAAATCGTACCTCACAAATAGATATCAAGCTGTTTCTTGCAATAATACCATTTCTAGCTTCAAACCCTTAGTACATGGAGTCCCTCAAGGATATATCCTTGGGCCCTTACTCTTTATCATCTACGTAAATGATTTCTGCAATTTTATAGCGCCAAATAAAACAATTCTTTATGCTGATAATACCACCTTAATCTACAGTGGAAATAGTATCAACAAACTAACAGAAATATCGGAAGACATTGAAAATAAAGCTAATAGTTGGTTTCTAACAAATAATTTGAAATTAAATACCAATAAGACACAACGTCTTCAATTATCCACTGTAGGCCCCTCAAATGATAGCGTGAAATTACTTGGCGTAACACTTGACAATACTTTATCTTGGCATCAACATACAAATCAGCTTAGGAGCAAGTTATCCAGCACTATTTATGTTCTACGACAACTTCAAAATATTACCAGCTTCGATATATTAAAAATTACTTATTATTCGCTTGTTCATTCTCACATTGGTTATGGGATTGTTCTTTGGGGAAACTCACCTGGTTCTCTCAATATCTTTAGGTTACAAAAGCGAGCCATTCGAATATTGGCAGATGTAGGTTTTCGGGAACCGTGTCAGCCAATTTTCAAAAAACTAGATATCATGCCTGTACCAACGTTATTCATTTTTCATGTTTTGCTAGAAATCCACAGAATTGCGAGTACCTTACCTAAACGTTCTAATATTCATCAGTACCGTACGAGAAACGCTAAAAAAATCTGTACAAATCGATATCACCTAGCTAAATCACAAAAAAATTCTCTGGATTACAACTTATATAACTGTTTACCAGTCAAGCTGAAAGATCTTAGTATGAATAAATTCAAACAATCCATCAAACAACTACTACCGTAAATATGCTATATCATGTTGTTCTTTCATGTTTTTAATGTTAATCTTTATGTTGCTCTACTGTTTATCTTAAATTATATTTTATACTCATCCGATCTGAAATTACTTTTGCTGTGCGTAAGCATATGTAACAAATTTGTCATGACTTGCTACTAACATGTAAAGTGTAATGTGGTTAAATAAACTTCTATTCATTATTGAGGAGGTAAAATCTGGTTCTATTCAAAACAGAAAGAATTCAATGTAGCGCATATAAGGAAAATTAAAGTTGATGATGGTGGCCGTAAGACGAAACGTCGGATAGCAAATCTGAAGACTCCATTATGTAGAAGAGAAAAAGTGGCAATGTGGAAGAGCTATCTATTTTCGAATCCTTTAAAGAAGATGCCAGAAAAAAAATCATTTTCCGTAATTTGTTTTTTCTGGACATCTCCGGATACACTTGGAATTTCAGAACTTTCTCAACGGCATATTGTTAGTCAGGCTACTTTGCACCAATTTAACCATCTTTGTATCTCTCATAATTTCCGAGATCCCAATGGTGAGGATCGAATTTGAAACACCCTGTATACAGATGATTCATCACCAGTTATGGCCCTTTCAAGCAAATCTGTATCGCCATCGACATCATTCAACAATTCCTGATGCTCATTAGACGGTTTTTTTTGACAAAATTTAGCAATTTTGGAACGAACTTATGCTGCCACATGCTTCATGCACACAATTTACGAAAAAAAATGCATGCCATAAGCCAACTCATATGCCGACATCCTCAGCAACTTCTCTAATACTATTTCCACGATACTCCATTACAATTTGCTTCACTTTCTCAACATTTTCATCTGTTGAGTCGTCCAGGGCGAGCGTCATCATTCACATCTTCTCAACCTTCTGTGGAAAGCTTGTTTGTACCACTTATAAACATTTTTTCTGGCTCATAGTATAATCGCTGTATGCCACTGTCAACATTTCAAGTATTTTCGAGCACTCGATACAATTTTTTACACAAAATTTTATACAAATTCTTTGATCATTTTTTTCGATAGCAGAAAATCGTCGAACACTCAAATCACTTCTAACTTTCATGCCTCTAACCAACAAACCAAACATAGTGAACATGTCAAACTGTGTTGGAGAGTGTACGAACAAAAATCGCTGATCTAATGTCCGCGAAATTTGAACATTCACCTCATTTTTTGAACAGTCCACGTACACAAAGATTGTATTGATATCCCAGTGGTTGACACATAATTACATCCAACTAGTTGCTTCATAAGTAGAATTCAAATCTCTGTTGCAAAATGAATCTGAAGAAAACATTTTTCCAGTAATAACCAACTAGAATTTACGCCAGGACGAACATTCACCCACTGCATTAGTTGCTCTTACAATTCGAAAAGTTGTAAGAGCAGGATTAGTATGACCACTGATTTTTCTAAATTGAGTCTGAGCTTATGTGCAGAAGAAACATCAAATATGGTGTCAAGATCAAAGTGAGCAGATTATTGGGCTTCCTGTTGGTTATATAGGTGAAAAGAGAGATATCGCACGTCCCGAAGAAAATTCTAATGAATAAAAGAAATTACAGGAGAACAGGAGAACGAATGTGATTCTGAGTTATGAGCATTTTTTTTAAATTCTTTTGAATTATATTCTTCTTCGGAAATCATTTATAGATCGGAGGTAAAAAACTAAGTAATAACTACAGTTTTCATTTTTTTCATTATTCAACGACTTTGAGGAACATAGAAAAACTGTAAGTTTATACGAACATTTTTCAATATATTAATTTGCAAAATGCTTGATAATATTTTGGAATGTATCCTTTCTTGGGCAAAAACTAAAGACCTTCTCTGTTGTGTTCATTGAGTTTCAGTTTACTATTATAAGCTTTTTTCGAAGCCGGCAACCCTGAGTGACCGAGGTCCAGTTGACTGCATTTGGCATGAGCACGTGGTCGTTTAAGAATATCCACTTCCTTAAAATCACTCTGAGCAAAAGACGTCTTATAAAAAAACCTGAAGAGTTTTCCATTATAAACTTTGACAATTCTGAGATCGTTAATTGGTATCTGCTCTTCATTTGAATTAATATTGAAATTTGGGGCCAGGTCAGCCATCAATTGTTTGACGTTCAGAAAATCGTCATGAGTTAACTCTTTCACTTTGAATGGATCTCCTTTCTTCTTCGCACTCCGTATTATTTGAATAAATTGGTCTGGCACATAAATTGATCCCGATTTGAGAGATCGTGCAATCTGAAACATTATGTTTTAAAAAAGCAGTTTTTTTGGATAATTTTGAGAATACTACCCATACAGCCTCGCATTCATCTAGTGAGTACTTGCCTGCTTCTCAATAACGGAATGTGTGGAATCTCCTTCATTCTAAGTGTGTCCAACAATGAGAGATTTTTGGGTAAGTTCTCTAATTTTGAATTTTTGAACTGCATAAATGAGTGCGGCTATCAAAAATCTGAGATAAAAGAAAAATAATGTTAAGAGAATTGTCAATCAGTTGAATTATTACACCTGTTTTTCTATTGGACTACACAATTGTCACTATAAAGGGTAACTCTGACACTCCTTTGCCCCCTTCGCCCTCGTGCCACACGAAGCACCATACCAATCCAGTGGTAGTTGGAATACTACCTGCATGTCAAAACAAGCGACGACAACACTCTACACTCTAGATAAATTTTTTTCTTGGTGTTTTTTATAATGGGCCTTAATTTTCAGTTTTTCAGCTTCGCTAGCATTATTATATAAAAAGCAAAAGTTGCACTGATCTTTCTTCGGTGTGAAAAAAATATGTTGAATTCAGTATTAAAAATATCTAAATAAAAGTGATAGTTTACAAATGGCTTGTTTACTGCTTTGCATTGTGCTTCAATAACTCTATGAAGATCTGCAATACTTTTGCCGCCTTCTATAAATTCTCTGGTTGTTTGAGCCCTCAAATAATGGCTTTCAATTTCCGGTATTGATTTTATACGTTCTCGAATGTCTACTTTGTGATGTTTGCAATGTTTACCTCTTCCATCCCCACTTATGATCCTGCCGAAGTTCGTTTTTTCATTACTGTATCAATTGTTCTATCGTTTATATCCAATGTTCTCTTGAAAAAAAGTTTGTATACTCGGATTTTCTTCTGATTGACTTGAAAATAGAAGGCGTTATCAAGTCGTCTGTTTTTTGGATTAGGCTGTATTGACTCCATATTTCTCTTTATAAATTCATATTTTCTATCTATATCTGGTAGAGTGTAGAATTCCTGAAAAATGTGCAGTATGTCGTCTTTATTTATTTTCTCGCTGCACTTAAACTTACATCTGTCAGTACAACCTGACTGTACAGTTTTTGCTGGTATGAGTTTATTGGACCTTGAGCAAGATACGTATTATTTTCGCAAGTTACGAAACATTTTTGTTTTTGGTTTTTTCACTCTGTGACTTTGCGAACCCTTTTTCTTCCTTTTCTTTTCTCCTGCATCTCTTGACTCACCAAGAATTCGGGATCCTGACTCAGGTGCTAGATTACAAGATTTTTCTTCTGAATCCAGAATCTGTCGGTCCACAGCTTCTGCTTGATGAAGAATCAGAGTCGTAATTTGGGTATGTTACACTATCGTCATCATTTTCGGTAAAACTCTCCAATTGTCCTGATAAATTTTGCAGATTATCGCTAGAGAGATCTCAGATTGCTTCTCCAACAGCATCAGGTTCAGGATCATATTTGCATAATCTGAACACCTTTCTGCACTTTCATCCAAATAATATTCACACTCCATCACATCTTTCACCATGCCCAAATGAGAATTGATAAAGATGTGCGAAATAGGAACTGTCTCTTCTTCGCCCCTAATATTGGCCAAGGCAGTCTCCACCAATTCGTCTAGCCCTCGAGTTCATTCTACCTGAGAAATAGAACATTCAATAAACTGGGAAAAAATAACATTTCAAAACAATAATCAGGATTGGTCATAGGTTTATTATGAAACTATAAAAACGTAAAATTTTTTAATATTTTGACACGCAAGATTTTGGTGATGCTATTCTGAAGAATAGAGTACGGTCCGTGACACTTCCAAGTGTTACTGTTTTCATCGGAAAGTGTCGCCGAAGAGCAATGACTTTCACGCCATCTAGGGGATAACCGTATGAATTCAGTTGTTGCTGTTTTCTTGGGAGATAGTGCATATATTTTATTAATAATTCGGGATAAAAAGTGCGAATCGACATTTCTTAGATTTATTACATTTTTCTCCGGGATGTGCGATATATTCGTGTGCCATCTGCTTAATGATTCATTTTGCATTTACGGATGAAAGTATGACAGTCAGATATGTATAAATTGAAAAGCAGGAGACCTATGATAGATCCCTGTGGTATACCTTTGATCATGTCTAAAGTCACACGTTGACTGCGGTAAGATAAATAATTCTTTACGAGGAAGACAGAACAGTTGAAGAAGCCAAAAATTTTAGTTTTTTTCAGGGAATATTAGGATCCACGATGTCGAATGCTTTGCTATAGCTTTGCTAAGAATGTTTATTTTTCTCTGTAGCCATAAAAATATGATCGGTGATTCCTAATGAAACTTCCGGAAACTTGATTGAACAGATGTAATTATTTTGTTTTCGTTTACAAAGGGTTGAATCTGTTTCATTCAGTAATAGTATCAACGTTAATGAAGTTTTCTGTATTTCGATAGCATATGTCACGAGTGAAGATAATTGGGAATCGGCATATTCTTGCTGCCAAACATTATCAAATTGAGAAGGTTAGTATCGTATTTTTTTAAATATAACCAGTGACTTTGAGTTATTTTTCAGGAGAATACAAGCTGATTCACGGTGGATGGCACATTAGACGTTTCTGGTGAACCAGACAACGGATCACTTTGAAAATTTAATGGAGGGCATATTCGGACATTCTCTAGCCAACTAAAATATTTTCGACAATGCGGTGTTGCCGCTTCTATTAGAAAGCAGTAGCAACTTTGATTTTTCAAATGGAACACTCTGTATATAATATTATTTTTGGAATCTCCAACAATTGCCCGACAACTTTTTCTGATATTTCCCTATACCTATCTGTTACCGTTTTCGAAATAAAAATTAATTTCAATTTTTTTCTTCGAAAATCATGACTTCTAAAAATGCCGATATCTTTTAGTTAAGAAGTACTATGATATCGAAATTTGGTTTGGAGTTAGGTGATACTTGGACACTTCCCACACGTCAGCCTAATCTCCGATACTTCAATACAGGGTGGTAAAAAAATTCAGTTTTTTCGTTTGCTTGAAAAAGTTGCTGAAATTTGATTATTTTAAATGGAACACCCTGTATAATATTGAAAATTCGGAAAGCTGCTGAAATTTGCTTTCTTTCTATGTATATCATACCTATACCTAACTAGTCAAGTTTCGGACTTATGAACATTTATTTGTGAAAATGTCCCTTCAGAATGGTATTTCCATTCGGTATTTGGTAAGCAGGCCATGATTACTATTTGACAGTAGCGTTGTGACATTCTCCTAATAATATCGACATTTTCGTCACTTCAGAAGTTGCAAATACCTTCAAAACGATGGAACAAAACTATTCAAACGAAGTTCTTATGAATTTGTTTATTATTTTTGGACAGTGTGACAAAATTATCAGCAGAACATGTAAAAAGTTCAATGAAATGTATCCGAATCTACCGCCAATGAACCTCAAGAAATTTATACGAATTCAGAACAATTTCAATGCATTTGGATCAACTTTAAAAGCACCAAGAAACTTGCCTCGACCCGTAACTTTCGAAGACAACCAGATTAATGTCTTAGCATATTTTCACGCATTTCCCGAGTCATCGATAAGAAGTGCTGAAGAAGATTTGGGTATAAAATATTCATCGGTTCAAAGAATCTTGCGAAGACATAAAATGCATGATTATAAATTCACCAAAATTCAAGCAATGAAGCCTCAAGATCCTCAACAGAGAGTAGAATTTTGTGAAATGTTGTTGACACGCATTCAAGAAGATCCACTTTTTTTAAATAAAATTATTTGGACTGATGAATCGAAATTTTCGAGAGAAGGGATTTTCAATAGGGATTTCAATACCTGAATATTTTGGAGAATACTGTAGACAGTTTCGTGGATAATCTGTCACTCGAAGATTATCGAAACTGTTGGTACCAACTAGACGGAGCTCCTGCACATTGCACAAGAGAAGTGAGCGCAGAACTGGATAGACTATTTGACGATCGGTGGATGAGGCGCTTGGGACCATGGAATTGGCCAGCGAGATCACCCGATCTTAATCCATTAGATTTTTATTTGTGGGGAATGTTTAAAGAAAAAGTTTACAAAATACCCGTGCGTTCGAGAGATGAATTGTTAGAAAGGATTGTCCAAACATTTGAAGATTTGGATCCTAATGAAATCAGATCTGCCACCACGAAAGCAGTCAACACCCGCATTTTAAAGTGCTTGGAAGTGAACGGCCAGCAATTCGAACATATTTTGAAATATTCCACATGATTGTTTTACTTTTTTATGATTATTCATATCAATATTTCCAATTTCAAGTTTCTTGGTGCTTTTTTAAAGTTTATCCAAACATATTGAAATTGTTCTGAATTCGTATAAATTTCTTGAGGTTCATTGGCGGTAGATTCGGATACATTTCATTAAACTTTCTACATGTTCTGCTGATAATTTTGTCGCACTGTCCAAAAATAATAAACAAATTCATAAGAACTTCGTTTGAATAGTTTTGTTCCATCGTTTTGAAGGTATTTGCAACTTCTGAAGTGACGAAAATGTCGATATTATCAGGAGAATGTCACAACGCTACTGTCAAATAGTAATCATGGCCTGCTTACCAAATACCGAATGGAAATACCATTCTGAAGGGACATTTTCACAAATAAATGTTCATAAGTCCGAAACTTGACTAGTTAGGTATAGGTATGATATACATAGAAAGAAAGCAAATTTCAGCAGCTTTCCGAATTTTCAATAATATACAGGGTGTTCCATTTGAAATAATCAAATTTCAGCAACTTTTTCAAGCAAACGAAAAAACTGTATTTTTTTACCACCCTGTATTGAAGTAACGGAGATTAGGCTGACGTGTGGGAAGTGTCCAAGTATCACCTAACTCCAAACCAAATTTCGATATCATAGTACTTCTTAGCTAAAAGATATCGGCATTTTTAGAAGTCATGATTTTCGAAGAAAAAAATTGAAATTAATTTTTATTTCGAAAACGGTAACAGATAGGTATAGGGAAATATCAAGAAAAGTTGTCGGGCAATTGTTGGAGATTCCAAAAATAATATTATATAAAGAGTGTTCCATTTGAAAAATCAAAGTTGCTACTGCTTTCTAATAGAAGCGGCAACACCGCATTGTCGAAAATATTTTAGTTGGCTAGAGAATGTCCGAATATGCCCTCCATTAAATTTTCAAAGTGATCCGTTGTCTGGTTCACCAGAAACGTCCAATGTGCCATCCACCGTGAATCAGCCTGTATATGATCTAATTATGCTTTTTTCTCACGACGTACAGTAGCAGTGATTAAAGGTTCTGAATTCCCACCCCGCTGGGGATTATAAGTAATAGGAGTGAGAATATATGGAAACTCATCTTTTTAAACCAAAAAGCTGGGTGAATAATTTGGCCACTAGGTATGTTATTTCCTAACTTCAATAAACTTTTCACAATTCCCATATTCAGTATTCAAGTACATAGGTAATGCGAAAATGAAATTTTACTATCGAATACACATTTGCGACCATACACTTAAGTCCGGTTCATTTGTTACAATGAAACTTACGCAATACTCGCTAAGTGAAATAAGTCTTTACGCCTTAGAACAACTTGTAATAGAAATAAATCATTCCGAAAATGGGTAAACCTCCCGCTATCGGCAATTTGTTATCTGTGGCGGATTTTATAATTCTCATTGTTCGGGTGGGAGTATTGAAAAGACCGAATAACAAACGTGAGGTCCTTGGCCCAAAACTAGAGATATTGTCCGTATTGGGTGACCGGATTTGTTTTGTAAAAAATAGGGCCAATGACTAATTAATGCAATACAATCTAAAGTGGTTTAATTGAATTACCGTGCGGTTCATGAATAAAGATACTTATATATCAAAGATTGTAGCGGCCCCAAGGATTTCATGACCTGTCCAAAATTATAACATCTTGATAACCTTTTTTCTTTGGTGTGGCGCCTATTCAAATCAAATGGATCTGTCTAAAATTTGAATAGAAGCAATAAGTCATGAAATTTACCTTCGCCTCTCCTCACGTCTGAGCAATCCATCATATTACAATCCAACGAGGTCGCGTTTTTCAGTCTAATATTTCACAAAAAATATCACATCGTTTTTTGATTTTTTTATATATGATGAGTACACTTTTATCCATATGTTTTCTTCAGCAGAAACGTTATTATATGCTTCACATTGTTTCTCGTGTATACCTATCAATTTTCTAATTTTTCGATATTTGTTTATTCATTTAATTTGAAATCAGAAACATTTTGGAGCTAATTTTCTTTGTAATATAACTTTCTACAGTGCATAAAAAATGTGTTTTCTGATGAGCCATTTTTGCAAAATTTAATGCAAGCTTTCTCTAACAACTTCAAATTTTAGAATTTTAGTAATTTTCACAAAGTCTATTTGATCAACTTAAATGATCTAATACTTGCAGATTCTCCAAATTGATAAAATATTATGTGAGAGTATACTTCTATATAATTTAGAGTGATGCAACTAATTTTCCTTTATTTTCAGTATTTCAATATTAAATTTTACAAAAAGGATTTGAAGCTTTATATCTTCTATTAAGGCATACATAAATCCAATAGTATATAAATCAAACCTCGCAACACACGCCATACAAAACAAACATAATTTCTCCCCACCAGAGAACATAAAACTCATAAAACAAGTCAACAAGGGCAACCGCATGGACATTTGGGAAAACTTGAACATCCATAAATTTAACAGTCATAAATCACTTATCAATTAATAAGTACAAATCAAAACACAACAAGACCTCACATTCAATATATTAAACAAAACCATACACATTCCTAGAGAAGATCTAACACAAAGAAGAGTACCTGATGCAGTACAAATACAGGTAAATTTACCTAAAGTACCTGAAATACCTGAGTTAAGACGCTCTTCTGACCGTATAAAGAGGCAGACGATAGGATAACAAGAAGATACCAGTACTACCAACTGTCGAAAGCGCTCGCAAATAATTAATAGAAGATATAAAGCTTCAAATCCTTTTTGTAAAATTCAATATTGAAATACTTTTTTATAAAAAATACATTCTATAAAAGTTGTTGCATATTGAGGAGGGTAACAAAATTTCAATAAGAATGTGGGCGATGTGAATTCATGAAAAACCTTAAATTTATGGGGTATAACACGACACGTATTTCTTTATACAATAGCTTTCTCAAGCAAGATCTCGAATCTTGCTTGCCTGCTTCACTATACAACAGCTTCACATTAAAATATTTCTTGAGAAAGCTATTGTAAAGCAAAACACGTCTGGCGGTTTTGTAAACCTTTTATAGTTTAAATATAGGTAAATCTTATCAGTAAGTTTTGACATAGATTTTCATCAAATATTTTTCAGTTCCATTCAATTCACGATGATAGTATAAACGTAAAGAAGTGGTTTATTGAAAAAAATTAATGAACATAATTCAATATCACTTCGTTTTCATATATATAATTTATTTTCAATTGCTATGCCACTGCCAGAAGATGTTTTACCGGAAAATTGTTTCAAAACATTATGCACGAAATTATATCAGGTTCTACAGTAAACAATATAATAAGAACAATATGGGTTGTTTCCCTATAGGGCACATAGTAATTTAATTGAGTTCAAAGAATAGGTGTGAAATAAAGGATAAATTATTAATGTTAGTTCTTCAAACCCGAATGAAGATAGTATAGTTCAAGTAAACGATATAGTGCAACCTACCGTCCAACAGCTCCTCTTTAATAATATAGTTAGGGAGCTAACTAATTTCGTTATTCTATAATCATTTCTGATTACATAAGAATCACAATAACTATATAATAATATATAATGAATATTTCGTTTACATAGGTGAGTGGGAAAGTAGGGATTCAAATAACAGGGTGATAATTGAAAATACTTTTGAATACTACTTACTCACATATATATGCAATCGATCGCTTCAAAATCACTTCACTAACTTTCTTCGAAAGCTTCTGATAATTCTTCTTCCATATTCTCTGTTTCACTATCACTGTCGCCATTTAAATCAATAATGAATTTATTTCCACCATTAATATGGAAGTGCCTAATCTCCATATAGTATTTTTCAACTCAAATTCCTTTTTAATCCTTTTCTACCAGTCTTCTTCGGTAATATTAGATACATCTTCTTTAATTAGCTCTATTACCTTCTTATCAAATTTTGGAAAATTATTTTTACGCCTGATACTTCGTTTCAATTTTCCCCAAATCAACCCGATGGGATTGAAAACACAAAAATAGGAAAGAAGTCTCAGTATGGTGTGTCCATACTTTTCAGCAATACTCTCAAGGGCATATACCTTTTGAAATGTTTTTGTCTGTAAAATTTCAAGTAGTTGGTTTTTGGTATAGTAATCTTTGAAATAAAAATTTGTATCTATCAAAAAACTTTGTATTTCATCTTTCCTCGAATTTGTATTTGGTACTTTGATGAGCAGTCGCGAATGATAGGAAGCATTGTCAAGAAATATTACACTATTCGCATCCAAATTTTAGATCAATGTGTTTTCAAACCATCCTCAAAAATATTAGCTTCCATGTTCTTATGATAGTGAACATTGCAGTCCTCAAGTATTTTCCAAATTTCAAAGAATTCGGAACCCATCCTTTACTTCTTCTGCAATGCACAATGATTACCCGTTATTCTTCGTTTACAGGTATGTTAGGCGTACACATTCTCGAACCATCAGTCCACCCTTTAGTAACTGTGTCATACCAAGTTTCGTCCAAATAAAAAATGTGCTATTGTTCTGGTCTATTATTAGTTATTTTTTCTAAGTATTTGTTACGCAATTCCACTATTCTTTTGCTTTTCATTCCTGCTTGACGTTTGTTTATGATTTTAAATCTAAATCCTAGTTTCTTTATCCAATTCTGAAGAGTTTTGTCACAGCAGCTCACGTTATGGCCGGAAGTATTCAATTCCTTCTTTATGATTTCAGTTGTAGGAATCTCATTGTATTGGTCGTATATTGTTTTTTTCAATGATTTTATTAGATTAACATCTGAAGGTTTTGGTAATCCTGTATCACATCACGTCTTGCGTTCATAAGGTTTGTTTTTGACTATTTTACCTACAGTTGAGAAAGGAATTTCGATCAAATCTGATGTTGCTGGTAATAGTTTGTTTTTCTCGAAACCAAACTTTAGATGTAGAGTCTTATATATACAATGGAACATACTCACTATCGCTATTGGAATCACTACCCAGAAAAAAGTCTGCGTTGTTATCACACTCGTTATTACTATCAATACTTGTCCAAGAACGCCACATATTAAACAGATAAAAAATAATTGAGTAATTATAACTGCACCAATATCGAATTTCAACACTCAAATCGCGATCAGTTGCTGAACTGAAAATCTCGACCTTAACAAATATGTTATTAGTTAGTTAGTGTTATCGATGTATTTGATATTGTTTATTCATTATTTTCCTTATGTTAAATGAATATTATTTTTTGGTGAATGTTACAGGTTCAGATTTCCAAATAAGAACATGGAAATGAATAAATAAAGATTCAAAACCAAGCTACTCCGTGACGTTTTGATTGTTAGTATTCACAATCGTCTTCAGGTGATACCTAATGTAAAATGGGGATATTTTTAGGATTCATTATGTTTTTATTGTGCCTAAACGTTCTATTGAGTCATAAAAACAGTTATTGGATGAAAAGTCCATTTCGAGTGCCTTTTCTGAATTTTGAAACAGAAAATGATAGTTGAATTTGTATAGAGTAGATAAGACTTCGAGAAAGCTTCAACATCTGTTCTGTGGAGTCCCTACAATCAGGTTCATATAAATCAACTAGAAGCCCTACAGAGGCGCTTCCTAAAATATATGTCTTTTAAATTGATGGCACGTATCCTACTGTAGGAATACTCTGTTATGATTTGTTTGAAACTCACAATTTTTGTAGTCTCGAGGTAAGGCGGAAACATTATTCATTATTCTTTTATTCAAGGTCATAAAAAATATCATTACCTGCTCTCAATTGTTACATATATTAAATTTTTAAGTTCCTAGACGGTATTCTAGGAATAGTGTCACCTTTTATCTCAACACTCCGAGAACAAATATAATGAAAAAATCCCCCCCTCCAATTCTGATAGTCGTGTCCTAGATATATTCAACTGCCAGATTAAACAAATCAAAATCACTTTTTAGCTAACTGACATTTTTATATAGATTGACAAATTATATTATATTAATAAATGCCACTGTTTCTCCCTATTCTGTAATTGGGTTCATCCTGTAGAATAGTATATGAAATAAATGAATAAAATTAGTTTGGAAAGTGTTATTTAAACACAAATATTTTCTGAGAACATTAATTGCTTTTCAAATTGATAACAAGAGTTTTAACCATACTTTTCCACTATATCAATAAATAAACCAAGATTTTTTTTTGAAAGAAGCCACGTAAAACTAAATAATTATTTTAAATATTAAGCATATTGTTCAAAATATATAAATAATTTTATCCTAGCTCCAAAATGTTTCTGATTTTAAAAAAAAATGAATAAACAAATTTCGAAAAGAATTCAAAATCAGTGATGTTTCTGAGGACTTCCGAGAAATGAATTTTGTCCAAGTCTCAAACTTCAATGATTTATTTTTCATATAATTCGCCACGTAGAGTAGAAATTAATTCACAATAATTTCTTGATTAGAAAATCTAAAAATTTTGTAAACTTCTTTTTTTTGTATCTGGTCATTGATTGGAGTTGTTGATAACTTCCATTTTACTCATTTCATTCAGTCAAAGCTCAATGAAATCAAATGAACAAAACGATAAATACGATATGCCACAACTTGAAGATTGTCCTCGACTAAAAGGAGAGAACTCATCCCTACTAATATTATAAATGCAAATGTAAGTTTGTTTGTTACGGTTTCACGCGAAAACTACTCAACCGATCATCATTAAATTTTGTACACATGTTATTGGAGGTATTAGAAGTAACATAGGATTTTTTTTATTATTTTTTATGTAAGATAAAAAAATTGTTAGTCAAAAATATCTCAAAATCTAGCTACTTTAACGTCATCTAGCATTCTAGTAATGAAATTCCAACCATTAGTACCGTAATACCGTCGCACTGTATTATTCACAGCATTGCACCCGTGCGGAGCCGCGGCGGATTGCTAGTAAAATATAAACAGATATTTATTTAAATTGAAAAAGTATATTTCTAGGAGAGATAAATTTTTGGGAAAAAAGGTTTCAGCTTTTCACTTCCTCATCTTTATGTAAAATGTGGGAATCTTCCAAAGAAAGGAAGTTATCAATCACATTCATAAACATTTACTTTATACAAAGACGTGTAGATCATGCAAAAAAGTAACTTACAGATACAAACTTTCAAGAAACCCTCAGAAACAGCTATTTTTATATAAACAGAATTATACGAAAGAAAATTACTTTTATATGAACGCTGAATTATACGAAAAACCCTTTTCTCTATTCAGTTTGTATTCCAAACATTCGTTATGGAATTGAATCAGACATCATTCACAGGATTGCTACACAATATAGTGAATGAAAGCGGTGAAATTTTACCTCTTCTGTTCACTATATTTCACATTATATACACATCTTTGTATTTAGTTAATTTTTTTTAAACTGATTGCTTCCTCAATGAAAATTCAAAACACAAATAGAGCTGAACGTTTATCCATCTCTATTTATTGTTCTATTTTTCTCTAAACCATGATTCGCATTTCAACCTAGATTCATCTACTTTTTTCCAAGAAATATCTGGTCTTTCTAGCCAGTGTTTATTTTCTTCACCGAGAAGGTGAAGAATCGGATGAGTAATCTTGAAACTAGAATCGCTATTAGCTGATAGCATTTGCCAAGTTGTAGAATCGTCACTAAAATTGCTGCCTTTTCTGATGTTTTGTTTCCTGACAGTGATAGGATCACTCTCAATATTCAATGTAGTGATTTTGAAAGGTTGTTTAGAATTCAGTATATCAGTTACAGCTTTCTCTTCATCAAGCATGGAGTCGTCGATCTGAAATACAGAAAAATTAATATTTCCCGAATGGAACAAATTTGTAATTGAAGTTCGGACCCAAAATTGATTACTATTATCGATAGAAATGCACATCAAACACATTTTTGGATTCAAATTGGATGGATTCTAGATAACTAATAATTGATACGCTCATTGGAATTCAATAACTTCATTTATCAATCCCAAGTTACAATATGGTCGTTCAGTCAAATCTAATTTTATGCTTTTTTATATTTTTTGATGGTGTTTTTCATCCAACTGTGACAAACGTTTCATTTGCCATTATTAAGATACGCGACTTGAAAGTATTTGTTTGTTGAAACTTAGTGTGATGTCACGAGATATGTGTGATTATCTGTACAGCGTCTGAATTGTTATAAAGCGAAGTATAATTGCTGCTTGAGGTTTAAATAGAGATATTATCGTTCCAGAAAAGTTTTATTGAGTGTGAGACAAGTAATTTACGTAAGTAAAGTTTCTGAAGTCCAGCAACAAGAAATAAAAATGAAACGATAGATTACAGTGCATTGGTTTCTTCAAGTAATAATTGAAGTTTGTACACTGTGTTCATTGATAGATAAGTGAATTTATTCAATGAATTGATGGATGTAGCCGTTACTACGTCGTAGGTAATCATCATGATATTGCTATTGAAGGAACATTTGACAATACACTACCTGAATCTATAGGATTGTCTCTGGCTAGGAAAGGTATAGAATCGATCATAACTGGCTGGATATATGCTATGCTGGTAAAGAGAACTGCAACTACGACACTTCAAGGAGAGACAATTGGGTTCAGGGTCATCAGGGGTTGCCCTCAAGGTGGGATACTATCTCCCCTTCTGTGATCGCTCCTGATGGATAGTCTGCTTAATGCTCTCGACAGAAGAAAAGTTGATCTGCAAGCTCATGCAGATGACCTTGTCATCCTGGCAAGGTCCACGTCGGAAAGGGTAGCTTGTAATATCCTCCAAAGCACGTTGGACGATGTTCATAGTTGGTACCCGAGAAAGCAGATGTCTGTCAACCCCAGCAAAACTGTGTCGATCCCCTTCACCGGGAGGAGAAAATTAGACGATCTAACGCCACTTTCCCTCAATGGCGAAGTCATTCCATTTGGAACGGAGGTGAAATATCTTGGCATTGTCCTTGATAAAAGACTCACCTGGAACGCTCACTTGGAAAATGTTGTACACAAAGCCAGACTGTCTTTATGGACTTGTCGAAGAATTTGTGGTAAAACTTAGGGTTTAGGTCCCAAACAAATCAATTGGATCTATGTGATGATTGTCAGACCAATGATCACTTATGGTGCAATTGCCTGGTGGTCGAAGGCTTTACAGAAAACGACCAAAGCGAAGCTGTCTGGCTTACAGTAGTGACATCAGTACCACACCGTCAGCGGCCATGGAGATCCTTCTAGATCTATCTCCTCTCCACATTCTTCTGGAGAGAGACCCTAGATGGACTGCATATAGACTTGTGCACATTGGTAATTGCACAAATCAATTTAATGCAGAGTGCAACAGACTGTTGGTTGACACTGAAAGTCATAGCATTCTGGAAATGACCTCTGACTTTATGCCTCCAACTGTTAACTACGAACTGCCTTATAAATTACTATTTCCGAGTAAAGAGGACTGGATCCTCCGGGAGAAGGAAATATTAAGAGCAGATAGTTGTTGGTTCACAGATGGATCAAAAACACCTTCCGGTTCTGGTGCAGTGTTTTTAATCGCAGACCCAGGACAGAAATATCTACCTGCCTAGGAACTTATGCGACTGTATTTGAAGCGGTAATTTACGCTAATGAATTGTGTGCGTTGATATTGAATAAATCCAACCTCATACACAAGTCAATAAAAATATTCTCGGACAGTCAAGCGGCGTTGGAAGCTCTTGGCTCCTACCTAGCAACGTGTGAATTGGTAGCAAATTGCCAAAAACGACTCTCCTCGATAAGAAGACTCAACAGATTGTCTCGGGTCTGATCTGCAACATCTTCATCGGACCAGAACCTGTCATTAGCATTCTTTAGGCTTTGCCAAACAAACATTGAACACCTGGATGGCAAGAAGATTTATGGACTTCTGGCAGAATCTTCCAGGATTGACTCATTTCGAGTCGTTTATTCACCCTTCGAAGCTTGATGCCAAGCAGTTGTTGGACTAGAGTAGGGATGAACTGCAATGTCTAACAGGCCTTCTTATATGTCACTGTCATTTGAATCGTCATATGCAGAGACTCGGACTATCGGAAGACAGTGTGTGTCGCCTTTATTTGGAAAATGATGAAACAGCAGAGCATTTACTTTGTGCTTACCCTGCTGGGGACCGAATGAGGTTTTTAGAGCTCGGCAGAGCCGTACTCTCACCATCTGACCTGAAAGACCACGCATCATACAAACTAACCAGCTTCGAGAAGCTGGGTTTATTTGGTCGAGTGTGAATCGGTGTAAGCCACGATAAACCCTTGCGGTTTGCGGTTGAGGATTGAATAGACCCACTCACTTTAGACCTAATCTAACCTAAAGTTTCTGAAGTCCAGCAATGAGAAATAAAAATGAAACGATAGATCACAATGTATTGGTTTGTTCAAGTAATAATTGAAGTTGTACACTCTGTTCATTGATAGATGCATTTATTCAATGAATTGATGGATGTAGCCGTTACTACGTCGTAGGTGATCATCATGGAAATTGAGAAATTAAACTTCATATATTTTTATACCACCTGTATTTGTAATTAACTTTACTGCGGTTTCGTCCTATGAAGACATTTTCAATTGTATTCGTTTGAAAATATCCGTATAGGACAAAACTGCAGTAACGTTAGTTATAAATACAAGTGGTATAAAATCATAGGAAGTTTTATTTCTCAATTTTCTTACATTTATTTCATTATTACTTTGAAATGAATGTATTGTATTCACATAAAAGGTAACTTGAGTTGTCTCATTCTATTACAGTGCAATTAACAAAAAATGGACAAAAAATACAGCTGAAATTTTGCATTTTATCTGAAAATTTAATCGAAAAAACATTTTATTATGATTTTTTTCGAAATTGTAGAAAAAAGTTTTGTCCGTTTTAATGGCATTTGTTTTTGTAGCTCCATATTTCAATAAATATCCATTCTACTGTGTCGTATATACTGATCGATAGAGAATTTTGTACTCCATACGAGGGGGTCTGAAAAGTTTCCGACTCCAACATATAGATAGCAGCACTCGTAAATAAAAGCAAGTGTAACTCGTTGTTCATCATTTTAGACCCCAAGTTTTTATTTCAACAGTCGTTTGAGTGAGTTGATGTGAGTGATTTTATGAAAATGGGCAAAATCGAGTATCGAGCTGTCATTGAATATTCGCTTTCTAAAGGCAATACGCCTCCGCAAAGCAAAGATGAGTTGGATTCTGGTATGGGAACTGTGCACCATCATTTACCACAGTGAAATTTTGGGTAATCGCAAGAGCTTGGGAGACGATGGACGTTCGGGACGTACAAAAAATGCAACTACCGACGAAAGCATTGCCAAAGTTCACCAAATGGTGCTAGATGACCGCCAAATTGAAGTGAGAGAAATACCGCGTTTGCTCAGGATAGACCAAACACGTGTTCGAATGAATATTTCCAACGCTCTGTTGGCTTAGTTTAGGCGCAACAAATCCGAGTTTTGGCGCCGATTGATTACTGTTTATGAAACTTGGATACACCATTATACGCCCGAAACAAAAATGCAGGCCAAACAGTGGACTGCGAAAGGGTTAGTTTAGGTTAGGTCCAAAGTGAGTGGGTCTACTCGACCTTCCACCGCAACCCGCAAGGGTTCATTGTGGCTCACACCTATTCACACTCGACCTAATAAACCCAGCTTCTTAACGAAGTCTCGATTAGTTTGTATGGTGAGAGGTCTTTCAGGTTAGATGGTAAGAGTACGGCTCTGTCGAACTCTAAAAACCTGATTCAGTCCCCAGCGGGGCAGGCACACAGTATATGCTCTACTGTTTCATCGTTAGTGAGGTAGTCGGATAGTCAAGGTGCAAGATTTCCACCTTGATATCCGCGGCAACCTTCCCTTATGAGGATTTTTGCATGTCAGCTACACCTGACGATGCCTTAGATTCAATCGTGCAGGGCTTTTTTGCCTTTGGTTTTGGTGAATCATCTCTTGAGTGCAAACGTTTGCAAATCTGCTCATGGAGGGTTTGTTCCTCCACCTGAGACAGATTCTGCATACGCCGCTCAAGAATTTGGTGCAAGGCAGTTTTATTAGGTACCCCGCTCTTGGGGAGACAGGTTCAGTTATTGGATCAGGAGTTGGGGAGATGAGAAGCTCTAGCTCCTGAACTAAATTTACAGGGACGTCAGTTGAAGTAGTAAACTCGACATCCATCTCCTCTGAAGACTCGCTCCTGATCTAAATTCACATCACAGGGAGGACAGTTGAAGTCGTAATCTCGACATCCATCTTCTCTGTAGACTCAGCGTCAGAAAAAAATTTTAAGTTTACTTTGTCCATAAAAGTCCCACGAGTTGCTAGAGAAAGAAGGTCATTCACGGCAGAGCCCCGCATTACCGTGACAAGGCGATTCTTCGACGAGAGGGTGCCCGGTATCGCGAAGGTTCCGTAGAGACAGCTGATAGGCTCAGTGTCATTCATCCTCTCGGCACGAATACACACACATTCTGTCATTCTCGTATCCAGCGGGGCTGCGTGGAAGTAGGCATCCGATGGATGCACAGTGGTTCAGGCAGCGAAAGATGAACAAGGGAAAACCGGCTTAAAAGAAATCGGAAACTGTTTTTTCGGCTGGAAAAGTTTTGGCGACTGTTTTTGAGATAGTCATAGAGTTATTTCAATCGATTGTATTCAAATCACAGAAGCATACAAGTTCAGGCAGAACTTGCGGAAAAACGGCCACATTTGCAATAAAAAAAAATTCTGTTTTACCAAAACAACGCACCATCTCACACCCCAGCGGTAGCCATGGTGAAAATGAACGTGTTACGGTTTGAACTGCTTAACCATCCGCCTAACTCACCAGATCTACCCCAAAGCGACTTCTTTTTGTTCCCTCATTTAAAAAGTGCGCTCTAAAGACAGATATTTTCGTCGAATGAAGAGGCAATCACCTTCGTGAACAATTATTTTGCATCGAAAAACGCCGAGTACACTGTGCATGGGTTACAGAGTTGGAAGCATCACTGAAAGTAGTGTGTAGAGTTGAAAAGAGTTTGAAAAAATGTTTGTTTTTTTTGATTTTTGCCTCTTCAGCTCATTACTATGAATACCTATTTGATGTCGTTGAGAGATTTTCAGCCAATTTTCTCTACCGAAACAGCCAGGAAAATGGACCAGGCATTTGGCAATGATAGTGTTAATGAACGCACTGTTCGACGTTGGTGTGCGAAATTTCATTTCTAAAATTTTAGCTTCGAAGATGAGCCTCAAAGTGATCGATCTATAGTAATCGAGGACGAGGATTTGAGGATCCTGGTGGAGACTGACCCATTACAAATGGTGTGTGGAATGGCGGAAGAACTGAGCGTCAGCTCCCATGTGGTTTTTGATGGTTTAAAACGTATAAGACAGGTTGAGAAGCTCAAAAAATTGGTGCCCCACGATTTGAACGATTAACAGAAATTGTCACGGTTCGAGGTTTGTTCTTCTTTGCTTTTGCGCAACCAAAACAGCCTTATTTGGATCAGATCGTCACAGGAGACATTCAGGGCAGTAATTGGACACCAATAAGCCACACAGACATTTCACAAAAGTGAAAACCCACCAAAAAACGACCATTGTTACTGTGTGGTTGACAACGGCTGGTGAGATTCACTTTAACGAATTGGACC
Source organism: Leptinotarsa decemlineata (assembly GCF_025532065.1). Classification (NCBI taxonomy): domain Eukaryota; kingdom Metazoa; phylum Arthropoda; class Insecta; order Coleoptera; family Chrysomelidae; genus Leptinotarsa; species Leptinotarsa decemlineata. The sequence goes on along the minus strand of NW_027412668.1, from coordinate 17,034,995 downwards.
TCTCACCATCTTTTCAAGCACTTCTGTAACTTTTCCCGGTAGAACTTTCACCAATCAGAATCGGGCAGAAATGGCATGTTTAGACTTAATCGAATCCCAACCACGCAATTTTCATACTGACGGCATGATTCGACGTTGGCAAAAGTGCACTGATTCAAACAGCGCTTTTTTTGTTTGAATCAAATAAGTATTCGCTGAGATATTACAATTCAAAATAGACTCATAAAAACGGACAAAACTTTTGAAACAATACCGCCAAAGTATTTTCACTAAAGAATAAAAGATATTTATTATAAAAGGGAAAAAAATATTAGATTTAATATTTTTTCTGTGTATAATACACAATTTTTTTCTGTGACGGGAAAAACGACAATTCAATATTGAAACATTAATTTTCTATCTTCACTTATGTATATATATATATATATATATATATATATATATATATATATATATATATATATATATATATATATATTATTAACTCGAAGATTCTCACGGATAAAGTATGATGAGCTGTTTTCTCGGGTTTCGCTCCGTGTTCTGTGTATTTTCTCCCCATAAGGATTATTTTCACAACGTTTCGGCAAAGTCTCATTTGCCATCTTCTGGTGATGTCTGGTCTAGTTGAAAAAACCAGACATCACCAGAAGATGGCAAATGAGACTTTGCCGAAACGTTGTGAAAATAATCCTTATGGGGAGAAAATACACAGAACACGGAGCGAAACCCGAGAAAACAGCTCATCATATATATATATATATATATATATATATATATATATATATATATATATATATATATATATATATATATATATATATAAATTGAATGATGCAACTAATTTTCCTTAATTTTCAGTATTTTATTTATTTTATTCATTCTATATATATATATATATATATATATATATATATATATATATATATATATATATATATATATATTGAATGATGCAACTAATTTTCCTTAATTTTCAGTATTTTATTTATTTTATTCATTCTAGGCACTCCTCTAGGAGTGCGTAGAAGATGACAGTACGACCAGCTGTCGTATACATATAAGACAAGATAGATGGATATTGAGTGAGATGGTATTATCAATAAAAAATAGTTATTGGACAAAGTACTCATAGGAAGGTGGGCAAACCGCAAACACGTATTTCTGGCTATTCAGCCTTTGTCAGTACGGTCCATCCAAGTGTAAAGGATAGACAACACTTGGAAGAAGTGAAGAAAGGGGTCAAAAATAAACAAGCGAATTCACCATCAGGGGCCAACTGCGATTTTGTGTTTTCGAGTTTTTGACCCCTTTCTTGCAACCAAGTGTTGTCTATCCTTTACACGTGTCTGCGGTTTGCCCACCTTCCTATGAGTGCTTTGTCCAATAACTACTTTTCATTGATAATACCATCTCACCTCAATATCAATCTATCTTGTTTGATTTATCTTGGACCCGGATGTCACAAAGGTTACTATAGCTGCATCCGTGACGAAGTTGAGAGTTAGTCCTTGTAATCACAATGTCTTCCAAAGATGACACGAAATCGCAGTTGGCCCCTGATGGTGAATGCGCTTGTTTGTTTTTGACCCCTTTCTTGCATCCAAGTGTTGTCTAAACTTTACACTTGGCTGTACCGTACTGACGAAGGCTAAATAGCCAAAAACACGTGTATGCGGTTTGTCCACCTTCCTATGAGTGCTTTGTCCAATAACAATTTTTCATGTATAGAAGTACTCACTTTTTTCCCGGGAGAAAAAGTAATTTCATAAAAAGTGACATTTTGTTACCTGTCATCAGAGATAAAATGTCAAACTTTTTCCCCTCACAGCAAAAAACCACTTTTTCAATGTAATCTCACAGTAACTACAAACTCAAAATTTGAGGTTTCGAATTGTCATTTATTTATTTACACTTCAATAGAACCCCAACTAGTTCTCTGTATTTTAAATTATATTAATTTCCTCCTATTATGATCAGAATGTCAAAATAATTCCAACAGTTAATGAATAACAAACTCGCTACACTGCCTGACTTGTTTCATTTTTGTTGACTTCTATCTTTCAAATATTTCAGAACTTCAGAAGTATCATTTACTCACATCAAGCTCCTTCCTCATAACCTTCATAGTTTTTTTGAACTCGTTAGTGAAACTTTCCGCTGTTCTCCAGTCGGCCTCAACTTTTGTGAGATACTTCTTCTCAGGGTCAGCGTTCACCCTGAGGAAGCTTCCTCTGTGAAATTCTTCGAAAATGTCTGTCAAATCACTCACATCACTTTCAGGCTCTGAAGGTAACTCATCCAGAGGTTGAAACAATTTTTCGAAGTATTTAATACTATCTGCAGACTCCTGCAGTTTGTTTGAGGATAATACCCGAGAAGGTCCTTTTGTTTGCCACATTATTTGCGCCTAGTTCATCGATCAAACAAATATATGTTTGTCAAGCGCTTTGTTGATTCAATGTAGTATCAGTATCCAATGAAAACTTTTATAGTATAATGGGCTGAAAAGTCTTGGGCCTAAGAAAAAAGACGCATATTTTTTGGCTTTATTCATCAACGTAATCTTCATCATGAGTCACATGATCATTCCAGCGCCGCTCTAATATTTCTATACCACTTTTGTGAAACAATTTATCTTTTGCCCCAAAATAGGCCACAGTTTCAGCAATAACAGCAATCCGAGCAAAATTTCTTACCGGTGAGCATTTTTTGCAGACTACGAACACCCAGTAGTCACTGGGAGCCAAATCTGGCGAATACGGTGGACTTGGGATTAATTCGAAGTTTAATTCATGTAGTGACATGAAAATGACAACTATCTGATGCATATATTTTGTAGTTATGCCATGACTGAATCTGCACAAATGGATGACATACAATTACCCATTCCCAACCCAAAAATTTGTTTGTAAAAAGATCCATTGTAACAAAAATAATTAGAATTTATGCAGAATTCAGAAACTTCCATGAAGAGATCTATGGGTGAAGTGGTAAAGTTTGAAATGAGTTCCCATTTTATACTTATCAATAGATCTGTAGGAATGTTAGTAAAAAGAGATATCTACCACGTCAAGAGAAATTAAAATATAATTCTCAGATATAATTTTATTTCTGATGAAATCAGAAAATTCGAAAGAATCTTCCACACACAATTCTTTTTTTTTGAAACCCTGTGTCAATATTTCGCTAATCCATTTCGAAAGCCTATAGACGGGAGAACCAACAAATCGAGCGATAGGGCTCAAAGGTATTTCATCCTTATGTATTTTTGGTAAAAAAATACATTTTAGGAAAAACTCCGTTGTTAAATATGTGAGGTATTGGTGTATATATTTATTTTCATGCAGTTTTTAATCAGTTTGTTGGATTTGTTTTGAATTTTTTTTGTTGGATCTTGTGGTAAAAACTTATACATGTTGTTATCATTCAAAATTTGTGTGGATTTTTAAAGGAATTAATTTATTTTAATTTGAAAGGGTTATATTTTGGGAAAAAAGTTTTTGGCTTTCTACTACTCCATCTTGATATAAAAAAATGTGGGAATCTTCCAAAGAGAGGAAGGAAGTAATTAATTTCAAAAGAAGTAACTGTATACATAGGTGTGTAGATCATGCAAAGAAGTAACTTTCAGACACAAATCTGGAAGAAAAAGCCTTCCTGAAACAGATACTTGAATTACACGAAAGAAAAATTCTTTCGAAACAAATACTTTTATATGAACACAGAATAACACAGAAAAAACTTTTTTCTACTCAGTTTGTATACCAAACTTTCGTTATGAAATCGAATCAGATATCATTCACAGGGTTTCTACACTATATTCTAAATGAAAATAAAAATTTCACTTATATGGAACACTGCCATGCTCATTGGTAGGCATCGATATTTCGCCGTAAGACACTTGCCTTAGGGCTCTTCAGTATCAATCGGGATAGCATTATGAGAAAAAACACATATTTCATTCATTAATTACAATATTCTATGTCACGGAATAAGTTTGATCTACTTATGTCATTAATTTCCATTCAATTTTACGTATGGCTTGTTCATTTCATCTTATTATTCAGGATGCATCCTAATGATTTCATACTCTGAATATCTTATGTATATTTTGGGATTTATCATCGTTCATTCTAACTCTATTCGCTGTGAACCAATAGTCATTAAAGTGTTCATGAATTTCCACAAAATAAACAAGTCATCAATTACACAAACTTCAATTTCAAACTAGCGCATGTAAAAGTTTCGTGTTAAAACAAACTTAATTGTTTACAGTTACAATTTGAGTAATGGGGAAGTAGAAGTTACAAATATGATGTTTATAATTTTATATTGATTTAAAAAAATTAATTGAAGTTGAAAGATAGTTTAATGAAATGAATGAAAACACTTTTGTCTAATTACCACTAGTCATAACTAGTGTTTTCATTCATTTCATTAAAGTGATCATAAGTTTTGGCTTTCAATTTGTCCATCTTCATCCAAAAAAATGGAGGAATCTTCCAAAGAAAGAAAGGAAGAAATCTATATATACTAAGTTGTGTTGATCATGCAAAGAAGTAATTTTCAGACAAACTGAAAGAAAATCCATCTCGAAACAGCTGCTTTCATGTAAACATTGAGTTACACGAAAGTACTAGAGTGATTGGTACAATCATAATAGTTTCGATCTTTCCGCTTTCTGAACATAATTTTTACTGCGGTGAAGGCGCCGGTTTGTTCTAAAGTTCATTCATTTAGAATGTGATTTATGTTCACGAGGATGATGTTGAATATAATCAAATTACTGTTTCATTACAAGTCGAACTAGTAATTGGGGACTATACACGTGCAATCAACTTCTCTATTTTCAGCCATGAAGGACAAGTGAATCATTCCACCTCACCCTGTAACCATGTCCTATTCCCTGCACTGACTTTGAAGAAAGCGTGTTATGCTGTTGCTACTGATACCTGTGGCTTCGAGAGAGAGAGAGAGGAACTTTTCGAAGCTAAAATTAATTTGAAACTGAAGCTTTTTATTGACACATTAAAGGTTGGTGGAACTGGCAACTATTTCAATCGCTCTAGCACGAAACATCAATTTTTGGCAAGCAAAAATCCAGAAAACAAAATTGTAAGTAAGTTAGTTGGGTAGCAGAATCAATTAAAAAAGTCATTATCTTGCCAACATTTCGAATTTATTTAAATTCTTCTTCAGGGCTCAAAAAGCAGTTTCTTCGTGTTGAAAATATATAGCTATTTTATATACATCAGTCAAACAAAGACATGAAGCAAACGTTTGTTTCATGTCTTCGTGTATTGTTGTTGTCTCGGAAATTTTATTATTTTAGTGTTTTATTATGTTCCTAATAATTTCAATGTTTTTGAAATAATAATTGTAATGAGAAAAATAATGAATAGCCTTTATTTAACTTGGCGGCGTTTAGTATTCATAGTTATTTTTCCACCCGACCATTCATACATAAGTAAATACATACTTTAATTAATTCCAAAATGATTTTCAGGAAACTGTTAAAAAATAAACTGAAACAGAAAATATTCTGAAAAATTTTTTTTTGGTTATTTGATATCAAGATCATTGATTTCAGACATTTTTTAACTATATTTGAAAGATAAAAAAGAAATCTGTTTCATAATTTCTTCTATATTATTATAGATAGTAACGGCTTGATGAGAAGAGGATCGCTTAAACTGTTTGCAAGTATAGTCGTTTGGAAGTAACCGGTATTGTGCATAGTTAAAGATGTCAACGATATCAAAAGCCGAAAACACCAATACAAAGATATAAAGCCGCTGCCAACTAGTCCACGTAGACGGTAGACTTGGCGGTTCGTATTGGATGATTTTTACTAACCGAGTTTTATGATTGGCTGAAGTCATAAAATTAAATTTGAAGTCATGTTACGGTGACGAAAAGAATGTGAGGATGGTTATAAGAGTCTTGTTGGCAATGTTCAGTTCAGGAACTGATCCGATTTGAGTGTTGAAATATATATATATATATATATATATATATATATATATATATATATATATATACACAACACTCAAAAAAGGGGGACAAACCGCGGACACGTGTTTCTGGCTATTGGCCTCATCAGCGCGGTGCAGCCAAGTGAAAAGATGGGAAACACTTGTTTGCCGATATCAGGAAACAACACAACCGCACATTTGTGGTTCCAGTTAGAAGACCTAGAATTCCCAGGCTACATCTAACATGACCACGGTTTGTCCCCCTTTTTTGAGTGTTGTGTCCACAAATTGTTTAATTTTTGATTTATATCATGCACACTCGATATAATCTCTATATATATATATATATAAACATATATAAACAAAAATCCAATTTGTTTCACAAAATTTCTTGTATGCAGTGTTCTAAAACATATATAGGATAAACATCTAGACCTCTAGTCGCATCACTTCCCATAAGAGCGACTGTAGACGAAATATTAATTCTTGTGCATTAACAGAACATGTTAATTCAGAGGATCATAAAATGAATTTTGAAAATCCAAATATTTTAGATAGAGAAACCAATACAACTAAAAGAATATTGTTGGAAATGATACATATTAATAACGAAGAACATTCAATGAATAAATGAACTGACGAAGGTGTGAAATATACCGAAAGCTTGACATATAACAAAGAGTTTTCTATGTAACAGCCCAGCTATTGACTGCAACCTCACGAATTGAACCGATTTATAGTTAATTCAGTCACTAATTATTCTGTTATATATATATATATATATATATATATATATATATATATATATATATATATATATGGCAAAAAAACAAGATTTTTTTGAGAAAAATTGATCCTGTTACCAAACTAACCTTTTTATAAAAACTAATTGGATCAGTAAACCAGTTAATTTGTAAATATATTTGTTGCTTATGTCATATACAGTATGAATGAATTTCATTAGTTTTCTGAAATTCAATGAATAACTGTAAATAATAAATGAAGTATTAATCGATAGTGTAAAGTTGTTTATTCCAAAAAATGGGTGGTTGAACCAACAAAGAACTACAGTAGTGGTCCTATTAGAATCTTGATTTGTTTCGCGCCGGACATGTCAATAGTGACAATTTCTCCTTTTTAAGTTGTGGCAAGTGAACTAGTAACTGATAATTACTATTGAAATTTCAATAGCGATTATTGAAGTTTTTTCTCAGTGTAAAGGTATTATGAATTTTTGGATTGATATTTGATAATAGATATTTGTGAATGTTGGCATATATCATACGAACTTAAGTTATTTTGCATCCCATATTCAATAAAATCTTGGTCATGAGAGAAGAGATTAAGATTAGAATATAATAATTAAAAAATTACAGGGGTTTTTCACCAAAAACATACCTAAATATGGTAAAATATTTCCATTTTCATTTCCATCATCAGTAGGTATACCTACAGGTTACAGATGTTGCTGAACAAGGCAAAAATTATAAATTATGAGTTAGTACGTTCAAATGTGTTTTCTTCACCGTTAATAAACATGTCTGAAACAAAAAAATAATATGAAAGTAGAATTTCATTACGTTCCAATTCACATGGATCAAATTCATTGACCTCGACAATTGTCGTAGCACAACTGTTCAAAATTACAAATAAACAATTTTTGTTCAAAATTAAATGAAAATGTCAGATCAAGAAATCACTTTTAAGAATGTTATTAATACTGATATAATTATGTGTAATATTTTATCAGCCGAAGGACTGAATAGATATTTATTAGGTTAATAGTTGCCGGAGTATGTTCAAAATAATTAGAATGTACGTAAAGATTTATTTCACAACAAATAACTCCATCGTTAAGAAATATTCAATAAAGACAATTTTTCCAGCCTCTTGCATTAATGTGATAAACAAGCTTCCAATAGTTAATAACAACTGATATTTTCACTAATGCAAGCATTGAATTGAGAATATATGTTAAAATGAATCATTGAGTGTTATTAGTTCAGACTCTCATCACCTAAAAACATAATAAAAACAGACTCAAAATCCAAATATGCACGATAGTTCTATATATGTCCTTACCTGAACTCTATCGATTTTTGATGTTCTGATGTAATACAAAAAACGTCGAGAACTTCGAGATGAAAGAAGAAAGCAGTCAAGTTCAAAATAAACTTCACTTTCAGATTTGAACTGGAAGGAAAAAGCCTCCCTAAACATCTACTTTCATATGAACATTGAATTATACGAAAATCATTTTTTCCTATTCATAACATTACGACACATACATTCCAGACATTGAAATCTTCTTTAAATTGAAAGGGTTATATTTTTAGCAGAGATTAAGTTTTGGAAAAAACTTGCATCTTCTTATTTATGTCAGAAGTAATTGAGTTCAAAATAACCGCTTTACAAAAGATGTGTAAATCATATATAGAACTTACTTTCATATGCAAATTCTTTTATTATATTGTATATTATTCCTATGTGTGATATACGAGTATGATTCAATTCTATAACGAATGTTTAGAGTACAAACTGAAAGGAAGAAGTGTTTTTCATATAATTCATTGTTCATATGAAAGAATTGTTTCGAAAGTACTTTATCATTCATGTGAGTCAATCATCATGTGAAAGTAGTTGATCCAGGAGTGCTTTTTCTCCCAGTTTCTATCTGATAGTAACTTTTATGCATGATCATGTGCAATGAGAAGATACGGCCAACAGATAATGTCGTTGTTCATTTGTTTCATTTGTCCAGCCAATATTTTTATTGTTCTGCGACCTCTTCATTTTGAGGCTCACTAATAGAAAATTATCTTTGAACCAAGCACTCCTGGAATCAAAATGATCAGAAATCCGATAACTCTACTGAATATATCAAGGAGAGGTACATACGTTTGAGAAAATGAATATTTCGAAATTAGATCTCCAAACAGTAATCTCTCCCAACGTTCTTACATTGTTGGATCTAGTAAAAACCTGCCGAAAATAATGTCAATGTTCATCATGGTATTAGCCGGGGAAGTAGAGATCCTACAGATCATATTGTGTAAGAACGTTGGTAGAGATACATGTTTCAAAATTTCATTATTTATTTTCTTGTATCAGAACAATCATTTCATCAGAGTCGTTTGGGTAGAGTTTGCAGAGTTTAAAGATAGATATTTCAACCATTTTTGATGATATTCGTCTCACCCTGAGCCGAAAACTACAACAAACATCGTCTCACTTTGATGGTTGATAATGTTTACATCACCAATTAGCTATAGGCCATTCGCTTTGCTATCGGCGATATCAAAAATCATCTCGAAAGTCGTAAACCAGCATATCCTCAAATATTTAGAAGGCTTCAACATCGCGAGCGATCATCAATACAGCTTTCGGAAACAAAGATCAACATGCGATCTTCTATCATACTTATATCGCCCATATTTGGAATCGGGAGCTGTTGCGCTTGATATTTCTAAGGTCTTTGTCCGTATGTGGCATGAGAGTTTGCTGGCCAAACTTCAATGCTATAGCTTAGCTTGTCGGATCATTTTTGTGTATGGCTATTCAGCTTCCTGAGAAACTGTTTCCTGCAATTGGCCGTCGATGGATATCTCTCGAATACTTTCACCATCAACGCTGGTGTTCCCCAGGGATCCATATTGTCTTCAACCCTCTTTTTATTGTACATCAAAGACTTATTGGTAAAAACCAATAATCCAATATATTGCTTTGCTGATGACAGCACACATTCCATGTGGATTCCAGGACATCGTCTGCGGAGGCACATCTTCACCGGCAGCAGGAGGTTGCATATCTTAATGAGGATCTAGAAGTGATTTAGAATTGGGGTGAAAGTAACTAGTTTCAATTCAATGCCACAAAACCCAGGCATCGGTTTTCTCCAAGAAGATAGATGTCTCCGAACTGGATATAATAATGTCAAGTCAGACAATTCCGCTTTCTGCTTCGATAAGTTTGTTGAGGGTTAAAATTGGCACCAATATGTTTTAGCACGATCATATCACTGGAATTGCAAAGGCTGCTTCTCAAAAGTTTGGAACACTGTTTCGAACCAAACAATTGTACACACATAGGCAACTTTTGATGCTTTATGAAGCTCAGATCCGACCTTCTTTGGAGTATTGTTCTCATGTATGGATCTCTGCCCACAAACATACCTTGAAGTTGCTGGTTTTCATTCAGAAAAGAGCAGTAAAGACGCGAACATCACGTGCAACCTTGATAGCCTGGAACTTCGAAGAAAGGTTGGAGAATTATCTCTCTTCTATAGATACTTTCACGGGAAGTGTTCAAGTTACTTTGCACATTTGATTCCACTAAAAGCGATACATATCAGAAATACACGACGGATAGTCGATGCTCATCATTTAGGGTTCAACTCAGTACACCTCAAACTTCACTGTTTAAGAACTCTTTCATCTGGAAAACTGCGTTTATTTGGAATAAACTTTCTGAGAACGTTTTTTCAAATCAAATCCTATATGAATCGCAACTTTGGCACAGGTACCGCTCTAAGAGCGCCTTGAGGATTTTTCTGTAGTGCTTGTGTTTTGTCCTTAAAATAACCACGTTCATTGGTTTGTATTCACGGGACATTTGAAATAAGTATTCACTCTCATCATTACTATCTTTATTATTAAATCATAAGTCAATCATTAGTCTTTAATTTGAGAAATTACTGACAAATTAGCATTATATATGATCCTTGCAATGAACTACTTGGTGCTTCCATTTATAAATATATCCATCTGGAATATCAAGTCGAATTTGAGCTTTATTTCAAAGGATTGCTGTATATAAATGAACAATTGCTTACAATGAAGATTGATTGCAACAAAAATAGTACATATATTAAAATGTCTATTGCGAACATTGAATACATAAGTGAATATCAACAATCATTACATAATCAACGTTTTCCCCTCATCGTGAGAGAATTTCCATATCAGCCCTCTGATCCTAACCACTATTTCCTAGTTTTTGAGAAATTTCAAATATATTTCCTGTTGGCGAATACATCTAAGGTGTACGTTCCATCTAATTAAGTAAGTTCCATCAAAATTTTTACTCAACCATTCTATAGCACTGCAAGTTACAATATCAAAAAAAAAAACAATGAATCTATTACGATAATCATAATCATTTTCAAAAATATCTGTTAACATGAAGTCAGAATACCTATAGATGCTCATAATATCATCAAACTCTATTGTAATGTTATTCGTCTACATCTGTGATATAAAAGTCATACACACTACTGGTTATTCAAAATAAATCAATAACAAAATCAATTATTTGGACAAAGTCTCTTCAAGTTATGTAAATATGCTCATGGTATGTTCCGAAAATTGAATGATGATAACTAGGCTGAAAAGTCTCGGGTCTAACACATAGATGGCGATAGCTTTATTGCATTCATCGCTCTTTCTGTTAGTACTAACCTTCAAAAGAAAGCTGTTGAAATTTCATGATATTCTACTCTACTCTAAACTACTTTTTACACCGTTTTTACCATTCAAGCGAAGAAATGGCTTGAAAAGTATTATAAGGACTCCGCTTCATCAGAAACAACAATTAAACGTTGGTTTGCTGACTTCAAACGTGGTCGTAGAAACACCGATGATGCAGAACGCAGTGGACGTCCAAATGAGGCAGTAACACCAGAAAACATAAAAAATATCCACGAAATCGCTTTGAATGATAACTGCGTGAGTTAGCTAACGTTGTGAATATATCAAAAGAATGTTTTGGCTTTATATTGCATGAGCATTTGCCTATGAGAAAGCTCTGTTCAATGTGGGTGCCGCGCGAGCTCACTGTTGACCAAAAACAAGAACGTCTTGATGATTCTGAGCAATGTTTGGCCATGTTTAAACATAACAAACCGTAATTTTTGCGTCGATATGTTATAATGGATATAAGATAAATCCGTGAATCACTCTGGAATCAAAACGATCGTCATTTGGGTGAAGAGCAACTGGTTAACCTCGTCCATAACGCCCGAAAGCCCAAAAACGGCTAGAAAGGCTACGGCTTCGGTTTTTTGGGATGTGTGTGGTGTAATATTCATCGAGTATCTTGAGAAGAAAAATACCATCAACAGTAAATATTATATAGCTTTATTGGAGCGTTTTAAGGTCGAAATTACAAAGAAATTACCGCATATGGCAAAGAAAAAAAATTTGTATGGCTCTTGATTCTTGATGAAGATTACGTTGATGAATGGAGCCAATTTTGAATAAAAAACGCGTTTTCTTTCCTAGACCCGGGACTTTTCAGTCCATGTTACTCTAAAATTACACTCCTGTCATTTGAGGTTTGCTCAAAAACAATTCACAGTTCTACGTTTTCTTGAAGATTTATATTTCTTGTAAGCTTGAATGGATTTTTCACGAACATTAAAACAAACATAGTGAATACCGTAATAAATATCAAAACTAATACAAACAAGGATAAGCCATATATAACATTTTCGGAGGAACTTTCAGATTCATCACCATTGTGAAGTCGCAAGTTTTTAAAATACTTGATGAGATCATTGGGGTTATATTCCTCGTTAAAAAAATTTAATAAGGAATCGTTCAAACTATCTCCATCCCCGTATTTTTTAAAGTATTCATAGAAATGGCTCTTTTCGAAATCTTTTTTGAGAAAATCAAGAAATGCACTATTTTTAGGGTTCGAATTGCTTTTTGATAAAAAGTCATCATTGTAGCATTGTATTCCTCGAACATTTTCCAAATCAGTCGAACTTCCTCCTACTACTTCTATACTTTTAGATTGACAGTACGTTACAACATTAGTTAAATCTTTACATTTCCAAAAGTTACCGTCCAAATCAATTTTCTTCACACCAGAACAATGGTAGAAAAACGTCTTGATATCAAGTTTATCAATTCGATTGTTACGAATATCTAATTCCGACAGTTTTTGTACAGGACTCAGAACATGTGATTGTAGTTGTGTGAATTCATTGTGTGAAAGATTCAAAAACTGCAAATTTTTCAAGTGATCGAAAGTACCGTAAGTGAATTGAACAATATTGTTATGTGAAATATCTAAAAATATCAAAGATTTGAGATTCCTGAACAATATATTAGATATTTTTTTGATCTTATTATTATCCAGATGAAGATGTGTTAAATTATTTAAACCAACTAGCGAGTTGTCATTCAGCTCGATCTCATTTCGACCAAGATTGAGTTTCAAAATTAATGAATCAATGAAAGTGCTGCCCAAAACTTCAATTGATTTCAAATTATTATTGTTGAAATCTAAAATTCTTGTTCTTTCTGCTATTGCGCCTGTTTCTGTAATGCTGTTATTTCTTAGATACATTATTATACAATTTATTGAAGAGATATTGATCATTTCAATGTTATTATGGCTGAGATCTATTTTATCCAACGAAGTCATTTGTGTAAATATATTATTAATTTTTGTCAGAACATTCCTTGATAAATCAATTACAGAAAGAGATACTTTTTGAAACGAAAATACACTGTCACCCAAAAAAGAAATCATATTATTTTGTAAATAGATTTTTTCAAGAGCAATGCCTTTAAAAGAGTCATTATGAATTAGTTGTATTTCATTATTGGATAAATTCAAGATATGCAAGCGTTTTAATCCACTGAATGTTTCATTTCCAATTACACCAAGCTTATTATTAGAAAGATCCAAACAATTCAAGTGATCCAGTCCATTGAAAGTATTTGGCAATATCTTTGAAATATTCGTATTGTTCAACATCATATCTACGATATAAGTAGGTCGAGTACCAAATGAAGATGTCGTTAAAGTGGGAATTGATGAATTGGAAAATATAATGTAATAATCGGAACAGCAGAACTCAGGAAAGCTCAATTTTTTTGGTTGTTTTTCCTCGAAAAATAGGTCATGAATTCTCATTCCCATTCTTCTTTTTCCAACACAATCTTCTTTCCAATACTCTAGTGTTTTGTGATCCGAAGAAATTGTATAAGTATCTTGGGCTATGACCGCTGACAGGAGAGCACCCAAATGTAGAAACACCTTCCTCATTTTGTGGTTGTTGCTCGAGGCTGAAAAAAAGTAATTTGTATGAAACTTCTTTTTAAAAAAGAAGGGGAGAGTGGGGCAAAACCCAGAGGTCGAGCCAACCCGGGTACAGCTGATGGCGAGCGATCGCGCAGGTACTATTGGATTACGATAAGCCCCATGCCAACCAGTTTCGTACCTATAATTAGTTTTAATTAGGGTAACAAATGGAACATGACATCTTTGTAATTTCTTTTCAAATTTTATTCAGTATTATAGTTAGTAGAACACTTCATTAAAATGTTATATAATGATACACTTATCCAAAAATGAACTTTAATCAGTCACTATCTGAATACAAATTTTCGTCATCTTGACTGCTGCTGGTGCTTGTGCTACTATCGTCATTCAGATTTATAATCATTGGATTCACCTCTGTTTGAACTTCTGTGAATGTTTCATTTTCTCAATATTTCTGCCCTATATCTACTACATGTCGGCAACGCTTTTGCCATTCCTCGAATGTGATTTGATCAAACTCGTGCTTCGCTAGTTTCCTCACATCTTCCAACTTGAAAGTTACATTCTTTTGGAACATGTCGTTTTTAACAGTAGCCCAATGAGATTCAAATCCGGATGGTAGGGTGAAAGTCGCAAAACGTTAAGTCCATGTTCAAGCAGAACTCATCAAATTTGTATCTGATATGATGCAGCCACTTCACCATGTCAGCCTTACTAGAATTTGTGTTGGGGGCTGGAATAGTTTGAATATTATGGTATGGAGTATTATCGGTCACGACTATCGAATTCAGATCATAATTTTCAGAACTCCTTGGTTGATTCATCCGTCCAATTCTTGGAAGATGTATGTACACTCTATGGAGGTATGTTTCATCAAAAAACACAATTGGTCGCTATTGGCTACGAAAATAATCAATTTTTTAAATACCTACTTGATCCTCATTGCTCTAATGTCCATTTTCTCTGTTGAAATTTTTCTATTATTTTCAGTCCGCCTCCATTTGTAACCTATTTTCTTCGAAAATCTACGAGATGTTTCGGATTCAACACCAGTGGTGCTGGGCTGAACCAAAAATAATGGAATAGATCCCATAGATTACGTATTCGTAAGGGGAGATGTCATCTCTCTTACTAACTTGAGCTTGTCGTTTAAAGATATCTAATAGCGATGAATTTATAGTTCAGCTTAGCACCTCTGATGAGACCTATGGTGGTACGAAACAGCGCTGTCCTGTGTTGCGTATCCCGCTCTAGTTCACAACTAGTTGCCTTGCTAATGAAAGCTGCAGTGAGAGACAGAGGACGAATCTCGTTGGCGGTTGATGTCGAAGCTTGGCTTTGCAACTGACCGACTTGGAGAGCCTCGTTCGTCTTTAATGTTTTAGGATTGACTTCTCTGTCGATCTCATAGATGGCACCTTTGTAAGAGGTGTTGTCATTGCCCTTGCCCGAAATTACGACTTTAAACTCTAAATTTTGACTTCAATCTCGAAATTTTTACTTCAAACTCATCAAATATGGAAATTTCATTGCTGAGATAATAGCAAGGAAGGTTGTCACTTGGAAATCGATAAACGCACCTTATCTAGTGTGTTCGAAACTGACCGCCTTGGGAGCCTCGTTTATCTTCGATATACGAGAATTGAGTTCTCTGTCTATCCCATAGATGGCGTCTTTCTAAGAGACGTTGTCATTGCCCTTACTCGAAATTACGACTTTAAACTCTAAATTTTGACTATAATGTCGAAATTTCGACTTTAAACTCACCCAAAAAAAATGTCTCTCGGATAATAACAAGAGTGTTTGCAAGATGGGAAAATAGTGGCCTATATTGCGTGTTACTTGAAAGTAAACTCACCTTATCTAGTGCTTTTATGTGATGTTATTTTGAACTACATATCAAAGTTTTGAAATTTCAGTATTTCCTTTCGTTGGTAAGAGATATCGCTTCGGTTAAAGAGAGATATATTGCTTAAACTTTGAAATAAAACGCTTGGATATATATAATTGTCAGAATTTGTTGCAGAATTTGATTTCAATAAATGACAGAGTATGAGATAAACTTGTTTTGAGAATATTCGTGAACCGAAATAATTTTTGAGTTTTTTCGGATATTGCCGTAGGTACCTAATCGATTTCAAAATTATTACTGAATCTATATGCATTATTGTTGAAAATAGTATACAGGGTGTTTCAAATTCGATTTTCACCATTGGGGTCAGCGAAACTATGAGAGATAAGAAGATGGTTAAATTGGGGCAAAATTGCGCATTCTCCTGACTAACGATATGCCGTTGAGAAAGTTCTGAAATTCTGAGTACCTGTATCCGGAGATATCCGGAAAAAATAGAAATTCCGGAAAATGGTTATTATTTTTTTCTAGCTTTATTTTTCGAAAATTTCGAAAATGGATTGCACTTCCACAGCCTTGTGTGCTACATAATGGTATTTTCAGATTTGCTATTCGACGTTTCGTGTTTATTTTTTCTTATGGGCGCTACAGATTTTACCTTTTCAATGATGTATCATAAGTTATCATTCTTTTTCGAAAAATTGGAGATATTGAAAAAATTAATTCCTATCATAATAGGCTTCGACTTTGATGTTTATAAATTTGACTTTCAATTTGTTACACTCAATGACATTTTGTGATTGTACAAGTCATTGAATTTTTTCGCGAATGAAGAAAAAAGAGATATGATACAAATTTATTACATTATTACATTTATTACGATAGAAACAGTGTTGGGCATCAGAAATGTATTTAAACTTGAATCCCGAAAGACGACAAAACCATCGAACTAAGTTGAAGTTATTGGATCAAAATCTCACCGAGTTTGGCTCGTTCGAAAAGGCAATGAAAAAATACGGAGACAGGATCAACAATCAAAATTTGATAAGTGAGGTGTGTATGAGGTAAATTAGACATTTTATCCTTTTTCAATGAAAATAGAACTTTGAACAAATAACAATAATTAACTGAAATGTAAAGACAAAAGTAAATCACAGCAAATGCTCAAAATGCTGGCCTTGTTATGTGGTAACACAACTATGCCTTTCTTCAAATATTATTCTTCGCACTATTAATTTTCCTCCTCCTCAATCTTTCGAACTCTCTAACAATCCTCAATATTTTGATATTCCCTCTGATCATAAACTCTATTTTTCAGTGTACCCAATAAGAATGTATCCATAATACCTAACTCTGGAGACCTTGCTGGCCACTTCACCGGCCCATTATTCCCTATCCATTTATCACCAAACCTTTCAGTCAGGTAATTAGATACTCGTCTGGTACTGTGCGGTGGAGCACCATCATGTTGAAACCAGATGTTGTTATAGCTAGCCAAAGGTAGATCATCCAAATAGTCTTCGAAAATCGACATTGAAAACTGGTGATAGGTTTCTCCATTCAGAATTCCGTCAAATAAATAATGACTCAAAATTCTTTCTTTTTAAATTCCTGCCCACACGTTAATACTAAATCGCACTTAAGGTCGAATTTCTCGGAACTGCCTGGGGTTGTTTATGCTTCAAATGTGTTCCTTATTTCGTTGAATATCCCACAATTCGTAGAAGTGCTTTCATCTGTCCAAATTATATTTTCCAGGAAAACAGGAAAATCATGTCTTTTTATCAGCCAATTACAAAATTCTAATTGCCTTTCGGGATCACCTGGATGCAATTTTTAAGATATGTGAATTTTGTAACATTTTAAACCGCTTTTTTGAGATGTCTCCAAGCACCTGTATGACAATTATTCATTTTGGAGAAAATTTGATGTGAAGATTTCCCCGGGTTCATGTTTATCTGCAAATAATTAATTTTTATTGAAAAGGACACAATGTCTAACTTACCTCAATACATACCTCACTTATCAAATTTTCTTTAGTTTCCTGGTCCATTCTGTCTGCGTATTTTTTCCTCGGCTTTTCAAATGAACCAAACTCGGTGGTATTTCGATCCAACTTGAACCTAGTTCGATGTGGTTGTCGTCTTTCGGGATACAAGTTTAAATACATTTCCGATGTCCTAACACTGTTTCTATCGTATTTGTAATAAATTTGTATTATATCTCTTTTTTCTTCATTCGTGAAAGCCATTTTTTGCCAAAAATTCAATGACTTGTACAATAACAAAATGTCATTGAGTGTAAAAAATTGAACGTCAAATTTAGAAACATCAAAGTCAAAGCCTATTATAATAAGAATTATGTTTTTTCAATATCTCAAATTTTTCGAAAAAGATTGATGACATACATCATTGAAAAGGTAAAATCTGGTTCTATTCAAAACAGAAAGAACCCAATATAGCGCCCATAAGAAAAAAAAAGTTGATTATGGTTGCTTCGGATAGCGAATCTAAAAACACCATTATGTAGCAGGGAAAAGTGGCAATGTGGAAGTGTAATTTATACTCGGAATTTCAGAACTTTCTCAACGGCATATTGTTAGTCAGGTAAATGCGCAACTTTGCCCCAATTCAACCATCTTCGTATCTCTCATAGTTTCCGAGATCCCAATGATGAGGATCGAATTTCAAACACCCTGTATACCACGACACAGTATAATAAATATGTTTTGAGATATATAGCTGTTTAAAAAAATCTGTTTAAAATATGTCTGTTTAAAATCTGTTTTCCGTTAACCAGCTGTCGCACCCCTACGAACGACAACCCTCAGAAGTCGAAACTTGTACGAGCTAAGGATTAACGAGGTGTTACCTTTTAACGTGTGATTCCTAACACGGGTTGGAAGATAGCAAGTGAAGATCGATCGTTCAGACTAGGGCTTGAACCACCAGTCAATTCGAGTGAGTGAACAAATCACCCACGCCGAACCGCTTGGCTACCGACCGACCTACAAAAACACATGACATCGAAATGGTCAAAACTTTAGAAACAACATAATATCTCTGGTAGGACTAAATCCACCAACAGCAGCATCGTGAGTGGAATTCACTAATCTATTGACTATCAACCTACCAATCTTCGTTTTCAGAAGAAATTTTCTCGTATCCAAAAAATGAAATTAATAATAATAATGATAATAGATGAAGCAATATATAAAACTGAAACATGAAAGCGTTACATTCGCACAATAGACACAGCGCTGTGATTGACCTATTAAAGTTAATTAGCACTAGGATTCGGCTTTATTACATATGCAAGGTATGAACTCTTTAGACTTTAGACGAATGAACAATCCTGAATAAAGAATAAACTGAATGGTTTTCCTTGTGAAATTTCAATATATGGGCGGGATCAACAAAAATCTTAAACGCTGTAAATTCAGGATAAACGAATGTAGGTACACTGTGATTTGTTGCAAAGCTAAAACCTTAGAAAAATCACATCCTCGATAGTATATCTCTAAAAACTAATTTTTGATTCGATTTCGTGACACATACTCTATATAACATACTTTTTTGAAGGGTTTAGTTTCACATTCATCAACTATATGGTGAATTCCAATTCGATATGGTTATGATGCAAAGGAAGTTTCTAGTGTAAGAAATTGATACTGGCAAGCGAGTTACGATGCTGTTCGGAAAGAGATAAATTTAATCTTGAATTATGAATCCATTCCGTTTTGAAGCTGGGGATTTTTCTTTTCCGTTCTTTAAATAGCTCATGATTATCTGTACTTTTCCTAGTTTATTGAAATTCACTGTAAGGAAAGACTGAAAATTTTAAAGTGTTTCTCACAATTTCGTTTTATCCACTACTCATAATGAACTCAACATGTAGAGTAGTACGAGGGATGAAATCAGTTGGAATATCTTCAACAGATTGAAGATAATGAAGAATTTCGCTGAAATGTCTTCTGGAGTTATGAAACAGCTTTCATTAGAAGGAAGATGTAATAATTCCTTCACGAAAACATTCACAAGATAATTTTCAGTATATAGAATTGAAGCAGGTTTTAACGATTTGAATCCAATCTTGCATTTCCATTCTGATAGTCTCTTGACGTAAGAAAGAGACAACACAGATTGTAAAGGCTTCTCTTTCCAACGAATTTTCTACCAACTTTTTATAGTACGTATCTATCACTATATGTAGCCCAATTTCTTGTAAAAACTTCGCTTCGTTGATCTTCGTTGGCTTTGTTGATCTGAAACTGAAGACTTCTACAAGAAGTCAAAACGGTTGCACGTGCGTTTCTACCGTACATCCCTAGGGTTTTAGATAGAATCGGAAAAATCCTAAGGAAGCATAACATAAAAACAGTGTTCAAGCCCACCAGGAAAATACAGCAAAGCCTGAGATCTGCGAAAGACAAAAGAGATCCACTATCAGCTGAGAGGGTATACCATACACCCGCGGAAAAGTTTATATCGGTACCACCAAAAGATCCATGGGTACAAGGCTGAATGAACATCAGAAAAACTGTAGATTAGGTCAAATGGAAAAATCGGCAGTAGTGGAACACGCGTTTAGTGAAGGAGATTATACGGTACTGTTTGAAGATGTGAAACTACTAGCACCCGATCATGGATACCACAGTCGGCTTGTACGGGAAGCCATAGAAATCCATAAACATACAGAAAACTACAACAGAAAAGAGGAGGCGGTAACGCTTAACCGGATTTGGAATCCTATACTAAAAGATGCTAAGGTGGCAGCAGTTCAACGCAATGTAACAGCTAATAACGCTTCGGCCAATAACAACGCACCAACTAGAAAGGCGGGCTACCTGTGTCAACATAAATACAACTTACAAACTAGAAATCACTAATCACCGGTGAACCATCAGAATGAATAGACCTCTGAAGAAGTCAGCCACTCGTGCTGGCAAAACGTTAAAATACAGTTCCAAACCACGACGGCCTTCAAACCCGAACGAAGATCGTAACACTGATATACAGGTAGTGTGAATTATTATGTGAACATGATATAAATATGATTACAAATTAACATACTCTGTTAACTCTGCAGTATTAACTATCTTATCGAGTGAATATTTTTCATTTAAAAAACAAAATAATTATTGTGTGGAAGTGATACTGCATTGGCAGATTATTACATACCTCTCAATTATTTCTGCACCGGATACTCTGACCTTCCACCACTGGTAACCACAGTTGAAAATAAATTGAGGAAGTTCTGTCTGTCTGGACTTGATAAGTGCAAATGGTCAGCCATCCCAACTCTAAAGTGATAAATATAGTCACTTTAGATAAACTCAAAAAGTAACGATCGAATTTTCATATGGTTTTCATCAATTGACAGAGTGATTCAAGAGGAAGGTTTATGTGTACAATGTACTAACATATTGTGCCAATAAGTTGAAATATGACGATGTTAACCGTGAGAAGTCGAGACATTAGTGCTACCTGTTCAAGCTTTCAATTCGCTATTGCAAATTGAAATATATGCCAATTCAAGGATGGCATATGACTATCTTTCAATTTCAAGTTATTTAGATGAATATAATATTGATCCTTATTTGATAAAGATAAGTATTCAAGAATTTATTGATATAGTTCAGAGAAATTAAAACAACGATAAAAATAAAATAAAAACAACAATAAAAATTAATTGGCGCTCCGGGGCGACTTCATTGATTCCAGTGGCGCATTTGCTTTTTCAGCTGCAGCACCACATCATCTGAAGATCTTGATCTAACAATGTCCTCTCTCTTATAAAACAAAATGTAGGGTGTTTCCAGAGGCTCCAATAAATTCAATGCATCGCCAGAACACTTCGTGACACGACTATCGTCAAACTTAAACCAGTCCGTTTCTTCTTTGACCAAGGCGTAATAATGACCAAATTCAACGCCAGAACCACAGTGAACAATGACTGCATGCATATTATAATAGTGGTCTGCTAGGTTGAAATGTTCATCTATTTATTGCTTATTGAATATTAAATAAGGATTAATATCATCACAATAATTATAATGTACATTTCATGAACATTATAATAATTCCTCGTCACAACTTACAATTCAAATTGATAATATCTTAAGAGTTGTCACAAATCTATTATGCGAGAAAATCAATTTGAGCGATCTGATGAACCAATGCGACATGCTTGATGAGGAGAGATTGTAATTGCGTTAGTTTTGTTCCACGTTGTGAAGTTTTTAAAATTAAAATTGATATTTTGTTCAATTGAGTTTTAGTAAAGTTCATTAACTATTATTAGTTATTAGATGAGGTATCCTGCTCCTCTCACAGAGTTGTTATGACAATGGGTGGTACTTGGAATAACAGGATAAAAGGATGGTGTGTGGGGGCATCGCCCTGCAAAAATAAAATACCTTTAGATAACTTTTTGTCGTGGAGTAGTCAGTAATGTCGTATAGTGATTCCCAGTTATTGATCTATCCTTTTCCAGAAAATCAATCATGATTATTCCTTGGCAGTCCCGAAAAACTGCGGCAGAACCTTTTCCAGCGGATTTTTGTACATAAAATTTCTAAGGCCTTGTAGAAAGAACCAGAGTGTTTCCATTCCATCGAGTAATGCTTTGTTTGAGTGGTAGAAATTTACACAGTAACAAAACAACTTGCATATTCATATGAAATATTCAGTGACTCAAATTTTCTTTTTAATACAATTCACTGGTTTGATATAACATGTCATGAACTGCATTTTGATATCACTTTTGCAGCTTGCGATTCAGTTTTTTATGGTTGCATACAAAAGACATTAGCCGCCAAAGTTATTGAATATATGCTTATCTCTCAACCCCTTCAATACTCCAATTTTCACACTTTCGGTCGACATTCTATTTTTTTAGTCTTACTGCGCCATCTGGTTTGACTTTTTGACGTGACACTTTATGGTAACTATGGTAACGCTATAGTCTGTTTTTCCACGGAGCCGGTCTAGGCTAACTAGATATCATACAAGCTCGCATTGGTGTGAAAATATATCTATAAGACTCCCTTGTTTTCACATCAAAGTAGTATTCAATTGAATTCTATATTTATTATTGATACACTGACCCGTTACGTGATGAAAACTAATAACACATTCCATGATTAAACAATTTTCGCGTCACTAAAGACGCGAAAGTCATGAGTGTGAAAACTTTTAAATTATTACAGATCTGTACTTATTCATATTACCTCATATGCAGCCCAATCCTTCGTTAATCCTTAGCTCACACACGTTGTTGTTCGTAAGGGAGTTTCTTAACCAAAAATTATATTTCGACAAACTTCAATCAGATATCTCCATGCAAGACAACTGGATTAATTATTCAAATCTAAAACCTACATTTGTAATTGAAATTGAACATGTAAATATATCTGAGGAACTTCTAAAAACGATTTTTATATATTCTTCATTGAAGCTTTGACTCCTCATTTTTTTTAAATAAAGCAAGTTGGGCATACCTACCTGAAATTGAAGACATCACTTTTGATAGAACACGCTAACTGTAGTCACCTTGTATACAATATCGTACTTGACATAGTATTATATGAATTCCATTAGTTCGGACTTCCATTGTCTGATATTATATAAAACGATTTGAAATCCCTGAAAGAACTAATAAAAAAATTAAAAATGAATAGCTGAAAATATCAATTGTATTGAGCAAAAAAAAACCTGAAATGAAATAATAGTGAAATAAAATACAAGTAAAAATAGCACAATTGAACAATAAAATAAAAATAAAAAGTTAAGAGATTCGAAGCCAAGTTACTTTACGACGTTTTAATTGTTAGTATCCACAATGGTTTTCAGGTGATGAGTGGACTAATTCCTCCGAGAGATGACTATTTATGGGTCATTCAAATACTTTCACTTATATCCGCTTTCCTTTTTCCGCTTCATCGGTTTAGATGAACCGTTTGGCGGGAGTTGGCCATTTTTCACTTGATTATGGGTTTCCATGTTGCGTATCTCTACGCTAGCTTGGCTGAATACATTGTTGGACATGTATGCCGCTTCTTTGAATTTCCTTATAAGCCAATGTTCTTCCCTGTGTATGATCTCAGCTTGGGACCACTCGATGTTATGTTGATGGGTCCAAACATGCTCTGCTATTCCTGATTCAGCCAAGCTAGTGTAGAGATACACAACATGGAAACCCATAATCAAGCGAAAAATGGCCAACTCCCGCCAAACGGTCATCTCCCACTAAACCGATGACGCAGAAAAAGAAAACGGAGACAAGTGAAAGTACTCGAATGACCCATAAATAGTCATCTCTCGGAGGAATTAGTCCACTCATCACCCGAAGACGATTGTAGATACTAACAATCAAAATGCCGTAAAGTAACTTGGCTTGGAATCTCTCAACTTTTTATTTTTATTTTATTGTTCAATTGTTCTATTTTTACTTGTATTTTATTTCACTATTATTTTATTTCAGCTTTTTTTTTAATACAATTGTTATTTTCAGCTATTCATTTTTAATTTTTTTATTAGTTCTTTCAGGGATTTCAAATCATTTTATATAATATCAGACAATGAAAGTTCGAACTAATGAAATTCACCATGAAACATTGTCAATCACCTTCAAACATAGTAGTATATATCAATATATCAAAATTTCAGGATTTACATCATCAGGTTTTCAGCTCGTCAGCTGTATATTTTAGCCGCCATATTATTTGAAAGAATGAACTAGAAATAAATGAAAGTATTTCAAATGAATAGCTTGATGGATGTAGCCGTTACTACATGGTAGGAGATCATCATGAAAAGTGAGAAATAAAACTTCCTGTTTTCATAACACTTGCTTTTGTAACTAACGTTACTGCAGTTTTGTCCTACAAGGACCTTTTCAAATGAATACAATAACTGTTTGTATTCGTAACATATTTTTTAAATTTTTAGTGTTATAGGCAACTTTTATATAGATGATTGTGGGTATGCAAACTTCTTTTGGCATTATCTACAAACAATTAAATAAATTACTCATTACTTGGAAAACACTCTGTACTCAAGGGTTTTAAAATCACGCGAGTTATAAACAGTTTCAAAATCCTGCAGATAATTCAAGAGAAGTGTGCTGGCCATAATGTCATTTCAGCAGAAAAACATATGGCACACAGCAGTGTGTCATATATAGGTCTCGTGTTCAGAGCTTGTATAAAGGCACAATATCTGATTAGCAGAGAAACACACTTTACTCATAAGTTACATTGGGAGGTAATTTTTTTGGTTGGTGAAAATACGTCAAAGGAGACAGCATTTTTATGTCTCAAAGAAATAGAAAATAATCTGTATATGGTTAACATAAAACAAGAATTAACAAAAACAACTTTATTGTCTCAAAGTTTGTTAGGGTTGAACATGTATGAACAAAAATTACATGAAAATATATACTTTGGATTAGGTACAGAAAATATATATGGACAAAAATTACAAGAAAAAATATGCTTTGAATCACAACAACCGAATATAATTATGAAAGATGAATATTTTTGATTTTTGAATACTTAAAAATTATTCAAATAATCTGTCTACATTATTGAGCTAATTCTTTCATGCGATTAAGTGCACTTCCGGCTTTGAACCAACCTATTTGATGATCGTTCAATGTATGATTCAGCAAAATTTTCTCAACTTTACCGTCGGCATGTTTGATTTCACATTCAATTGGTTTTCCTGGAGTAAGATTACTCAGATTCTTTAGTGAAATTTTGTCTGAGGGTTGGATTTTGTCATAGTCGCTAGTATTGGAGAAAGTGAGAGGCAAAAGTCCTTGTTTTTTCAGGTTAGTTTCATGGATGCGAGCAAAAGATTTCACAATGATAGCACGAGCTCCTAGATATCTGGGTTCAAGAGCGGCATGTTCGCGAGAACTACCTTCTCCATAGTTTTCATCACCAATTGCAACCCACTTAACTCCTTTAGCTTTGTAGAAACGAGCTACGTCAGGTACAGCTCCCCATTCACCTGTGAGTTGATTTTTCACCTTGTTAAGTTCATTATTTTCAGCATTTGTGGCACTGGAAACGAAAAATAACTTATTTAAATAATCAAAAACATTTAAATTCTAAAAAAGAAAGAATAAAATAAATAATTTGATCCAAACCATATAAGAACATAAGCTTTCATAGCCAGAGTCACGTTTAGACAAAACAAAATAATAGGCCTTGGTCAAATGGAATTTGTAGTAACAAACGTTCCTTTTGCTACTGCCACAGATATCTGCGCAGTGGTATATGGACTTAGAGATACTATTTGTTTGAAGGTGGTTGACAATATTTTCCATTTAGTATATGGAAAACCTACTCACACGGGACAGTATCTGAACCAGGAATCCAACCTCCATCAATCGACTAAGAGAGGAATCATCAAGACTCTACTAGACCGTGCTTTCGGGCTCTGCAATACAAATGAAGGTCTCGAAAAGGAACTAGGCGTCATCAAAAATGACCTTCAACAGAATGGGTACTCCAAAATGATGGTGGAACAGGCTTTAGCTAGAAGACAACAAGAGCTCCACAAGGAAGAGAAGCCACCACAACCAGTACTTGTACTTCCCTACATTAGAGGATTGTGGAAAAGGATAAGAAGGATTGGGTCCAAGTATAACATCAGAACCTGCTTCAAATCTGGAAACACTATCCGTAGCAGTCTCACGAAAACCAGGCCACCAAACGCGGACTGCGATTCCAAGAATTGCATTTACCGGATACCCTGCGAGTGCGGAGAGAGAAACTAAGAGGCCATTGAAAGTTCGCATTGTCGAGCACACACACAGCAAATCCGGAATAGCAGAGCATGTTTGGACTCATCAACATTACAAGTGGGCTCAAGCAGAAATCATCCACAAGAAGGAACACTGGTTTAGGAGAAAATTCAAAGAAGCGGCATATATGTTGTCCAACAACGCTTTTAGCCAAGCTAGCGTAGAGATACGTACCATATGGAAATCTCTAATCAAGCGGAACACGACCAACACGACTAACTGCCGCCAAAAGGTCAGCTCCCGCTAAAAACCAATGACGCGGAGACAGGGAAGAGGGGATAGGTAAAATCACTCAAATGACTTATAAATAGTCAGATCTCGAAGGAATAAGTCCAGTTATCACCCGAAGACGATTGTGGATATTAACAATCGAAACGTCGTGAAGTAACTTGATTTGGAATCTTTTAGTTTTATATATATTTTTTTATTTTCATTTCTTGTTAATAATTTTTTTATTTTTCAGCTGGTGTTAATAGTTCAATTTTTTTGATTTTTTTTTGTTGTTGCTTGTATGTTATTTCATTGTAATTTCAGTTTTTGGCTTAATAAAATTGTTATTTTTCAACTAATCTTTTTAATCTTATACAGATTCTTTCAGGTATACCTACTGATGATATATATATATATATATATATATATATATATATATATATATATATATATATATATATAATATATATATATATATATATATATATATATATATATATATATATATATATATATATATAGATATATATCAGTATATCTTATCTCTCAGTATATCTTAAACGCTTTGGAGAAAAAACAGCAAGTGATGTAATATACACAGATTTTTCCAAAGCATTTGACACAGTTAATCACAGGATTCTCTGTGCAAAATTGGTGGCAATCGGTTTCTTTGGGAATTTATTGAAATGGCTCACAAATTATCTATGTACCAGAACACAAGTTGTAAAAATTAAAGGATTTATATCTCAACAAATCTCTGTTAGCTCAGGAGTTCCACAAGGAAGCCCTTTAGGGCCATTCCTATTTAATATCTTTGTCAACGATATCAAAACCAAAATTAGTCATTCTGAAGTATTAATGTTTGCTGATGACTTGAAAATTTTCAAAACCATTGTATCCACAGTTGACTGTGAATGTGAATGACATTACATCTTTAACTGAATGGTGTGTAGACAATGATATGGATGTGAATGTGTCTAAATGCAAAAGTATCTCTTTTTCTAGATCACTTACTCATTACAATAATATGTATACTATAGCAGGCAAACTATTAGAATCGGTGAAATCCATACGAGATCTTGGTGTAGTGGTGGATGTCAAAATGGATTTTCACCTGCAGTATGAACAGATCTCTAGCTAAGCAATGAAAATGTTAGGCTTTGTATGCAGGATTACAAAAGACTTCATCAACATTAATTCTATTAAGTTATTGTATTTCGCTTTGGTTAGATCGATTACAGAATATTGTAGCTGTGTTTGGTCACCAACTTATGAAATTCATAAATACACTATAAAAAAAGTACAAAACAAATTTATAAAATAGATTGCCTTTTCTATACCTCTCAGTGATCACTCTTTTTCAGAAATTCGGTCTGTAACTGGTTTACCAAAACTTAGTTTACGCAGAGGTCATGTAGATAATATATTCCTTCATAAATTGCTTAATTTTAGAATTAATTGTTCAACTCTTCTTGCCCAAGTAAATCTTCATGTTCCCTCTAGAAAAACACGAAATAATCTAACCTTTGCAATAGATTACCATAGGTGTAACTATGGAATGCATTCTCCTTTATCAAGAATAGTCACAAACGGGAATAATACAAAATTCGATCTCTTTCATATTTCCGAGGATATTCTTAGAAATAAGTCAAGATATACACTTATTCTTAAATTGCAAGTATCTGTCATTTACTTTTATTCTCGCTTCATTTCAATTCTCTACTATAACTGTTTAAATTGTTATTAATTATAATTAAATTAGATAAGATTAGTGTTAACAATCTGATATTTGTATAACTTATATTAAATGGGAGTTACCCGTAAATAAATAATAAATAAATAAATAAATATATATATATATATATATAAATAGTGGCACCCCTCCTCCCAACCACCGTCAAACGCACGCCAAATAATAAATTTCAATGCCACATTATTTATTTGGCAAATTTGGCAATTTTAGTAGAGATCTGTTTTTTTAAATAAATAGTTGTACAAGAAAGAAATTACTCAGTAGATATTGGACCTCCTAAGTGAGTGTACTGAGTAAATATGTTTTTTATTTTAATTGTTTCTCATTTAATGAGTTTTGCATCGATAAATCAACCAAATGCAACTATCTATCGCAATGTGACGTCATGTCATGACCGCAGCAACGTATACCCAGCAAAGCTTATCGAACATGTAGGGAAGAGTGAGGAGGTACCAAGGAATGTACTGAAATATTTGTTCCAGAAGCACATTAGTTCCAAGACTACTTCTAACATCAAGAGAAGCCACAAGGTCAGAAACAAGTGTTTTTGAAAGAGGTATTGAACTGTATTCTGAGTTATTAAATGAAGTTATTGAATGCGTTCAAGTGCACGAATTATGATCTTTAAAAACTCTCCCAGACATAAAAGTATGGAACTGGACATTGAAACAAAAAAGAAAAGTGTCTATGAAACCAAAATTTACAAAATGGTAACAGAAACAAACACTTACGCTATGAACAAATTGTTCGAAATGTTGTCCAGATGACCACGGTACTTTAACCAAGGTCCGGCAGCAGAAATATGATCTGTGGTACATTTTCCTTTCACTTTGATAAGAATAGCCATATCTTCCAAGTCTTTTCCGTCCCATTTGTCGAAAGGTTTCAATAATTGGACACGTTGTGAGTTTGGATCTACATCAACGGTCAAGTTCGAACCATCTTCAACAGGTGCAACATATGTGTTCTGGCCAGGGTCAAACCCTTTGTTGGGGAGTTCATCTCCGTATGGAGGACTCAGCTTGAACTTTTTACCGTCCGCTCCTGTGAAAAAAGGCATAGGTACATTCAACTTTTATTGGAATTGCTTAATGAAAACTCACCTTCGATTTCGTCTGTTAGAGGATTGAAGTCCAGTCTTCCAGCGATACTCAGTGCGGTTACAAGTTCTGGAGAGGTAACGAAGGCATGAGTGGCCGGATTGGCATCATTACGCCCAGTGAAGTTACGATTATATGATGTAACGATAGTGTTTTTCTCTCCTTTCTTAACGTCTCTTCTGTCCCATTGACCAATGCAAGGCCCGCAAGCATTGGCTAATATCTATAAAGAAAAAAAAACAATGTAATGGAGACAATGAAAGATGATGGAAATGTAGAAATTCCCAGCTAGAAAAGAAAGGTCATCAATTCAGTTTTCATTGTGTGAGTAGTTGCTTTCATAATCAAAATAGTATTGTCTAACGACATTATAGGATTAATATGTTTGGAAAAGATGTCAACCCAGCCTCTGTATGTGGATAAGCTGCAAAATTTGACTGATAAAATAACCCAAACAATCCAAAATGAGTTTTCAATTGATGTTCCATTTCACCAAGATGATGCTCCTGCTCATTGAGATGGGCTGTTTCGAGACTGGCTGAATTACAATGGACTCATTTAACATTTTTTTTTATTTCATAATTTGAAAGTTTATGTTTCAAATAGTACATCTGCAAAAAATCTGAATTTTCACTATTTATCTTCCTCCTCAAATTAATTGTTGAATATGGCGTTCACCGAAACGGGGCGTGGTCAAGCTTGACGTCACATCAGTCAACTCGGCGACAAGGGAGTGCTGGCGGATAAGCGAAATACATGTGCTAAAACTGTAGAAAGCAAGTTGTGTGTTGTTTACTGCAGTGTCAACTGCGTGAATATGAATAATGATAAAAAATGACGTTACAAGTATTGCATCGTTCATAAATGCAAGAATTCTTCGATAACTGCCCCAGACAAAATTTTTATTTCACTGTTAGGAAAGTTATGCGGAGGACCGACTTTGCATCTACCAAGGGGACGCATTTTTGTTGCGAAGATCATTTTAATGTAAGTATGAATGATAAGGAATATTAAAAAAAATTATAGTTTACTCTGAGCACTACTTTGAATTTTAGGTTGAAACAGACTTAGAAAATTACATGTATATCAAAACTATGAAAGTGGGAAAAATTATATTGAAACCAGGCGTAATTCCGCATATATTTGATTGCCAGATTGATAGACCGACGGCCCATGCATCTAAAGCTCCACCGTTTGTTCAAATAAAGGAAAAACAAATTTTGTTGAATACTTATAACAAAGATATCGCTGAAAATCAAATCATGTATGATGAAGCAGGTACTCATGAAAGTACCTTTGATGTTGGAATTCAAGTTAATAAACAGGTTTTTCGAAGATTAAAAGCTAAACAGACCGTAATTATTATAATACCATCGAAAAAGAAATCGTTCTGAAGAAATACAAAATACAGAAAGTATCGGAAAAAATTACTACTAAATTCCCCCGAGGACAGTGAGAGTTTGAGTACATCAGACATGACTTCTGTTGCTACATCATCAGATTGTACTTTGTCTGGAATATTAGTTGAAAACTGAAATTCGAATAATAATATTGAGCGAAGATCTATTCACGTCATAGAGAAAAATCCGATATTATGTCTTGGAAATTCAAGGTACTCTTTATTTATTATAGAAATTTTGTCTCAAAAATGCCAGTTACCCAGACTTGATATATACATTATTTGACGATAGCAGCGACTCATAATCTCCAACTACAGGCCCGGTTGCCACCGCTCGAAGCTCGTTTGCTCGTGACGTAAAGAGGTACCGCGGGCGATCTCACATTTTCAATCGCTCTTGCTCAGTTTTTAATTGACATATAAACCGGAAAATTTTGTGGAATACTTGGGAGATGATTTACTTTTATAATATATAATTTTCAATAAAAAACTAAATTAGCCTAAATGAGCCCATTATGGAAACCGGCGGCAGTCGTACAGTCCCTCAGAATGGACTTTTATATCACCAGATATGATGCTCTCATTGTTTTTGTGGGAATTTGGGTAATCAATCTAAAGTATACATTACAACTTGAATTAGATGCTGAACAGTAGAATCAGTTAGATACTGTTGACCTTTCAAAGTTGATTGACAGACTTATCAATAACTTTTTTCAACAAGGGTAGGTGAAAAAGTAGCCAGGGACACATTTTTTGTCATCCACATTACCGCTCAAATCAGAATTGAAATTTTCAAGTCAGTTGTGGACAACCATACTTTTGGAATACCAGTTGGAAATGTTCTGGAAAGAGCTTCGTTTGATTTGCATTAGGAAAGATAGGCGTACATGATTGTACAACAAGAACTCGAATCTTACGAGTTGTGGAAATAACTTTATTGACATATTCTTCCAAAAAATCGTCCTCACCCAGTAATTTTGTGATCAATTTTCTCAGTAATACCATCAGTATTCATCTTGATAATCCCAAATCCATTAGCACTTTCACCAGATTATCCCAAACTTCCTCCACAGAAAGAATTGATGGTATCAATCAGCAATTTTGAATTTTGTTTTCACATTCAACTTTATTTTTCATTTCTGTACTGAGGTATGTTAGAGTTACGTGGCAACATAGTTAGCTGTGTTTGAGATATGATTGGACTGCAAATATCTACGTGTCATAGGTTTCTGTTCCCTTGAGCTTTTTCAATCGGATGGCAATGTACTTCCATATGCCATATTGAATTCAGTGTTCAAAGTTTACTCAAAATTGTTTGATAAATCTGGTTCTGTAACCGCACTATCATTTTTCTCATTGATGAGTACTCGAAATATTGCATTTTTGATTAACTTCATGTGACATGCATCTTGTCTTGATTAAAAGTAGAGAGTGGGACATTCAAATCGGCCTTTTATATTATTTAGTATAATTAATGTATGAACATACAATTATGTATTAGCCCTAACTATACCTTCTGAATTCTGAATTGTCATATGTCCACTGATAGTTTTATATTGTAATCAATTCAATTCAAACTTCATTCTCACGAGTAACGGCTATATTTCTCGCTTGTGGAATAATTTTCTATTCTCAAAATCCGAAATTTGATTTCGAAGGAATTTTCCTTTATTGATAACTGAAATATTTTTTGATATCGTGCACCGCGGAGCTTCATGCATATTTTCACTCCAGGAAAACCTGTACACCAATCTTAATGAAAGAGAGTCTGCGGCGGCCATGTTCTGTGACCTATCCAAGGCCTTCAATTGTGTAGGCCACATGCTACTTCTTCGCAAGCCAGACGTTTATGACTTTAGAGGATCTGCATGACTTTGGTTTGAGACGTACCTTTCTCACCGGCGGCAGAATGTTCTTTTAGATGGTATTTCATGAGAGGAATGTTTCATTGGCAGTGGGGTCCCACAAGGTTCCGTTTTGGGGGTCGCTGTTGTTTCTAATTTATGTCAATGACATAGTCCATATTGACATAAGTGGTAATTTCACATGTTTTGCTGATTGGTGCGATTCCAATCTCTTATCATTCAACATGGACAAAACAAATGTGGTCACGTTTAGATGTAACATAAGGGAAGTACACTTGGAAAACGTAAAAATTGAAAATTTGGAGATAAACCACATTTTTAGGGCTCTACACTGATGAAAATCTAAAATTTGATTCCCATGTCGACTACTCATGTAAAAGACTAGCAGCAGGATGCCAAGCAGTGAGAGTTGTTGCAAGAGAGTTAGATACTTCTATTAAAAGATTAGTTTATTTTGCACAAATTGAGTCTTATTAACGTTATGGAATTTATTTCTGGGGAGACTGTGCACAATTTAGTTTCAATATGGTATTGTCTCTACAAAATAGATCCATCAGATATTTATGCAAGGCTAGCTACAGGGACTCATGCAGCCCTTTATTTGTAGAGCAAAAAATTCTGACCTTAGTTTGTCTTTTCATTTTGGAAACAGTCTTATCCACAAAAAATATAAAAATAAATTCAATACCACCCCAACTAATAGTACACACCAGTCTTACTTCATTTCCCTTCCAACACCTACTCTAGCCCTTACACAAAATTCTATTGTTTTCAATAGCAAGAAGTTATTTAATCGCCTTCCCATTAATTTAGGGCAAATGAATACACAATGAAAAGAATTTCAGAAAAAAGTAAAAGAATTCCTTGTTTGGAGACCCTATCATAGTATGGACGAATTCTACCAAGGCTCAATCGAGTAATTAGCACATAGTTTTGTGTAAACAAGTTATTGACAAAACACGAAATGGCTCAATGTTCATCACATAGCATTATTTACTTACATTTACTCAATATTCATATATTCATGTACTTTCATAGCTTGTGTTTGTTAATTTAATATAAATGTTTTACTTTACTAGACTTTGCCAATAAAATGTTCAAACCTTGAGTAATGAAACATATTTTCATGGAGAGAAGCCCTCAACTGAACCATGAAGAAAAATCAACATAATATATTCTAAAGCCAGTTTTTGGATTTGGAAACAATTCTGAAATGATTATTATTCACTTACCGTTCCTCCAAATTCTGTCAATGTTTGAGAAATACCATCTCTTTCAATTGTAGCACGGATCTGTTCTGATCCAGGTGTGACATTGAAAGGAATTTTTGATTTAACACCGTGTTTCATTGCTTCTTTGGCGATATTAGCACAACGTCCCATATCCTCATAGGAACTGTTGGTACATGATCCAATAAGACCAACTCTTATATCAACAGGCCAATCATTCTTTTTGGCATTTTCACCCAATTTGCTGATTGGACTAGCCAGATCAGGGGTGAATGGCCCATTCACATGTGGTTCTAGGGTGTCCAGGTTGATTTCAATAATATGATCATACTTCGCACCTGCAATTATGACAAAAACAAAATAAGTATAGTTACCCCAAGTGTACGAGTTCCAAAGTGATCCTACCTTCATCTGGGCTAAGGAGAACACTCTTGTACTTATCGGCTTCACTTGCAATGTCAGCTCGACTGGTGGCTTTCAAATAATCAGACATACGACTGTTGTAAGGGAACACTGACGTAGTTGCACCGATTTCAGCACCCATGTTACAAATAGTTGCCATACCCGTGCATGATACAGAATCGCAACCTGGTCCATGGTATTCTATAATAGAACCGGTACCTCCTTTCACAGTCAATATGCCTGCTAACTTGAGAATGATGTCTTTTGGTGATGTCCAGCCCGATAGTTTTCCTGAATTGAAAGAATAGAATAGAAGAAGAAGAATATAATTTATTCGTCATTAAAATATCATACACATATAACATATACATTACTGGTACAATATTTATCAGACTAGTCACACAAACTGAAGAAAAAGCAACTTATACATTCAAATCTAAAAATTCTATGACATTGTAAAGGGCATTTTCTAGGAAAAGGTCTATTGAAGCGTTTTTGAATGTATTGTAATTTTCAATATTTCCTAGTAACCTATTTGCTTTGTTATAACATATGACTCCTTGATAGCTTGCCGAGTCTTGCCCAAGGGCTAATCGTGAGTAAGGTAGTCTCAGTTCATTTCGTCTGCGAGTATTGTGATCATGTATCATACTGTTTTTTGTATGGTATGATTCATTTCTTTTGATATTCATAGTTATGAGCAAAATATATAAAGACGGTAGTGTTAAAATAGCTAGATCTTTAAAAACTGTCTTGCATGATTGTCTACAATGTATGCCAGCGATATATCTAATTATTTTTTTTTTTTGGATAACAAACACTTTTGTTAGGTATGCTGAGTTTCCCCAGAATATTAACCCATTTGAGATATTACATTGTACTAATCCGAAATAAGCCAATTTGAGTACTTCTAGAGATACTGTTCCATGTAGTTGTCTAATTATGAAGCAGACTCTACAGTTTTGTTATTAGAGAGATGAATTAATTTCCGAAATCATGCATTATGAATAAATTATCCCCATTTATCTATTAGCAAATATTGTAACCTGCAAGGTGACTTGGAATTTTGTTAACAAATATTATCAGAAATGTTTGAA
The DNA here is from genome assembly GCF_025532065.1 of Leptinotarsa decemlineata. Taxonomy (NCBI): domain Eukaryota; kingdom Metazoa; phylum Arthropoda; class Insecta; order Coleoptera; family Chrysomelidae; genus Leptinotarsa; species Leptinotarsa decemlineata. The sequence goes on along the minus strand of NW_027412668.1, from coordinate 16,999,240 downwards.
TGGAATGGAAAAAAACTATGAAAGACATCAAAATACCTGTTGAAACTGGCTCGATGACAAAATTAAAAACCACAACATCAAATTTGAAGAGTACAGCAAAATCTAATGATAACAGGAAACCCGATGATGCAGAATATGTATCTATTATAGAAAGTTCAAATTTGATAAAATCTCCAGGTTTAGATTGAATAACTCCAGAAATATTAACATCATTGAAAGTTCATTTCGGACTAGAATATGGACAAAATCATTTGAAATTGGTGCCATAAAGCCGTGTCAAAAAAAACTCATTTCTACTTTGGTTAAAGTTTTTGAGAAAGTGTTGAACATTAGAAACGAAGATTACATTGAAAAATAATTTTAACTATCACAGAAACAATTTGGTTTCAGAAAACGTACATTGATATAAAATTTTGCCACCTGAATAGTTATACTCAATACTCTTCAGATAAAAATTCAACTTCTCAGTAAATTTCTTGATCTAGCTAGCAAATTGTTCTGGTATTCGTGGTGCCGCTACCTAAATGGCAGAAATCAGTTGGTTAAAAATGATGATAGTATTAACGAATATTGAGTATTTCATTACTGGTCGTTTGGGTCCCATTCTGTTCATTATGTATCTTAACAATTTGTTGATTTTGACTGTGAAGGAAGAATTTCATTCTTTTTCAAATGACACGTTGATTAATATCATATACTTTATCAATCTGGATTATTTTAAAAAGGTAGAGATTTCACAATAATTAAAAATTGGCACACTCCATCTATTACACTCCACCAGTTAAAAATTGATAGGATCACAATTTATCCACGATAAATTTTGAATAAACAAAATATCTTTCGGTGTCAAAGCTATTTTACGGATTATTTGGCCGTGGTCTGAAGGTTTTAATGCCTGACGAAGTGCACGAGTTAGTGGTCGAGTTGTTGTTCCCATTGTTCCCAATTATCTACCACCAAATCAAAATTGAAAATGTCAGAATTCTAAAAGAAACTCGTATGAACTATCGCAGAATTTTCATTGCAAGCCATTTGACATGGAACTAAAGATTTGAATTCTTGATTAGGAATTCAGGCCAGTAGGCCGTTGACAAAAGCAGACATCATCAGTGGTATGTGCGTTAACAGCACGGACAAACGTTATATCTCGAAGTCTCAGCAACGTCTGAATTGAAATCTTGTTAAAAAACTCAAGTCTCCCTCTGAAATTTTAATTTCTGAAATAATTTCAGAACATTCATCATTTGAATATGCTCTAATTTTCTTTGATACAATCTCAACTCAATTAAGGAATTTTAGTACGGGAAAGTTGAGCAAATTAATCTTTGTAATCTAGAAATAATTCAGACCACTATTATAATATTCATGCAGTCATTGTTCACTGTGGTTCTAGCGTTGAATCTGGTCATTATTACGCATTGGTCAAAGACGAAACGGACTGGTTTAAGTTTGACGACAATCGTGTCAAGTGTTCTGGCGATGTATTGAATTTATTGGAGCCTCTGGAGAAACCTAACATTTTGTTTTATAAGAGAGAGGACATTGGCAGATCAAGATCTTTAGATGATGTGGTGCTGCAGGTTTTTCCGGGTTTTCCTGCAGCAGAAAAAGCAAATGCGCCACTGGAATCAATGAGGTTGCCCCGGAGCGCCAATTAATTTTTGTTGTTGTTTTATAATTTCATTATTTGTATTTTGGAAGTGTTAATACATCATTGTTTAATTGGACAAATTCCAGAACGTAATTCAGAAACGTATTTTGAAAATTATTTATTATACTTTCCAGCGCCTTCTTATACAGGGCTATTCAAATTAATTTCTGTACATGGGGATCTCGTAAACGATAAGAGATAAGAGTGTCGGTTAAATTGTGGCAAAGTTGTGTATTTTAGAGACCTATTCAATGATGTAAAGAAATCGAATATAGCTCTTTTGGTTCTGGAGATATACAGGAAAAACCAAAAAATCCCAAATTATTTTTTGCCTATATCTTCTTTATTCGCAGATATATTGAAAATCTGTCCACATTTTACTATTGGCACTTGATGTGGGCTCTCAGAATATATCCATGAATCTTTTATACAGGGTGCCATCTGACTTGGGCCACCCCCATCTTTGAATTTTGAAATACGGACCTGTATTTTTTGTTGTAGTTTTTGGATCGTAGAAGTTCAATCCATACTGAGAAATTAAATTCAATTTTATATTTCGGGATGTTTCAGTAATATTCGATTATAATTTTGTGAATTATTCCCTTTTAAATTTCGGCCCTGGAGATTGGTTGACTGAGTTGGATAAAAACATAATAGCAACTTTCACGTCTCCCTATGTATCATAGAGTTTTTCGAGAGTTTTTTTTTTCATTTTTAGGTACCTATTCATAGTTTTTCCATTGCTTTGAGCGTTTTCTACAATGAATTTCGAATAAGAAAACCTTTTATGATTATTTGAAACATATCTACATCAAAAATATATTATATGTGTTTTAATAAGAAAAAGAAATGATAGCAATAATAACATTCGAAACGAACACTATAATTGTAATGAAGATTGAAATTAAGTAATTTATATAGGTACCCAAAAAAGTTATTGGCGCAATAAATGTTCGAATTGGAGTCCTTTCATTTCGAGACAATTTTAAACTCGGTTTCTCATATTATTTATTGCCCTTAATACACTTATTTGCTGCACTGTTGCGAAATCATTTGAAATCGTCTATCTCGAGTCTTCCACATTTTCTATCTATCTGCCAGCGTAAATCCTATTTTTCAATGTCCCCCATAGAAAATAGTCCAAAATAGTAAGATGTGGTGATCTTGCAGACCATCTTATTGTCCCATTATTTGTCTCGAAATGAAAAGACTCTCAATTCGAACATTTATTGCACCATTAATTTTTTTGTGTATATAAATTACTTACTTCATTTCAATTTTCATTATAATTATAGTGTTCGTTTCGGATGTTATTATTGCTACCATTTTTTTTTTCTGCTCATCCAAACACATAATATATTTTTGTTGTACATATGTTTCAGATAATCATAAAAGGTTTTCTTATTCGAAGTTCATTGTAGAAAACGCTCAGAGCAATGGAAAAAATATGAATAGGTACCTAAAAATGAAAAAAAACTCTCGAAAAACTCTACGGTACATAGGGAGACGTGAAAGTTGCTATTGTGTTTTTATTCAACTCAGTCAACTAATTTCCAGAGCCGTAATTCAAAAGGGAATAATTCACACATAATTCACTTCGAAAAATCCTGATATAAAATTGAATTTATTCTCTCAGTATGAAGTGAATGTCTACGATCTAAAAACTACAACAAAAAATACAGGTCAGTATTTAAAAATTCAAAGATATAGGTGGCCCAAGTCAGATGACACCCTGTATAAAAGATTCATGGATATATTCTGAGAGCCCACATCAAGTGCCAATAGCAAAATGTGGACAGATTTTCAATATGTCTGCGAATAAAGAAGATATAGGCAAAACAATAATTTGGGATTATTTGGTTTTTCCTGTGTATCTCCAGAACCAAAAGAGCTATAATCGATTTCTTCACATAATTGAATAGGTCTTTAAAATACGCATCTTTGCCATAATTTAACCGACACTCTATCTCTTATCATTTACGAGATCCCCCTGTACAGAAACGAATTTGAATAGCCCTGTATATAGAAAATGAAAAATGGATCTTCATCAATTCTGGAATATCCAAGGTTCCGTCAAGAAATCACGTGAACTACCAATTTCCCAGTAACATTTAAATATGTATATGTATATATTCATACAAGAGACATTAAAATGACCAAAAATTAATTCTCTTTCAAAAATGAAATTGAAAGTGGGATACTTGAGAAAACTAAAGAATTGTTAATATTTGAATAACCTCATTTTGTTAAGAATGATGATTTTTTGATCACTTGATTGCTTTAATATCTTTTTTATCTTCTTTGTGTAAGTAATTTTACTGATACGATATGGAACCCTAACCACTAGTTTACTTCGTGATGTTGATTTAGTTTATTCATCAGCATTTCATGATTCCCTTATATTGTTGAATATATAAATTGAATGAACTTACATTTTTTCTTTTCTCGAAAATTAAGCTGGTCAGGCCCTCTGCCAATACACGCGGAAGGTCGCGCCATTAGGTCCGAGAATCGGACGCTACTTTTTTATTATTGAAGAATCTGTGAAGTAGCTCAGCCAAAAATTTCTGGTGTTTCCAATACTCATATAAAAAGTATTGCTACTGAGGTCTTTTAAACGACTGAGGTAACTTTTTCGAAGCCAAGTTTGAATTCAATTGCCTAAATAATTTGTATTTGATTACTCAAACACTTACCTGTTAGTCGAACACCAATGACTTTGGGACATTTCAATTCCCAGGGAATATTAGCCATTACATCTACAGCGTCAGCACCCCCAACTCCAATACAGAGGCCACCAAGACCTCCCCCATTTGGTGTGTGGGAATCAGTTCCGATCATCAAAAGACCAGGGAATGCATAGTTTTCCAATATAATTTGATGAATGATACCTGAAAAATAAAATTTACTGCCGATCAATATTTCCAAAAAAAAACATGTTCACTAATAAGTTTGCATAAAACGTGATGTTTTTCATTCACTCAGTAACTTGAAAAGGAACATTTGAAACTTCAAAAGGTTCCTCAGAATCTTAATGAGAATTCACTCAAAATTATTTAGAAAACACACTTCAATGTGAGATTTCCACTTGAAATTTTACAAAACGGCGACACGTGTTTCACTGTAATATAGCGTCTTTAGGCCTCACAATACTATTTTTACAAATTCTGTGTCGTGCTTTTGTAGTAATTTGAATCCCTTGAATTTTCATGGACAACCTATAGAATAAAATGCATACCGATCAACTGATACAGATATGTACTGGTATAGTTCAAGTAAACGATATAGTGCAACCTACCTTCCAACAGCTCCCCTTTGATAATATAGTTAGTAAGTAATTTATATACACAAAACAATTAATGGCGCAATAAATGTTCGAATTGGTGTCCTTCCATTTCGAGACAAATAATGGAACAATAAGATGGCCTGCAAGATCACCAGATCTTACTATTTTGGACTATTTTCTATGGGGGACTTTGAAAAATAGGATTTACGCTGGCAGAGAGATAGAAAATATGGAAGACTCGAGATTGAGGATTTTGAATGATTTCGCAGCAATGCAGCAAATAAGTGTATTAAGGACAATAAATATTATGAAAAACCGAGTTCAAAAATGTCTCGAAATGGAAGGACTCCAATTTTAATATTCATTGCACCATTAATTTTTGTGTGTATATAAATTACTTCATTTCAATTTTCATTACGATTATAGTGTCTGTTTCGAATGTTATTATTGCTATCATTTCTTTTTCTACTTATTAAAACACATATAATATATTTTAGATGTAGATATGTTTCAGATAATCATAAAAGGTTTTTTTATTCGAAGTTCATTGTAGAAAACGCTCAGAGCAATGGAAAAAATATGAATAGGTGCCTAAAAATGAAAAAAATACTCTACGGTACATAGGGAGACGTGAAAGTTGCTATTGTGTTTTTATTCAACTCAGTCAAGCAATTTCTAGGGCCGTAATTTAAAAAGGGAATAATTCACACAATTATAATCAAATATTACCAACACAACCTGAAATATAAAATTTAATTTAACTTCTCAGTATAAAGTGAACGTCGACGATACAAAAACTATAACAAAAAATACAGATCCCTATTTAAAAATTCAAAGATGGGAGTGGCCCAAGTCAGATGACACCCTGTATAAGATTCATGGACATATTCTGGTAGCCCATGTCAAGTGCCAATAGCAAAATGTGGACAGATTTTCAATATGTCTGCGAATAAAGAAGATATAGGCAAAAAAATAATTTGGGATTTTTTTGTTTTACCTTTATATCTTCCGAACCAAAAGAGCTATATTCGATTTTTTTACATCATTGAATAGGTCTCTAAAATACGCAACTTTGCCACAATTTAACCGACACTCTTATCTCTTATCGTTTACGAGATCACTATGTACAGAAACGAATAGCCCTATATATATATTAATATATATAATAAAAACAATTACTAACTTTCTTCGAAAACTTCTGATAATTCCTCTTCCATATTCTCTGTTTCACTGTCACTGTCGTCATTCAAATCAATAATGAATTTATTTTCACCATTAATATGGAAGTATCCAATCTACATATAGTCTTTTTCAACTAAAATTACTTTTTTAATCCTTTTCTTCGGTGATATTAGATACTTCTTCTTTAATTAGCTCTATTACCTTCTTATCAAATGTTGGAAAATTATTTTTACGTTTGATGCTTCGTTTCAATTTTCCCCAAATCAACTCGATGGGAATGAAAACACAAAAATAGAGGGAAGTCTCGGTATGGTGTGTCCATACTTTTCAGCAATACTCTCAAGGGCATACACTTTTTCAAATGTTTTTGTCTGTAAAACTTCAAGTAGTTGATTTTTGGTAGAGTCATCTTCAAAATACAAATTGTTTATTATCCATTAAAAAATGTGTACTTCATATTTCCTCGAATTTTTATTCGGTACTTTCATGAGCTGTCGCGAATGATAGGAAGCGTTGTCAAGTACTATTACGCTATTCGCATCCAAATTTTGGATCAATGTGTTTTCAAACCATTCCTTGAAAATATTAGCCTCCATGTTCTTATGATAATGAAAATTGCAGTCCTCAAGTTTTTTTCCTCATAATTTCAAAGAATTCGGAACCCATACTTTACTTCCTCCGCAATGCACAATGATTAGTCGCGATCCTTTGTTTGCAGGCATGTTAGACGTACATATTCTCGAACCATCAGTCCACCCTTTCGTAACTGTGTCGTGAGTGTCATACCAAGTTTCGTCCAAATAGAAAATTTGCCGTTGTTCTTGTCTATATTTAGTTATTTGTTTCAAATATTTGTTACGCAATTCTACTATTCTTTTACTTTCCATAACTACTTAACGTTTGTTATTATTTTAAATCTAAATCCTAGTTTCTTTATCCAATTCTGAAGAATTTTGTCACTGCAGCTCACGTTATGGCCTGAAGTAAGTATTCAATTTCTTCCTTATGATTTCAGTTGTAGGAATCTCATTGCTTTTGAAACAGTGGTATATTGTTTTTTCAATGATATTATTAGTTGAACATCTAGAGGTTTTGGTAATCCTGTATCACATCGCGTCTTGTTTTGATAAGGTTTGTTTTTGACTATTTTACTTACAGTTGAGAAAAGAATTTCGGTCAAATCTGATGTTGCTTGTAATAGTTTGTTTTCCTCGAAACCAAACTTGAGGTGTAGATTCTCATATACATTGAAACAGAATCTCTGTGTTTCAATATTCAAATGCATCTGTCCACAAAACATGATTTTGCAATTTTTCACAAACCATCTTACTTGGACATCACTATACACAATTCATCTTTACATCCATAACAACATTAAGTAGCAGCATTCACAGTTCACAGACTATTGAATATTCCAATTTCAGAGGGCAATTTTCAAAGAGAACTGATTTTCATAAAACATATTGGTATCAACAACGTTCACGAGGTGGATATTATTGACTCAGTTCTTTTTAAAAAATTGCAGAAACAAGCTCCAAACCATGTTTTTTCATTTTCAAAGAATGATACTAAACATTATGTAACTCTAACTTACTTTGGTGATCTTACATACATAAAATTGCTCTTGTTTTAAAAGGCAAAGAAATGGACGTAGCCTACAGAACACCTAATAATAATTTTTGAGTAAATTCATTTAAAACAATAAAAATAAAACTTCAGCGTCGGATAGAACGGGAGTATACGAGTTGACTTGTGGTTCTTGTCCAAAATTTTATATTGGACAAACCGGAAAAACTTTTTCCAATCGAATAAGGGGTAATAGAAGTAGTTTTTTGAACGGAAAGATCAACTCCACATTTGCGAATCATCTTTTGACATAGGAACATAGGTTCAATCACAATGATGACGTATTGCATTTGAAAGAGAAAGGTTCAAAACTCAATCTTTTAGAATGTTTAGAAATCGAGATTATTGCTAAATAATCAAATAGATTTGAATTGTTCCCATTTATTGAATTCAGTTTGCAACAAGGAAATTGGTAATTAGGACATATCTTAAAAGTAGATAAAATGATAGCTCAGTTAAAAATTGTTATTTATTATTCTCAAGTCTCATGAGTTGTTCCTAGATAGGTGAATGTTTAGGTAATGAATTCATCACGTAGAAATTTGGCAGGTAGAAATATTCATAATGATTCAAATTACTATAAAAGCACGACACAGAATTTGTACAAACAGTATTGTGACGCCCAAAAATGCTATTGCATAGCGAAACACGTGTCGCAGTTTCCTAAACTTTCAAGTGGAAATCTCACATCGAAGTGTATTTTTTGAATAGGTATGTTATAATGGATTCTCGTCAGGTATCGATCAGCTATATCATATTACTCAAAGTTAATATACATACATACCTGACCCAGCTGTCCAAAATCCAACGCCATATTTGTTACAGGCAGATCCTAAGAAATTATATACTTCTTTGTTAACTTCTATACCTCGAGCAAGATCTTTCGCTCCTCCTTCATGAGCTACAATTAAATGGTCTAAATGTATGGTGCTTGGTACAGCTACCCGCTTCAGACCACTAGAAATGAATTGCAACATTGCCATTTGTGCCAAGGCATCTTGCATAGCCACTCGATCAGGGCGTAATCTCAAATAAGATTTTCCTCTTTCAATATCCTATAGTAATAATTATTACTGATAAATCACTTATGGACAAAATGCACACATGTCAATGAATGATGGTGGTAGATGGCATACCCCGATTTGAGGGGAAAGAAAATACAATTTTCAATGTTTGATTATGTAATACATAATAGTTATATAAATATATTCAGAGAATTAGGTTATAATGTTTTATGAATCAAAATATATAAATGGTTAGGTCTGTAAATTTTAGGCTATATGCATATTTTGAAAAAAAAACAAATTCTTTAAAAATTTCCAAAAATTTTTACCAAATACTTGATGCCAATTTACGATTGAAATCAACTATTGATAAATGGAATTTTACATATTTGTTGTTTTGGTTTTTGCGGGTTTATCAATAAAAACAATTGATTTACATTCCAAATATGATGATTTCACAAAGACAATATTTTGTAATCAGATACTACATTTGCTTCAGTTCAGTACCGTTCAATTTTAAATTATGAACGTTTCATATTCTCTGGGCCACCATAATTTATTTGAATAGGGATCTGGGTATTTATGAACATTTCGTGTTGTTTTTGTGTTGATTCTTCACCCTGAATTCACTGAAGAATAAATAAATATTATCCACATTTTTTGTATCAAGATGGAGGAGTAGAAAGCCAAAAACAATAATGTAAAATTAAGCAGACCTTATACATCAGACCAATGATCAGAGTATGATCTTTTTTTTTCGCTTATGACTCGGTATTGAAAAAAAAACACTAAATGAATTTAAAACTTCCACATAATTTTTTTTATTACACTTACGATTTAAATTTTTCATTTTCGATTTCAAACACCTGCAAGAAAGTGTTCCGTCCAAAGCGAAGCGACCACATGAGTGGACAAGATCTAACAGTTTAGTAAATATATCAAGTGAAATACTGTTTTTGGTAGAATGTTGAAGTATTTGGAAAGCTGCATATCATTCATCGGCGAACCGAAAAACTTCAATACCATTTTCATTTACTACATTGTGCACAATTTTTCGAGAAAGATATCTGTTTGAATCTACATTATGAATGTTTGATACAAAAATTTACAAAAAAATTGAGTCCTGGTGAAAGACAATTCAGTGAATGAAAAATGTGTTTCAATATTGGATAAATAATTCATCGCCCCAAACATATGATATAAAATTGGCAATCATAATAATAATTTATTTGACCATTTCAGTACAATAACTGCATATGGTAAGTCAAAAAACCACAAAAAGACAATTACAAATAACAAAAATGTCTCAAACAAAACGTATACAAAAAAACTACAGAGTAGCTTAAACTATCGTTCAAGTATTCTTTCTGGCCGTAAGAGCACTTTTCAATGAGAAGAGATTTGAGCCAGTTACAAAACATATCATTCCATTCCAATCGTGTAATCGAATTTGGCAGTTTATTATAGAAGGTGATTGCACTATAAAGCGGTGGCTTTTTTAAAGTTGTCTTGTGGGTGGGTATTCACAACGGATTGCAGTGACATGTGAAAAAGATATTAGAAAACCCATTGATCAAGAAAGCTATCTTAATATTCCATAACAAAAATCATTTTCATAATCTGTTTTCGAACTATTGGTACCCTATCGAAATATATACTTCAGCCCCAAGACATGATATTCAGGAAAATATGTGAGTAAAAAGATATCTGTTAAAATTTGTTTTTTGTTAACCCGCTGTCGCTGATTACAAATTAACTTTTTATCGTGCGATTTCCAGAACTATATAATTTTTCATTTGTTTTATTGCAAAAAATGATTGATTGAATGAGCTTTGCAGGCTCATTGATATAAAAATGCCAATTTTAGGACTCATTCAATATTGTGCCTAAGAATGTAATTTTCTATGACATCTCTATATCATTGGAAAACAGTAACTCTTTACTACTGTTTTTTTTTCAATTACATTTATTTAATGTCGCATCAACCTTGAGGGATATTAGCGACAATTCAAATTTCATACAATAAATTTCATATACGGTGCAGAAGCTTTATACGTCTTAGAAAGGCAATTAGTTTTTCATAGTTACAATTTTACTATTGTTTACTTTACTATTGTTTTTCTTGTTGTGAACAAAACAACAAAATTATTAACGTTTGTTTGAAGGTGGTTGACAATGTTTCATGATGTATTTCATCAGTTCGGACTTCCATTGTCTAATATAATATAAATTGATTTGAAATCTCTGAAAGAATCTGTAAAAAAATTAAGGAAAGGATACGAAGGATTGGATTCAAGTATAACATTAGAACCTGTTTCAGATCTGGGAACATTATCCGTAGCAGCCTCAGGAAAACCAGGAATTGCATTTACCGGATACCCTGAGTTCGGAGAATCATACATTGGTGAAACTAAGAGGCCATTAAAAGTGCGCAATGCCGAGCATAAAAAAAACACACACAGCGAGGAGAAACAGCAGAGCATGTTTGGACTCATCAACATAACATCAAGTGAGCTCAAGCTGAAATCATCCACAAGGAGGAACACTGATTTAGTAGAAAATTCAAAGAAGTTGCATATATGTTGTTCAACAACGCATTTAGCCAAGCTAGCGTAGAGATACGTAACATATGGGAAACCTCTAATCAAGCGGAACACGACCAACTCCCGTCAAACGGTCAGCTTTCGCTAAAACCGATGAAGCGTAGAGAAGGAAGAGGGGATAGGTGAAAGCATTCGAACGATCTATAGTCAGCTCTCTGAGGAATAACTCCTGTTATCACTCGAAGACGATTGTGGATACTAACAATCGAAACGTCTTGAAGTGACTTGGTTTGGAATTTTTTTAATTTTCAATTTTCATTTCTTGTTAATAATTTTTTAATTTTCATCTATTGATAATTGTTCTTTTTTTATTTTTTGGTCGTTGCTTGTATTTTATTTTATTGTAATTTTCAGTTTTTTTGCTTAATACAACTGTTACTTTTCAGCTAATCTCTGTTTTATTTTGTTAAAGATTCTTTCAGGTATTTCAAATCAATTTATATCATATTAGACAATGGAAGACACAACTAATGAAAATTATTAACATCTAAGTTGGAATATATGTTTATGAGAAAGTTTTGAGAAGTTGTTTAAATGGAATGTTTTTTTAAAGCCATGGAGATTGTTGAATAACAATTCGTTGATTTCCAGATAATGCATTATTCTATTGCTGAAATTTGTTCATACATTTTTGATAAACAGTAATAAACCAAATAATTCATATTACTATTTGGAGGTTTATACATGCGTATGTTAACAATTTTTACACTATCGAAGTAAATACCATATATTTCAAATTGTCCTCAGTGGATAATTCTTTTGATATAATTTCTCTGCAATCAATGTCTTGTTTTGCCAAGATACAAACTTCCCCCTCGAATATAACTCCTTCTATAATAAATGACTGCCATTTTGTCATTTCTGAAATACACATCAATAAAACAATCATAACTTAACCAATGCTCAGAAAAACAAACTACATCTATATTATTACTTTTCAAAAAAGTTCAATCCAGTTAAAGTTATTCGAAAATCCTTGGACGTTAACATGACCAATCTTTGTGTAAAGCAAAAACTGTAAACTAATATACTTATTCTCCAACTTACGAGCATTATCTTGAGCTGTTACAATGTTCTGACACACTTTATTTGGATATTTTATCGCTCAACATGTATGAAAGAAATCCTTGTGAAAAGTAACTTTTGACTAATATTTTTAAAACTCGACTACTGTTAGTCCTAAACAAATGGATCAAAAGTGTCAATGAGCACGAAGTCTGAAAGGCCTATGTATTTAATCTACCCATCAAGATTGAATTTTCCACCCCTCACATGCTGCAAAGAAAGAATATGGCATATATATGATGAAACGAAACTATCTTGAGTTTCTGGAAAGTTTGATTCCAAAGGATAGTGATTTTTCATAAACTACATCTTACGATTTGATCTCCACAAATTTGTGAGGAGAGTAAGATTTTTATAATAGCCGAAAGTCCCAAAGTGTAATCGATCACGAACATTTATTTTCTCTCTAGGGTTAAGACTTATAAAACTCATTTGAAAATTATGTTATATGGTTAATTTAAATATTGTAACCTAGTTATGGCCCTGAATTCAAAGAAATTAATTCTTGCAATATTTCCTTGTCGCATAGTTTAATTATCCATTTTGAAATACTAGGTCACAGTAAGTGAGAAGTTCTTTCAATTGATGTTTGACATTAAGTGCTATCTACTGGAATTCTTATTAGTAAGCTTCACTCATTGCAGTCTATATTGACATCCCTTTTATTAAATATTCCTTATTTCCTTAATTTTGTGAATTATGAAATATTTAGTTTCAAAATGATGCCTTTAACTATGTACATAGTCATACATGTAAATATCTCTTTTTGTAAGAAACTGAACCCTGAGGCGTATTGCACATCTTGATACCAATTTGGAATCATGCGAAATGCAATACCTACTCTTTGACGCATGTTTCACCATCCAAGTTAGTGTGGTGATTGGAAAAACTGCTTGCTTTGAATTTATTTGACGCCAGAAGTTCCAGTTTTACCTTTTATTTTGTCATTTTGGACATTAAAAAGTAATACAAGTCTTGGATGATACACAAGTTGCAATAAAGTTGGAGATAACCGTAAAGTTTCAGTCTACAAATAGCATGTTAGCATGGATCACAATCATATCTGAACGTTTATCTTTCATTAATATTTACATTACAATTCATAAGAGACTGCTGACTTGCTCAAAATTATCTATCGCAAACATGCGATGCCTGGATGTACGGTTTAGATAGGCGAAGTAAAGTTTTTTGGGATAATGATGAAAATGGAGCAGTAATATTCACCAACTATCTTTAGTAGATAACCCAAAAGAGGGAGAGAGAGAGACTATATTCTTATTATCTATAAAAATTAACATCCTGTTGACAAACACTTACATAGTATGCGAAATCAGAATGCTAAAATTATTCAAATATAAAAATATTAAATGAATTAAACATTATTTCGTAATCACAGATATAAAGTCAAATTTCTTGAATTATTTTAACATGCAATTAGTCCAAATTATAACATATTCCAGATCAAGATAATTTTAAATATGTTACATAATTCAGTGTCTGAGTCAGTAGACCTAATGATTTATTACACATTTCAATAGAAAATATTTATTCATCAAACTAGATTGAGGCCATCTGCTGAGCAGGTGTTGTACTATTTTCGGAGTAACACTGTCATGGAATGACTTACATGAATCTCTCCTTTTTGATTTGCATACATTCAATTGAATAAGTTTTCCACTACATAAAACTCAAAATTATATTCCTTGCTGCGATTGCGATCCTACCATGGCATTATATACATTTTAGATTCACTGATACTCTCATTCCTAAATAATATGCTGGATAGTTCGAATTTTAAAGTAAGATTTTTTTTACTGTATGGTGTTGAAATTCTACAAAGGGAGTAAAATCGCAACCAAGTGAACTCTTTACAACTGAAATTGCCATCATGTATTATAAATCTTTCGTATCTGATCTGTTGGTCACTATGTTATGATCAAAACTAACAAAAACTGGATAAATACAAACTATTTGAATATTGTGATTATAAGGGTTAATTCCAAGTAAATTGAGAAATTCCTAAAATTACCTATACCCTCAGCTGAATTTATCCATGCTATTAGCCAATACCTTTGCTTTAGAGAGGTAGACTTAAGAGACTATCAGCGAAAATACGCCAGCCGATAATTAAAACTCTGCTAAAATGATATCCTATCTCTAGGAAGAAAAAAAGGTGCCATATATGAAAGTTTAATTACAAATTTTGAATAACGAACAAAAAATTCACAATAAAATTGGAAAGTTTAATGACACAAACATAAAAATTAAAGGGAAAATGAAAATGGAACCCCAAGAATATAAAAAAAGGCATACATTATACAATTTTTTAACTCGTGCATTGTTTGAATCTGCTCCTCGATCAATTATAGAAAAAACTAAATTACATACACATTGATAAAATCTTCATCGTGAGAGTTTTACCTATACAATTTACAAAACCAAAACACCTGTTTCAATATATAATAGCTCAGTCTAAAATAAGGTAATTGAAATCTAAGTAATTTTACCGGTATTCCCCTAACTAACCCTAATCAAAATCTTTCAAATTATTACCATCTTCATCATTAGAAAAAAAATCATTTCTTGAACATATAGCACTTCAGAGCAAGTTTTATTATTTTCTCCTTCAAATGTAAAACTTCAAAATATTGACTAACATTATGCTTCTCTACCAAAAGATAGTTTCAAAATGTTGAATTTGTCATCTTGTTTGAAAAACAGAATCACAAATCAACTTATATAATTCTGCTGCCCTGCAGCAAAGGGCATTAGAATACCCAGTGGAGATAACAGTCCTCTTAAATGATGTCTCATCCTAAGAAGTTTGTATGTGTGCCGAAAGGATGTATACTATGAACTCACTCAGTCACTAACAGAACTTTTGAGATACTGGGTGCCCTCTTGTCATAGAAGACTTTGTCATAGAAGACTTTGTCATGAAAATGCGGGGTGCTGCTGATGAACTTTCTTTTCCTATGTGTAGCAACCTATATGGGCCATGAAGTAATAAAACAATCCAAACCCAAGTCTACAAAAGAGATGGACATCAACTAAGTGACCCAAACTGTCCTTCCTGTAATATCAGAAAGAGCAAGAGTTTCCCAGTTCTGAAACTCTGGAACAAACCTAGGAGGCTAGGTGGTACAGCCAGAAAACATCTCATCGTCTTAGGGAGAAATGTTCTTTATTAAAATTCAATAGTATTTTTTGCAATACACTTATCATAGATTTGAATTCGTGTACTTTTAGAACATATACATTCAAAAGCGGAAAAAAATACAATATTAGCCTTTGGGTCTACATTTGGACTTGGTACCATCAATGGTTCCCATACTTTAGGGCCCCTCAACTGAGTTCTCTGCAAGAATAAAACACGTTTCAGCAGTTCAATAAAAAATTTGGACTGAACCACCAAAATTTTGCTTTATATGATACTCAATTTCAGTTGTGGATAAGAATGATTAGGTATTAATATAAAATTTAAAAATTATCTAGGATTCATTATACCATTATTATATGACTTTCTCTCTTTCTCTCTCTCTCTCTGGTAATTAATATAAAAAAGATGCAACATAACCTACCTCATCGGACCAGTTATGTAATCTCATGAGACTTGCATTATCAGTCTTCATATAGTACATTTTGAATTTCTCAATTGCATCATAATAAAATTCAAACAACCTTTGAATCAAATATTATTCTAAGGTTATTGAACATACTCAACATTTCAAAAAAAAAACAAATGACTTTTCTATTTCCTATTTTTTGTAAATACCTGCGTTGAAGGCTGATCAATATGAGAATACAAAACTTTCTCAGATAAGGTTAGAGGCCTTCCCAATCTTTTCTTCACAACTTCAAGATTTTTCGTAAGTTTCTCATATGGCAATGGGTTTTTATCAAATTTGCTCATAGCAACTTTGGCCGCAGCTGCGGTTAGAGGTGAAATGTGGAAGCATCTTGACTGAATCTCAGAGAAAAAAAGGCTGCTGGCTTTGCCTCCCTGAAAATAATTATAAGTATTTTAATTTCAATACTGTCAAAACTACACAATGCATGCTTCAAAGTTACTTGCTAAAAATCCAAGTCAGATTTAAGTGGTGTTATTGTAAATCTCGCTATATTGGTTTTTGAAAAAAAATGAGCAAGCATAGATCCAGCATCCTCTGCTCCCTAGGATTTTTGCAATATTACGCCTCAATTGTGTTATATAATTAGGATTTCAACCCATATTTTAAAAAAAAATGAAAGGTTCAAGAATTTTGAGGTTCACAATTTCTGAAAATGAAGTTATGTAATAATAACAAAGGTTGATGTACTTCCTATAAAGTACATTGATCACCTGATCTTCGGCGTTTCCCCATAATTGTAATTTATCAATTTATAAATATATTTTTGGTAATTAACTAGATTTTCAAGGGAAATAAGTTCCATTATTTTCATTGAGTAAATTTTATATCACTCACCTGGCGATGCAAAACTCGCATACAGTACGCCATGGTTGCAAAACTATTAAAAGCAAGACTAAATTAAGAAAACTTGGAAAACACAATTCCAAAGTCAATGTCCAAATCGGAATGATCAGCACGAAAGAACAGTAAAAAAATTATCAAAAATAAAATTACTGGTGGCACGTCACGTCGGTACTATATATAGGTACGAATATACCAAGGATACTAGACTTTTCCGAGGATGGTTCAATCACTAATTCTGCGCTGCATACATGTTGAGCGTTGAGCTGTTAATATGACGGAAGGTATCACAGTGACGTCATTGTCTTGTCATTAATCTAAGATTGTGATTTTTTTCAAATTGATATGGTAATTTTGCAGTGTAATGTATAACAGATTGTGAATTACGATATTAATGTTTTGGTTTAATTTTTGAAATGCCGTTTATATGGTTGTGGTTTAGAATAACATACTATAATTTTATATTATAACATACTTTTTGAGGCAAAGTTTCATCTCCCTTTGATTTTCAGAACTATATTTCTATATCAGTACAGTAAATACAGTTGTGTACTGGATGGCCACAGTTTAGAACATAAAACAAGAAAAATAAAAAAGTTCCGTACCTTCGTCAGAGGAGTAGACACTGACCAAGGCCAACGCCATGCATTCTATGCATGGCGTGGCGTGTCGCGTGATAGCCATAGATTATAATGAAGATACGTTCGGAAAGTAAAAAGAAGTGTGGTTCAGTTTTCCTCTTCTTTTCGGATGACATTCATCTCATCGGGAGCTGAAAACTCCACGACGAATATCGTCTTGCTCTGATGGTCGAAAAGAACTTGATCGGGCTCATAGCTTGCATGAGCCACAACTGATTCAATATCCCCCGGAGCGTTGGGCAACACCAATATTTCGTCAATACCGTGAAAGAGCCACGTTATGTCGATGGATATAGGCTGAGACCGCATATGCTGGACATGTTAACAGCAAATGCTTTAGGGTCTCAGGCGACTTGCGGCAGGCCCTGCACCTTGTGTCAGGAACATCTAAACCCGTAACGCGACTGCGGTAGACTAAGCTGTTAAAGACACCATCCCGGCAGGCCATTTTAAACCCATCAGTTTCCGACTTCAGTCCACTCGATCCCATACATTGGCTTATCCTTGTGTTGCGCAAGAGTGAGGTCATTTCTGTTGCTTTCATGTGAGCCTTTTGCTGAACGAGTTCCAATTTCCGTGACAGAGTTGTGATCACCTCGTTCGGTGTCGAGAACTGAACCGAGTTCATCAGCCTCCGGGCAGCTGCTCTAATTCCTGCTCTCTCATGGTCGCCGGCCATGCAGAAAAGAGGATCCAAACTCCTGATGACTTCACAGGCTCCATCCAGTACCATTCTGACGTGTAGACACTTCAAACTCAAAAGTCCACGGCTTCCCTATCGTCGGGAAGATACAAGCATGGAACAGACGATTTGTCCTATGAAGATGCATAATTTTTCGGGTCTTCATGTCGAGTTGATACAGCTCCTCCCGAGTTCAATCCATTACTCCAAACGAGTAGAATAAAATTGGAAAGGCGATCCCGACAATTCCGATGACCGAATCTGTCGGAGTTTTTGTTGATACCTGCCGCGGAGAGAATTCTTCTCTGCTGTTACCTCTTGTGAGCGGCATTGTTCCACCTCGAAGTAAGTATACGTCTCTCCAACATCCACATTGTGCAGGATTCTTTCATCTACGAGCTGCACATCCTCTCTTCAGTCCCCGCATCGTTCTCTTTCAAGATGGACTGTAGCACATTTATCTATCCCGAATTACATACCGATAGCATGAGTGTACTCTTCCACCACATTCAAGGACCAATGGAGATCCTAGAGGCATGAAGTTTAAGATCATCCAGTTTTAACATCGAGTACTTCTGAGTGCAACGGATAATGACAATAGTGAGATGTAGAAAAAAAGGGACTGAGTGAATCACCCCGAAACACACCTCTTTTGAAAAAAGCTCGCTCTGTTTGGACTCGAGCCTGACCAGATGTTATGATGAAGTGAGTCCGCCAGAGTGGTATCAGTTGTTGAAGGCATATCAATATTTTATCGGGAACCGTAAGGCATCTGAGCAAATGCAAGATGCCATAATCGATCCAGGCCATAGAGAGCTTATGCTGATTCTGTATCGAGTCCTGCGTTACACATCTGTCGATGAGCAGGTTCTCTTCACATCCAGCGACTCCTCTCTTCGACCCTCTCTGTTCATATATCCGTTCAAATACGCGGTCGATTGCGGTGAGTATTCGTGTGTTTAAGGTCCTGGAAACAACATATGACACGAAGTTAAGCACGGCGCTGGGAGCGGCACAACTTTGACATTTTTCTTATCAGGGTTCCTGCCACCTTCATATTTCAGCACGGTACTTCTGACTGAAAGAGAAGTTAATCTGCTGAGACGAAATAAAAAATCCGGGCGCTGGTGGCGGCACTTCATTACTTTCTAGAAAAGAAATGAAATAGAGCCCAAAATCAGGAGCGGCGCAGCCTACGCAATTTTCATATGTTATTGACTTATTACTGACTAGAACTGAAGTGAAATGGTAGAGACTAAATAAGAAACCCGAGTTGTGTCGTCCCCGGAGCCCGGATTTTTTATTTAGTCTCAGCAGACTTACTTCTTTTTCCAGTCAAAAGTATTGTGTGAAATTTGCCCTTTCAAATTTGTCCTTTCACATGAGTCAAATTTGGTAGTCGAAGTTTGATCCCCTTTCTGTTGGCTTGATTAGTAGAATAGGAGTACACTTTGAAAAAAATGCAAATTCAAGATGGCCGCAAATACAAAATGGCGGAATACATATCACCTTGTAATACTAGAATGAGAAGAATGATATATATATATATATATATATATATATATATATATATATATATATATATATATATATATATATATGATGTGTTGTTTTTCCGGGTGTTCATCCGTTGTGTACTATTCGATAGTCGACGTTTCGCCATCATCTCAGATGGCATTATCAAGACGAGTTACTGCTTCGCTTCGAGAGGTGTAACTGATGTAAGGTTCTTCTTGTGGTGTTTTTATACGTTTCGCTTGCGTAAGTTGTATGGATTTGTTACCTGTTTTTCCACCTGAGGGTTGTTGATGGATTTTGGTAGTTCTCCTACCTGTTTTTCTACCTGAGGGTTGTTAATGGCTTCTGGCGGTTCTCCTACCTGCGATGGTTCATTATCAATTTGTGGTTGTCTTTGGGGGTTGTTTTTAATTATTGTTTTCCAAATCCTTGGGATGTTTAGTGAGTCATCCCTT
Organism: Leptinotarsa decemlineata; assembly: GCF_025532065.1. Classification (NCBI taxonomy): domain Eukaryota; kingdom Metazoa; phylum Arthropoda; class Insecta; order Coleoptera; family Chrysomelidae; genus Leptinotarsa; species Leptinotarsa decemlineata. The sequence goes on along the minus strand of NW_027412668.1, from coordinate 16,979,055 downwards.
TTATTGATGAGGCCTTGCTTTTCGATTTCGATAGCTTCCCTGATTTGTCGAATTCTTGGGTTTTGCACCTGTGCTATCTGTTTTGTGGACTCAAAATTAATCTTGTGACCTGTTTGTAGATGGTGTTGAAAGAGGGCTGAGGAGGTTTGTTTTGTTCTTATCGAGTTTTTGTGCTCCTGGGTTCTGGCAGATATACGTCTGTTGGTCTGACCGATATATTGTTGTCCACAGTCCTCGCATGTGATGCTATATACTCCTTGGTTTTCTAGGGAAATTCTCTCTTTCGGTCTGGACAGCCAACTGGATATCGTTTTGTGCGGTTTGTAGGTTGTCCGAATGTTTTTACGTCTTAGTATTCTCCCGATTTTGTCGGTCACACCTTTGATATAAGGTAGTGTCACAGATTGTCTGTCTTGTGGAGAGTCTTCTGTCGATCTAGTGGATGTTTTTTTGGTTCTTCTTTGTCTGTCGATGGCCTTTTGAATGATCTTTGGTCCGTAGCCATTTTGTCGCAGAGCCTTTGTTGTCTCCCCCAATTCTGTTGCCCTGTTTGTTGGTTCTGTTAGGCGAAAACTGCGGGATATTAACGTGTTGGCTACGGATTGTAGCTGAGTAGGCTGGTGGTGTGATGCTGCTGGTAGGTAGCGGTTGGTGTGTGTGGGTTTTCGGTAAACTGTATAACCCAAGTTGCCAGTTGGTTTTCGTGTTATGAGTAGGTCTAGGAAAGGTAGCTGCCATCGGAGCTCCCTCTACCTGTTTATAGATCTGGTTGTCAAATATGAAATAGGTGTTTTTAAGGCAGTGCTCTGCTAGATCCGTGATATGTTGCGGAAAGCTATGATCAGTTCTAATGGTGGCTAGGGCTTCGTTTATGGGTATACTCGGGTAGAGGGATTTTATGTCTAGGCTGGCAAGGATATCGGTGTCGTTCAGTTTGATGTTTTTAATGATATCCACAAAGTGCTCTGAGTTTCTCACATAAGATTCTGCCAGCTCCGTCTTTGGTTGCATGATTTTGGATAAGTATTTCTCTAGATTTTGTGTCGGTGAGTTGATAGCACTCACTATTGGTCTTAGTGGAACGTCCGTCTTGTGAATTTTTGGAAGGCCATACAACTTCGGGCATTTGCTGGACTTTTCCCGAGGTATGGTTTTCTGCTCGATTTTCCGACCTAGCTTTTCAGATCCCAAAAAAGGCTGTCAATATATATATATATATATATATATATATATATATATATATATATACTCTTTTAAAAAGGGCTAATATATCCATTCACAATGCGAAAAGTTGATTTACCGCCAACTTCATGCAACTGAATGATCAGAAGACTCAAAAATTAATCATTTCAAGTAACAACAGCTTTACAACAGGTGAACATTGCAAACTTTCCGGTATTACAATCGATGACTCCCTTAATTAATATATGCATACAGACATTTTAAATAAACGTCTATCTAGTATTTTGTTTCTAATGAGAAGGCTCCAATATATTGTCAGTCCAGAATTACTGACGAATACATATTTTGGTTTATTTCACTCTCGAATTAGTCCATAACTATTAGGAATTACCCCATCACAATGGGGTAATTCCTGCCATGCCGCAAACATTTTCAGATCCCAAAAAAGGCTGTCAAACTGAGAAAAATGACGTTTTATATTTTCCAAACTGTCTGTGAAATACACGAAAATAAAAGGAACTATCCTTTTATCTTCGATATTCACACTCATGATACTGAATCTGTTGATCAAATTGCGTTGCCGCAACTTTACAAATTGACTTCAAATATGCGTTCACTGAATAATATCAAACTCAAAATAGCTATAATAGATATACTTTTAGATTTTAGACCATTGTTTTTATAGTATTGATAAATTTTTAAACAATTAATAATCTATCGATTAATAATATATTAAGCAATAATTATTCACTGGTATATTCATATTTGGGAACATATTCTAATATGTACGTTATATTATATTGCAATGTCCTTTTAAATCCAAAAGTTATGAAAAGGTTTTTTACCAGTTTATATATTACATGACTCTCTATGACTATTTTGTATGGATGACATGCTATAAACTTATTTTAAACAGTCAAATAAATGAATCTATCTATCTATCTATATATCTATCTATTGAAAAAATATGAGATAATAATGATGTAGATAATGTACTAAAAATAAAAAATTAATTCGGAAGGTTCCATTATTTTTTTTATCTGATCAATACCGTAGATTGCTGAGAAGAGTGGTGTGATGACTGCTACCTAGGACCTTCCGAATTATTTTTTAGTTTTCAGTACATTAACTACATCATTATTATCTTTTTTCAATAAAATCGTTTAACATTTTTCTAACAATTTTATTGATTTGGTGATCAGAAGTGAGTTCGTCTAAGCAAGAAGTTGAAAAACGTGAAAAATAGATATAAACCTCCTAAAAATAAGAGCAACGGCTAACTCTATTCGGAATGAGCCTTAGGGACACGTATTCTAAAAATTTTACAGTGAGTGAAGAATTGCGATTTTTATAAACAAAATAATCGAGGAAAAATGAGGTAATCCCGTTTTTTGTTAATAACATTAAGATTTTAAATATTTAAGGAATTGAACAAAGAGGTTTCTGAAGAGAAGAAAATTCCACATAAAAAAGTCTCGGCTCCGGAAATGACCTCCATTATTTATAATTTTAATAGGGCTGAAAATAGGGCTCCGCGTGCCTGTTTCACCACAGACGCATAGCCGCTGAAGATAACGTTTCACGGAAAATATTGTTTTGTAACAATGAATGTTCATTCCAAAATTTGAAAAAATCATGGTTAATTTAAAACATTTCAATTAATAGACTCCCGCTGGAAAAAATGTATCCTCATTTTTCACGAAGTTATGCTTTTGGTAATTAATAAATGAATGTTTTGATTTCAAGGTTTTTTTATTCGTAGTCGTAATTTTTCACCTCATTTGTTTATATAAATATATACAAATTGTTTATAAAAAAATAGAGAAATTTAATACTTGTGAAAACATTTTTGCCATTCTGTTGTAATGGAAAAATAATGATAAAAAAATCCTACAATTTTTTCAAATTATTGATTATGTTATTTTAATTTACATACCTACTTTGAATAATAATTTAAGAAATATTTTTTCTCAAAAAATCGTTGTTTGTGTTGCTTGACACGATTCAAAAATGTATTCATATTTTAATTGTTTATTAACAAAAAAATATATAATTGAACTTTTTTCCTAGATGTAAATGTAATTCTGAAAACAGCTATATGAAACAGAATAAAAAAATCAATTGTTTTTAATATATCACGACAGCAGCTACGTGATTTATTGTGTAACAAAGGGGTGTAACTTTTAAATAATTAGAGATACGATGATGGACATTTAGGTCTCTTCTATACAGGATACATTGATCTATACAATTGTGTCATCAAAAATATTCAACATAAGTCGGACAATTTCTAACGAAAATGGTTATATTGTTTCAACAATTAGAGATATGGAAATGAATAAATGACAACTTTGTAGATATTGTTTCGAAGGTCAATTGCCGTATTTTCATTGAATAATAAATATATAAGTCATAAAAAACATGAATAGTTTCAATAGATAATTTTAAAGATCAAGATACCCTGTTTAAAGAAGACCCGGATATCCATCATCGTACTTTTAATTGTTTGAAAGTTACACTCGTTTGTTACATAACAAATAAAGTAGGTGCTGTCGTGTTATATTAAAAAGTATTCAAAACAATGTTTTTTATTTTGTTGCACATAGTTGTTCTTATACATTCACTTCTGGAAAAAATTATAAGAATAATCCTAAATTATAATAATTTGTTTGTTAATGTTAATCATATCAAGAAACACAAATAATGATTTTTAGAAGAAAATTCAAGCTAATGATTGTGAAAAAAATGTAAATAAAAGAAAGCATTTTCAACATTAAAAAAAATTCAAGGATTTTTTTTCAATACAATTTTTCTCAACTATGAAATTTCTCTGTTTGTGAACAATTTGTTAACAAACATTTAAAAAATTGCAACCGCGATTAGTTAGTATTGTTGTTAGAAAAATCCAAAATCACAATTTTTACTCTCATTTCTTTGATATTCATAAAATTTTCCACTTGCTAAAAATTATAATAAACAAAATAAAAACATTTATTAACTTTCATCGAATAATCTTCTTGGGTATGCATATAAGAAGAGCTCCACTAGTCAACAATTTCTTAGGACCATCATTTAAAATATTATTAAACTATTTATCAGAGCAGAGATCCTCTAATTATTTATAAATATCCAACACAACACAACTTCGTAAAAAATTTGGATGATTTTTTCCAACGGAAGCTCATTCTTTGAAATATTTTAAATTGGACATGATCTTTTCAAATTCTTAAATAAACATTTGATGTTGTAAAAAAGATATTTTCGTTATCTTCAGCGGCTATGCGTTTGTTGTAAAACAGGCGCGCGGAGACTTATTTTCAGCGCTGAATTAAAATTATAAATAATAGAGGTACATTTCTGAAATCCGCACTTTTTCATGAGAAATTTTCTCTTCTTCAAAAATATTTTTGGTTCATTCATTAAATATTTGTAGTTTTAATGTTATCAATAAAAAACCGGAATACCTCATTTTTCCTTGATTATTTTGTTTATAAAAATTGTGATTTTTCACCCACTAAGTTTAAAAATGCCAATAACCGAAAAGTAGGTCCAGTGTTCCTTGATGAGACTCCACATCTTATTTTATTGAAAGCATGTTTGAAAATTTTGAGGAAAGAAAAATAATAATATTTCTTCACTTACCTGATTTCGAAACTTATCACTTCCTCTATGACATCCCGTTCAGAGGATCCTGAAATAAGTGATAATTTTAGATAATTTATTATCACTTTTTCAAACGAAATCATTGTATATTTGCTCTTATCATGTCCTGAAACAGAAATGTAGACTTCCTCCAACATCAGTTCTCATTAGAATTGTCAATGGTGATATGTAATAAATATTTCGCAATAACGTATTTTGGTATGTATTTATATTATTTCAAGATTTTAGCGAGATTTCATAATTCACAAGATAATTTCAAATAGATATCTACTTTTCTTATTGCCGAGTATAATAAAAACTGCTTACACTTCAAACAGTATAATGGGCATTGTCCATCAAATTACGAATTTAACTGAGACTGCTTTGCTTTATTCTTTTGACACTAATATTTGAGAGCAGTTTGGGAATAATTAAACTGAAAATGATGTTTATGAAATTTTTGTAGTATCAGTGATTAGTGTCCTTTGAGACGCTGGTGACTTACAAAAACTAGTTTTTCAAATAAAATAGCCTGTAAATTGAATATTATTTTTTCATTACAAGCTATTTTTAACTAGCAATGTTTGTATGTTGTCCTGGAGCTGGATTCTTGTGTTAGTAATAATAGAGGATATAATCTTTTTTCGTAACGAGGTAAACAATTTGAGTGTTATTTTAAACGAATTCCTGGACTTAGAAAATTATTTGCTCAGTGAACTCAAGAGAAGTTACTTCAAGATAAATCTTCGTGGAACTGTAAATATATCCTTTCATAAGAAACCAAATGCAGGCTGATCAATGTCCTAACACAAATCGATAAGGGATCGAACGTATTTTTTTTCATTGATACCAAGAAACAGAAGTTGTGAGCTCTTCAAAATATTTGTTCGAGATTTTCGAAATTAATTTTGTATATTATATTTTTCAAATTGGAACTTCAACTAGCGTTTCCTAACATGAATGATAACCAGTCCGTACAAAGCCTATTGTTAAATCATCTGAAAATGGAAATTTTAACAGGTGATGATCGACTGTATTGCCAAACAAACGCCAAACTAACTAGTATAGCTGAGGCACCAGTCAATCTAATAATAACACTGATGATCTTCAAACACGACTCAACCTCTGACGGAAGCACCAAACTCTTACGAAGGTTCGAAATAGATGAACACTACAATCTAGCAGATCACTATTATAATCTTCATGCAGTCATTGTTCACTGTGGTTCTAGCGTTGAATCTGGTCATTATTACGCATTGGTCAAAGACGAAACGGACTGGTTTAAGTTTGACGATAATCATGTCACGAAGTGTTCTGGCGATGTATTGAATCTATTGGAGCCTCTGGAGACACCCTACATTTTGTTTTATGAAAAGGGGGACATTGGCAGATCAAGATATTCAGATGATGTTTTGCTGCAGGTTTTTCCGGGTTTTCGTGCAGCTGAAAAAGCAAATGCGCCACTGGAATCAATAAAGTCGCCTCGGAGCGCCAATTGATTTTTATTATTGTTGTTTTAAAATTTCATGATTTGTATTGAAAAAAAAATAATAATTGGAAATTATTCCAATATTTAAAAAATTATGTTGAATATTTTTTCAAAAGTGAAATATTATTACCTTTCCCAAAAAAACTACGACGGTAATTGCCGCTATGCATATTTTTATGTCCTTTGTTATTGAATCATTTACAAAGAGATATCTCCTGGCATGGCAAAATAATGATTGAAAAAATTCCTCTTAAAATGTGTTTGAATGTTCGATTGATTAGATAAGAAATTGTTTTTTGTTGAAAAATCATTATCAACATTATTCAATGCGGTAACTTCATTTTATTAATAATTTAATTGTTTTTTATGTTGAAAATGTGTTTGAGAGAAATTTTAACTTTCATTTAATTTTTTCCGAAAGTAATTAATTACAATTTTCAATGTTAGACGAGAGCGGCCTGATTTGTTATCTACGAAATAAATTTATTGAAGGGAAAGAAAGTTTTTGACTACTCCATCTACTACTGCATCTTGATACAGAAAAAGGAGTCTTCCAAAGAAGACTCCGTGCAATCATTCTTTTTAATGAGTTAAAGTTTGTATAGTTATTGTTGATCAACCGTTACATCAATTTGTTCATAAAAATTGAAGATTTTTTGACATTTTCTTATTTTTTGTAACAAATACGACAATGAATCTTGAAGGCAACTTTGTACAGAAATAATATATTTGCCAAATTATCTTTGAATCATATCCATATCCCTCATATTGTTTAAATTATTTATGTGTTTCAATCAACATTTATCCAACTCGTGTTCCGTTTTATATGATAATTGACTTTCAAATTGCATCACTCAGTCATAAATTCACTTGCTATCATTCAACCCGTGTTAGTAATCACACGTTGAAATGTAAGACCTCGTTAGTCCTTAGCCTGCACAAGTTTCGACTTCTGAGGGTTGTCGTTCGCAGGGGTGCAATAGATGGTTAACGGAAAAACGTATTTTAAACATATTTTTTGAACTTTCTATAATATTATAAAGAGCTATAAGTGTATATCTGAAAGTGCCCCTATGGTGTATTTAAATGAGAGCTGCAATCATGCCCTGTTTATTCATAGGGTCAACCTAGGTTATCGCTTAGCGCACAACTGTGCAAAAAATGTGATGACATCTCATTGTCGATAACCATCTTGATTTTGGTCAGGTTGAAGCCTAGCTCCCTTACTCTTCCAACTGGCTTTGTCAGAGGGACAAATGGGTCATAACTGATAGTGGGATGGCGGCATGAATGTTCTCAGACATCAGTGCCGCCCTTCACGGTGTACCCCTACCTGGCTGGGGTGAGATGGATGAAAAAATTGTTCATCAGTTACGGGGACATGAGGGCATGTAGCTTCCCTAACTAACGGATTATCGTGAGTTCATGCGCAATCAAAAACTCGCTGATTCCTCGACTGAATGGACTGCTGAATGGACTGCTGAATGGAAGGCAGCTGCAAATCTCTGCAGATGGCTTCATTCCGCACGAACCACGGAGCATTCACAATAATCTGTATTATTTTGTTTTGCAATTTCTCCAGAACGGAGATATTAGACGGAGCCGCTTGTCCCCGGACGCCTGAAGCATACATGATGACAGGCTTGAACATCCTGTTGTAGATGGTATCTAATTTTGTTTTTTAGGCTCATTTTAGATATTCTGTAGATCAGAGGGTACAAACTAGCTATCCGGCCGTCGATCCTTGTTTTAAAGCTGGGGCCGCACTGCAGGAAGGTTGGTAGGATGGTGGATGGTAGATAGATGCCTGGCGAGCATCCTGCTATTTATAAACGTGAGTAACAGAACAACGGTAGCCGCAGTGGCCCCCCACTACCATCTAACCTCCAGAAACCATCCGAAGGTACGCCTGGCGTCTATCCAACCTAATCAGTCTTGTTTGATATTCCAGCCGGGTAGCCTAGCTATGGAGGAAAGCGTAATAAGTTCTGTGTACAAAAGAAGGGCAATTTAGGACCCAGCAGACCCATCAAGGAAAAATTTGCACTTCTGGAAAAAGAAATGAGCTCCGAAGAAGATCCGGATTTGTGTTTCTTCAAAAGTTTACTTCCATATATGCGGGAATTAAGCACATGCCATAGGCTGAGTCCGTGGGAAAATTCAATACCTTATCTTGAATGAATATGGAAAAAGAAATTTGTCTGTCAGAGCCCCTCAATTTGACCACGAGTACGATAGTCGTACCCAGTACTCATCATTGTCAAATTCTACTGATGTTTCATGTTTTTCGATGGAACAACAATCATTAGATTCGTATGGTGGAACATCTACAACTCAGCAGCAAGATCCTTTTTTTCATAATATGTAATTCTTTATATATATATATATATATATATATATATATATATATATATATATATATATATATATATATATCGTTTATTTAGCACAAGCTAATGCAGTTACAATATTAGTCTCAATCTAGGTTAAAAATTTAAATGTCACAATTAAAATTCAAAATTTAAAATCATGTACATTGAAACATATAAATAAAAACAGCACAATAAATAAAATAAAAAGAAGAAAAAAAAAACTGTATTAGCAGGTTCCTATACTAAACACTTTGTAGGTCTGAAAGGTTCACTTTTAATTTTCTTTTAAATATATTTAGAGAGGTAGCATTCTTAATATCCTCCGGTAGTTCGTTGAATGCTTGAACTCCTTTAATGAAAACTGTATTATTTGAATTGACATTACTAGTCTGACGTATATGAAAGTTATTGCGACTTCTTGTATTGTATTCATGATATTCAAAGTTATACTTTAATTTGTCACGTAGATATACAGGAACATCACCAGTTTTAATTTTAAAAATAAATATTAATGCTAAATAACGAAAGTAATTTTTTACTGATAACCATTTTAATGTATTCAACATTAATGTTATATGTGTTCTTCTATCACAAGATAATATTACTCTCATTCCTCTATTTTGAAGTTTCTGGAGTCTTCCAATTTCATTTTGGTTTAGTAAGTACAAGATGGTTCCACAATAAGTAAAATGAGGTAAAATCAAGCTATTATACAAAAGTAAAAGCGACCATTGGTTAAAGTGCTTAGATTGCCTACTTAAGTAATTAATTTTGAATGCTATTGTTTTAATAATATATGAAGCATGTTCCTTAAAAAACATTCTATTATCTACAATTACACCCAAATATTTAATTTTTCTCACTAACTCAGTTTTATCATTTGATATTTTAATATTGTAATTATATTTTTTGAAGTCATGGTACTGCTTGTCATTTCCTATAATCATGAATTTTGTTTTATTTTTATTAATTTTTAACGAGTTGAAGCAGCACCAGTTATATACAGATTTTAGTGTCTCATTTATTACATTAATTATATCAAGCAGATCATTTGATGCATAATATATTAAAGTATCATCTGCAAACAGATGAACAAAGCATCTATCAATTATAAATGGAATATCATCGATATACAATAAAAATAGAAGAGGACCTAACACGCTACCTTGCGGTACACCACACTCGTTTATAATTTCTGAAGATAAAATGTTATTTAATTTTAATTTCTGTTTTCTATTATCTAAATATTCCATCATCCATTTTAAAGCATCATCAATAATACCAAAGCTTTCTAGTTTTCTAATAAGTAAAGAGCGGTTAACAGTTTCAAATGCCCTCTGAAGATCTAAAAATACAGCACCTGTGATTAATTTATTATTTTGGTTTAGTTTCCACTCATCTAAAACATACTGCAGTGCTGTTTCGCAACTGTGTTTGCCCTTAAATCCTGACTGTACACTATTTAACAAACTATTTTCTTCTAAATATTCAACAAGTTGCCTATAGACTACTTTTTCCAATACTTTCTCAATAGTACAGAACATATTGATTGGTCTAAGATCAGATGCCTTATTCGAATTAGCAACTTTAGCAATGGTGTTATAGTTGAAATTTTTAAGATTGATTACCGTTTATATTCTAATGTTTAGTTTCAATTATTTGTTATTTATTGAAAAGAGGCATGATTGTTACTTTTCCGCTGTCAGTTAGATACTGACTTCATATTACTGCGTCCACGATGCATTGCCCCTCCACCATTCACCTTTACCATCCACCCTCCAAGCGACCATCTAGCATCCTGCAGTGTGGCCCCGGGTTAACGGATATAATGTGCGGGTTCCAGGTGAGCCTACGGTCTATTAGAAGACCGCGGTACATTACCCGCTCTTGCCAGTTGATCTCCCTTCCGGAGACCCTCACTTTCCTAGCCGGAGAAGATATCGTTCTTCCCTAAGTTTTTTCTGGGTTCACTTGAATCTGGGATCTTGCACTCGAGGTACCAGCGTACGAGGTCGTCCAATGCACGTTGCATGTAGACGATCCCGAGCTCCCGACCCATGGAAGACGAGAGGAGAGCCGTGTCATCGGCGTAGAGAGACACCTTCACACGCGCGGACATCGGTATGTCACTGATGTAGAGCGAGTCACAGAATAGTTCTGTGAGAGCGAGTATAACGTGGGAGAGAGCACAGCTTCCTTTGGCGCCCCAGCGAGGATCTCTCTGTTGTCAGACAGGGAGCCCTCTAGATACTCTAACCTGAAATGTTCTGTTTTTCAAGAAAGAACCGATCCACCGGATCAGTCCCCGAGGCAGGTCGAACGATGACACCTCAGTGTAATTTTCAACACTTTTTATATTGCATTAGTTATTTTCTCTACTTTCACTCATCTTGTGTGAGAACTATCCATCGTTCTTCAAATCTGTTTAAAAATCTGTTTTTCCGTTAATCAGCTGCCGCCCCCATACGAACGACAACTCTCAGAAGTTGAGAAACTTGTGCGAGCTAAGGACTAACGAGGTCTTACCTTTTAACGTGTGATTCCTAACACGTATTATTTTAATCAGGGAAATAGTTATAGAAGAGCAGACGTGGCTCAATATGCGAATATTGACACGTGAACTGAATCTTTCCGAGTTCTTCTACTTGCTAGACTTGATTATGCTATCCTTCAATACTTCTTTTTTACGGAAGAGGTTATGGCGTTCGGGCCCTGTCACCGAAGCCCCAATACATTCAGATTGGGCGCCAGCCTTACAAATCAATAACCACTCCCCACACCGTGAGGTAAGCGATCATTGAGTCGAAGAATGGTTCGCCCTGAGCAAGGATGAAAGCCTTCTGCATTTTTCTGACCAAAATTTCAAGCATAATTATTATTGAAGTATCTGAAACTGACGAATTGAAATCAAACCTTTCATGTTATTTTTTTAATGAAAATCTATAATTTGTCGATCAAATTACCGTTCTTTTTTTGTTTCAGTTAAACGGGAGAATGATCAAGACATTCCCACTTCTATTTATAATCTTCCACCCTCTTTCGGAGGCCGTAATTACGTATACTATTTCCAGTAGTCAACAAACTAATGAGTATGGACAAAAAGATTGCATGGGGGTAACAAGAAATGGAATCAGAATTCACGACTTGCGCTTCGACGACGACCAAACAAGAATGCTGAGCTATCCAACTTTATGTTGCGCTGATTATTATTTACGATTTTCTCGTTCGTCATTACCAATATTGGCAACATCTTCATTTGGTACTAGACCTAATTATGTAGTGGACATTATGATGAACAATACGAACATTTCCAAAATATTGCCTGGCACATTCGCCGGACTAAACTATTTGAATTGTTTGGATCTGTCTCAAAATAACATTAGTTTCATACAATATGGAATATTCAACGGGCTACAGCGTTTATACATGTTGAACCTGGCAAATAATAACATAAAACAAATTTTTGATAATGCTTTCGATAAAGTTCCCCTCAAAACATTATTTCTACAAGATAATATGTTATCGTTTCTGGATGATAATTTATTTTCGTCTCAAAAAACTTCACTCAAAACAATAAATCTAGCGAAAAATATATTGAAGGAGATCAATAATACTTTCATTGGGATGAATGCCTTGATTACATTGAATTTGAACGAAAATTACATCACTGATATAAACCTTGGTAACATATACTGTAGTGAAATATATCTTAGGAAAAATAAAATATCACACATAGGGGCAATACGGAAATCAATCAGAATTATGGATCTTAGTGAAAACAATATAAGAATGGTTGAAAAATTGGGCAATTCTTTAATCAATGCATCAATTGTAAAACTTAATCTAAGTCAAAACAGTATTCAGCTAAATCAAAACACATTTCTTGGTTTACACAACTTAACTCATCTCCATCTCGACAACAATAAAATTGGTAATATTTCCAACACAGTTTTTCGAGATCTCAAGTCTTTAATTTTTTTAGATTTATCACATAATAATATTTCTAACTTTCAGTATGGCACTTTCGATCATGTCATTAATATGCAGTATTTGAATATATCTTACAACGAATTCAAAAATCTTCAAATGCATATTATCAGTCCATTGCAGAAATTATCAGAGTTGGATTTTCGAAAAAATCGAATTGAGAAACTTGATATAGAATCATTTTATTACCACTGTTCTAGTGTGCGGAAGATTGATCTGAACGAAAATTTTTGGAAGTGTAAGGAATTAACAAATATTGTTAAATTCTGCCAGAAGAAGAGCATAGAAGTAGTGAGAGGTAATTCCTTCGACTTGGAGAACGTAAGAGGAATATCTTGTGTAAATGATGATTTTGTGGTAAATAGCACTGTTCCTGAAAATGCTATATCTGAAGTTGTTCAAACTGAAAAAATGCCTTTCGATGACAAATTTATGGAAAATAGTTCATTTTTCAGATTTTTTGGTGAAGATTTCCAAAAAAGTAATTTTTACGAGTACCTTGAGAATCTAGTCAGTCGAAAACAAATAGATCCAATCGATTTAAACAGCACTTCTTTCTATAAATTCTTCAACAAGGACTATAAAAATAGCAATCTTTTCAAATATTTGGAAAATTTGAAATTTATTGATAATACTAAGGTAACTGAAACTCCCGTTGAATATTTCCATTATCTCTTCATATTTGGCGTAACATTAGTAGCTATATTAGTGTTGATATTCATCACAGTGTTTGCAACATCTTTATCAATATTCAAAAAACAATCATCCAAATCTACTAGAACTGTATCCAACCAAGATAATGTTGAGCTCCTGTAAACTTCATATATATAAAATATACACAAAAGTATCGAATTTTGTTAATATATCTCAGTAATATACGAGTATGGATATGTGAAATCTCATTACTTGACCTCCTCCAAAAATTGAAACCAAACAAATCTTTAACTTATGTTTCCTCTTAATCTCTACATTAAATAAATATTGATGAGTTGTAGCGTAGATATCAGGAAAAAATAATCCAAAGAAGGTCTGAGCTGAGCTTAAAGTTGCTGAGGTGTGTACAGGATATAAATTTGCTAAACTTAGAATGACATCATTTTGAAGTAATTCCAAATAATTATCGCCATTCAAGTTACCCTCAATGAAAAAGGACCACTGCGATATGGTTTCCTACAATCCCTGCCCAAAAATTAACCTTTTGAGAGTATCGCGTGTGTTCTTCTCTTACCCAGTAAGGATTTTCCGTTGATCAGTAGTGGCAATTTTGCCGATTAGCATGACTGTTAAGAGACAAAGTACACTTTGACATAACGTCTTCTAATTTGTCAGACTTGAAGTTAACGAACTTTAAACTTAAATTGAAATACTGACTACTAATGTTGTAACTTACGAAACAAGTTGACAAGACGTTTTAAATTAACGTTGCCATGGAAATTATTTACAGTTTTTCAAAGGATACCATATAAAAAGAACATTGATATGGTATTTGCTTACTTTCTCATTATCAATACCTCAACATGAAATAAGTTTTGATTATATTGCAATAAGTTTTGAGTGTATTTTATCGAGTTTCGGTAACCACATGATTTTAATTTATTTTATCATAATTGTTGCAATAAACTTGAAAGCGATAACATTTTTGAATAGAGAATGAAGAAGCCTTTCAAGCGATATATCACAAGACTATACTTCCCTTTTAAAAAATTTGGAGTTGAAGGCAGAGATAGCATTTTTCCGTTGAAGTGTGTCAAATTATTATTTAAATTTGACGTGCTTCGGGATCTTGTTAAAATATGTACCGTAACCGTAACTTTCACACACTGTATATAGCAAGGGACTTTCATCTCGAAATCCGTCTGCAGATGATTCAGTGACCACCGATAAAAATTGATAGATTAACTTATAGGGGAAATATGCAAAAATTCAAACGTCCGGTTGGAAGTGTTCGTAAATGATGATAATTCAAGATACATTGTGGACTATTTAAAGTTTATCAAATCCAGACTACAACATGGAAATTTTGTTTTGTATCAGTTTCAGTTGGAATTACTAGTGACGAAACAAAGTACCTACGTCTGCAATCGCGGATACATTATACAGTAAATAAGGTACGATTACTAATTTTATTATGGATTCAACTTTTATAAATATGAATTTTTGCGGGGTAAGCAAAGATTTACCAATACAATATTTCTAGAATCTCCTATCGATTGTCAAATATTTAACATCATTATTTTTTTACTTTTTTTTTTTTTTCATTCAACTCAACGATAGTGAATACCACTTCCTTGTTTTTCCGCTCTTCTCCTGCAAATATTCATCAAAAATTGTCAACGTATTGACGAGTCTCATATTCAGGAAACCATACGAGTAGCACAGTCAAATAAGTTTTACTTGTCGTTTATTACATGGCAACATGAGAATTTGAGTTCATCCGAATTAAACAGTAAAAATATTTATGGAAATTTAGGATTTTTTTCGTATTTTTGTAAAATCTATATAGGATTTAAAAACTATTTTAGTTATTGAAATGAGACACATTTCTCTACTGAATGATCGAACGGAATTGACTAATTCCCCTTTATTAAATATGTTTTCTAATCTATCGAAAACACTTTTCACACACCA
This sequence comes from Leptinotarsa decemlineata, assembly GCF_025532065.1. Classification (NCBI taxonomy): domain Eukaryota; kingdom Metazoa; phylum Arthropoda; class Insecta; order Coleoptera; family Chrysomelidae; genus Leptinotarsa; species Leptinotarsa decemlineata. The sequence continues at coordinate 16,963,755 of NW_027412668.1, read as the reverse complement.
GAACAAAAGTAGTTATCTAATTATTGATTAATTTAACGCCAAAGGTTCCAAATTCTACCAATCAAGCTGTTGAAAATGGTAATAAGCTGAAACATAAATATGAATATTAAGAATATTAAAGGAGTTCTATCCCAAGACTAAACCGTTATTTTTAACACCTCGTCACGTGTTTCAATCAACAAGTGATCATCTTCAAGAGTGAGTTTGATCTTCCGTCAAATAAATGAAATGTCCAGATGTCATATGCGAAAGTCTACTCGAATACATAGTTTAGAAGTTTTAAAGAATTCAGTCAAGGTTCATATTTCCGTTTTCAACCTTTATTCTTAATAATGGCAACCAGGTACGGATTCTTTGAGTTTTATAATTTTTTCATAAGTTTCTTTGGTGATAATTTTTGTTTCACTACATGTGGAATTGGCCGCGGTGGTAGTGCGTCCGACTCACGATCGGAAGGTCGTGTGTTCGATTCCCGCTTCGACCAGATATTTTTCTCGGGAGAATTTATCTGGTTGAAGCTGGAATGATTCTGCAACCGTGTTAGAAATCACACGTTAAAAGGTAAGACCTCGTTAGTCCTTAGCTCGCACAAGTTTCTTAACTTCTGAGAGTTGTCGTTCGTAGGGGGGCGGCAGCTGATTAACGGAAAACAGATTTTTAAACAGATTCTATAGCGTCATCACCAGTTGATATAAGAATATTAGATATTTTATTTGTTCGACGGGTTTCGTGTTTTACCCCATTAATAATAATAATAATATTTATTTCAAAAGATTGAATACATAAACAAGAAGAAATGCATAAATAAACATGACAAGCCACTGAAGCTCATAGAGCTTTTGTATGACAAAAAAAACTGAAACAATAAACTGAGAACTAAGTTAAGACGTTTTGTGTGTGATGTCTTCACCTGTAACTAGCTTTCTTGATGCAGTTTCTATCAATCTATAATAATTTTAATTTCATCAAGAAATAATTTCTCTTAGAAACACCTTAAAAAATCGCCTCAAAATACATAATTAATCCAAGTTTAATTTTCGCAGTAGGGCTTGAATAAAATTTTTGTAGGAATCGGAAAAATTTTCATTAAATGACTGCAGAGATCAGAACCAATTTAGAGTGTAGATGAAGAAAGATGTGTTTTTAGTTTCAACTGAATAAATTACATCAGTTGTTTGTCTGAGGGCAGAATGGGGTAGGAAGTAATAGTAGAGTTTCACATGTTTTTTTTATCATGTGGTAACATGCAGGAAATACTTCAGTGAAGATTCCTGCACTGACACCTGTCAGATATAATCCAACGCCCTTCGTGGTATTAGCCAGGGGAGTAGTTGTTTTTGGATAGATGTAATTCCATTACTTTACACTGTAGGTGAATCGAGACTGGCCTGAACGAATTGTTCTTTTAGTTAATTTGATTTACAGCCAGTCAGTTTCTTTTATCATGTGGTAATATTGCTATATTCTAAACCGTAACAGATACGAAGACGATTAAATGGGAAAAAAGGCAACTGTCATCGGAAATAATACAATGGTCGAAGAAAATTTACGAGTTATACGAGGAAAACCAAGAATGTTGTTTTTGTTTTTTTCGAATGGAATTGTTATTTCGGAGAATATCAAAAAATGGAAAAGGAAAATGTTATTGTATTCAAAGTGTACTATGACGATGTAATAATAAATATTCGATTAAACGTTTCGTGTCAACATAGCCACCATCAACTTTTTTTTTAATACGAACCTGTCTTTTTTATTACAAATATAGATAAATCAATAAATTCACAATCCGAAAGTGTATCACATTTGATATCTTTATAGCGTTTCATTTAAAATAACTTTCATCATCAGTGACAACAATTTAAAATTACGGTCCTGTCGTTACATTTGTAAATTGTTTCTTCAAAATATAATTCAGACAACCCAATAGATTCGACAGCTAGGTACCCTACCTATTGTATAGTATTGCCGTAATCCTTCATTCAAGGCTTATTTCTCCCTAATCAATTATACATCGTAATATTTTTATAATTCTAAATCCTGGAAGTAACGAAAATATCAGTTTTTGTTCAAAATTCGATTGTTGCATGATTTGGTATGATCAAATAGCATCTCTATTCATTTACCATCTTAAACGCGTAGGCTTTGCTTGGTTTGTATGGCAGGAAAAATGAATGCGTTGTTGATATCTGTTGAGAACTGTCGAGCGTTTATGAACATATCAAAGATATATTCAACTGATGAAAGGACTGGTATGCTATTCAGTTATGCGAAATCAAATAGAAATCCTCTTTTTCAAGGAATATGTATGTTGAGCTATAGGTACCCGAATCGTTGTATTCCGAACATCCAAATGTTTAGACGATTAGAAAGAAATTTGCGAAGTGGTTAAGACGTAAAAATAGGAAAATTGGAAATATTTGTAAAAAAATAATATGGACGGACGAATCAAAATTCACTAACAATGGTTAGTTTAACAGAAATATCCATTATAGGTGGAATAATATAAATGAACATTTACATAGGGAAACCAATTTCCAAGAAAGGTTCGTAATAAACGTTTGGTTGGGAATTATGGAAACAAACTTCCTTGGTCCTTTCTTTTACGATGATCATTTGAATAGTGAAATGTATCTTCATTTTCTATTCAATGAATTCGATGGCTACTTAGATGAATTACCACTGAATATCCGCCATGAAATGCAATATTTTCAACAGGACGGCGCTCCTCCCCATAATGCAGCAATAGTAAGGGAACATTTAGATGCAATATTCTCAAGAAAATGGATTGGAAACAATGGACCAATAACTGGCCAGCCGATTTCCAGATTTTACTCCTTTAGATTTTTTGTCTGGGGATACATAAAGGATAAAGTTTTTTCAACACCAAGTACAGATATCGACCGTCTCAAACAAAAAATTAGAGATGCATGTATTAGTATTACACCTATTATGCTAGAAAATTGCTACATAAATTGTCTGGACCGACAACGTATGTTCATTCAAGAAAGAGGTCGTCATTTCGAGCAGTTAATGTAGATTGCCATGTAACTTTTATTTTCCGTATGGGTTTCATTTTTCCCAAAATTTCATGATGAAATAAATTGTTTTTCTGTTTGATTGTTGTCACTGATGATGGTGGTTATTTCAAATGAAACGCTATAAAAATATCAAATGTGATTTACCTTTGGATTACGAATTTATTGCGTTATCAATTTCTGTAATAAAAAAAGACAGGTCCGTATTTAAAAAAAAAGTTGATGGTGGCCATGTTGACACGAAACGTTTTATCGAATATTTATCATTAAATCGTCATAGTACACTTCGAAAACAATCACATTTTCTTTTTCCATTTATTGATATTCTCCGAAATGACAATTCCATTTATGGTTTTCCCCGTATAACTCGAGAAGGGCGAGACTCCCCGCAAATTTTCTTTGATCATTGTATTGCTCCCGATGACAGATACCTTTTTTCCCATTTAATCGTCATCGTATCTGTTACGGTTTAGAATGTAGCGATATTACCACACAAGGCCGTAGCCAGAAACAACTTGATTTGGTCAAACAGTAGAAAAACATATTGTGTTACATGATCATATATTTATTAGAAAACCATTACATAAATATTAACATCTTTTTACAAAATCAAATTCAGTTTTTTAACTTGTAGAGTTTCTTGAATAAGTTTTAAGGCGTTTTAGATCGCCAAGATCTTTGAAAGTGTGTACGCACATTGCCGTAAGGGTTTTCTATTGTGTTTCGGGGAAGTTTTTTTCAATATTCTCTTTCAAGCACTTGGTTCGTTTTGCCAAGGACTTGATAAAATTTCTAACGGATTTCATGATTCCAATAGTATCCGTATGTGTAGGGTAGGGAGGGTGAGTGTAGGCCCACAGCACTTAGGCCACATGTGACCCATTGTACATCCTCCCAAGGAGATGTCCTCCTAAGTCATCATCGACCCTGTCCTTTCCAGAAAGGTGGACAGGTCACTAGTAGACATCTCCTTTATATCGGCAGGTGTAGGCCAATACTCGCCGAACACACACTCTCTTATTGACGATAACTCCGGACACCCGCATAGGACATGCCTTACAGTTCCATCTTCCTGTTCACACATCCTGCATAGAGATGTGTCCACTAGCCCCATATTATGGAGGTGTTTTCTTAGTTGATAGTGGCCAGTCAGAAATCCTACTGTTGAGCGTAGATTTTTCCTGGTCATCGCTAGATAATTCTTCGGCGCCAGCTTCCCAGGGATGCCCAGGGTGATCCTAGCAAGAGTGCACCTTTTGATATCATCCCATCTCTTTGGGGATTGAGCATGGGTGTAACGTTTGGCTAGTTCCGCAATTGTCGAAATCATCAGGCCGTAGGTGCCGCTGAGTACTGAAATTTTTAAGCCAGCCGCTTCCTGGGCTGAAGAGTCGGCAATGCGTGCCCTTTAATCCACCTCAGGAAAATGTTATTATCTACCGAGGCTTTGGCTAAATCTTGGTGGCACTCTAGTACTAGCCCTGAGGTAACACGTTGCCTATTCAAGGCTAATAGGGCTTGTCTGCTATTTTTTGCCAGAAATTCCTTTCCTGGTTATTTCTTTTGTGGCAATTGAGATACCAGCCAGTTCGGTTTAAATGATATTTCCCATTCTCCACCCAATCCTTAGGCTTAGTGATCTAGAGTACACTCTACATCCTGAGCCTCCTTTGGTTTTTGAGCTGTCTGTATATATGCGTATTGTATTTGTAGGGTATATTAAACACAAACCTGGGCTCAATTGCATCACTGGTTGCCTGCAGCAGAGGTTGCGCAGTGTGCGCTTCTCGCCATAGGCTCAGCCTCAATTGACTCATTTCTACTTCGAGGTTTACACCAGCCGTGTGCTATCGTAACATGGCCATTAACACAACCTTCTTAACGTACAGGTCCTGATGGGACAGACAAGTAATTAATTCCATTGCCGCGGTTGGCACCAACCAAGCCAATCGTTGTATTTGATATAATTTTTGGATGGCCGTTGCTTGTAGAACTTTCGGGGGGCATCAATCCCCTTGATCCCCCCCTGACTACGGCCTTGTTACCACATGATAAAAAAAACTGCCTGTCTTCAGTGGACATACTTGAAGACTGGCTGTAAATCACATTAACTAAAAGAACAATTCGTTCAGGCCACTCTGGATTCACCTACACTGTAAGTTAATGGACTGACACCTATCAGAAAACAACTACTCCCATAGCTAATACCACGAAGGGCGTTGGTGTCAGTGCAGGGATCTTCACTGAAGTATTTCCTGTAAACGCAAGAAATATTAGCCAGGGGAGTAGTTGTTTTCAGTTTTCAGGTGCCAGTTCATTAACCTACAATATAGGTAAGTCGAGACTGGCCTTAACGAATTAATTTGTAATAGTTGAGAGTGATGATACAAAAATAAATTACCCATATATTCTATGTAATTTACAATGTCACAATTTTTGAACATACGTTCCAATTTACAATACAGAAACAAGCACTTGATAAATATCAAGATGATAATTTGATATTTATATAGGTACGTGCAGTATAAGGTAACCCTAAAACCAAGCAAATTGTTGACTGTTTAGTATCCGAATTTGGTTATTTCAAGTGGCAACTTCTTGGCGAGAAAAATTATGTGTGGATAGAGTTAATCCTTATTTTAGCCTGTTGCTAAAATTAAATATAAATATTCAATTTTTTGTTTCAGCAGCCGCAAAATGAACAAGTTACCACTGTTTTTGAGTACTCTACTATCATTAACAGTTGCTCAAGATAATTATATGATATCTGTTGACCAACAAACACACGAGTATAATGAAGGTTGTAGAGACAATATTAAAAATGGACTGAGTATTCATGATGTATTCTTGGGAGGTGACCAACCAAGAAAGTTGAGCATTCCCACTTTCTGTTGTTCAGATTATTACATACGATTTTCCAATTCATCACTTCCGACATTAGCAATAAGTTCTTTCGGAAGTCGTAATGGTTATATTAGTGGTATAACAATGAAGAAAAGCAATATTTCAGAAATAGTGCCGGGCACCTTCAAAGTATTGAGGTATTTAAATTGTTTAGATCTCTCTCACAATAACTTCAGTGCTATAAAAAATGGAATATTCAATGGAGTGGAACATTTGTACGACTTGAATTTAGCGAATAATAATATAAAATATATTTTTGAAAATGCTTTTGATAATACTCCTCTAAGAAATCTCTTTCTACAAAATAATGTGATATCGTTTTTGGAGAACAAATTATTTTGGTGGCAAACATTTACATTAGATTTCATAGATTTGAGGAACAATTCACTTAAAGATATCAACAATACTTTTATCGCTTTAGATTTGTTGTCTACTTTATATTTGGACAAGAACAACCTTGAAGTTGTTGATATTGTTGCCGTACCTTCAACTGAAATACACCTCAGAAATAATAACATTTCACGGATCAAATCTTTGGCAGAGAAGACGAAAGTCATAGATTTGGGTGAAAATAATATATCCCTTTTCGAAAATTTCGGAAGCGCCTTCATCAATTCATCAATTCTAAAATTATACTTGAGTTATAATCAAATTCAGCTGAGTGAAAAGTCATTTTCTAGCATTCCCAACTTGACTCACCTCCATTTAGATAATAATAAACTAAGTAAAATCCCGAATAATGTGTTCAAAGATCTGAAATCTTTGATTCTTTTAGATATTTCACATAACAATATTTTACAACTTCAGTATGGCACCTTTGAGCTCATTCCTAATATTGAAGTTTTAAATATTTCCCACAACAAATTCACAGAGGTCCCAATTCAGGTGTTCAGTCCTTTACCAAAATTAAAAGAATTAGATTTTAGGCAAAACCAAGTTGACACACTTGACGTCAAGGTTTTTCTTTGGTACTGCCCCAACCTTCAAAAGATCAACTTGAATGGAAATCTTTGGGAGTGTGAAATTTTATCAAATATCGTGAAATACTGCCAGGATAAGAATATAGAAATAGTGATAGGAAATTTGACTGAGTTTGATAATGTTAGAGGAAATGCATGCTATAATAAAGACTTTGATGCGGACAGCAATTCGACTCTGACTAATCAAACCGTAATTAGTTTGGACTCCTTAAATGATAGTTCATTATTTAAATTCTTCAATGAATATTTGAATTCCGTGAATACTTCATCTTATGACTTTTTCAATAAAGATTTTCAATATAGGAATACACATGTTCCTTTTATAGTTAGTGTTATGTTTATATTATTTTCAATATTCATTTCATTGCTTGCAATATTGGTTCTATTATTGAAAAAACTTAAGATTTTCTAGAATTTCTGGCAATTTCTATGTAGTCAATAAGATAATTGTAATACTTTTTAAATAGAATATTTTTTTAAATAGAAATAATCATACATTTATTTCACGCATTTATATGGAAGCCTAAAAGTACATTATTATATAAAAATAAAATATTTTAGTGTGATACTTCAGTGTTTTTGATTCAAATTATTGTTAATAAACTGAGAGAAATGATTAAGTTTTTCATTGGACCAGTAAAGTAACCCAAATAAATTTATTGATTCAGTGACAAATATTTTCCAAATTTTTCATAGTTGAAAACACATCTTCACATCTATAACGACTAAACCGTAACGTTTTAAGTTTGTTGAAATAAAATCTTTTTTTATTTAGGTTTGCAGTTTTTGTTTTGATAGTTTTTGTTTTGATAAATCTAGGCGAACCAAGCAGTAACTTCCTTGAAAACTAATACAACTGGAGTAGATGGTAATAATATGACTGTGGTAAATATATGCTTTCCGATAAAAAATGCTTTCCCGTGTTAGAAATCACACGTTAAAAAGTAAGACCTCGTTATTCCTTAGCTCGCACAAGTTTCGACTTCTGAGGGTTGTCGTTCGTAGGGGTGCTACAGCTGGTTAACGGAAAAACAGATTTTAAACAGGCAGATAGACAGATATAGTCAATAGCTGTATTCTTGAAAAATTTTTCCCAACTCAATGGAAAATTGCGTGTTCCCAAAAACAGCTGATATTTTAGACTACAAAGATCTCAGACCCATAAGTATTCTACCCACCATGTCTAAGTTATTGGAACGCATTTTGAACAAATAAATCAGGGAATATATAAGTAACTTTAATGCCTCTTTTTCAGTCGGGTTTTAGGCCTATACATAGCTGTACAATAGCTTTGCTTAAAATAACGAATGACATATTGGCAGCAACAGATACAGGAGACATCTCGTTATTGATCTTACTGGACTACAGTGAAGCGTTCGACTCATTGAATCCAGAAATACTTATATCTATGTGCTCAATTATATTGACTTCTCTAAAACAGCCGTTAAGATGATGCAAGAATACTTCACAAATAGACATCAAATGGTGAAACTCAAAGGCGAACTAGCTGAATCGGTGAAATTACTGCGCGGTGTTCCGCAACGATCTATATTTGGGCCTTTGCTCTTCAGTTTATATACCTCAAATATACTGACTAAGATCAATCTCTGTAAGTATCATGCTTACGCTGATGATGCCAAACTTTATGTATCGTTTAAATCAGAATTGCTGAATGAAGCTGTTGCTGACATCAATACTGAACTTCAAAACATTTATGATTCTTCTGTGAAACACGAACCGAAACAGAATCCTAATAAAACGCAGGTTCTTATGTTTGGTCCCAAGTTATTATGCCAAAAGTATTTACTTCAAGTAAATATTTCTCTGAATGGTTTAACTCTAAATATAGTACCGGAGGCAACAAATCTTGGCTTGATGTTGGATAATAATTTCAGGTTCAAAAAGCAAGTTTCATTATATATCCAGAAAGCTTACGCGAACTTAAGATTAATTTACCCTCACCGAGCATACCTAAATACTCAGACAAAAACCAATTTATGCCAGACTCTCATCCTTTCACAGTTCACCTACTGTTCACCTGTATATTTTCCCTGTTTAGATAGTCTTAATAGTCTAGATTTGTGCAGGATACAAAAAGTCCAAATTTCCTGTTTACGCTACATCTATGTCATTCGTAATTTCCAGCATATTTCTCATAAGCTTTATCAGTCGCAATGGCTATCAATGAAGAATCGTTTCTTATTGCAATCTCTAACCTTATTTCAACAAATCACCGCAGTATCTTCATGATAAAGTTCGATTTCATGAAAATGAACATGAAGTGAATATCCGACACAAAAATACAATAATTGTCCCCCACCACAGCACTGTTTGAGAGATCGTTCAGTTTTTCTATCTACACTCATTACAATAGTCTACCCACACACCTGAAAAAATTGAAACTGCCACGAGCTTCAGGCTCGTAACTTGGCTATATGAAAAACAGCTATCGTGCAACTGAAATCTTGCATGAAATGCAAAAATTCAAATCATTCTGTAAGCATTATGAATTACCCCTCTTTTATTCCTTTCAATTTTTCTCTCTCTCTCTCTTACTACATAAGCACTAATACTTTTAAGTTTTGTATATTGTAAAGAAGTTGAATGGAAGAGCAGAATTCTGCGTGTTGCACAAGCTTGCCTCCTGAATTCCGCTCCGAGATTTTACCAAACCCATTGTTTCTTCCTTTGTGTACTTTCTTTTTTATCTTGGTAAATAAAAGACATTATTATTATTATCATTATTATATTGAGAGTCATCAAATTAGGGTTTTTAGACAAAACACAAGCACTAGGGGAAAATCCTCAAGGCGCTCTAAGAGCCGTGCCTGTGTGAAAGTAGCGATTCACATTGGATATGAATCGCTGGAGATAAAATAAATTTGGAAAAAAGTTCTCAGGAAGTTTATTCCACATGAACGCAGTTCTCCAAATTAAAGAGTTCTCAAACAGTGGAGTTCGAGGTATTCTGAGTTGAACCTCAAAACGATGAGCAGCCACAGTCCGTCGCATATTTCTGATATGTACCGCTCTTGGTGTAATCAAATGTGCCACGTCACTTGAACACTTCCCGTAAAAGTATCTAAAGAAGATACACAAATCTCCAACCTTTCTTCGAACAATACTCCAAAAGTCTGATCTGAGCTTTATAAAGCATAACAAGTTGTTGAGGTGTTTACAGTTTTCTGGTTCTGTTCCAAGCTTTCGAGAAACGGCATTCGCAATTCCAGCGACATGATTGTGCCAAGACATATTGGTGTCCATTTTAACCCCCAACAAACTTATCGAAGCAGAAAGCGGAATTGTCTGTCCTGACATAATTATATCCGGTTCAGAGACATTTCTATTTTTGGAGAAAACCAATGCCTGGGTTTTTGTGGCTTTGAATTGAACCTGGTTAGTTTCACTCCGATTCGAAATCACTTCCAGATCCCCATTAAGATATGCAACCTCTGCTGCCGGTGAAGATGTGGATCCGCAGCCGATGTCCTGGAATCCAATTGGAATGATAAGACCAGTGTGCTGTGGTCAGCAAAGCAATATATTGGATTCTTGGTTTTTTTCAATAAGTCATTGATATACAATAAAAAGAGGGTTGGAGATAATATGGATCCCTGGGGAACACCAGCATTAATGGTAATAGTATTCGAGAGATATCCATCGATGACCACTCGCAGGAAACGATCTTTCAGGAAACTGGAGAGCCATACACAAAAAGGTAATCAAATGTGTGTCATTGTTGAGTAAACAACGGAATGTTGTTTACTCATTCCTCGTTTTTCGATTTCTAAACTTTCGAAAGCAATAAAAACCTGCTGTTATGAGAAGTTATCAACAATTTCAATCATTTCTCATTTATTCTGCAGCCGGTTCCTGAAGCATTTTGAGCGACAGGGGACTTGTCTACGCAACCAAATATATGAAACACGGCGAGTGGTCCTTACAGCAAGTTATTATAGCCCATTCAGTTTTCCAACATACTTTCTTTCGAAATCCTCATAGCTCATGCCGCAAATCTCATACTTTTTCTCTTCCGTCTCCTTTTCGTCATATAATGTTAGAAATTCTCTATGGATATCAGAATGATTGATGTTACCAGAAGCCGAAGGCTTAATCTCATTTCGTGATTTTCAAGCAGGAAAAGATTTTGCTGGTTACATACCGAATGCGAATTGATTTGAAGTAAATAAAGGCGCTGTTATTATCATTAATATTATTTGTTATCTCCGGTTAATGAAGTTTATCTTATTATGAAACACTTTCTTTAGCATATTTTTACAGGCCCTTAAGTTTATTCGACAAAGTGCTAAGAGCTTCGCGTAAAAATATTTTTGTTGTTCAAAATGTTTCTTGGTGATTTTCAAAGTTGGAAGAACAAATCAAAAAGACATGAATGAAATGGTGAAATTGATGAAAATACTGGAAATTACCGGACATACCTATTCGGATGCGTTAGTTAAAAAAATAAAATGAGAAAAATTAATGAGCAATGAGTATTCGAAATTTAAAAATGTGAGAACGCTAACTTTTGAAATTCTGACCTGAAATTGAAATAAGTGAAGTTTTGAATATATACAGACAACAAAAACAAAATGATAATAAAATGAAATCAACATAAATTATGAAACATGCAAAAAAAAATTAAAAAACAAAAAAAAACATTATAAACCAAGTTACTTCACGACGTTTTGTTTGTTAGTATCCATAATCGCATAGTCATAGTCATAGTCATTTATTTTCACCCTTTGTCATACAAAGTACATAGGCACGTCTTACAAGTAATATTTCATAAAGGAACACATAAATATGTAGGTATATACAAAAAACATAATTATGATTTGTCGAATAAATAACACAGAAGTATTACATTACTTCTTACCCAATTGGAAGTAACAGTTTCGGACACAGCATCCTAGAAATTTCGCTGATGAATCCTAGAGGTAATCTCGTTCTATGTGCCAAGAATTGCATTTACCAATGACATACGACTGCGGCAAATCCTATCTCGATAAAGCCAAGAGGCCATTGGCAAACGCAATAAAAATTCCCATAACATCGAGTGATTCGAAGCTGAAATCATCCACTGGCGACACTGGTTTGAAATAAAGTTCAAAGAAGCTGAGTACATGCTAGTGTAGAGATATGCAAATTATGGAAACCACTAAATAAGTGGGAAAGCAGTGTGCCTTGCGCTGAACCAGAAACGGGAGGAGGAAAAGGAAAATAGGAGCAGAGAAAGAGCCTAAGTGACCTATAAATATCTAGAATATTGTTAGTATCCAGTCATCACCGGATCGCTGAATTTGAAAGCGAAGTGCGAATATTAAATAATCGCAAGTTTGTACCAATATCATATGGAATTTTATGTTTTTTCCTATGAATTACCCTAAAATGTACCGTTTTCGAGTACATGTTCCATGCATATACTCGAATTTCACTTACTATAAATATAGTTTAAAAACTGAAAAACACGCTTTTAAAGAAAATCGAACTAAAAAGTTAAAAATAGTTTTTCAAATAAGCTTAAAACAATAACGAACGAAAAATACTAGTAGGTATTATTGTAAAAAAAGCGACGGGCGCCTGATATACAAAAATATGGCACAAAGCGCCCACATTTTTTTCACAATAATATTAGTATTTTTCGTTCGTTATTGTTTTGTTGTTGATGTTTTGATTTGAAGTTTCATTCAAAATATTGATGGACTAAAAATATTTTTTCAGTGAATAATTTCATTTTTCAAATCAATCTTTTGATTTGATATGTATGTCAAGCACCTTAATTCTAATTTTTCGATTTTTTGAAATATTTGAGTAACTAAATTTTTAGGTGTACAAGTTACGATAAAGTTTTTTTTGTTGAAATCCATATTCTGATTTGCTTTCAAACAATCGGATTAGATTTTAAAATGTATCTTCCGTTTCGTTCAAAACTTTTTAATGTACTGAATCACGGGTAATTGTGTAAATATTTAAATATTTCATTTGTAGTACAAAATTTCGCTAACACTTATAATTTTCAAAATATGTTTTTTATTTTGATTTTCTTTTGAACAACCTATCAAGGAGGTTATGTACAGCGCCATCTGCCCGCGAATAGATCAAGCAATAATGCCGATAATTCTGTCAATACAGATCCCGGGCTTGAAAGTTACAAACAAATATACATACATACAAACAAACATACATACATACATACAGGGGAAGCTAATATAAAGCGTGTAATAAATAAAATATACTCCAATCAATAATACAGAGTCGGCGTCAAGTGTTTTGAAGCATCACCATTATGATTTGAATATAAGTAGATCAGAAAGTTCTAAATCGTAGTGACCGCTGGATCGAAGGGAAGATTATTATAAATTTTCTCCCGCCAAAGGTGATCTAAATGATTGTAGTCTTAGCATAACCAAAACATATTGAGAATTCGATTAGTATAATCTAGGCTTTAAATAGACTCAAAATCTCAATTTAAGGATCACAGGAGTTTCTGATTGATTGACGTTTCTTTCTGTTTGGTTCTTGAACAATTGAGTATATTGATATATGTTTTTTTGTTCCAGGGCCTTATTGATGAAAAGAGGTGAAATGTACAGAGTATTAATTTGCTTGACTGCTCTATTTTCGCTAACAGCGTGTGAGGCCTACTACTACACCATTGCCTGGACCGAATATATACATGAGATTGACAAAGATTGCAAGGGAAATATAGGACCGGGAACAAACATTCATGACTTATTTTTCGTAGATGACAGACCAAGAAATTTGAGCTATCCCACCTTCTGTTGCTCTGATTATTATATCCGATTTTCTAATTCATCAGTGCCGACGATGGCGACTTTTACATTCGGTACCCGACCACAATATATCAAGGGCGTCACAATGAGTAATACTAATATTTCGAAAATTTTACCAGGAACTTTCAAGGAACTGGAGAATTTGAATTGTTTAGATCTCTCGCATAACAATCTCAGAATGATAAAGGAAGGAATATTCAACGGATCGACCCATTTGCAAGACTTGAATCTATCGAATAATAATATAATATATATATCTGAGAAGGCTTTCGAAAAAACACCTCTGCGTAATCTTTTTTTACAAAACAACATGCTTTCGTCAATGGAAAACAATTTATTTTCATGGCAGAGGTTGACACTGATTTCAATAAATTTGTCGAATAATTTTTTGAGAGTAATCAACGATACTTTTATTGACATGAATTCATTGATGACACTGAATTTGAACCAGAATAATATTGATATCGTAGATATGGCTAGTGTACATTCAATTGAAATACATCTCAGGAATAATAATGTCTCCCAGGTTAAAGCTCTGGCGAAAAAGACAAAACTCATCGACTTTGGAGGAAATAATATACACTCTCTCGAGGATTCCAGTAACGGTTTTATCAATTCATCAGTTTTGGAACTATATTTGAGTAGAAATGGAATTCAGCTCAGTGAAAACTCATTTGTCAGCATAGCTAACTTAACACATCTTCATCTGGATAACAATAACATCAGTGAAATCCTTAGTAGCGCTTTCAGACCTCTGAGGGCCTTGGTTTTTTTGGATCTTTCACATAACAATATTGTACAGTTTCAGTATGGTACCTTTGAACTCATGTCCAACATTCAGTATTTAAACATTTCTTATAATAATTTGACAGAATTGCAAATACAGCTTTACAGTTCTTTGGGAAAACTGAAAGAAATCGATTTCCGAAGAAACCAAGTTAGTAAACTGGATGTTGAAACTCTTCTTTCTCATTGCCCCTACTTACAGAAGATTAACCTCAATGAAAATATTTGGAAGTGTGAGACATTAACGAATATTGTGAAATACTGTGGGGATAAAAATGTGGATGTTGTTGCAGGAAATTCGACTGATTTCGATAATGTTAGGGGAAATCCATGTTTTAATGGTGACCTTGAAATGAACGAATACGACGATAATGAAGTTTTTGAGAACAACCATTTTTATGAATATCTCCTGAGTCTGAAGTTAGGCCGTGACCTGCATTACAAGAATAGCGTGATTAATAACCTTTTCAATAAATATTTTGAGAACAATATTGTTAGCAAAAATGTTCATCCTCTTATATTCAGCATTCCAGTTTCATTATCACTCATATTCATTTTATTAGTTGGTATGATTGTTTTATTTTTGAAAAAGAGTACCCTCTTTTTACATTTCGTTCATCATCGTATGTGATAATATATTTTTTAATTCTCTTCAGAAATTCATTAGATTGTAAAAAGTGAAACACTTTGCGGACATATAGGTAAGAAATGAACATAAAGAAGAGCCCAAAATTGTCCAGAAATGAGTAGGAACATAACAAATATTATTATGAGGAATAAAACTTTCTGTTTTATTTTACACTTGTATTTGTGACTAACGTTACTGCAGTTTCGTCCTATAAGGATATTTTTAAACGAATACAGTAAATTGAAAATATGATAGTTCGTACTCGAACCTCTGACGTAAAATGAGTCTATTGAAAAATACTTTCCCAACACCAGAACAAAAATTACCGTCTCTCGACGCGCGTCTCGGGAGATCATTATAACTAAATGTAACTACTATGTTAATGTTTTTATATTCTGGAGGCCTAACTACTACATGGTTAGTATTATATAACTACTACCTGTTATTGATTCTCAACAATTTTAAACATTTCCCACTTATTTGCAATTTGTATCACGAGAGGTAACCAGAGAGAAGACAACCTTTTAGAGACAGTTTCGCAAGATTGCGACACAACCTAATTGATGGTGGTTAATTTGAAAAGAAAAAGCCAAAATTATATGAATCAAATAGGGATAAGGGTTGAAAAAAATGGTCGTCTTAGGAGCTGTTGAGAATAATCCAAAAACATCCACGCGAATTTTGAAAATATCAACAGGCCTACCAAAAAATAACTTTAGAAGAATTTTAAAGAAATAGAAATTCAAGGCATATACAGGACCAGAACAGTGTATCAACTCAGACCAGGAGATTTTGAAGCATGGCTCTTTGCCTGGAAAACCAAGTGCGTGATTTTTCGTTAAATTGTATTTGGACAGACGAAGCTTATGTGAGGAGTACCGGCATTTTCAACTGATACAATTCTTATACTTGGGCA
The DNA here is from genome assembly GCF_025532065.1 of Leptinotarsa decemlineata. Lineage (NCBI taxonomy): Eukaryota > Metazoa > Arthropoda > Insecta > Coleoptera > Chrysomelidae > Leptinotarsa > Leptinotarsa decemlineata. The sequence goes on along the minus strand of NW_027412668.1, from coordinate 16,947,709 downwards.
CAACAAAATCCTCATTCTATTGTGGAGGAGAAAAGTCAAGAAAGATTTGGACTTAGTGAGTGGGCAGGTGTTTTCAGTGGTAGAATTATCGGCCCGTTCATTTATAATGGCACTCCCACATCTCAGAGTTATTTAGAAATTTTAAGGCAACATTTTAAACCACTTGTTGATGAATTGCAACTAATGGAGTTCAGAAAAATATATTTCCAACAAAAGGGGGCTTCGCCACATAACAGTGCAATTGTCACCAATTTTTTGGCTACAAATTTTGATAATAATTGGATAGCCAACCAAGGACCCCACCGTTGACCGGCCAGGTCAGCGGACCTAACGTCTATGGACTTTTACCTCTGCGGAAGTTTAAAAGATCTTATTTTTAAATTGCCGACCAATTCTAGATACGAATTGGAAGCGGCAGTGATGCAGAGTTTTGCTTCTCGCACTCCTATTTAACTAATCAAACGTTCAGAAAAGGTGTCGCATGTGAGTAGGAGAAGCTGGTGGACATTTCGAACACCTTCTCAAAATAAATATATTTCATTGTTTGTTCTTTATCATTATTATTATTGTTGTTATTAGTAGTAAATATAGTATAAATCTTTATCAATTTTATTGAAACTATACGTTTAAATTACTGGCGTAAAAAGCTTTCTCTCACATTTGATAGCAACTACTGAACAATTTCCTTCTGATTGATCGCCGCGTCGTCTAAAGCCTACTTGTTCAAAGTGGGCGTTTCAAAGTCTACACGAAAAAACCAAAAGCTCTATATTTCAAAGATGACTCTAGCAAATCATAAAGTAAGCTACATTTGTGGAAAGGTGATTTAAAGCTCTATTGAAATATGCGAAATATACAGGGTGTCTCTTGAAAAAATAGTTTTCCATCAATAACTATTGATATATTCATTTGAAAAAATAAGTTTTTTTACACCATTGAATTCTACGTAAAAAAGTGCTTCGAAAATGTTTTCATACAAACAAAAAATTTTTGACAGGAAAAAAAGCTACAGCAACTTTTCAAAAATGTATATTTTCGAAAAACGTGCTGTTACTCAGAAACGATGGTAGATATCCATATCCGGTTTTCACTATTTAGTTTGTCATAAAATTTGACCGTCAGACACAGCCACCAGTTTTCATCTACTTTGAAAACAGCAGTTTCCCTTTGAAAGTGTCCAATTTTTCCCATGTACAAAATTATGTAAGTACTCATAATACTTGCTTATAAGATTGGACTTATTTTTTGTTGGTAGGATTTGAACAATATACTCTACTTCAGAAAAAAATATTGTCTTTATAATGGTTTTTAAATAAATAAAAAGGAATCGTTTATATGATTGAATTCATTTATTAATTTGGCCAAACAATCTTTAACATCCGATTCAGTGATTTTTCAAATCGATAAATTCATGAATCATGGTTCGTGATAGCTGTAATGTACATTTTTGGAAAATGTTCAGTGAGTTAAGCATTTTGTATTCTGATCAAGCGCCTCTCAAGTCAAACTTTCTTCTCCGCCTCCGAAAAATATGAACGACGTGCCATTCGATTCGGAATAGTGTGAAGATGATTTTTGAAAAAAGTCAAGTACCGCTTGCAAAAATTGCAAAAGACATTTTTCAAATTTGAAAAACGTTCAAAAACAGCGACAAAAATACATACTTCTTACTTGTCTCTAGTTCACAACAACGATACCAGAGGCAGTATCGTTTATTATGAATTACCTAGTCAGAAATAAAAAATCTCCGTTATCATGTCTTTATGTATCTTGGCAATGCTCAACTTCAGAAAAAAATATTGTCTTTCAAATGGTTTTTGAATAAATAAAAAAGAAATCGTTTATATGATTGAATTCATTTATTGATTTGGCCAAACAATCTTTAAAATTCGATTCAGTGATTTTTCAAATCGATAAATTCACGAATCATGGTTCGTGATAGCTGTATTATACATTTTTGGAAAATGAATGTTTTTGAACATGTTCAGTGAGTGAAGCATTTTGTATTCTGATCAAGCGCCTCTCAAGTCAAACTTTCTTCTCCGCCTCCGAAAAATATGAACGACGTGCCATTCGATTCGGAATAGTGTGAAGATGATTTTTGAAAAAAGTCAAGTACCGCTTGCAAAAGTTGCAAAAGACATTTTTCAAATTTGAACAACGTTCAAAAACAGCGACAAAAATACATACTTCGTACTTGTCTCTAGTTCGCAACATCGATACCAGAGGCAGTATCGTTTATTATGAATTACCTAGTCAGGAATAAAAAATCTCCGTTATCATGTCTTTATGTATATCTTGGCAATGCTCAACTTCAGAAAAAAATATTGTCTTTATAATGGTTTTTGAAAAAATAAAAAAGGAATCGTTTATATGATTGAATTCATTTATTGATTTGGCCAAACAATCTTTAAAATTCGATTCAGTGATTTTTCAAATCGATAAATTCACGAATCATGGTTCGTGATAGCTGTAATATACATTTTTAGAAAATGAACGTTTTTGAACATATTCAGTGAGTTAAGCATTTTGTATTCTGATCAAGCGCCTCTCAAGTCAAACTTTCTTCTCCGCCTCCGAAAAATATGAACGACGTTCCATTCGATTCGGAATAGAGTGAAAATGATTTTTGAAAAAAGTCAAGTACCGCTTGCAAAAGTTGCAAAAGACATTTTTCAAATTTGAAAAACGTTCAAAAACAGCGACAAAAATACATACTTCTTACTTGTCTCTAGTTCACAAAATCGATACCAGAGGCAGTATCGTTTATTATGAATTCCCTAGTTAGGAATAAAAAATCTCCTTTATCATGTCTTTATGTATCTTGGCAATGCACAGTAAACAAGTGTATGAATGTAATATCCACATATGGAATAAATTTTCCTTCTATAATACTTTGAAACTTGAAACAATAATATTGATCTTCAGGTCTAACATAAAACAATAATATCAATTATTTTATTTTTATAAAACAGTAAGCATCAAACCTATACTTATTAATCATTTGATAATTATTATTTCCATTGTCTGCAGCCAGCATTTGTTATTACTTGAATAGAAGGTTTGTATACGACCACAGCATAATTGTTACTTATGCTGTGATACGACTAACCCTGATTTGAATTAGATTCAGAGGTTACCACTAGTTAGCAGGCGAGCTTTATCACTTCCATAGACTAACAACCATTGGACTGGCCTTCAGAACGAGGTGATTGAGGAGCATTAATCAGTTGTTCTCTTGAATGTGAGCTAAAGAAAGAGACATATTGTGGAAAATAGAATAATCTGAGTCATATATCAAAGTTAATTACGTACCAGGTCACAGAATATACATTAGTTAGTACCTTGATCATATATTATTTCATCTTTCAGTCTCTTTCTCTTAAGGTAGTATGCAAGTTATCAAGTAGCGAAGTGATAGGATGGCCGGTCCAAAGGTTATAATACCTATGTGCTTCTGTCAATCGTTCTGTATATAAAAATTTTCAGGCGCATCTGTCAACCGAACTGTTACCACTCCGCCATTTCTGGTTAACCAACTTGGGAAACGGAACGTGGCACAGAATGTGACAAAATTAGACAAAGAGGGCAAGTCAAAGTAGAAGAAATGGAAACCAATTTTGAAATTTTACGTCGGTGCTGCAGCGTTGCCAGATGCATTTTTTTCTTTGAAGAATTTGATTGTGACTTGATGAAATAATAATTTTCTGTTCATATTATGAGAAATCTGGACAAATATATATGTTAACAAGGACCAGTCACTGATAATTTTAGTGATCGATCAGTTTATTTTTATATGTTATACTGTTTTCTGAAGAACCCTAATAAAGAAAGAAAAAGTTTAAAATCCAGAAAAAGTTAAAAAATGAAAATAATGACAAGTTAGTGGTTTTGTTGCAGATTTACAAATAGAGTAAGTCGCCCTAAGTGGGTGGTACCTTTCAATTTTTTATAGAATCTATACTCATTTCTTTGTACTCATTATAATGAAAATATTAAAATGGCACACCATTGGAATTGGCCGCGGTGGTGGTGCGCCCGACTCACGATCGGAAGATCGTAGGTTCAATTCCACCTCGACCAGATATTTTTCTCGAGAGAATTTATCTGGTTGAAGCTGGGATGATTCCGCAACCGTGTTAGGAATCACACGTTAAAAGGTAAGAGCTCGTTAGTCCTTAGCTCGCACAAGTTCTCAACTTTTCAGAGTTTTCGTTCGTATGGGTGCGACAGCTGATTGACGGAAAAACAGATTTATTTTTTTAAACAGTTCAAACTCGTGTATATTATACACACGGTAAATATTCGTTTTGAGGGCACCCGGCGATTTTGAAAAAAATTTTAGTGTACATGCGTATTTTGATGCGTAGATTACGAATCCGAAAGAAAAAAGCGGCGCTCTCCCTTATTTACAAAGTTACGGCCCTTCAAAGTTCAGATAAGGGCAACTTTTCAGCCTTCTTTTTCACAAGATAAACTATTCAAAAACAGAAGCATTTTATTCACTAGGTTACCTTTACACCTTAATTCTCCTCAATTGACACTTTTCAATTCAACAATCAACATTTATCTTATAAAAAACTTAATTTAAAAACGAATGCACCATCAGTCGTACCAACTATGCCATTAACCCTAAAAACGTAAAATACAGAGATATATAACTAAAAAGCAGCTCCGTAAATTTTTTAACATTCTTATTGGATAATAGTTTATTGTTGAGGTGAAAAGTGTCAAGGAAGGAGGAATAAGGTGTGAAGGTGACCCAGTGAATAAATGCTTGTGTTTTTGAATAGTTTATTTTGTGAAAAAGAAGGCTGAAAAGTTGCCCTTTTATAAATAACTTTATAAATAAGAAAGAGCACCGCTTTTTTTTTGGATTCGTAATCTACGCATCAAAATACGTAAGTATACTCAAAAATTTTTTCAAAATCGCCAGGTGCCCTCAAAGCGAATATTTACCGAAAACAACTTTTTTCGGTTTACCTAGTTTGAAACTGACTTTTCATGAAAATAAATTTCTCATTTTTATGTACAAACAACAACTGACTCAACTGTCTTTTTTCAAAATTAATCAACAATAATATATTTTTCAGGTAAGCGCTGCACGCTATCCAAAATTCTGGTTAGTAGTGGTTAGGAAGTGGTTATTTTTTCAACATGAACTAAGTGAAAAGAATGGTCTTATGACCCTTTTTGTAAACTTACCATAAAAAAAACATAATAGCATCGGTGCCATTCGCGCTAATTCTGAAAACATATGAGTTAGTCTGGCGTTAAAACAATGGTTAAACATTTTTGTATCTAAAGACATCTAAACAGTTTATCGCATTATCTAGAAAATTGAGAGAACTTCATCTGGCAACACTGTATTGCTAAGCAGTCTGAACTTGAGCCTCCTTGAGCACTCAGACTCAGCACTCCAATCAGTCTAATCTCCAATTACCAATTTGGACATTGACTCTGGAATTGAGTTTCCCAAGTTTTCATAATTTAGTACTGCTTTCAATAGTTTTGCAACCATGGCGTACTGTATGCGAGTTTTGCATCGCCAGGTGAGTGCTAGAAAATGCACATGATGTATTTACAGAAATTGTACATCTCAAAATGATTCCTTCAATTTTATTGATATCAATTGGCTTGAGAATTGGGAAAAAACCTAAATTATGTAACGCATATTTGAGGCGTGCCATTGCAAAACACGCTATATTCATTCTGGTCAATATTCTAAGAAACCGTGGATTCTGCATATATGCTGGTTTCTTCACAAAATTTCATGGATTATCAATTTTTTTCTAAAAACGAATATAGCGCATTTTGCGATGCCACACCTCAACTCAGAGTTGTATTTTTAACAAGTTTTTTCGAAGAATTCATTATGTGTTTTCAATATTGAAATTTTAATAATTATAACCATTTCTTTCAGGGTGGCAAAGCCAGCAGTCTTCTTTTCTCTGAGATACAGTCAAGATGCTTTCATGTTTCACCTTTAACTGCAGCTGCGGCCAAAGTTGCTATGAGCAGATTTGATAAAGACCCATTGCCATATGACAAACTCTCGAAAAATCTTGAAGTTGTGAAGAAAAGATTGGCAAGACCTCTAACTTTATCTGAAAAAATTTTGTATTCCCATATTGATCAGCCTGCAACACAGGTATATATGAAACATAGAAAATAGAACACATTTGTTTTTTAAAATTTCATTTTTATGATCTTTGAATATTTCAATCAAACTTTTTCTATTTTAAATTTGTAAATAAATTTTATTTTATTATGATGTGATTGAGGAATTCAAAATACTATACATATTAGTGATAAAGTTTGATAATGCACATCTTATGTGATTACATAACTGTTTCAATGAGTTAGGTTAGGTTATCTTTTTTGACAGCTGCATTTGAGTTGATGCAAGGAATGTTCAGGGCATGCTCCAAATGACCTTATAGCATTTAATTTGAAACTCAAAGCAAGATATGTTGCATTTGTTCAGGTGGCATTTAAAAACCCTGCCAATGCACTCAATGCCCTGCCGCTCGATGAGGCATCAACTTGAATGCAACTATTGATGATCAGAATCCATATTGAATTCCAAAAGTAATAATAGATTGATGCAGCGTGATGAGCCATAGATACCTGATTCTTAAATTTCAAATAAATGAACGCTTATTATTCTTATTGCCAGCAATATGTAACTGGATGAATCCAAATTTATTGTTCAGTCACTCTTTTGAAGGACTCAGGTTCAAGTGTCCTAAAGACCCTTCCTCAGATGAAAAGCTTCAAGTTTATCAGCTGATATGTGGAGTTGAGTGGCCTCAAAATATGGAAACATTTCATGTCCTCAAAGTACAAAATTGACAAACTTAACTTAGGATATGTCATGGAGCACAACGATGGAAATTTCTCATGGAATTTGTTTTTTGATGGCCAATACTTGATGAAAATGTATTGAAATTTGTTTCAATTATAATATAATAACACTTGTAAGATACTAATATCACAATATTTTTGACAAAGAGAGTCACAGATTATAGAATAGAAGATTATTTAAACATATTTATAAAAAACATTAAAGACAAACTTCAATATCAGTTAGATCAGGGTAATATAAGTTAACTTGTGATTCTGGTCCAACTGGGTGATTAATTTCCAAATGGTTAGGTCAACTAAATGCATTTTTTTCATGGACAAACAAATTCAAACATTTTTTACAATTCATCTTTTGGCAGAGGAGCATGATTTCAGTCATGATTTTGAAGTTTTACATTTGGAAGATAAATTCATCAAATTCATTCTTTTGAAGCAGCTTACAGAGAAATGTCGATTATCTTTAAAAATTATTTTCTAATGATAAAATTGGCAATTACTTAGATTTCATTTGAGGTTAGCAGAAGAACCCAGTCAGTAAATGACTGATTTCATTGGTTATTCCAATGAAGTATTTTCGAGTAAAACAAAAACATTGATTGTTTATATTCAAACAATGGATATTAGTGAATGATTACACTTACAACCTACTCAAACATTAATAAAATTAAATATATTCTGACTAAAATCAGTCTTTACAGTGAACAAAGTCAGTCTCTAACGTCTCATGATTAGTGAAAAACAGAAACAAATTTCATAAGCTTCTTCCTCTTACACACCACAATAGCTTAAGCCCCGAAAATGTTGGAAACTTTTTTATATGGATATAAACATTTCATTTTGTGATCTAGGAGAGGGAAGTGTCTATCAGAAAGTAAAATATAGGTATAGGTTACGTCTTGATAATATGGACACTGATCTAAAGTAATTCATAGACTTTTGTGACATAAATCTCTTGATACTTAACATAATTTTTTTTCAAATTTGAACTAGCAACTTCATCGCTTGGGAATGATTTAGTAAAAAAGGCAACTAATGAATTTTTAGGGTTCAAAATTCAGGAATCACATTATCATGTTGAGTAAAAAAAATCGTATCAGCAGGTTTGGGTCTTAGAGCAGTCATAATTGAACTAGGGTATCAGCCAATCCTAATTATGCCTTGATAGAGTGTCAATTGCGACAAAGAATATAATTTTGGGGCTTATATAGTGATGAACTTTTTCAGTTGTACGTATCAAAAGCGAAATTGGGAGATTCATGATTTTACTCAGAAAATAGGTCACAACACCCATTTCGCAGATATCCTCAAAAAACCGATTCTAGTTTGGCGAAAAATATTTCATATACATTGGTGTTGAAATATATTGTAAACTGCCTGCAACTGTGGGGTGTACTGAATGAAACAGTGAGTCATATTTGAAATGAATTTGATCTGGCATGCCTACTATAATTTGGACTAATTTTATGTTGAAGCACCTTAAGTACAACAATTTCAAAAAAATTAATTTTGTGACACTTGTGATTGTCAAATTAACTGTTACTTATTTCATTTCAACAAATTCATTTTTTACGTTCATTCAATTTCATCATTCCTATTTTTTGTACTGTGTACTTTTTTGTCAATAAGATGTTATTTTTTCAAATGATAAACATATATTGTCTCTGTTCCTTTCCTGTTTTTTGGGTCATCTACTTGAACACAGTTGATCATTGTTGCTATCATGTCTCCTCATTATCTGAAAGATTTTAACTCTACAAAAGAAAACATACATATGTACCTTGTTATGCAATAGATAATTCAATATGCCAGCAGGCACTTATGAATTGTAATACAAATATTAATAAAAGATAACATTTCGATATGAGAGGATCCATACCAAAGTTCTAATTAAAGGCTGGAGATCTAATGTAATCAACAACTTTCTTGCATAAAACTTTTTACGTGAAGAATACCCAAGACTTGTATCATTTTCTGTGGGCAAAATGACAGCAATGGATCAGCAATACATTTCAGAGTTTTGATCTTTACAAAAAACATTTACATTCAGGACTATATACTACGTATATATTTATATAAATACACACATCGGAAAAGTCTAGGGATATTTTTAAAAATGGCAATAATTTTTTTTTAGATCGCTTTAGGGAAAAAAAAGTTGACGGGTGATTATTAAACGAATGTAACTTACAACAAAATTTATTAAATGGTCAAAAATACTGAGTGCGCATATAAGCAAAACTAAAAAAAATATGGCTCTTCTTTGGCACCCCGAAAAAAAATCATAATACAAAAAAAATTGGAATCAGTACAAAGTATGGCCTCCACGCTGGTTTATTACGGCCCTACATCTATCGTGCATCGACAAAATGAGATTGTCATTGTCTTGTTGAGGTACATTTGCCCATTCAGCGATTAAAAGCTGTCTCAATTGAAACGTTGTGTGAATGTTCCCCATATGCGGAGTAATTCTTCGTTGAAGCATGTCCCACACATGCTCGATGGGATTCAGGTCCGGTGATTGTGCTGGCCATGGCAATACATCAACTCCTTCGTTGGTGAGCCAGTCAGTCACTAGACGCGCGACATGTGGACGAGCATTATCGTGCATTAGGTGGAAGTTTTCACCAACAGCACCAGCAAACGGACGGACGATAGGTAGAAGAATGGTGTCGAGGTACTGTCGAGCTGTGAGGGAGCGATTTGGAAAAACGAGATCGGTTCTGCCGCCGATCATGATTCCGCCCCATAGCATTACTGTACCACCTCTGTATGTGTGGACTTCCTGGACGTGTCTCAAACGTTCATTATTTCAGGTCGTCTCCACAGTCTTACTCGACGAGAATCTGGATGAAATCCAAATCTGGATTCGTCTGTAAACAAAACTGTGGCCCAATCATTTGCATCCCAGTTTTGATGTTCTTGACACCACTCTATTCTTCTACCGCGATTGCCTCTCGACAAAGGTGGACATCTAAGTGGCCTTCTGTTGTGGAGATCTGCTTCATGCAGTCGATTTCTGACAGTATCACGACCAATGGTTACCTGGTGCGTCTGCTACAACATGTTAACCAACTCAGGTGCTGTGATTGTCGGTTGTCTTCTTGCGGTTAAGACCAAAAATCGGTCTTGAACTGCAGTTGTAGCGCGTCCTCGTCCTGGATGTTGTTCGGCTGGACTGCCAGTTTCACGGAAACGCCGCCACAATCGACTGATAACACTTTGGGAGACCCCCAAACGAAGAGCTATATCATTTTGTCGCATGCCACCTTGAAGAAGCCCTACAGCTCTATTCATCTCAGCCAATGGTAAGTGATGGCGTTCCATGTTAAAGCACAATATTTCCAGTTTAATTGCTGAGCAAGAACTGCATAGAATGTACAAACTCGACACTTTCAGATTATTCATTTTAGCCAAAAACCTACAGTTTGTAAAAAACTTGATAAAAGATTAGTTACCGTTTTTGCAGGCTTTGTTCAACCCATAGAAATCTACAGGGTGATCGAGGGTACCAATTTAATCGAAATTAAACGACCTCATGCATTTATTTTTATGATATTTAGTATGTTATAAAAATATCCCTAGACTTTTCCGATGTGTGTATTTCAATATTAACATATGTTCACAAAGAGGATTTGAAGCTTTAATAACTTCTTCTTATTACATGCTAGTCCCAAATGTGGAATTCCCCCTATTTGAAAATACAAATGATTTCGTTTTATTGTATGCATACAAAGGAACATTATTGCCTTATAATAATAATAAATGCCATTAATTGGTGAATACCAAAGGACCATCGACCGAAGTCCTTCAGCCAGTGTAGAATTTTTAAATATTTGCAGTAATTGTTACATATGCTCACATAATAGAATTGAGATACATTAGACCTGTGGAGAAAAAGGAAAAGAATCCATAATAAATTATGAGAGTGATTTGATGTTTTCCCAAATGGTTTTTTCCAGTTATTTGAATTTGGTTAGTTGCCCTTCAGCTCTTTACCTACATAATGCCTGCAGGGTCTCCAAGTTAGTTTTGTAAGTCTGACAGTCTCTCCTTTATAGGTTTCACTTTTATAGTTTCCTACAGCAGTGCGTTTGAGGGATTGTGTAGTATGTTCTGATAGTGACGCATTTTGGTATTACTCCTAAGTGTAGATGTTTCAGCTGTATGGAGATTGTTAAATGCAGGATTATGACAACTTGAATGATATGTATGCATATCTGTTAAAACCTGTTTTTTTGTTAACCAGAAGTGAACGGCAGATCATTTTATATGTTCTAGTGTTGATTTCTTTTTTTTAATGTCAAAGTCTGAAAATGTGTTTATTGATGCATTTTGTTATCACTTTTGTATAGCTGTTCAAGTTGATTTTGTGGTCAATGTTAACTCCTAGGTTTTCAACTGATTATCTGCTTCTTACCATATCTTTGTTGATATTTAATGTAGGTAGCTTCTCTGAAGGGTTGTGAAAAAAATGATAAATTGTTATTTTTTCTGGGTTTGATCTCAATCGCCATTCATTGAACCAGAGCATTGTCCTGTCGATGAGTCTTTGCAGCTACTCTATTGTGAGTGTGCGTTGTGCGAAACTAAGGCAGTGCCCATTTCATTTTTGTCTTCCAAGTTGTGATTGTATTTATCATGGCAGTATATTTTATAGAGAAGCTAATTTTTGGGAGAATACATTTCTGATTCTAACAATAGAGGTTCTGTTCTCAAAATATTTGTTTATTATACATAGAAGATAGATAGGGGTGTTCAATTTCTATAATAAACATAAATATCATGATCACGTTACCTGTTGAGGGAGAAAATGAAGTATTGTGTTAACTGCATTAAAAAAAATCATAAGATAGAAAATCAAATACAAACTAAAGAGCAATGTCAAACAATTACTTTAATCCATGCAGATAATAAATCATACAGAATTAATATATTTGTCTCGAGGAGAGGAGTCTAAAGCTAGACTAAATGAAATTACATCTGAATTGAAGGGGTTATATTTTTAGGAGTGATTAATTTTTGGGAAAGAAAGTTTTTGGCTTTCTACTACTCCATCTCGATACAAAAAAGATGAGGGAATCTTTCAAAGAAAGGAAGGAAGTAATCAATTTGAAAATAAGTAACTCTATACATGGATGTGTAGATAATGCAAAGAAGTAACTTTCAGACACAAACTGAAAGAGAATCCGTAACTTTCAGACACAAACTGAAAGAGAGTCCTCTTGAAACAGCTTCTTTCATATAACATTGAATTAAACGAAAGAAAAAAATCTTTCGAAACACATACTTCTATGTGAACACTGAATTATACAGAAGATGCCTTTCTTTACTCAATTTGTATTTCAAACATTCGTTGTGGAATAAAATCAGATGTCACCCATCAAGCTTATTTCGTGACATTAAAAATCTTAATTCATGAAAGAATTGTGTGTATTTTCTATAATGTTATCCAATTTGGTACTGAAGAGCCTTAGGGCAAGTGTCTTACGGCGAAACATCGATGTATACCAGTGAGGATAACAGTGTTCCATGTAGGTGTAATTTGTTACCATTCATTTAAAGTAGAACTCATGTGAATGATATCTGATTTTATTCCACAACGAATGTTTGAAATATAAACTGAGTAAAGAAAAGTATCTTCTGTATAATTCAGTGTTCCTAGAAGTATTTGTTTCGAAAGAATTGTTTTCTTTAATGTAATTCAATGTTTATATGAAAGTAGCTGTTTCAGAAGGACTTTCTTTCAGTTTGTGTCTGAAAGTTACTTCTTTGCATGATCTACACATCCATGTATAGAGTTACTTATTTTCAAATTGATTACTTCCTTCCTTTCTTCGAAAGATTCCCTCACCTTTTTTGTATCGAGATGGAGTAGTAGAAAGCCAAAACTTTCTTTCCCGAAATTACATCATTATGCAGCTGCTGGTTACGCAACCATCAAAAACAAACAAACGGAAATTCACGGTGAATTTTCAAATTTTTCTCAATAGATTATTTCTTCTGTGGCATTTTAACCCAGCAGGTGTAATATCCTGCATTTTTTGCCTGATTCTGATTTAAAGTCACACACATTACAGGGTGTGTTAATAAGGACTTCAGATTTCAAATAACCCTATATTTGATTTTACCATCCTGTTGAAAACAGATTCCGCAGTATTGACTATTTGAATATTAGAAAAATATTGTTGTCAAATCAGGTTGAGAAATCCGGTTAAAATGCTCATGTCACATTTTCATTGAAAAAATAGACCAATAATTATATTTTCCACAATACCAGCTTTTGAGGTCGATGTGTGAGGTATTTTTGCTTCAGTGTCCAGACCAATAACGTGTGTTTTGCCGACTACTATGCTCGTTCAAATAAAATGTTTCCTCGTCTGAAAATCAAACAGATGTTAAATTGTTATTTCAATTAGGTGAGTACCAGAAGCATTCACTTTTTATATCAAAGACGCCTTTATAAAGATGATCTGTTACCCTTCTGTATCTGTAGAGTAGGGAGGGTGAGTGTAGACCAACAGCACTTAGGCCACATCTGCACCATTGTACATCCTCCTGAGGAGTTGTCCTCCTAGGTCGTCGTCCATCCTGTCCTTTCCAGGAAGGTGGACATGTCACTGGGAGACATCTCCTTTATATCGGCAGGTGAAGGCCAAGACTCGCCGAACACACACTCTCTTTGGCAACCTTGAAGTGTCTCACGGTGGCCTCCTCGAAGGTTTTGGAAGGTTCAGCGACATTACTGTCGTTGCGCGGCTTCTTCAACCTTCTTGGGGTTCCCTCCGTGGAGGTGCACAAGTGAGGAAGCTTTCTTGCAGGGGCAGCTGGTTCCTTGCCTTTAGTCAAGGCGGAGCTCTTGGCGCCCGCTGCAGGAAGTGTCCTTGCTGTTGGAGGTGGAGTGGGGGAGGAGGAGGGTGCACTTATAGTTGCTGCCACTCCTGCCTCCTTCGCTCTCTTTCTCCTTTTGGCCTCGGCGTCGCAAATGCGCTGACGCCTTGGCCTTTGTATTACATCACGAGATGATCTGCTATGTCCAGCCTCATTCCAAGCAGTAGATTGGGGTGGACATTTCTGTTCATCCCCAGCCATTGCCTTAGATTGAGGTGAGCACTTCTGTCCAGCCTCGGGATTGGATTTTGTTTTTGTTGTTTCTGTTTTTGTGTTTGTTTCATTCATGTATGTTCCCACGAGTAGCAAGGGAAAAGTTGATCACCTCTGGCAGATCCCCGCATTACCAGAGGTAGGCTGATTACAATGCGGTTTCGCCCAGTTCGTAACCGCATATCACCCTGCGGCCATTCAGCTGTCGCCACGATTCCTTACACCTTAACTTGGGTAGGCTGGTCCACGGTGGCATGTTTTACAAATGCTTTTGGGGAATTTTAGTTCCCATCACCCTACTTATTTCTGCCACTGACCAGGAGTGCGGCGACCCCGTCCGTAAAGCTACATTGGTTTCCCGGACAGGGCCTTCAGTCCCCTGGCCGTTTCCCTAGCCGTCACCTGGGGACGCGCCCGATAGGTAGCCCAACCCACGGGATCTTTTACCCCTTTAAAAGTGTTCGATACTGAATACTTACCAGTATATTTCCAAACTTCATAGTGTAAATTACTGGCCCTCTTATGTTTACTTTCGATATTTGCTCACCCTGTACTAATTTAAGCAAATTGTGATAAATTTTTTGAATTCACTCAGCAAATATCCAAGTCTGCATACAAAAAAATTAGGATGGTCCAGAGAATATGAAAAATCTAATTTAAAAATCAAATAGTACCAAACCGAAGCAAATGTAGTATTTGTTTATGAAATATTGTGTTTTATAAAATATTATTGCATTTGGAAAGTTAATTGATTGTACTGAGTGTCCCCTATTGACAAACCAATAAAAAATAAAATGACAATAATGTAAAATTTCACATAATCGATTGATTTCAATTTTAAGTTAAAGACCAAATATAGGGCGAGAGCAGTCATTTTCAACTTCATAGTATTTTGCAAACAATTTTTCAAGTTTTTCGAACATCTGATTCTGAAATATCAATGTTCATAACCTAAAATGTTCAGGACTGTTCTTATATATAATTAAATATTTAAAACAATGAATTTTCGAGTGGTATGTCTTTAACCACCACGATGTATGTATTGATATATCTGTGCATTTGTCCATAAGTAACTTATCAAGAGTAATTATTATTATAGGATATCGAAAGAGGAATATCTTATTTGAGACTACGCCCTGATCGGGTTGCTATGCATGATGCCACGGGACAAATGGCCATGTTACAGTTCATTTCTAGTGGTCTGAAGCGGGTAGCTGTACCAAGTACCATAAATTGTGACCATCTTATTGTAGCTCTAGATGGGAGCGCGAAAGATGTTGCTAAAGCTATAGAACTCAACCAAGAAGTATTCAATTTCTTATCATCGGCCTGTAATAAATATGGCCTTGGATTCTGGAAACCGGGGGCAGGTATGTATTATAAGTTTTTGAACAATTTCAAATAATGATTCTGCCTTCTCAAGTTAATGAGTGAATGACATTTTTTTCAGGTATCATTCATCAAATTATATTGGAAAACTATGCATTCCCTGGTTTTTTGATGATCGGAACTGATTCGCATACACCAAATGGGGGTGGTCTCGGAGGACTTTGTATTGGCGTTGGAGGTGCTGATGCTGTAGATGTAATGGCTAATATTCCCTGGGAATTGAAATGTCCCAAGGTCATTGGTGTTAGACTAACAGGTAGTGTAACTAAGAAAGTGATTATTTTGGTCAACTTTTTTCCCTGCATGAATAATAACTGAACAATCGTGGTTTTCAAGCAATTAACTCAGTGGTTTAAAGAACCTCAGTAGTGCTAGGAATCGCACGTTAAAAGGTGAAACCTCGTTAATTCTCAGCCCAAACAAGTTTTAACTTATGAAAGTTGTTTCCCCAAACATTTTACACTCTTTGTGAATACTATGACAGCACTTTCAATAATTTAAATTTGTACAAATATGATTAAACACTTTTTTTAGCAACCCAAAAACATGGGGATATGAAAAATCCATAGATTTTTTCAAGAACGTTAGTTTTTAGGAAAACTTAATCCATAAAGGTTTTATGTTTTAGGGGCAGTTGTTACAGATTATAATAGCATAGTGTGATGATGCTCCTTGTTTGTTGAGATTATCAATCAATCAAAAATGTACTTTATTGTCAAAGAAAAAAATTCTTATTAAGAAAGCTTAAATAAATAAAAAAAACAGTCAATTCACAGTAACTATGGAACAATATAGATTCTAACGCTACATGTAGACAGGACATAAGATTCTACAAAGCAGTTAATAATTGATTTACATGTATAGATAAAATAAATAAATCAGTCGGTTCGACTGAAATTATCATCATTGCACTCTGATTTGATCACAAACTTTTTCCAAAATTAGTACTTTTTCCAAACTGGATTCGTAGAAAACTAATTTATAACTCTAAAAATTATCACTATTTATATCGTAACAGGGTATACTTCCACTTTCCATCAAATATCAATGATTTCGGAAAAAAATTGCTGGAAATTTTTCCGGTCCTGGTCAATGTTCATATGGTTCTCAAGCCACAGTTTGCTTTTTCTAGACTTTCTAAAGCATCCAAAAAAATATACTGACTTCAACAATTTCAGACAGTTGTTGTTCGTCTATGACCATTGTCCAAGGCTTGTCTTTTCTATCAATGGATTTTAAAATTTTTAGATGTATTGTTGATTGAATTTTTTACTTTTTTCATTTTATAGTCTTAGTCTTTATTCATTATCTAACATATGAAAATGGATGTTTGTTGGTTGGTTTGTAAGTGATAAACTTCTACATCGCTCAACCGATCGTGATGATGCTTGACATATTTTTCATAGAGGTTTTTTCTGTAACTCGCCACTAGATGGCGCTGTAGAACAATTTTTTGAAAGCACTGTTCTATAACACTGCACACGCCTAAGTTCGTTGATTCTGATTCTGTCAAAACATTGGAACAGCAGCGATTCAGCAACATAGTACTAATTAGTACTACAACTACCAAATTCTATGCGGGCGAAGCCGCGGGCAACAACTAGTATTATAAAAGTGTAAGTTTTGCTATTTCAAATGACAATTTTTTGGCTAGTCTGGGGAATTTATGTAATGATAATTAAGTAAATTTTATGAAGAATACATTCTATAATATTCTTTGATTCAATTAAACTAAAATATAATGTGAATTTTTTGTGAGTGTAATTTGGAAAAAAAGCTGAAGAAGGTTTTTTAAAAACTATTACTACTGATTTAAGATTCTTCTCCAAAAGGCATTTTGACGTTTTTCATAGCTGTCGGTGCCAATTTTTCTGTTTTAGCAATTGAATTATCATCCTTTGTTTCAGGAAAACTATCAGGCTGGACATCACCAAAAGACATCATTCTCAAGGTTGCAGACATATTGACTGTGAAAGGAGGTACTGGTGCTATTATAGAATACCATGGACCAGGTTGTGATTCTGTGTCATGCACGGGTATGGCAACCATTTGTAACATGGGTGCTGAAATCGGTGCAACTACATCAGTGTTCCCTTACAACAGTCGTATGTCTGACTATTTGAAAGCCACCAGTCGAGCTGAAATTGCAGGTGAAGCTGACAAGTACAAGAGTGTTCTCCTCAGCCCTGATGAAGGTAGGCTCACTTTGGATTACTTTCACTTCAGTAAATTTCAACAATTTTTTTTGCAGGTGCAAAGTATGATCAAGTCATTGAAATCAACCTAGACACTCTAGAACCTCATGTGAATGGTCCGTTTACCCCTGATCTGGCCAACCCAATCAGCAAATTGGGTGAAAATGCCAAAAAGAACGGTTGGCCTATTGATATAAAAGTAGGTCTTATTGGATCGTGTACCAACAGTTCTTATGAGGATATGGGACGCTGTGCTAACATCGCCAAAGAAGCGATGGCTCACGGTGTTAAGTCAAAAATACCTTTCAATGTCACTCCTGGATCAGAACAGATCCGCGCTACAATTGAAAGAGATGGTATTTCTCAAACTCTGACAGAATTTGGAGGAACGGTGAGTTAATAATCACTACAAAATTGTTTCTGGCTGTTAGTGGGTTCGGGATACCTTTCTTCAATTGACAGATCAGGGAAGGTCTTCAGTGTACAATATCTTGAAATAATTATCAGCTATCGATGAAGGTAAATACATACATTTTTCATGATATGGTTCAGTCAAATTCAATTTCCGAATGTGAGAAATATGATTTCACAGTAGATTGAGTCATTGAGAACTTGGCATACCAACAAAGTTGCAGACGCCATAAGACAAATTATTAATATCTACAAAGTATTATATTTTTAATGATTTCCACATCCAATATATAAGCAATAAATGTGTCTATAAGTTTCGAGCTTATGAAAAAGGGCAATAGAAAACTTGAAAGCATAGCATGAATTTCGCTTGTAATTCAACCGAATTTGTTTTTTCAAAATTTATTCTGAATGATTTTCAAAAAAACAAGTTCAGTATATTTGATTCCTTCACTCGTTAACTCTTTATTGGCAATATTCATATAAGCCCTTTCATAAAATCCTTAAATATTCAGCAAAATAATTCAAATTCTCAGATGAAACATTTGTTCATTAAGTAATGATAGATACTAAAGAAATACTATCTTTTCTTTTCATGAGTGTTTCAAAAGCTTGTAAAAGGTGGTGAATGATACGACAAGAGCGGTTTATAGGGGGTTCGGAATACTCTTTTTAGCTGCCCAAGCTTTTGCTAATGTTTATTAGCTTCATCGTGGGTGTTAATCTTAGCGACTGGAGAAATGTACAGTAAAATGGATTAACGGGGTCTCTCAGTCAACAAATCAAAACTCTACTCTACTTCGCCAAGCTTTTGCTTCTAATGAGAAGCTTCTTCAGGGCCTATAATTTAATGAGTTGTGAATTTTTTCGCTAATGAATAACATTACAAATCATACTTACAGTAAAAATGAGTGAAAAACAATAAATTGAACATTGAAGAAGAAAGTTGAATATGTATAGAATTTTTTTGGGTTTGAAAAATGTCATACCTTCACATAAATGTCATTTTTCAATGGGTATATTTTATATGATTGATACAATTTTCATTATTATTATGTTTTTGATGTAGTTCCAGTAAGTTACCTTTATACTGGTGATATTATCAATGTCAGTTCTCTTATTCATACAATCAGAAGACTTATTAATTTCAATAATTTCAAGAAAAAGGCGTTAGGAAATATTTTTTCTGTATGTAAAACTTTGATATTAGAGTAATTTGGTTCATGTCCTGTTTTTATAAAATGTTGTGCTACTGCACATGATTTCTTATTAAGCTTTATATCACTTTTGTGTGAAGTTATTCTATCATTGAGAATTCTAGATGCTGTTCCAATATAATCCAAGTTACAATAATTGTTACAAGGAATGTTATAAATCACATTTGACTTTTTTGTAGTATCCGTTTCATCTTTCAATTTAGTATTCAAATTCTTTATAGTTTTAATATTTTTTTGGCATATTTTGATATTTTGTTCATTATGAAAAAGTTTTATGATATTTGAAGATAAATTTTCAAGGTTAGGTATAGATTTATGATAAAAATTAATAGGTGCACTATCATTACATTCATTTCTGTTGATTACATTGGAATTTGTATAACTGCCAGTATTGAAAATTATTTTATTGAGAAGTTTTTTGGGATTTTTTATTTATATCATTCATCAATTTATTGTTTTTCACTCATTTTTACTGTAAGTATGATTTGATTTGTAATGATATTTAATGGCGAAAAAATTCACAACTAATTAAATTATAGGTCCTGAAGAAGCTTCCCATTAGAAGCGAAAGCTTGGCAAAGTAGAGCAGAGTTTTGATTTTTTATTTTTTGACTGAGAGACCCCGTTAATTCATTTTACTGTACATTTCTCCAGTCGCTAAGATTATCCACTTATGCAACTAATTTTCCTTTATTTTCAGTATTTTAATATTAACATATCTCACAAAAAGGATTTGAAGCTTTATAATTTCTATTTATTATATGTGAGCGCTTTTGATAGCTGGCTGTGCTGTCATCTTCAAAGCTCTACTCAAACTGCAGTTTGATAATTGGATTTCTTCTTTAAGACAATCTTGTAAATACTATTTTCAGTTTAAATTTTTTGACACAAGTTTTACTGTTCAGCATCATTTTCTAGGTTCAATTTTGAGTTGCCACTGACTGTAATCACAATATCATCAATGTATGCAGTTAGTCAGAATTACAATACTACATCGGTTATAAAAGCAATTTTTTTCTGCCGGAAATTTTTCCTATTTCATTATTTCTCGTTGTCTTCATTACCCAGTCCTTACTCGTTTTTCATTTTCATTTCTTACTAGGTGTTAGCGAATGCTTGCGGGCCTTGCATTGGTCAATGGGACAGAAGAGACATCAAGAAAGGAGATAAAAACACCATTGTTACATCATATAATCGTAACTTCACTGGACGTAATGATGCTAATCCGGCTACTCATTGTTTTGTTACCTCACCAGAGCTTGCAACAGCACTGAGTATTGTTGGAAGACTGGACTTCAATCCTCTAACCGACGAAATCGAAGGCAAGTTTTCATCAAACAAATGTCTGAAAAGTTGATGAAGTATATTTTTTCACAGGTGCGGATGGTAAGAAGTTTAAGCTGAGTCCTCCATTCGGAGATGAACTCCCCAGCAAAGGATTTGACCCTGGCCATGACACATACGTTAAACCTCTTGAAGATGGTTCCAACGTGAGTCTTGATGTAGATCCAAAGTCACAGCGGCTTCAATTATTGAAACCTTTTGAGAAGTGGAATGGAAAAGACTTGGAAGACATGACTATTCTGATCAAAGTAAAAGGAAAATGTACCACGGATCACATTTCTGCTGCAGGACCTTGGCTGAAGTACCGTGGTCATCTGGACAATATTTCAAACAATATGTTCATAACGTAAGATATTTCTAGATATCTCGTTTTCCAAAACATGGTTCATGTTGAAACCTTTCTTGTGATAGTACGAAATAGTTTATTTCCAATTCAAACACAAAAAGTGGTGCGCTTAATCAAATTCAAATGAAATCTTATTCACTATTGATGAATATTTCACAAGTTTCAAATTTGAAATCTCTTTTTATAATTTGTTTCAATTATAATAATTGTTGATATCAACAAAACAAAAAAGCTTTTGTAACTTTTTTTGAGGTGCGGACCTACTAGAATATTTATTTACTCATGTGTTCTTTATATTTTTTCAAATTTTCAATCCAGACTTTTTCCACACTCTGTGATATAAACCAAAATACTTTACTATCAGTAGAAAATTTTTTACAAATTTAAAAAAATTATAATTACTATAATCCACTCTCGCCAAGTCCTCTGAACAGTTTAAATCGATTTTTTATTCTTTTACTTTTCCATAATGGAAGTTTAGTAGCCCCCATCATTCAACCAAAAACATTATCATTCATATCCAAATATACCGTTAATTCCTGTATTTCGATTTTTACCTTTTCAGTGCTACAAATGCTGAAAATAACGAACTCAACAAGGTGAAGAATCAAGTCACTGGTGAATGGGGAGCAGTACCTGATGTAGCTCGTTACTACAAAGCGAAAGGAGTTCAGTGGGTTGCCATTGGTGATGAAAATTACGGCGAAGGTAGTTCTCGCGAACATGCTGCTCTTGAACCTAGATATTTAGGAGCTCGCGCGATCATTGTCAAATCTTTTGCTCGTATCCATGAAACTAACCTGAAAAAACAAGGACTTTTGCCACTCACTTTCTCCAGCGCTAGCGACTATGACAAAATCCATCCCTCAGACAAGATTTCATTGAAGAATCTGAAAAATCTCACTCCAGGAAAACCAGTTGAATGTGAAATCAAACATGCTGATGGTAAAGTTGAGAAAATATTGCTCAATCATTCAATGAATGATCTTCAAATAAGTTGGTTCAAAGCTGGTAGTGCACTTAATCGAATGAAAGAATTGGCTCAATAATGTGAACAGATCATCCAGTTAAGTTTTAGGTACTTAAAATTCAATCATATTTACTTCTCATAACAATTATATTTCATTAATGTAATTTGAAGCATGTTTTTTCTTGAAATTTTTGTCTATATATATATATTCATTTGTTGTACCATATTTAAAGTATATTTTTAACCATACATATTCAATCCTAACAAATTTGCAGACAATAAAGTTATTTTGTTAATTTTGTTTTTTGTTTACCTTACACCAATTGTTAGTAATATACTATTTGTAATTTTTTTGTAACAGAAAAACACTCTCTCATTTGATCCGTTTTCATCAAATAAAAAACAATTTTTCAGTATAACACTTATTGAAAAAGCCATACAGGAATCGAACCTACGTCCAACATAGCAGTAATAACATAAGTAGAATTTACTAACCAGCCGAACTGATATCCTACTAATGTAAATGTGCATCAAATTCTTCTCTAATTTCAACTTCATATAAGTAATAGTAGTTTTGAATAGTACTATATAATTTTCATGAAATTTGCTGTTTTACACAAGTTCTGCGCTTGCTGATGTACACTGTGTGTACAAGGTTCTGTCAAGGGAAATTCTCTTTTAGCTAGATGTATTTGTGCAGTGAGATATTCTAATCGATTGGTACCTAACCGTCAATTATTCACAAATATGTCTTTGTGAAACTGGTTCTTTATCAAAAAATACAGATAGTGTTGAAAAGTTGCATAGTGTTATAGTTCATTTTCAAAAACGATGCAGTAATAATAACTTATTATGTAAGCAACATTTTTTTTTGATCGTGTCAAATACAGTATTATATAATATGATTAGGTTTCACATTCACAAAGTTATATTTAGTTAAGTAAAAAATATGATGAAAACTTAACCCAAACAACAAATCGGTTGAATCAAAATAATGTTTTCACACACATTTCTTAATATTTTCCCATTATAACTATACAGTATACAACATACATACAGCATGCTTCCTGTAAATTATCTTTATTTTTACTTATCCTCTATTGAGAATGGGTCTTTTGTCTTACACAGGTAGGTTGACCCTGTATTCACAAAGATTTTTTTATCTCACAGATTGGCTTTCTTATATTTTTTAAATTATTTATTCTTTGCTCATTCCTTTTTGCTGTTTTTTTTTTCAGTTTTAATTAACTAGTTCGAATTTTTTGGTCTGATAATTTTTAGTATTATCAATTCATTTATTTTTCCATAGATTTTTAATTTGTTAACACCTTTTTAGACAATGACAGTCCGAACCTGTCAGGGCTGATTAGTACATCTTGTGCTGTGAAATGTATATTTTCATTTACAATTTTCATAATAGAAAGTATCAAATCAATCAACATATAATATAGTTTTGCCTGGTTTGGTGATCCAAAATATTTTCAAATGCGGTTTTTTCTATTGGTTGGGAAAAGGATCAAAAATGTTCGTAGATAAACAATTTAGTTTTATGCTAATGTTTTGGACTTTATTAAATCCATCATCAGGGATCAAACATTAGTTATCCATGTCAAAAAAATGTTTAAAATATATGTGTCAGACAACATAGGTACAAACAAAAATGGGGACTAACCAAATGAAAACACATACACCACAGACACATTGAAAAAAATGTGCAGGACACGATGTGATACGGGATTAGATGTTCATCTAATAAAATCATTGAAAAAAACAATATACGACTGTTTCAAAAGCAATGAGATTCCTACAACTGAAATCATAGGGAAGAAATTGAATACTTCCGGCCATAACGTGAGCTGCTGTAACAAAACTCTTCAGAATTGGATAAAGAAACTAGGATTTAGATTTAAAATAATAAACAAACGTCAAGCAGTTATGAAAAGCACAAGAATAGTGGAATTGCGTAACAAATACTTAGAACAAATAACTAAATATAGACAAGAACAACGACAAATTTTCTATTTGGACGAAACTTGGTATGACACTCATGATACAGTTACGAAAGAGTGGACTGATGGTTCGAGAATGTGTATGCCTAACATGCCTGCAAACAAAGGATCGCGACTAATCATTGTGCATTGCAGAGGAAGTAAAGGATGGGTTCCGAACTTTTTGAAATTATGCGGAAAAAATCTTGAGGACTGCAATGTTGACTATCATAAGAACATGGAAGCAAATATTTTTGAGGAATGGTTTAAAAATACATTGATCCCAAATTTGGATACGAATAGTGTGATAGATCTTGACAGCGCTTCCTATCATTCGCGACAGCTCATCAAAGTATCGAATAAAAATTTGAGGAAAGATGAAATACAAAGTTTTTTAATGGACAACAATTTGTATTTTGAAGATAACTATACCAAAAACTATCTACTTGAAGTTTTACAGATAAAAACATTTGAAAAAGTGTATGCCCTTGAGAGAGGGTGCTGAAAAGTATGGACACACCATAATGAGACTTCCCCCCTATTTTTGTGTTTTCAATCCCATCGAGTTGATTTGGATAAAATTGAAACAAAGCATCAGGCGTAAAAATAATTTTCCAAAATTCGATAAGGTAATAGAGCTAGTTAAAGAAGAAATATCTAATATTATCGAAGAAGACTGACAGAAAAGGATTAAAATAGTAATTTTAGTTGAAAAAGACTATATGGACATTGGACACTTCCATATTAATGGTGGAAATAAATTCATTTTTGATTTAAATGACGACAGTGATAGTGAAACAGAATATTAAAGAGGCATTATCAGAAGCTTTCGAATCAGAAATGATTATTGAATGAAATGAAATGAAATTAGTTAGCTCCCCAACTATATTATTAAAGGGTAATTGTTGGAAGGTAGGTTGCACTATATCGTTTACTTGAACTATAACGTATGGAATTTATAACGGTACCTTAAAGTTTTGTATAGTTATATTGATAACCTTTTCAAAGGCAATAATAAAAAAAATAGATGTCATAGAAATTCATTGAACACTGAGCCATCAAACTAACCAGCAATAAATATTTGTTCGAAAATCTGAGACACTTCCACTTTCAAACATGTTGAATTTTTGATCAATGTGAAAGCCACCAAATTCTTAATTAGAAGATAATCACTTTTAAATTTAATATAATTAGTTCGTCAAGTAATGCTCCTAAAGTAGCATTTGAAATTTGTCGGGGTAGTATTGAACAAAGCATTTTTTCATTTTTTGAAAAAGATATATTTCCCACAGAATTTTAACACAGTATTTGTTGTCTCCGAAAGATCTATCATGTTCCTATAAGTAGTGAAAATTCCCTTTATGTATAATTTTGAAGTAAATAAAGATTGTTTATCGTTTGTTTGAAGGTGGTTGACAACTAATGAAAGATTGTTTATGTAATACCAGTTCATATATATTTATGAATCAGTATTATACTGAAAAGTTTCTATTTTGATGTACAGACAAACATTTTGAAATGAACAATATAAAATTCATTAAATATTTAATGCAGGATCATTCATATGTACCTATAATAAACTGATATTATTATCAGTTATCAAACTGCTTGTATTCGTTACTGTGAAAGTAAATATAATATTTGAAAAGATTACAAAAAACAATGAAATTTCGAGATAAAAAAAATAGTTTGTGCAAGGAATTTACGGATATGTTTCAAAAGTATCCAAACTAATTTAATGCTCCGCCATTTTTCACTTGTGTACTACTGATGAAAAACAGTTGAAAAGGGGACCAGGTTTCCTGTAACGTGTTGAACCAAATGTCAAAATACTAAAGCTACATTGTCTTACAGTGAAATTGAAAGTTTCACTTCAAATGGCAATCACTTCCAAATTTTCATAGTGAAAATATTTTCAATACAAATGGATCATTAAAATGGGGTTTTCATTAACCAGTTGCCGTCTCTATATTAAATAGCCTCTACGGGCTGGTGATTTAGGAACTTTGCCATTCAATATACGATTCCTAGCAAGGATCGGGCAATATGAAGTGGATACATTAAATATTCAAAAAAGTCTATGAAATAAGTTATAGAAAATTTATGGATTACCGTAGTAACAAAAAAATCGAATCATTTTTAGAAAACGTTTTACTGGCATACTTTGGAGAATTATCCAAGAAATTGAAATCTTCGACTGTATGGTTACCTACATATTCTATGTTGAAGACGACATTGCATATCAACAATACTTCAGAAATATCCAAATATTTTATCACATATATATTTTTATCAAAATCAGATGGTTACTATACCAAAAAATCCCGAGTACATAGTAGAGAGATCACAATTTTGGCAATTCATTTTGGATGCTCCAGGTAATTTATATCTGTCAACAAAGGTAAGGATTCAGAATTGATAGATTTTGAAATTTATTAGGGATTGAACAATTTCTTTTATTTCAGGTGTATTCAATTTATAGCAGAACAGGAGCATGTAGAAGTGATAACGAGCTACACCCAATGGAAAAAGATCAAATTGAAGATATGGACGAAGAATTATTTATTGTTCTTCCCGATACGAAGACAAAAATATGTCATTTTGTTGTGTTGATCCTAAATGTTTTGTTTGCTACATGGTTTTTATTCTTTATATGTATCTGACATGTCTTATGATTTTTGAATTCAATTATAGTTTTAACGTGAAAAAATTTCTTTTGGAACCTTGAAGAAGGATTTAGTTAAATTTGAAACGTTGGCAAGAAAACAGTTGTTTTTCTAAGACGATTTGATCCTGTTACCCAACAACCGTTCTAGATTATAATTTGATCTTGTTATATCACAGGTAAACAAAATTCAGATACTCAATTGAGTTATGTACCTCTTTTATTACCTACAGTGGTGTTTAGTTATATAAGGGCTATATTATTATTTATTTTCAGTTTTATTGTATAACTTTGAAAATGTCACAAAACTTTTGTCTAAATATACCATCATCAAGTATAAAACAGTTTTATACTTGATAATGGGGTCAAACCCGAAACCGGTCGTATAAATAAAATTTACCAGTGGTATTTAGACAAAAGTTTTTAGTGATCATGAATTACCATAAAGTAAACAAGTCATCAATCACACATATTTGAAAATGTCCATATAGGACGAAACTGCATTAACGATAGTTACAAATAAAAGTGGTAAAAAACATGGAAGTTTCTGTTTTCATCACCCAGTAACTTTTCAAAGTGAACTTTTCAGTTTGCCCTTTATCGCACTCCAGCAAATTCTCTTTTGATTTTATCTTAGTTTATTGTTCAGATTATGCATTTATTCACCCAAAAGACGGTAAGAAGTATTTTTTTATTTGGTTTATTGTATTAATATTTCATATCAAATGAAAATGTTCATGTTTTGTCAATTCCTATCGAAAATTCCTATATTGTTTCTTCTTTGCACTCAGAATAAAATACATAGAAAAATTCGACGTGGAACGCCACTGTCTTCTATTACCACTTCGGCTAAGATCGGAAATTCTAGCAGTTTGGCAACCAACTTCACTCCGCTGAGCAGTTTAAGGTTTGAAACATTCAAATTTGGAGGTTGATTCTGGAATTGTGTTTTCGTAGTTTTCATCTTTCAGTACTGCTTTTAATAGTTTTGTAACCATGGCGTACTGTATGGGAGTTTTACATCGCCAGGTAAGTTAGAAAATTTACCAAAGTTGCACACCTTAAAATTACAATTTAATTTTTTCAAAATATAATATTGGTTGAAAAGTAGAAGAATCTCAATTATATAACCAATAGTTGGAGTTAGTTTTAATTCAAGCACGTTTCTATGAAGAATTTATTGTTCATATTTGATGGAATTGATATAATAATTATTTCTTTTAGGGTGGCAAAGCAAGCAGTCTTCTCTTCTCTGAGATACAGTCGAGATGCTTTCATATTTCACCTTTAACTGCAGCTGCAGCCAAAGTTGCTATGAGCAAATTTGACAAAGACCCATTGCCATATGAGAAACTTATGAAAAATCTTGAAGTTGTGAAGAAAAGATTAGGAAGGCCTCTAACTTTATCTGAAAAAATTTTATATTCTCATATTGATCAACCCGCAACTCAGGTACAAATAGAATTTAATTGTTTAAAAAAAATATGTTGAATAACTTTTAAAAATTTGATTCAGAGGATATTTAGGTAAGCCTTGGATTCAACTTTTTTTAAATTTTATCAATTTGAATATTTTTTTGTGCAGATTGAGGAATTTGAAAAACTTTGCTAATAGGGCGCAAAATACGCTGAATCTGTTAATTTTGATCATTGATTTGTTTCAAAATTCACTTCAATATTCGCTTCATTTCATCAATAGGACTATACTATGGTTTGTCCCGGTTGTAGAAAGTTATACTGAGTCACGCCAGCCGCTGACCACCATACAGTAACCATGGTCCTTTTTTGGTGAGTTTTCACCTTCGGAAAGTGCCTGAGTCGCTCATAGGTGTCCAACCACGGTGCTGAAGGTCTCCTGTTGTCGCAGAGGATCCGATGTTCATCACACGTGACTATCCGATCCAAAAAAAGATCGTTTCGGTGGTGCAAAAGCAAAGAAAAACATACCTCGAATAGTGTGTGGGGTGCCCCTTTTTTCAGCATTTCGACTTTTTCAATACGTTTTAAACCATCAAAAACGGCATGGAAGCTGACGCCCAGTTCTTTCGCCATCCCACGCACCGTTTGTGATGGGTCAGTCTCCACCAGGATCCTCAAATACTTGTCCTGGATTACCGTGGGTCGACCATTTCGGGGCTCATCTTCGAGGCTAAAATCTCCGGAACGAAATTTCGCAAACCAACGTCGAACAGTGCGTTCATCAACACTATCATTGCTGAATGCCTGGTTAATTTTTCGGACTGTTTCGGCAGCGCTATGATTCAATTTGAATTCGTAGAGAAAAATTGTCCGAAAATCGCTTGACGTTATCATATGATGAACGGCATCAAATGAACAGCACGATACAAAGGTTCATGATGTGGTGTGTACTCCAGATCATTAAGCCTAAGGATTACGTGGGGAATGGAAAAAAATACTAGCGTGGTTCAAACAGAACTGGCTTATATTTCAATCGCCACAAAATAAATAACCAGAATAGGAATTTCTGGCAAAAACATAACAATCTGCACTGAGACAAGCCTTGAACAGACAACGTGTTACCTCAGGGCTAGTACTAGAGTGCCACCAAAATTTAGCCAAAGCCTCGGTAGATAAATAACATTATCCTGAGGTGAGTTAAAGGGCACGGTTGTAGTAAAGGTAATCGCATTGCCGACTCTTTAGCCAAGGAAGCGGCTGGGCTAAGAATTTTAGAACCCAGTGACACCTACGGCCCGATGACTTCGACAGTTGCCGAACTAGCCAAACGTCACACCCATGATCAATCCCTAAAGAGATGGAATGGAATCAAAGAATGCGGTCTTGCCGGATCACCCTGGGCGACCCTGGAAAGCTGGCGCCGAAGAAATATCTGGCGATTACCAGGAAAAATCTTCGCTTATCAGTATGATTTCTGACTGGCCACTATCAACTAAGGAAACACGTCTATAATATGGGGCTAGTGGACACACCTCTATGTTTGAACAGGAAGATGAAACTATCAGGCATATCCTATGCGAGTATCCGGAGTTATCGTCAATAAGAGAGTGTGTGTTCGGCGAGTCTTGGCCTACACCTGCCGTTATATAGGAGATGTCTCCCAGTAACCTGTCCACCTTTCTGGAAAGGACAGGATGGACGATGACCTAGGAGGACAACTCCTCGGGAAGATGTACAATGGGTCATATGTGGCCTAAGTGCTGTGGGCCTACACTTACCCTCCCTACTCTACAGATGCAGATACCACGATATAGTAAAATAAATATTTATTGAAATTTAGAGATACAAAAACACACAAAAAATTTGAAACGACCCAATATTTTTGCGAATTTGTTCCATTTTCTGGTTTTTATGGATATTCTGCTGACTTGAAATTATTTGCATAATAATTATATATTATATCAATGTGTCCAAGATGAGGAGGTCTAACATGGGAAAATCGGAAACTGGAAGAGATACAAAGTCGGGTAAATTAGGAAAGAGGTTAACTTATACCGGATGAATTTTTTTCGTGCCCATATGAAAAATTAAAATTGATGATGGTCTCTCGGAGACGAAACGTCGGATTAAAACTCTATGAAAGCCATCTAGTACAGCTTGAAATATTGTCAGAAAAGTAAAAACCTGAATTGACGAATTTCTCTTCTTTTCGAATATCTCCGAAACCAATCGGAATTTCTTAAATCATAAAACGGCATTCCAATAAGCTAATTGAACCTACTTTGTAGGTATATTTCAAGGTTTCGGTTTTCGAATGCTGGACACAGAGTATGTATGAATAAGTAAAAAAAGTTTTCGAAAGGCATGTCCTTAGAAACACTACGAACCATGTGTTGATATACGTTTCTATTTATCCATAAGTAACTTATCAATAATAATTGTTACTATAGGATATCGAGAGAGGATCATCTTATTTGAGATTACGTCCTGATCGAGTGGGTATGCCAGACGGCACGGCTCTAATGGCAATGCTACAATTCATTTCTAGTGGTCTGAAACGGGTAGCCGTACCAAGCACCATATATTGTGACCACCTAGTTGTAGCTCTGGAAGGGGCCGTGAAGGATCTTGCTAGAGCTAAAGAAGTTAACAAAGAAGTATATAACTTTTTGGAATCTGCTGGTAACAAATATGGCGTTGGATTTTGGAAACCGGGGTCAGGTATGCATTACTGTGTACTGATACGTTTTCAAGTAATTTTCCATAAGGATCCTGAGAAGTAATTTGAGGTTTTTGACTGACAAAACCTACTTACGTTTTTTGTGAACTATTAGTGTACGTGTTTTGGTCTTTTTTTATATTGAACGACGATAAACTTTCTATTCAGGTATTCTGCATCAAATTATATTGGAAAACTATGCATTCCCTGGTCTTTTGATGATCGGAACTGATTCCCACACACCAAATGGGGGAGGTCTTGGTGGGCTCTGTATTGGTGTTGGGGGTGCTGACGCTGTAGATGTAATGGCTAATATTCCCTGGGAATTGAAATGTCCCAAGGTCATTGGTGTTCGACTAACAGGTAGGTGTGTAACTAATTAAATGATAGGAAGTATTTGTACAAGTATATAAGTGTTCAAACTTGGTTTTGAAGCAAATGAAGTAGTTTGAAAAACCACCGTGGTAATAGTTAATTTTTGATGAGTAGCGGAAATAGAAGGCATTTTTGAGCTTCTCTATGTGTCCATGTTTCTCCACGGATTTTGTATTTCTTATGATTCTCGAATGATTTCAACTTGATCTGAAAAGTGAAACCAAAACCATTGGCGTATAATGAATCCAACATGAATAATTCTTCCACACACCACAACTATAACACTATTCTATATCCTCGTTTCTCCAATCAACTTGGGTGAACGTTACTGATGGTAGATATGGTGCTATATAAATATATCAAATTAAAGTCTCTGCATGGGTATCTCGTAAACGGTAAGAGACAGTGAGTAGGCTAAATTATAACAAGATCGCTGGTTTTTGAGCACTATTGAATGATACCGAAAAATCTTCGCTAGCTTAGTTATACGGGACAAACCAAAAATTTCTAAATCCTATTTTTGCTGTATATTCATTATTTGAAGGGATATTGAAAAATCTGTTCACAATTTGACAATATAACTTTCATTCTACTATCCGAATATGATTATATAATTTTTGAACTTGGTATCGTCAGACTTGGTGGTCTTGATCGATATTTTTCATACACTATCGTGAGATAAAATTTTTTTTCGTTACTCCCGAGAGTTCTGGTAGTTTGATGTTCATCAATAGAACTATTATTTTTTGTTACGGCCCTAATAATTACTCTCTTTTTTTATTCTCAGAATCTCAACCAAGTAACTGATATTTCCAGCGAAGTTTTTACACTTAAACTTTAATGTTCAACCTTTGTTTTGGCTTCCGCAATATTGTTTGAGTAGTTGCGTATTCCACAAACCAATAATAAAAATTCCCTGATTGATTCGGCCGTTACTTGATGAAGATCCATAGTAATTTAAAAAAACTACACCTCAACGATTTGATATCCACAAACTTTGTGGAAATCAAATCGTTGAGGTGTAGTTTTTGAAAAATAAAAATTCCGACAAGTGTGAAGAATAAAGGTTACTAGAGAAATGAACTAAGGTATTGGCTGGTGGATTTACTGCATACCTTTAAAAATTTCTCAGAAACTTGGTATAAGCTTCAAGATAGGAGATATAAAAATCATTTTACAGGGCGAAAACATCATCAACTCATTTTAAATTAGAGCCCAGAAACAACTTTCGTAATCCAACAAATGCTCTTCACTACCGTGGGAACTCTTTTTAGTCTTCGACAAGCAAATTTTGGGTTTCCGGTGATCCTACTTCAACGACAGTTATGTTCAACAGTGGAATACATCAAAATGAAAGGTGGTAGCAAAAGCAGACACCTAATTTTATTTCTTCGAAATTGAGAAATTTTTTTAACTATTGGTTTCTTAAAAAAGCAACTTTTGTCTGTAACTTCATAAGAGCTTTGGATTAGGAGAGATAAATTCGTACACGGCAAGAATTGAAATTGCTGCTGGTGATAAAAGTAGGAGTTTTTCTTGAACTGTCGACGTTTTACAACATAGGAGAATCTTACTGGAATTATTAGAGATCTTTGATTTTCAGGTACGTGGTGAGATGTTTGAGAATAATTATCAGACAGTCATGAAAAAATAATAATTCATTTGTCGATTAAGTTACCGAAACTCTCGAAAATATCAAAAGGAATCAAATTTTTCGATATTATCCATCGAAGAATTGCTTCAAAAAATGTAGGTCAGTGTTTATCTCCGGAACCGAAAAAACCAGTGACGATTTTTTGATATCATTCAATATTATCTACCCGAAAATAAGCAAATTTGCCACAATATAACCTACTCTCTATCTTTTATCGTTCACGAGATCCCCATGCATAGATTCGAATTTAAATATCCCTGTATTTAGTTTTTGTATGTGGGAGAAAGTATTTGTGTTGAATTGTTAATTGTTTGCTTAGGAATGAGTTTCATTTTCATTCTTCATGTTGAAATAATTATTTTCGAAAATATTTTAGAAACTTTTAGAGTTCAAAGAACCGAGAGAGAGCGATTTTTCAAGGTTGTATAGAGGAGGTATTCTGCTATCTGTTCAAATTTGTATAGTAAGCCCATTATTTGAACTCGACTTAGAATGCAGAGATAACTAATTTAGACACTATGTATTTTGCTTGTCAAGGTTCATGTAAATAATTGTTTTTGATTGGATTATAATTTTTGTCTCATTTTCTGAACGAAATATTTTAATGGAAAGAAAAACTCATTGATTTGGGCTCTGTTCAAATGTATCCCTTAAGGACAATTTAGATTTTTTCTATTGTGATACATGAATACAGTACGAATCCTATGGCATTATAAATGCTGTGTATTCAAATCTCTGGTTGCATCTTGTAGTAAAAGCTGCAGATGAAGATAGAAGGCGACTTCTCGCTTGGTGCTCGATGTTGAAGCTTGGTTTTACAGCTAACGCCTCAAGGACCTTTGTTAATCTTGGATAAATAAGGATTGAGTCAATCCTGTAGATAATATCATTATTAGGGAAAGTGTACAGCTTACCAATTTCATTATTAAAATATATGAACGCAGTACTGGGCTATTCGAGAAATGTTTTGATTGATTTTTTGAAACTGTCAGGTATACTTGAAATGAAGATTCATAACGACTTCAAACTCGATCAAGCAATACGAGGTTGCAGAATCAGTTAAGGACTATCAAGATGAATTTGTATCTCACCAGTGATATACAGTGTCACCATTAAAGTGCGCACCATATGGGAAACTTTTTTTTTCGAAATGTTTCAATGAAGTTTAACTTCGGCACTTGTTTGTGCTTTAAATCAACTTAAAAAGATGCGGCCAACTGCGACTCACTGACGTTCGGTGTTTGTCAAATTAAACTTTTTTTTTGAAAAAAATTGAAAAAGTGCATTTCTAGATCGAATTTAACAAAAAGTTACTTGAAAATGTTGTGTCTACGGCAATTTTATATTCATATGCCAAATTTTATGCAACTAGGATAAAGTAAACGTTTTGCTTATTTTTGACAGATATCCCCTTTATTTTAAAAAACAAGTAAAAGAGTTCCTCCAACAAATGTTCAGAGGCAAAGTTATTGGACGTAACTGGGAACATTATTGGCCACCTAGATCACCCGACTTGACGCCTTTAGACTTTTTCTTGTGAGGTTACCTGAAACAAAAAGTGTACCGAAGTAGACCATTTACTAACATACAACATCTGGAAAATACCATTCGCGAGTGCTGTGCAAATATAAATCCCCGATTTATTGAAAATGCAGTTACAGATGTCAGTAGAAGGACCATAATTTGTATTGAACGTGGAGGACGACATACTGAAATGTAGGCTATAAGTGTTTGACAACCTCATTTAGATCAATAAGTAATTTTTTGTACCCATTTGTATTTTCTATAATATTATTGTTGTTTAAAATTTATAATAATAATAATAGTTCTATCGAAATTATTTGAATTTTTTTAAGTTGCCTCTGCTTTTTCGAAATCAAAGGTTTGTTTAAGAATATAGCCAAATGATTGAAACTTTGCACCAGTCATGTTAAAATTTTTATAGCAAATTTTTAATTTCTGTCTAAAAATGTCCGTATAGATAAAAATATATCAAAAAAGTTAAACTCCATGATGAGTTTGTTATGCACACATGAATTGATGACAATTAACCGAACTTGTTTTTTTAAATAAAGGGTATATCGGTCAAAAATAAGCAAAACGTTAACTTTATCCTAGTTGCATAAAATTTGGCACATGGATATAAAATTGCCGTAGACACAACTTTTTCAAGTAACTTTTTGTTAAATTCGATCTAGAAATGCACTTTTTCAATTTTTTTCAAAAAGAAAGTAGAATTTGACAAACACTGAACGTCAGTGGGTCGCAGTTGGCCGCATCATTTTAAGTTAAATTCAAAGCACAAACAAGTGCCGAAGTTAAACTTCATTGAAACTTTTCGAAAAAGAAGTTTCCCATATGGTGTGCACTTTAATGGTGACACTGTATAACTTCTGTCACTTTAGATGCAAACTTATATAGTCATTTCAATCAAAGAAATAATATATTTTTGAAAACGGAATGGAAATTTACATTTTTTCGCAAACAATAGTCTGCAATTCATATTACCAATTCATAATTTCATAGTATTACCATTAAAATTCCGTTAACAATCCATATTTACGGTACTAGAAGTGAAAAATATTAAACGAAGGCATCTATTAATGACGTCGTTGAAATGCATATCTGGGAATCTTGAAACCGTGTTAACTATCCTAGTTTCCAAGACATATTTAATAGAGGTGATTCATTCAAATCATGTTGGTCATGTAATAAATGTTCGAATTTTAGAGATTTTTTATTTTCAATCATTCTAAGCTTGAGTTTCAAACCATAATAAATCGATACTGTTCATTGAGAGGACATCTGAACAAAATAGAGATGTACAACGAAGTAGTATTAAAGAAACAGGACATTCGTGAATGTTTCTCTTGCGAAAGATGGTTTGTGAATGTGGAGGTGCTCTTCACATTCAAAAAACTGATCCTATGCTCTTTTATTATTTCAGATTAGGTTATGACCGTTTGACCAATACAACACAAAGTTTTAGGCAAGAACCATATGTTAACTCATCTACTTCTGATCTTCTCGATACCGATGTTTAATCTTTATTGTTTTCGATACATTTGCGTAAAATGTTATTTTTCCTGTAATCCCAAGTCTTTCTTTTTAAACAAACGAGCGTTGTTATTGATGGATTCACCAAAGTAAATCAATGCCCCATGACGCTAACAATCGTTTCTAAAAGTTGATAGACCTGGTGCATGGCTTGTTTTAGCGATTTTTTTGAAAGAATGTAGTCGATAATATTTACCTTGTAACAGTTGTTTTCCGAATTTTTAAATCTATTGTTTTCCAAACATGCCAAAGATTGAACTCATACTCTTCTGTTATAGAATGGTTTGCAAATCTGGAATTGGTCTTAACATTTAAAAAACTACTTATATGCTATCAATATCAAGTTTTGGGCAAGAACTGCAAGTCAATTTATATACTCTTCATCTATCTCTTTATTGTTTCTGATTGAGTTGCTTGAATCATTATTTGTTCTGTTAACCACGTCCAAATTTTTCTTTTTCAAAAAACGAGCGATATTATTGGTGGATTCACCAAAGCATGTTAAAGTCCTATGAAGCTCACTATGGTTTCTTGAAGTTGCAAATTCTAAAACAGCCTGTATCTTAGAATAGCAGACAGATCAATTTGGAGAAATTATTCATGGAGTACATTTTTATCTTTCATTTCAGGAAAACTATCCGGCTGGACATCACCAAAAGACATCATTCTCAAAGTAGCAGACATATTGACCGTGAAAGGAGGCACTGGTTCTATAATAGAATACTATGGACCAGGTTGCGACTCTGTGTCGTGCACGGGTATGGCAACCATTTGTAACATGGGCGCTGAAGTTGGGGCAACTACTTCAGTATTTCCATACAACAGTCGTATGTCTGACTATTTGAAAGCCACCAGACGAGCCGAAATTGCAAACGAAGCCAACAAGTACAAGACTGTACTTCTTAGTCCAGATGAAGGTAGTGTTCCTTTGGATTCGATGCTCTTAGACAAATTCATACAGATTATTTCGTGTTTATCGTAATTGCAGGTGCGAAGTACGATCAAATCATTGAAATCAACTTGGACACTCTAGAACCCCGTGTGAATGGTCCATTTACCCCTGATTTGGCCAACCCGATCAGCAAATTGGGTGAAAATGCCAAAAAGAACGATTGGCCTGTTGATATAAAAGTAGGTCTTATTGGGTCATGCACCAACAGTTCTTATCAGGATATGGGACGATGTGCTAGCATCGCCAAACAAGCAATGGAGCACGGTGTTAAATCAAAGATTCCTTTCAATGTCACACCTGGATCGGAACAGATTCGCGCCACAATTGAAAGAGACGGTATTTCTCAAACTCTGACTGAATTTGGAGCAACGGTGAGTGAACAATAATACTCACTTGAAATTTTTTCAGGTCCAGCTAGTGGCTTTAAGATATACACTTAATGCTTATCAATACTGGATGCGGTAAA
Source organism: Leptinotarsa decemlineata (assembly GCF_025532065.1). NCBI lineage: Eukaryota > Metazoa > Arthropoda > Insecta > Coleoptera > Chrysomelidae > Leptinotarsa > Leptinotarsa decemlineata. The sequence continues at coordinate 16,910,575 of NW_027412668.1, read as the reverse complement.
ACACATACATTTATATAATATCACTTGCTCCAATATTTTCTTCAGTCAAAAAAGACATGGTTATCTTTTCACTGGTGAAAATGTTGCAAAAACATTGATGTCGTTTTCTCAAAGTTTTTGATAATGAACAATGATATACTTGGTATTTCGTTTGAACTTTCGAAACTTTAAAAGTTTCTGCTTCAATGAAAATGAAAATGGACCAGGAAAAAAGCTCAAATACCCATCTATATCATTACCAGAATCATCATTCAGCGTTGATTATGAAAACAATTCCACACTAACGAATATTTATTTGATGAATTATTGTCTCATGTCATTCAATTTGCTCACGCTGGAAATTTCTACAATTTCGTTACCCTTCGTTTTTTTTCATTACTCTGTCCTTACTCAGTTTTTCATTTGTTTTGCTAGGTATTAGCCAACGCTTGCGGGCCTTGCCTTGGTCAATGGGACAGAAGAGACGTTAAGAAAGGAGAGAAAAACACCATCGTTACATCATATAATCGTAACTTCTCTGGACGTAATGATGCAAATCCGGCCACTCATAGCTTCGTAACCTCGCCAGAACTCGTAACAGCACTAAGTATTGCGGGAAGACTGGACTTCAATCCTCTAACGGACGAAATCGAAGGTAGGTTTCCACTAAACAATTTCAACAAAAGTTGAATGTATGATTTTTCACAGGAGCGGACGGTAAGAAGTTCAAGCTGAATCCTCCGTTCGGAGATGAACTTCCCAGCAAAGGGTTTGACCCTGGCCAGGACACATACATTGCACCTGTTGAAGATGGTTCTGAATTGAGTGTTGATGTAGACCCAAAATCACAACGTCTCCAATTATTGAAACCTTTTGACAAGTGGGACGGAAAAGATATGGAAGATATGACTATTCTCATCAAAGTGAAAGGAAAATGTACTACAGATCACATTTCTGCTGCCGGACCGTGGCTGAAGTATCGTGGTCATCTGGATAACATTTCGAATAATCTGTTTATAGGGTAAAATATTTCTACATCTGATTTCATATTTTAAAAATTGTGATTTGGTTATAACACAGTTTATTTGATAACTCAGAAGACAAATTAACACATCTTTATTCAACGGCACTTCTAAACTAGTTCTCCTTTTCCTATAGCTTCTCGCTTGTCTTATCTCAGAAATAGTCCAAACTAGTCTGCCCTTGTAACGAATAATCCGATATATCCAAGAAGCTCGTTTGACTCTCAGCACATGTTGTGTGACGTCACAGTGCTTTGAACACCTTTGTTCCAATGGTAGTTTGACTGCTCACTTTGTTCACTCCAGTCAATACATTCAACCTGTTTCAAAAACGCTGAAAAGTTTCAAAGCAGTGCTTTGAAGTCTGCTTAGTAAATGAAAAGTGTGGTTGAACTTGTCTTTTGCATCAACTCATTGATGTATAATAGAAACATGTTTAGAGACAATATTGATTCCTCTGGAACACCAGCGTTGCTGATAAAGGTTCCGAAAGAGAACCATCGATGGTCATGAAACAGTTTTTGAGGGAGCTGAAAAGCCACGAACAAAGACGAAATGACAGGTTATGTCCAAAGTGAGTAGGTCTATTCGACCCTCCACCGCAATCCACAAGGGTTTTTTGTGGCTCACACCTATTCACACTCGACCAAATAAATCCAACTTCTTAATGAAGCCGATTAGATTGAATGGTGAGTGGTATTTCAGGTATTAAGGTGCAAGATTCCCACCTTGATACACGCGGCAACCTTCCCATATAAACGTGCAGGGCTTTTTCGCCTCTGCTTTTAGTGAATCACTACTTGAGCGCAAACGTTTGCTAACCTGCCACCTGAGACAGATTCTGCGCACGCCGCTCAAGAATTTGGTGCAAGGCGGTTTCATAAGGTACCCCGCTCTCGAGGAGACGACCCAGTAGTTTCCTGGCTGTACCACCAAACCTTTTTTTTAGGTTCAGTTATTGGATCAGGAGTTGGAGAGTTGAAAATTTTTAAGTTTACTCTGTCCATAAAAGTTCCACGAGTAGCTAGGGAAAGAAGGTCAATCACGGCAGAGACCCGCATTACCGTGACAAGGCGATGCTACGACGAGAGGGCGCCCGGTATCTCGAAGGTTCCTTAGAGGATCAGTGTCATTCATCCTCTTGGCACGGATACACACACCTCAGGATTAAGTCATCGATGGGATGCCATTCAGTAAGGAAATAACAAGTGATTCTGTCATTCCCGTATACAGCGGGGCTACGTGGAAGCAGGCATCCGATAGTCCGTTTGCTCAACCCCCACATCCCAAGCCAATGCACTCGTCAAAAACAGCATGCACAGTGGTTCAAACAGTGAAAGATGAACAAGGACAACCAATCCACCGATGACGAAATGACAGACCATAACATCGTAGTTCAATTAGTGAACTGTTAGGCCAGACACGGTCGAAGGCCTTGGAAGGCAACCACCCGAGATACTCCGTGTTCATTGATTCCGGAAACCATATTGATGATCGCTTAAGATGTTAAAGTATTCCAAAAGTTTAAGAATGTGTTGACTAACAGCTTTCCCCATAATTTTCGATATAAGTAATAGTAATGCAATAGTTCTTAGGCTTTTTACGGTATAGTTTGAAGTCTAGTGGTTTACCAAGAAGCCTACAAAACTTCTTTCCTACTTTCAAGAACAGTGTCAGGTTTATCAGTAACAGAAGCTTTGTTATTGTTGCTGATAAGACGCTGTTGAAAAGTAAAATCTGAAATCATGAATTGTACAAAATGAAAAATTGTTGTTGTTTTCCACTGAAAGTCAACCATAGAATGTAAATTGTCCAGCAAGCGAATTTTCTTTTTATATCGCTGTTGAAGCTAATTGAACCATATGCTTGTGTTAGTGGTGGAGTTGTAGATTTGATGAAGTATTGACGACCAATGGCTTCAGCCACTGACTAGAAAGATCTATAACTGTTGGAAATGGCAAGAAGTTTGTTTATAATTATCTTATTGTGTAGTTATTTACTTTCGTTCATTGGTGATTACATTTCAATTATTCAAATGAGTTTTCAATCTTTTCAGTGCCACAAATGCTGAAAATAACGAACTAAACAATGTGAAGAACCAACTCACGGGTGAATGGGGAGCAGTACCTGACGTAGCTCGTTACTACAAAGCTAAAGGAGTTCAGTGGGTTGCCATTGGTGATGAAAACTACGGCGAAGGCAGTTCTCGCGAACATGCCGCCCTTGAACCCAGACATTTAGGAGCTCGTGCAATCATCGTGAAATCTTTTGCCCGCATCCATGAAACTAACCTGAAAAAACAAGGACTTTTACCTCTCACTTTCGCCAACGCTAGTGACTATGATAAAATCCAACCCTCAGATAAGATTTCATTAAAGAAACTGAATACTCTTGCCCCGGGAAAACCAGTTGAATGCGAAATCAAACATGCCGACGGTAAAGTTGAAAAAATTCTGCTCAATCACTCATTGAGCGATCTTCAAATAGATTGGTTCAAAGCCGGAAGTGCACTTAATCGCATGAAAGAATTATTTCACTGATGTAGACAGATTACTTAAATGATTTCTAGGTATTTAAAATTCAATCATATTCACTTCTCATAATTAGATTCGGTTTGTCGTATTTTGTTTAGAGTATTCTTTTATAAATTTTGTTCATACATATTCAGTCCTAACGAATTTCCAGACGAAACAGTTGTTTTTGTTATTCTGATTTTTTGTTTATCTGTTGCAGATTGTTATTAATATATTATTTTTTATTATATTTTTTTATATTCGGTCACCAATCCAAAAACCGTTAACTTTTAGTAAACTGATAAATATATCGTTTATTGCCCAACAGAATTTACACATTTACAGGACATGAAGTAAAAGATTCGTAGAGTAAATTAATGAAATGAACGCTATAGCTTTATATTATACTGTAGACGACCCCTCCCGATATAGAAGGCTCCGACACTTTGTCGAATGAGGCCCTCATTTCCCCGTTAACGGATAAACAATTTCTTCATCCAATCACCCCAGCCAGGTAGGGGTATACCGTGAAGGGCGGTACTGATGTCTGAGGACATTCATGCCGCCATCCCATGATCAGTTATGACCCATTTGTCCTTCTGACAGACGACAGTTGTAAGGGTAAGACAGCCAGGCTCCATCTTGTTTGAGATCAAGATGATTCACTAGTGTTCGTTCGGTATACTCATTCTCCGTCTGAAATGATTCTCCCGGTACTGACGAGGATCTAATACTCTGAAAAAAACCGGTTTATCAGTGGTCGTCCCGACCAAATTAAATTAATTTCTGTTTTTCATATAAAGAAACTTACTTGCGGCGAATCTTCCAAATGGAATACGTTGCACAGGTGCCTGATGGGCTTACTTCAGCGTTATGCGCGGCATTAGCTGGGTTAGTTGTTGTTTTTCCGTCGGGTATCTGCCACACGTACCTACATACAGAATAGTAGGTTCACATGAAAGACAAGGGTAAGGTTTTTTCACCCAAACTTGAGCATACTTCACTTCATATACACAGCAAGTGCCAAACGTGATGGCGAACCCGCTTCCATACGCACAAACTCATTTTCAATGAAAGACATGTAAATGCTCTGTACAGAGGCGTATCGTTACTTGTCCTCTAATGCTGTTGGCGTTTGGCATTGTCTGAACAATATGTGTTGTTTCTGAAAAAATGACATCGCCTAACAAGAAACCATTCTTCAAGAGTCATCAGGCACGTGAAATAATTTTTAATGGGTTCAATTATTTTCAAAGTGTTAAATGTGAGTCGGATACGTTACCAAATGTGAAAAATAAAACATCTCTCGCTACAGGTAACATTAATTAAATTCAAAAAATAACTATTTGAACATAAATCTTTATTTTGTATTAGGTATTTCAATAAGAACTATTGAAAGAGTGGTTAATGAAGGGAAGCGATTGAATTCTACAAATAACGAAGAAGTAAAACTTTTCACTCCAAGAAAGAGTATGAGTATTCCAATATGAGACGGATTATTTACGACTTTTATAAGACAGAAGGGTGTTGTATTACGGTAAAAAAGTTCCAACACAAAATCGATGACGTTTTGGAAATTGTGGATTACGAAACATCCTTTCGTAGAATTTTTAAGAAGATAGGTTTCAAGAAGAAATGAAAATAATAGAAACATTTTAAGAGGACGTGGATATTAGAGCATTGAGGATCAAGTAGCCAACAGCGACCAACTGTGTTTCTTGATGAAACATACCTTGAATAGAGGACATACATCTTCCAAGATTTGGACGGATGAATCAACCAAAATGTTATTTAAAAATATTGCGAAGGGAACAAGACTCATTATTGTCCATGTATGAGATGACATGGGCTTTATACCTAATTGTCGGCTTATATTTAAATAAGGCACAACATCAGGGGATTATCATTCAGAAATAAATTTTGAAAATTATGGTAGAAAAGTCAATTCCAAATATTCCTTAGTCGTGACTGATAATGCTCCATACTATAATATTCAAATTGATCCAGCCACCAGTACAAGCACAGGTTCCGAATTCTTTGAAATTATTTGGAAAAACTTGATGACTGCAATGTTGACTATCATAAGAACATGGAAGCTAATATTTTTGAAGAATGGTTTGAAAACACATTGATCCCAAATTTGACTGCGAATAATATAGCCAACGCTTCCTATCAGTCGCGAGAGCTCATCAAAGTACCGAATAAAAATTCGAGGAAAGATGAAATACAAAACTTTTTAATGGATAACAATTTGTATTTTGAAGATAACTATACCAAAAACCAACTACTTGAAGTTTTACAGACAAAAACATTTGAAAAACTGTATGTCTTTGAGAGTATTGCTGAAAAGTATGTACACACCATAAGACTTTTCCCCTATTTTGGTGTTTTCAATCCCATCGAGTTGATTTGGGGAAAATTGAAACAAAGCATCAGGCTTAAAAATAATTTAACAAAATTTGATAAGAACGTAATAGGGTCACCAGTCCAGTAAATGAACGAATAACGATAGTTGTCACTTTCTACAACCAAAACTTATTTTTCCCGTTATATTTATTTTTGTAATAAGTTTTATGATAACTTTACTGTGTTTATAATCGAATTATATCATAAAAATGTGCAATTTGTTATAATTTTTTGTATTTAAATCCTTTGAAGATCAAAAAGTACCAAAAACCCAGTGAATGAACACCATAGTTTAATAATTGAATAACAAACGTTTTATTTATTCAAACACAATCATTATTATATTCAATGCAACGTTATTCGATTTTATAACATAATTTCAAATCAATAATAAGTTCAAAAACATAATATTTAGTGAAAATATCAAATTCAGTTGATGCTGTCAACATAGAAAATCCCACGTGTATTATAGAGCAGAAATGTTTTTCTTAATTTCGTTTTTTTGTACCAGATTTGGTCGATTGGTTTGAGCCATTTTCATCTTTCTCTAATAGTTGATTCCATTACACTGATTTCGTACTGATTATCATGATAATTCTTTATCAATCCAGGGTATTGTCTCAATTCATATTCAACTACCACATAATCCCCTAAAATATCAGCTGAGGATTCAGGTATGTTGTCTTGTTCTATATTCTCAACCCGCTGTTCTCCTTTATTTTTTCAAACTTCCTGCCATGTTTCGATTTCTGGTGCTCTTCACAGTATTTTTCAATTTGGACTTTCTTGTCTTCTTCCATAGTCTGTTGCTCTTCGCTGTTTTCGTCTTTTTTCGCTTTCTTGTCTTGTTTCGATTTATCAGTCTGCTGCTCTTTGCTGTATTTTTCCTTTTCAATATTTGTGTTTCCTTTCATAGTCTCCTGCTCTTCGCCGTTTTCTACTTTTCGGCTTTCTCGTCTTCATTTGATTTCTCAGCTGCTGCTTTTCATCGTATTTTTCTTTTTCGTGTTTCCTGTCCTCTCTCATTGCCTTCTGCCCTGCGCTGCTTCCTTCTTTTTCGGCTTATTCTCTTGTTTCTTTTTCTTAATCAGCTGATCTTTCAGAATTCTGGCGGTGCTACTATCCCTGCTGCATGCTGAATAATTGCATAGATCGGTAATTGATTCTGTCTCAGAATGAACCTCCCCCAACCAACCTATCGTCAGAAAAAATTATTGGATCACTAAACTAGTTAATTCACCAATATTGTTGGAGCATTACTGTGTCGAGCAGCGTATATAATACTTTCAGTGGCATCTAGTATATGAAATCTATATGAACGGCGACATGGTTGCGCGCAGTTTGTTGAAATAAGCGGAGCACTGGAAATCTTCGACCACCTTTCAGAAGTGTAGGGTGCTTCCAACAAAGCACTTCAAAGGTGTTGACGCGTGATTATACTACTGTTTGTTGTTTCTTTGCTTTATGTTCTGACCTGTGACCTGGTCATTCATACGTTCTAACTTCAGGTCAACGGCGCCTTTTGTACTATTTCAGTCTTTAATACCACAGTGGTCTTTAAATTTAGTATTTGTTTGTGCTTATCCCGATCAGCCGATCAGTTCGATTTTGACATTGACTTTAGAATCGTCTCAAATTAGTTCGGCTTTTAATAGTTTTGCAACCATGGCGTACTGTATGCGAGTTTTGCATCGCCAGGTGAGTGATATAAAATTTACATAATTTCATTTTCAGAAATTGCACTCCTCAAAATACGCTCTTTACATTTTTTTGAATATAGGGTTAAAACTCAGAAAAAATATATAGCTCATTATAATATGAAGTTGGGTTTCGATCAAGTAAATACTGTAAATACTGAAGTATGTAAATACTTCATTGTATTTTTGATGGTATTGAAATTTCAATAATTTTGATTTCTTTCAGGGTGGCAAAGCCAGCAGCCTTCTTTTCTGTGAGATACAATCAAGATGCTTCCATATTTCACCTCTAACCGCAGCTGCGGCCAAAGTTGCTATGAGCAAATTTGATAAAAACCCATTGCCATATGAGAAACTTACTAAAAATCTTGAAGTTGTGAAGAAAAGGCTGGGGAGGCCTCTAACTTTATCTGAAAAAATTTTATATTCTCATATTGATCAGCCCGCAACCCAGGTACAAATATAACACACTTGTTTTTCAAACTGTTATCTTGATGAATAACCTTTGGCCATTGGAACCTTTGAATCGAATTTTTTCAATTATGCACGTAAATAAATTTGTTTTTATTTTGATGCTGATTGAAGACTTCAAAATAATGTTCAAGTGATAAGTCTCGATAATGCATGGCTATTAGGTTATATAACTAATCTAATGAGGTAATGTGTCTGTTTTGACATTGATTGCCAAAGTTCATATCGAATTAAAATAGTAATAATAGATTGATGCGATGTGATGAGCCCTAGATAATTATTCAATACCGACTTGCTATTCTATTTGAAAACATAAAACGAGTATAAACCAATATTTAACTATTGGTTAGGTTAGGTCTAAAGTGAGCGGGTCTATTCGACCCTCCACCGCAACCCGCAAGGGTTTATTGTGACTCACACCTATTCACACTCGACCAAATAAACCCAGCTTCTTAACGAAGCTGATTAGTTTGTCTTTCATGTCAGATGGTAAGACGGCCCTTACGAACTCTAAAAACTTGATTTGGTCCCTAGCGGGACAGGCACAAAGTGTATGCTCTGCTGTTTCATCATTTTCCAAACAAAGGCGACACACACTGTCTTCCGACAGTACGTGTGATGATTCAAGTGACAGTGACCCGTAAGAAGGCCTTTTAGACATCGTAGTTCATCCCTACAGTAGTCCAAAAACTGTTTGGTATCAAGCTTTGAAAGGTGAATAAACGCCTTGGAGTGAACCAATCCTGGAAGATTTTGCCAGAAGTCCATAAGTCTTCTTATCATCCAGGTGTTCAATGTTTGATTGGCAAAGCCTAAAGCGATGCCAATGACAGGTTCTGGTCCGATGAAGCTGCTTGCAGCACCCTCCTTTGGAAGGGAATCTGGTCTGGCCTTCCAGGCCAGTATGCCTAGGAATCCAGACTGTTGAGTCTTCCTATCGAGGAGAGTCGTTTTTGGCGATTTGCTACCAATTTAGACGTTGCTCGATAGGAGCCAAGAACTTCCAACGCCGCGTGACTATCCGAGAATATTTTTATTGACTTGTGTATGAGGTTGGATTCTTCCCAATCTCTCCGCACACAATTCAATAGCGTAAATTTCCGTTTGAAATACAGTCGCATAAGTTCCTAGGCAGGTAGATATCTCTGTTCTGGGTCTGATGCGACTAAAAACATCTGCACCAGAACAGGAAGGTGTTTTTGATCCATCTGTGAACCAACAACTATCTGCTCTTGATATTTCCTTCTCCCGGAGGATCCAGTCCTCTCTACTCGGGAAAAATACTGTATGAGGCAGTTCGTAGTTGACAGTTGGAGGTTGGCGGTATAACTATACTATAATTCCAAAATAGTAGGCACTAAATTGAACGAATCCAGATTTATTATTTAGCAACTGAAAAATATTGTTGAAGCAGAGTCGGACTGGCCATAGTCGGGGTGACATTTGCCAGACGCTTACAACTTTATCCCAGGTTTGTGAGACCCTCCGGCTCTGTCCGAACATACATACCCCAGAGGTTTCAGTAGGGTTCAAGGTTCCCAAAAATCCCTCCTCAGAATAAAAGATTCAAGTTTCCAAACTGATATGTGAACCTTGAGTGACCCAAAAATATACATAAAACGTTCCAAGTGTATTCACTTGGGATAATATTTTAAATTTATATTCTTTTGAATGCTTGTGTTCTAACATACAAAATTGAAAAGGTTCAGTAATTTAAATGAAACCTGCCAAAATATATGTTTTGGGGCGCCATGCTAAACATTTCCCATGTAATTTGATTTTTGATGGACTTGACAATACTTGATGAACATATTGAAGAACCAAAATCATGAAAACTGTATCGAGGAGAGATACATACGTACAAGAAAATGAGTATTTCGAAATAAAATTTCGAAACATTCATCCTGCTGCTGGATGACCGAGAAACATCTGTAAGACTGACCTTTGTAAGGTATCTTGCATACATGTCTGTCGGATATAATTCAATATCCAACGTAGTATTAACCGGAGAATTAGTTGTTTTCTGGCAGGCACTTACCAGAACCTGCAAGAATTTTCAACCAATTCCCTGAGATATTTTCAGCAGATCGAATCATCAGAAAATTATTCGTTGAACAACACTTTTTATACCTCATGAAAACTACGGTCAGCCTCGATTGATTCCATTTTTTCCCTCAAAAAATCTGCCGCTAACCATTTTTTGAAATTCAAACGAAATGAAATCCATTTAGTCAAGGGAGTCGCCAGCTTATGGCTAAGGGAGGGAGCAATGGGGCAATATTATGGAGGATAAAAAATATGAACCCCTGGCACAGTCGAAAGCATAAAGCGTTACATTTTGGGAGTCTTTGCCTTGAAGACGATTGTAATAAGAACGGTTCTGATATCAGTATATAAAACTTCACAAGCCCTCGACAGCACAATAACTAAATCAAACTTTTAAACACAGTAATAATTATTTACTTTAACAAAAATAATATTCAATTAAAACATAACCTGCGTTAAACTTTCAACCACTTTATCATTTAAATTATTCATGGCCAGACCATTAAGGCGATCTCCTGCCATGGTGCTTCTCAGTCATGTTTTCAGTCTTCTGAGGCTGCTAAAGGCAGCTACTATACAGGTCGTGCATGGTAAAACGATCAAAATTTTCAATGCTTTTTCCGTTTCGGGAAAGAAGGAATTTGTTTCTTTTAGGACATCAACAACTGTAAGATTTGTTAAATTAAGCCTATCGAGCCACAATTGCTGCCAAAGTTCGATTTCGTTCTTTATGTTCGGTAATCGCTTTCCAATTCGCTTGTTTAGCTTATTTCGTTGATCGCTTTCAATTAAAAAGTGACTCGCTCACAGCGGCTCACGTGTTTATATACCCAAACGAACATCATACTAGAATGAACGGTAACACAAGGATTGTAGTAAATTTATTCAACTGTAGGCTGTTTTTTGGTTTCTTATGAATGAAGTCGTGATGAAAATGGCGGCGATTTTAAAAAGGGATGTCAAAATCCTAATGTTATTCTGAATATTCCAATACTTTCTATAATATACATTAAACCTTGTTTATTTACTTTTTGTCATGCGATGCGGAATTTATTAATTGGTAAGGAAGTCAATTGCTCGCACTTTAGTCGCTTTGCGGCTAGCTACATTTGATCTCTAGTAGGGGCAACTGCCCCCCATGCCCCCCATTGGCGACGCCCTTGCATACAGCGAATTTTCAGTATCAAGCTAACCAACTATCTGTATTACGAGGGTAACACGGTTTGGATTCTTATCTACATAGTCGATCACAAGAGAATCCTAAATTGCACTTTTCGATATGCCTTTGAGGTTTGTTAGTGATTCGTTTTTTGTCTCCTCAATCGTCGCAAAACGCCGTCCTTTCATGGGTCTCTTCATTCTTGGGAACAGTAAAAAGTCACAGAGGGCTAAATCTGGTGAATACGGTGTTCGAGACATGATCACGGTGTTGTTTTTGGCCAAAAAATTACGAAGAAGCAATGACTAGTGAGCAGGTGCATTATAGTGATGCAAAGGTGATGAAATGTTTTTCCGCAATACCGGATGTTTTCTTCGTATTGCTTTTCGCAAGCGATGCATAACTTTCAGATAATACTCCCTACTGACTGTACAACTATGAAGAAAAATTTCCTGATACACTATGCCACGGTAATTAAAGAAAACAGTAACCAAAACCTTGTTATTTGATCGAACTTGGAGTGCTTTTTTGATCTTGGTTCTCCTGTGCTCTTCCATTGGGACGATTAGACTTCAGTTCGTCAACAGTTATGACCCATTTGAGCAAATCTGAAGCGCCGTTGACTTCATTCAACAATTCCAGAGCGATGCTCATGCAACGGTTTTTTTGGTCAAAATTCGGCAATTTTGGAACGAACTTCGCTGCCACACGCTACATGCCCAAAATTTACTAAAAAATTGCATGGCATGAGCCAACCAATATGTTGACATCCTGAGCAACTTCTCTAATAGCGATTCGATGATACTCCATAACAATTTTCTTGACTTTCTCAAAATTTTCAATGGTTGTTGATATGCTATGGCGTCCAGGACGAGCGACATCTTCTTGACCTTCCGTGAAAAACTTGTACCACTGTATGCTACTTTCAACATTTCAATTGTTTTGAGCACCTAATTCCATTTTTTCACAAAATTTGATACAAATTCATTGATTCACTTTTTTTTTTGAAAGCAGAAAAAAGCCAGACACGGAAAACACTTCTAACCACCACTAACTAATCACCACCAAATTGAACAAGCTAAACAGCTGAAACTTTCAAAATATGTTCGAGATGAGTGTACCAACATAAAAAATTGCTAATGGAATGTACGAAATTTGAACATTCATCTTATTGTTTGAATAGACCTCGTATAAAGGGTGGCCCACCACATTCGCCTCGGTATTCCAAATTATTTTGAAATATATAGGGTGACTCCCATAAAAGTTACATACCAAAGTTATATTTTTTTTATAGAACACCCTATATTTTTAATATTTTTAGATATTATAGATAAAATAAAGCTGAGTTACTATTATATTTTCCATACTTAAAACTGACCGTTTTTGAGTGAGAAATTTAAAAATACAGACCATAATTTAAAAATTGTTTTCACCCTGTAACGTGTAACGAGCTGCTCGTGATTAAATGTACTACTTAGCTCAAAGGTTAAAGTTAACTACCACATGAAATTCTTAATGCAATATTATTCAGAGTGGCGAAAAAAATTGCCTCAAAATTTGGACACACATTTAATTAAGTAACTTCTTAAAATTGAATGGAACACTCCGTATTTAGTGGCGTAATTTGACGCAGAAGTAGATTCCCTTCAAAACTATATTAGGGTTCCCTATAACCTATCCCTTCTGCTTTTTACACAAAAGGCGTTTTTATATTTTACTCATGAGTAATTTTTTTATCTTTAAAATGAAACACGCTGTATTATAATGAAAAGCTTAAAAAGCGTTTTAAAAAACTTTTTATTAAAGAATACGTAGATTTGCTAAAAGTACAAGTTTAAATTTTTTAAAATAAGGTGGCAAATGTGAAAACTCAAATTTGTTGCCATTTCTGAAATATTAAAAAGCATTCTTCAAAATAAGAAGATGCATGTGTCTTAATTATTGAGGCAAAATATGTTAAATTCGCTTGTTTCTTAGCAAATATATTTTTGATTTCATAGTGAAGTAAATACCAAAATTACAATATGGGGTCAATAAAAACATACATTTACGATACATTTTCAATAATAGTAGGCTCTGGCCTAGATGACGTTAATTATTATTATGAAACAAAAAATGGTAAATTTTCGTTATGTGAACACCCGGCGATTTTGAAAAAATTTTTGACTGTACTTACGTATTTTGATGCGTAGGTTACGAATCCGAAAGAAAAAAGCGGCGCTCTCCCTTATTTAAAAAGTTATGGCCCTTCAAAGTTCAGAAAAGGGCAACTTTTCAGCCTTCTTTTTCACTAAATAAACTATTTAAAAACACAAGCATTTATTTAGTAGGTCACCTTTACACCTTATTCCTCCTTCTTTAACACTTTTCACTTCAATAATCAACATTTTTCTTATAAAAAACTTAATTTAAAAACGAATGCTTCTCCTGGTGACATTATTCTATTTTTAGGTTAGTTACTAGTGACATTTCAGAAAAAAGCGGTTGGTATTTGCCGTCGCCAACTATTTCAAATTCGTATTACACTACCAAAAACCAATTTACGATCTAAAGAATGAAAAAAATCTGTTTAAAATCTGTTGGACTGCATCAGTCGTACCAACCATATCATCAACCTTAAAAACGTAAAATACAGTGATATGTAACCAAAAAGCAGCTCCGTACATTTTTTAACATTTTTATAAGAAAACTGTTGATTATTGAAGTGAAAAGTGTTAAAGAAGGAGGAATAAGGTGTAAAGGTGACCTACTAAATAAATGCTTGTGTTTTTAAATAGTTTATTTAGTGAAAAAGAAGGCTGAAAAGTTGCCCTTTTCTGAACTTTGAAGGGCCGTAACTTTTTAAATAAGGGAGAGCGCCGCTTTTTTCTTTCGGATTCGTAATCTACGCATCAAAATACGTAAGTACAGTCAAAAATTTTTTCAAAATCGCCGGGTGTCCACATAATGAAAATTTACCGTTTATGGGTTTTAGAAAAGTTTGGTGATGAAGAATTTTTTTGTGTGCTTTTTTCAGACGATTCAACTTTTCATAACGACGGATTAGTTAACAGACTTAACTTTCACTACTACAGTGACGAAAACCCTAATATTTTTAGAACCCTTGATCACCAGCATAGATGGTCCACAGAACTTCACTATAGCTACAGATGGTCTGTTAATGTGTGGGGTGGAATAATTGGAACGCAAGTAGTAGGTCCTTACTTTTTTGATTGGACATTTAAACGGCGTCATGTTTCTCGGATTTATTAGGGGTAATTTGCCTATGCTGTTGGAAAGTATACCTACTAATATTCGTCAGCGGATGTGGATGCATCTAGATGGTGCTCCTGCACACTTTGATAGACGTGTTAGAAACGAGTTAGATCGACAATATCCAAATAGATGGATATGACTAGGAGGTCCACAGAACTGGCCAGCCAGGTCTCTGGACCTTACAAATCCCGACTATTTTTTGTGGGGATATATCAAAAGTATTGTTCACGATACACCGCCAACGACACCTCAGGATATGAAAGTACGAATAAGAAGAGCGTTTCATTCCATATCGCAAAATATGTTATCCAGAGTTCAGCACTCATTTCAAGAAAGAGTTCGCCTATGCATCGAGAATAATGGACACCATATTAAGCATTTATTGAAGTAATAAACTATATAAAATTCTTAATTTTTCGATAAAATGACTTCAAAAATGTTTTTTTGCTTTTCATTATAATACAGGGTCTTCCATTTTCAAGATGAAATAATTACTCATAAGTAAAATATAAAAACGCCTTTTGTGTAAAAAGCAGAAGAGATAGGTATAGGAAACCCTTATATGGTTTTGAAGGGAATCTACTTCTGTGTCAAAGTACGCCACTAAATACTTAGTGTTCCATTCAACTTTAAGAAGTTTTTAATTAAATGTGTGTCCCAAATTTTGAGACAAATTTTTTCGCCACTCTAAATAATATTGCATTAAAAATTTCATGTGGTAGTTAACTTTAACCTTTGAGCTAAGCAGTACATTTAATAACGAGCAGCTCGTTACACGTGACAGGGTGAAAGCAATTTTTAAATGATGGCCTGTATTTTTAAATTTCTCAGAAACGGTCAGTTTTAAGTATAGGAAATATAATATAACTCACCTTCATTTTGTCTATAGTTACAGTATCTAAAAGTAAAAAATATAGGATGTTCCATAAGAGAAAATATAACTTTGGTATGTAACTTTTTTTGAGAGTCATCCTATATGTTTCAAAATAATCTTGGAATATGCTTCTCGCGGACCCACATATGCCTGTGCTAAAAGTTTCTCCCTAACTCTCATCATTTCTCGTAGAAATACCGAGGCGAATGTGGTGAGCCACCCCAATAAATTCAATTTTTTATAGGTATGTCCTTGACCACACAATTATATATTAATATATAAGTGCATTTGTAGAAAATTAGTTAACTTATCGATAATAATTATTACAACAGGATGTCGAAAGAGGAACATCTTATTTGAGATTACGCCCTGATCGTGTGGCTATGCAAGATGCCACGGCACAAATGGCAATGTTACAATTCATTTCTAGTGGTCTAAAACGGGTAGCTGTACCAAGTACTATACATTGTGACCATCTTATTGTAGCTCAAGAAGGAGGCGTCAAAGATCTTGCTCGAGCTAAAGAACTTAACAAAGAAGTATTCAATTTCTTAGCATCTGCTGGTAACAAATATGGCGTAGGATTCTGGAAACCGGGGTCAGGTATGTACCTATCATAAGTTTTCGAGCAATTTCTAATTAATATTCTGCCTTTGCAAGTTACTGAGTGAATGATAATTTTTTCAGGCATCATTCATCAAATTATATTGGAAAACTATGCATTTCCTGGTCTTTTGATGATAGGAACTGATTCCCATACAACAAATGGGGGTGGTCTTGGTGGACTTTGTATTGGCGTTGGGGGTGCAGATGCTGTGGATGTAATGGCTAATATTCCCTGGGAATTAAAATGCCCCAAGGTCATTGGTGTTCGACTAACAGGTACGTGTGTGAAAAAATAATTATTCAGGCAACTTATTTTTCATTCATGAATAATGACGACATATTTGATTTTCAAGCAAGTAAACTCATCGGTTTACAAAACTTCAGGAGTAATACTTATTAGCTGAGTAATGGAAATTGAAAATGTTGTTCGGTCCTTTCGAATAATTGGGTAACATTCAACGGAAATTTTTACGTGGGCTAAGAAGATTCTTTTTTATTCATTTTCTTCTCTTTCAGTATTTCAGGCTGCTCAAGAGGAGACTTACTCCTCCACAGAGTCTTTATTCCTCATTCAACTTAATCTGAAAGATAAAACTAAAACCTCTGACAATGAATTAGTCCAATACGAATACTTTTTCCGCACACCAGAATTATAAGTCTCTTTGCATTTCTCTTTCAAGTTAGCATCATCAAGAGATGTAGTTTTATAATTCTGATACAGGTATGTTAAATTCAAGTCAATTGTTACTTTTTATTTGAAAAAATCGTGATTATGCAAACCAGAAATCTGT
Organism: Leptinotarsa decemlineata; assembly: GCF_025532065.1. Classification (NCBI taxonomy): domain Eukaryota; kingdom Metazoa; phylum Arthropoda; class Insecta; order Coleoptera; family Chrysomelidae; genus Leptinotarsa; species Leptinotarsa decemlineata. The sequence continues at coordinate 16,893,756 of NW_027412668.1, read as the reverse complement.
ATCCAAAACAACGTTATATACTTTTTCCAATGATCATGTAAAGGTTTGTTATTTATATAAAAGTGTATAGGGAGTCAATCATGAATAAGTTTATCATTTAAACCCATCTAAGAGTTTTATGTTTTTTACTTGTCAAAGTTGGCGATGATAAAAAAGGGCAACGTATTGATTTGAGCCTACCCTTCAAGGACAGTTCAGTTATTTTTTCTCATTTATAGTTCAGCCTAGCACCACTGATGATATCTATGATAGGTCGAAATAGCGCTGTCCGGTGTTGGATCATGCGTGCTTTCTTTTTTGGGCCCTGCGTTCATCTAATTGCCTTGCACTAAAATCTGCGAAGAAGGATACAAGGCTTTTTTTTTCGTTCGTCAATGTCGAAGTTTGGCATTGCAATAGATCGTCTTGAAAATCCTTGTTTATCTTAGATATAAAAAAATCGACTTTTCTGTCGACTCCAAACATGACATCTTTCAAATAAAAACATATTTTTCTGAACAATATGAATTGTGAGAAAGACAGCTTTTGGCTTTCTAATATACAAAAAATGTGAAAATCTTACAAAGAAAGAAAGGAGGTCATCAATTTTAAACTTACTGAGTAGAGAAACGTAATTTTTTGTATAACTCAGTGTTCATATAAAAGTATTTGTTTTGAAAGAATTTTTGTTTTAGGTAATTCAATGTTCATATGAAAGTTGCTGTTCCAGGAGGGCTTTTTCTTCCAGTTTGTGTCTGAAAGTTACTTCTTTACATAATAATAATAATAAAGCAGGGATGGCCACTAACACCCTTGGCCTTTGGTGAGTTGCGACACCACTTACCCGAGCAACTGTTGCAAAACCGGACCGGCAGCCCCGGCGCACCCGGGAAGGAGAACTCTATTCTCCCTCCGGTGCCGGCCGTGGGTCCTCAGGGCTAACCAACCGGTGGACCCAACACTTGGATCCCAGTGATCAAGGAAGGGGCCCCTACAATCGACCCGCTCGGAGGGGTCAGAGGCAAGGTGGTGGGGCCCATAACGATGATTTGCCTACCGATGACAACCCTGGCAATGAAAACGGACGTTTTGAGTGGACGCATGAGCTAAGAGATAGCCTTATGCATTGCTACGAGAGTAGTGAACCTGCGCGAAGAGGGTACATGGCGAGATTGCATGCTCTGTGGTGTGAAACACATCCAGAGCATGCCGCCTTTTCCGCCCAAAACCTTAGGGATTACGTATCTTATCTTCGGCGCCAGGGCTATTCTCTACTCTCGAATCTTAAAATCATACCGGCTTGCCGCACTAAGGCAGAAATCTTAGCCGCACAGATGCAGAAGACTGTCATTCTTGGCTCACTGCGCTTGCTCAGGGCACATGATTCTCGGACCCAATGATCACTTACCTCACGGTGTGGGGAGTGGTCATTGGTTGATAATGCTGGCGCGCCCTCCCGAATGTATCGGGGCTTCGGGGGATAGGGCCTGACCAGCGCACACTACGGTGAAAATAATAATAGTAATAATAATAGCTATGAGAGCAGCTTTTAAACCCAACCTCGATTGGTATATATTTTTATTATTTTTTCATGATATTCGGATATGTGAGAAATTGCCAAAATATTTTTGCATATGTCGTGCCCTATCACTGTCGTGTAAGATACATGTCTTTCAAACTTTTATTAAAATTTCTCATTGAACTTTCTTTAAAGTCTGTGGGGCATAATCTACACATCTATGTATAGAGTTACTTCTTTTGAAATTGATTACACATTTGTATCAACATATCGTAGTAGAAAGCCAAAAACTTTCTTTCTATAAATATAACCCTTTCAATTTAAATGAAATGTTAATGTTTGAAATAGAGTATACTCTAGATATATTATTGGGGCACACTGTCACAGTAGCACCTTAGATTTTCTGAAGGGGTAACAGTGGCTCTAGATAGACTGTAACTCGGATATATCCCTATTAAATTCATTCGTTTGGGCACCGTACATTAGTAAACAGAAGTAAATTCACTCCCGTCGGTCTCTTTGATGTTTCGGGTCGAGATTTTATTTTTTGCTGACATGTGGCGGGGCAGGGGGGTGTAGGCTAAGAGTTGTTGTGCACCTCTGCACAGGGTTCGATCAAAAAATATGTGACCATGATCTGACTTCATCACTGTTACGAGGAGCTCCCAATAAATGTATCATATGATTGTGAACGGTTTAGGAATTGATGAAAAACAAGACAAGGTGATGAAATAAACGTATATTTTATATAGTAAGGTCCAAAAACTTATGCTATTATATTTTAAAGGTTTTTTAAAATGATAAGTTTTTGATTTTTCATTTTAACAATTATTTTCAAATTTCTATTGGCAAATTTCAAAGTATAATAAATTCTTACCCTTGTGAAAAGAGAAAATGAATAATCCAAAGAAAAATTATAACAAGGGTTGAAAACATTGTTTTGATCTTGTTTTGATTTTTTAGCCTATGCAATCAGTGGCACATAAATTGTTAAGAAATTCTGTCTCTAGATGTATGATACATTGTAAGAATGAATCTGGAGGCATATATAAACTTCCAAAGTATTTGGCTACTGTATTACTATATGCCTTGAAATGACTATATTAAGTTACTTCGCTAGATTTGGATGATCCAGTGAATCGGGTTAATGGTGCATGCCATACCGTCACATCAGCTGAAATTAACGTTTCTTTAAAGGTAGTTGACAATATTTCTTGGTGCATTGTGCATTTCATTAGTTCGGACTGATTAAAGGCTGAAATTGAGGCTGGTTTAATTTCAGCGAACCGATTGATCAGAGGAATCCAATTATTAGTTCATCCATTCAAAATTTTATCTCATTTCTATTTATTGAAACCATCCATCAAAAATTCTTCAAACATTTTAAAACGTTGATCTTAAGAATTATATGATATGATGCTTGTATGAAGAAAATTGGTATTGAGTTTTGATATATTCCGTTTGTTAAATTACTTAACTTACTTGTGGAACTCAAGTAAAATGTTAAATTCTTTGAGTGCAACTTGAGAAAAGCTTGGAGTGGTTTTTTGGAACCTACTACTATTGTTCTTCATAACTTTCTTTATTCTAATTTTAATTCTTCTCTGGTAACGGAGATACCACCTGGTAACGGAGATATCACCTGATAGCGGAATTCTAGGACACCCTGTATATTGGAATATTTTCCAATAGATAACTAAGGATAATGCATCAATTTCCTTGGTTTCAGGAAAACTATCTGGCTGGACATCACCAAAAGACATCATTCTCAAAGTAGCAGACATATTGACTGTGAAAGGAGGTACCGGTTCTATTATAGAATACCATGGACCAGGTTGCGACTCTGTATCATGCACGGGTATGGCAACCATTTGTAACATGGGCGCTGAAATCGGTGCAACAACTTCAGTGTTTCCTTACAACAGTCGTATGTTTGACTATTTGAAAGCCACCAGGCGAGCTAAAATTGCTAACGAAGCTAATAAGTACAAGACTGTACTCCTTAGTGCAGATGAAGGTAGGGTCACTTTGAACTCCATACACTTAGGTAAATTAATATAAATGATTTTGTTTTTGTCATAATTGCAGGTGCGAAGTATGATCAAATCATTGAAATCAACCTGGACACTCTGGAACCTCATGTAAATGGTCCGTTTACTCCTGATTTGGCTAGCCCAATCAGCAAACTGGGTGAAAATGCCAAAAAGAATGGTTGGCCTGTTGACATAAAAGTAGGTTTGATTGGATCATGTACCAACAGTTCTTATGAGGATATGGGACGTTGTGCTAACATCGCCAAAGAAGCAATGAAACACGGTGTTAAATCGAAGATTCCTTTCAATGTTACTCCTGGATCAGAACAGATTCGCGCCACAATTGAAAGAGATGGTATTTCTCAAACTTTGGCAGAATTTGGAGGAACGGTGAGTGAATAATCATTTCAATTTTTTTTCCAATTCATTCAGTGAATTAGGAATATACATTTGTAGCAAGAAATCATTAAACATGCATCATCAATACTTGACGCGATAAACACATAATTTTATGTGAAAACGAAGAAAAAACGTTTGCATTTAAGCAGCGGGAACTCTTGTTTGGAAGACATTCAAACATGAGTCGTTGACAGATATCACTGGTAAGTTTGCTGTTCAGATTCAGGTTAAAACGAGCATGTGCAGCATTTTTTTCCTTTATTCAGTGCTGGTGGGTTAGTTTTGTGATTCTGAGATGAGTAAGAATGACTTGGTGTTTTCATTGGGCTAACTGATATTTGAGAATGTATAGAAAAAGTAAATGTGTTTTCTATTTCGAAAGTTCAAGACAAACAAGGCGTACTGTGAACATGCCATTGATACTGCTTACAGGAAGTACTGTGAACAATCCGAGAGATCCTTGAAAAAACAGGTTCTAAATCATTTTGGAATTTCGTTTATTCTAGTAGGAATGAGACCCGCATTTCGGGCAAAATAAAATATGAGAATGTAACCATTACCACTGTATATTTTGGAAGTGTATACCTTCCCTCCAACACTAGTTCCCAAAATAGTGAAACTTTCAGCAACTACTCACTACTAGCGGGCATAATGAAGGCACTTAAAAAAGTAAAATAATAGGTGGTCCTGATAATATATGAAACACTTTTAAAACTTCTTGGGATTATCTTCAATCTGAGTTTTCGAGCGAAAAAGTTCCGAGACGTATGAAACATATTTAGCATCTGTCTTATTTTCAATTCTTGATTACTGAGTGGAATTAATAGACCAATAGACCTTAAATCTTTCTTTTCAAAATTCTTGTTTTGCCTTGAACGCCTATCCATATAACAATCTTAGCACAGTTTCGTGAAAAATAAAAGCACTGTTATTCTGTGTATTTTGTGTTTTTGGTGCATTGACGACAGGTTGGCCGTGATTTGTATGAATTTCAGCAAGGCTTTCAACAAGACCTACAAAATCCAAATTCTAATTCCTGTAAAACTGTGTAAACACTGCCTAGCTTTCAAATGTTTCATCGTGTTTATACATCGAGGGAGATAATCTTATATAACTGTTTAATAAAGGACATTAAATTTATTTTTTCCTAAAAGTATAGGTCAGCGTTTCCCAAACTTTTTTGCCTGGGGACCCACCTTTATTGTGGAGTTTTTTTCGCAAACCACATATTAAATAATATTAAGTACTATAATTATTATTACTAATAATATTTTTATTATTATTATCGCGAAAATTCACTATTGAGAAATACACCTCTAAAAGAAAATGGTAAAAATGATATAATTGAAGATAAAATACAGAACGAAAACAACTTTTCATTTAGATTCTTAAAACTGAACAAATACAAAAAATGAAAAAATGAGACTTATGTAATTATTGTGACTTGTGGAGCTGGTGCTTACGATTTACAAGAGATCTTATATTTATTTTTCAAATATGTGGTTGAAAACCCCATCCGCGTTTTTTTAAGGCTATATTTGAAAGAACTTTAAAGAACTTTAAAATGGAAAAAACAATTCAAACGTATTTAGTGTTTTTAATCTGTTTCCGCCCAAATTGCTAGTTTGGGAATCACTGGTGTAGGTAGTGGTTATTAAGCAGTTTTGCCAAAAAACTTTTCAATTTCATACGAATTAGACACTCAATTCCTGTCAAATGAAAATGTTCATATTCTTTTATTATATATGACTTTCGATTGGTCCATAATAATGTCAGAAGGATATGATACAGAAGAGGAAGAAACGTTTCACATACAGTAGCTGAAACCACTCAACGTCAAAAGACATATGGAAGAAAACTTCATAAAAACACATCATTATATAATATTGTACTCGTGATGCACTGTTTGGAACCTTTTTGGTGTAGTAATGAATATTACTGAAGTTTTTCTCAAAACCAAACCGTTATTTTAACACTTCGACACGTGTTTCGATCACCAAGTGATATCTTCAAGAGGAAGATCAAAATAACTGGTGTTGGGAAAAAAAATTACAGTAATATAACATAATATTGAATAAAACTTCTGCAGATCTCCTTGAAGAAATAACAGTCAGTCAGGAAGTTATTGATTGTAACATCGCCATACCTATGCATAGTGTATGGAAAATGATTTTCCCAAAACAATTTTACTATCGTGTTTCGTAGATTTTGAATTCAATTATTATTCATGTTCATATATCGACTCTACTTGTTTACGGTTTTTAACTGACAGTTATAATGTTATGTAACGTTGATCAACACAATTGATAAACTCATCGACTATCATTATAGAAAGTGATAATTGCAATCAGCTCAACCATGCCACAACAACATATAAAATAATAATAATAATGTTTATTTCATAAGATTGAATACATATACATATAAACAAGAAGAAATGCAGAAATCAACATGACAAGTCACTGAAGTTCATAGAGCTTGTGTATGACAAAAAAACTGAAACAATAAACTAAGTAAGTTGTTATGTGTGTGATGTCAGTTGAAATAGAAAAATAAATGAAAATATCATGAACATGAATCAGTGAACCAACAACATTACAAAATAAACTATCGGTCATAACGTTCATCATTCATACACCATATACGTAGAGTAGTTGAAAGTCATATGTCTTATATTTCATTCAATGTTCTGTTTTCAATATGATCTTGATGACTGCACTTTTGTAGAGTTGCTGTCTATTCTATAAGGTAAATCCTTGTTCAGAAAGATTGTACAGAATATGGTGAACAATAATGAATTAAAACATATGAATAAAAGTTCAAATTTACATATAAAGCTGGTGTAGATCATGAATTGTGAAATTATTTCCATTTATACTTGTGAATATTTAAATTTTTTTGTGAGAACATGTGCTTTTTCTTGCTGTATCACTTTTTTTTTCGTAACAATATTCGATTTATCTTACCTATTATTATATTAGTTAGCCATAATTTCAGTTCTTTTTTAAATCTGTTATCACTTGTAATATACTTTATTTCAATTAAAACTTCTGCATTGGCAATAGGGCACAAGTATGTGAGAAATCTTTGACTTCGAAATGTGCTTTAGGAATCCTTGCGGTTTTTTGCTTGAATCTGGTATTGTGCAAGTGATCCACAGACAATAATTTTATTTCATATCTTCTATAATACATTGCAAGACTTGGAAAATATAGATGTCTATATGTAAACAATTTAGATTCTGTTGAAAGTGTTTCAGACGGATATGTATAATCTCTATTAAAAATAATTTTAATGAGAAATTTTTGATTGACATTGTTAACCCTGAGATGATTATCAGTAATACCTGCTTATTCCATCTTACATTTTCATCTATTATTATGCCAAAATATCCAAAACTCTTCCGCCGTCACTCTGCAGTACTATAGAAATAAGTTTGAAACCCAAAAATAATTAACTATTGCATATCTATTTCATCAGTTCGGACTTCCATTGTCTAATATGATAAAAATTGATTTGAAAACCCTAATAAAACAATTAAAATATTAATAAGATTAACCGAAAATAACAATTTTATTAAACAAAAAATTGAGATCACAAAGAAATAACATACAAGCAACAACCAGACAAAGAAAAATTGAAATATCAATAAAAGCTGAAAAATAAAAATTAAAAAATTTTTAATAACAAAAAATGAAAAATAAAACATTCGGTTTATCACCCGAAGACGATTGTGGATACTAACAATCGAAACGTCGTGACATAACTTGGTTTGAAATCTTTTAATTTTTTATTTTTCATTTTTTGTTAATATTAATTTTTAATTTTAATTTTTCAACTTTTATTAATATTTTAATGTTTATTTGTTTGGTTGTTGCTTATATGTTATTCCTTTGTAATTTCAGTTTTTTGTTTGATAAAATTGTTATTTTCGTTTGATCTCATTAATTTTTTAATTGTTTGTTTCAGGGTTTTCAAATCAATTTATATTACATTAGACAATGGAAGTCCGAACTGATGAAATAACTACGAAACATTGTCAACCACCTTCAAACATATATTGCATCTTTAGTACTAGCACAAATAATATGTACTATTCCATTTCATTTCATTCAGTCATTATTATTATTATTATAATACAGCATTAATATAATTGAATGTTTTGAGAAAAGTATTGATAATAATCACAATTAATTTTATTTGAGATACGTTTCGCTACACGGAAGCATCATCAGTTGAACTGATGGTATTGGTATATTAACTGAGACACCAAAACATCTTACACTGACAAAAAAGTTTGATACTAATAAAGATATCATTATATCACTTTCATATGTTAAACGTGCTATTATTTAAAAATTCTGAATATTGAAGAATACCTGATATTATTTAAAAACTCATGGAGATTGAACAATATCTGCTGTAACAATACTGTATACATGCTCATTAAATTGATGACCAATTGTCTTCTTCCTCTCTGTTTTTTCTAACCAAGAATTTCTATTACCCCATTAACTTTGTTGTACTCGTATTCATTACAATGCCCTTACTAAGTCTTTCATTTTTTTTCGTACTAGGTGTTAGCGAATGCTTGTGGCCCTTGCATTGGTCAATGGGACAGAAAAGACGTTAAGAAAGGAGAGAAAAATACCATTGTGACATCATATAATCGTAACTTCACTGGACGTAATGATGCCAATCCTGCCACTCATTGTTTCGTTACCTCACCAGAACTTGTAACAGCCCTGAGTATTGCTGGAAGACTGGACTTCAATCCTCTAAAGGACGAACTCCAAGGCAAGTTTCCATTGAGCAATTCCAACCAAAACTGAACGAATGTTTTTTCACAGGGGCGGGCGGTAAGAAATTCAAGCTGAGTCCTCCGTTCGGGGATGAACTCCCCAACAAAGGGTTTGATCCTGGCCAGGACACATACGTTGCACCTGTTGAAGATGGTTCGAAATTGAGTGTTGATGTAGATCCAAAATCACAACGTCTTCAATTATTGCAACCTTTCGACAAGTGGGACGGAAAAGATTTGGAAGATATGACTATTCTGATCAAAGTGAAAGGGAAATGTACCACAGATCACATTTCTGCTGCCGGACCGTGGCTGAAGTACCGCGGTCATCTGGATAACATTTCGAACAACATGTTCATAAGGTAAAATATTTCCAAATTTGATGCCACTCACTATTTATTTCATTTTCAGAAAGTTTGATTTCGTTATTTCAATTAGGTATACGGAAACGCAGAAGGGCCACATATTTTTCTTTCTGTTTCTTGGAAATTATGACTTTAAAACTCGAAATTTCAACTTTAAACTCGAAATTTCGAGTAAAGGCGATGGCATCTCTCCTTACGAACACGATATCTACGGAATCAGCAGAGAACTCAATACTCGAATGTCAAAGTTCAACGAGGCTCCCCAAGGCGGTTAGTTGCAAAGACAAGCTTCGACATCGACAAGATTCGTCCTGTTTTTCACTGCAGCTTTCACTGCAAGGCAACTAGATGAAAACTAGAGCCCAAACACAACGCATTTATGATTCAGTACATGATTTGCTATAGGTCTCATCATTGGTATGAGCTGAACCACTTGGGATCGATCCCATGGGGGATGCCATCGCCCTCACTTGTCCCGGATTATGCCGTGAAGTACATTTCAGTCCAGCAAAGCATTTGTGGTTCCGCCTAGCACCACTGATGAGACCTATGGTGGCTCGTAACAGTACTGCTGGTGTTGAATCATATTTGCGTTTTTTGGGCTTCGATATCAAAGCTTGGCTTTGCAACTTACCGCCTTAGAGAGCGTTTATCTTTGATATTCGAGAATTGAGTTCATTTTCGATCCCATAGATGGCGTCTTCATAAGGGAAGATGTCATCGCCCTTACTCGAAATCACGACTTTAAACACAAAATTTCGAGGTTAAAGTTGAAATTACGACTTTAAACTCAGACTTACGACTTTATAAACTCGAAATTTCGATTTCAAACTCGAATTTTTTACTTTAATCTCAAAATTTTTACTTTAAAGGTCCGAATTTCGAGTTCAAAGTCGAGATAAAAGTCGAAGTTTTGAGTATTAAACAAACAAATATTGAAAACGTATGGCCATCTGCGTATCCGTACAATTTTGGTAAAAACTTTTTAATTTTTTCATTATAAAACATTAAATTCTCGAGTTTTGACAAGCGTATTTGGGAAAAAAGCTAATTTCAATGACTAAGTTGCAAACAGCATTATCAACCATTTATCGTAACTTGCCTCAAATCGATCAAAGGATGTAAATTTTCACGGCCAGAGATACCGGGTTTCTTGGCCGTTGTATGCATGTTATCATGTCTGACGTTTCGTCTACGACTGCGGTAGACGTCCCGTTCCGAACGCGGTAACTACGAGGCTGGTATTTGACTCTGCTGTTATATTATTATTAGTGGGCGTGGCTTGGTTTCTCTCAATTAAGGACAGGTTGCCAGATATTATCAATGTTCATTGCCTCTTCTTCTGTGTTAAAATCAACCCTGTTTTTTGAATTTTTATTGCATCTCTATTCAAATTCAAAAGCACAGGGATAATTTCAACAGAAAACAAAAGGCAATGAACATTAGTAATATCTGGATACCTGTTCTTAAAAGTACACAAACAGGTAATCCAATTAGGAGAAAGCAAGCAGCCACGTTCACGAATAATGATTTGAGACTAGTGTCAAATACCAGTTAATGCGTTCGAAACAACGGAAACAACTCGAGCACCAACTCGAGCAATGCGATCGTTATCACTACACCTTTGATAATATCTACCGCCCTAGTAAACGAAACGTCAGGCATAAGAACTGCTGACCACGTTCAAAAAAAAAAACGAAAAATAGCTTTCACACAGTCACCTCAATTCTAACGTGATGTTTTTTTACGTTATTTATCTTTTCAGTGCCACAAATGCTGAAAATAACGAACTCAACAAGGCATATAGCACTGAAAATGTCTGCGGCAGTGGCAGACGGAACGTTTGATACTAAAGTTCCATTTGACCAAGGCTTATTAGCCCGAATTTTGTTCTCTCCAAACGTGATTCTGGCTATAAAAGCTTATGTCGGTTGTATTTTCAAGAGTGACTAATTTTTGGGGAAGAAAGTTTTTGGCTTTCTACTACTCCATCTTGATACAAAAATGTGGGAACCTTCCAAAGAAAAGGAAGGAAGCAATCAATTTTAAAAGAAGTAACTCTATACATAGATGTGTAGATCATGCAAAGAAGTAATTTTCAGGGACAAACTGGAAAAAAAGCCCTCCTGAAACAGCTACTTTCATATAGACATGTTCTTATGAAGTTCGGCTTAAATTTATTATTTTATTTTGTCTTTTTTAGTATTCTTTTAGATAATGTCTTCCACTGTCATCCATATTCCAAACATATCTCTATAATGATTGTTTTTGATTATTTAAATAAGTTGTTTTTCGTTTTCAGTGCCACAAATGCTGAAAATAACGAACTCAACAAGGTGAAGAATCAACTCACGGGTGAATGGGGAGCAGTACCAGACGTAGCTCGTTACTACAAAGCTAAAGGAGTTAAGTGGGTTGCAATTGGTGACGAAAACTACGGCGAAGGCAGTTCTCGCGAACATGCCGCCCTTGAACCCAGACATTTAGGAGCTCGTGCGATCATCGTGAAATCTTTTGCCCGCATCCATGAAACTAACCTGAAAAAACAAGGGCTTTTGCCTCTCACTTTTTCCAGCACTAGCGACTATGACAAAATCCAACCCTCAGACAAGATTTCGTTAAAGAATCTAAAAAATCTCTCTCCAGGAAAACCAGTTGAATGCGAAATCAAGCATGCCGATGGTAAAGTTGAGAAAATATTGCTCAATCACTCGTTAAACGATCTTCAAATAAGTTGGTTCAAAGCCGGAAGTGCACTTAATCGCATGAAAGAATTATCTCACTAATGTAGACAAATTATTTGAATAATTCTTAGTTATGTAAGAAATAATCCTATGAATCTCATAGTTATATTCAGTTACAATTTTAGGCAAATTTTTTCTTGCAATTTTTGTCCATACATAATCAGTTCTAAACAAATTTGGAGACAATAAAGTTGTTTTTGTTTTTCATGTGTTTTGTTTACTATATAGATATATGTTTTATTTCTATATGACATGTAGGACAAATGAAATCATTTTGGAAAAAGATTTGTTACTGTTGATCCACTGAACACAAGGCCTGACTTGGGCAATCGAATGACCCAAGTCCATTGACCGCACTGAAAAAGAAGAAGGTTGATCAATCACTTGTGAATTAACCTTGATAGGAGACTGATGAATATCCACATATATCGGCCTGTTTTGAAGAGATTTTAGTTCCGTACTGAAATTAGGCCAAAGCATGATCTCATCAAAATTATGTGAAGTAGGAATAGTTCCAAGCACCGAAGCATCATTACCATGTTGAATAGCAAAACTAATTCTTTCTATCAAAAAAGAGACAGAACGGTGATCTTTCGTTGCTTGGCCTATTCTTCCTCCGATTCGATCCCTCTACGAAACCCTTCATCATTTGGAAGGATCGAACGCAGCTTGAGAAATGGTTCTTTTACAGATTATGTGAAACATGTTCTTCCTTACGAATCAATAGAGAGTTGTCCTGAAAAGAAAATTGGATTAGATAATTTAGGAAACACTTGCTACATGAATAGCATTTTACAAGGTTTGTTTATGACGAAGCACTTCAAGAACGAGGTTTTAATGATGAACCAGAACGAGAATGTTTCCTACTTATTCACCAAACTCAAACACCTGTTCATGCAGCTGCAGTTTCGTAAGAATGCAACATCTTTTTCTCCAACCGATTTCCTGGAGTCTTTGAAGTCCACTAGATACTTGTTAGGACAACAAGAGGATTGTTCCAAATTCTTGAGGTTCTTGTTGAATACTCTTCGTGAGCAAAACAATGGCAGAATCAATACTCCTGACCGCTCTGAATTAAATGATTCCGTACAGTCTATCTCGTGTTGTGTTTGTAAATATTCTGCTGGAAAAATACTCACTTGTTCACTTTGTAGTGAATGTTCAAGAGGTAGCAAAAACGAATGTGAATTTCTGGAACTTTAACTAGCGTTTCCTAATATGACTAATAACCAGTCCGTGCAAAGCTTATTGTTAAAGAATCTGAAAATTGAACTTTTAACAGGTGATGATGGACTGTATTGCCAAACATGCGCTAACTGACTGTTATAAGGAAACAAGTATAGATGAGGCACCAGTTAATATAATAATAACACTGATGATCTTCAAACATGATTACTATTATAATATTCATGCAGTCATTGTTCACTGTGGTTCTGGTATTGAATTTGGTCATTTTTACGCCTTGGTCAAAGATGAAACGGACTGGTTTAAGTTTGACGATAGTCGTGTCACAAAGTGTTCTGGCGATGTCTTCAATTTATTGAAGCCTCTGGAGACATCCTACACTTTGTTTTATGAGAGAGAAGACGTTGGCAGATTAAGATCTTCAGATGATGTGGTGCTGCAGGTTTTTCCAGGTTTTCCTGCAGCTGAAAAAGCAAATGCACCAGTGAAATCAATAAAGTCGCCGCGGAGCACCAACTAATTTCCATTGTTGTTTTTTAATTTCATGATTTGTATTTTGGAAGTGTTAATAAATAAAATAATTTTCGAAAAACCTAGACAGGGTGTAACATAAGTACGTTAAAATATTCAAATGACGTATTCCTGAGACAATTTTAAGAAAAAAAAGTCTTCATGAACTTGTGTCCGAAAATGCTTCGTTTCGGAGATACGAGGTGTTGAAATTGAATTTTTTTGTTCGCTTTTTGAAAATAACTCTTGCAGAAAATAAGTTATTTGCACGAAATTCGGTAACCGGGTTTTTTCTGACGTGGGAAATCATAATTTCGTATTAATTTTCATGTAACATCTAGAGGGCGCTATGTACGCTGTCATTATTTATTTCAAATTGCCCCTAACTTTTTTGACAGTAAACGTTTGGTACTTTTCATGAAAAAAACTAATTCCCACAACTTTTCCAAGTAAAAAAGTACAGCTCCTCAACAACGCTGGAGGTGATCGTTTTCGAGATATTTACAATTTTCTATATCGATGCATATTACATAGCTCCTAGAGCGCTAAGTGAAGTTGCTGAAAATATTACAAAAACCAGGTATGTGTTGGATCTAATCAAAATAAACAACTTTTTCCTATGAAATGTTTGATGAAAATAACTAAAATTGCAAAAAACTTATGACAAAAACCAACCATGTTTTGAAAAATTTCAACAATCTGTATTTCGAAAACGAATCATTCTTCGTTAAACATTTTATAGGAAAAAATTGTTTATTTTCACGAGATCCACCACATCCTTAGTTTTTGTAATGTTCTCAGCAACGTCACTTAGCGCCCTAGGAGCTAAGTAATATGCATCGATATAGAAAATTGTAAATAACTCGAAAACGATCACCTCCAGCGTTGTTGAGGAGGTGTACCTTTTTTACTTGGAAAAGGTGTAGGAATTAGGTTTTTTCATGAAAAGTACCAAAAGTTTACTGTCAAAAAAGTTAGGGCAACTTGAAATTAATAATGACAGCGTACGCAGCGCCCTCTGGATGTTACATGAAAATCAATACAGAATTATGATTTCCCACGTCAGAAAAACCCCGGGTACCGAATTTCGTGCAAATAACTTATTTTTTGCAGGAGTTATTTTCAAAAAGCGAACAAAAAATTTTATTTCAACACCTCGTATCTCCGAAACGAAGCATTTTCGGACACAAGTTCATATAGACTCTTTTTCTTAAGATTTTCATGGAATACTTCACTTGAATATTTTAATGTACTTATGTTACACCCTGTATAATCTTATTTCTTTTCGAAGATATATTTTTATCGTATTCTAGATATAAAGAGGTATCTATCTACATGCCATCAAATATACAGGTCGTTCATAAAATGTTATATATATTTCAAGAGTAACCTAGGCGTGTTAATAGCCCTCGCTATCGCTTGGCCTATCACTTACACGCTGCGATCCATAAAAACCTATTTTACAACCTTGATACATAAATAACTATTATAATATGGGATAATACGTGGGATCTTTTTGTCCCGGTAAAAATATTTTATTTATTTAGAAAACTATGATCAGATTATGATGATCAGTACCGTTATAAAAAATTATATCAAATGCGAAATGATAGAACAAAACTTGAGACTCAATTCGACTTTTTCCGGCGTGTCGTTTCTCCGGGACCAGATTGTTGGTATTGAAGTTTTTTTCTTTGAACAAAGGCTTGCGACTAACGCAAAGAATGAGTCTATTTTGACTAATTTAGCGAGTTTACAAGAGCTGTAATAATCAGCGGTACACTTGAATTGAAATATTTTTATTTGTCGTTCTTCGTCTTTTGTCGGATCGCGCACGAGTCGATTCAGTCAAGGAAAGTATTTTTAAAAAATGAAAAATACTGAAAGTATATACAAAATCAAAAGAAACCACACATATTTTATTTTAAATTTTTAAACTGCGATATCTGACAATTTAAATATTCCAATATACAGAATGAAATATGAGGTTGAAATTCATAATTACGATTTAAAGTTCATTTTACGTTTACTGTAAAAGAGCCCTTAATTTATCAGTTGTGAAGACATTCACTGGTATAATATAAAAGAATTGAAACTGTTCAAACTTCTAATAAACAGCATGTTAATTGTCAGAGGACATAATAGAAATGTTTCCCTTTCACTAGTTCGGACTTCCATTGTCTATTATATAAAATGATTTGAAATCCCTGAAACAAGTAAAAAAGAATAATTAAAAAGAATAGCTGAAAATAACAATTATATTAAGCAACAATAAACTTGAAATGCAATGATAGTGAAATAACCTACAAGTAAAAATATAATAATTGAATAAATAAAATTGAAGGAATGAAAAAAAGAAAATAATGAAAAATAAAAAAGTGTAGAGATTCCAAGTCACGTTAGTTGACGACGTTTCTATTGTTGGTATCTACAATCGTCTTCGGGTGATCACCCGAAGACGATTGTAGATACCAACAATCGAAACGTCGTGAACTAACGACGGGTGATCACCCGAAGACGATTGTAGATACCAACAATCGAAACGTCGTGAACTAACGTGACTTGGAATCTCTACACTTTTTTATTTTTCATTATTTTCTTTTTTTTATTCCTTCAATTTTATTTATTCAATTATTATATTTTTACTTGTAGGTTATTTCACTATCATTGCATTTCAAGTTTATTGTTGCTTAATATAATTGTTATTTTCAGCTATTCTTTTTAATTATTCTTTTTTACTTGTTTCAGGGATTTCAAATCATTTTATATAATAGACAATGGAAGTCCGAACTAGTGAAATTCATCACGAAACATTGTCAATCACCTTCAAACAGAAATGTTTCCAGACCACCACCCAACAGTGGCCATGTGCGGTTTCCATGCAAAATTAGGCGAATGGAGCTCTACCAATAAAAACCAGAGAGGCCAGGCACCTAAAAGACTTCGGAGACAATGCGTTCTTCTCCCCAGAGGCCCCAAGCCACCACCCTAGAGTGGATCATACTTCGACTACAACACTTCCAGTATTCTTTCAAGGAGGCCACAGTCATCATAATCCCCAAACGTCATGTTCCCCGACAACCATTGGCCAAAAATTGCCCCGTCGATGAGCAAAGTAGTAGAACGCGTCATTTTGAAAAGATATGAGGATCAGATGGAAGAACTGAATAATCTGCCCGATGAACGGTTTAGATTCAAACCGAAACAATTGATGGAACTGCAAGTCCTGAGAGTAGTCAACTATGCGATTGAAGGTTTCAACCTGAGCAAAGATTTCTTGACTGCCCTAAGGCGTTCACCTGGAAGAGGGCGCAACCGGGGGGACGCGTAATCTTCAGAAGACAGGAGATTCCTTGGACGAACAAAGAGCAAGATACCTGGGAGATACTTTCGACAGGAAGCCAACATTCAGGCTGGCGAAGGCTGCTTGACACAACCTATATCCCATCATTGGAAGCAAAAGCAACATGGATTTCCAAGAGAAACTGTTTATAATCAAGACAATCCTACCCCCGCCTCCAGACCCATAGGTTAATGAAAGTCTGCCTGCGGATGGCAGTAAATACTCCTAGATACATATCTCATCGATACATCTTTCGGGACCTGAATCGCCAGTGTACCTTTGTACCTCCAACCTTGGAAGCGAAGATCTTTGAAGATGCCAGCCAGTCGATCCAGATAAAAGTCAGGAAGAGATTCCAACAGATGATGGCCAGCTATAGCTACCTGCGTTACTTCCGGATGGTGTCCTGAATTGCATTCTAAAAAAATTGAATGTTTTAGAAATGGTATTGTTGCTCCACCAACTATTAGATATGTGCTTAATTCGTATTTTATTCAAAATCATTTCATACAATTGCTATTTGTTATAAGTATACTCCCACAGCACATGCCACCTTTCAAAAAATATCTATGGAAATTGATATTATGTCAACAGCTTTAGGTAAATGGCTCTTTGTTTTTAGGTATATGTAGAAGTGATAAACAGAATTACCGAAACGTCCAACATCGAACGTAACTGGAATATACCTAATTGAAACTGATACAGATGAAATCATTTTTTACCATCAACCACCTATCCCATATGAGCAACAATATAATTACAATTTTCCAGGAACCTTTCAAAAAATGTTAGTGATGGTTATTCACAATAACGTGTTTGTAGTTACGAAGACAGCAATGCCCTAATGTTTATCAACATAAAAAGAGTAGAAAAACGTGTTTTTGTATAATTCAGTATTGATAAAAAAGTATTTGTTTCAAAAGTAATTTTTTTCGTGTGATTCAATGTGCATATGAAAATAGTTGTTTCGAGAGGGTTTTTTTTCAGTTTGTGTCTGAAAGATGACATGAGTAGATTAAAATCAATCATCGTGACATGAAGACGTAATTTCATGAATCAATTTTCGTACTGAAAGATTTGGTACTGAAGAACCAATAAGGCAAGTATCGGATGTCTTCCAGTGACGATGACAGTGTTCCATGTAGGTAAAATTTCACCTCTTTCATTTACAATATTGTGTAGTAATCCTGTGAATGGTATCTGATTGAATTCAATAAGGCATGTTTAGAATACAAACTGAATAGATAAAAGTGTTTTTGTATAATTCAGTGTTCATATGAAAGTACATATTTGTTTCGAAAGTAATTTTCTTTCGTGTAATTCAATGTTTATATGGAAGTAACTGAAAAACCCTTTTCATTCAGTTCGTATTTGAAAGTTACTTCTTTGCATAATCTAAACGTCTTTGTATAGAGTTAGAAATTAGAAGATGGAGAAGTAGAAAGCCGAAACCTTTCTTTCCTAATGAAAAACAAAATCTTCAGTCCATTCGAGATTTTGTTTTATGACAATATACTCGTATAGTGTCAGTCTCGACGAGGACTGAAGCATATTTAAAGTTTATTATATGTTTAAAAAAATATGTTTTTTCCGTTAACCAGCTATGTTTAAAAAAATATGTTTTTTCCGTTAACCAGCTATCGCACCCCTACGAACGACTACCCTCAGAAGTCGAAACTTGTGCGAGCTAAGGACTAACGAGGTTTCATCTTTTAACGTGTGATTCCTAACACGGGTTGATAACAAGTGAAAATCGAGCGTTCAGCCTGGGGCTTTAACCATCGACTCACACATCGGCCGATTGACTGAGTGAACAAAGCACCCACGTCGAACCGCCCAGCTACCGACCTACTACTCTAGAATCATTAACAAAAGTTTGTTCAGCAAATCGGATTTATTTCTCTTGCAGACGAAGTATTGGTCAGAAGGTGATACTAAATTGAATGTTTGAAGTGTCAAAAAAAATATTCAAAATTTCACCCAGTTGTTTTGGCATTACATACTAGTCATGAAATTATGGTCAGCACCCTTTTTATTTTCTTATTCGCAAGATTTAAACTTACAACTTCGAGTTGTAAATACCCTTTTCATCCGCCTGAATTTTGTTTGGGAACAATTCATCTGTTTCCGATGAGGCAAATATCCAGTCCTCAGTACCAAGGAAGTTTACGTTCTATTTGAAAATTCGCACAAACAAATCGAAGTGGTCAAAAACCAAAGTAATATTTGAAGCACTCTGTATAAAAATAAATGATCAGAGATTTACACATTACTTTTGTATTCTGTACGTCGCTTCACCATATGAAATGAAGATCTTCCAAGAAAACAGATAAATTACAATTATTTCATTAAGCATTCTTTACTATTTATTTGTCCAAAAAATGTATGACTTGGTATCGATGGTGTGAGAAAAATTTAGAGCTGAGTAGAGAACGAAGGGATCTTTTCAACGATAGAAAATTAATATGATGTTAAATTGAAAAAATAATTTTTTTGCTGTTACGGAAAACTGTATCACCCTTTGCATCTAAAACTATTTTCTAGCTTTTCTAACTAATTATCAGCCTTTCTGGCTAAGACATTTCATGTCAGCATTTTCGATATATCGATGAGTAAATACGCACTGCTGGGACTTTCGGTAGATGCCGTACACCTGCAATCATCTTTAAGTTAACAACATTTACGAATCTAGTAGAAACCAAGGGGTTCTGACCCTCATCGCCTGTTGTTGGTTACGCCTTTGGCAATATATTTAAACATCAAGATCCATGGGCACTGCATGTTACGTCAATCAATAGCACCAACCAACAATACAAACATTGCAACTGTTATAATTGAAATAATGTCGGATGGTACATTTTTATTATGCGTTTCTGGACAATTAGAATGGATAGATATATTTGTAACTGCAGGCACTTCTTGGCACTGCAAATATGAATTCTTTTTCGGGGCTGATTGGAAAGTCATTGGCGGATTAGAAGCAGGGATGTCACAAGTTGCTAATGTTGTGGATAATGGTGACAAAGTTGTGTTGAATCTTCCAATTGAAATACAGTTCAAATCGACGAATCCTTACGGGTGTAAGTAAATAAGCAGAATTGAATGGTTTATTATTAGCAATATTAAGTATACATTTTTGGTGGAATATAATGGACTTTCAAAAAAAGTCAAAAAAACACAAAACTCAAATTCAAATGAAAAATATATTCTTTTTTTTTCCACTTGAAATTCTGATATCCATATTACATTTTTCATTTTATTTCATATAATTATTTAATGTGGTGTACAGTCTATTTGATTGTTTATTAGTCTAATAATGCACTTTTCTATAACAATTGAAAAAATATCAATTATGTGACCGTTTATTATTGAGTAAGTAGGTAAAATGGCTCATAACTCACACCTTCGAACCGATAACAATTGACCAGATTCATAACTCACGATACATTTAAAAACAATCAAGAAATGATATTTTTCGAAATAAAGTTCATCACTCAATAACAAAATTAGAGTAGTTGAAAACTCAAATATTTTCATGTAGTTAACACTAATTTGTACAAACGATCGTGAAGTAGAGCACGTTACTTGTAAACAGTTGCTGAGTTCAAATCCCTATTTTTTCAAGAAGCCAACTTTAAAACAATTTGAATTTTAATAATAGCTAAATGGTTTTTTGACGAAATTAAATATTACACCATCACAAACGAATCTAATTTTGGAATATTAGTGACGTAAGTCATAGAAAAACTATAGTATTCTACTTACGAGAAATGGTCATTACTAACTCAAATGATTTTCGATACTCACCTTTGGCTCACGCCAAAAAACTTCATTCTAACCAGAAATGAAGACATTTCCCGCTCCATGAATGATATACTATTTTCTACGACCATTGCAATAGTTTCACCCCGTTTCTTGTTTGGTGAGCAGGCAATTTTCCATAACTCACACCTTCAAGTCAATAAGGGATTTTACATATAAGCAAATCAATTACTTTATAGTTATTTGAATTATTTTCATTCGCAAGTGAAATGTCAAGCTTATTCATTGAACTGACCGTTCGTTTCAGATTATATGTTTCAAACAAAAACAAGAATAAATAAAAATGGACTAATGAAGTGGAAACCAGTGTACACCATTATAAATTTGTAATTGATTTTTTGTTTTTCACTATATAACAAAATGAGAGTAGTCTAAAACTGAAATGGCTTTATGACTCACCTATTCGTACGCAGCTTCGTGGAGCACTTTTTTGAACTCTGGGCTTGATTACCAGTCATCGTGGGGTCAAATTACATCCACCACACTTTTTCCATTTTTCAACCACTCAGTATTGAAATTATTTGAAATTGAGTAAAATAACAAAACATTGAACTATGTTTGATGGCAGTCTCATTCTGTATATTCTTCACAAGTGAATCTAATTTCAAAATATTTTTGTTATGAGTCATAGAAAGAGTATAGTATTCTACTCACAAGAAATAGCTATTACTTCTTCGAATGATTTACAAACTTCAACTAATGACTATAACTTCATATTGAGTAATATATTTTTAATTACTCTGTCATAATCAATTTTTTTACTATTACTACTTACTGGTCACGATCGATTTTACATTATGTTGCCAAAATTTTGACTTTATTGATAACAGACTGGCAGCGCCATACACAACATGCATATTAGGGTAGGCACAAAGTATGTGCTCTGCTATTTCATCATTTTCCAAACAGAGGCGACACACACTGTCTTCCAACAGTCCGAGTCCCTGCATATGATGATTAAAACGACAGTGACCTGTAAGAAGGCCTGTTAGACATCGTAGTTCATCCCTACTGTAGTCCAACAACTATTTGGTATCAAGCTTCGAAGGGTGAATAAACGCCTTGGAGTGAGCCAATCCTGGAAGATTCTGCTAGAAGTCCATAAATCTTCTTGCCATCCAGGTGTTTAATCTTTGTTTGGCAAAGCCTGAAGCGATGCCAATGACAGTTTCAAGCCCGATGAAGCTGCTTGCAGCACCCTCCTTTGCAAGGGAATCAGCAGCCTCATTGCCTTCCAGGCCAGTATGGCCAGGAATCCAGACCAGAGACAGTTGAGTCTTCCTATCGAGAAGAGGGGTTTTTGGCAATTTGCTACCAAGTTAGACGTTACTCGGTAGGAGCCAAGAACTTCCAACGCCGCTTGACTGTCCGAGAATATTTTTATTGAATTGTGTATAAGGTTGGATTCTTCCAATCTCTTCGGAGGTAGATCTAGTAGGTTCTCCATGGCCGCTTACATGCATATTACTCAACAAACTATACTTCTCTAATGTGTTTAGAGTCTATTCGTAAAGGTACTCTCCTTCATCTCACTACTCTAAACTTTTTTCATTTCAATTGAATGATAACGCTACACTGAATGATAAAAAAACGCTACGCTGCAGAGACTTGACCACTGGGTTTTTGGGTTTACTTTCGACCCACAGCTGGAGTTTTTATCAAGCTGATTCATCAGTAAAAGCTGCTTATCGGCTAGTTTGGCACCCCTGGGTGAATAAACTTCAGACATGTGTTTCTGAATTGTGGAATTTTGTCATTTTGGGGTAACATAGTTATAAAATTAAAAAAATAACTCTTGTAGACCAAACACAATAAATTACCTAATTTGCTTGACTGTTGTCAGATAATTGCAATAGAGATTTCTGACACTAGCTGCATTTCAACTTTCCATTACCCACCAGTCGTCTCGATAAAAACGGCAATCCTCACAAGTCGAAACAGTTGCGAACTAAATTCAACCAAGTTTTACTTTCTAATGGGCGATGTCTAGTGTGGGAAGCATAAACTTTACCACAAATCACAAGGATTGGTGTCAGTGCAATCTGCATCACAACTTATATCCAGGCATACACAGGTTGCACATCATATCCGCAGTTAAACCTACAAATAAAATCATTGACTGCTGACAGTCGGATTCGCACCAGAAACTGGGTGCGTATTCAATAGCTAGCCATCAAACACCTTGTTAAATATATTGAAGGTATTCTACACTTTGAACTTTAGAAATAGTTTTATAGAGAATTTTAAATATATATGATATTCATGATTTCTTGTTAGCTATGCTATTTTGACTGACTAATTAAAATTTTTGAACCTCATTCCTCATGGAAATATTTCAATAAGTAGATTGAATGATTTTTTGGCAAATATAGGGCCACAAATAATTTTGAGCGTTTACAAAGGAATGCAACTAGCAGGATATGGAAGATCTCGTATGCCATTAAAACCAGGTTCTCATACAGTGAATGCCCATTTAGCCAAACCACAAGCTTCTTCTATGCTTGGCCATGTAGCATCATTCTTTGGATATCAACCAGAGCTTTTGCAACCTAAGATGCTGGCAACAACTGCAGGAAATAATTGTGAGTACAAGAATTTAACCATAAAATCTGTTACAGCGCCATTAGCATTAGTATTTATGTATTACCAAATGTAACTTTTTTATCAAAATTTTAAATTCTGCTAAAACTCTGTGATTTCTGCAAAGGAAAATTATTAGGAGTGCTGCATTACAAAACTCCTGATGGTGAACTCAAAAAAGTATTGCCTTGAAGTTATAGTTTGAAAACGGTTTCACCACGCAGCATATTCTTCTTCAACTTTCAAGAGATATAGAAATATTGACTGTATAAAATTTAAAGGACTAGTTTGATGTATATATTCATTTCACATGATGGAATAAACATATAGCTGTATTAATTATCTACTAAAACACAAATATCAGATTTAATAATAATTATGCTGCACTCTTCACACATAAAAATAATAAATCTTTCACATCTTCAATACATTCAACTATTCAAGTTGTTTTCACACCGCGTATATAATGAAGGATAGTCTCATCATAGTCATCATATTATCACTTATGTTTTTCAAAATATGAATGCTACTTTCGTTATTTTCTTGTATATGATTTCTATCATTTCCAGAATTTTCTTTCACTTTCAATTGAGTACAAATATTTAAAAAATTAATTCAGTATTATGATTATGAAAACTTCAAATATTTTTTTTAATCATATTTTTTCAGTAATCCAAATGGAAGAAGCTGGTCATGCACAAATGACAGTAAATGTAGTTACCCAGGGTTTCCAAGGATTAGGCTATGATATCGGTACTTCGAAGTATAGGAACTAGTAATATAAATAAAACTTACAACATTTTTGTGAATAATTTCTTTTAATCAGACCTAGAGGATGATATTTCTAGTTTCATTCAACTTCCCTTAATAATCAGTGTCACCATTTTTCAGGTTCGAAGACCGTCTATTTCTAGAATTTCTACCTGACATTTCGCTGACGCGAGTGGATAGCTTCTTCAGAGGTTTTACATACCGAGTTATCTCCGATGACTGGATATTACGGTTGCGTAAAGCATATTTATGTTGACTCAGGTAGTCTGGTGTGCTAATACCTGTACCTGAATTAGGTAAATTGTCAATAACATTAGTCGACCCTGCCGTTATCCTGTTTGCTATTCTTGAACTTCAGTTTCTTCTTTTCCGTTGAAATTATTCTTGTTTTTGTTGATCTCTATTGCCTCCCGTATTAGTCGGCTATAATATCCCTGGTTGGGGGCAATGAGTTTCGTATTTTCTGACCTAGTCTGCAGTTTCCTTCATGCTCCTTAAGCCTTGTTCCCATGGATCTTCTGATGATTCCAATGTATACCTTCCCACAAGTGCCATGGTATACGATATACCCCTGCTGCTGATAGTGGGTCCCTTTTGTCTTAGCCATCCTGGGACAAAATTCCAAAAATCGACGGCCTTTTAACCCACAAAAGAGTGATACTGAAAACCTAGGCCGCCAAAGCCTTGATCATTTTTCCTTAATATTATAATTGTTGAAATAAGTAATAAAGATAATGATCTGTTTTAAAATTTGTTTTCCGTTAACCAGCTGTCGCACCCCTACGAACGACGACTCTCAGAAGTCGAAACTTATGCGAGTTAAGGATTAACAAGGTCTTACCTTTTAACGTGTGATTCCTAACACAAGTTGGACGATAGCAAGTGAAAATCGATCGTTCAGCCTGGGGCTTGAACCACCGACCAACACGACGGTTAATTTAAGTCAGTGAACAAAGCACCCACGTCGAACCGACCGGCTACCGACCGACCTGATAATTTCCAATCTTTATTTATTCCTATCAATTCAGTGATGTAATGAACATATATAGAGACTCTCAGAACGAACATATTTTGAAATTACTTTGCATAAAAAATTATCACTCGATTGTTTTCTAAGAGGGTTGCTGAACCTAAATCAGGATATTTCTTCATTTCATCAACCAAAAAAAACTCGAAATATTTACGAAAAAATCGCCAGAGCAGTTTTTTCCATTACTTAGGAGCTGCCCGACTTCATCACATTTCTCGTAACATCTTTTTCATGACACTCATTACAACAATCTTGTGCCATGTACTAGTTTGTTCAGGTCTCTTATGACGTAAAACAGGAAAAATTTAAGTTTTCCTAAATATACAACTGCCTGGAGCTCACCTAGAATGGGGCGAGTCGTGGGTTCGAGTCGGGATATCTGAATATCCAAAAATTCTTTATTAGTATTATTCTTATAGTTTTTATTAGCAAGCTGTGGGCGCCCGTTGATATTTCTTCAGCAAAAAGGGGGTTATAAGGCTAATAGACAAAGCCTTTTGACACTTCTTTCAAAAAGTTAATTTTAATAATGAAATTAGTAAGGTTAATGGGAAGTTAAGAAAATGTATATCTGACTGAAATATACAATATAACAACTTCAATTACTAAACAACCAACCTCATCAAATGTGAAAACAAAACTTGAGGGTTCCCGTATCTGTGGTCAAATTTATTCAAAAATTATATCTTTGTGGGTTTCTCGCCCTAAAGGAAATGAAGTTTTACAATTAGACTTCCTAAACTGCTGTTTAAGTTATAGAAAATCAAAACAACAATCAAAAACTTTTGTACAATATAGCGACCTTCGAATTCGTAGGCCTGGAGAATCTCGTTTTTGTAAAATAATAAAAAAAAACTCACAGTTATTTACGGAAAATATCGTATCGAACTTTTCTGGGTGGTTCCGTCTTGAAAGGTCGGAAGCCTCCTTAGCATAGGACTTCTGCTTGAGTCAACTTAATGGAGCCTTGAGAAACAATCAGCGGCATCCCGTGTATCCGTTGTTGAAAATATTTATTGCAAGGGTCACCTCTTTCCTTAATTCGTTTATAAGAAACACCTCTTATCACACCTATATATTTACCTCCATAAAAAACCCTGAAAGTTACATATTTTCGGAGAATAAATTAATTTTAATTAAAAACACTAACCTTAGATTAAAAGAGGTTTCTTTTTTTCTTATAAAACTCAAGATGGACTGAACACCACGTATTCTTTTTGACGAATCTTTCTTCTCTGTTCTTTTTTTTTAAACAACTTGTTATCAGTTTCGATTTGGCAACTCTCAGGATATTAAAGTGAAACCTGCGCCAACGAAATAGTAATTTGAATTGTGACTTCATAAAATTTGCGTTTATAATTCAATATGTTCTCGACAAATACCATCACTTCTTTGGTTTAATATTTAGTTTTATTTTCCCGGTACTGTCACGCAATTATCTTTCCAAATGTATATATCCCGGGAGTATAAAATATTTAACAGAAGTATTGAGCCCTACACAACCCATTGATCAAAATGGCCTTGTTGCTTGCCTTGTTCCTGGTAAAATATATCAATAGAATCAGAAACGCTCAACAAGGGGTACTTACACTGAACTAGAAACGGGTTGATTTGGAAACGGGTGAGAGTTCTTACCAATAAACAAAGAAATTGAACGTTATACTTTTACAAGAAGTATGCTTCTGGACATAATTTAGATTTCCAAAATTGTGTCTCACATTCGCCTAAAATTTGAAGAGCTTTTTTTGCATTCAGTGTCACCGGTGTACAGCCCTATTTTGTTCAGATATCCTCTCAGTGGACAGGATCCACTTAGTAGCTCTGTAAAAGTTCTGAACGGATCCCTGCTTTCTTTAAGCAGTTTGTCAGAACAGTTACTTCTTCACTTTTTCAAAAAAAAAGTTAAATCACCTCTTTTGCCAAAGATGTAATAAAATAATAGAAACGTACATACAATTTTCGAAATTAAAGTAACACGAATAAACATGCATTTGTGCGGTTTTAACCAGATGTTTTGTTTGATAGTGAATCACGAATGGTCCTTACTTTGTATTTGAGTCTAACATTCAATTCCAAACATATGTTTTTCAATGAAAAGGGAAAAGAAAATACTATTTTCCAACTTTCACTGACTGCTACGTGACTTGAAGCTATTCTAAGTGACCTAAAATTAGAAATGAAACAAATGTTCAGTAAGTATCCGGCCGAATACCAGATTCAAAAAAATATTTTAGGTGATTAATTAAGGTTATTATTTAGTTAGTATCACTTGAGAAACAGAATCAGTAAACACACAATAATTATATAACTTAGAAAATGAATAAGTATTCATACTGCAGTGAGGGCGAATTATAGTGAATGAATACTAATTTCTCTGCATTAAGAGGTAGCAAGCGGTTTCGCTTATCATCGTAAATAAAGCCAGCTTCAGAAAAAAGTTTTTCGCTGTACATACTGCCGCAAGGTGCTGGAAAATAGATGCACTGCAATCAATATAATAATTCAATGAATGAAACAATTGTTAACTTTGCTAATCAACGAACAGATCCGAATTGGACCACCCTATTGTTCGCGTGCTGCCTACACAAGTATGCTTTTGCGATGCGTTAAATGACAATGTTCCATCGGATATTCGACAGCCGACTATCTGGCTAAACTGCTATCCGTTTCATCTCTACCTTAAATAGTTATTAACATGCAGACAGTATTCTAATTTCGATTGTGCCAGAAATTTAAACCCATTTGTTGTGCACCTGTGAACTTAATGAAAATAATAAACTGCAGATTATGTAGTTATATAGTTACACATTTACAACTGGATACAAAACAGTACATATCACATTTTTGTATTGTGAATTTAATAGAGGAAATAAAAATTATTTGATTTCTGAGTGCATATGAAACGATGTTATGTGAAGAATTCCAGGGAAGGATTTTGAAATGATACCCAATTTTGAAATCAATTTTTAGTTACACTAACTTATTGTACAGTTGCTTAACATTTACTATACTCTATGAATGAAATAAATAGTACAATAATTCATAATTGTTATTAGTGTATTATAATATACAAGAATTTTAATATACAAATCAAATAAAGGTATAGACAGTTAGAAAATAAAACAAAAAATAAATTTTCTCAGGCCTGTATCGATGTTTGAGGCTATGAAACTCCAAAAAATGTGTTATTACATAGACAATTATACAAGTTACAAATATAGATAAACACCTTATTATAGCATTCATCCCTCAACTCACAGGTAATCCCATTTGTAACATTAAATCATTAATACATTTACTCTTTGGCAGTTTATTCCTTGAATTGGATAAGGAACAACAAATTCACAAAATAAATTCTTGACCCAAAAATTAGAAACTTTCAGAATACATTTCAAGTTCACCAGGATACCCAAATTGAATAAAGCTTCTTAAGTAGTATGAGTACTGAAAACAAAACATTGGATACGATTCAAGGAACTGAAACTAAATCCCTTGTTTCAAGCAATTATTTACAAATAATTTTGTTCATATAGCCATCACACTTGACTTTATATACTAACAAAATTATAACATTCATTTGTCAAGCAACACACTACCATATCATCAAAAAATAAAAGTCTTGATCCACAATGAGAACTCTTTAAAGTGTTTTGGAAACATCTAGAGATTGAAGAATAAAATATATATCTGAACACAAAACGCCTTGAAATGTTTCCTTAAAAATGACTTGAGGCTTATCACATGGTTAAAACACAAAATGGATTATTTGGTTCATCCTAACTGTAATAAAGCTAATTACACTGCCACCTTATAGTGGCATTTTTATAAAATTACACTAGAAAAATTTCTATGGCTAGAAAAATACAGTGATGATCAATAGTATATTATGAGTAGAATGAAACAAAGGTTATTTTCTCACAGACAAACATTATGGATACAAAACTGAAACCGGGAAAAATTGCTGGGTAGATTTCCTTACGAAATATTTCATTTGTACTTCACCCTTAGAATAAGTATCTTCAATTCTTATAACTCAATAAGAAAGTAACATTCAAATAAAAATTACAATGTCATCAACCTTATTCAGTCATAACTACAATGTAATTTTCGAATTTCTTGTACATCCATTATTGCAAAAAAGTTGATGATTCACCCTGTACATTTCAGTATAAATTTAGTAGTCTGAGAGAAAGCTCCGTTGTATAAACCTTATTAAATATGATCCGAGATGGATCTCTTGAGAAGATTGCCAGTCATAATTTTGAGATACAATCATAGTTCATCTTCGATCTTTGATTATATTCGAGATTATACAATTATTATGTCATGGAACAATATATGAGCAATAAGTTAACAGCAACGAGGTCATTGCAAATTCAGAATGTATTGAATATTGTTCCCTTGATTAGTGTTCTAGAATGCTAGTTAGTCCACATTTAAGTGCTTATTTCAGAAAGAATATAGAAAAATGGAATGGAAGTAATCAGTCAATTTTGTTATCAAGAATATTCGTGTAGCTCACTTTTTGGCACAAATATTGAAACAAAGCAATGTGCGATTTGGTGCAAAATGAATTATTTGCTTTGTGAAATAAATCGCGATGAATATCAACAGTTTATTCATCCATAATTATGAACTACATCAATGTTCAGTGGTTCTTTGTATTGTATTAAGCTTACTAGTGATATAAGCATTAAATATTTTTTCCATTGTGTCGTTTGAATATGATAATGATAGAAATTACCGATATATAAATGGTACAAATGAAAAAATTTTACAGAATACATGACTATCAATTGAAATGTTGCAAGCAATCATTATTGTATGCACACAATATTGAGATCACTTTTTTCATCTTAACAATTATTATTGAAACTGAACTTTCATAGTTTATTTACCTATACAAATCAATCAACAATAAGTAACAAAGTATTCTCTATGCATCCAATAGATTGGAGAACACTCTGATTCTCTTTCCATACATATTAATTTGACCACTCCACTTTGAGCAAGATGGACTTTTTCATTTCCAATATTGAAACAGAAATGTAAAACTTTTGCCAAAATTGTAATGGGTGGTCCACTTTCAGTTTGAAGTCTATAAAAGTCGAACTGCTCTAAATATGCAATTATATTTATTTTTTGCATCTCTAGTATGTTCATTTAACAAGTCGGATAACAAAAGGATTTCAATCTATATTTCAAATATTGAAATTCTAATCTCACAAAATCGTAGAAAATAAAATTCAAAGCAGATATAAGAAACAACAAAATATAGTGACTATTGCTTTCTCGACTGCCTGCATTTCCCAAAAAGAAACACAAAACAAACTACAACTCGGTTACAGCATACAACTGTCGTTCACTCTCGCTATTGGCATACATTGCGTCGCTCTGGGCTTGATCTTGAATTTTCGCCGGCCTGAATTGTGAATGAGCCGGTTGAGACGAAGAACCCCTCTGCAATGATCTGAACTGAACGTTAGGTTGAAACGAACTTACGTTGTCCTGCCAAGCTCCGCGCTGCAAGGAGCGGAAGTTGGCCGGATTCAAGGGTGTCTCGATACATTGCGAAATGGTTGTCGGTACTTTGGGGACAGGGGGTTGTTTTCTTGCTTTTTCGTCAGGCGTTTGAGGGAGAGGACGGCGACCCAAAGAGCTGTACTTTTGAATGTTCGCGGTACGGTGCGCTTCAGGTGCTTGGTGAACATTGTGCTGTTGTCGCTGGTCGAACTTAAAACCTTTGAAGTTTGGGAATTCCTTGCAGGCAGCCCTAAGAAAATTAAATGAATGAATTGATCAAATTTTATTGAGAGATATATGAATACAAAATTTAGTATCTAACAACATTTTTCTTATGTTATTTGAATATACAGTGCTTTTCAGATAAAAGTATCCACCTTTAATAACTTTTGTAATACTGGTATTTAGGAAAAATCCAAAAACACGTCAATTTATGTTGGAAGGGGCAAGCATTATGGCTTATTTAAACTTACTGGAAAAGCCACCCCCTCACCCCTAGCATCATCCCTTTTTTTTAAATTACTTCTCATATTTTTTATGTAAAATTTGGATACTCCTCTTTGAGCTGATTTCAAAAATGTATAATACTTGTAGGTTAAAGTGGTTAGTTTATGAGATAAACAATTTTTCTTTCAATAGCACAAATTTTACTTATTTTTTACTTTCACCTTATTTGCCTGTAATAGAATGGGTTGTACAACAGTTCAAACTCTTTAATCTGTTTAACTGTGCTATTTATTATGAAGTTACAATAAGTGTTCAAAATGAGTACCATTCACTTCCATACAATGGTATAATCTATTTTGAAATGCCTCTCTGACATTGCTTAATACGGCTGGATTTAACTGTCGACATTCATTCTCTATCCTCTCTCGTAAATCATCCAGAGATTCTGGTTGGGTAGCATAAACTTTTGTTTTTAAATACCCCCATAAAAAGAAGTCTAGGGGTGTTAAATCCGGTGACCTAGGTGGCCACTCCATCATCTGCCCTCTTCTACCTATCCAACGAGCGGGGAATGTTTCGTTTAAAAATTGTCGGACAGGCATAGCATAGTGTGGGGGAGCTCCGTCTTGTTGAAATACCAGTAAATCTTCGGAAAGGTTATCATCATTTTCTATTATTGTTGTAATACGTGGGTCAACCCCTTCCCTGAGTAACTCAAGATATGATTCACCATTTAAATTTCCGTTGATGAAGAAAGGTCCGACAATGTGGTCACCTAGGATACCACACCAAACATTTAACTTTTGGGGATGTTGTGTATGGAATACACGCATAATATGTGGATCACTTTCAGCCCAATATCTACAATTATGCCTATTTACTAAGCCATTTAATGAAAATGAGCATTCATCAGAAAAGCAAATATTGTTTAACAATTGTGGATTGTTATTGATAAATTGCGTCATTGATTCGCAAAACTCGATGATCAAAATCATCTTCATTCAACTCGTGCACCAACTTAACTTTGTATGGGTGGTACTTGAATTTATGTAGAACTCGGAAAACTGTAGAAGATGAAACACCGATCGCTCTACTTATTGTTGACAACGATTGGGGTTGTTGAGCCTCTAAGCTGACTTGCCCTAAAATTGCCACTTGGATTGCTTCGTTATTTACGAGTCCCTCTCGCTTATGCACTTTATTGCAAACAGACCCTGTTGTGGTAAATTTCTCGATCAGTTGAATTACATACTTATGAGTTGCATGTCTTCCGTCATGTAATTCGTTAAATATTCTAGCAGCAGCTCTTGCACAATTATTATTTTGGTAGTATAAACCTGCAATTTCAATTCTTTCTTGCAAAGAGTAAACCATTTCAGCGAAACAAAATAAATAATGTATCAAAGTACACTATCAATAGTGACTACAAATTCTAGTTGACAATGTCAAACTTTAATAAAAAGTAGAGTTTTTTGTTGTTTGGATTTTTGAAGCAGAATAAATAGCACATTTAAACAGATTAAAGAGTTTGAACTGTTGTACAACCCATTTTAGTACAGGCAAATAAGGTGAAAGTAAAAAATAAGTAAAATTTGTGCTAGTAAAAGAAAAATTGTTTATCTCATAAACTAACCACTTTAACCTACAAGTATTATACATTTTTGGAATCAGCTCAAAGAGGAGTATCCAAATTTTACATAAAAAATATGAGAAGTAATAAAAAAAAGGGATGATGCTAGGGGTGAGGGGGTGGCTTTTCCAGTAAGTTTAAGTAAGCCATAATGCTTGCCCCTTCCAACATAAATTGACGTGTTTTTGGATTTTTCCTAAATAACAGTATTACAAAAGTTATTATAGGTGGATACTTTTATCTGAAAAGCACTGTACATATATAAAACTGTATATGAACTGTACTGTATATAAAACTATACACGGCAAGCAAACAAGCAACAGGTGATGGGAAAGGAATTTTTTGGCTTTCTACTACTCCATCTTGATACAAAAAATGTGTAGATCATACAAAGAAGTAACTTTCATGATCTACAACATCTATGTATGGAGTTACTTCTTTTAAAATTGATTGCTTACTTCCTTTCTTTGGAAGATTCCCACATTTTTTTGTAACAAGATGTAGTAGTAGAAAGCCAAAAGATTCCTTTCCCAAAAATTAGTCACTCCTAAAAATATAATCCTTTTAATTTCAACAGGTGATATAATTGAACATATATATATATATATATATATATATATATATATATATATATATATATATATATATATATATATATATATATATATATATATATATATATATATATATATATATATATGTTAAAAGTTAAACAGTGTCTACCGTTTTTTTAAGACAACATAAAATATAAGGTGGTCATGCTGTGATGTCATATGCTTGTCATGCACTACTGTCACTTTTGTCAAAAATAAATAAAAATGTAAAAATGTCAATAAAACTCTCAGTCATTTTCCTATAAGTAAAAGAAAAGGAGTCACGCTCAAAGCCAGAATAAATCAATATTCAAACAGGTTATGGGCCCAGCTGCCTCGAGTGTTGTGAATGTAACCCTAGTGGAAGTATTCTGGTGATTCTTTAAAAGTGTTCACGGTCATCTGAGTGCCGGTGTGCTAACCCAAAAAAAATGACGACCAAAGAGCATGAATTGAGCAATATCCAAATATTGAATGGACAAGACACCTTTGAAATATGGAATTTCTCTATTACCATTTTATTTAAGGCAAAGCAACAGTGGGGTATTGTATCTGGAACTGAAACTAAGCCTGATGCTGATGAAACAAAGCCAGATCAAGTCAAGGCCAGAAATGCCTGGATTGCCAAGGATAATGAAGCCCAATATATCATTGTGCGAACTCTGGACAAGTCCATTTTGTCTCACATTATGGCATGCAGTACATCAAAAGAAATGTATAACACATTGGTAAGCATTTATAGAAGGGACACTACCCATCAAAAGCAAAAGCTCTTGCTAGAATTCCATTCATACAAGTTCGACAAAGCGAAGACTACCATGGATAATATCAGTCATCTTAAGTACATAGTCTTCAAGCTTTCACAATTCAAAGAACAAGTAACCGAAGAAATGTTGGTTACAAAGATTCTTGCTTCACTACCTGAACATTATCATTCCTTTATAAGTGCCTGGGAATCAACACCACAAGTAAATAAAAGTGTTGACAACCTGGTGGCACGTCTCTGCTCTGAAGAGGAATATTGGAAGACAACCAAACTTGACTCAACAGCAGCAGCTTTTAATGCTGAAGGTAAAGCGAAGAACAAATGTAAAAATAAAAATGGGGATAAAATAGTATGTCATAAATGTGGTGAAGATGGCCATAAAAGACCACAGTGCCCACACAAGAAATATTGCAAGACTTGTCGTCGCAATAATCATAATGAAGATGAATGCTTCAAAAAGAAAAATAAAACTGGACAACCAAGTACAAGCTCTGCAAGTTCAAATGTCAAATGCATCTTTTGTGGAAGAAACAATCATGCATCAGAAGACTGTTTTTACAAAAATGCACACCAAAAGAAAAATGAGAAAGCTGCCTTTTTCGCTGAAACTGTTGATCAAGAAGCGCCAATGAATGAAGCCCTATATAATGAAAAGTCAAGCAACATTCTCTTTGTTGTGGATAGTGGGTGTACCACTCATCTTACAAATGAACATCATTTGCTGATAAATGCACAAGAGTCACAACTGAAAATCTCAAGTGCCAAGAAAGGTCAAGGTCTGAGTGCAACATTGTTGGGAACTATCGAAGCAGATGCAGTAACACTGCAAGAAGTGTCCTATGTGCCTCAACTTTCCAAGAACTTACTGTCAGTAAATGCAATCACCGAAAACAATGGTGAGGTGATATTCAAGAAAGAAGGTGTGACCATCTTCAAAAATGGCAAAGAAGTTATGCGAGGGCATAAAACCTCAAATGGTCTATTTGTGGTTGACCTCAGTGCTAAATCATATTGTCAATCCTTACTCACTGTCCAAGAAGAACAAATGAAATGGCATCAAAAATTGGGTCATATCAATTTTGAGTCAATGAAGAAAATTCCAAGTCTGTGTGAGGGAGTGCCATGCTCACTAAACAATTGCAAATTTGAAACTGTATGTGAGACATGTGCCTGTGCCAATCTTATAAGAAAACCCTTCAACACAAAACGTAAAAGGGCAGAAAGGCCACTCCAAATCATTCATACGGATGTATGTGGGAAAATCACTCCACCCACATATGATAACAAGAATTATTTTATGACCATTATTGATGACTTTACCCATGTTGTGCAAGTCTTTCTAATGGAAACAAAAGATGAAGTGGAAGATCTACTTAAGGAATACATTGCTGCATCTGAAAATCACCACAATTTGAAAGTATCCAAAATCAGACTGGACAATGGTGGAGAATACCGCTCCAACAACTTCAAGGCTTGGTGCAAAGAAAAAGGTATTCATCTGGACTATACCATACCTCACACTCCAGAACTAAATGGAACGGCGGAAAGGATGAACTACACTCTATGCATTAAAATGAGAGCACTGCTTCATCATGCTCATCTGCCAGATTATCTATGGGGTACAGCCATAGAAACAGCAGCATACCTTCACAACAGATCACCATCTTCAACCATCGATACCACTCCTATTGAAATGTGGACTCATCAAAAACCAGATCTCTCTCATCTTCAAGTGTATGGCTCACAATTATATGCCAAGAAGGTTGGACTCCTGAAGAAAACCGAATGTCGAGGAAAACGAGGTATTCTGGTAGGATACACATCTAATGGATATAGGATCTGGGATGAAGCTGAAAGAAAGATTTATCCATCTCATGATATCGTTGTAATTGGTATAAAAGAAGTGGAAAATCCTGTACCATCAGCTATCAAGATTGAAAATTTTATGAATTTATCCAAAGATGATGAACTAGCCCAAGCTGACGAAGAACCAGAAGATCACCCAGAAGATCAAGAAAATCATCAGGAAGATCCAATTGTAAATGAACCAGTTATGGCAGATGAAGAAGATCAAGATTCAAGTGATGAAGAAACTGAGTCTGAAGAGGAGGAAAATGAGGTACCTGAAAATGTTCCACTTAACCAAAGACCTCATAGACAAGTCAGATTACCAAAGAAATATGAAGATTATGTTATTTCACAAACTACACTTAAACGATTTGATCTCCACTAACTTTATTGAAAATAATCATAACATGTTTCGCTAAAACATTAGCTTTTTCAAATGATTAATCATTTGAAAAAGCTAATGTTTTAGCGAAACATGTTATGATTATTTTCAATAAAGTTAGTGGAGATCAAATCGTTTAAGTGTAGTTTGTGAAATTACTATGGATCTTCATCAAGTAACGGCCGAATCAATCAGAAAAAAAAAAAAAAAAAAAAAAAAAAAAAAAAGATTATGTTATGTTAGCAGAAGAATCTATTACCTACAAAGACTGTATGAAGAGTCATGATAAAGAAAAATGGAAGACTGCTATTAAAGAAGAACAAGACTGCCTGCGAAAAAATGAAACTTGGGAACTAGTGGATTCTAACTGTGCTGTGGGTAAAGAAATTTTGACCAGTCGCTGGGTTTTTAGAATCAAGTCAGATGGTCGCTACAGAGCCAGATTGGTGGCAAGAGGATGTCAGCAGAAGAAGAATCTCGACTATCAAGAAATCTACAGCTCTGTTGTACAAGCAAATTCTCTTCGAATGCTCCTGGCCATTGCAGCCTCTGAAAATTTACAAATGTGCACCTTTGATGTAAAATCAGCTTTCCTCTACGGGGATCTGCAACAAGAAATTTATATGCATCTGCCTGAAGGATACAATGTTCAAGGAAAAATCTGCAAATTAAGAAAAGCTATCTATGGACTCAAACAAGCACCACAGCAATGGTTTAAACGGCTCACTGAATTCCTTAAACAAGAAGGGCTGAAACAGCTATTGACTGATCAGTGTGTCTTCAAATCTACTTCAGGAGAGAAACTATTTGTTGCCATTCATGTGGATGACGGTCTCGTGATAGCTGAAGATCCAAACGAAATGAAGAAATTGCTGTCCAAGATGCAGAAGTTGTTTGAAACTACAGTCAACCTTGAACCAAAGAATTACTTGGGTATCCAAATTAGCCAAAGAGAAGATGGAATATTCATCAATCAAGAACAATACTGTCAAGAAGTTATTGCAAAGTATAATTTGGATGGATACACAAAGGAGAAAAATACTCCTATAGTACATCAAGACTACACCCATGAGGAAACGAAGAATGATGAATCAAGTTTTCCATACCAATCTGCAGTCGGAAGTATGATTTATCTATCATGTAAAACCCGTCCTGATATTGCATTCGCAGTAAATTTTGAAAGCAGATCTACCAAAAATCCTAAAAGACATGATGTCTCAAATGTCAAAAGAACCATCAGATATCTGAAAGGAACTAAAATAAATGGTATATTGTACTCAAACAAAAATAAAAATAAATACACCCTGGAGGTTTACTGCGACTCAAGCCATGGAGGAGATAAAAAGGATGGAAAGAGTACCACCGGTTATTTAATGAAATATGCAAATGGACCAATTGCCTGGTGCTCACGGAAGCAATCCCTTGTTGCACAATCATCTACTGAAGCTGAATACATTGCAGCGGCTCAATGCTGTAAGGAGATGAAATATGTAAAATCCGTCCTTGAAGAATTGCTCGAACACAAGATCAATGTTGTTCTCCATGTAGACAACACAAGCTGTATCAAGATGATCAAGGCCAATCAGCTTACAAGAAAATGCATTTATATAGATGTAAAGTATCATCTTATAAAAGACGAATTTAAGAAAGGATGGTTTAAGATCACTTATTGTCCTACAGATCAAAATGTAGCTGACATCCTAACAAAACCTCTTGAAGCTATCAAATTTGCCTTTCTCAGGGAACAGCTAATGTGTTCTTGAAACTGTACTCTCATGTGCCCTATAAAACTGTACACTTATGTGCTTTTTTTTGTGCCAATTGTTTGTCGTATTTTTAGTGAAATATTTACTCTTTTTTTTTGCATTCATCATTCAATATGTTGCATTGTTGATGCTCCTACCTATATATTCTATCATTATTGTATGTCTAATCATTCCTTATTTTCAAGGAGTGTAATTGCTTATTTGTAATTTTTTTTATGTTCATATATTTTCTGTTGAGGGAGTGTGTTAAAAGTTAAACAGTGTCTACCGTTTTTTTAAGACAACATAAAATATAAGGTGGTCATGCTGTGATGTCATATGCTTGTCATGCACTACTGTCACTTTTGTCAAAAATAAATAAAAATGTAAAAATGTCAATAAAACTCTCAGTCATTTTCCTATAAGTAAAAGAAAAGGAGTCACGCTCAAAGCCAGAATAAATCAATATTCAAACAATATATATATATATATATATATATATATATATATATATATATATATAACAGAATAATTAGTGACTGGATTAACTATAAATCGATTTAATTCGTGAGGTTGCAGTCAATAGCTGGGCTGTTACAAAGAAAACTCTTTGTTATATGCCAAGCTTTCGGTATATTTCACACCTTCGTCAGGACAACTACAATAATAAGATTATATATCTTGTAAAAAATATATAAATATGGAGAACTTACTAACGTGAGAATAAAATATAAAATGGTTCAAAAACAGACAGAAAAACATCAATAAATGACAGTTAATAATACACGTACCTACTGAAATATGATAAAGAAAATAAAAAATCTAGTAATTCGAGTATCATTCAGAATTTTCCCACTTGACATTGTCAGCCAAAATTTTTATTAACTGTCATTTATTAATGTTTTTCTATCTGTTTTTGAACCATTTTATATTTTATTCTCACGTTAGTAAGTTTTCCATATTTATATATTTTTTACAAGCTATATAATCTTATTATTGTAGTTGTCCTGACGAAGGTGTGAAATATACCGAAAGCTTGACATATAACAAAGAGTTTTCTTTGTAACAGCCCAGCTATTGACTGCAACCTCACGAATTAAATCGATATATATATATATATATATATATATATATATATATATATATATATATATATATATATATATATATATATATATATATATATATATATATATAAACTATTCAAGAATGAAATCAAAGATTTAGTTCCAACATAAAAAAAACAGAAATGGACTATCATACAATTAGTATAATGTCGTAGTTTTAGTAAATTGTTTGGTGGAAGTCTTAAAAATCAGGTTAAACGTATTGACCTATTATGAATATACTGCTAATAATAATAATTTATTATTAATCAACTGATATTTTGTAATCTTGGTGTTCTTTATTATTGTTCAATCGTTTTTGTTATCTCACACTATTTACATGTTCACTGTAAATTTGCAAGTCCGTAAATAAATAAAGTGTTACTTATGTTATAGATTTTCATCAAATATCAGGACAATTTCATGAGACATCTCAAGAAAGCCTCTTGGATTTTTTGGACATTCAGTACTACAAACTGGTTTGTACTGAAAATTAAGCTGATGAATCAATCTATTGTATAATGCAACACGTGTTTCAGTTTTGTGAACTATTCAGTGAAAATATCACAATACACTGTTACATGAATAATTTAACTGAATTTAGGCAAAAAATAGAAGTAAATAGTGAAGGAAACCAAAACCCATTTTATTGAACTGGGTATATAAAATAATCAGAATTTACCATAAAAAATTAGAAGTCGTTGGATACCGATATTTATTAAAAATCGATATTTTAGAGGGCTCATTTACTAATCATGTGATGAGCTTAGCAGAAGGTCGAAGACGCAGAAAAATTCCAAAATTTGGAATACAATATGAATTACAATATGAAATATAATATTCAGAATCATATATTCAAAACAACCTTGTTTCAAACATCAAATAAAACTATGCTTTATTCCCAAAGATTTGAATATCTTCAAAATCTTGTAAAGTCAAATAGAGAGAATACAGGGAGAGAACTCAATAGAAACTCAGATGAGTAACAGGGACAGAACTCAACAGAAACTCAGATAAGTAACAGAGAAACATATTTCTATACACATGAATATACATATACAACGCTAGAATCTGAATAGAAATTGCTATTTCCTGTGGATTTTAAGAAATCATCTCTAGACTATTATAAGCCAATCATCTAATAGCATCTTGGTAAAATTCGCCCACACTATAAGGTATTCTTTCACTTTATTCTGAATCTCGTTTCATTTTGTATTCTTGATAAATTAAAGGGAATATATTCAAAATAACTTCTAGCTGGAATTTTGTAGGTGTGGGAAAACAAATAAAGTATGATTGACATATACTATATGCCGAGGTAGTCTTAGATTTGTATATTTTTTATAAATAAGACACTTCATTTTCGAAATAAAATATCATGCAAAGGTCTTTTGTTTCTATAAAAAAAGAAAAACATAAATATCTATAACTAGTCTTGAATGAATACTTCACGGCCCTTTTTTATAAAAAAAAATTGCACAGTTTTCCTGATAGCAAATTCCATAACCTAAATGGGGCACGATTCAAGCAAAATAAACAGATCTTGTACTAGCGGTATCTAACTGTTTTGCAACATCTCTCGTTATATGGCATTCCGCTGCTAATCGATTACATAAATGTTTGACATGGCTATCAAATTTCAGTTTCTCATCAATGTATAGCCTTCAAAATATCTTATTCTTCAACTTTTCAATTTTTCGATTTTCCAATATCTCTTGAACTACCATCAGTAAGATGAAAGCAGTTATTAACTTTTTTATACTATGAAATTCGCTACAAAAATTAATCATTACCTTTCTTTGATCATCATAAATTTTCTAGAAATCATTTTTTTTTAATTCTGAATGGAATTCATATTCATACACTGTGTCCGTAAAGTATGGAACAAATTAATTTTTAGCTAAACAGGTCATTTTAAGAAATAATCCTGAAACACGTCGATTTTTTATGTTAATTTACCGTATTTTAAAATAATAATCTAATATACAGGGTGAATTACGTTCGAGTAATGACCTCACCGTCATTTTTTTTAAATGGAACACCCCCATTTTGTCTCAATTTTCGGATTACTCTAGCTGAGCTGATTCCAAAAATGTATCACATGTTGATTCCAATTGGTACAGGGTGGACAAAAATACAGTAGTTGTTTGTGTGCTAATAAAGTAACGCGTAACATTCTTTATTAGGTAAATTAACAATATTATCAAT
Organism: Leptinotarsa decemlineata; assembly: GCF_025532065.1. Lineage (NCBI taxonomy): Eukaryota > Metazoa > Arthropoda > Insecta > Coleoptera > Chrysomelidae > Leptinotarsa > Leptinotarsa decemlineata. The sequence goes on along the minus strand of NW_027412668.1, from coordinate 16,852,427 downwards.
AATACTTATTGTCTAGCGGACAGAATATGCTGGAATACATGACTTTATATTAAATGTTCGAACTGCAGCCCTTGCTGTATTTGACAGTAACCCAAACGGTGTACAAATTCTTGTTGAACCTTGTGTATGGTTTCTTGCGTAATATTGTTTATTTCTGTTCGAATTTTCACTTGTACATCTTCAATATTTGCTGGTTTCGTTATATAAATAACATTCTTCAGATGACCCCACAGAAAATAATCCAAAGGACTTAAATCTGGTGACCTCGCTGGCCATTCAGTGGGTCCACGTCTACCAATCCACCTGTTCGGAAAAATTTCATCTACGTACCTTCTAACATCTACAGCATAATGCGGAGATGCACCATCCTGTTGAAACCATAAACTTTTATCAAAACCTCCAGGATTACGTCTGCTGGGAAATAAATTACGTAAAGTAGGTACGAGATACCCCCTTAAAAACTCAAGGTACTTTGCCCCGTTTAAATTACCTTCGATAAAGTAGGGTCCAATGATTCGATTTCGTACAATTCCAGCCCATACATTTACCTTTTGAGGGTATTGTGTATAATGCTCACGCATCCAGTGGGGGTTTTCTTTTGCCCAGTATCTACAATTCTGACGGTTAACCTCACCATTTAACGTGAAAGTGGACACATCAGAAAAAATAATGTTTTGTATCAAGAGAGGGTCTCGGTGACATTTATCCATCATTTCTTCGCAATCTTCGCATCTTATTATTTTAAAATACGGTAAATTAACATCAAAAATCGACTTGTTTCAGGATTATTTCTTAAAATGACCTGTTTAGCTAAAAATGAATTTGTTCCATATTTTACGGACACAGTGTATAGTTAAATTACCTAAATTTCTTGGGAAAGAGAGGTTTTGGCTTTCTACATCTCCATCTTTATATAAAAACTGTGGGAATCTTCCAAAGAAAGGAAGAATGCAAATAAGCGAATGAATTTCATTATACAGGGTGTTCCTTAAACACATGCTAATATTTAGACCCATTTTAAGGAAAAAATGTTCTATGGACGTATGTCCTAAACGCCTTAACTTTTGAGATACAGGGTGGCAAAGTTTTCAAAAATAATCAGTTTTTTAATAATAACTGAGATAATTTTGTAGACATCTTTGGCATATTTGGTACATATGTTCCATGCCTCAAGGCGCATTTTCTAATGTACAATTTTCTTAATTCTCTGCCAGTGGCGTACGTACGAGTTTTGAAATGTATATTTTTGGCGAAAAAAATACTACGCCACTGCTTTATCTTCAATTAAAAATTATTTTTAAAATCTCCATACATTTTTGAGCACATTTGATTTGTTGGGTTTTCTTTGTCCGACGCATGGTTTTCGCTCAAAAAATTAAAAATCGCTTTACTTAAGGATAAATTCCTTAAAAATCTGATGCGGTATCGTGCATCGACTGAAAGCAAACTAAGAGATCAGATTTGTTGCAAAATAATTGAGGATCTAAAAGGTATTTGTTTGTTGTCAGATGCACTGTTCTCAAGTAAAATTACGTCATAACGCAGCACCGCTTAATAATTTTTGAAAACATAAATTTAGTTATCCTGGAATAAATGACGTGTAGCAGAATTTATTTACTGCACCTCTTGGAAATATGGAGTTTGTCGATATGTGATTTCTTTTAAAGATTAAAAGCAGAAAAAACAGCGTACCCACCATAGCACTAAAAAACGAATTCTCTGTATGTACAAACGTCAGTAGCTAATATTGATGTTGGTTTAAAGTAAGGTGTTGGTGTTAAAAACTGTCACAGCGCGTTTTGATTGATTTTGAAGTGTTATTAAAGTTATTTTGGTAGTCCGCTGTTTTTCTGAATATCAGTAAATATGGTAAATTATACGAATGCGGAAATGGCGCAAATGCATTACGTATATGGCCTTGCCGATGGTAATGCAACAGAAGCCAGGAGCCTTTTTCAGGAAAGATATCCTAATCGTGCCTTATCAGATAGCCGAACCTTTTCAAATATTCATCGTCGACTTGGGGAAACTGGTAGTTTCAAGAAAGGGACTCCAGAAGGTAGACCTCGTGTAGTAAGAACTCCTGAAATTGAGGAAGCGATGCTGCAAGAAATTGAGGAACATCCTGAGACGAGTACGAGGAAGATCGCTAGAACTCTGGATATTTGTCATCAAATTGTTTGGCGTATTTTGGTTGAATTTTTGTTATACCCATACCATATTTCAAGAGTGCAGGCATTACTCCCCAGAGATTTTCACAGCGTGTGAACTTCAGTCAGTGGTATCTACAAAGTATTGCACTAAATCCGCAGTTTGAGACACAAATTTTGTTCACAGACGAAGCAAATTTTTCTCGGAATGCCATTCAAAATTTCCATACCAATCATGTGTAGGCTGAAGAAAATTCCCATGCAATAACCGAAACCCATTTCCAACACCAATTTTCGGTTAATGTATGGGCAGGAATTATAGGTGATCATCTAATAGGCCCATTTTTTCTACCAGGACGCCTTGATGGTCGTTCTTATTTACACTTTCTCAAAGAAGACTTACCTGGGTTATTGGAAGATGTGCCACTTGCGTTAAGGAATCGAATATGGTACATGCACAATGGCGCCCCTGCTCATTTCAGTGTAATTGTCCGAAACCATTTAAATACAGTTTATCCTAATCGTTGGATAGATCGCGGAGGACCTCAGCAATGGCCAGCAAGATCCCCCGATCTCAACAGTTTAGATTTTTTTATGGGGTCACCTTGAAACTCTTGTGTATAAAACTCCCGTTAATACTTTAGAAGATTTAAGAGAGCGAATAGTTGCCTCGTGTGAAACTATACGAAATACGCCGGGAATATTTGAACGGGTGCGTAATTCCATGCGTAGAAGGGCGGAAGCATGCATACTAAGTGCAGGTGGCCACTTCCAACAATTTTTATAATCAGTTTGGGTATTATTACTAATTAACAAATTTGTGCTATTCGTTTAGACTTACTGTCACAAAATAAAATAAAACTCGTTTTTGTGAAAAATTTATTTTTTTGCAGATTATGTTTTCAAATTATTTAGGGAATTGGTAATGCGTAATGAAGCAATTTTCAGATTCTCATTCATTTTAGAATTGATCTAATTTCTTAATTTGCTTTCTGTCGATTTTAATTTTTTTGAGTGAAAATCATGCGTCGGACAAAGAAATACCAAGAGATCAAATTTTCTCATAAATAAATGAGGATTTTAAAAATTATTTTATTTTGAAAAGAAAGCATTGGCGTAGTACTTTTTCCCCAAAAATATTCAATGCGAAACCCGTAGGGATGCCACTGTTTGAAAAAATACAAATTTATGTACATCAGAAAATGCGCCTTGAGGCATGGAACATATGTACCAAATATGCCAAAGATGTCTACAAAATTATCTCAGTTATTATTAAAAAACTGATTATTTTTGAAAACTTTGCCACCCTGTATCTCAAAAGTTAAGGCGTTTAGGACATACGTCCATAGGAAGTTTTTTTCTTAAAATGGGTCTAAGAATTACCTCCTTAAATATTAGCATGTGTTTAAGGAACACCCTGTATACTGTCATCAATCACATGGGTAGATTCAACTCATTTGTAGCAAAAAGTTATTGTTTCGTGAATGAATTGTGTGCTACATTTTGTAATATTATTTAGATTGGTGTTGAACAGGCAATAAGGCAAGTGTCTTATTTCGAAACATCCAATGTTTGCTAGGAATCACATGTTGAAAGGAAATACCTTGTTAATACTTAGCTCGCACGACTTTTGAGAGTTGTCGTTCGTAGGGGGACGACAGCTGTTTAACGGAAACAAAATTCATAAACTACATTGTGTAGCAATCCTTCGAATGATATCTGATCAATTCCATAACGAATGTTTGGAGTACGAACTGAATAGGAAAAAGCGTTTTTTGTATAATTCAATGTTCATATGAAAGCAGTTGTTTTGAAAGTATTTTTCTTTCATGTAATGGGCTTGTTTCATGCTATTGAAAATGATACTGGTTTGCTTATAGACTGATCGAGTTAGGGGTTCAAATTGTATGTAAGCAAGAGTTCAAATTGACCGCGTGTCTGTTGACCAATAAAATTGATCGTGTCTACAGCGGTGTTGCCAAGTGTCAATTATTTTAACAAAAATACGGAGTTATGAAACATTAGAAAGAGTATATTGTCTCATACATTCAAGAGAAATATCTGACTGGGTGGCAATATGGCTAATATGTAACGTTGCATTTTTTAATTTTTGGTGAGTGGCATGAATGCATAATTGATTTATTTTATTAGGGTTCATGAGCCATCCAGAACAATTTGAAAATATAGCTCGTTAAATTCTATTCAGAACCATGGTTTTCAAGTACATTTTATTTCATATGGAATTTTTTTTCATGAATTTAAACGTTAACAGGTTCATATACACTTCCATTATTAAAATTTCTGTGATATCAAAATGAAAATGTCTACTGCCGGAGATATTTCAAAAATAACGTTTTTATTGCGTTTTGTATTATTTGGATCCCACGTATAATTAATTCTCCTTTCTAATGCATTTCTTACACTTTCTTCTTAGATTTAGTTGTCGGAAGTGAGTGTGATTTTACTATGAATCATGAATGAATCAGAAACTGTTTATGCACTCCGTAAATGTTACGATTAGGCAATGTTCATTATTTGTATTGTTCCTATTGGTTAATTGAACAAGAAGCGGGACTAGGCCCGTGACGTCACGGGCTTAGAAAATCCGATTTTTAATAATTAATTAAAGGAAAACAATGCCATTTAGAGAGCTGAAACAAAGTACACTATTTTTCAATTTGAAATTACTACCAAATGAACTGTAAACCAAAAATCATGAAACAAGCCCATTCAATGTTTATATGGAAATAGTTGTTTCAAGACGGCTTTTTATTCCAGTTTGTTTCTGAAAGTTACTTCTTTGCTTGAACTACTCATCTTTGTATAGAGTTCATTTTCAAATACATTGCTTTCTCCCTTTCTTTGGAAGATTTCCACATTTTTTGTATAAAGATGGAGAAGTAGAAAGCCAAAACCTTTCTTTCCCAAAAAATATATATCTCCTGAATTTCAAACCCTTTCAATTTAAACAAAATTTTTTCTCTCATAATTTCAGGTATTTTGAATTTTATGTACAAAAATTTAATATTTCATTGGCAAATTTAGATTTATTTTCATAATTAATCCATTTACCTGGACAGTACATATAATATTAGCTTACAATAATTAAAATTATAATCATAATGAGTGAATAACTTCCAAATATACTTTGAGAAAAATTACAAAACATCTAGTATTATTATACACACAAAAACAAAATGTTTTGCAGAATTTCAAATATTAAAAGTTCATTATATTTCAAACGAAAACTCACCTATCTCAGTAGAAGTCTGAGCTCTCAAGTGTCTTGCATTGCTTGCTCAAAGTCGCGTACTTGCCATTATTAGGCCCTGGAGCTGCTGGGTCGTGGTGATGGGATGGCAATCTGCCGAGGGTGTGGCCCCTGAGATGAGACATATGGGCTCCCCGGTTGTGTTCAGCTGATCGCATATCACACCCATCTCTGTAATAAGAAGTCATTACATTGCACATATCTCAATGACAAGTAACAGGGCAGCAGATGTGTACTAAGACTAACATTGACACCTTTGTTTTTGAGAATATATTTTTGAGGTTGTGCAAATGCTAAAAATTTAATATAAAAATAGATGTCAATCAAGATATACTCCTATTTCTCGAATAAAAACCCTTTATATTTTTTACGAGTTTGGTGTTAATTATTGTTATACCAAAGTGTATTAATAAGCAAAATATTTCTTGATCTTCAAGATATTTCTAATAGACTAGTGAACGTTTTCGTCAATATCTATGGTGATTTTTTTTCATAATTTTTCAATGTGTTGAATGTTCCATTTGTTCCACCAGAAATGTTGAATAGAGAATGAACTACCGGATTTGATTATTTTAACAACTGCTAGAGAGTAGTATTGGAAACCCAAAACCTTCAAGGCATATTGAACAAAGCTATATTCTCATTTTTGAAAACTTTGTTTCTTTGAAAAATTCGCTAGATGTTGATTAACCACAATTTTATATCCGCAATCACTATTTTTTCTGAAAAGAGAAATGAAAATTTCTATGTTTTTTACCACTTTTAATTGTAACTAACGGTACTGCAGTTTCGTCCTATATGGACATTCTCAAACTAATACAATAAACTAACAATGATTCCTTACATTCGCCAATATATACCATTCAGGTACTTGATTGAGTACCTGAATTTACAATTCACAATGCGGATGTGCCAATTTAAAAACCGGAGAGGAAATTAAATCGATTTGATCATTTAACAGGTTGCACCAGCAATGTTTATGCTTGTAAATTTCCAAGGATTCTAAATAATTGAGTTTGAAACCCTTCCTTGCATAGTGCAGAATTTCCGTATCGTTTAGATTCGGAAACTTGTGGTTGCATGCCAAGGAATGGTTTGAAACGAAATTTACTCACAGATTAATATATCCTCAGGTCAAACAACCAGAAATCAAGAAATGGGTAACGCTAACATATTTTGGAAAAAGAACAGAAATAATCGCAGGTTTCTTCAGAAAAAACAATGTGGAAGTAGCATTCTGAACACATGCCAGGTTATCTCATTTCCTTTCCAATACCAAAGATAAGGTCGACAAGTTAGAAAAATCTGGAGTTTATAAGCTTAAGTGTCCGGAGTGTAATAGTGTTTATGTGGGACAATGCAGACGAAATTTCCAAAAACGGTATGCTGAACATGAAAGGTCCTTCAGACTAGGAAAAAATGATTCGACGTTTTCAAACCATTCCTTGGCATGCAACTACAAGTTTCCGAATCTAAACGATACGGAAATTCTGCACTATGCAAGGAAGGGTTGCAAACTCAATTATTTAGAATCCTTGGAAATTTACAAGCATAAACATTGCGGGCGCAACCTGTTAAATGATCAAATCAATTTAATTTACTCTCCGGTTTTTAAATTGGCACATCCGCATTGTGAACTGTAAATTCAGGTACTCAATCAAGTACCTGAATGGTATATATTGGCGAAAGTAAGGAATCATTGTTAGTTTATTGTATTAGTTTGAGAATGTCCATATAGGACGAAACTGCAGTAACGTTAATTACAATTAAAAGTGGTAAAAAACATAGAAATTTTCATTTCTCTTTTCATATGATCTCCTACCACGTAGTAACGGCTATATCCATCAAACTATTTTTTTTATCCGTAGCGAAAATTCTCTTTACAAAAGTGCACCTTCAAATTACTTATCTGAATTTTGATTTGGTCATATCGATAAATCAATATTGTACCAAAATGGTTCTCTCCTTGTTGAAATATATAATTCACTAAATATTCAATTATTCATTTAATATCAAAAAAGTGCCTGTCTTTGTTAGTTTAAAAGTAAATATTTGGACAGATTAGAAAAGGAAAGATTATACAAAACAATGGAGTTTCAAGATGAGAAGAAAATAATTTGTGCATTGAATTTATGAATATAATCCAAAAGTAACAAGAAATATGTTCTGGTGACCAAAAAATCTGCATTAATGCATGTAATTCTGAAAAATCGATTATATTATAGAACATGATTGCCTGAAAACTGAAACGGGTGAATCAAACTACTAAATCAACACTTTCGTTAAGGAAAAAATTAAGAGTTTCATTTCAACAAGCAACCATTCCACTTTTCAATTTTCAAAATAAAAAATATTTTCAAATCTTATCTTTCATATCAAATAACAGACGCTAATATCTCTTGTATTATATGTATGAAGTTAAGTTCTTAAGTTCATCTCAATTAACAAATTTCATTTCTTATCGCACTAAAACTACAAGAGATTGAATTGTAGATATGTGTCGGCCATCATTCTGTTTGGTGCCTGCGATAGAGTAGTTGTTTAATGTGCCTGTCTAGAGAACAGGAGAGCCAGGCCTGAAATCCAGTCAAGTCACATATTTTCGATTCATTTTTCTTTCATTCATATCTGCATACTGCCAATGTATCTTTTGTATAATATTACAGACATTAATTTCTCTTGTATTAATAACTTAGTGATAATATTTGAAACTATTGAATGTGTTTATCTGTTTTACCACACTTGATAAGTAGAATTTCGAACCTCTGGCGTGAAATGAATCTACTGAAGACACTTTTTTCTCTAAAAAAAAAACACTGCCTCTCGATGCTCGTTTCACTAAAAAAGTTGGCATCTTCAGTAGGAAAAAGTGTTTTCACTGGACTATTTCACCAGAGTACTTTTTGGACAATAACCAACTCTCATTAAGTTAGTTTTTTTGTCAAATAACTGACAGTTTCAAATGTACCTAGGAAATATTTTTTCAGACAACCGCTAATAGAAGTTCTGATTAGTGGAACATCCCAAATTCTCTGAGGTGAATAATTAATTATGAATTCAAATCAATTTTCGAAAAGGATTAAAATTATTTCACTAATATTTTAACCAAAATAAAAATTGTGAAAAAATAATTTGATTCAGATCTACCCTAACCGTCAAAAATATCTTCGAGAAACATCTAGGTGAAGCTCAACATACATGCTTTTCAGCAGAAGGTGTACATTAACAAAAACAAAAATGCATGTACACTAATATCTTTTCATATAAACAAAAATATTCATTCCGAGAACGTCATGAAATTTGGTAAATGGATGACAAATTCTTCAGTAACTAGAATATATACATATAGACTACGTTCATCTCAAAAGTGTTGATCCTCTCGATTTGACTGCATTCTATCCAATTCACTTGAGATGAGTTACTGTACTGAAATACTCAGGTCAATTGATTTTGTGGGGAAAAGTTAACTCATCGAAGAAAACAGTGTTGAAAATGTCTCTAGGCAGTGATAACGAGTTACATCATTACCTTGAAGTGGAAATCTAATTCTAAAGTCATTTTGATATTTTTCCCTCTTTCATTTCAAAAGTTACAAATTAAATAAATAAACTCACATATTATAATTTCCACACTCGGAATAGTATTGTAAATTTTGTTAGTTATTAGATATAAGAAAGTAGTGATACAACTGAATATTATTTAATTTCGAATTGATCACTACCGATGAGATGAACTTAGTCATAGATATATGGTGGATGAGTAAAATAAATGGAAAAATGAATGAACTGGCATTTCACTTCATTATTGATCAAATTAGTCAACTAAAATGTATTTTCATTCCAGATAATTGATTTGAATGTCACTCCACACTGATCTCCATTTTGTATGAAGTTCAGTTCAATTATCATAAATATCCCTCTATTTCTCTCTCTTTTTGCATGATGCTGCATTAAGCCCAGTCTTCCCACTATGAAATACAATAAAAACTTGATTGAGAGGTTGTAGTGGATTTGGTGTTATGATAAAAACAATAATACCTTTGCCACTTTCAAGAACAACCGGTATTTCTTGGTGTTGTTACTATTGGAAAAAAATATAAAGAAATTAAATTTAAACTTAAAGCCAGTTAATATCACGAAGGGTGTTGGATTATATCCGAGGAATTGGACAAATTTCGGATATGCAGTTGGTTAGTACCTCCTCCACTAGATGGAGTGACATTTTGTTGTTCGCTCCAACTTAGAAAGAGGAATGAAATACTCTGAAAGAATTCCGATTTTCAATTATGGAATATCATTGACTTTAGGTCGATGATGGTCACTATCTTGCACTGACTAGTGGCTAATCAGCCCAAAACCGGTCTGCAAGTGTGCCCATTCCAAAATTGAAGGTCGACTCTTTCAGTTGTATTGCCAATTGCATATACAAGAAGTTTTCTGTAAAGATTTCTGCACTGACGCATGTCGGATATATTCCAACGCCCTTCGTGGTAGTAGCCAGGGGAATAGTTGTTTTCTGATAGGCGTCAGTCCATTCAACCTACTGTGTAGGTATATCCGAGACTGGCTTGAACATTTAGAGTTAATTTCTTTAGATTTGTTTACTGCCTCTTCAAGCATAGCCCACTGACTAATAAGAAACGATTGAAAACAGAAAGGGAGCAAATAACAACCATATACACATAGCTCATCAACCTAACCTTGCTAATCAGTTTACCACTACACCTATTGTTTAGTTGACAGAAAAATTCAATAAAGAAAAGAATTGAAACTTTCTATGTTTTACCACTTTTATTTGTAACTAACGTTACTGCAGTTTTGTCCTATATGGACATTTTCAAACTTATTCAAGTTTATTGTATAAGTTTGAAAATGTCCGTATAGGACGAAACTGCAGCAACGTTAGTTACAAATAAAAGTGGTAAAAAACATAGAAAGTTTAATTTCTCTTTTCTTCATTATGATTTCCTACCACATAGTAACGGCTACATCCATCAATTTATTAAAAAATTCATATGTATTAGGGAATGATCACTGATATCTTTCATTTTGTAATGTTGGGAAATAATTCTGAATGAATTGGACAAGAAATAACAAAAAAATACAACAATGCTGCATAACAACTTTTCCAGAAAACTTGTATTACTAGCATTATACCCGGGACAAACTTTAAAAAATAAGACATTTTTAATTTGTTGCTGTTTAAAAAGATAGCACGCCATTTTTTGTTCTATTAGGGATTTCAATTGATCATCACTATAGGTAATACCACTAAATTGTTACAACTCTTCTTACAGAAAAAAATCTGTTTTAAAACCTGTTTTTCCATTAACCAGCTGTCGCACCCCTACGAACGACAACCCTCAGAAGTCGAAACTTCTTCCACAAGTTTAGTATTATAACATTGTTTCTTTTTCAAGAGGTTTGATAACAATAGAAGAAGTTGGTTTTCAACTATTAATTTTGGTTTTAATAGCATCAGTTGTAAAAAATCCTTCTTTAAGGTGAATGTGATAAATATATATATATATATATATATATATATGATAAGGTCAATGTGATAAATATATAAACAAAATAAGCACTGCCTTTAATTTTCAGTATTTGATTCATAATTTCATTTCATCAAGTTTCAGATACTTAACAGTATTCAAATGATTCCACTGTTTAGCATCTAATTTCAATAGCTCATGCACCATATTTGTTGAACAATTTTGAGTAAGCCATACTATGGCGAGTGGTGATCCAAGTATGGCCCTAGAAATCACCTTCAATCGTTCGCTAATCAGATTTCCAAAATTAAGTAGATTCAACGGATGAAGAAACTCTTTAGACACTTCAACCTATTTATTTGAAATGTTTCCAAGCGCTTCTAGGGATCAGTTTATCAATGAAAGGGCAGCTTGCTACCAAAATGAACCAGGAAACTAATTATAATGGTAATGAAATTTAGGTGCTTTTCTTGAATAAGTGAGTACTGTAGTTGGTTTACAAATGAGCGACTCATTGAAGAATCCTAGTTTTGGTAACTCCTCTGCGAATATACCAACACTGAATGTGAAAATAATTATGATTAAATTGAATCTGATATTATGAGAAATGCCAGCTTCTAAGAAGGAAAGATAAAAAATAAAAAGTCTAATACAGTAGCAGATCAGCTTCATGCGGTGGAGCGGTGGCATGCATTGCTCGAGAATGCGTCAAGGCAGACGTATAGCTAGGTGGGGGAGTATCAGGGGGATAAGACGACCCTTGGCTACGTTGAAGAGTCCTTGCTGCTATTGCTTGGCTGGCCTGAGGCGGGGGTAGGTATGGATCGGTCTCGTTCACTTGATGGTAATCTTTCCTGAAAGTAAAATGAATATACAATGATAATAATAATATTTTTATTGGAAAATGATCAATGTATACAGCAAAAGTCAAATTTTCAAAAGGTCCATTTTCAGTTCTATTTATCAGAAGAAAAATTTGGTACTTTATTTCAACAATGATTTGAATCACAAATAAAATACACTAATTACAATTACAGTTATAGTTGAAAATTAAATAAAGTTAAGGAGAACTTTGATAATATTCGTGTTACAACAGCAAGATTACAATTTTTGTATATGTCAAATTTGGCAAAGAATTCCTTGCAAGCAGATTTAGGATATATTTCAAAATTCTTGTTTTAGTATTGATTAATTTTTGTGAGTATACTGTTGTAAGTGTAAAATATGAAATCGATGACTGTACACGCACATAATAGTATATTCTGAGACTACAAATAGAGACTTGTTTTCTTAAACATCATATCAAACCAAGATAGTGGTTCAACTTCTATTTGGTAAATCATTCATATCGTTTGTTCGAAAGTAATACAGAACTACCTTTCTGAAGCACATCAACATCGTAAAACCTTCCATCACCTTCAAAATGGAGAAGTAAATCCACAATGAATTGCCATTATTGGACATTTTGGTGAAGAGGACGAACACTAAGTGGGAAACATCTGTATAACGAAAACCCACTCACAAGGGACAGTACCTGAATCACGAATCCAAACATCATCAATCTACCAAAAGAGGGATCATCTAGACTCTAGGAAATCGTGCCTTTCAGGCTCTGTAATGCGGGCTCGAGAAGGAACTAGGAATCATCAAAAAAGATCTTCAACGGAATGGTTACTCCAAAGAAATGGTGAAACAGATTTTGTCTAGAAGACAGCAAGAGCGTCATAAGAAAGAGAAGCCGCCACAACCAGTGCTTGCACTTGCCTACGTCGGAGGACTGTCGGAAAGGATAAGAAGAATTGTGTCTAAGTACAACGTCAGAATTAGCTTCAGATCCGAAAACACCATCCGTAGCAGCATCACGAAAACCAATCCACCAAACGCGGACTGGGATTCCAAGAATTGCATTTACCGGATACCATGTGAGTGCGGCAAATCCTATATCAGTGAAACTGAAAGGCCATTGAAAGTCCGCATTGCCAAACACAAAAGAAACACAGCGAGTAGAAACCAACGTATCGATAATAGCAAAGCTATTCATCCTAACATCAAGTGGTCTCAAGCTGAGATCATCCACAGGGAGAAATACTGGTTTAAAAGGAAGTTCAAAGAAGCTGCCTATATCTTCTCCAACGACGCATTCAGCCAAGATAGCGTAGAGATATGCAACATTTGGTAACCTTTAATTAGGCGAAAAACGGTCAACTCCCGCAAAACCAGTGAAGCGGAGAGATGTGAAAGGGGATAGGTGAAAGCTTTCGAATGACCTATAAATAATCATTTCTCATAGGAATAGTCTAGTTATCACCCGAAGACGATTGTGGATACTAACAATCGAAACGCCGTGAAGTAACTTGGTTTAAAATCATTTTTAATTGTTCAATTTTTAATTTTTTGCTTATTTTAATTTTATTGTAATTTCATTTTACATTTCATTGCTTGATATAATTGTGATTTTTAGCTATTCATTTTAATTTTTGTTTTATTTGTTCTTTTAGAAATGTAATTAAATTAAAACGAAAACATTGCTGTCAGGTCGTGATTCTATATATTGTATCATATATCATATAGGTAATTATATCAGTATAATTAGTATAATTTCTGTACGCCACTGCAAGAGACAAATTAATACAAAAACGTCAGTCATTTCTGAGAATGTAGTGCCTAGTATTTTGGTGTTATATAATAATAATAATAAATATAAAACATTTTCAAATGTTTTCTATTATCTATGGACAATTCCATGAATGAAATCGGATACTCACTTTTTCCTTATATAAATCCATGTATGTGAATCGACCCAAACAAGAGCCGTCAGCAGCAATCCAGCCAGCACAGCAGACACTAGCATCAAAGTCAGTCCAAGCAAGCCAACATTACAAAGGGCCCTCGCGCCCCTCAAATAGTGCATGTGCAGCGTCCTACAGTCCACCAGGGCCGTCAGCGAATTGATAAACTTTTCGGCAGCATTAATATCGTTTCTCAATGAGCTGAACTTCGTTTCCAAACCCTTCTTCGGGTACAAGTACTCAGCCGGTTTGATCATGTTACCCAAGTTGACGCGCATATTATCCACAGTAGTCTTGGCCTCTCTCAATCTCTGTGTGAAAGGATTCGCTCTAGCTCTTTCGCAGTTCGTGTAGTACTTCAGTATCTCTTTGGACAGATCCGAGCTGGCTTGATCTTCGACGAATTTGTCAGGTGCCATGCACAAATCGCCCAATGCGACGCCCGAAGCTAAATATACGCTGGCCATCAGGAAGGAGGCTATGACTGCTAAAAGTCCGCAAACTGAGAAAGCTATCAGGGCACAACGATTGTGACGGGCAACGCCAACGAGAAGGATCACACAAAGAATAAGGAGAATGCTGAGGACCGCCATGGTAAAGGGCCATCGTACTGATTCGATTTTCTCGCCAAAAACGATCGTTGATGTTAAGTTCAGGCCGACCAGAGGTTGGCGAATGTCTTTTGCGTAATTTGCAGTCAGGTTTCGATTATCTGTGGAAAAAACAAACTTTTATTCACCGTACATAATTAGGTACATAATGTACTTCGAAAGAAAATATGTATTTGAACTCAACAGTTACTACGAATATAATTTGAACTTGATAATTTATCTTTTTAACTCACTGAGAAAAACTCCTTTCCATACGTATGAAATGTAGCACAAAGTATATGCTCTGCTGTTTAATCATCTTCCAACCAGAGGAAACACATACTGTTTTCCGACAGTCCGAGTCTCTGCATATGATGATTCAGACGACAGTGATCTGTAAGGAGGCCTGTTAGATATCGTAGCCATCCCAACTGTTTGGTTTCAAGCTTCGACGGGTAAGTGCACGCCTTGGAGTGAGCCAATCCTGGAAGATTTTGCGAGAAGTCTTTGAATCTTCTTGCCTTCCAGGTGTTCAATGTATGTTTGGCAAAACCTAAAGTGATGCCAATCACACGTTCTGGTCCGATGAAGCAACTTGCAGTACCCTCCTTTGCAAGGTTTGCAAGGGAGTCAGCAGTCTCATAGCTTTCCAGCCCAGTGTGGCGAGAAATCCAGACCAGATACAATTTGTTAAGTCTTCCAATTGAGGAGAGTCGTTTTTGGCAATTTGCTAGCAATTTAGACGTTGCTCGGTAGGAGCCAAGAGCTTCCAAAGCTGCTTGACTATCCGATAATTTTTTATTGACTTGTGTGTGAGGTTGGATTCTACCAATATATCCGCACACAACTCAATAGCATACATTTTCGTTTGAAATACAGTCGCATAGGACCCTAGGCAGGTTGATATCTCTTTCCTGGGTCTGCAACTGAAAACAACTGCACCAGAGGTAAATGTGTTTTTCATCCATCTGTGAACCCACAACTAACTGCTCTTCAAAGTAACATGATAATTGAAAACAATTTTAACCACACAGACGGTCAAGGCGAGTTACATTTTAGGGTTTTGGATGCAACTACTCACTATTCGCCTTCAATATACTAGAGTTTGAACCAGAATATATCAGTTGTAAAAACATATAGTCCTTGACAATCATAACTATCAATTTGAAAACAATTCTACAAGTTGGTATACAACAATAGTTTGTGCACATGTATGCACTTCAATGTATCTGTATTTCGATGCCAGGTACGTGTTAAAGAATATTTTTAATGTGATCTTGGAATATTGTAGTCAGCTCTGTACAACACCCTGTCTCCGAATTCGGTCGATAAAGTCCGAAATATAAACTGGAAAATAATCAGGGTAAAGTAAAAGTACTTGTTTCGGAACATACTGCACTACTCTGGGGTATAACAAGGTTCTAATCTTGGACCTATTTTATTTTTATTAATGACTTGGCAACCTCTTTGAATATTCTTAGCCTATTATTTGCAGACGTCCTGAAATTATATTATAAAATCGACGACATTATTGACTGCCAACGTGTACAACATGAATTAGATGTAATCAAACTTTGGTGTAATAATAATCGTCTACAACTGAACGTATCCAAATGTAAAATAATATAATTTACAACAAAAAAGGGAACTTTAATGTACGATACTACAATCAACCGCGTACATGAGATAAAAGATCTTGGTGCAACATACGACAGTAAATTAACATTTATAAAACATATAAGTAATATGACTGTTGATGCAAATAGGATGCTTGGATTTATTTACACTATTTACAGAAATGGCAAAGGGCAAAAGTATTGCCACCTTAAAATTGCTATATTTTGCGTATGCCAGATCTAAGTTAGAGTATGGCTCTGTGTTATGGAATTCAGTTTACGACTACCAAAAAACAACAATTGAGAGCGTGCAAAGGAAGTTCCTAAAATACTTATGTGTAAAAGTTGATGGACAATACCCCACGAGAGGCATCGATCATAACATTTTGTTGACAAGATTTGATATGACATCTTTGGAAAATGAGAGAGTTATCCTTGGTACAAAATTCCTGCATAAATTACTAAACAACAATATTGACAGTACGGTTTTTTTACCCGAGATCAATTTCTTTGTACCAAGAAGTGAAGGTCGACACAATCTGAAATTCTATTGTGAATCATCACGCACACATGTTATGATAGGATCTCCATTGAATTTTATGAGCAGTAGCTTCAATAAAATCTGTGAACATTGCTATATTCATTTCGACTCTCTAAACGCCTTGGTATCATGTATCCACAATCACTTTTAATAATACTATAAATAACATTTGTGTCAGTACTGCTACATTGCATGATTTGTAACTTTTTGTGTTATATACTCAATTTGTCAATCCTTTCTTGAAATTCTACGTATACGAATATTTTATATATACTTTGTTTTAGCATTTACTTTTATACACTTCTATATTCCATTATTTTTAATATTTATTTCATATATACTCTGTAATAATAGCATTTCCTGTAACTGGGTACCCCTGTTGGAAATAATCCGCTTTTTGTTTTAACTAGTATTTCCAATTATAAGGTATTCAAAAAATTTCGAATACTTTTAAAGATATATAATATCGCAAAAAAAAGAATACATTGGTCATCATTAACACTATTCTGAAGTTTACTAACATATCTAAAATATATACAGGGCTTTTGAAGGCGTGTTTTAAAATGACTCACGCTAGGCAATTATTGCCTGTTTTGTAATGTCTAAAGCAGCATGGCATTTCTACAATTGTATGACTTATGTAATTGCATTCAAATGACAAATGGTGTTGGTGTTTTTGGGTTCTGATTTCAATTGAATGTGTGGCAGAGAAAGCTGCAGAGAAAGACTGCGGATGAATTTCATTCGGCAGTCGATGTCGTTGGCCAACTTTGAGAGCTTAGTCCTGTATCACAACTGATATTATATCAGAATGAGGCTGAGGTATACGTTTCAATTATTACATGAAGCCACTAAATCTAGAGAAATCAATATATTTGATACAAAATAAGTTCAAGCATTTTGGACAGGTTGTGTTAAATTGGATTGTTACTCTCTAATCAATATCATAGAATTGCCAACCACATGGAGCAAATTCGAATTACTCTTGGAAGGTCTAAACAGTAACACGCATCATCTATTACGAAAATGTTTGTAGAATACTATTCTAAAAACCACTTACCCACTAGTTTTTTAAAGTATCCTTCCACTTGGTTGAATAACGTCTGATTGTTAACAGGCATCTGTATTATATTATAAATGTCTCTTATTTGTCTCTCGGCCTGGATCCGGAGCTGTCTCTCTATATCTTCGGTCTGGTTCCTGATTTTCGACACAAGCAGCGCCACCTGCTTGCCTTCGTTCAAGGTCTGCACGACGCCGTTGTGCAAGTCGTCGTTTCCATAAAGTCCTATTCCGACTGCCGCGCAGCAGAGTACGGAAACAACAGCTAAGGTAACTTTCAGAGCCGAAATCGAGCGGGAAGGTCGCGGTTTTCGGTCGCAGCATCGCGTCAGGAGGTAGATGAGTAAAACTAGGAGAGTCAGTATGAGCCAGGCTGCTGGGATTGAGCCTAGTATACCCAAGCTCTGAAACAAAAACAACATTTGAACATTCGTGCAAAGTGGATAGTAGACCAAGAAAAGTCTAGTGTCGCCAGTGGCGGATCTAGGGTGATCTCCGGAAGGGAGGAAGCACGAGAAAAAAATAGGTTTTCTGGAATACTTTCGATAAGAAAACGAAACATGGAGGGTACAGTTGGTCTGAAAAGTTCGTAGGCTAACATAAAAAAAATATTTTTTTGATAAAATTTGAGTTTATTATTCTATATCAGGCCCGATCTGGAGAACACGGTGGATGCGGAAGCACTTTGAAGCCCAATTCATGCACTTTTGCCATCGTTTTCATTGCTTTTTGTGACACAGTGCATTGTCTTGATGGAACAGCACTTTATTTTTCTTCAAATGCCATTTCACAGAATTTCACTTCGACTTCAATGAGATAGGACAAAAACAACTCTACCGGTAAGTAAGTTATCGAAGTACTTGAAATGATGGTAGTCGGTTGGCGAGAGGTCTGGGGGTATGATGAGTAGGGCAGAACGTCGACGCTCAATTCGGACCTCTTCTGTTGACCAGTGCCGGTTGTTGCTGTGCTGGTATGGTCCGGTTTCGGAAAGTTAGTAGTGAATCACACAAGCCGCTGACCACCGTATTCTTTTTTTTTGTTTCCGCCTTTGGGTAGTGCCTTCGGGTGGATCATCAGTGTCCAACCACTGCACTGTCCTGAAAGTCTGCTGTTATCGTAGAGGATCCACTTTTCATCACACCTGACGAACCGATCCAAAAACGGTCCGTTTGAAGGTGGTTGACAATGTTTCATGGTGAATTTCATTAGTTCGGACTTCCACTATCGAATTATATTCCAAATGATTTGAAATACAATAGAACATTGAACACCCGGTACGGACCCGGAACCAGCGACTTATTCCGAGGATATGAGAAGACTGTGATTAAGATTACCAAGGAAAAAACTCACCTTAGTTTTTGTGCACAGCAAGAGACAACATCATCCCCATAATCCTGCTGAAATCGCCAGGCCCAAGAGAGAGAGAGAGAGAGAGCCAAAGGCATATTGGAATACGCCTTCAGAGTACTGATAAGGTCTCAAATTAATTACCACCGTTGAAAGAGGTTAACTTTGATGCAAGATGCCACAGAACGATTTGAAGAAATGAGAACGAAACCTTGTAGGATTATGGACCAATTTTTGCTAAGGATCTGTATCCACTTTTGAGATAATTACTGCAGTGGAATCCACCAGTTCCCTTATCGATCAGAGAGAGGCAGAATAATTTAGATGGAAAATCAGAGAACAGCTGGATTGGAACCAGTTCCAATATGTAACATCAGCAATGAAGAACGTAGAGCTCTGAATGGCCTACGTAGAGATAACACCATCAAGATCCTACCTGTAGATAAGGGAAACGCTACTGTGGTGATGGATACTAATCTCTACGAACAGAAGATTGAAGAGGTTCTTCAGAAGGGACAATATACGAGTATGGTCCATTTTTCGGGAACGGAGAGATCATCGCTAACACCGCACAACAGTAAACCCCCTAACTTGTATGGACTGCCCAAAATCCACAAGAAGGGTGTTCCTTTCAGATCGATCATTAGCTCCAGAGATTAAGCTACTCCAAACTTGTCCAGATTTTTACATCCAATAATATAACCATTACAAGTAAAAACATCATCTGTTGTGAAGAATTCAAGTCATTTTATCGAACTACTAGGGGCAATCATAGATCAAGATCAATTAATCAGTTTCGACGTGGAAAGCCTTTACACCAACGTTCCTGTCGAAGGAGCACTTCAAATACTTCATAGTGAGTTATTCGAAGATGGGGAAGAACTAACTCATCTATAGAAGTATTAATGGGATTACTAGGATGCTATTTACGAAACTGCATTTCCAACTGAAGGACTAATCCTTTACGCAAGATAACAACTGCCAATGTAATTGCCACTTTCACCAATTATAGCCAACATATATATGGAGTAGTTTGAAACTCTGGCCATTGAAGAAGCCCACAAGAAGTCCCGAGTCTGGTTGAGATACTTTGACAACACCTTCATAGTATAGAACCATGGGAATACAGAACTAGACACCTTCCTGAAGCACATCAACAGCGTGAGACCTTCCATCACTTTCACAATGGAGAAGGGAGTCCACAAGGAATTGCCACTCTTAGACGTTTTGTATATGATAGTAAAACGAATAAAACTTCTGAAATAACCTAATATAACCCTTGAATATTCACATACCAGGAAGCAACAATGTAATGTTCAAACAAGAACTTATTGATAGGAAAATGAATAATCTGTAGCATAAATAATGTACAACACACACAATGTAAAATTCCCCCTTTTTCGTATTATATTCCTTGTCATAAACTTGGCTATAAAAAACCCGGGTAGTAGAATATACTGATATTTATACTTCAAAGATACTCCTATTGAAGTTATTTGCCACTTTCATATTCGATATGAACAACACTGTTGCACTACTCAATATTCATGAACTCTCGCTAGATCAAAGGGCGAACAGCATATATAGGAGTGTACTTTCAAGATAACGAGCTGCACCTCACAATTCCGTAAAGGGGTGCGACTGGAAAGGGTACATAATGAAATAGCCACTTCCCAGTACAATAAAGGGAAACTATATTAGTAATTGGGCTTCCTGGAACATCTCTTTGAAATTTTCCAAATTTGCATAACGTCGAAAAATATGAATTGACACTTGGACAATCTTATCTTCAATTCGATTACGACCATCTCGAAACTGTATTATAATTCGAAATGGAGTTCCGTTGAATATTTACCTATTACTTTCACATTCGTAGGGCGTTATTATGTAATATACTCGTATAGTTTTCGGATGATTGAATTATTTTATTATTATCTATACGGAGAAACTTAATTGCATTCACCGCTTTTTCAGTTAGTACTAACCTTCAGAAGAAATCTTTTGAAATTTCACGATATGCAACTCATAAGTTTGTGAGTTAAAAAAGAACGTCTTGATGATTCTGAGCAATGTTTGGCCATGTTTAAAAGTAACAAACCGGAATTTTTGGATCGATATGTGACACTGTATGAAACATGGATCCATCACTTCACTCCGGAACCAATACAATCGTCATCTGAGTGGAGAACAACTGGTGAACCTCGTCCAAAGCACCAGAAAGCACAACAATCGGCTGGAAAGGTTGTGACCTCGTTATTTTGGGGTATGAATATTATGTAGCGTTATTGGAGCGTTTGAAGGCCGAAATTGCGGAAAAACGACCCCATTTGAAGAAAAAGGATGTGATGCTATGCACAGTATCACAAATCAGTGAAAACGATGGCAAAATTGAATGAAATGGATTTGGAATTGCTCCCACATCCACCATATTCGCCAGATTTGGCTCCCAGCGACAACTGGGTGTTGGTAGACCTCAAAAAAATGTTCACCGGTGAAAAATTTCGCTCGAATGAAGAGGTTATTGCTGAAACTGAAGCCTATTTTGAAGCAATAGATAAATCGTTCCACAAAAGTGGTACTGAAATGTTAGAGCGTCGCTGGAATAATTGTGTGGCTCTTGAGGGAGATTACGCTGATGAATAAAGTCCATGTGTTATTTGTAAGTATTTTTGAAGCGTTTTAAAGGTCTAGAAATAAACAGTAATTTTGAAAATTATCAATTAAGAAACATTATCAAGAGATTGAAGGAGAAATATTTTTTCTATTTGAAACCGGATAAAGATAAAAATATTGTGGTCCTGGACAAATCGGATCATTACCATAGAATTGATAATTCAATTGAGCACGGTCCTCATTGAATAACCAAAAACGCATAGCCTAACATTGCAAAAATAGTTTCAGAAGTGAAAACAACATTCAAGATGTGAAGAAACTTAATTTGTCACGGCTTGAAATACCGCGACAACATTAAAATTATTTTGATTACCTCAAGAATCCCCCCATAAATATGTTGACTCCCGATACTCCGATCAATACGCATGATTCCTACGAATGTTTACACCAGAACACCCACGATTGAATTAGTCTTTGTCTATTGGTCGTTAGAAATTCTACGTTCATTCGATTTATTAATTCGTACCAAGTTTTTGGGATTTCAACGTAATTTTTTATATTAAACAGTTGTTTCACGTTACGTATGGTATTGATCAGTGTGAAAAACTGTTACCCTGAAGAGGATTTGAATAGCACCAAAGTTAAAGATCTAAAATAATTCTGGTTATACGAAAACAAAGCTCAAGGCCCTGGCAAAAACTATATATTTACTGATATTCATTGATTTTGAGAGAACCCTCCTTCTTTGAAAAGAGGGTTCTGAGTTCTGGTGTAAAACTCTAGCATTGGGTCATAGATTTTCCAAGCCATCTGAATCTATAATTTTCATTACACAATCACTGAACCGTGACAGCAAATCCAGAATAAAGGATAGGGAAAAAGGCTACCAAAATACAGCAAATAACCCAAAACAAAAACAGATAAGATTAGATATGTTATATTCCACATAAAAAATATATAAGTTTTTGTTATTTCCATTTAAATTTAGATTTCGTAGATTTTAATATACGAATTCATTACCTATCAAATATTGAGAAATGATATGATTATTTTGTTGTGAACCACGCGCATGTACATGTTACTGGGAGAAGTTGTTGTTGAGAACCATAATTACGTACCTTTTTCTTTTTTTTTGCTCTTCCTGCGGATATATGTGTAGACATATATACGATACGTGTTGTGGGGTATTTTTGTTCTAATCATTAAATTATTTGATATATTCAGAAGCTAAGTTTCAATATATACATATATAATCAATACACCCCTCAATTATTTTAATGGTAATCATTTCACGAAAATTACCCGGTTCCTCGAGATCTGGAAGTCCTCTGGCTTGGGCGCCCTCTCTTTTTTTTCATAATAAAACCTACCCCCAATCTCTACGACTGAAGCCGTGCATTCCCTTTGTACGCGTGTACTTAAGCATCGACAGGTAAAGTGATTTGTTTTTGTTTTATTTTATTTTTTTTGGTTTTCATTCGTTTGAGATACTTTTAGTTTGAAACGATCGAACACCCGTTACAGATTACACCGGCTTTAGGCAAAAATATTTTATTCTACAGTACCAAAAGCATACTGTCTGGAAAAAATCGATAAGTCGTGCGACCAATTATCTCAACTATAGATCGCTAAATGGCTAAAACCGAAACCCTATCAGTGGATATGCTATGAGAGAGCTAGGACCGAAATGGCCGTTTTCCAAAGAAGTCATTAGGTTTGTCTAACATAAGATTTCTTCAAAAAGCCCTTAGATTTCCCCAAAAATACACTAGATTTTCTCTAAGATGCATTAGGGAATTGAAATTCTCATTTACCCATATAAATCCTGTTTTTATATCTACAAACTGATTGTTAATGTATCATTTCGGCCCCCATGATTATGGTTTGATAATAATCCAAACTTCGGGTTAAATTAAAACCATTTTGATTGGTGTCTGTCCTTAGCTACACCAGTTTCATACCTGAAAAAATGAGTAATACTAAAAATTAATTTAATGACCCTCATGAGGTAAGGTGAGGATTCGTTCAGATGGATATGAAAATTTGGTTTTAGCTATCTTCTGGTTAGCGAAATGGGCGTCAAAAACTAGTACTTCTATTTTGTTGTGAAAAAGTGAATAAAATTAACTTGATTCCAAAAAACAGTCTGTTTTTATAACAAATTTCAACGTTTGAATTGAAAAAGTATATTTTCAAAGGCGATTAGTTTTTAGGGAAAAAGCGGTTTGATTTTCGGAAAAAATTTCATTGAACCCCCTCGAAATCAAAATATCTGTTTCTTTGACATTTTTGACAAAAAGCCAAGAGTCTAATTAGTCAGTAACTGGCCATACTTATTATGTAAAAATATTATTTAAAAATAATCTATGTGCATTCATTAACAATGGTGCCTGTATGTCTTTCACCTTTTACACGAGTATACAGAAAGCATGTCGTGATATGTCTCTGTTTCGAATAGAGTAACTATTATTTATAGACACTAAAATGTATAACACGAGGGCACCGTATAGAAATAATCACTATATATGGTGACGAGGGTGAGGGTGATTCGGAATACAGCAATGCCTGTTGCTTAATAGGGTCAATACCATACGAATTCACATCAGTATATTCCCTTCTTGTGGGTGAGTCAGTAGTTGTTCTTCTCTGATGAACCTATTAAAGAACGGTTTTCAACTTAACCCCAAGTTTATAAACTTGGGGAAATATGATGTGTTCAGAGGTGCCGGTATACGAACGATGAATGTATTGGCTAGTTTAACTTGAAAATAGTTTGACTTATGGCTACTATGTACATTTGTACATGAGTTTGTAAACGGATTACTTAACAAATATTGACTAGTGACGGTTTACTGGTAATTAAATATCATATATTTCTGCACGAATGGTACCCAATGTGGAAAAATCAGTAGAAATCGTTGGAATATTTCATTAAAACAACGAAAAAGCTACAGATGAGACGTCAAAATAATCGAAGTAATTTAATAAATCATGTGACAACGAAACTCAATCGACATGCATAACGTCAAGGCTGTATTGTTATTTTATTGGGTTTTTTGCACAATTTTTCAGAATTTATTTCCTACTTTCTTCAAAAACAATTCTCAATTGCCCTATGAAGGTGATTTATTAAGGTGAATAGTTCAAATTCACCACCTCGTCTAAGTCATTCACAAACTTTATTAACTGAAATACTACTAACCGATACAAATTATAAATTGCAATCCCCCGTCACGCCCGTCTGTCTGTACACAATAAAATAAAAACTACCGAACGGATTTTCATACAGTTTTCAACAACGGACGGGGCACATATTTCGACTTCTGAGGGTGGTCGTTCGTAAGTGGGCGACAGCAGGTTAACGGCAAAACACATTTCAAGAAACATTCAACACACACATACACAATACATGTTCATTTGTTTACCGATTTATAACCTCAAAAGTTCAATTTTCATTTTTGAAAACCTAAAAAATGATGAAGTTTTATGTGAAATACTGATACCTAGCAATTTAGTACTAGATTTGAACCAGATTTTAAATGTTGAAAAAGTGTGGTTCCTAGCACGGGATGAAAGAAATGAAAAATGTTTCACTGAAAAAAGTTAAAATGTGATTTCTAGCACGGGATGAAAGGAAACCTTTAGAGTAGCCCACTAACTTATAGTCGAAGTAACCGATATAGTAATCTTAAAGCTATCGGCGAACTCAAAGGCCAAAAAACCAAAACAAAGAAATAATGCCGCTACGAATTAGTCCACGTGGACTGAAGAATTGGCGGTTCGTATTGGATAATTTTTACTAACCGAGTTTAATGATTGGCTGAAGAGTCATAAAATTAAATTTGAAGTCATGTTACAGTGACCAATAGAATATAGCGGTGAGTACCGCCGTTGTGTCGTCAATGTTCAGTTCAGGAACTGATCGCGATATGAGTGTTGAAATTCGATATTGGTGAAGTTATAATTACTTGAAATTTTTGTTATTTGTTTAAAAGGTGGCGTCCTTGGACAAGTACTGATAGTAATAAAGAATGTGATAACAACGCAGACTTTTTCCTGTGTAGTGATTCCAATAGCGCTGGTGAACAATGCGAAAAAGATATACCAGTGAACAAGATTCGGATGCCTTTGAATATTGAAAAACAGAGAGTATGTTTCAATGTATATAAGAATATACATATCAAGTTTGGTTTCGAGGGAAAAAAACTATTACAAGCAACATCAGATTTGATCGAAATTCCTTTCTCAAATCTACGTAAAATTGTCAAAAACAAACCTTATGAACGCAAGACGCGATTTGATGCGGGATTATCAAAACCTTTAGATGTGCATCTAATAAAATCATTAAAAAAAACAATATACGACTGTTACAAAAGCAATGAGATTCCTACAATTGAAGTCATAAGGAAGAAATTGAATACTTCCGGCCATAACGTGAGCTGCTGTGACAAAAACTAGGATTTAGATTTAAAATAATAAACAAACGTCAAGCAGTCATGGAAAGCAGAAGAATACTGGAATTGCGTAACAAATACTTAGAACAAATAACTAAATATAGACAAGAACAACGACAAATTTTCTATTTGGATGAAACTTGGTATGCCACTCATGACACAGTTACGAAAGGGTGGACTGATGGTTCGAGAATGTGTATGCCTAACATGCCTGCAAACAAAGGATCGCGACTAATCATTGTGCACTGTGGAGGAAGTAAAGGATAGGTTCCGAATTCTTTGAAATAATGTGGAAAAAAACTTGAGGACTGTAATGTTGACTATCATAAGAACATGGAAGCAAAAATTTTGAGGAATGGTTTGAAAACACATTGATCCAAAATTTGGATACGAATAGTGTAATAGTTCTTGATAACACTTCCTATTATTCGCGACAGTTCATCAAAGAGTGTTGCTGAAAAGTATAGACACACCATATTGAGACTTTCCCCTTATTTTTGTGTGTTCAAACCCATCGAGTTGATTTGAGGTAAATTGAAACAAAGCATCAGGCGTAAAAATAATTTTCCAAAATTTGATAAGAAGGTGATAGAGCTAGTTAAAGAAGAAGTATCTAATATTACCGAAGAAGACTGGCAGAAAATCATTAAAAAAGTAATCTTAGTTGAAAAAGACTATATGGAGATTGGACACTTCCATATCAATGGTGGAAATAAATTCATTATTGATTTAAATGACGACAGTGATAGTGAAACGGAGAATATGGAAGAGGAATTATCAAAAGCTTTCGAAGAAAGTTGACAAAAACAAAGAGTTTTCTTCGAATAGCCCTCAAAACCTGACTGCAACCCCAAAATACTGTTCTTCATATAATATATCCAGTCACGAATTGTCCTGTATGTGTATACAGGGTGTCCCTGGACTTCCTCTTTTCCTCTCGGGAATGTATAGATGGGGTCAAAATATCACCAGTACTTCATATAACTTTTTTTCCTAAAAGTCTTCGTAACCAAGTTACGGGCCCTCGAAGTTACAAAATGAAAAATGTTTTTCTTTGATAACTTTTCAAGTGAATATTCAAAATCATCCAAATTTTGGTAATTGACTAAACAAATGAATTCCGTCGATGAGCTTTCATGCAGGAGTCAGTTGTTGTGCTACAAAGTCAGGAACGGACTACCCCCGATGGTCCACACCCCAAAACTTTGAAGTGACAGATATTTTTCAATATTTTTCAACAAAATAAGGTTACTTGGACAATTTTATGAATAAAAGTACTCGTGTGGAAAGTCGATCGGAGCAACGAGTCTTGATAAAAATGTAGTTCTACTCGACGACATTAAACCCGCTCGTCCACCATTATTTGAAATGAATAATTATCAAAGCAGAAATAATAATGATAACGTTAATTCAACAACATTTATAACAGGAATAATACAAATTATGCTAAAATGAAGTCGTAAACAAAAAGTACAGTACCTATATGGAAGTTTAAGTCACAATTGTGATAGCAGATATTTTTTCAAAAGAAATATCAAGTTCTGTAGATTCGTGGTGTTTTTAAACTAACAAGCTACTCTACTATAAAATATCGAATTCATTCCATATTTTGTATGTACATAATACGTGTGGAATAATCACGTTTCGTGTTGATCAGTTATCTGAATCTCATGAAACTCAACATTCGAATGTTTCAAATTCTTCTTCACAGCTAAACTGTTGAGAAGTTTCACTGATAATTATAATTTTATGGGAGAAATTCTTTAACACGAATCTAAATTTAGCTGAAAAAACGCACATCGGAAAAAATATTTACTATACCAATAAAAAGCAAACGAATGAACTACAAAAACGGCTGCACATGATCAGGTGAAAAATATCCAGGGAATAATTATGTTCCATTTCTTTCACAGATGTTGACAAAAAAACCTTTTAGAAAGTTTTGATAAAAAATGAGAAACTGGAATGCGATTTTGTTTTGTTGAGTGGTGCGTTGTCATATGACTATCATTGTATTGTCAATATTCTATAGGATATTTTGAATTTTTTTGATATGGCCGAACAGTTTACATTCAATGAATATGCAGATATGCATGTATTTTATGGACGAGCATTTTGTAATGCTGCAGAAGCTCGTCGTCTGTATTCCGAGCATTTTCCCAATCGAACGGTACCGTCAAGAGAAACATTCGAGCGTGTCGATCGCAGCTTGAGGGAGACAGGTATGTAATAATTGATAATTAATTTGAGCACGTTGTTTTATTTCGATATTATTGTAGGTACAGTTTTGCCAAAGCGAGGTGGTGAGGGCGCTCCTAGGACTGTACGTACCGTTGTATTGGAGGAAAATATTTTGGAAGCCGTCGCTGATGATCCTTCAATGAGCATCAGGAATCTATCAGAACAGTTCCATACATCCAAGTCCACTATTCATAGAATAATTAGGGAACAACTGCTCCACCCATTTCACATCCAGAAGGTACATGCCATGACACCTCAAGATTTTCCAGCACGACTGGAATATGCCAATTGGTTCATGGATAGGCAAAGAGAGGATATGACATTTATTAATCGAGTTTTATTCACTGATGAAGCAGGTTTCAGTAGAGATGGAGTTATCAACTCTCATAATCTCCATATATGGGCCGAAGAAAATCCCCATGGGTTATTGCAAACCAAGCACCAACGGAAATTCAACGTGAATTTTTGGGCTGGTATCATAGGAAACCATCTTATAGGACCATTGAATGGACCGATTGAATGGAGAACGTTATTTGGAGTTCATTCAGAACGATTTGAATGGACTTTTGGAACATGTTCCATTGCAAACCCGAAGAGATATGTGGTTTATGCATGATGGCGCTCCTCCTCATTTTAGTTTGATTGTGCGTGACCATCTGAACCATATTTTCCACAATAGATGGATTGGTAGAGGTGGGCCATATTCATGGCCATCGCGGTCTCCGGATTTAAATCCATTGGATTTCTTTCTGTGGGAGCATCTAAAAAGCCTTGTTTACGCTACACCTATTCACACAAGAGATGCATTGTTGAATAGAATAACATTACATTGTGGAGCCATACGAAACGACCCTGGAATGCTATTTCGAGTACAGAGAGGGTGTCTTCGCAGACTAAGAAAATGTATAGAGAGAGAAGGTGGTCATATCGAGCAGTTTCTGTAGCGGATTTTTCATTTCTGTTTGCTCTTGAGGCTCTTGAGTTTCGTTAGTTAAACGTGTTTGCATTAGAAAAATTCGTTATGAACATTTTACCTATCA
This sequence comes from Leptinotarsa decemlineata, assembly GCF_025532065.1. NCBI lineage: Eukaryota > Metazoa > Arthropoda > Insecta > Coleoptera > Chrysomelidae > Leptinotarsa > Leptinotarsa decemlineata. Next base: position 16,823,219 of record NW_027412668.1, on the reverse strand, counting down.
TTTCCATTTTCCTTAAAAACTAATATTTTCGAATAATGGTAGACATCTCAGGATAAATGTTGTTGAATTAACGTTATCATTATTATTTCTGCTTTGATAATTATTCATTTCAAATAATGGTGGACGAGCGGGTTTGATGTCGTCGAGTGAAACTATATTTTTATCAAGACTCGTTGCTCCGATCGACTTTCCACACGAGTACTTTTATTCATAAAATTGTCCAAGTAACCTTAATTTGTTGAAAAATATTGAAAAATATCTGTCATTTCAAAGTTTTGGGGTGTGGACCATCGGGGTAGTCCGTTCCTGACTTTGTAGCAAAACAACTGACTCCTGCATGAAAGCTCATCGAAGGAATTCATTTGTTTAGTCAATTACCAAAATTTGGATGATTTTGAATATTCACTTGAAAAGTTATCAAAGAAAAACATTTTTCATTTTGTAACTTCGAGGGCCCGTAACTTGGTTACGAAGACTTTTAGGAAAAAAAGTTATATGAAGTACTGGTGATATTTTGACCCCATCTATACATTCCCGAGAGGAAAAGAGGAAGTCCAGGGACAGGGAGGAAGTCCATATATATATATACAGTGTGACCCATTTAAAATGGAACCACCCCTGTAGAATGTGCATTTTTCAATCAATCTCAATTTTTTTTTATTGAAATATTAAGCATGAAAAACTGTATCTTGACACTAACTTTCACAATTTTAGTTTCATTTCCAAGGCACTCTATGGTTTTTTTTGTTTGTCAAAAACGGCAAAAGTTTATTAGGCAATTTTTGTTTTCAAATTTGACTACACCACTGGATTCGTAGTCGTTATAAATGAAAACTGTCAAATTTTCATTAAAAAATATTTGTTAACAACGAAGTTACAACAACTTCAATTTTGGAAACAAAGTATTTGTTTGTAATTTTTATTCAGATTATAGACATATTTGAGATCTGACAACACTGTCATCACCAAGTAGAACACCAGTGAATTTGTACAGTGAAAATCCGAAGTCAACAGCTCAATGCGTTCTACAGTTATAACTCCTGAAAATATGGTAATGTGAGAGATTTGTGGTGCAAGCGTTTTGTAATAAAAATCTGACCACGCCACTGGATTTGTGGATAATATTCCCTTAAAATCATTCATTTGAGTGTAGGTTACGAGAAGTGTATTCTAGAATAACAGAAAATTAAAAATTCATTTTCAAGTTATGCAGTACTTAGTACATTCTTCCGCATAGCCGCTAAAATCAAATTGATTTAAAGCATGGAAATCATTTATTCAATAATAAAACAGAGAGCAGGACAAAAATTGTTCCCTGTAAATTCTTCATAACTCAGCTAAAACAATCTTTTAGAGGAGATATCAATAATTTGAGGAAGCTGAACTCATTATGCAAAGGTTTTATAATAAATCAACAGTAGGCTGTGATTTTGACAGTTAATCATAAATAAAATAATAGTTGTTAGTTACGTGCATTTAATAATGGCTTTGCAATTATCATTAGAAGAAAGAATTGAAATTGTGAGAATTTCTGGGGACAATTATCATAGTGAAAGAGAAGCAGCTAGGATATTTAATCACAGACATCCAAATCAACTTCCCATTGACAGAAGCACCGTCAGTAAAATCAACAAAACATTTAAAGAAACCGGTGCAGTCAGCAAACATATTTAAAAAAATAATCACCGAAGAAGAAATTTAAACGAAGGTGCTGTTTTAGATTATTTTAGAAACCACCCAAACAGAAGTTTACGAGTCGCCAGTTTGGATTTAAACTTACCGAGAGAGACTATTCGACGATGTCTTAAACAAAACAAAATGAGAGCATTTAAACCTAAATTTCTTCACTCTTTAAAGGCAGGTGATGAAGTGAAACGTATGGAATTTTGTTTGTGGGCACAAGGCGAGTACCTGAATACAAGAAATTTTTAAACTGCATAATGTTTAGTGATGAAGCTTCTTTCAGCACCAATGGGGTAGTTTCATCGCAAAATGCTTGGTATTGGGCTACGGAAAATCCGCACTGGATCATAAATTGTAAAAGTCAATATTCCGAAAAAGTTAACGTTTGGTGTGGTATAGTACAAAATAGAATAATAGGTCCATATTTTTTTAATGGAAACATAAACGGGCAAAATTTTTTGGAATTTCTAAATAACCAATTATCGGACGAAATAGATGAAATGCCTCTTGCGGAACAAGTAAATATATATTTTCAGCTCGACGGCTGTTCCGTGCACAATTCGAGGATTGTTAAAGAGTGGCTAAATAACCAGTTTCCAAATCATTGGATAGGACGAGGTAGTGACTTAATTGAATGGCCACCTAGATCGCCTGATCTAACAATATTAGACTTTTTTCTGTGGGGTATTCTGACACAAAAAGTATACAGAACAAGACCAACGAATCGAGCTGAACTCATGCAAAGGATACGACAAGCTTGTGCCGAAATTACAGTTCAACAAATAAGAAATAGTGTAAACAATATTCGGAAGAGATACGATTGAACTTAATGGAGGTTTGGTAGAAGCCACAAAAATTTGAATGTTTAGTTTTAAATCAATGTTTATTTTAGTATCAGTTTTTTCTTAATGGCAATTAATTGTTGAATAAATACTTTGAAACTTGTTTGTATACATTTTGTTTTCATCAGCTATAGAAGAAGGTAGAGTAAGTTCAGAATCTCATGAAATGTGATTTTCCAGGTGCGCTGTTACAAAAGTACTATTATTTATTATTGGGAAACTTCCAAAAAGCTTACAAGTATGACCATTAATACTTCAAGATTCTATCAAGATTTGGTAAAAGCGCAATTGGGAGATCCCATGACATGAGATTCTGAACTTGGTCTACTACTGCGTAACTTGAAAATGAACTTTTAATTTTCTGTTATTCAATTATTCAATTTTTATTTTTATTTTCACTTCTCGTAACCTACACTCAAATGAATGATTTTAAGGGAATATTATCCACAAATCCAGTGGCGTAGTCAGATTTTTATTACAAAACGCTTGCACCACAAATCTCTCACATTACCATATTTTCAGGAGTTATAACTGTAGAACGCATTGAGCTGTTGACTTCGGATTTTCACTGTACAAATTCACTGGTGATCTACTTGGTGATGACAGTGTTGTCAGATCTCAAATTTGTCTATAATCTGAATAAAAATTACAAACAAATACTTTGTTTCCAAAATTGAAGTTGTTGTAACTTCGTTGTTAACAAATATTTTTTAATGAAAATTTGACAGTTTTCATTTATAACGACTACGAATCCAGTGGTGTAGTCAAATTTGAAAACAAAAATTGCCTAATAAACTTTTGCCGTTTTTAACAAACAAAAAAAACCATAGAGTGCCTTGGAAATGAAACTAAAATTGTGAAAGTTAGTGTCAAGATACAGTTTTTCATGCTTAATATTTCAATAAAAAAAAATTGAGATTGATTGAAAAATGCACATTCTACAGGGTGGTTCCATTTTAAATGGGTCACACTGTATATATATATATATATGGTTTCACGGAAACGCCGCCACAATCGACTGATAACACTTTGGGAGACCCCCAAACGAAGAGCTACATCATTTTGTCGCATGCCACCTTGAAGAAGCCCTACAGCTCTATTCATCTCAGCCAATGGTAAGTGATGGCGTTCCATGTTAAAGCACAATATTTCCAGTTTAATTGCTGAGCAAGAACTGCATAGAATGTAGAAACTCGACACTTTCAGATTATTCATTTTAGCCGAAAACCTACAGTTTGTAAAAAACTTGATAAAAGATTAGTTACCGTTTTGCAGGCTTTGTTCAACCCATAGAAATCTACAGGGTGGTCATATATATATATATATATATATATATATATATATATATATATATATATATATATATATATATATATATATATATATATATACATGAAAAAAAATTTGAATTAGGACTGTGACAAGACGTGCAAAGACACGTTGGATGCCCTTTCATCCTCAGTCAGATGGAGTGGTAGCACATCGGGACGTGATGTTCGTTTTAGAAAATCAGGTGTATTGTCCATGAAATTCCTGTGAGATGCTCTAATTTAGCTAGTTATACAAACCTAAACGTACGTTGATTTTTTTAGGAAAGCAGGAAGAATGAAATGGCTGATATTATGAGACAACTTCGATAAATAACCATCCGAATAAAAAAAATTAATTAGACGGGGCAGAATTAATTAATCTGTGGTGTTCAATTTCAATGGACAGACTACTAGTCGTTCACGAAAAAATACTGGTTCCTTAAACGTGGTAATGTTGGAAGGAATAACCTTTCCATTGCCAAATATGAAAGAACTCGAAGAAATTTGTCGAAGTTTGCTTTGAGTGGATTTGAAACTCATGTGAATACTTTTATCTCCCGCGTTTTCTTCGTAATTGAGATTTACTTAAAACCTACTCAATTTTCTTATGCAAATTCTAGCTAAGCGATCAGTTTGGAAATATTCAACAAGTTGAAGCGATTTTATCTCATATGGAGTAGTTTTCTCCTCACATAAAATAACCTTAATCAACTGCTACGACATCGAAGTGATCATTTTAATTCAACTGTAGACACGTATCTATGTAGAAATGTCAACCAAGCTTGACACTGGATTTAAACCCAACAGATAAGTGAAACATTTCTTTCAATAGAAACATTCATCTATATTTTACCTACTTTCTCCTTTCTCATAAATCATAATCGTTTGCGTATCTAGATTTGGAATCTCGGAAAAAAATATTTTTTCTTATATTTCAAACTCTCTTCAACACACTGTAAGGAAAACTCCTTCCCATACGTACGAAAAGTGAGTGGGTTTATTCGACCCTCCATCGCAACCCGCAAGGGTTTATTGTGGCCCACACCTATTCAAACTCGACAAAATAACTCCAGCTTCCTAACGAAGCCGATTAGTTTGTAGTGGTCTTTCAAGTCAGATGGTAAGAGTACGGCTCTGCCGAACTCTAAAAACCTGTGATCTGCTGTTTCATCATTTTTCAAACAGAGGCGACACACACTGTTTTCCGAAAGTCCGAGTCTCTGCATATGGTGATTCAAATGACAGTCACCTGTTAGAAGATCTGTTAGACATCATAGTTCATCCCTACTGTAGTCCAACAACTGTTTGGTATCAAGCTTCGAAGGGCGAGTAAACGCTTTGAAGTGAGCCAATCCTGGAAGATTGTGCCAGATGTCCATGAATCTTCTTGCCATCCAGGTGTTCAATATTAGTTTGGCAAAGCCTAAAGCGATGCCAATGACAGGTTCTGGTCCGATGAAGCTGCTTGCAGCACCTTCTTCTGCAAGAGAGTCAGCAGCCTCATTGCCTTCCAGGCCAGTATGGCCAGGAATCCAGACCAGAGACAATCTGTTAAGGCTTCATGTCGAGGATAGTCTTTTTTGGCAATTTGCTACCAATTTAGACGTTGCTCGGTAGGAGCCAAGAGCTTTCAACGCCGCTTGACTGGATTCTTACAATCTCTCCGCACACAATTCAATAGCGTAAATTTTCGCTTGAAATTCAGTCGCATAGGTTCCTAGGCAGGTTGATATCTCTATCCTCTGTCTGCGACTGAAAACACCTGCACCAGAATCGGAACGTGTTTTTGATCCATCTGTGAACCAACAACTATCTGCTCTTAATATTTCCTTCTCCCGGAGGATCCAGTCCTCTCTACTCGGGAACAGTACTTCGTAGTTGTAGTTGACAGTTGGAGGCATACAGTCAGAGGTCATTTCCAGAATGCTGTGACTTCCAGTGTCAACCAACAGTCTGTTGCACTCTGTATTAAATTGATTTGTGCAATTTGCAGTGTGCCCAAATCTATATGCAGTCCATCTACACCAAAAACGGTATAACATTAGGTCATATTTAGGGTATTTAAAATTTCATTCACTGTCCTTATACAAAATTTCCCAACAACGAGAAAGCATATGCCCCCCCTTTGATGGTCCATGCTTGTGAGCTAGTTTCAGGTAATTTTCATTTGAATATCATTTTATATTTTGAAAAAACTCATTTTCCTTTCATCTCCCCCTGTTGAGCATTTTCTTCAGTTTTATTCGTATCGCCCAATTATTCAGAACACTTTAGAAAAAATGGCGAAGGCGATAATGTAGCTAATCCACCAGTTTGGACAATGAAAGTGATAATTTACTTTGCTAAATGTTCTGTAATACTGATCTCATCGTATAAACACCGGACACATTCGTCAATTGATCAAAAACAAATTACTATGTCGAACAAGTGTGTTTCAAAAATAACACCCAAAATAGTTCCATACGACTAGTAACGTCGAGGACCTTTCAACTTCAATTTATTCCTGTAGTTGAATCACTCGAGAAGAAAGTATAAACTTGAAAGCCACTGCCTTGAAACAAATTTAAGGGCTTGCGGTATTTACGAGTTGCAGTCGCGTACATATATGGAGACATTTTTATTGCATTTTTACTGGTTCTGGCTCCCACTCGTCTGGTAACTTGCCGTAGTTTTACTGACTACACTTGAACCGAACACCTAGCAAAATATAAATTGACGTCGTATGTAGGCAGACATACACGAATCGGATTTTCCACGGAAAATAATGAATCAGGACAACTGAAGCATAACAGTTTACTCATTTATGGATAATACAATAGAAATTGGAAAGAAACTGAAGACATAGTGTAAAAATCAACTATGCAGGCTGGTCCAAATACACCCTCCATTGTTACGTATGATGTAATGCATCAAATCATGACCCATAAAACAAATGACAATCTTTCTGATAAGCAGTTACCATTACAAACGTTATAGAGAGTTATAGAAAAGAAATAGGAATACAAGGTGAAACAAATGTAAGGTGAATTTTATTTTTTCTTAAGAAATATTCATTTATTCATCAATTTCACTCTCACAGCGATTTGGTCATTATTTCTTCAATCGTCGCAAAACGCTGTCCTTTCATGGGTTTCTTCGACCTTGGGAACAGGAAACAGTCGAAGGGGGTGAGATCCGGTGAATACGGTGGCTGAGGCATGATTACGGTGTTGTTTTTGGCCAAAAAACTTAGAAAAAGCAATGACGAGTGAGCAGGTGCGGTGCATTATCGTTATGCAAAAGCCACGAATAGTTTTTTCACAATACCAGACGTTTTCTTCGTATTGCTTCACGCAAGCGGCACCTAACGCCCCGGTAATCGAAAAAAATCTGAGCAAAACCTTAACATTTGATCGAACTTAGCGTGCTTTTTTTGGTCTTGGCTCTCCTGGGCTCTTCCATTTTGACGATGGGACTTTGGTTTCGATGTCGTAACCATATACCCATGATTCGTCATCAGTTTTGACCATTTATACAAATCGGATACCGTTGACGCTATTCAATAATTCCTGAGCGATTCTCATGCGACGGTTTTTTTTGGTAAAAATTTTCTTCACTTTAATATGCTAGGGCGTCCAGGGTGAGCATCGTCATTCACATCTCGGCCTTCTGTGAAAAGCTGGTACCAATTGTAAACATTTTTCTGCCTCAGAGTACAACATTTCAAGTGTTTTTGAACACTTAATGCTAAAACAGCTGAAACTGTGAGCATATGTTCGAAACGAGTGTACCAACATAAAAACGCTAACCGAATGTACGTAGCCCGCGAAATTTGAACATTCACCCTATTTTTTGAACATACCTCGTACACGTCAAACCCATTCAGATGAGATACCTACAATCAGATCTGGAGATTATCTGTTTTTAGTACTACCAGTACTAAATTCACCAGATATTGAGAGAGAGAGATATTGAGAAATAAATTAAAGGGTGGAACGTGTCCTAAGGTATATATTGGTCAAACTGGCAGAAAATTTAGGAATCGAATCCAGGAATATCACATGAGCTTTTACAAGAAAATCATATCTTTAACGAAGATTTCGAAATTTCACACATAGAAAATATAGGTTTGAAACTGAATCATTCGGCAGCAATGGAAATTAACTTAAAAATTCAAACATTCTAATGAATGACCAACCGGATTTGAGTAGAACACCATCTTTAAACTTGTTTTCTTGAAAGTATCATTATTGATGTAGAAGTGAGGTAATATGCCTTAGGTAATCATAATTGAAGAGGTACCTCAGATGTATGAGAATTGTAGAGGTTTAGGTTTTTTGATGGAGGCAGTCCCAATTGTAGTTTCCTGTGGTATATAAATACTAGTTATTGCCCGCGGCTTCGCCCGCGTAGAATTTGGTAGTTGCAGTACTAATTAGTACTATGTTGCTGTATCGCTGCTGTTTCAATGTTTTGACAGAATCAGAATCAACGAACTTAGGCGTGCGCAGCGTTATAGAACAGTGCTCTCAAAAAATTGTTCTACAGCGCCATCTAGTGGCGAGTTACAGAAAAACTGATAGCCTAAAAACCTTCTCTATGAAAAATTACTTATACATGTCAAGTTTCATCACGATCGGTTGAGCGATGTAGAAGTTCACTTACCAACCAACCAACCAACAAAGATCCATTTTTATATATTAGATTAGCGTAAGAAGCAACTTGTAGTATTCAAATCACTGTTGAAGAAGCTACTGTGTTAGCGAAACATGTCGTAATATATTTCTCAAATAAAGTTTGTGGAGATCAAATCGTAAGGTGTAGTTTATAAAATTACTATGCATCTTCATCAAGTAACAGCCGAATCAATCAGAAAAAAAAGAAAAGAAAACAGTTATTGATTTATAATATACAATTAGACCTATATTTCTTTTCATAACATCTGAAATGCGCATGTCAATTTTTTCCCATAGTTACCATTTGAGAAATCAGCGAACAACAATTCTTGATGCGATGACTCCACAATAATCGTGGAGACATTTTCAACTGAAACGATTGATTTCCATGTTACTAATTTCATTCACCAGCTGTGACCTAGCTAGAAGCTAACATTAAAATGAAGTGGTTGAACAAGGCATCCGTAACGACACAACTAGGTAAGACCTCGTTAATCGTTAGCTCGCACAAGTTTCGACTTCTGAGGGTTGTCGTTCGTAGGGGTGCGACAGCTGGTTAACGGAAAAACAGATTTTAAATAGATAAGTTTCTAAGCAGTTCCTTCATTGAAAAATCGTATGTTAAACTGACAATATGTTTTGAATAATAGGTCAAGTCAAGTAAAAAATGTTTATTCAAGATTTTTGTTAAATTACATGATATTTGTGTTAGTGTATTTTGCGAGAGGCCCTGCGATAGGCCTTTGTCTCTTCAAGGTATGAATATATAATATGGTATATGTTAACCCTACAATGATCAATTTTCTGTAGTTATATAAAAAAATACGGGATTGCTCAGAAAGTTCTCAAGAATTCCCTAAAAATACTCAAAAAAATATATATCATATTTGCATTTGCTACACTTTATTTGGGAACAACATTTACAGATGGGATACTTGCACCTTTGTCTTGTATCGGTATGAAGGGGCCAATGGGACAGACCATCCATCCTCACGTCCTTCGGTGGAATATAGGATGTAGTCGCAGAACGTTTTTCTTCTGCTCAATATCTTTGCTTCTACGTCAGATGGTCTTCCTGCTCTGAACTCTGCCAATTTCAATTTTTTTTTTCATTTTTTTTTGAGCCGCACATCTCTCATAGAGAAGCCAAGAATTCACTGGAGCCATATCTACTAAATGGTAAAAGAGTCTCATGTACCATTTCTTACTTCTCATGATTATTTTATAGCGGCCAATCAAGCTATCTAAGAGATCCACACCTCCCATGTGCCTGTTATATTCGAGCACAAGATTTGGGCATTGGTGTTGAACATTTTTTTTCTGTTTTTTATCGAAGCGTTTGGCTGTTCCTTTCGGCAATTCTCCCACGAAAGTTGACATCAATGAAAAATGTTTGTTATCTTTCCACAGAACAATAGAAATATCAACGCCATCTAAATTGCAGACATATTTACAGGAAGTTCCTCGGTCAAATTTTTTAGATTTTTCTTCTGAAGATAACTTGCAATTATTGGGAACCCGATTTCTTCTCACAGTTCCTAGAGCAAATATACCTCTACTAGCCAGAAATTACATGAGCGGTAGTGATGTAAAGTAATTATCAAAGTAGACCACATGATTCAAATTAGTTGGAACCACTCTGGATAAACATATGACAGTATTTGAAGCTGCCCCCAAATCTGGTTCATCTGGTAGTCTGAATTTTGGCTGATTTTCGGCACCACTATAAATTTCGAATTTATAGGAGAAGCTCCACAAAGAACGAACAGCTTATAACCCCACTTATAAGGTTTTGCTGGCATATATTGTTTCAAATGATGCCTTGCCTTTGTGGCACATAACTGTTCGTCCACTGATAGGCTTTTTTCCAATGGGACATTCTGAAATTTCAACGACAGGGCCTTTATAATAGGTCTCAATTTATGAAGCCTATCATGTGTTTCGTCTTCTCTGGGTAACATTCATATTATCATTGAAATGAATGACTATTCTTATAGCTTCAAATCGATTTTGACTCACAGTCTTTTTTACCTGTCTCAATCCTAATCGACTACTTCAAAACGATTTGACATTAGGCATGTGAACGATGGACATATAAATATTTAGGCATATACATATGCCTAAATATTTTTGTAGAGCAGCAACGGTTATTGTCGTTGTCTTATTTGGATATTTCTGAACCATGTAGAGATTTGATTCATCAACTATATTCTGCAATAGTTCATCGTCAAAAAATATTTGAAGAAAGCAAATGGTGTTTCCTATTCCATGAATCTATTACCGAGTGTTTCACTTCCTTTGAAAGTTTTGACATCTTCGTCTAAAACTAAATTTCTTCTATCTGATAGAAGAGTGCCTAGAAGAAGTCATAGAGCTTCAAATCCTTTTTGTAACTTATATCAATAGTAATATATATATATATATATATATATATATATATATATATATATATATATATATATATACATTGATAGATATAGATAGATAGATAGATATATTTATTCGTGTATACAATAAAAACATGTCTACATTTGTCATTAAACACAAAACAAAACAAATGCTATAAAAAAACGAAAAAATATATATAAAAAAAATAAATAAAAAATCAATACTCACACACACATGCACTTCCATGAAGCAAAAATTCTTCCACAGAATAGAAACAATGATAAACTAAATATTTGCGCATTTGATTTTTAAGTGTTTTTAAAGTAATGAAATTTTTATGTTTTTGTGGAAGGGCGTTAAACATTTTAAAACCTAAATACAAATAAGAATTATGAGATTTGGTTAGTCTGAAGAGTAGAAGACGCAGATCACTACCACCTCTGGTACTGTACCTATGTACATGGCAGTTTGAGATATCCTCATTCGCCAAAATTTTGCTCCCAACATAAAGGAGGCACTCCAATATATAACAAGGCAGCGGCATGATGTTAAATTTTTTAAAAAGGGGCTTACAATGAACGTCATACTCACTAGAAGAAATTATTCTAATGACTTTTTTTTGTGCTATGAATATTTGATTGGCATGAGTCGCACTTCCCCAAATAATCAAACCGTAAGTCATTATACCGTGGAACATAGCAAAGTACGCTATTTTTAAATAATCAAAGGACAGCTGATATTTCAATTGACGCAACCCATAAGAAGCTTTGGCCAGACGTTTTGCTAGATCCTGAATGTGAAATGAAAAATTTAGTTGAGATTCTATATGAATTGAATGTGAGTCACAAAAAGGATTTGAAGCTTTATAACTTCTATTTAATTATCTGCGAGCGCTTTCGACAGCTGGTCGTACTGTCATAATCTAGGCAGTCATTGTTGTATATCTTTTTATACGTCCGAACGCCTCAATTCAGGTACTCCAGGTATTTTAGGTAAATTTGTCTGTATTTGGGTTACATCAGGTTGGATCTTCTCTAGGTATATACTGTTTCTAGAAGTGTATATTGATTTGTTTAATATATTGAATGTTAGGTCTTGTTGTGTTTTGATTTGTATTTGTTCCTCGATAAGTGATATTTGACTGTTAAATTTATGGATGTTTGAGTTTTCCCAAATGTCCCTGCGGTTTCCCTTATTGACTTGTTGTATGAGTTTTATGTTCTCTGGTGGGGTATGTTTGTTTTGTATGGCGTGTGTTGCCAGGTTTGATTTATATACTATTGGATTTATGTATGCCTTTTTGTGCTCCTCGTACCTTTGGATCAGTTTTTTCTTTGTTTGGCCGATATAGAATTTGTTGCAGTCCCGTTTTGGTTTTTGTCTTCTTCTTTTTCATAGTTGTTTATATTTTGTATTATTTTCGTGTTCGGCTTGTATGTGATGATGATGTTCAGTGGCTTGAAGACGTTTGTTAGTTTTTTGGTTTGGTGTCCTACGTACGTAAATGCTGTCCATCGTTGTGTTGTTTTGTCTGTTGGGGTGGCTTGATTCTTGTTCTATATTTTTTGTTTGATTCTATTTTCTAATTTATCTATTGTCTTTTGGGTGTATCCGTTCTCGTTCGCTATTTGGTATATGATTTTCTGTTCTTTGTTTCTGGCTTCATTGTTGAGTGGTATACTTAGCATTCTATATATGAATGCGTTATAGGCGGCCATTTTGTGTGATGGTGGATGGTTTGAACTTGCGGGTATGGTGGAGCTTGTTTGTGTAGGTTTCCTGTATATTGCCATTTGAAATTGCGTTGTGTTGTGGTTGTTGTGATTCTTATATAATCAGAAATGATTATTGAATAACAAAATTAGTTAGCTCTCTAACTATATTATTAAAGGGGAACTGTTGAAAGGTAGGTTTACTATATCGTTTACTTAAACTATACTAACAGAATATTGAATACTGATAAATAAATAGGAATTTAATCAAACTAGTAGTAGAGGAACTCGATAAATCTATCTGTGATTTTCAAACTAAAATACATTGAGAGAGCGAGTAATCACATTACGGAATAAAAAAAACATTTTTTGTGTTATCTGAAAGCAACAAAGTATCCGATTTGAAGGAACAAAATTATGTTGAGTATCAATGTACCTGGACTGTATTTCCTGTGATATGAATGCCGTTTTTTTGCGTGGTTTTGGTAAATAGAGACAGCAAACATTTGTATCCCGACTGTAAGATTAAACTCGGAAATTCTTGTCTGGGATAAAATACCCGCAGGCAATGGACGCATCACCATTTAATCAACACATAAACATTTCCTCAAGCAGGAAGAAGTCGTGAGACCAATTGTTAGCTTCCTGTGCAGCTGTCCCGAATACAAATCTCAGTAGCCTACGTGACGTTGTTTTTGTCTTGAACTTTTAGAGAGCAGCCAAGGTGTTTCTCCGGCCTCCGGATTAATATCATCCGAATGTAAAGAAAGACGCCGAAAGGAATGGAGATGAATAATGAACAGTTGTTGTCTGCAACTAACTGAGCGAAAACAAAAAATAACCGCATATCTTCGCAACTCAGTTGGCGAAACCGACTTTGAAATTAATCTAAAGAATTATTTATCAAGGGAAATGTCGAAAGGAATTTGTTGTGAGGAATTACTTAATAGTTCCTGTGACGTTTTTTTCTCGGTATTTTCATTACTGGGAGGAAAATTAAAATAGCTTTCTTTAATTTTTTGCGGATTCTGATGACGAAGACGAATATTTGTCTCGGTAACCTTAATAATAAAATAGTTGAACAATGGACAAAATCTTCTGTTACTTATAACCCGTAAACGATTTTTAAGAATTTTGGTCTGAAATCTTTTCATTTTTTGCATTGTTTCATAATTTCTCTTTATTTTTTCAAGTCTTACTTTCATTTACATTAACTTAGCGTTTGTATGAAGGTGACTGACAATGTTTCATGATGAATTTAATAAGTTCGGACGGGTAGATGGTATTGACATATTCAATGAACTTGCCTAATTGCCTATCTGTCAATAAAATTCACCACCGAGAGGGAGGTAAATAATCCAATAAATTACCTAAATTACAATAAACATGAAATTGCAATTTTCCACAAACCATCTTAAACGGACATTATCATACATAATTCCTCCACACACTCTTACCAGCATAAAGTTGCTGCATTCAATAGTATGCTTCACATACTATTGAATATTCCACTGTCTGAGAATAATTTCCAGAGAGAGCTGAGTTTGAACCAACAAATCGCGGTCAACAACGGTTATAATTTAGATATTATAGCCATAGACCTGGTCTACCCAAATTTAAGATGCGATAACGTCAGTTATAGAACATTGTCATATTTGGGTGAACCAACCAATAATATTGCCCGTTTTTTGAAGAAAGAATGCGTAAACGTAGCTCACAGAACGATTAATAGTCTAAGTAAATTTTTTAAAATCAAAGACAAAACTTCGGTGTCGGATAGATCAGGATTCTTGCCCAAAACTGTATATTGGCCAAAAAGGGAGAACATTTTCCCAAAAAATTAAAGAGCATAGAAGTAGTTTTGTAAATAGAAAGACCAATCCCACATTTGAAAACCACCTCTTAGCAGAAGGTCACGAATTCAATCATGAATACGACGTGTTACCTTCAGAAGAGAAGAGTTTTAAACTCAATCTAGAATGTTCAGAAATCAATAGATTCAGGAATTCGGGCAATTTACTGAATGATCAATTAGAATTGAATAATTTCCCGTTACTAAATATTTTTTCAAATGTGGAAACTGGGACATACCATTAGGCTCATAAGAATACTTGAGCTTCAAGTTATGGATACCATTAAAGACATCAACCAATCCAATATTGCTTTTGTTAATATCAACTGTTCTTGTGATGCACTGTTTGGAACCGTTTGGTGTTGAGATAAAACTCCAGTAATATTCATTATCAACTTTATCTTCATAACAGTGGTTTGAAATTATACAGCATGTTATTGTGTGAAATTGGCCGATACTTGACGAAAATCCACAACTTATTCAAGTAACACTTTATTGTGAGATTTCCATTAGATGGTTTACAAAACCGCAACACGTGTTTCGCTATACAATTGCTTTATCGAACGACAACTATCAGAAGTTGAGAAACTTGTGCGAGCTAAGGACTAACGAAGTCTTACCTTTTAACGTGTGATTCCTGACACGATTGCAGAATCATCCCAGCTTCAACCAGATGAATTCTCTCGAGAAAAATATCTGGTCGAGGCGGGAATCGAACCCACGGCCTTGCGATCGTGAGTCGGGCGCACTACCACCGCGGCCAATTCCACAAATGATAAACGACAAAGTACATTAAAATGCAACTCTGAAAAGTACAAAAAGGTTCACTTCGTAGGGTGGCTCATTTTTTCAAATCGATTTTTCTAAATTAGCATAACTGTTACATATAACTGTGAAATATTTGGGCAATGACTTATCAACTCCTATATGCCCACAGGGTTGTAAGATATCTTGTTCAGGAGATGAAGAAAACTTCATCTTCTGAAGATGCCAACTTGTTTGGTGAAACGCGCGTCAAAAAGAGTATTGCATTTCTGGTAACAGAGGTTCTACATTTAACTTTCACCAGAAATGAAGATAACCAGATGGCACTCAGATCCCGAGTACGAAAAATTAACGATATTAATACAAATGTTACAACAGTCATGATTTTTTTATTCTATATAGATCTCAGTAGCGAATAATATTTACAATATTTTTTTAATTTAATATACTTTTCTGCAGAAACTTTTGAGCAGCCAAGATTCGGGAAAATGGGGAATGTTCCTCCTGACGAAAATCAAGTAGTTTTCATAAAAGAGCTCTAAAACAACGAATTTTAAAATCATTTCAACCTTTTTCTTTAAAAATTATTTAAATACTTAAAAAATAGGAATGAAATAATGCATTCAACATTTAAAGGGATTTGTTTATATTTCACCATTTGGCAACATCGGTTATAGCTAATGAAGGACAATGAATCTGTTACCTGTATGAGACAAACAAAGATGACATATTTCAGAGGCGTGCTGTTCTGTTTACTCATATACCGAGTTCAGAGACATATGACATTTTGTGCACCTAACATATCTTCCTCTATATGAATAAATAACAAAACAACTGTTGTTTATGTGGCTTGTGGAGGTGGTATTGAACTATAATTTATATTTTGCCTCAATTGTTGATTTATAAAGATTTTTCCTTTTTTAAAGTAGAATATCTAGGTACGTATAAATTATTTCAACTTGATATAGGCGCTGTTGCCAATATGTGAATTAAAAACAAACGCCTTTAAAAATCAAAACCCAACATTTGAAACATCAATTTGAATACATTTCGAAGTGAATTTGAAAAACTCATGAAATAAACTCAACTTTATTTTGTTCAAACTTGCATTTGCTGTAATAACCCAAATTGAGGAACATTTCCCATTGGAGTAGGTATGTAATTTTGTCACGGTATGCCCGGAACTCATTACTATATAAATAAATTAAATAATATACTATATAGCAGAGAATTAATCTCAATCAAAACATAGCGGTAGTAATTTACATCACAGATACATCTGTAAACTCTGCCCCTATAACATACAAAACTTAATTACGGAGGATGTGCTATATTTGTAATGATGAATGATGTGAAAAGGAAAACATGAATCCAGAAATGAAAAAATGTTATTAATATATTCAAGAAAACCACTAGTTTACAGTCTACTAACCTTAACTAACCTAACTGTCCTTGAAATATTTTTTGCACCATTAGAATGAATGAAATAGCAAATAGAAACCAAATCAACTACTGTAGCGGAAATTACTTTCAACGGCGACAAAAAACGAACGTTTCATACTTTCTTTATCAAAGACGTTCATTATAATTACAATATTGCCATTCGTTTGACTTACGAGTAATATAATGAGATGTATAATGACATGCAAACTACACTTGGACAATGATGACTGAATGTCATGACAGTTAACAATCAGGGTTAACTCCTGGGTAAAATTAAATTCGAGAAATTCAAAATTTTCCACCTCAATGGCTTCAGTACCCATTCTGTCCATTATCGATCATCAGTCATTCAACTATTTCATAACGTGTCTCGTATGATAAATGGAAAAAACAAATTATAAGTGACTTCTATGAACATGCTCTCAACCAAACTGTAACTGTTCATCCATTCAAAATACCAAAAAAATTAAATATCTCGGCGTGATTGGCGATCAACACCTAAAATGAAACGAGTATGCGATATATGTAAATAAATAACAAAGCTAGGCAATTTATTCAAAATTTCAACAAAACCCCGAAACACGTCAAATTTAAATCAAAATTTTACATACTTCAACGGAAAAATGCTACCCCTACCTTCAACCCCCGTCGAATGACAGGTACAACCCCAATTTTTTTAAATGGGAAGTATAGGCTTGTGATATATCATTTGGAAAGTCTCTTCATTCTTTATTCAAAAATGTTATCGCTTTCAAGTTTATTGCAACAATTAAGATAAAATAAATTAAAATCATGTGATTGCCGAAATTCGATAAAATACACTCAAAACTTATTTCATGTTGAGATATTGATAATAAGAAAGTAAGCAAAAAACATAGCAATTTTCTTTTTAGGTGGTATCCTTTAAAAAACTGTAATTTGAAACGCCTTGTCAACTTGTTTTGTATGTTACAACATTAGTTGTCAGTGTTTCAATTTAAGTTGAAAGTTCGTTAACTTTAAGTCTGACAAATGGTTAGATTAACGGAAATGCATAAAATAACAGTTTTACAAATGATTGGTTACGGAGGTAAAACCCGAACACAACAGGAATAAACACAACAGGAATAAATTTTATTATTCAAAATTTAAAAAAGAAACATTCAATTTAATATTTGGAATGATTTAATTTTTCCGGACTTTAATAATTATTACACCCTGCTGTCCCTAGCCCAAAATATCAATTCGGTATGTACCTAAAAATACAAAGGTGGGACAATAGAAACGAAATTCACAAATCCTAATGTTTTTTTTTGGAATTGAATGAATTTTATTATTTAAAATTTAAAAAAGAAACATTTAATTTAATATTTGGAATAATTTGATTTTGATTTTGACTTTAATAATAATTATTACACCCTGCTGTCCCTAGCCCAAAATATCAATTCGGTATGTATCTTAAAATACTTTATCTGTGCGTTTTTTTTTACTTCTGCTTGTTTTATTGTTAAGGTTTTAATTATAACTTATCTACTCACCTCCAGATAAACGGGGTTTTGAGGTTCGAAAGAACTGTTGACCGGATGAAAAGAGACGTTGACGTGGGGCAAGGAATGCAACAGCCGCGCCAGGACGGGGTAGCTGTACGCATCATCGGGCGATGAGACTCCCATACCCTTAGAAGGAGAGAGGCTCCCCCTCGACCGAGCGGGAGTTACGCCACCTAACACGACGCACTCAAGTCACCTCATTTTCTCGGCATGTTTTCTCGTCGCCGCTAGTCTCTTTCTCCGAACTCTGCAATAGAAAAAATGTCAATTAACGACACAAAGTATTGGTCGGTTGTTTTAGTGCCTCTAAGGCAATGGAAAATTTTAGGGAAAGGAGGGAAGCTAAAGCAATTATATAACCACTAAACCAATAAAAGTCCAATTGGATAAAAATTCAGCAAAGAAGTTGCGTACGATCCCAGACGCTGCTCCTCACCTAACCGCAGCAACCTCAACACCCTAAGGGGGCGTTATTTAGATCGGATCGTATTGCTACGCCTGTAGAGCAGCAAAAACTCGCGTTCCCTGGGGCTTCAGCACGTTTTCTCCCCGCACAGTCTTGATAAAAAATCGTCGTACCTCAGCCAGCAGTTGTAGCCGACGTGGAAGGCATCAATCAAGATGCTTGTCCGCATCTTTGCCGTCGTGGTATACAACGACAAATAGCCTCTTTTGAAAAACATATTCTCTTTTGGAGACTAAGTTTTCGACGATAAAAGTTTCAAATCAATTTTCAGGATAACGAGAAGTTCGCAGAGCATTACTTGCTTCCACGTTTTCGACGTGGGGGATGACGACGTTGGGAATGTGTACCTCATGCGCTTTCCTGACAGTCTTTACTTTCCCAATGTTGACAAGCAGCCCGACAACATTAGTTGCTCCCCAAAGATATCGCTAATATACATGCTAATAATAACGATAATTTTTTTGGGAAAGAAAGTTTTTGGCTTTCTACTACTCCATCTGATGAGCCAAAAAACTTTCTTTCCCAAAAAATTAATCACTCTTAAAAATATAACCCCTTCAATTCAGATTATTTTTTATATTTTCAATGGTTTCCAGTTCCAAATTATTCTAACCTCACAAAACCTTCTTTGTAAACACTATCGTAGGTACTATATTCAACAATACTATAATTGTTTAATTATGAAAGAAAGTGTGTGTCGAGCGTGGAGATTGACGGATGTCCTATAGATTTGACGGACTTTTGGTTCGTCAACCAAAACTATTTCTCTCCAAACTGTATTTTTTTTGAAACGTGAATTATTTGTTTTTACTTTCAAGACCGGCGGCTGTATTGGAGACTCTTGAATCTTCTTCATTTACATCTAGTCTGGGGGAAGCAAGAAGGGGTAATTCAGACTGGAAATTATATCACCCCCAACAGTAATGAGGTGTTTGCAGTGGAGCTCTCTCACTTTGGTGTATTTTAGACAACGAAATGGTTTTTTCTTCAGTTCATATTTGAATATTTTTTAATCTCATATCCTCATTTCCCAATTTCCGAACTGCATTTTGGCAGGGACACTTTGTAATATTCTGAATCGAAATCTTGAGTTTTTTATATTGTATGTCTTATCAGCAGTACCATTTTATTTGTCTTGTTGTTTCATAAACACATACGACTAACAGAAAAATAATTTTGCCACATGCGTAGCAAGTTTAACTATCGTAGAAATTTCCAGATGATGATGATCTTGTTTTCCTGAACTGAACATTGGTGACAAATATTTACCTTTAGATTGATTATTGCAACAACTATCATCCATTAGTTCCAAGATACGTATCGAAGAGTAAAGTGCAAATATAGGGAAATGGAAAATTCCCAAAATTTACAAGATAATACAAATTCTACAGCAGATCATTGACGCAAAATGTCAGTTTTGATGTTTTGTTGTGGATTATTTCATGCAGCATTGTATTACATTATTCATTAGAGAAATTACAAATGAATGTAAAACTAGAATAGATTTCACTTGGTTAGTTGGTTGGTTAATTTTTTTGTCTTCTTAATTTTTCTCAGGTTTTGGAATATATAAGTTTGAAAAAAATTGAAATGTACCATTGTTTTCGAGTAGTTTTAACAGAGAAACCATTACTTCACTATTCTGAAGTTTTGCCCACTGTTTGTCTCTATAGTAGAGTCTAGAGGCATGCCATTTCAAAACTCACTATATCCGTTTTGGTCGATATCCTAAATGACAGTTGATTTCGAATCTATGCTTGCTTCTTAACAAAACTTCATATTTTCTTAATGTTTCTTCGAAAATATGGTCTACTTCTGGAGAACCTGTTATTAATAATGTTATTATTCTGTTTTCAATTGATTAATAATGATAACACTAAACGTCTTTATTACTACAACCACAAAAAAATCACATATTAAGTTCAAACTACATTCAAGAAGTTATAGCAAAAAGCGAAATTCAATTTTCGCAGCTATGAAAATAACTGCTGAACTGTTCTTCCACTTTTCTGTGATTCCGATCTCTCAAAATTGCCACAATACTAAGGTTAGGTTAGGTCCAGAGTGGGTGGGTCTATTCGACCCCCACCGCAACCCGCACGGGTTTACTGTGGCTCACACCTATTCACACTCGACCAAATAAACCCAGCTTCTTAACGAAGCCGATTAGTTTGTATGGTGAGTGATCAGATGGTAAGAGTACGACTCTGCCGAACTCTAAAACCCTGATTCGTTCCACAGCGGGGCAGGCACAAAGTATGTGCTCTCCTGTTTCAATATTTTCCAAACAGAGGTGACACACACTGTCTTCCGATAGTCCGAGTCTCTGCATATAATGATTCAAATGACAGTGACCTGTAAGAAGACCTGTTAGACATCGTAGTTAATCTCTACTGTAGTCCAACAACTGTTTGGTATCAATCTTCGAAGGGTGAATAAATGCCTTGGAGTAAGCCAATCCTGGAAAAATCTACCAGAAGTCCATAAATCTTCTTGCCATCCAGGTGTTCAATCTTTGTTTGGCGAAGCTAAAGCGATGCCAATGACACATTCTGGTCCGATGAAGCTGCTTGTGGCACCCTCCTTTGCAAGGGAGTCAGCAGCCTCATTGCCTTCCATGTCGGTATGGCCAGGAATCCAGACCAGAGACTATCTGTTAAGTCTTTCTTTGTTTGGCAAAGCCTAAAGCGATGCCAATGTCAGGAATCCAGACCAGACACAATGTGTTGAGTCTTCCTGTCGAGGAGAGTCGTTTTTAGCAATTTACTACCAATTTAGACGCTGCTCGGTAGGAGCCAAGAGCTCCCAACGCCACTCGACTATCTGAGAATATTTTTATTGACTTGTATGTGGATTCTTCCATTCTCTCCGCACACAATTTCCGTATAGGTTCCTAGACAGGTTGATATATCTGTCCTGGGTCTGCAACCCAACAACTATCTGCTCTTAATATTTCTCCCAGAGGATCCAGTTCTCTCTAATCGGGAACAGTACTTTATAAGGCAGTTCGTAGTTGACAGTTGGGGGCATAACGTCATAGGTCATTTCCAGAATGCTGTGACTTCCAGTGTCAACCAAGAGTCTGTTGCACTCTGCATTAAAGTGACTTGTGCGGATAGAAATTTAAACTACAGTTATCCGCTAGGACTATACACATCCGTCTTTCAGGTGGAAGTGTATGCTATCTTGCAGTGTGTAAGGCTTATTAAATTGAGACCTCAAAGAAATGAATGGATCAATATTTTAACAGACAGCAAGAGCGAACTAGGCGCTCTGACAAACCCAAAAGTGACATCAAAACTGGTCTGGGAATGCCATGAAGAACTGAATGAACTTGCAAACAGGAACAAATTAACTTTGTACTGAGTGCCAGGGCATTCAGGAATCACAGGTAATGATAAAGCTAAAGAATGCGCTAGACACGGATCATCAACTTCATATATAGGTCCTGAACCAACTCTGGGGGTACCAAAATCATTGGTACGAAACCAGATTAGGACATGGACCAATAAAAAGTACACAGAGTACTGGAAAAAAGTACCTGGCAACAAACACAGTAGAACCTTCATTAGGGAACCGTCCGAAAAAAAAACCGAAGGACTACTTCAATATAGTAGGGATCGGCTCAGAATAATTACAGGGTCACTAACCGGTCATTGTCCGCTTAGAGGACACCTGAATAAAATGGGGCTGTACAACGGAGACCTCAGCTGCAGATTATGCAACAAAGGAATAGAAACAGCTCTACACATCTTATGCGAATGTGAGGCACTGAATCACAGGAGGCATGCAATATATGGACGTATGAAATTACGTCCAGAAGAATATGACGAACATCCAACGCGGAACCTGTACAAATTAGTACAGGGAACAAGACTGATGGGATGGGTGTCATGAGTAGATAGGAGAATAAACGCAATAAGCCCAAGAGGCTGCAGTGTTTTCTGGAGACTTGGACTAAATGGAGAAGTCAGACAGCTCCCAAGGGACCAAAAAAAGTGATTTGTGCAATTGGCAATGTGCACAAGTCTATATGCAGTCCATCTAGCCTCTCTCTCCAAAAAATGTGTAGAGGAGGTAGATCTAGAAGGATGTCCATGGCCGCTGATACCATAATACTAACGCAATGTAAAAATAACATGAATTGAAGGGTTTATATTTTTAGGAGTGATTAATTTTTGGGAAAGAAAGTTTTTGGCTTTCTACTACTCCATCTTTTTTTTTTGTATCAGATGGAGTAGTAGAAAGGCAAAAACTTTCTTTCCCAAAAAATAACATCTAATCACATGTTCATGAAAGTAGATTACAAGGCAAATCAGTAAATTCAAACTAATGTATCATTTCTCTTGAAGTGCATATAAATATATAAATATATCCATTAAGTATTTATATAATCACGCTCAAAACAGAAGATGAAATCATTGCAACCTACATCAATGCATACCAAACAACTGCAATACACTCATCAGTGATTATTGATTAGTCACTTCTAAAACATCCGTTGTTCGTAGATGATTCGATTTTAATTTTGCTGGCGGCCAACTCTTCCTGTAGAACATTTGAGATAGTTGAAACCGAATCACCAACTGTAAACAACAAAAGCAAACTGAACTTTGGCAAATAAACAGCCATTATCTTGTTAGGTGATTCGAATATTTGTATTGCAATTTATAATCAAGATAATTAAAATACTTTATATAAGATATAGTAAAGTCAAATAATGATTCATTACATTGTCAGTAATAATATGAAAGTAAAGCAGTTCTATTAGGTAGTTGGTTTCACAATCAATGATGGGCATTGGAATAGCAAAAAAGGCTATTTAACAATGAGGGTTTTCTTCGATACTTAGACTTGAATGCCATCACACTTCTGTTAAATATTACGGTGGCGGTACAATAAATAGCTCCGAGTTTCTCTAGAACGTGAGGCGCATTGCTGAAATATAATTAGTAAATATGTATCAGTATGAACATACGTTGAATAAAACGAACTGTTCTATCTTAAGAAGTCCTTGCCCTTTTAAACAAGCATCAAGTACTCGTAATTCCAAAACAAGAACTTTTTCCCAATGTAATACTCTACTCGACGCGTGTTTCACCAACTAAGTTGCCATCATCAGGAGATGAAGAAGAAGTCTTCTACTTACAGATACAGCTCCCTTGCTGTATTTCACACTGTTTAAGGGATGTACATACTATTTGCAATTACCTACTAATTTTTTTTGTCATAATGACAAAGTACTCCTATAGTCTCAGTTTTGATCCAATTACTATTTATAGACATATAAGAAAGAATTGAAAAAAATTCAATTTATTTAATATCTAGTACCAAGATCGAATGGAAGTTGTAGTACCAAACGTTTCGCCTGCTACTGTGGTAGGCATCCTCAGTTGTATATGCGTTGACTGTGAGGAAGAAGGATATATCGCGAAGTCTCAGCAACGACTGACTGGCGAGCTCCATGTTCACTCGCATTTATATATTAGAGGGTGATGCTTAATATAGTGGTGGGGTGTTCATGTGATTACTCACCCCCGATTGGATCGCACATTTGATAGGTTGTTCTGATTGGTGCACATTGTTGACAGATATGCTGCTGATTAGAAGACGACCGGAGTTGTATTCCAGTTCATGTCTGGCCTTCTTGACTACTGAATACCACGTTCTGTTATCCCGTTTACCTTATTCTTTCCGGTTAAAATTGTTGGAATGCTTATCGATTGCATTGGCCTTATGAAGTTTTGCGTTGTAATGTAGTGAATTAAACAGGACATCAGCTTCTTCTTGTACTACGAGTTCTATTCAACCATGGCTCATCAGCGCGGTATTTGTTCTCTATAATCTCTCACTTTTCTCAATTCACCACATTGTCTGTTTTAGTAACAAGAAACTCGTGAACCATAATACAGTCCACAGCTGGTAGATATATATAGGCAATACGTCTATAAGTCAATCCGAACAGTTAAAAGACTAATGTTAGCTTATGTCAGAAGTGAGTGGGTCTATTCGACCAGGTCAGGCCATCTGGTAAGAGTACGGCTCTGCAATCTGATTAGGGCCCCAGTGGGGGGCAGGCACATAGTATGTGATCTGCTGTTTCATCATTTTTCAAACAGAGGCGACACACACTGTCTTCCGACAGTCTGAGTCTCTGCGTAGTTCATCCCCACTATAATCCAACAACTATTTGGTATCAAGCTTCGAAGGGTGAATAAACGCCTTGGAGTGAGCCAATCCTGGAAGATTCTGCCAGAAGTCCATAAATCTTCTTGCCATCCAGGTGTTCAATGTTTGTTTGACAAAGCCTAAAGCGATGCCAATGACAGGTTCTGGTCCGATGAAGCTGCTTGCAGCACCCTCCTTTGCAAGGGAGTCAGCAAGCAGCCTCATTGCATTCCAGGCTAGTATGTCCAGGAATCCATACCAGAGACAATATGTTTCGTCTTCACATAGAA
Organism: Leptinotarsa decemlineata; assembly: GCF_025532065.1. Lineage (NCBI taxonomy): Eukaryota > Metazoa > Arthropoda > Insecta > Coleoptera > Chrysomelidae > Leptinotarsa > Leptinotarsa decemlineata. The sequence goes on along the minus strand of NW_027412668.1, from coordinate 16,798,116 downwards.
GATAGTGTTTTTTTTGCAATTTGCTACTATTTTAGACGTTGCTCGGTAGGAGCCAAGAGCTTCCGTCGCCGCTTGACTGTCCGAGAATATTTTCATTGACTTGTGTATGAGGTTGGATTATTTCAATATCTCCGCATATGATTCAAGAGAGTAAATTTCCGCTTGAAATTCAGTCGCATAGGTTTCTAGGCAGGTTAATATCTCTGTCCTGGGTCTGCTACTGAAAACACCTGCCCAGGACCTGAAGGTGTTTTTCAACCGTCTGTAAACCAACAACTATCTGCTCTTAATATTTCCTTGTCCCGGAGGATCCGGTCCTCTCTACTTGGGAACAGACTAATGTACTGGGTCTGATAAATGTACTAGTTAATACCATATGAAACATGCCACATAAAAATAATGATTAGACCTCGTATGAATGTACAACGCCGCTCATACCATTGAAAAAAACTGCCGACGTTCGGTAACTATTTAGTTTTTATGCCATTCGAATTGACTTCGTATATACTATACACTGCTCACTGATAAAGTACAAAAACTACATGCAATACCTCATTAGTTTCCAAAAACACTATTTTGATAACTATAATTAATTAACCACAAAGATAATTTGATTGTTGTTATAATATGAGTATATATCTTTTCTTTCCTCGATGCGGCACACTCGCAAAAAGGAACTAATTTGACAACACTTATCCATGATTTGCCAGATTTCACAAATATTCTCGAGTTTCAAATATAAAAAAGGTACTCTGTCGTTATACACAGTCTATGAATATATTAAAATTTCCAACTCAATGATTCCTTAAAAAAAATTTGTCAATATGAATGAATAAATACTCCTTGGAATACTCTAGCATCAAGGTGGTGCTTCAGATTATTTCCAAGGTGTTATTGTTTTTTCAATTTATGATGTTATTTTTAAACTTCTTACAACATATTTTTCAAATTGAAAAGAGAATATTTTTAGGAGGGTTTTTTAGAAAAATGTTTTCAATTTCTACTATTAAACAAAACACGAAAAAAAATTAAAAACAGGAAGAAAGAAAATGACTACAATAAAAACTCTTTATAAAGAATACAAAAAGTTTATTTCATATACAAACCAGAAGAAAATTTTTTTTCGAAATAACTACTTTCACGTGAACTATGAATTACACGTAAATCACTTTTCCCATTCGGTTTGTACTACAAACATTCGTTATGGAATCGAGTCAGATATAGTTCACAATGTGATATGTGAAAGAGTATTGATGAAAAATATCATTTACATGTAATGATATCATCCCCAATGATGTGCTCAGGAGTTTCGGGACAAGACATTATTTTTATAATGATAAGTAAAAAGAGGGACGGCTATGTAAAAATTTGATATATAATAAGAGTATTGATGAAAAGTATCACTTACATGTAATAGTATCATCCTTAATGATGTGCTCAAAAGTTTCGGGACAAGACACTATTTTTTATAATGGTAAGTGAAAAGGGGAACGACTTTGTAAAAATTTCATAAATGAAGAGGTAACAAAAAACATAGAGTAATTTTTTGAAAAATGCGTTTGAATATAGAACCTCATTTCGAGTAACAAGTCATTAACTTATAACTTTGAGTTCAAACACGTTGCGATGATAAAAATAATTTTGTTACCATCGGAGAAAAACAAAATATGGATTATCAGGCTAGAACAAAAGCAAACCGTTTTTATAAAAAAAAAAAAACCAGGAAGAAGGCACTATAGAATAGGAAATCAGTTGAAATTATTTTATGAAAAAAAAAGGTTCTCGAAGGAACATTATCGTTTCATAATTTTCCAAATAATACGGATTGATACACTCCTTGATTAACAAAAAAAAAAGTGTATTTAAATTTTTGATTTGGGAAAACTCCGATATCTATATAGTTCACTATGAATGCCACAGGAGGTGAGGAAATAATTTTTATTTTCTTTTATTCCATTTCTCTCGACCCTTTTGCATTCAATAGGCCCAACAAAACAGAATGATTTGTGACCCAAGGGCTGTGGGTTTCTGCAGGTTTATACAAGAGAGAAGTTTCTATTATAAACAACCCTATTTTATTGATCTGATAAACAAGCCCCTCGACTCTCAATGATTCATTTGTAACGATCAATGAAATATGACAAAAGCAATTCCCAAGTGGAATACCCACATGATGTATAACTGAAATCCAGCTGTTGCTTGTCTAGCTGCAATTATGTATTGAATGTTGAAAATTCGGATTGTTGCTGTTTTATGAGATGACCATAAGATTTAAAAAACCAACAGTACTTTGCGTAAGCGCCTGATAATTAAGAAGTTGCGATTTTTCACAGTAAGTGCTTTTGAAATGTTTAGTTCAATTTTCGTCAATTCATTCATATTTCAAGATTATGTCATTCATCTATTAGTTCATACATTGCCTGACAGAGAATGCGTTATTTTGAGTTCGGATAGTTTATTTTAAAGTACGAACACATCAGAAAAATTATTGATATCTAAAAACTTCGCATGCATTATTGAAGGTCTATGAAACAGTAACCAATGGAAAACACACATATCGCCTTGTATTGGGTATTATAGTTTATACATGAAAATATGTTTCCAAAATATCAACAATTAGTACAATATTTATAAATATTGAAAAATACTATTATTCTGGGTTTTCATCAACACAATATAACTCAAAACAATGACTGAGTACACCATTTTTGCAAATTTAAGGCTTCAACAATTTTGATATGCTCCAGTCACAAGTGACAAGAAAATGTAGCAATATATTTAGCAACTACCTGGTCTAATTGAGTCTTAGAATGAGTTTTTTAACTCAATTTACAGCTATTTCCGTAATTTTGCTTCGTTTAAAATTATCCCTATAATTTTTTCATTCAATTATTTTACTAGTCAATTCCTTACTTACTTTCGAGAAAAATTGACAAACTATTGTGTAGTTTCTAGCTTTTGTGGTTGTTCCATTATTTTTCATTTTTTCCATTTTAATTTTGGGTTTGAAAGTTGTACTGAACTTTTTCTATATTCCATAAATTTTTGCAATCATTTTGCTTTGCTTTTCATCGAGTTATTCAAATCAAATCTCAATATCTAAATATGTATTTACTTACGTTATACACACTGGTGAAAAACTTTGGTAATAAATCAAAAAAAATCTGGAAATTTTTCACAAAGAAACTTTCACTTTAAGTAACCTCTCTTGAAGAGTTTCTGAATTAGTATCTAAATCAACACTCCACGATATAAATATTATTTGTAATAGAAAGATCAACTACAAACACAATTTTCTACCAAAAGAGTCTATCCTGAAGACAGAACTGACGCTGACTTATTGCAAATGTTTAGTGTGTCATTCAATGATTCACCCAATAATGTAACATTGATAGTAGGTTACTTTTAACAACTATCGCTAGTAATTAGATAAGAATGTGTCATAGTTCATGTCGGTATATCTGCATACTGTGAGTTTGGTAAAAAAAAATTGAGTTGAGGAAATTTAAATTTTTTTATTTGAAAAAAAAGTGGATTGCTACAATTGAAAAACTGAGGTTATATTCTTTTTAATTTGTTTCACGTTTGAATCTTTTTTACAGGTCGATTCTTGGTAAGGGCTGATTGAACGTATTTAGATTTTTAGATATACCTTAATGGCTGGCTATAATTGAACACTCTGTGACTCAAACTATAAAATGTTGATTGAAATATTAAATATTGAAATATCATTTTTGAATGTATGTTTGCCTTATATATTGCTAAATAATACAAAAAATGAGTTTTTTACACAAATTAATCTGCGAAAAATCTAGTGAATTGCATTGTACATTCCCAATGGATAAAGTAAAACAAAATAACACATATTGCGTGTGTTGAAAATAAATCCCAAGATTCACAAGTGAAGTGCTGAAACGAGTCAATAGCAACTCCTAATGGAGTATCTGTTTATGTTCCAAATAACAAAATAATGAGAGATAAGTGGTTAAAGTTGGCACGACGGGGCCCACCACATATGTAGTTACGAATTGGACAATTAATTTTTGAGAGGACCACTTCAATTTAAGTATACTTTGTATATAAATAAGTGTGTAGCTCGAAATCTTCGATGAAATACAATAATAAATTCAGTAAGGTTATATACCAATGTGTTAGTTACAAGTTGTATCATTCTTGTAATCAAATTTAATGGACTACTCATTCGAGCTGCTAAATGATAAGGAAAATGACATGCATTATCATATGATGGAATCTGTATCCCTACATATGAAACAAACAAAGAAACCACAAAGAAACTGAATACTGTCATTAGATGTTAAATCAACGCACATTAGTGCTTGTAGAGTATGAGATACTCTAAAAACAATTGAGGCTTTCTTTCTCTTGGAGTTAGCAAACTCCAAAAATCACATAAAAAAGCTTATCTAATTATACATAATACTAAAGATTATATATAAAAGATGATAATGTTCTTACAAAAAAGTTTTAACTTTTCGGAATTCAGACGAACAAAAGTCGTTAATGGCTGCAAAACACTCTTCCAATAGCAACAAATCTATCCTGGGCAAATTAGAGCTATCTGCCTAAATGAATCCTTGTTCCGTCCATTATGATTCTTCATTATTATCACCAAACCATAAACAAACAAACAGTTGAAGCAAAAATTCAGATAGTTGTTGGTTCAAGATGGATCAAAAACACCTTCAGGTTCTGGTGCAGGTGTTTTTAGGAACCTGCCTAGGAACCTATGCGACTGTATTTCAAGCGGAAATTTTACGCTATTGAATTGTGTGCGGAGAGATTGGAAGAATCCAACCTCATATACAAGTCAATAAAAATATTCTCAGACAGTCAAGCGGCATTAGAAACTCTTGGCTCCTACCGAGCAACGTCTAAATTGGTAGCAAATTGCCAAAAACAACTCTCTTCGATAGGAAGACTTAACAGATTGTATCTGGTCTGGATTCCTAGTCATACTGGCCTGGAAGGCAATAAATCTGTTGACTCCCTTGCGAAAGAGGGTGCTGCAAGCAGCTTCATCGGACCAGAACTTGTCATTGGCATCGCTTTAGGCTTTGCCAAACAAACATTGAACACCTGGATGGCAAGAAGATTTATGGATTTCTGGCAGAACTTCCAGGATTGGCTCACCTCAAGGCCTTCGCAGCTTGATACCAAACAGTTGTTGGGCTACAGTGGGGATGAACTACGATATCTATCAGGTCTTCTTACAGGTCACTGTCATTATAATCATCATATATTATGTAGATACTCGGACTGTCGGAAGATAGTGTGTGTCGCATCTGTTTGGAAAATGATGAAACACCACAGCATATACTTTGTGCCTGCCCTGCTGGGGACCGAATCAAGTTTTTAGAGTTCGGCAGAGCCGTGCTCTTACCATCTGACCTGAAAAACCACTCACCATACAAACTAATCGGCTTCGTTAAGAAGCTGGGTTTATTTGGTCGAGTGTGAATAAGTGTGAGCCACAAGTGTCAAATAGACCACTCACTTTAGACCTAACCTAACCTAAATCAAGAATTAACAAAAAAGTTGGAGCAACACCATAGATTCTCACTGACAGAAATTCATTATTTTTCTTTCATTTGAATGAAACTCAATCTAAAACCAACATAAATATTCAATTGTTTAGACATAAATGTTTCAATGAACTGAGAACCGCCATATTTGACCGATTGTCGCGGTAATTTATTTCATCAATTTATTTGGTTGAGTCTAATTTCAGAATTTATAATACTGTAGTAATGTTGGAGCGAATTGAAATTTCTCCTCAGGAGACTGTATGATGGAATTATACATACAATGAACTTTTTACCAATCAAACAATTTTTATAAAAGTTACAATAAATACTACTTTCTTTTTCGCAGAGTCGCAATATTAAACAAGTCACAATCGCAGTCTTACTGTAATAAATGAATAGAAATTCACTTATTGAATATGTAAATGAGGCTGTGGAGAGAAAAATCCAATACTATCGGATAAAAAATCCCCCGGAACAGAGAGGTGTTAATTTTGCATTATTTAACATTTTCTATGAAGCTAAACTGTGGATTGAAAAGGGAATTTGATAACTGAACAATGTTATAGCAAGTTACGTCCTTTGAAGCAATGTATAAGCTGATGGGTAAATCTCTGTTATCCTGATTAAAATAAATCTTCATTTACCACTCCGACCACTAAAACATCTGTTTCACACTAGCTAAGAACGTTACACAGAAAAAAACATCAAATAAAAGAAATGTATCGTGGTTTAGGAAAAAAACTCATTTATAGTTTTTCATGTAGCGTATCAAATTATGATTCATAACACATATGATAATCTTCATGATGAGGAGTAGCAATTACCACAGTGAACGTTATCGAGTTTTTCAAATGGAAAATGAATAAATAATGTCATGATATTTGAGGAATATCAATACACGTCAAACCGGTACCTATAGATAAGATAGCGCCGGTACTTATAAACGGATCTGGAGATATACATGCCTGTTTAGTCACCTAAACAAATCTTAATAATTCAACAACAGACCGATATATCCCAACAATACAACTGCAAATTGATGAAATTTTTCAGCATCGATTTATGTGGTGATTATTTTAAAGTTGTTAATTTTTTTAATATTCCTCACCCTCACTCTATTTTATATATATATACAGTGTGTCCAAGATAAGGATCCTAAGCATGGGAATCTCAGTACCTGTTGGAGATACAGCTTAGGTTAAATTAGGAAAAAGTTGTGTTCTTTAAAGCTTATTTACATGCCGTTTAGAAACTTGAAGAATTTTCATGGCCTGCTGAGATATTTGGGAAAAACGAGAATTTGACAATATCAATTTTATTTTTTTCTGACTTTATTTGAAAAGATATCAAAAAACGAATAACACTTTTTCATTGGCACTTTTAAGGTACTACACGATGGTATTTTTAGATTTTATATCCGACGTTTCGTTTTCAAGAAACCATCATCAACTTTATTTTTTTATATGACCCGAAACAAAAGTACACCCTGTATCTGATTCCATTTTTTATTACGAATTCAACGATGTATCACATGCCATTGTTTTCTTTTTAGTTTAAAGGAAAATTACATTTTTTCTCTTTTTAAAAAAATCTTTAAGTAGGCGTTGCAAACAAATGCTTTGACGTAAATACCTGTCACCGAGCCTGTCAAATATTATTTAATTACACGATAAAATAGTAATTGTCGTTGTTGTTAGCCTGTTTGTCGAGTTGTTGTTTTTAGAGTTATTGTTACTGTTGTCGTTATTATTGTTTATTGTTGAATAGATAATATTGTGTTATTATCGTCGAAAATGCGGGTGAGCATTATAGCCATGAAGAAAAGTTTGACATGCTAACGTGCTACATGTTGTGCCACAAAAATACTGTAAATACCTCAGCAATGTATCTTAATACATATCCAGAAAGAAAGCAGCAAGTCCATTTTCTTAGAGCTGGCTCGAAATTTAAAAGAATATGGTTCATTTAAAAAGCCTGTTTTATCTCGAAAAAAGGAATCTTCAGAAAAAGCCCAAAATAATGTTTTACAAGCAGTTGTTGAGAACCCTGAAATATCAACTAGGCAAATCGAAAATAATGTAGCAGTAGCCAAATCCACAGCTCAATTTATTTTGCGTAAAAATAGATATCACCCCTATAAATTTAGGATTTGCCAAGGACTTAAACCAGGGGATTTCGAACGGCGCCGAAATTTTTGCGAATGGTATACACGCGCGTGTGAAGAAGATTATAATTTCCCTTCAAAAATAATATGGTCCGACGAAAGTATGGTCACTAATAATGGTATCTTCAACCGCCGCAATACGCATTACTGGGCTCAGCAAAATCCGCGTGTTAAGAAAATATCAAGACATCAAGAACGTTTTGGGTTTAACATGTGGTGTGCAATTTTAGGAACTAAAATACTAGGTCCGTTATTTTACTATAATTCTTTGACCGCCGAACGATACCATCATTTATTGCAAAACTATGTAGAAGACTGTTTAGATAATTTACCTCTGGCACAGGTCAATAACTGTTGGTTTCAACAAGACGGTGCTCCTGCACATAATTCTAGACAAGTTCGAGAGTATCTTTCGCAGCGATTTCCTGGAAGGTGGATTGGAACCTTTAGTGAAGTGTCTTGGCCAGCGCGATCCCCTGACTTAACTCCTCTGGACTTCTTCATATGGGGTTTTGTTAAAAACGGGTTTACCAACATTCTTTTGAAACTGAACAGCAGTTACGAGAATGTGTAACTGTCGCATTTAACAGTATTACACCAGAGATGTTACGTGATGTTTTAAGTTCTACAGTTAGAAGATCATACTTATGTTTGGAAAATAACGGAAACACCTCCTTTGAATTAAATAAAAAATGCGTTAATTTCTTTGTTGTTTTCATTACTTTAAAAAATCATTATTAACCTACTTAAAAATACATTTTAAAAATAGAAAAAATGCAATTTTCCCTTAAACTAAAAAGAAAACAATGGCATGTGTTACATCGTTGAATTCGTAATAAAAAATGGAATCAGATACAGGGTGTACTTTTTTTTCGGGCTATTTAAAAAAATAAAGTTGATGATGGTTTTTTGAAAACGAAACGTCGGATATAAAAACTAAAAATACCATCGTGTAGTACCTTGAAAGTGCCAATGAAAAAGTGTTATTCGTTTTTTGATATCTTTTCAAATAAAGTCAGAAAAAAATAAAATTGATATTGTCAAATTCTCGTTTTTTCCAAATATCTCAGCAGGCCATGAAAATTCTTCAAGTTTCTAAACGGCATGTAAATAAGCTTCAAAGAACACAACTTTTTCCTAATTTAGCCTAAGCTGTATCTCCAACAGGTACTGAGATTCCCATGCTTAGGATCCTTATCTTGGACACACTGTATATATATATATATATATATATATATATATATATATATATATATATATATATATATATATATATATATATATATATACCAGGTACCAGTACCTGAAATTTTCTATGTATACAAATCAAGTATCAATATAAAAGTGCAATTCACAATCGAAATTGATTCATCCACTGAGTTACAGGTTCTGAAACTGGTCGAAAACACCATCGCGGAACTGAACCAAAATCGAAAAGTCCATGTCGAAAGCCTTCGACCGTGTATGCCACGAAGGCCTTCTGCATAAACTAACCGCATTCGACCTGCCTCGGGGCCTGATCCGGTAGATTGGGTATTTCCCAAAAGACAGAACATTTCAGGTTAGAGTAGAGGGCTCTCTGTCTGACAACAGAGAGATCCTCGCTGGAGTGCGACAGGGGGCCGTGCTCTCTCCCACGCTGTACTCCTTTTACACCAGCGACCTTCCGAGGTCAGAGCGTGTGAAGATATATCTGTACGCCGATGACACGGCTCTCCTCTTATCTTCCATGGGTCGGGAGCTCGGCGTCGTCTACATGCAACGTGCATTGAACAACCTCGAGCGATGGTACCTCGAATGGAAGATCCGAGTGAACCTGGAAAATACTCAGGCGATAACCATGTGACGAATGATATCTTCTCCGGCCAGAAAAGTGAGGATCTCTGGAAGGGAGATCGACTGGCAAGCGCGGGTAAAGTACATCGGTCTTCTAATAGACCGTAGGCTCACCTGAAACCCTCACATCACAACCGTGAAGGCAAAGGTCGAGGGTCGGATCAAAAGTATGTACCCTCTGATCAACAGACATTCCAAATTAAGCCTAAAGAACAAGATTACGATCTATAAAACGATGTTCAAGCCTGTCATCATGTATGCTTCAGGCATCTGGAGACAAGCGGCTCCGTCTAATATCTCCATTCTGGAGAGATTGCAAAATAAGTTAGTACGGATGATAGTGAATGCTCCGTGGTTCGTACGGAACGAAGCCATCCGCAGAGATTTGCAGCTGTCTTCCATTCAGCAGTCCATTCAGTTAAGGGAATCGGCAAGTCTTTAATTGCGCAGAAATCCACGATAATCTGTTAGTTAGGGAAGCTATAGTTTATGCTGTAGACGACCCCTCCCGATATAGCAGGCTCAGACGAGCCTGCGAGTGGGGCCCTCATGTTCTCCGTTGAAAGATGAACAATATCTTCATCCATACACTGATGACAGAGGACATACATGCCGCCCATGATCATTCTTGACCCGTTTGGCCTTCTGACAAACACCAGTCGAAAAGGTAAGGGAGCCAGGCTCCAACCTGTTTAAACCAATATGGCTGTCGGAAATTGATTTCAATTGAGATCGGTCTTTTATAGCGATGAATGTTCTCTAGATTTCTGTACTGCCTTGAAATACGACTTTAAAATTCACCAGTATTTAATTTTATTCTGATGATACTCCATGTAAATTTCATATCTCAGATTAACATTTGAGATCAAAATCATTAAGGGAAACCTTAATGTGATTCCTTTGGTTACCTCTGGGTGCCCATTCCAGATATGCAATGATTGCAGTTTCTGAAACACAAGCATGGTATTATTACATTTTCCCCCGTGGGTTGAGCAATAATTGACTACACTGTATAATAATCAAACCTAACTTTATTTCACTTTAAAGACAACAAACAATTACTAGATCCCTTCGCGTACCGCACTGTTACTTTCGCTTGACTGTCTCGATTGGCGAGTGGATGGCGCTTATATTTGGCAATCGAAAGCGCAGGAAAATTCCTCGGAATTCCATTGAAGTCGGTAAAATACCCGCGAAATGTCGGTCGAACTGAGCGCGCTCTTTGCCACGTCACAACTGGTTCATGGCTACCAGTGGCGGCCAGCGTTATTTTCTTTAGGGTATGATTCACAACATTACCCCATTCCTCGGGGTTGTTGGCCCCGAACAACATTCCAAGAGGAGACATCACGACCCATGTAAGGACTCAGCCTCTCTATGTGGGCCATTTTAGGTTTAGGTTTGCTTCTGGGTGACAATTGGATTTTGTACACCAGATCGTTTACCTTTTCGATTTCCAGGTATGGTCCTTGCCATGGCTCTGCAATTTGGGACACAAACCTTTCCGACGTTGGGTTTGGCAGAGCCACATTGCATCGCCCTCCTTGAAGCTCAGTTTCAGCGACTTGTTGTCAAATCTTATCTTCATCCTGTCACTTGAAAGCTGTAATTTAGATCTGGAAAATTTTTGTACAGTTTCCAATCTCTCCTTCAGGTCATTCGCATAATCTGAAATAGGTACGTCTTGGGAATCATCGGATGAGCTACCACACAATGCATCTATGGGAAGCTTCAATTCTCGGCCAGTTAACAACATGGATGGTGTGTAACCTATCGCATCACGTTAGAAGCTCCTGTATGCCAACAGAAAGAGAGGAACCAATTCATCCCAGTCACTTTGGTTTTCAAAATTATGCGATTATGTCTCTCGACCAGTCCATCGGATTGTGGTTGAAGATCATTTGTTCTTATCTTCTTCATTTCCAACAAAGTCATCATTTTCTTCCATAAATCCGATTCGATGTTGCGGCCCTGATCCGATATAAAGATCAGCAAATATAAAAGGAATAACCAATGAGAGAAGTACCCTGGTTCAAAAGCAAGTTCAAGGAAGTTGTCTACATATTGAACGACAGTTATTCTAGCTCTGCATGTATAACAGCTGATCGAAAAAGAACATGGTGTATACATAGTCGGTCTGAAAATTACTTTATATATTTTGTTTATGTAATAGATACGATTATGGGCATACCATTCTAAACAGCTCCATTCCTACTTTTTCGTAATTCCTTTAATTTTCATACAGTTTTGTTGAATTTTGGATTTAAAATCTATACATTCCATTTCTTCATCATCCAAATGAAAATAAACCTTCTACCAAAGGAAAGAAAAACGCAATTCGTGACATAAAGTCACAATGTTATGATTAAAGTAAGTGCTTATCCAGATTGGTGCTGATGAGGAAGTTTTCTATTCCAACACATCGATGTCCGCTAGTGAGAATAACAGTGTTCCATGTAAGTTGAATTTTATATTTTTCATATACAATACTGTGTAACGTTCCTGGTGAATGATATCTAATTATATAGGATGATACAGGAACTTTTTATATCACTAGTCATTTTCGACATACCAGGATCCATCCACTACGGATTTGTCGACCCCTTTTTTTATTCTTGCTTTTATATTTACAAACGATGATTCTATTAATCATAATTATTTATCAAATTGAATATACTCATTTTTTTTCTTACAAACTATTGAATGCCATTTTATTGTGTTAATGTTTTGGACATAAACAATATGTAGTTCCCTCATTACGGAATTACAATTGAATTGGCATAACATCGGCTACTAGGATTTCATCACATTGAAAAAACATTAACAATGCATGATTGTTCACATGTTCATTCAGTGAATAAGGGCTTTTTAGAGCAGATGTATCAGGAAATTGGCCTGGTTCGTACTTTTGTTCTCTCTTCATTGATGTATTTGCTACAACTATTTAGCCAGTTTATTTGATATTACCGACCAAGTTGGTACGTATGCAGATGCATACAGGGTGTCTCAGTGTCTCATCGAGCTTCCTTTGAGAGTTTGACATGAACGCTTTTAACGAACATTGAACTAAAAAGGTAATTTTTTATGAGCTTAAAACAATAAGTTTCATATAAAAGTTTTAGATATCAATGCATCAAGCTCTTCAAAAATATTCTCGAATATAAAGGGTGTGGAGTAGAAGCATGGCAGATCAAAGTTGGTCTTTTTTTTCAATACACGCTTTATATTAGCTTCATCTGTATGTATGTATGTAACTTTGCAACTCTCAAGCTCGGGATCTGTATTTGACAGAATTACCGACATTATTGCTTGATCTATTCGCGGACAGATGGCGAAGTATGTAACCTCCTTGATATATCGACATTATTGCTTGAACTATTTGCAGGCAGATGACGCTGTACAAAAATATCAATGGTCATTTTTCTGAACGACATATGGCTGATTGATCCCAAAGTTTAGATGAAATTATTTTAAAAATACTAAAAAACACGCTTTTACAGCATACGGAACTAAAAAATGAAAAATAAATATATTTCAAAAAACTAAAAAACACTATTTAAAAATATAGCACAAAGCGCCGTTATTGTTTTAAGTTTAATCAATAAAAATATTTTCAACTTTTTAGTTCGATTTTTTTTAAAAGCGTGTTTTTTCGTTTTTTAAACTATATTCATTTTTCATTTTTTAGTTTCGTATGCTATAAAAGCGTCGATCAAGCAATAATATCGGTAATTCTGTCAAACACAGATCCCGAGTTCGAGAGTTACATACAAACAAACATACAGGTGAAGCTAATAAAAGCGTGTTAACAAAATGTTTCGTATCACAGTTTTAGAAACGATGCAATGAGCTTCTTTGAAATATTCTCTAATATAGAGAGTTGCATGTATTTTTTTATGAAACGACATAGGTATACTGCTGTCCATATTCAGATTCTGACAGAAAAGTAGGTACTACGAAAAATTTCGGTTTGTATTTATAAATCGAGTCGTTCAGAAATCTAGATTTCAATAAATACTCAGTTAAACAGTGGTTTGTTATATTTTAACAATTAAGTATTTTCACTATCAAATGAACATTTTACAAAACATTTTTCACTAAAACTCGAAAACAATTTTTAATAGAACACCCTATATTTCGTTTACCATGATTTCCCGGGAAAAGCTGTTTCTCAAAGAGTTGTATGAGTATATACTTGGTGGTTCGAATGAAATTGCAAAATAAATTTGAAACCCATTTTTATTGACAAATTTATTCTTCTCAGAAAAAGATTTTGGGTAATAGATTTTTTTTTTCAACGTTGACATACTGAAAGATTCAATGTTTGCAAACACTCTCTTCCTTATCTTTAAAAAAAATGTTATGTTATTTTGAAGATTTCTCGATGTAATTTCATAGAATTAGCAATCCCGAATAAACCTGATCTGAGTAATATTTATTAGATGATAAGATATTTGTATTGATTTTAATAAATTGATTTAATGGAGTTTTCATTTGAAATCCATTTGGAAAAACGTTCTCAGGAAGTGTAGATATCCTACATAAACGCAAATTATGAGACGAATGCATTTATTTATTCTAGGTCTTAGTCTACTGAGAATATTGATCTATTAAAATTAAAAATAAATATTTGATATATTTTATCATAATGATCATAATTATTCGTGATCATGATCAATGTGACAAACATCAAATTTTTCATTTGGAATCTTAAAGATATGTTCTAGATAATGATGGAATTCATGTGTGTGATGCAATTAAAATGTTGTGCGAATCGCTGGGCATTTATCTATACAAACCCATATTTCAAAAAAGAGCTTTTCAATGAAAAATTACATATTGAACGTTATAGAATTATCTTACGTAATAAAATGGTTTATGAGTTTTGATTTGATTGCCAGAATTTCTCAAAGGCTCCGTACATACTTTTCAAAAGTACTTTTCTGACGGACTCTGAATATTGAAAGGAATATATATTATGTGATTTAATTTGAATAACACGCTTTCATAGCATACGGAATTAAAAAATGAAAAATAAATATAGTTTAAAAATACTCAAAAACAGGATTTTATGGCATATGAAACTAAAACATTGAAAATAAATATGATTTGAAAAACTGAAAAACACGCTTTTGAAGAACATCGAACTGAAAAGTTAAAAATATTTTTTTTAAATTAGCTTTAAATAATAACAAACGAAAAATACTATTATGGCACAAAGCGCCCACGCTTTTTCCCAATAATACTGGTATTTTTCATTCGTTATTGTTTTGAGCTTATTTAAAAAAAATATTTTCAACTTTTTAGTCGGATGTTCTTTGAAAGAATGTTTTTTAGTTTTTCAAACTATATTTTTTTTTCATTTTTTAGTTCCGTATGCTATGAAAGCGTGTTATTTAGTCTTTTTAAAATACACATATTTTATCTAAACTTTGGGATCAATCAGCCATATGTGGTTTAGAAAAATGACCATTGATATTTTCGTACAGCGCCATCTGTCCGCGAATAGGTCAAGCAATAATGTCGAAATATCAAGGAGGTGACGTACATTGCCATCTGTCCGCGAATAGATCAAGCTATAATGTCGGTAATTCTGTCAAATACAGATCCCGAGCTTGAGAGTTGCAAAATTGCATACATACATACAGATGAAGCTAATATAAAGCATGTAATAAAAAAAAAGGCTAACTTTGATCTGCCACGCTTCTACTCCGCACCATTTATATTCGAGAATATTTTTGAAGAGCTTGGTGCATTGATATCTATAACTTTTATATGAATTTTTTTTTTGATAAGTTTACACAACTTTTGATGCTTCATAGAGCTCAAATCAGTCCTACTATGGCGAATTGTTCTCATAAATGGAGCTTCGCCTCTAAGCATACCCTGAAGCTGCTGGATTCCATCCAGAAAAGAGCCATTCGCCTGATTCGAAATGCAAACATCACTTGCAACCTTGATAGTCTGGAACATTAAAAAAAGGTTGGAGACTTGTCTCTATTCCATAGATACTTTCACGGAAAGTGACTTGGCACATTTGATTCCAAGAGCGGTACATATCAGAAATATGCGACGGACTGTGGCTGCTCATCGTTTTGAGGTTCAACTCAGTACACCTCGAACTTCACTGTTCAAGAACTCTTTCATTTGGAGAACTGCGTTTATGTGGACTGAACATCCTGAGAACGTTTTTCGAAATTAATTTAACCTCCAGCGATTCAAATCCAATATGAATCGCTACTTTCGCTCAGGCACCGCTCCTAGAGCGCCTTAAAAAATCTGTAGTGCTTGTGTTTTATTCTTTAAAAAAAGAATCTGCAATATATTCTACAAAATTTTAACTCAAATTTCAGTAGTGAAGTCATATTCCGACCGGCATATATATTCATAGATGTTACTTCAGACTTGTTCATTCTAGTCAGAGAAAAAGTGAATATTAAAATATACATGTTCAAAATCTGTTTAAAATCTGTTTTTCCGTTAATCAGCTGTCGCCCCCATACGAATGACAACTCTCGGAAATTGAGAAACTTGTGCATGCTAAGGACTAACGAGGTCTTACCTTTCAACGTGTGATTCCTAACACGGTTGTTGCAGAATCATCCCAGCTTCAACCAGATACATTCTCCCGAGAAAAATATCTAGTTGAGGCGGGAATCGAGCCCACGGCCTTCCGATCGTGAGTCGGGCGCACTACCACCGCGGCCAATTCCACAACCTACTTGACGACACTTAAAATTCAATGTTGGGACTCCCAAAATCTATTGAATAACAAAAAATATCCACTCATTGGATTTTTACGTATATCACTTTCAGTCACTCGATTAAATATGTTAGTATTTCAATAAATTGATGGATGTAGCCGTTACTACGTGGTAGATCATCATGAGAAAAGAGAAATAAAACTTCCGTTTTTATACCCCTTTGTAACCAACGTTAGTGTAGTTTCGTCCTATAAGGACATTTTCAGACAGTTTATTGTGTTCGTTTGAAAATGTCCTCATAGGATGAAACTGCAGGAACGTGATTATTTCAGTTATAGTAAGATTAGCATAAAAAATAATAGACACGGATTTCCAGAAAAATATTGGGACAGTGGACATACAAACATACATCATTTCGAAGAAAACTCAAACAGAAGGTTGGTTGTGAAGGATACCGTGCACTTATTCGTTTGTGTGTGTGTGATCTACACATTTTTGCAGAGTTTTCCCCTGCACTGAAAAAAACGTACTATTGTATCGATATTGCGATTCAGCGTACAAATACATGACATCACCGCGAAGAAATGCAACTGCCGGTAAAACTCTAGTCGAGTACCGAACCGACTACATATTTCTAGAAAGGACCGTTGAATTATATAAGCCCGTCTTCTCGACTCAAGAGGGCAGTTCAGAAAGTGAATCGAGGTGTTAAACAAGGAATTCAAATAGTGGAAATAAATTAAGCGTTAGTTGCTGAGTATTGTAAATAAATTAGTTTGTGATTAGTGAAATATTATTGGAAATAAATTTGTTTTAGACAGTTAATTCATTAATTTGGTACACTATCAAATAATTACAGATCTACAATCAACAAAGAAATTTAAAAAAGGTATCATTTAATGCTTGTGGTTGTTCCTTTCTTTCAGTACGCCCATGCTTTATTTATTTCTTAGGTTCTTCACGACGACATTATTGTTGAACGCATCAAACTATTGGGTTTCCACACTTGTGATTTAAAACACTCATCCCTTGCACATCTGTCAATGTTATAAACAGACAGTGTTTATGTAGGCGATCACTCAAGATTCAACGACCGATTTTAATTCAAAGAAAAATTGAAGAGCTTTGGCTATAAAACTCGTAATGCTTACTATATACTATATATACATGAAGGATGGTTTGCAAGTTTCGAGAGGAACAGGAAGTACGAAAATAAACAAGGAATATATAGCAATGATTCGAAGTGATTGGAGACAACGATCTTTCACGACGAATGTTACATTTTGTAATGATGTTTTCGGTAGACTCCTGACTTTGCCATAAGAGAGGGTTAATTTACCACAAACATAAAGAATCATAACCACCGATTCAAACTGAGATTAATGTTTGTTTTGGTTCTGTGTTGGTACTGTTCGATCCTGCCCAGTTATTAAAATGTGTTTTGATTTATTTAGAACAGGTTTGGTCTTTCAGAACCAATTGACATTGAAAAACTTTTTCATTTTTATTGTGATAAATATGCATGTTCTATTGCCTCATTCTCATTCTCAATCCTTATTTCATCTATAATTTCGATATTTCTAATTACAAACGAAACAACTAAGAAAAAATAAAAAAACAGGGTCTCAACTAGGAAATTTTGGATTTTTTATTTTGATTTTTTTTTGTGAGAACCAAACTATAACTATAGTGTTCTGCGCATTGATTATACGTCCATTCGGAACCGTTCGAAATACATAATCAAAACAAACGACTGTTTTATCATGAACTATTTATGTTAAGAGTCGAAGACATTTCTATAAATCTTGGTGTCTGATAATGGTAAATCCTGAGCTATTATATTTAGTTATGAATCCCTTTTCTTCATTCAACTATAATGGAAAATATTAGTTTTATCACTGATCACATCAAATAGTGCAAATCAAGGGTCATAATAATGGTTTCCCTCCTTATCTAATTAATAGAATCTATAACAAACAGAACAAAATTTCTTAATCGTAGTTTAAAATATTGTTCTATTCCCTATTTAGGAAAAGTTCCATATGATATTTCGAATATTCTCAGACGTTACTGTAATTATATTAATGTTTCATTTCATACTATGAATCCTATTTCCAAATTGTTAGTCAATACTAAAGATGAAGTACCAATCTCCCATTAATCAGGCGTTTACAAAATTTCGTGTTCACAACCAAATTGTTCCGCTCAGTATGTCGGACAAAGTGGTAGGAGAATTAAAACAAGAGTTTTTGGACATTTCAAATTAATCGACAATTCAGAAACCTAAACTCAGATGATTATAACACTAAAAGTTCATTCTCTAACCATATTCTTAATTACAACCATATTTTTGATATTGATTTTGATATAGATATTTTACACATCTGCCAAAAAGGAACTTTACTCAATTTACTTGAAATTTTTTAAAATTAATTCTGCTATTAATAACCCTAATGTCATATCTCTTAATGAACAAGTACAGTTCGATTGCCAAAAGTTTTTCAATTCTCTTAATTTTAACAAAATTTCTCCTTCCTTAATCTTCCATAAACCCTCATTTTTGTAATAAGATGGCACGTATACATAGTATGGGATCTCTTTGCTCAGAACACGAGTCGATTTGTATGTGGTGTTTGGCCTCTTGTTGTGTTCTGTGTTTGTGGATCTCTAGTCATTGTTCCATGTCATCTCGATTTTATCTCTTGATATAATTTTGACAGTTGATTCCCCGTTCTCATTCAATTCATTTCGGATATTTTCTTTACCGGTTGATGATTTTGATGTTAATGAGTGGGTATAAAGGTTTCAAGCCGTCCATAGTTAAATTACTGAGAAATATGATGTTCTAAATTTCTCCTTTTTTCTACTATAAAGAAAATAAGTTTTCATTATTATTATGTCGTGGTGACTATTTGTTTGATTAGTAATATGGGTAAATTTTCGTTTTGAGGACATCCGACGATTTTGAAAAAATGTTTGTGTGTAGATTACGAATCCGAAAGAAAAAAGCGGCGCTCTTCCTTATTTACAAAGTTACGGCCCTTCAAAGTTCAGAAAAGGGCAACTTTTCAGCCTTCTTTTTCACAAAATAAACTATTTAAAAACACAAGCATTTATTACCCTTGTTATCTTTACACCTTATTCCTCCTTCTTTGACACTTTTCACTTCAATAATCAACATTTTTCTTATAAAAAACTTAATTTGAAAACGAATGCTTCTCCTGGTGACATTCTTCTATTTCTAAGTTAGTTACTAGTGACATTTCAGAAAAAAGCGGTTGATATTTGCCGCGCGCCGCCTATTATTTCAAATTCGTAATACACCACCAAAAACCAATTTACGATATAAAGAATGGAGGTAAAAAACATTTGAATTACTTTAGGAATATTGACTGCATCAGTCGTACTAACCATGCCATTAACCTTAAAAACGTAAAATACACAGATATGTAAACAAAAGCAGCTCTGTACATTTTTTAATATTTTTATTGGAAAAATGTTCATTATTGAAGTGAAAGTGTCATAGAAGGATGAATAAGGTGTAAAGGTGACCTAGTGAATAAATGCCTGTGTTTTTAAATAGTTATCACACAAAATAATAATAATAATAACTAGCATTTAGTTGAAACTCATTCTGAGCGTCCTAGGAAAACAATATAAATTTCTGTTTTGGGTAAATGGTGACCAAAGAAATCAAAGTGTGTTTTATGTATGGAGATTCTGTCTGAAAAAAATGACAGTCCCTAAAAATTCGAAATGATTATATATCCACACAAATAACAAAGTATATAGAAGGACGTCTATCCGCTAATGAATCCAGAGATATTATTTTCAATTAGGATACTTTTTATATAGGTTATATCTTCACACAAATGTTCGTTTCGAACATGAATTATTCCTAAGCATCGTGTAAACTATTTACGCAATAATTAGCCGGTAAAAGTTAAAAAATCACTTTGTAAACATGTGTGATATAATTACTAATAAACCTATAATGAAAGACTGAACATATACTCCACATGGTTCACCGATAACTGCAACAGTCATTCCACTTATTTGGCTTTACGATTCATTAAACAAGCAAGACTCTTTAACTGTTTCGCTCGTCATCCTTGAATAAACAATAAACAATGCCTTTTTTGTATGAATATTAATTCCACAGAGGTTATCAAATTTATTAGAATATGCTTGTCAACAAACTGATAGTAATAGGTATTGTGAAATTTAAGGATAAACAATACCTCAACTTTGATTTGTGGTTTGATTCTATTTAATCAGGCATATATTTCAAAATAAAATATAACGAGCAAAGTTTGTCCCAAGGAAAGAAATGGATTACAATATACGAGTATTGTAGGAGTAAATCTCAAACTCAGCAAGTTTCAACTTGCTCGAGAAATGAGCAAAGAGTATTACTGGCTTTCAAATTTCAAGCAAATAATTTTTCTGATTGTTTGTTTTGGAAACAGTCATTATCTGTAATTGAAAAAGCATTCAGTAGCTTTCAGTTATCACAAATATCATAATTTCAACAATAACCCGAAACTTCTAAATATTCTAGAACGCCCGCCAGCACCATCAATAAATAAAATGATATTTCAACACAACGGGAAGTAGGTGATCATTGGGTAGATTAGGTTAGGTCCAAAGTGAGAGAGTCTATTCAACCCTCCACTGCAACCCGCAAAGGTTTATTGTGGCTGACACCTATTCACACTGGACCAAATAAACCCAGCTTCTTAACGAAGCCGATTGGTTTGTATGGTGAGTGGTCTTTCAGGTCAGTTGGTGAGAGTACGGCTTTGCCGATCTCTGAAAACCCGATTAGGTCCCCAGCGGGGCAGGTACAAAGTATGTGCTTTGCTGTTTCATCATTTTCCAAACAGAGGCGATACACACTGTCTTCCGACAGTCCGAGTCTCTGCATATGATGATTCAAATGACAGTGACCTGTAAGAAGGCCTGTTAGACATCGTAGTTCATCCCTACTGTATTCCCACAACTATTTGGTATCAAGTTTCGAAGGTTGAATAAACGCCTTAGCGTGAGCCAATCCTGGAAGATTCTGCCAGAAGTCCATAAATCTTCTTGCCATCCAGGTGTTCAATATTTGTTCGGCAAAGCCTAAAGCGATGCCAATGGCAGGTTCTGGTCCGATGAAGCTGCTTGCAGCACCCTCCTTTGCAAGGGAGTCAGCAGCCTCATTGCCTTCCAGGCCAGTAAGGCCAGGAATCCAGACCAGAGACAATCTGTTGAGTCTTCCTATCGAGGAGAGTCATTTTTGGCAATTTGATACCAATTTAGACGTTGATCGGTACTAGCCAAGAGATTTCAACGCCGCTTGACTGTCCGAGAATATTTTTGTTGACTTGTGTAAGAGGTTGGATTCTTTCAATCTCTCCGCACACAATTCAATAGCGTAAATTTCTGTTTGAAATACATTCGCATAGGTTCCTAGGCAGGTTGATATCTCTGTCCTGGGTCTGCGACTGAAAACACCTGCACCAGAACCGGAAGGTGTTTTTGATCCATCTTTGAAACAACAACTATCTGCTCTTAATATTTCCTTCTCCCGGAGTATCCAGTCCTCTCTAATCGGGAACAGTGCTTTATAAGGCAGTATGTAGTTGACAGTTGGAACCATGTCAGAGGTCATTTCCAGAATGCCGTGACTTCCAGTGTTGCAGATTGCCACAGTATGTTGCAAACTTTATTTGAAAAATATATCACAACATGTTCTGCTAGCACAGTAGCTTTCTCAAGCTACTGTGAGAAAGCTACTGTGATATATTTTTCAAATAAAGTTTGTGGAGATCAAATCGTGAGGTGTAGTTTGTGAAATTACTATGGATCTTCATCAAGTAACAGCCGAATCAATCAGAAAACTATATGTAGTCCATCTAGGCTCTCTCTCCAGAAAGATGTGGAGAGGAGAGGTAGATCTAGAAGGATCTCCATGGCCGCTGACGGTGTGGTACTGATGGCACCACTGATTGCCAGACAAGCCTGTCTCTGTAAGCCAGAGAGCTTCTCCTGGACCGTTCTCTGTGAAGCCTTCGGCCACCAGGCAATTGCACCATAAGTGATCATTGGTCTGACAATCATCACATAAATCCAATGGATTTGTTTGGGACCTAAACCCCAAGTTTCATCACAAATTCTTCGACACGTCCATAGGGACAGTCTGGCTTTATGTAAAACTTTTTACAGGTGAGCGTTCCAGGTGAATTTTTTATCAAGGACAATGTAAACATATTTCACCTCCGTTCCAAATGGAATGACATCATCATTGAGGCAAAGTGGCGTTAGATCGTCCAATTTTCTCCTCCTGGTGAAGGGAATAATCACAGTTTTGCTGGGGTTGACAGACATCTGCTCCCTCAGACATCAACTGTGAACAACGTTCATCGTGCTTTGGAGGATATTACAAGCTATCCTTCCCGACATGGACTTTGCCAAGATGACAAGATCATCTGCATAAGATTGCAGATCTACTTTTTTTCTGACGAGGACATCAAGTAGACTATCCATCAGGATCGACCATAGAAGGGTAGATAGTACCCTGATGGCCTAGCCTTGAAGAGTCGTAGTTGCAGTTCTTCTGTTTACCAGCATGGCATAGATTCAGCCAGTTATGGTCGATTCTATGTCTTTCCTAGCCAGAGACGATCCTATAGATTTAGGTAGTGCATTGTCAAATGCTCCTTCAATATCGAGAAATACAGCAACCGCAATCTCCTTGTTGTCAAGGGATTCGGAGATTTTCTCTACACGGTTGTTTGATCCTGAATCGATTTGCCGATTTTCCGGTTTGATAAGCATACTGGTGGTTATTCAGGAGGATGCATATAATGCCACCCTCCTGATGTGTCCGTCCAGTATCCTTTCAAGTCCTTTCAAAAGGAAGGATGTAAGGCTGATGGGTCGTACCGATTTAGGGTGTGAGTCCGACCCACTTCAGGTATATATAACACCCTTGCTGCCAACCAACTGGGTGGTATATTATAGTTCCACACCAGACTAGCTCTATACAATTTTATGAGAATAGGTAAAATCATTTACAGTCCGTTTTGAAGAAGGCTGGAAATATACCATCCTCTTCAGGAGATTTGAAGGGCTGAAACGACTTGATAGCCCATTCAATTGCCGGTGCTGTGATAACCTTTCTTGACGACCTCCCAATCGTTCTTTTTGGGAGTTTAGCGCCCTCGAAGATGGGAGGTCTGTTGTTATCAAGAGTCAGATTTCCAGGAAAATGGTTTTCCATCAAAAGCTCTAACGTTTATCATTGGGTAGGAGAAACATGTGCCCGGCACAATCCCGAAATTGAAAAGTAGAGAGGGTACCATTCCACCAAGGACTTCAATATCATTATTATTATTATTGTACCAGAAAGGTCTGCCCTGACCAGACGCAATGAACGAAGGGTTACAATTATTAATATTATCATTATAACTTTATCCCATTACTACACTGAAGTTGAAATACCTCATTAACTCCACTATAGATATCTAGATGAAATTTCTAACCAGTTTAGTGTCGGTCACGTATTCAACGGTATATAAACTTTATACTCAACCTCAACCCGTCTTAATCATGAACCGTCTCCAACATTTGGGTTCACGTCTTTCATGGCGATCATGACCCGAATATATTACGAAATGTATTTATACTTCCAGATTAGGGTCCATCGTTCTACGCGACGGAACATCTGCGTTATATTCTTTTCACTGTCAAGAACGTCACAAATAAACAAAAGCCCACGAAAATAAACGTTTAACAAAGCATCGGAACAATTGATGAAACTTCCGTTTACAAATGTGGAAGATTTTGATTCGATTTCATTGTTGAAATACGATCTTTTTTGACTAATGAGGAACTGAAATTTTATTCTAAATATAGAGAGCTTTTTTTATGCAGAGCACTGATTTTCCTTGACTCTTGGAATCTCATCTATATAGGTACCCTAGATAGAGAAAATTAGTTTTTAAAAGAGAATAAGATCAGTGAAAAAATAGTTTTTTCAAAAAAAAATCCTTGAAAGTGTGAAGATAAATAATTTATGAGAAGAACAAAAATTGACAATACTTCCGTATTTGGTCCAGAGACATACTGAGAGACCCCCATTAATCCATTTTACATTTACAAATAAAAATTCCATTAATAAAAAAAAAACAGATATCAATCATATCAGTATATATATATATATATATATATATATATATATATATATATATATATATATATATATATATATATATATATATATATATATATATATTTTATCGTTGGATAAAAATCCATACAATGTTTCAATGAATTTATCAAATCTTGCATCAATAGAATAATGTACTTTATAATTTTAATTCAAATGTTATTAACCTAACTTAACTTTTGAAATCCACCCACAGGTAGAAATTTCCAAAGAATTCTTTACAAGTTGAAGTTGGCAACAGCTTTTATCACCATAACCACATACATCGATTTGGAAAAACGAGATCGGTTCTGCCGCCGATCATAATTCCGCCCCATAGCATTACTGTACCACCTCTGTATGTGTGGACTTCCTGGACGTGTCTCAAACGTTCATTATTTCCAGGTCGTCTCCACAGTCTTACTCGACGAGAATCTGGATGAAATCCAAATCTGGATTCGTCTGTAAACAAAACTGTGGCCCAATCATTTGCATCCCAGTTTTGATGTTCTTGACACCACTCTTCTACCGCGATTGCCTCTCGACAAAGGTGGACATCTAAGTGTCCTTCTGTTGTGGAGATCTGCTTCATGCAGTCGATTTCTGACAGTATCACGACCAATGGTTACCTGGTGCGTCTGCTGCAACACGTTAACCAACTCAGGTGCTGTAATTGTCGGTTGTCTTCTTGCGGTTAATACCAAAAATCGGTCTTGAACTGCAGTTGTAGCGCGTCCTCGCTCTGGATGTTGTTCGGCTGGACTACCAGTTTCACGGAAACGCCGCCACAATCGACTGATAACATTTTGGAGGACCCCCAAACGAAGAGCTACATCATTTTGTCGCATGCCACCTTGAAGAAGCCCTACAGCTCTATTCATCTCAGCCAATGGTAAGTGATGGCGTTCCATGTTAAAGCACAATATTTCCAGTTTAATTGCTGAGCAAGAACTGCATAGAATGTACAAACTCGACACTTTCAGATTATTCATTTTAGCCGAAAACCTACAGTTTGTAAAAAATTTGATAAAAGATTAGTTACCGTTTTTGCAGGCTTTGTTCAACCCATAGAAATCTACAGGGTGGTCGAGTGTACCAATTCAATCGAAATTAAACGACCTCGTGCATTTATTTTTATGATATTCAGTATGTTATAAAAATATCCCTAGACTTTTCCGATGTGCATCATTCAAATATATATATATATATATATATATATATATATATATATATATATATATATATATATATATATATATATATATATATATATATTTGAATGATGCAACTAATTTGATTTGAAGCTTTATAACTCCTATTTCATTATATGCGAGCGCTTTCGACAGCTGGTCGTGCTGTCATCCTCTAGGCCCTACTCTATCTGCTCTATTATACAAAGTAATGTAAAAATTCAAAAAAATACAAATAAAGTGTTGGAAAAAATATAGACTTGGTTGTCACATTCAATTCAATGTTTCAATTCAACCATCTTAGTTTCAGTAAACAATATCGTAATTATCAATTTGATATCCTTCAGAGCAACGAAAGTGCAGGAATAATCAAGGGTTATACCCCAAGTGCTCAAAGTTTATTTCATCAGTTCATTGGTTTAATTTTTAAACCATTGCAAGGAAAAACATCATCTATTGTGAAAAATTCAAGGCATTTTGTTGAACCCAAATTCTATTTGGGACGATACCAATCCAAATGAGATCCAAAAGTGTCCAATGCATCCCAAAAAGTTCACTGTTTGGTGTGGATTTTGGGCTGGGAACGTCATCGGTCCATATTTCTTTGAGAACGACGATGGCCAGGTCATCACTGTCAACAGCGAGCACTATAGGTCGATGATTACCAACTTCTTTTGGCCTGAAATGGATGATCTGAACATCAACGATATATGGTTTCAACAGGACGGCGCTACGTACTACACACCTCATGCAACATTGGATATTCTGCATGAGCGATTTGAGGGCATGGTCATCTCACGTGGAGTTGAAGTGAACTGGCCACCGAGATCGTGCGATTTGACCCCGTTAGACTTTTCCTTGTGGGGTTTTCTTAAGTCGCAGGTATGTGCGAATGAGCCACAAACCACAGCGGTCCTCAAAGCCAACATAACTCATGCCATTGGTCAAACACTTGGTCATACTCCAGGTACACAATCAATGTTGATGTTTCCAGTGACGACGAAACCATCAGCGATGTTTCCAATCTTAATAGGAAACGGATACAAGTAGAACATCTGCTTGCATAGGAAGGTTTCGTTGACTATTTGACTAATTTTGTAGAAAAAATTTTTAGATAGAGCCACCTTGCAATAAGACTTTTCCAGAGTCCGTATGTGATTTATTTCTCGCACTTAAATTTTGTTGGCTCCCACCGACCACTAGACTGATTCCTGAACGAGTACAAAAATTAAATATTCTATGAACCTTTCCAGAATATTATTGAAGCATGTTGAATGACATTCATCACGTATGCAAAACGTTTGCTTGAAATCTTGTTAGATTTTTTATTATAAGAAAAGTGTTTATTACTCTCACTTCTCACTGTGAAAACGTTATAAAAATGCCAATCAAACGAAGCGACTCTTTTCAACAACAAATGTATGCAACAAAAACGTCACAATTATACTCAAATATTGAAATAATGTTTTACAACGATTAACGTATCATCATAACAATAGTAGTTATTTTACATGCCAAACAATACGGCCAACCTTTATGACACCATCGCATACTCATAAACCTTGACAATTTAATTGATATTTATAGTTAGTAGTTCGCCAGAAGCGGTTTGTCTAACAACTACCTAACAAACACGCTAAATTATTATTAAATTCTATTTATGTTTGGAATAAAAGTTAGTTAAACATGAACGTTTCGCATGTTTACTTAATGGTGCTAACTTTTGCCATAAGAGATATTAGGGAGCGGAAGTGCAAATTTCATTATTAAAGGTTGGCTATTAACTTTCGAATGCCACACCTTCCCTTCGGCTCGAGATTGTATCTAAATATAATTAGTGATTACAATGCTTCTTGGATTCCTTTCTTAAAGATTCCCAGAGTATTATTTCTGGATTGATAAAAAAATAGAGACATTGCGGACTGTTTATGATCGTATTGAATTCTTCATTCAACAACAGATGATCTACAAAATTTTTAATAACCTTTAATGTCTATGTCTTATGTTACATGTTTGCAATTATTCAGAACGAAAAACTATACAAATAAGAGAATAGTCGGGTAATGAAGAAAATTAAAAATGAGAGAAGAAAGAGAGAGAAAGAAAAACAAGAAATATTTATTAATATCACGCTGAAAAACAGGAAAAAAACACAATAATAGATGAAAAGTAAAATAATGACAGCAGCTTAATAAACTTGCGACAATATTAACTAACAACATGAGATGAACTAAATTCAAGTACGAAGAAATTAATAAAAAAATTGAAAAACAAATGAAAAACGATGTGAAGATAACGTAGTTTATAAAAAAAACCAATTAAAAGAGCAGTCTAAGATCCAAACGAGAAATGACAGACTAAAACTATTCAGGGCAGAAAAAATATTCCCTTTCCAATTCAGAAGAAAAAGGAAAGTACAAGGACGAATATGAAAAAGAATGAAAATATAATAACGGAAGAAGAAAAATGAACAGATGGAAAATGTCTTGCGTGAAGACGCAGGAGAAGAAATGAACGAAACACTAGATGTAGTGGAAAAGAAGAACTATACGAAAATAAAATGGCATCAACAGCATCTTCCCAGAAATAATACAGAAGCATTTTGATGGCAAAAGAACTGATAGAGTACCAAAATTAACAAACGTTGGTAAATGAGGCAAAATAATTTACTAGGGAACAACAAATACCATAATATAACAATGAGATAGACACAACGAAAGAAACAAATTATAAAAAATATATCACAACGTTAAACTTTCCAAAATGAATATGAAAACCAAATAACTAAAAAATGATGCGATGAGAGTTGCTCTAGTTGTATATTCTTTAAATCAGATATTACCTTGATCGGAATTTCAATGAATGTATTAAAGAAGAAAGTAATACAAATCATGAAATTATGGAACAACAAAAATTAATTGACGCTCCGTGGCGACTTCATTGATTCCAGTGGCGCATTTGCTTTTTCAGCTGCAGGAAAACCCGGAAAAACCTGCAGCACCACATCATCTGAAGAACTTGATCTGCAAATGTCCTTTCTTTCATAAAACAAGATGTAGGGTGTCTCCAGAGGCTCCAATAAATTCAAGACATCGCCAGAACACACCTTGATTGAATATATTACTTTTGAAAAAAAATGTAATACGTTGTTTCCAATTTGAAATCTCATTAAATCTTTTTTCGTGAGAATAATCTTCATTCAAAAACAAGCACTTTTTCCAATCACCAGAAATGCAAGACTCATCTCGACTCGCGTTTCACCAACCAAGTTGGCATCTTCAAGAAAATTTATTTTTGTTATAACTTTCCAGTCGCTAGATATTCACCTGTATAACCCCATATTAAAAAAAACGTTTCAAGAAGAAATCATTTGTGGAATTTAATGTACCATTTGAAAAATGAAAAAAAATCGAGTTTCAATTCACCCAGTATTAGAAAAAAAGATTGTGATCAAATTATTCTTCAATAATGGAATATTACGCTTTCAAAACATCTTCATAACAGACTCTTCAAATGAGTTTTCATCCACAGCGGGGATGGTGGAACAAATATTTTTGAGTTTTTTTTTGGCAAAATTTCTGAACCGCTCAATATATACCCATATAATCTTATAGACTGAGTATGGATATGCCTGAAGAAGCTATTGTATAGCGAAACGCGTGTTGCGTTTTTGTAAAACAGTTCAGTGAAGATCTCACAATGAAGTGTTATTTGAGTACGTACGATTTTCATCACATCCATTTTGTAAGTACTTTTCTGGTGTAATTCTAATATGGAAAGCAGTATCTATTATTTCATTTGAAAAAATGACTGATATATCAAGTAAGAGTTCGATCCAGGAAGTTAAGTTGACTATTACCTATCATTATTATACTATCATTACAGTCTCCTTCAATTACGTCAGAAAAAGATTAACGAAATAGGCGAATTTGGGTTCTTTTCGACTACTTCCGGCACTGGTCGGAAGTTTTTGCTAAGTCAATCCGCCTTGTATTTCTCTGATTTGTTTATTTTCCTATGCCCACCCTCCTTTTAACCATTGCGGGACTTTTTGGGTACCCTGTATAAGTATATCCTGTGATTTATCGTATCAAAAGAAATGCATTCTGTCGTCAGCTAGTTTTAAATCTCACCCGGAGTGTTATTTCATTCGTCAGTTTGGTTCAATAATAACCAATAAAACAAAAGCTAAAAGTAGATAAGCGTTTAAGCTTGTAACCAGAAGTTCTGGACGGTAAGTTACGATGTGAAGTCTGAGAAGTAGATAAAAAATACTTTTCGTATTATCGTGTCTAGTAAGTATTAAACGACCGAGGTTTGTTTTGATTATGTATACATCAGGGGATATAGGTACTGGTTATTTTATGGATCGATATTTCTGCTGTAAATACTTGCCTAATAGTTGAGAAACGGTCGATCACAGGAAATGTGTTTCGTTATATTTCTGGGTTGATTTGTTTCAATTCTTCGAGATTATCTGCAGGACTATGTTACTCAAATACGTTGTCATGGATATTCATCTGTACCTATCGGCAAAGTCTATTGCTACTTCTAGATTCTAGAATCTAGAACCATGAATTCATGTTGGACATATGAGTTTGAGGACGTAATTAATTTGAAAAATCCTAAATTGTTAGTAATTACAAAATACAAGTAGGTTTTATAAAACTCTAAATACGAAGTGACTTAAAATTTTCAAAATATAGAATTGGACAAAAAAGAACGGAAAAATTTAAATACGTAGACTCCCATAGAAAAAATAGAGAAAAACTGGCGTTCTCGGTCTGTTTTCTAGAAAATTAGTATACAATACCATCAACTTACCACACTTTACTTTTTATAGTACCATTTTGAAAATTTCCCCTCAAAATGAAGAAAATCGACTCGATTTTACAAAACCGACCAATGAGAATGATTTTGAGATGTGATAGGTACACAAAAATTTCTGTGATGTTGGAGAGATTAAGCTGGATAGTGATAGTGATGCTTTATTCTCGAGAAACATTACATGCTTATGATAGAGACTTATACAGTATCATCCCCAAAGTATTCACCATATGGGAAACTTATTAATTAAGGATTTTTCGACAAAATTTTACTCTCGATAAAATTTTGTGCATCTCCTAAAACTGAACATGGACCAACAAAATACAGTAAAATACACGTAATTTACGAGGAACCTTCAAATATTTGATTTGGAAACAAGAGTAAGGTACTTTGAAAAATCTCGGAAAATGTTATTTGAAAAAGTTGTTTAGCATTAAAAAATACATCTAGATTTGAAGTCACGGCCATCTAAGCGAAGTATTATTTTTTTATCCATTTTTTTTAAATGGGGACTACGAAAAATGAAAATTTGCTAAAACGATAAATAGACAACATCCTGTATACGACAGTTTATTTTGAAAGCCTGTAATATTACGAATTACACAACTAGGGTGTTAACCACGGTGCAAAGTTATCTTTATTTTTTGTTAACACCGAAAATTACTCCAAATTATACTGTAACAAGAACTTTATATTCAATAATATCAAATCACACAACCTCAAAATAAAATAGGTATTTAGGAACAAACTCATTGATTTTCTGGAGATTTTCTTGTCCAAAATAATTCTCCAAAATAATCTCCAGAAAATCAATGAGATTGTTCTAAAATACCTATTTTATTTTAATGTTTTGTGATTTGATATCATTGAATAATAAGTTATTGTTAGAATACTGCACAGTTTTGAGTAATTTTCGGTGTTAACAAAAAATAAAAAAACTTTTCACAAAAAACTTTGAAAATTATTTTACTTTTCAAAAAAATTGACCGTGGTTAACACCATAGTTGTGTGATTCGAATATTGCAAGCTTTTGAAATGAACCGTCGTATACATAATGCTGCCTATTTATCGTTTTAGCAAATTTTCATTTTTCGTAGTCCCCATTTAAAAAAAAACTGGGTAAAAAAATAAAACTTCACCTAGATGGCTTTGACTTCAAAGCTAGATGTATTTTTTAATGCTGAACAACTTTTCTAAATAACATTTCCCGAGATTTTTCAAAATAAGAGTACTTTACTCTTGTCTCAAAATTAAACATTTGAAGGCTCCTTTGAAGGCTCCTCGTAAATTACGTGTGTTTTAGTGTATTTCGTTGGTGCATGTTTAGTTTTAGGGGATGCACAAACTTTTATCAGGAATAACTTTTTGTTGAAAAACCCTTAATAAATAAGTTTCCCATATGGTGCATACTTTGAGGATGACACTGTACATATTAACTCCAAATAGACTTTCAGAAACTCCCTGGATTATAATGCTCCCAAACGTCTTCCACGATCTTTGATACAGAGACTTCTTGCAACGATAGTAGGTATATTTCGAGGTATCTATACAGTGAATATACATGGATTCTGCTTCGAAATTCATCGAGTTTATTTGCACTGAAATTTTAGACGTCAAACTGACAATTTATGTATGTGTATCACTGATTTTTTTTATTTTCAAAGTATGGTGCCGAAATACCTAACTGAATTTTATATATGAAAATTGTATGATATATCAAAAAATCATTGATATGTTTGTTTGAAGGTGATTTGACAATGTTTCATGATGAATTTCACTAGTTCGGACTTCCATTGTCTACTATATAAAATGATTTGAAATCCCTGAAACAACTAAAAAAGAAGAATTGAGTATGAATAGCTGAAAATAACAGTTATATTAACCAAAATAAACCTGAAATGAAATAATAGTGAAATAAAATACAAGTAAAAATAGAATAATTGAATAAATAAAAATAAAGAAATGAAAAAATAAATATTTTTATTTTTATTTTAAATATTTCAAATATTTTTAAATATTTATATTTTAATTTTAAATATTTCAAATATTTTTTCATTTCTTTATTTTTATTTATTCAATTATTCTATTTTTACTTGTATTTCAAATCATTTCATATAGTAGACAATGGAAGTCCGAACTAGTGAAATTAATCATTAATCACCGTCACAGAAATTTTTGTGTACCTGTCACATCTCAAAATCAATCTCATTTCCGGTTTTGTAAAATCGAGTCGATTTTTTTCATTTTGAGAGGAAATTTATAAAATGATACAACAAAAAGTAAAGTGTGGTAAGATAATAATAATAATATTTACTTGCCATTCAATTTGAAATACACAATAATCTTATTTGAATTGAAAGGGGTTATATTTTTAGGAGTGATTAATTTTTGGGAAAGAAAGTTTTTGGCTTTCTACTACTCCATCTGATACAAAAAAAATGGATGAGAGAATCTTCCAAAGAAAGGAAGGAAGTAATCAATTTGAAAATAAGTAACGCTATACATGGATGTGTAGATCATGCAAAGAAGTAACTTTCAGACACAAACTGAAAGAAAGTCCTCCTGAAACAGCTACTTTCATATAAACATTGAATTACACGAAAGAAAAAAATTCTTTCGAAACAAATACTTCTATATGAACACGAACACACTGAATTATACAGAAGATACTTTTCTCTATTCAGTTTGTATATCAAACATTTGTTGAGGAATAAGAATCAGATATCATTCACATGAGTTCTACTTTGAATGAATGGTAATAAATTGTACTCACATGGAACACTGTCACCCTAACTGGTATACACTTTCTTTCCCAAAAAAAAAAACAATCATCTTAGTTAACGACAAATAAATATAGTTCCCACAGAAGGATAAACCTGTGCGTGGGCTATATCATTTAAATATACAATAGATTATAATGAATGAAATATAAAAAATTAAGTTTTTTTCGGTATGAACAAAAAAAATACTAGAAAAATTGTATAGATATTACATTAAAATCATGTAGTCAATATAAATAGAAACATTTAGCATGAACAAAAAATAGCACTAGAAAAATTATATACAGATATCACATCAAAATTACATATAGTTAATATAAATAAAACATTTAGGTTATACCTATAATGAAACAATCGCAATAGGTAAATTACATCGAACATCGCTCACACATCAATCAAAAAAATACCCAATTTTTTTTAAATGAAAAAAACAAACAAACCATGGAGAAGTTGACCTACAGATTACATAACTCTAATCACATACATCTTCTACAGACATTTATACATTGTAGTAATATGTATTTTTCACATCAACATATTGGTGTATCTGTGCTCTAGGCAAACCTGAGATCCAAGCTTTAAGCTTATTTTTAAACATATTAATGCCAAAGATAGTTTTGATATGTGCTGGAATAAGATTATACAGCCGAGGAGCTAAGTAAGTATAACACTTTTGTTAAGTGTTTTTCTCTGATTTTGGTACATAGTTTGAATTCATTTTGTGGCGAGTTGCATAATGGTGTTCTATTTTTTTAAGTTCATGTTTATTTTTGTGTTGTCTCATAACAGTTGTGAAGAAGATACTTTATTTCATTTGCTGAAGAAATAGAAATACATTATCATATTTTATAAGTAGTGATTTGAAACTTGGTAAATGGCTAGCATAAGATATAAAAGTAATGTAAAATGTTTTATCCATATTAATACTCAGTAGTTTACTTTCAAACCATTGAATTATAGCTCTGAAATTTTCTTCAACTTTTTCTTTCAGACAGCTCCACGTTTCCGATTTGTAAATGACTACTGTGTCATCTGCGAAGCTTATTATGTCCCCTTCCACATCTAGCATGAAAAGATCGTTTAGGTAGATATTGAAGAGAATTGGACCCAGAACTGTCCCTTGGGGTACACCATATTGTACTATTCGAGATTCACTGAGAGTGTCTTTGATTTTCACACATTGTTTCCTTTCATGGAGATAACTATAGAGGAGTTGGTGGGATGTTCCTCTGAATCCAATACTCTCAAGTACCTCTAGAAGTTGATCATGGCTAACTGTATCAAATGCTTTCTTCAAGTCTACAAATATACATAGCGATGGTGATTTTTCGTCTATATATTTACTGATTTTGTTAGTAAGAAGTGTTATTGCATCTTCAGTTGATTTTCCCTTTTGAAATCCGAATTGATTGTTTGGTAAGATTTTATATTTTGTTAGGTATTTTTCAATGCGTGATTTCAAGATGGTTTCGAATGGCAGATTATTTTACGAAACGTCATTTTTTCTTCATTGATCATTAAATTTGTGGGAAAAATTTATGAATAAGACAAATCACTAACTAATTGGAGTCTCTAGTGGTTTATATTACGCAGTAACTTTTCCGGGTGCCCTATTACACTTCAGCAGATTATTGATTTTGCTTTGTATATTTTTCAGATTATGGAAGATTATTTACCCAAACACCAGAAAGAAACATTGACTTCTTCATAAAAAATATCGTTCAAAGAACAGTTCACCGCTATTTACTTATTAATTTTGAATTTTCTAACCACTCCACTGAAGATTTTCTCTTGGAAATGTTTTTTCTTTTCGAAAGTTTTTGTTAAATTCTAATGGAAAAGTATAAAGAAAACTTCTCATAGTATTAATGAGGAAATAGTGAAGTCAAACCGTAATAGGCAACTTTTATATTCCAAATTATCTAAAAGAACAATTCGTTCGGGCCAGTCTCAAATTACCTACACTGTAGCTTAATGGACTGACACCTATCAGAAAACAACTACTCCCCTGGATGATACCACGAAGGGCGTTGGATTATATCCGACAGGTGCCAGTGCAGGATTCTTCACTGAAGTTATTCCTGCATATGCTGTTAGCGATATAACTGCCGGAATCGATTTTCAATTATTGGAACACACGTGCAGACCGATTTCGGGCTGTTTGGTCACTCGTCAGTGCAAGATAGTGTCTATCATCAACATGATTTGATGATTTCCGATAATTGAAAATCGAATTCCTTCAGAGTATCATTTCTTGAACTAGGCTGAAGCAGACAACAAACAACAAGGTTTGTCATCGCCCCATCTGCCTGTGAACGAGGTAACCAACCGCATATCTGAAATTTGCCCAATTCCTCGTATAAGGAAGAAAACTTCACAAACTGAGTGGGCATACTTGGGGACTGGCTGTAAATCAAATTATCTAAAAGAACAATACGTTCAGGCCACTACAGGTTAATGGACTGACACCTATCAGAAAACAACTATTTCCCTGGCTAATACCACGAAGGCCGTTGGATTTATATCCGACATGTAAAATTCAGTTCTTCCGAAAAATCATAAAGGTTTCCAAGAACAACTTTCAATGAATTTGTTTTATCTAGAACATTTAATAGAGTGATAGTTCCCGAGATATAAAAACAAAGATAGCCTTGTTTCCACCAAATAACACCAAAGCAAATTTGAGAAAATACAGATGAAAATATATATAGTTTAAAAAACTAAAAAATACGCTTTCAAAGAACATCGAACTAAAAAGTTAAAAATATTTTTTTTAATAAGCTTAAAACAATAACGAACGAAAAATACTAGTATTATTGTGAAAAAAGCGACGCGACGGACGCTTGATATACAAAAAATATGGCACAAAGCGCCCACGCTTTTTTCACAATAATACTTGTATTTTTTGTTCGCTATTGTTTTAAGCTTATTGAAAAAAAATATTTGTAACTTTTTAGTTCAATGTTTTTTGAAAGCGTGTTTTTTAGTTTATTCAAACTATATCCCCATCCCGAGCTTGAGAGTTACAAAAAACTGACAAACAAACAAACATACATACAGGTGAAGCTAATTAAAGTGTGTTAAAAAAAGGAAACGTTGGATTTTGATGCCGTTTGGACAAAAAATAGTTGATTTATGAGTTGATTTGACGCGGTTGTTGATGGCTAAAAATGTAGAATCCATACCAATAATGCTAATTCCCTAACAAAGATCAAATCTTAGAGATACTATAACTACTCCCATAACTACTCACGATTTCTAAAAGATTCATTTTGAAAAAGGGAAACATCTTGCGTCACTATCAATTTATAAAGAAAAAGTACACAAGGAGCACGATTTCTAAAAGATTCACTTTGAAAAAGGGAAACATTTTGCATCACTATCAATTTATGAAGAAAAAGTACACAAGGAGCAAGAGAAAGGAAAAAAGAAATTATTTTTCATAAAACTGAACTTTTAACAAAACTTGCAACACCTCCCCTTCCAGTCAGATATCTAATAGAATGGCTGACTGCGAACTTAATCCCCTAAGTTATTACTTAATGTTTTTATATCTCTCATTTACAACTGCAATTATTTCTTGGCAAATTCAGGTCATGCAAATGTAAACAAGCGAGTGCGAGAACTCTTGAGCTCACATTTCCATTTAAGCGTTACTTTTTATTGTCTTTATTGCATTTATCGATCCGTAAACTATTTCTTGTCATTGGTTCAACCAGATTATAGAAAATACCCCCTACTTTACTGCGCTGAACAAATTCCAAGATTTAATTCCTTCACTTATACACTCCATCATATAATTTAATGGCGATAAGCCGATATTCTAGTAATTCCCTTTTGTCGTAATGTATCGGAGATTTTACAGTGTCCGTTTTATTTCGTTGGTCTGGGCACAGATATTGAGTATTGCATAAAGCCCAATGAAAATTTACATTTAGGGTTTTTCAGAGGACGCAATACTCATTTTTTGCTGTGTAGGGGGGTTAGTATAAGCTGAAATTCAAGTTTATGGGGTCGCAACCCTTGTGTCTCGCAAACTAGCAACCCTACAGAAAATTCCATGAGACATTATTTGTAGAAAATCAAATT
The DNA here is from genome assembly GCF_025532065.1 of Leptinotarsa decemlineata. Lineage (NCBI taxonomy): Eukaryota > Metazoa > Arthropoda > Insecta > Coleoptera > Chrysomelidae > Leptinotarsa > Leptinotarsa decemlineata. The sequence continues at coordinate 16,760,786 of NW_027412668.1, read as the reverse complement.
GTCTATAACTTTATTTCTATTACTTTTTATCGTAAAATGGAAAATACAAAAAATATAAACAAAAATAACTGAAAAGTTTTGAAAAAAATCTTTGGGGCGTTATCTTTTTTTTTTGCTCATGTTACAAAAAAATGACCTCAGAACAGTCTTATAAAGGGTTTTTCAACCATCTTGAATAAATTAATTGATATCATCCTTTGATAAAACTTTATATCTGTATTCGGTATCCGTGGAAGGAAGCGAGTTTTCAAGGGCAAAAAATGGTTTTTCTCCATTTCCGTCAAAACTACAAGCCCTATGAAAAAAAGTTAAATAGCAATGTTGTAGGTTATAAAAAGATCTACAACTTTTGTATTTACAATTTTTTCACATAACTTCAAAATTTATGTGAAAAATTCAATTAACCAAGTTTTTGGTTTTTCATTTTCGTCTTTTTCAAAAAGAAATTCTACGAAATTTGGTGAAAACTTACCTTTTTATGTCCAAAATACACTGTAATTTATTTGGTTTAAAATATTCATTTTTTCACCTTATTTTGACTAAATATCAAAAAACACCCTAATTTTCAATCGAAAATTCTCGGGTCAAAATACCAGCTTTTTTCAAAAAGTCTGCTTTTTGTTCGTTGAAATCTCTACTTTCGGATGGTGTAAAAAATATACATTACCATAGTAAATGTTCTCAGAAAATGCAAAAAACTCGAATTCGATTTCTTTTTCAATCATTATGTACAATTTAATCAAAAAATGTGATTGCTGCAATTTTATCCAGTTAAGAAGTTTATTGATGAAATTCTAATTACATTCATGTCATAAAAATATCATAAAATATAAATATACATGTAAGTCGTACTATTGAATTTAGACACTTCATTCTGATTACGTTAATAACGTTCAAAAACGTTAATCTTGTTATTTATAAATACCTTATCTTGAATTTTAATCACTTATTCATTAGTTTTTGTCTCTTTGATGGTATTTCTTCATCGTTTGATTCGACAAACCTTTCCAATTTTACTTGATCTTCGAAATCTCCAATATCATTTCTAGTCTGAATTGGTTCTTCATTCACAATTTCATCTGCATCATCAACTTCCTCGTAGGTTTTTTCCGTATTGAAGCAATTTTCAGAACCATGACAATTTGAAGGTAGGGTAGACTGGGTACGGTTGTGACAATTTTTATTTGACAGCTAATAATTTCGTTTGGATTAAAGTTAGAAACATGGAAGATATTTTATATTGTAAAGCGTACATTTGGCTAAGTAAAAACATTATGATTTTCTTTCTATGTGACATACATAACACATGGGAACAAGTTATAGAACAAAAGGGAAAATGTCACAACCGACCACATGCCAGGGGCGGTTGTGACAGTGCATGGGGTCGATTGTGACAGGCTTAAATAATACCAAAATGATCACCAATAACTTTTATTATCTGCAATATCGAAGTTATACTTTCATTTACTACTTATTATTACGAATAATCATAGTACAAACTATAATCAGTCTTAAATCAGTCAAAGTCAATAATCAGTACAAACAAAATAGCAATTAGGTAATTCTTATAAATGCTAAGTATCACAAGCAACTTATTTAATAGAAAAATATCTTTCATTCTTAACAACTTAACAGTCACTTCAGAAGTTACCATATAATTATTTTAATCTATATCACATTCAAAGTTTTTTTTAATTAGGAACATTAGTCTTACTTTACTAAGAGATGCATGGAAATGTTTTTATAATATCTTCAATTTTAAATTAGGAACGCAAATTTTTTGTAGTCATCTAATCGGAGTCCTCACAGTTGTGGCAAATATAATGACGACTACCATCTGTACACTCCAAGTGGGACCATAATTTACATTTTCCTTGGCATTGTATCCATTTCTCGCCAGATCTGCTATCAGAAAATGATCCCACGCATACCAGACAGAAAGACTCCTCCTCATCAGATGACATTGGTGTTGGAGTTTTCTTAGGTTTGTTGTCTTTGTTTTTCCCCTTTCCCTTTCCTTTTCCTTTTCCTTTCCCTGTTGATTCATTGAAATTTTTCTTCACCTGTTTAGCCTTCAATCGTCTTTCTTTTTCTTCATATTCCCGTCTCACTGGCTCTTTTTCAGGGGTGTCTGTGTATATGGTTGATTTTTTGGTTCTGCGGCCGCTTAATTTTCTTTGAGAAGCCTTTGGGAAAGGCCGAACAGTATCAGGGCAAAATACAAGCGGTATGGCCGAGGACGACGTAGATGGCTGATCATTGATTTGATTTCCATTAGAAAATTCGTTCAAAATAGAAGGTGAAAGTGGTGGTGTCTCATCATTAGGCCCAAGATTGTTCTCTTGTACCGAAATGTCTAATAGTCGTGGTACAGGTGTTATTTCTCTGCTAGATGCACTATCGTTTTCTTCAGAGCCAGGATTTCGTCTATTATTTGCAAAAGATGACTCAATGTTATCGGTGGATCCACTCGCAATGATTGGCCTGTCAACTTCAGCAGATGATGTTGTAGGAATGTCCTGTCTTGTATCTGGATTTGGTCGGTCTGTTACAAAAGATGGCGCAAAATCAATTTCATTAAATAGGTTACGATTGAATGGAACAATTCCGGTTTTGCAAAATCCAGCCTGTATATTGGCCTGTGTCAAAGCTAGAGGCATCGCAGTCTTTAAGACTCCTGGAATATCGTAGATGGTCATTGTTTTTCCAGGGTGACTTCGCATCCAGCCATCGCAAGCAGTGTTTATAGCTTTTTTTAATGGGCCGAAGACAGATCTATCCAGAGGCTGTAGTTTGTGGGAGCAGTGTGGTGGAAACGAAAGCAGAGTGATCCCATGTTCCTTGCAAAAATCTAAAGTGTTAATGTGGACATGTGAGGAGTGATTATCTAGAACTAGCAAGACTCTATGTGATAGTGAAGCATTTGAAAATTTCTTAAAGTGTTCAAGAAACACTAAGAACGAAGCATCTTGCATCCAGCCTGAAGGATTTGCAGTTCCTGTCGATCCAAAATGATCTTGATATCGAACCCGAGGAAATATAAAGAAAGGTGGCATAGTATTTCCCAAGGCATTTACTGCAAATGTAACAGTGACCAATGTCCCTCGTTCGGCTGAAGTAAGAGCTCCCACTTGCCTTATGCCACGTCTTGCTACTACCTTATCGGGCTTTTGGACGGTAGTGACGCCTGTTTCGTCAACATTATATATATCTTGCGGTTCATAGGTGTGTCTATCCAAAACAGTTTGCAAATTGTCATAGAAAGCTTCCACGTTTGTTTTATTAAAGCTTGTTGCTCTGGAAAGGCTAGTAGCTTGAGCTACACGAACAGAGAGCGAGGGATTCCTGTTCATAAATGAACGGAACCATTCTTCACCAGCCATCTCATTCTCAACCCAAGTCGCAGGCCGCTTAAGATCATATTTAGTTGAAAGCTCAAAAGCTAACTTTCGCACTTCTTTTGGGGAGAGACCAAAATATATTTCAGCACAGCGTGTAATATATTTTGACAGCACTTGTTCTTGCCCTTCAGAGAAAACTTTATTATGTGCAACATACCCCATGCTGATGTTGTTTGTATCTTCGTCTGCGCCAGCTGTATCACGTTTATTAATGTACCGCAACAAAGACATTCTATTAACTTGATGCATTTCTGCAGCACCTCTTATCGAAGTTTCTTTTTTTACTGCTTCGTAAGCTTCCTTATATTGATTTAACATAGATTGACCCCTTTCCGTCTTCCTCAAGCGTTGTCTTGGCATCTATAAGAAAAAAAAACACTTTAATTTTGTCACAACCGTACCCAAAAAAATGTCACAACCGTACCCAAAAAAAATGTCACAACCGTACCCAAAGAACGCTTTCGCAAAATAACAATAACTATGGCAATACTAAATAAAGAATGTTATAAAGTAACCACAGGTATTTAATCACTAAAGTATATATAATAAACATATGAATAACATATTTCGCTATCTGTACATAGATAACAACAATCGTTAAATTAAATAGAATGAAAATACTTACTTTTGACTCCCAAAAAGCAAGGAGGGCCTCTGCTAACGTACACGACGCGCGCCGGCTGACGCAATACTGTGCGACACGTTCTGACATGCAAGGCGCTCGTCTTTCCCCTCCCCGCCCCCGCGTATTCTTTACAGATTCGGTAATATTACGACTGTCACTACCGTACCCTGGCACAACCGTACCCAGTCTACCCTACATTTGTGCATTTTAAACCATGTTTTGGACAGCCACATTTTAAACTGTTACACCAGTTTCACAGATTTAAGCAATACTTTCGGAATTAATTCCTTTTCTGTAAATTGGGGCATAATTCCACGTTGATGTTGCTTCCAGCCCCAATCTGTTGCTGTCAGTTCGTTAGCCAACCAAGTTTAAAGCTGATAATATGCCCTGTAACAATGTTGTTCTGCTGCTCCTTCTGTGGATTGGAGGTTTGCCAAAACGAAAGATGATTTAATTTTTGCCAATTGATATTTTTGAAATCTTAATTGATTCATGGTTATTTTGTCATTTTTCGTTTATAAATAGATTTGATTATTTGTAATCCATTTTTTTATATCTTCTTCACTTGCATCTTTCTTATAAAAAACATTGGCCAAATGTGACAAATATTTAGCGTCTAATAATGAATTTTCGATATCTACATTTCTTTCCTTTTCCAGCAAATCCAGGTGTTGAATCGCAACCGGAAAAACAATGAATAGATAAATGCAACAATATTTTTGGAGGTTTCATGTTTCAAACTATTAGACGTGAAAAATAGATCCTTTACATTTTCAGAACCTGGTTTGAGAAAATAAATGTCATGATTATTTGAATTTAATTGCTTTAAAAAACAAAAAGATCATTATCTTTACCCACAACAATGACAGTTTTATTAATATCTCTGACAATTTATATCGAGGTCTTAATTGTGTCAGCATCAGCATCTCCTTTTACTTGTTTACAGGGAAACCCTTGTGGCTGTAATACTTTCATTGAAGTTTTTATTATTTTGTCCTTATTTTTCTGGTTATACAAAAATTTTACTTGCAAAATGGTATTTTTGTATGTTTTTGATAATCAAACTCTGGAATATTATCTGAGGTTTTTCTACGACTACGTTCTCCTCTTTTAGTTGGAGTAGTTGCTGGAACTGTTGTGACAGTAACTGATCTTTTAATTTCGGGGTACCCAAAGACAATATAGCTACTTGCTGCGTAATGTTTTTCTACATAGCGCAAATATTTATTCATGATCTCTTAAAGTATAAATTTTAATAGCTGAAAATTGTACATAATGATAAAAAAATTATCGAATTCGAGTTCTTTTCGATTTTTTGCATTTGCTGAAAACATTTACAACGAACAAAAAGCATACCGACTTTTTAAAAAAGGCTGATATTTTGACGCGAGAATTTTCGATTGAAAATTATAGGGTGCTTTTTTGATATTAATTCAAAATAAGGTGAAAAAATTAATATTTTAAATCAAATAAATTACAGTGTATTTGGGACATGAAAAGATAAGTTTTCACTAAATTTCCTAGAAAAATTTTTTGAAAAAGAAAAAAAAAAAACAAAAAACTTGCTTATTTGAATTTTTCACATAAATTTTCAGGTTATGTGAAAAAATTGTAGGAACAAAAGTTGTAGATCTTTTTATTATCTACAACTTTGCCATTTAACTTTTTTCCATAGAACTTTTTGTTTTGCCGGAAATCGAGATAAACCGTTTTTTACCCTTAAAAACTCACCCACTCCCACTTCCCGAACTCAGATCGCCCGTAATTTATTTTTCATCTTTTCATCATTAGAAAGGGTGAACATACTATTCCCGGAAATAATTTTTCCATGCTTGGTCATGCATAAATATTTCATGCATTTTTGCCTTGACCCGAGTTCTCCCGCCATACATTTCTACAAAAAAAAAACGCGCAAAAAATACTGTACGCTTTTCACATTCGTCATGTCAAAAGCGAATAATAATAGCGTTTTCTGCTTTGGTAGATGCTTTCACTGAAAACGAGTGCGTCCCCACCCCTGTTTTCTCGCCACTGTCCGTACACGGGGTTAAACTCCAGGACGATATCCTGGCCAAGGGCGTGGCCGCAGTGGAAAATCGATCGGACGGGCGCACACCCTCACCCAGAGAAAGAGGTGCACGAAACGGCACGTTAGGGTCCTACAGGGTAGTTATTGGGAGTCGGCAACCAGTGTTGCCAATAAAGCGCGCAAAAAAACGAAATCTGCGTATTTTTGTATCTTCTTGCAGCACATCAGATTAATCTCATTGTGCCCGAGGCTCATTACTACTTGGTGTTGAGTTTGTAGGATTTTTCCTACAACTACTTAGTTTAGAAATATTTTATTTTGTGTACAATTAACTTTTCATAACTGCATTATCGAGCAGTAGTCCAAAATATCCATCTGCTTGGGTATTTACATTAATTCTTTTATTTTTAATTTTACTTATCATTTTCGTATTCTCTCATCGCATATCATTGAAATGCTTTCTTCTCTCGAAACGAAAGTTTACTGCCGAAAAACAGATGTATATTTAGAAAGACACCACTTGGGATGTTTCGAGTAGGTACTCATTGTTAACACTTTTATGGAATGAGACAAGGAATTTGGGCCCAAGTGGTTGATCCTTCTTGACTATATCTATGATCCCGACCATTGTCAGTGATGAGTTTTCGAGAGTTACGTCGAACACATTTCTTAGCCGATGCATTTATTCTGTTCTGGGTTTTTCGCCCAGAACTAAACCCGCTCTAAAGTCTTCTCGCTGATCGCGTTAGTTTCTCGAGGTTACCCTGTAATTTTCTTTTTTCGTGTTTTGTTTGTCATTGTGTTTTGTTGTTAATAAATGTTATTGTTGATGAAAGCCGTGTTCGTCTGAATAATAATTCACCTATCACCGGTCCCGACAAGTTATTCGAGAAACCAACGTCCAAACCACTTCTTCTGATCTTTTACATCCATAATACTATAATAAAACCGAACTGTTTTTAGTTTGTTGCTAGTTTGTTTGAACGCGAATTCTTTTGTATATGATAGCCACATTCAAGAGAAAGACTACTTACTATAGGCTCTCTAGCACTGAGCTACAATTCTTAGTTAGTCTTAAATATTGGGATTTATGAAGTGAGTCGAAAAAAAAACGATATCAAACTATTTAATTTCCTGGAGTGATCTAATACATATATAGTGAGTTTCAAAAAGTTTGCACCAAATGGATGCACTCGGGGTGAGTGGCGGGGGATCACTGTCTCTCTCTTATGGGTGTTTGACAGTCCCCCGGTGCAGACCACACGGCACTCACCCAGTAAAGTTATCGGTCAACCACCCTATCCCGCATCTGCGGGCAACAGGCGTTGGCCGATTTCAAGCTAGATGTGTGGGAGAGGTGTCTCGCAAGAGCCCTCGGCGGTTACTCATCCAACGCTGGAAAGGTAGCTTTCCTAACATGAGTGCCCCTTGGGGTAACGTAAGGGTATGCGGTGCAGACCACACGGCGTACACCCAAAAGTTGTTGATGAACCGCCCTATCCCGCACCTATACGGGTAATGGGCGCGACATCTTCGTCATATGATGTGTGGTAGAGGATGCTCGTGAGAGTCCTCGACGGTTACTCATCAAACGTTGAAAAGGGAACTTTCCTAACATGAGTTCTAGGGGGGAGGTGAGTGCCCGCTCGCGGCTGGAGGCTAGTGAGCCTCATCTCCAACTGGCGTTGGCCTCTTAGGGGCAGCGGCTCCGCTAGCGGGTAAAGGGATACAGGGCTGCAGCCCCATTATGAGGCACTGGACGGCTTATGCTGTTCCGTGATCCTCGCCTGCTTCTGTACGGATCCAAGCGTTCGAGGTGTCGGGGCTTGCGGTCCTTCCGGGATCTAGTATCCGAGTCTAGCCTTGGAGGGCACCAAGGCAGACGCTTGAGGTGTCGGAACCCGGATGAACGGAGCTACTAGTATCCGAGCTTAGGACCCCGGCCGGCCACTTCCGGGACCATATTCCCAACTGATTTGGCATGGCTGGCGGGGGCAGGTGTGCGACGCGAGCACTCTCTGGCGAAAGAAGAGCGTAGTTAACTTGTACGAACGTTCGGTCGAACGCTGCCGATGGTCCTGTCTCTTGGTTAGCCACACTAAGTAGATGTAAGGAAGCAATTCCGGGTTCGGTGAGCGGGAGAAAGCCCTGCGAAATCCTGTTGGTGTGGGGTGAGGGGCGGTACCCGCAAGGATTTCCCGAAAATCCACCCCTCCACGCCCGATCGCATCCAACGCCAGGGTACGTCTGGGGGGCCTAACCGGCCCCCCAGGCCCCCCGGTGCGGTCGTAACTATGACTCTCTTAATGTTCGTGTTCGTCTGAATAATAATTCACCAATCACCAGTCCCGACAAGTTATTCGAGAAACCAACGTCCAAACCACTTCTTCTGATCTTTTACATCCATAATACTATAATAAAACTGAACTGTTTTTAGTTTGTTGCTAGTTTGTTTGAACGCGAATTCTTTTTGTATATGATAGCCACATTCAAGAGAAAGACTACTATAGGCTCTCTAGCACTGAGCTACAATTCTTAGTTAGTCCTAAATATTGGGATTTATGAAGTGAGTCGAAAAAAAAAACGATATCAAACTATTTAATTCCCTGGAGAGATCTAATACATATATAGTGAGTTTCAAAAAGTTTGCACCAAATGGGAAACTTTTTTATTATCCATTTTTTCAAAAAAAAATCCCGATAAAAATTGGAGTTGTCAAAATTCTAAATTTCCGAACAGTGTACAGGAAAAAACAAAAAATTGAAATTTTGATCAAGAGTAAACTACCCTTATTCTCGACATTATTAAAAAAGTTTATTAAGATAAGTTGTTTGAATTTGAAAACAATATTCCGATTTGCAATCACAGCCACCTGTACGTAACAAAACAAAAAAATCATTTTTCTATGGTTCTAGCCTCATAAAGAGTACTAGTATCTCGTATATATCTTAGGCGCCTCCCTCATATTACTATAATATTATTTCAATGCGAAATTCAGTCCAAATTATCATTCGAACTATTATATCGATGTTTGTTGAAAATGATTTAAATTTTTCTATTTTTTGGTGCAAATTTGATATTTCACTCTGTATGTATGTCCATAATAACTATCAGTATGATTTAATGACAAGAAATAATTGACTAAATTAATTAATGGTAACAATTAAGTACCTAATACAAATATGTAAGTAGTACTAGTAGCTACTCTTTATGAGGCTAGAACAATAAAAAAATTATTTTTTTTTGTTTTGGTACATAGGTGGCTGTGATTTCGAATCTGAATATTGTTTTTAAATTAAAAAAAAATCCAAAAAACTTTTTTAATAATGTCGAAAGTAAGGGTAGTTTACTCTTGATCAAAATTTCTATTTTTTGATCAAGAAATTTTTTGGCTTTCTACTACTCCATCTTGATACAAAGAAATGTGGGAATCTTCCAAAGAAATAAGTCACTCCTAAAAATATAACCCTTTCAATTTAAACAAGATTCTATTTTTTGTTCTCCCCTGTACGCCGTTCAGAAATTTAGAATTTTGACAACTCATTTTCAAGTTTCTCGCAACGCTCCAATTTTATCACAAATAAAATGTTCTGACAAATGGATAATAAAAAAGTTTCTCATACGGTGGAAACTGTTTGAAACTCGCTGTATGAGACAAAGTCGCAAAATCGTGTTAATTTAAACATTTATAACTCAAGAACGACTGAACATAATTCCGCGATTTTTCATTTGTTGGTTTTTTTTTTTTGGAACAGCAGAATACCTGAGAAAGAAAGGTTTTGGCTTTCTACTTCTCCATCTTCATACAAAAAAAATGTGGGAATCTTCCAGAGAAAGAAAGAAAGCAATCAATTTCGGAAATGTAAACTCTATACCTATACAAAGATGTGTAGAACATGCAAAGAAGTAACTTTCAGACACAAACTGAAAGTAAAAGCCCTTTTGAAACACCTACTTTTATATAAACATTGAATTACACGAAAGAAAAATAATTTCGAAACAAATACTTTTTAATGAACACTGAATTATACAAAAAACACGCGCTCTTCAGTTTTTATTCCAAACATTCGTTATGGAATTGAATGGAGGTGAAATTTCACTTACATGAAACACTGTCATCCTCACTGGTAGACATCTGATGTTTCGCCGTAAGACAGACAGCTCTTCATCAGAACCAAATCTGGATAACATTATAACTAATGACATTCAGTCGCGTATCTGATTAAATCCCAGCCGTAGGAATCTTGTTTAAATTGGAAGAGGTATATTTTTAGGCCAGATTAGTTTTTGGGAAAGAAAGATTATTCTCTCCTAAAATATTATTCCCCTTTCAATTATGAACAATTCCTAACACAAAAAATATTGTCGCGTTAGTTAAACAATTTATGATTCTAAAACGGTTGGACCGATTTTTATGATTTTTTATTTGTTGGATTTGTCTCCGCCCGGAATAACAGAATAAATGCTGAAATACATATTGAACAAACTGACGACATTCGGTATGTTGGGTTATAATAGTTATTATGGTGTGTATGAACATGAATACCCTCGAGAAGGATATCGTATAGCGAAACACGTAATGCGGTTTTGTGAAATATTCAGTGAAAATCTCACAATAAAGTATAACTTGAATACGACATGGATGTTCATCAATTCCATCACAGAAACTTGTGATTGTGCGTTCATAAATAATTGTTGTGTCAGTGTCATAATAAAAGCAAAGTCACCAATATTCATCAAACAATGCCCCGAACAAGAAGATCGAATCTTCTACAACAAAGCCATAATGCAATTAGAATGCGGAAGATTGCAAAAAATCCACTGCAGATGAAGAAGACGTTTCACGAGAGAAGCGCCGTGTTCAGTATTGTCAGTTCTACTTCTTTGCAGTAAATCTCCTGTTTCGACTCTCAAGCTACTGTTTTACTGTTTGACCGTTGAAATCTACTGATAATTCAGTTTACTGAGAGAAAACGTTTTGACTATCTACTTCTCCATCATTAATTTCTTCTGTAAATATTTCCTTTTCGATTTCAATGACTGAATAGTGACAATTACTATATATTATGTAGTGTGTAACTATAAAATAAATTTTCCACTGTTTTTTGTATCAATACACTGTTTTTCTGTAATAAATATTTACTGCTGAACATGATAAAACCTGTCAACAATGACCGTGTTAGTATTTCTTATAAGCCACAATAATGAATTTTGTGTTGAAAAATTTAAGGTGATTTTTGAGCAGTATTATCAGGCGGAGATATTAACCATTACGGGAGAAAGTAACTTCATAGTTAGATAGTTTTATGAAGATAAACTCTGGCTTATAAAGCATGATACTTGAACGCATAACTTCATGACAAAATGTAAAATTAGAATAATTCAACATTACTATTCACGATCAGACGGTGTGCGATGTGATAATCTTGGTTGTGAAATGAGATCCGATCATTACCTAGATGATCCCTTCTATGAAAGCCAACAAAAACATTTCCCCACTTTCGTTAAGTCAATATCTTCACCTACTATAAACTGGCGGAACATTTAATAATTTCCTGTAAACAAACACATTAATATCGTTATTTATGAAAATATTTCTTTTTATCTGTCATATGGCAATTCCAACAACCCGATACGGTTTGTTAAGTTATTTTTTATTTATAAAAAATTGGAGTGACACTAACCCTCACGTTTCCAGAAAAAATCAACGTTTGGGCAGGAATATTGGGAAACCATATTGTAGGACCTCTATTTATTGATCAAAATTCAACAGGGGAACAGTTTTTGAATATGCTAGAAACTACTGTTAACCTACTGTTAATCGTCGAAGCGACTCCTAATGAATTCAATATAGATATTGTATTCCAACAAGATGGAGCACCACCACATTACACCAGACAAGTAAGAAACTATTTGGATACTACTTTTCCCGGTAGTTGGATTGGCCGTCGAGATCCTATAGAATGACCAGCCCGCTCGCCAGATTTGACACCTTTTTTTATGGGGCTATTTGTAGCAAAAGGTGTACGAAACTGAAGCAGCTTCAATATTGGATATACGGCAGAGAATAATAAATATGTGTAGAAATATTGACGTTACTGTGTTCGAAAATGTAAGGTAGGCTGTTCATATGTCAAGAAGTTCAAGGCAACCATTTCGAGCATTTTCTGAACTGACCTCAAGCTTATTATCTCATATTATGTAGTTAAATGTCAATGTATTCAGGCAATTATTGAAAGTTCCGCCATTTTGTAACAGTTGAAAATATTGACATTATATGATAGGGTTGTGAAGCATTTGTCAGAAGCTTGAAAAAGACGTGTCACAAGACCCCCCTTTCCATTGAATTTTTTTTTGCCAGATGGCGCCTAGTCACCTAGTCACCAACTTGAAAGTTTCATCTGTCAATTTCACTTCAAAATAAAGTATTCATGCATTAATTTCATTTTTTATGTTGTACATGTGAACTTTAGTGATGAATAAACTTCTATTCTATTCTATTCTATTCTATTCTATTCTATCCCAAATTTCAATTTTTTGAGTTGACCCTTTCAAAAAATAAAAGGGGGGGACGTTAAAGAAATGCACTGTATAATTTTCTCGAAAGAACCCTTTTTGCGCCTTCGTTGAAAAATTACAAAGACAGAAGATAGAACAAAACAGTAAAACAAATATCAATTGATCTAACAGATTATTTGCTGTTTTGGCGGCATGCCGTATCGCCTTTGATGTATGTCGCAGTTACAGACGAAACGTTGAGCCCAAAAACCTGCAGAACATGATTAATAAACCCGAACACAGCAAATTAGTTTGTAGACATCGATGGTGAAATCCGAATCGCCATGATCATTCAATCTGTTATTTCTTTTATACTTTTTATTGAACTGCTTTTTGTAAATTTTAGGTAGACAAAGAATGTTTGAGGTTATGATTCAAATATGTGTCCAGTTTTCCATGAATTAATCTTTCGAGGCTTTTGATCGCATTTTACGAATTTTTGACATATTCCACAAAACAACTTTATTGGGTTGGCAACGCTGTCGGCAACACATATCTAGAATGGGAGAACGTTCAGTGATATACTTGTTTACATTGACAAATGTTCAATCGGCTGAACGAACGAGAATTGGAAATGAATTTGGTTATGGGAATGACGTCAACAAAGCAATGAGAAAAGTTTCATCGTTAACGAAATTATTTCCGAACGGAGTGACGCTGATCGCAAATCCAATATTTTATGATGTTTTCAATTTGATGTACTGCATTGTATAGTGTACATCACATTCTCCGATTATTTGATTTTATTCCTTTGGTAGTGACGTTTCAGTGGTAGATTTACTATGTAAGAGTTAGTATTTGTAGTCTTTGATTTCAGCGTGTCGAGGTTTTTTTAGACTACAGAGGTGACACCAAATCTTCGCCACAGTTTAATAAAATATGCAGCATATTCTCTTCAATGTTTCCGATCCTTTCATTTCCTTTGATTTCATCGGAAAGCTTATTACCATTCTGATAAATATTTAGACTTGAATGTTACATTTTAAGAAGAAAAATCATTAATATGGCAACAATGCCACAAAGTTATAGCAGCCAATCACTGGCTTTCGAGCACGTAAGGCCCTTTAAACTGATGTACGAATTCAAGCCTTTCTAACTGCGTTCTTCTTGAATAACTTTCCTCTCTGTATTTATCTACTCTTGTGTCCACATACTGGTAGTGAGCATTTGAGGCAGTTTGCGACTTAGCTCCAAAAATAACAACAATATTTTTACGAACCCCACATAACCTCTAAATAACGTTTTTAAAGTTATAAAATCTCTGATCAACCTTTTAATACGTCATCGCTTTCTTACTATTTTCTGTCTCTTCACTGCAAATAGAGAAAATATATATCCATGAATGGATCTGATTCTTCCGAAGGTTGTGATAGGTTCTTCTATCATTTTTGCAGAGACTTATCACAATATTTTTTACAATATAATCTTTGTAATAACCATTGTTTTTTTTTTCGATGAAAACATAAAACTACTTGTAAGTAGCATTTTGAATGAATGGAAATGTGTTTTATTGTCTTTCACTATTTGGGAAATTGAAAAGAAAGAAAAGAAAAACAAAATGTATTGCACAACAGATGAATCCATTTACAGGACAATATATAATATAATAATGCAATATAAATGAAGGTTACCTAAGCTAAATATATAACAAAAGATTGACATATCAAGGATTTGACAAATTAAGAAATAAATTCACATATATGATTGAATTAAGAAAAAGATGGCATATTAATTAATTATTATTTGTAAATAACATGAAATGAAGACAGTAAGCTAGATGATGGTTTGTTCAATTTTGGATAATATGGTCTTTTCACACATCAAATTTATAGGAGACACTTTTCCGAAGTTGGATCTAGTAAAAGGAGTATAGAAAGTGATCTGTCTACGTGTAGTAACTTGAGGTACGTTGAAGTTAATTTGTTCTTGTAACGAGGGTGCATCAATGGAACAATAAAAAATTTTGTATAATATAATATTACTTGATGAAATTCTACATTGCTCCAAGAAAGGCAGACCGAATCTTTGAAGTGGTTAGTTCCTCTAGCAGGGTACACGCCATCATCATGCAAGAAACTTCAGAAAACGCCTTGGCACATTTTCCAAGGTTTCCTTGTGTACACTATAGAGAGGATACCAAATTAAAGTAGCATACTCTAACTTGGAGCGAACGATAGTATAAGGTATGGTTTAGGCCGTAAAATTGATGAATGATTTACAGTTGCGCAGAACAAAGCCAAGCATTTTTCTAGCCGATGCCGCGAGAGTATTGGTGTGGCCAACAAATGTCAACCTGCTGTCGAACGTCACCCCTAGGTCTTTGACAGTTTTTTCGCGAAGGAGTATTTCATCCTCGACAGTATAAAAATACTCAATAATATTGGCATTACTTGTAAAAGAGCAAACTTTTCACTTTTTAACATTCCATGCCAATTTATTGATTTGACACCAGTTATCTATCAGGTCTAATTGGGACTGGAGGTAAGACCAGCTCTCCAAACTTGTGATGGATGAAAAGATCTTCAAGTCGTCTGCAAAAAGTAAGTTGCCACACGAAAGCTCGGAGGTGAGATCATTTATGAAGATGAGAAAAAGCAGGGGTCCCAGATTGGAGTCTTGTGGCACACCGGATGGTGATAAGTGTGGTGCAGACGCAAATCCATTATAAAAACAACATTGGTTCTCTGATCTAAATAAGAGCGTAGAATTTGAGCTATTTTCTATAGTAAGATGGAGTGACTAATGGAATAATTAATCAATTCAAATCTATTTACCAATTTTTATCGGTTGAGATAAAAAAATAAATGTAATATTATTCTCTAAGAATGGTTTTCGTCAATTTCGAATTCCTATTGTGATTGTCTTTATCAATTTGTCTAACAGATTAACAATTTTGCATTGGCTAGATCTGTCGAAGGTTGTCATTGAAAAATGAATGATAACGTAAATAAAACACAAAATGATATACAGGGCGTTGTTTAGCCGATCCCACTATTGCTATTTCAGAAACGATATGAACCTAAAAGGTCGGTTAAATTGAACGTACCTATTTTGGGGAACTAGAAAAATCTCTTTTCAGATTGAGAATATCAGTGGTTGTTTTTGAAATATTCGCCGAAAACTAGGATTGTTGAATTTCGTTTCTTGGCTCTACCGTCTCCAATTCGAATGTAGCGCCTCCTCTTTTATATCATTCGAATATAAAAAAAGGTTGAAAATAAAGTTGATGAAATCTAATGAACAAAACGTCGCATTGCAAATTGATTTATATCAGATTATAATGAATATGAAACAGTATTGAAAGTTCATGTGCCTTTTTTTCATATAATTCAATATAGGTTGAGAATATGTCAGCTTCTTTTCAATGTAGCAATTGAACGAAGACAGATAAATTCAATATACTTCTCAAGAAGATCGAAGCTGTTGATAAGGACCTAGTTATGAAAGAGTATATTAGACAAATTCAGATTGTTTTAAACATCAAACACAACATTTTCCATTTCCACAATTTCTTATGGGTTATTAGAATCATTCAGTATATTCCTAAGCAGTAAAAAATCGCAGACCGGTCGAGCGAAATCCATTCATATAATTTTCGAGGCGACTGCGATATTTCAAAGTTCGAGAAGTTGTTTTCTTAACTTTCAATCGTCAGAAGAATATGAGAAAACTTTTGATTCATTTTCGACAGTAAAAACGGAATATGATCGTATTCATTTATTCATATCTGACCAAAAATTGTAATTTATAGTTTCCGTTTCGATGAAATGTACAGAACTGCAACTTTCTCTTCCACTCGCGTTGCACCAACCAAGTTGACGTTAGCAGGAGATGATTTAATTTATATCATCTGATATCAATATAACAACTTAGTATTTTCGAAGTATATAATTATAGACTTTCGAGCAAAATACTTTTTTAATTCTCTGCCAACCATAGCTTTTTCGGGTGTTAATTCTATTCGTTCTACTATTGAGTTTTTTGTATAATTCATCAGATTCTTGTTCTGTATAATGTTGTATAAACCTACAGTAATTCTTGAAGAAAATACCTTGAAGTTTCCGTAACAAGGTGCCATTCATTGTAAGACTCCCGAATAGTATTCATTAGAAAATACGGGTACTAATGAAAGAAATTACTAAAAGGTGAAAGTGGAACATCTGGCGTTGGAATAAATCCAAACCAAGCACTTTTTTCCAAACACCAGAACTGCAATACTCTTCTTGAAGCACGTTTGACCTATCATAAAAGTGTTTTTCAACTCCTGAAGACGCCATCTTGCGTGGTGAAACGAAGTGTTTGTTTTGGAATAGAAATTACGTTTAAAAGTGGTAGACAGTATTTCACTCAGACCGATTATCAACTTCAGAGATTCTGTGACCCCCTTGGCAAAATTTAAATGCAATTTCAAGAAAAAACCTTCTCATTCGTGAAGAATTCAAAGCATTTTATCGGCATTGTTGTCATTTTCAATTCAGATTATCCAGAAAAGGCTAACAAGATAAGTGGACCGAGGACCCAAAACAATGTAACCAATGAACAATCTAACCAACGAACAATGAAAACATAACCTTACTAAAATGAGGTCATCTGAGTGGCTACTTCCAACTTAGGTTGAACTGCTACCCTTACCAGTTAGAGCATTGAATTCAAGGAATTTTTGGAAACGGAGGTAGTCACTTTAAAAACTCATCAAGAAGCTCAGAGTCTCACTAAGACACTTTTATGGAGACAGTGGAGATACAGAACTAGAATTATTTCTACAATACCTCACCACCGTGAGACCTTTCGTAGAGAAAACCAACTCCAACTTCCGTACTTCTACTGAGTAGATTGGGAAGTTAACTTATCTCGTACTCATCTCTTAAACGGAAAGACTTGATAAAAAATGAGGCATATCAAAAAGGATCTCTACAATAGATTGGATACTCCAGAAATTGAACAGAAAATGACAATAGCTCACCAAGGAAAAGAATACTGATGAAGAAGATAGAAATTGTATCCATATACAACATTAGATCCTCTTTCAAATTCGAATGCACAATCCATATCACCCAAACCAAGCCATCAAAAGGTAACCATTCCCCTCCATTACTAGATGAACTGTGTTTTTATTATTAACGTCTCATAAATAAGATATTCTTATAATGTAAATTATATTGATCAATATTTTTTTCTTTAAAATATCAAACCGTAGATGGGTTGAAAGGGAAGCACTTATAAATGAATATGGCAACACCCGAGTCTGAACTCTGCATATACCACCACCTCAGTATTAAGTATAAAGTATTCAAAATATTGGGGAAACTATGGCTTTCTATAAAATTTAATATATTTCACATTCAATTTAAGGCAAACTTGCCTGTTTGAACGAAGAAATATGTTGACTCATGTTGCTGCGTAAAGTGAACATCCTGTATATAATTATAAATGAGTTTATGAACAATAAAGCTGTTACAACTAGAGTCAGGGCACCTCAATTGGCGTAATTCAATAATAGATCTAATTATATCGTGCATTACAATATCAATGTAATTTTTCACTTGATCCTTGACCTGTGCAATTTATTCAGTTTTACGACTACGCTTTGTATGTATGTACACATCTGATTGATGATCTAGGACAGAAAGTGACAAGAGCAGTCAAAATATGTTAGACTACTAAAATGATTTTAATAATCATGTGGAACATATCCGATAATAATGATATGCATTCATAAACAATGTATTTTTTGCACATTAATGTAGTATGTTGATTGACCCACCGTCTCACAAAGTTGATACAAAACGTGTTAGTTCGATATTTATTTATAATAACAATAACTAATCATGAACATGGTTACTGCCATAGTGTTGCAAACACATATTTGCCTTTGTTCTAATTGATCACGAGGTCGGTAAATACAAACAACCAGACAAGTTGAAAAGCACAATAGATCAGTTAAGTAACCAAGTAGAAACATTTGCCATCACTAGATGTGAACAATCTATTCGGAAATACACCAAACTCTTGCCTGACTACTTTAGTTCTCTTTTGAAGCTCAGGTCAATTGATAATTTGTAAATGATCTGATGAAATTCAACAAAGCAAAGTAATAAGATCACTAAATTTTTCACCATACTAAGTACCTTTCGAACATTTTTCTCATGAAAAATTGGTTTCGACCTCAGTAACCTCACCCAATCTGCATAGGTGTCTTTCGAAGTGATTTTAACTTTCATGAAGATATATCTACGAACCCTACGATGAAAGGGAACAACAGATTGTAGTTCATCGATGATTGTAAGGAAGTATAATAGTGAGGTTTTCCACAAAGTGACGGTAACAAATCGGCCAAGACAACACAGGGAACTGCTGATAGGATTGGTAAATTAGTGAAGAGTCACAAGAAACCATGAAGAGTGGATGATGAGTTATTTCAATAACATGCTTGGGAAAACACCTGGTGGAAAACTGGACATAAAATGGGAGCTGGAATATAGCGGAGATAAATTTACATTATAGCTTCTCGGTTGGACAATACATATCAGTATTTCAAGTGAGTGAATATCAATTTGAGGCTTCTACAAAATGATCACAGCAATATTCATACATCGATGAACCCAAAAGTAATATCGAGACTGATCTGGGAATTCCGTGGAAAACTAAAGAAACTAGCCGAAAGCAATAGATTGACTCATGCTGAGTGTCTGGATACTCAGGAATCGCAGGTAACGAAAAAGTTGATGAGTTTGATAGACGTAGAACATATAAGTCCTTAACCAGTTATGGAGAAACCAAAATGCAGTGGGGGAACATCTGGGAACGCATACGGGAAAACCTTAATAAAAGGACAGTCTGAAACAAGAACTGAAAAACTGCTTCAAAGCGCCAGGAATGGGTTCAGAGTTATTACATGTCCTTCTAAATGAATATTGTCTTTTTTAGAAGACATGTAAGTAGGAGATTTTTTGGCTTTCTACTCATGTAATTACTCTGGACATTGTCCCAAGACAGGAGGCAAGCAATTCATAAACATCCCAAACTATGCCCAGGAGAATATGACAAACATCCAACAAAAGATCTGTACTAGTAAAGAAAACAAGAATGTTGGTCATGAGAAGATGGTGGAAAGAGGTTGAGATAGCAGAAACTCTGGAATTTTACATTCATTTTCAGGACATAATTTTAGGCTAATTTTTATGTCTATTCAAATTTTTTTTGTTCTTCATTTTAGGGAGACATCGTGAGTTCTGCTAGCTCATACACAGAAAAAAATATGCTGTTGAATCAGACTACGCCATAATTTTAGACTCATTTTAGGATCCATTATCCTATCTTTCCCACACTTGAAAAATTATCTTCATTTCACAATGTCTGCTTGAGGTAGTAACCTAAATATTCAATTCAAACGAGGAGCAAAAAAGTGTTCAATAAGATAACGAAGGAGACTAAAATGAGACTAAAATAATTATAAATTCAGAATCTCCAAAAAGTGAAAGATTTCGATTTGGTTCTACCAGCTTAATGGCAAACCTACCAGAACGTGATATTTAAAAAAACAGCTCGTGGAAAACCGGTGATAAAAGGGAACAAGAACCTAAAATTTTCAGCATATTTCTATATCGCCCACACAAAAAAATCCAAACATTATTTCTACTTCTACCACGGGGCCTAGGATAGTTATCTAACTATTGAATTTGAAATAAGAGCAAAAACTTGTTTAATAGGGTATTGAAGGATCCTAAAATGATCTTAAAATTATTGCAAACTCAAAATTGCCAAAGAATGAAAGATTTCGATTTGGTCCTTCCAGCTCAACTATGAAGCTAACAGAACGCACTGGTTGAATTGAAGAATTAGAATCACTGGAAAACATATTATATTGACTAGGTCTGAGGTATAGTACTATGTAAGGGAATCACACTTGAATACTGAATTTTGTTTTTTTGATATTTCGAAATCCTGTCTCATTCGACAAAAAAGTAACTACTGAGTCCAACCTTCATTTAGATCTCCACCAATATAAAATTACTTAAAATTATACAGTATTCTAATAAAAACCTAATATTCAATAATATCAAATCACAAAACATCAAAATAAAATAGGTATTTCGGAACAAACTCATTGATTTCCTGGAGATTTTCTTGTCCAAAGTAAGTGTTTTGAGTTGAACCTCCAGAAAATCAATGAGTTTGTTTCGAAATACCTATTTAATTTTGATGTTTTCTGATTTGATATTATTGAATATTAGGTTCTTGTTACGTGATAACAAAAAATAAGAATAACTTTGCACCACAAACTTTGAAAATTAATTTACTTTTCAAAAAAATTGACCGTGATTAACACGACAGTTGTGTAATTTGTAATATTATAGGCTTTTAAAATGAACCGTCGTATACAGAATGCTGTATATTTATCGTTTTAGCAAAAAAAAATTTCCTAGTCCCCATTTGGAAAAATGGGTAAAAAAATAAAACTTCACTTAGATGACCATGACTTCAAATCTAGATGTATTTTTCAATGCTGAACAACTTTTCTAAATATCATTTCCCGAGACTTTTCAAGATAAGAGTACTTTACTCCTGTCAGAAAATCAAATATTTGAAGGCTCCTCGTATATTATGTGTGTTGTCCTGTATTTTGTTGGTGCGTCTTTAGTTTTAGGGGGATACACAAACTTTTATGAAGAATAACTTTTTGTCGAAAAACCCTTAATAAATAAGTTTCCCATATGGTGCATAGTTGGGGATGACACTGTATAAATATTTTTAAATAAAATCGATCTAGTAGCATTTCCATTATTCTCTGAAGTCTGGTTGTCAGATAAAAATAATTTCAGAGTAAAAGCAAGTACTTCAAAATAGGACATGCTATTTCTGTTTCACATAAACTCCCTTCTCAGTAACTCCGTTTTGAGTATATCTTGTATGTCGTAATCAATCTAAGTGCTATAAATAAATGTCCGTATGGGAATTGCATTTGCTGATCAATATACTGGAGCTCATCGATAATATAACGATAATGTAGTAACGGTTATAATGCTTATTAGCGTCAGGAATATTATCGTTAGTAAACAAATTTAAAATGTTCCGGGATTTTTCTCGACTTCATTACATTTCAGGTTTCAGTTTTGATGAACAAATGAAAAACGTCAAAGAAAAAGATGTTAGTGTCATGTGATATTTTGAGAATATTATTGTTATTATCTATTATCCGTGTTAGGAATCACACTTTAAAAGGTAAGACCTCGTTAATTCTTAGCTCGCACAAGTTTTGACTTCTGAGGGTTGTCGTTCGTAGGGGTGCGACAGCTGATTAACGAAAAAACATTTTTTTTATTGTTACTATCAACGAAATAAGAACAGTCGATATTAGACACAGGCAGCACTATTTCGATATGCCTTGATATCTCATCAGTAGTACTCGACCGAACCACGAATGCATTGTTCGAGAACAAATGAGGACTTTTACTTTGAGACAGATATAACCTGAATAAGGCATTCGTAATTCAATAACACTTCTTCATTAATCAGTTTACAAAACCTAAACACGTATTTCACTATACTATACACGTATTTCACTATATAGTGTATAGCTCATCTATTTCACATGCAATCGATTATCCATTTTCTAGCGGTCTCGTGGATCGTCGATATTTGTGACGTCACATCTTTGCGTTTTTCAAAAAGAGTAACTTCTTTGGCTATTTATTCTGGGAGTGTTCTCGTACATTCTCAACAAATGTAATTTATTCTATGTAGAATTGCCTTTTTCAAAAAGTAAACCCAGGTGAAAACGCGATAATCAATATAAACCCAGAACAATACTTCTATAGACTCCTTTATAAACACCTGGAATATAACACGGCATATGGGAGGGAGTCGAACACCAATTATGGGATTCACTTTTATAGGAAAGAACCTTCATTGAGTTTTGTATTCTTTGAAGAAGCATCTGTCGCACAGACGGGTGCCACCCTTCAAACTGCGGAAAGAAATCGCAGATAAACTTTTTTGCTGACTTGACGTCCGAACTTCCCATATAACATAAATCTGAGTGTCGTCCAAACTAGGTATGGGAGTGTCTTAAACAATTTAACATCTTGATAGATCATGATAGATCAACTCTATTCCAGTGTCAGAGAATCACCTACTAACCGGCAACAAAAAAGCCAATGAACCCGAAGGGATATATGCATTGCAATATTCTATATCTTTGTTAATACAATTGTTATGTATTGAAGAGTTCCTTACCCATTTTTCAGTAAATATCACCAACATGCCACAAACCTCATCAGAACTCAAGACACGGTATATTTCAAAAATGTTATAGTTTTTTGTTAATATCTGACGATTCAACGTTTTCAACGACGGAATGTTTCATGATTTTCTTCGATACCGTCAATCTAACCTAACTGCACCAATAATCTCTAAAGAAAATAATAATTAAGATTTCACAAAAGTTAGCTCTTTGCATGATCTACACATCTTTGTGAAGAGTTTACTTTGAAATCAATTGCCTTCTTACTTTTTTTTCACAAGAGCCCCACATTTTTTGTATGAAGATGAAGAAGTAGAAGGGCAAAAGCTTTCTTTCCCAAAAATTAATCTCTCCTAACCTTTTCAATTTAAACAAGATTTGTATGGCTGGGATCAAATCAAATAAGCGAATGAATGTCATTACGTACTGAGGCAATAAGTGTGTTATTCCGAAACATCGATGTCCGCCATTGAGGATGACAGTGTTCCGTGTAGATGGTATTTCAACTCTTTCATATACGATATTGTGTAGCAATCCTGTGAATGATATCGAAATCAATTCCATACGAATGATTAGTGTACAAACTGAATCAGAGATGTTTTTGTATAATTCAATGTTCATATTTTTCTTTTGTGTAATAATGTGAAAGTAGCTATTTCGAGGGGACTTTTTCTTCTAGTTTTTGTCTGAAGTTACTTCTTTGCATGATCTACACATCTTTGTGTCGAGTTACCTTTTTCGAAATTGTTGCTTCCTTTCTTTCTCTGGAAGATTCCCACATTTTTTTGTACGATGGAGAAGTAGAAATGGAGAAGTAGAAAGCCGAAACCTTTCTTTCGTAAGAATATTTTAAATATTTACTCTTAATTCAAATAAAATTCGGGATAACGTGAAATAACCCAGATGGACAAAAATGTTTTCATGAATTGATGTAGTAAGTAGTCAATCGATGGATGAAACCTTGACTATGTTAAATTTCAATTTTCCCATTTTTTGAGCGAACTTCACACACCAGAAAACCGGACGTCAAACGAAAAAAAAATTGAGAAACCAGATTTTCTCAAAAAAAAATGAGTAGTTCAAAAATATTTTTTACTTTAAGAAAAAGCAGTACTTATATCATCTTTAGGCTGTACTTGTTCATCTTTCACTGCCTGAACCACTGTGTACGTTGTTTTTGGCGAGTGCATTGGCTTGGGATGTGGGGGTTGAGCAAACCGGCCATCGGATGCCTGCTTCCATGTATCCCCGCTAGATACGGGAATGACAGAATCACTTGTGATTATGTTATTCCTTAACTGAATGGCATTTCAACGATGGCGTAATCCGAAGGTATGTGTATCCGTGCCGAAAGGATGAATGACACTGAGCCTATCAGCTGTCTCTACGGAACCTTCGAAATACCAGGCGCCCTCTCGTCGTAGCACGATAATGCAGGGCTCTGCCGTGATTGGCCTTCTTTCCCTAACTACTCGTGGGACTTCTATGTACAGAGTTAACTTAAAAATTCTTTCTGACGCTGAGTCTACAGAGGAGATGGATGTCGAGCTTACGACTTCAAATGACCTCCCTGTGAATTTAGATCAGGAGCGAGAGCTTCTCAACTCCTGATCCAATAACTGAACCTAAAAAAAAGGTTTGTTGGTGCAGCCAGGAAACGACTAAGTCGTCTCCTCAAGAGCGGGATACCTTATGAAACCGCCTTGCACCAAATTCTTGAGCGGCGTACGCAGAATCTCTCTCAGGTGGAGGAACAAACCCCCCATGAGCAGGTTAACAAACGTCTGCGCTCAAGTGATGACTCACCAAAACCAGAGGCGAAAAAGCCCTGTACGGTTGAATTTAAGGCATCGTCAGGTGTAGCTGACGTACAAAAACCCCTCATATGGGAAGGTTGTCGTGCGACCCCTGAGAGGTCGCGACCCACACGTTGAAAAACGGTGCTTTAGATGATTTGATTTATAGTCAGTCTTTAAGTATGCCCACTGACTATATATGAAAAGTTTTCTTTCCTCATACTAGGAATTGGGCGAATTTCGGAAATGCCATTACTTACCTCGTTCACAGGCAGATGGAGCGATGACAAACCTGTTGATTATTGTCCGCTTCAACCTAATTCGAGGAATGAAACTCTGAAGGAATTCGATTTTCAATTATCAGAAATCATCGATTTCATGTTGATGATAGACACTATACCTTGCACTGACGAGTGGCCAAACAGTCCGAAACCGGTCTGCGAGTGTGTTCCAATAATTGAAAATTTATTGCGGCAGTTGTATCGCCAACAACATATGCAGGAATAACTTTAGTGAAGAATCCTGCACTGACACCTGTCGGATATAATCCAACGCCCTTCGTCATAGAGTAGTTGCTTTCTGATAGGTGTCAATCCATTAACCTACTGTGTAGGGAATTGAGACTGAAGTGAAAATCGAGCGTTCAGCCTGAGGCTTGAACCATCGACTCACACATCAGCCGATTGACCGAGTGAATAAAACATCCACGTCGAACAGCCCGGCTACCGATTTGATTTATAACCTGTCTTCAAGTATGCTCACTGACTATATGTGAAAAAAAATATGAAAACATGTTTTTGTGGCTTAAAAAATAGATTTCGTTCCAAATTAGTATAAGGAAAGGATAATCGATACCCATCAGACTTCAGAATTGATGACTTCCATATCGAAATTTCTCGTTTTGATGCCGATTTTCCTCGAAAAGTTGAAACATTTTTATTGAGATGAACTAAGCGTAGGAATCCTATAAACTCGCTCCTGAATTATGATTCGCGCCAACAAAATTAATAATATCTCAGATTCATGATAACGTCTAAAATATTCATTCCGCCTCAGACTTCAATTCGTTTTTTTGAAAGAGTGTCTTATTGGAACAGGAAATTACTTGCATCTCGCTGGAGAAATCAAATCAAATTAGAACAGACACGAGCAGATGTGTCTGGTCGTTGAAGGCGTTTCAGCTCCTTCGGTTGAGCACATGTTCAAGAACACTTTTTTTGTCGTCAACTTTTTTTATATTCCAGGCGCATTCAGTACTTGCAATTCCACATAAATATAGAACACGCTGGTCTTTGCAACGATTCTACGTTACAAAGACTTGAATGTTAAGTCAAGGATAAGTCTCTAAGCCATAAAATATTAGCACCCAGATGCGTGTTTTACTTTTTTTGAGGTCAAATGCATGCTTTGATGGTTACTGGACTCAATCATTATTTAAGGACAAGCCTGAGCAAGAAAAGACGATGAAATTTCCCGACAGAAGACGTAATCCACAAATACCAAGAAAAACGAAACTCCCACCAAGGTGGTTCGCTGCAAAGCTTCGACTTCGACCACCGAACAAGATTTGTCTTCTGTCTTTCTCTACAGCTCTCAGTGCAAGGCAACTAGTCGAAACCAGAAACTAAAAACTGAGCCTTCGTGATTCAACATAGACAGCGAAGGGGACAATAGTCAATATTTTCTCAGCGAAATGATTATCTCATTGTGTCCGTCAAGTGTGGATGTTCTGTCTATAACATCCAAATATTGGGACACATTATGTAGGATAATTACTGATGGCTGTCTAATACTCGGTAATGATTTCTCCCTAAACTATTTTGTGTAAATTTCTCTCCCCATTTCTGGATTCATGTTATCGTAACAATCTGCAGATTTGGACTTACTTCGAAAAATTTGCTATGCACCTTTCTACTGAACCACTCATTATACCAACGTTTACTTAATACGTCATTTACCTTCGCTAGTGCTAATTTTTTTTGAGGTCGCCATGCTATGTTGGCATTTTTTTAACCTGTTTATTTTCTTATATGCTCTTAAAATGCCTTCATGTTATTCCCCTTTCCGGTTCCTGTATAAACTATACCAACGTCTAATATTTCATTTCGTTTCACTTCCGAGAAAGCTGCTGTCCAAAGTAACGTGTAGTTTAAATTTTCTCAATGCGTATAGTGTGAAAGCGAATTTCGAATTTGGTTCTCGTGATAATGTTGATAATGATATCAAAGACTACAATATTAATCAAAACGAAATCAACCGCTACTGACTTACTACTTTATGGAAAACGTATGATCCATTCTCTGGAAAAAAAGTTTCAGGTTGATTCTATATAACTGAATAGAACTGGCCGATACTTGATGAAAATCCATATTAAAAAAGTTATTTTGTTCTATATTTCTCTAAGGCCTTGGAAGTTAGTTTTAACTAACTGATATCTAATCTCAAAGCCTCATAGAAGGAAATGTTTCACATTGAGTAGAAAGCTACTTTTACAGGAGTTCAGCATGTCAAATATGGCAACTCTGTATCATGACAGATTGAAGTATTATCGTTTCTTAAGGACTTTTCAAGGACCTCACAAGGGTACGCTGTTGCCTTAATTTATTTATCAATAGTATAGCTACTGTTTTTGTCTATAATTCGTTCCTCATGCTTGTAGATCATCTGAAGATATTGAATAGTTCAAAAAATGCCAGTTGCTAGTAACTGCAATGAGGTATCGCTATCCGGAAAGCCCCTGGCATGGACAAAATTCCAACCCGGACACTGAAAGTTCGACCTAGGAAGGAAAAAGCGGCAATGAGGATCAGCAACACTGCAACACTTTCCGTATTATTATTCAAGGAGGCCACGGTCATCTTATTCCCAAAACCTTAAAAAAGCATCACCATCAACCAATAAGCTTGAAACCATCGCGTCATCCCAAAATGAGTTAAGGACGATATCGAAGAATTGAACATCCTACCGGTTGCGCAGTTTAGATTCAAGTTCTGATAGTGATCGACTATGCGATTGGTACAAATTTTGGGTACAGGAGAATAATGCTAAGAATAATCGACCCTTTTCTAGCTGATTGACGATACTGATGCAAATTAGGACAAGAGCTCCAGGCGACTTCTAGAAACAGGAGTCCCTCAAGGCAAAGTTATTTCTCCACAACTCTTTTCGGTGTTTACGGCAGACGCACCCCAGCCAGAGAACAATGTCAGCAAGTTGACTCTATACGTGGACCACATACCCCACAACTCTTCATGCCACATCCACCAACCACGTGCTAGTCACAGGATACCTGCAACAAACTGCAGACTAGAGGAGTGGGTCAATGTCTGCGAGATTAGCATCAACCCCGATGAAAATCAGGCGAATCAGTTAAGGACGCAACCCTTAGGACACGTCGACTTCATCAAACAGGAGACTCCTTGGACTAACTAACACAACATCAATTCCATCATCGGCAGAAGAAACATGAATCTCCAAATTAAAAATGGGGGTGAATAGAAACCTAAAAGCGCCTAAAATTACGTCATAGTCTGTCAAAATGTTTTTCTCCATGAATAATTTCTACTAGCTTAACGTTAAGCTAGGAGAACTCACAAGATTTCCATTAATTGAAAAGAAAAGAAAAATATTTGGGAAGTAAGTACATAATTTCCATAAAATTTTGACCTGAAAATAAATGGAAAAAAGTACTTTTGCTAACTTAACAGAAGTTTCTCAACCTTTCCTTAATGATCGTTTTATCCGATCTGGCTAAAACGCATAGCGTCCAAAACGCATCAGTTTCTATCACATAGGTTAAACAGCATAGACCAGTCTTATGGTGTCGAAAATATTTGAACAGAAATTTGTAGAAATATCAATATCAACTGGGAGCGGATGGCGCCTCCACGTTGGTAATTTCTTTAAATAATACCAGAATCATTGTGATTTTATTTTCAAAATGCAACTAATGAATTATTTGTGTCGAATTTTCTACCACTAATTTCAAACCGAACAGTCTGCATAATGTGCCAATGCCAGTTTCAATTTCGAGAAAGGCAAATATTTTTTCTTATTTGATCTTCTCCATTAAATCCAAGAACTCAAAAATATTATCAAATATCATAATTAGATGGGGGATCTTTTACATCATCCACGACATTTTGCTTTTTTTTTCAAAGGTTTATTCATTCAAATTTATGTATGGTACTAGGTACTGAAAAGACATAACTTTTCTCTGCAATATCTCTCCTTGACAGCCGAAAGACTAATTTCGTTTATTTCAGAGTTCTGGTATACAGGATGGATATTTTCATAAAAAATAACTACAATGAAAACTCATTAGAGATCCTTCATAGATATGTTTTCATCTAGAAACCAGAAGAATGTACCCATCTGAAACGACAAAGAACTTCCTCAATTGATACTTAACTGCACAAAAATCGCTTTTTTTTCCTGAATTGAACTAGATTCGGGTTCACAGAAGAAAACATACTTAGTTTTTAACTTCTCATCAGCAGTACTTAGGTATTTTGAATAATTGAAACTCAAATACTTACTTGGACTCGAATACCTATTTGACACTATTGGATAGGTATTTCAAAAATAACTGGCATTTGCATGACAGAATGATTCAAACCACTTTAAAATTAATTATATTTTGATTCCAGCCAATTGGAGATTGGAAAGTTTTCTTGTGTTTCTTTTAGAGGATGTAGCTTTTTATGATGTTTCAATATTGAGTATTAATGTTTGGTTGATAAACAGAGAAAGAAGTGAATCCTATGCGTTCAATATATCATATATCCACAGAAAAAATTGGATGTTCCCAAGGGACTGTTTCTTTTCCTAGCTATTTGAAAGAAGTATGTGTCCATGATCTTTACATTTTCCTATACATTTTTTATGTTGTCTTGGATATTGTCTGTGTCACTGATTTTTTCTCTGCAAGTTTCTCATTCTCACACATTTCTAAAAATTAATTCTTTCATAAAAGAAGTATTTGGTGGATCACACAAAAAATATTTACCCAAATAACTATTGAAAATTACTAACTGAAGATATCAGAAAAGTTTTATCTTTATATTTTGATGTCAAGTTAACACAATATCCAATCCCCAAAGAGAAAAAATACATAAGTGCACTTAGGTAGGTAATAACAGTAGTAACTTAGGAACTTTGGAAAACAAACCAGACTTTACAAAGAACAAGTAAACAGTATTCATTATTCAGAATTCATTCATTCCTTTCTTTTTACCTTCCATTAATACACCTTCCTTAGATAAAATACTTTTTTATATATAAAAACACTGCCAACAATGAAACTGATCGAAAATTGTAATTAATATCAGACAAATCACCCAGTCCTCAAAAAAATATAAATTTTAAGTCAGAATTACCTTGAAAATAGTTAATAATCCAAATGAACCAAAGAATTAAAACATACACCCACTCACTTACTGATCTCAAACGAAACTGAAGAAATTCTTGTAAATGTTTCAAGATGGCGCATGCCTCAAATTAGTTATGCAACTAACCATACGGTAATCTGTTTGGTGAGTAGGCAGGTGAATACATACACAGATAACACCGGCTGAGCAGGATCCACGGTATGCGACACATGTCAAATAAAATTCTTTTGCTATTTCCAGTTTTCACTCTAATATATTGTTTAAAATCAATTGGAAACAGTAAACATCCTTCTTCAGAAATATGAAGAATAATAGTCAATTCTAGTTGATGATACAAACATAATTTCTCTATTTTTCGGTATAGGTACACAGAATGTTAAGGAAAAAATGTTTCAAAGAAAATATGGTACCTCGAAAGAGAAGATTTGTTTGCAGATGAAAAACATACTTCTCAGTTTTGTGAAATAACTACCTCTTTAGAAAGAATATGTCATTAAACAACGATGACGGATTTCGACCAAAGAAGTCAATAGAAACAGTCTCATGTCAGTTGATTAAAATATATCTGTCTGTTCTATTTAAAATCTGTGTTTCCGTTAATCAGCTGTCGCCCCCATACAAACGACAACTCTCAGAAGTTGAGAAAGTGCGAGCTAAGGACTAACGAGGTCTTACCTTTTAACGTGTGAAATTGATCGTGGTCATTGTTTTTTGGTTTATCAAAGGCCAGTTTCGGTTGAGTTTATGACTGCCAAATAAAAAAAATATGGATCTAATAATTCAAAATAATAGGTGAAGTCTTTTATGGAAAATAGAATCATCTTGATATAATAATATATCCTTTCCGATTCATTCTTGTTGAGGCTAGGTGTTCCCCATGGATCGGTACTTGTACTGTTGCTTTTTGTCATTTGTTAATGACTTGGCTAACCACTTCACTGATGGAAACATAATTATGTTAGCCTACGATACAGCAATGTCAGTATCCGACAAAGACACAGAGGAAGTGGTTGGTAAAGTAAAATCTCTCATTGAAGAGTTTAAAACGTGGTGCCAGAGAAATTAACTTATTCCAAACACATCCAAATCTGCTTCAGTGAAATATATAACAGATGATGGCATCAAGTTGACTGGCATTGTTTGGTCTCATCTTCATCACGAATTATCAGAAGAGCTGCAAGCGATCATTTATTAATGAAAAAATATTGCCTGCAGCTTCCAAATATATATAATGAAATGTATAAAGTTTGCTGGAACGAATTTACAAACTATTAGAAAAATTCTGCACAGAATATTTGCCACATCAATCCCCTACAACTATCAAAGCATATGAAAAATTCTATCAACTTAAGTAACAAATTATCAGGCTTCCTCAAAGATATCAGGTTAGGTTAGGTGTTATGTTTTTTATTGCGTTAACCACTCTGCTACCAAATTATGTTATTGAAACTAAAGTCTGAACCGCTTAAGTTGTTCTACTAAGAAACTGGGCTGCTTATAGATTCTAAAACTGTTATTTCGTGAATGTTGTACAATTCGAAATTAATGGAGTTCGGATATATACTCTTTCTGCCAACGGTTCCAAAAATGTTGATGACACTAATGGTGAAACTGAAGGATTCACTGGAGCACGAGTATTTGGAGTTGTTAAAACTATCCTAGCATGATTAGATTCATAGTATAGTAGTAGTATAATATATGAACTTCATTATCATGTTGATTTTTGTGATCAGGATATCCACACCCAAGGATTTCAATTGTAGATTTTATGTTTTGGATCAGTGATTTCAACCTTGTTTGTGATCAAGTTATAGCGAGAGAACATTACCGAAGAAAGATGATTTTTTTGAATCGATATCCACTACCTTGCTCGTCCAACAAAATTAATTCACTTCACATTCTGAAATGGATTGAAAATTAACTAGCTTGCACAGTACAATTTGTAAAATATGATTACTCAGTATCTCAGTCTCATCGGGTGTACCACAGGGTTCTCATTTAGGGCCATTGCTTTTCAACCTATTTGTAAATGACTTGAAAGATGTTATTTTTTATAGTGAATTTCTTTTATTTGCTGATGCCCTGAAGATGTTCAAAGTTATTCATGACTCAAAATTATTACAGTACGATTTATCTAACTTTGTTCGCTGGTGTGATATAAATCTGCTGCAATTAAATATAGACAAATGTCAAAAATTTACTTTTTTCTGAAACAAAAATCCCGTTAACTGGCCATATAAAATCAGTCGATCAGAACTGAAAACAACAAACACAGAGATTTAGGAATCACTCTCGAACCAAAAATGTCATTTAAGCCCCATATTGCAAATATTACTTCTAAAGCGCTAAAAATGTTAGGTTTCATTCTTAGATCTGCAAATGAATTATCTCTCACTTCAATAAAAATCATATATTGTTCAATTGCTAGATCAATAATCGAATACAATTAAATAATTTGCTCCCTTTATATCATGTGGATATTGATATGCTTGAAAGTGTTCAAAATAAGTTTTTATGGTACTCTGCATATAAACTGAGATATCATATTGGTGAATATGACTATAAAATTATATTGGACATTTTTAATTTGAATACTCTGGCTCATAGAAGATTAGAAGCAGATCTTACACTAATTCATAAAATAATCAATGGTAGCATCAATTCCCCGGAACTTCTCGAACTTATAACTTTAAATGTGAATCCAAGGAGAACAAGGAATTCGGAAAACTATGGCCGGAATGAATCTGTAGGTAGAATTTTGACACTTGCAAATACATACAATGTAGATTTAGAATTTTTCAATTCTTCTTTGGAAACATTTAAAAAGACTGTGCAAAGATTGTAATTCATTATTTTTACGATTTTTTTAAATTTTATTTTATATATTTTTCCTTAAACCTAGCTTAGATTACTGTTAAATACATATGCGTGAACTTGTTAATTATCTTGCATAAAATAGGCATTGCCGTAAATAAATAAATAAATATTTATAAAATAAATACCACATTGAGTACTGAAAAACAAGATAATAGTGTTTCAATTACTTTTATTTCACTCTCCCAAACCCAATTCTAAATACTCAAAAATTGGGTTATCAATTTATTAGTTTGTCGTCCCCATAAGAACAATAACACTCGAAAGTCCAAATTTATGAGAGCCAATATGAGGTCTTATCTTTTAGTACTATTCTTAGTAGTACGTCCACCACTCCAATGCAGCAACTGAACTCGCATTTACAATGACAATGATTTCATCATGTAATAGGTTGCTTCAACTGCTTTGTCCGTTTTAATGTCATGTATTTTTGTAGCTCCATATCTCAATAAATATTTATTCTACTGTGTCATAGTATAAACTGATCGATAGAGAATTCTATACTCTATACACTAATCCTGTTCATTTCACTCCAAATTTTATTTATTTTTTGTCTTTTTTCAGCTTTTTTGGCAAATTTTTCTCTACGAATTTAAATTGAATCGAAGCTCTGCTAAAGCATCCCAAAAAATTAACCAGTCATTTGGAAACATACTGTTCGACGTTGGTTTGCGAAGATTAGCCCCGAAGTGGTCGAATATCCAGGACGAGGATTTGAGGACCCTGGTGGAGACTGACCCATCACAAACGGTGCGTGGATTGGCGGAAGAATTGGGCATCAGCTGCCATGCGGGTTTTGATGTTGTGAAACGTACTGGAAGGTCAAAATGCTTGGAAAGTGGGTGCCTCACGATTTGAACGATCAACAGAAATTGTCATGTTTAGAGGTCTGTTTCATTTTTTGCATTTGCGCAACCAAAACGATCCTTGTTTGAATCGGAATTGAAAAATGGGTCCTTTACGACAACAGTAAACGTTCAGGATAGTAGTTGGACACCAATGAGCCACCCAGGCAGTTTCCAAAGGCGAAAACCCACCGAAAAACACCATGGTTACTGTACGGTGGTCAGCGGCTGATGTGATAACCCTCTGCAACCGGGCCAAACCAGCGGAGTGAGGAAATCGACGAAATGTACTGAAAATTGCGTCAGCACCAGCCGGTGCTGACGCAATAGAAGAGGTCCGATCCTGCTGCACGACCAAGCCCGTCCGCACGTTTCACAAATCACCGTCCAAAAATTTTACGAATTGAGTGTTGAAGTTTTGTCTCATCCACCATACTCTCGCTAAGTGACTACCATTTAGATAACTTTCTCACCGGTGTAACCTTCGCCAATCAGGACCGGGCAGAAACGGCTTTCTTAGACTTCATCGAATCCCAAACATCCAATTTTTATGCTGACGGAATCAATCGACTTGTGCACTGATTCATATGACGCTTATTTCGATCAAATTGTACTTTAAATTGCAATATCCCAGTTTTCACTGAGATATTACAGTTTGAAGTAGACTCATAAAAACATACCAAACTTTTGAAACAACTTAATAGAACTTACTGAACCGATTTGTATCCATAATTGAATAAAACCATTTTTTGGCTGGCCAAATAAAATCCATTATTTATCAATCTGTTTATTTACCTGGTATAAACAAAACTTCTTTAAGGCACATTTTACAATAATTTTCAGCTACATAATTAGAAGGAGATAGATAATCTAATAAAGACATTACATTCAGAAAAGTGTAGCATTCAAACGTTTTCAAATACTGAAAAAGAGTAAAACAATTAGCAGTGATTAATAAGTCCAATAATATTATATTTTTAAAGAGGTAAGAAACGTATACCAAATATAATGCTTTTTAGATGAACTAGACCTAAGTTATTGTTTTTGTTCCATAAGATATTGAAGTTGAGAAATGGAATGTTGTCCCACCAGATTTGTCATAACAGTAAATTGTAAATTAAATTCAGGCTGCATTGTTATATTTACTGTAAAAAAGACAATTTTTATAAATTTTTGATTATTTAATATCCCATAAATTGAAAAAATTCAATTGGTCACACGAAAAATTAATGAAAACTCGATAGAAAGTCAGTGAAACAACAAATGTGTATTCCACCTCAATCAACAATATATTAGACAATTGCAAAAAATTTAAATTTCACCTATTTCTCCTTTATATCGATAATATCACCTTATACAATTCACAAATTCACTCAATTCGTTAACAATAAATTGTTTAATATGCTAACAAACAATTCATTTAAATACTATATATATACTGTTTACAAAGAAAAAAACCTTAATTCAAAATAAAATATCTGAAAAACAAAAACAGTAATCAACAAAATATTAAAAACAAATTTATAATAATTTAAAAATCCAAAATCATAAATTATAAAATGAAAAATTATAGGAATATTATTTTGATACAAGGCCATTCAGTGATGAAACTAACATCCTCAATAAATGTTTTGAGTGCTTAAATAGAATTATTTACATTAAATACATGTTTTGATCTTAATATTACTTCAAACTGAAATGTTCTTTACAGATAGCTGAGGAGAAAGAAGTTTCCTTGTTGGCTGTGGTGACATCTGAAACAAATAAGAAAATCCTAAAAAAAATGTTCTATTCCTACACTAGTGTTTTAATAATTTCCAATTGCAAGTAAGCCTTGGAATTTACCCAATGTTCAAAGTGTGTTCTCAACATGAATATTAATAATTGAATAGACAGTTTGTTTCTAAATATACAGTTTCTAACAAAAAATAAAAACATGGACACCAGAAGTGAAAGCGACTGTGAACTAACCTACTCAGTTTACCTCCAATAGAGATGAGACTTTACTTAGATTTGAATGGCTGGAGATTAAATCCATTTGGAAAAAAGTTTATTCCACATAAACGCAGTTATCCAGATAAAATAGTGCTTAAACAGTGAAGTTCGAGGTGTACTGAGCTGAACCTCAAATCGATGAGCAGCCACAGTCCATCACAGATTTCTGATATGTACCGCTCTTGGTGTAATCAAATGTGCCAAGTCACTTGAACGCTTCCTGTGAAAGTATCTATAACAGAGAGACAAATCTCCAACTTTTCTTCGATGTTCCAGGCTATCAAGGTTGCATGTGATGTTCGCATATCCAATCAGGCAGATGGCTCTTTCCTGGATGGAATCCAGCAACTTCAGGGTATGTTTGGGGACAGAGCTCCATACATGAGAACAATACTCCAAAGAAGGTCTGATCTGAGCTTTATAAACGAATTATCTTCTTGGCATCAGAGAAATAGATTGATTTTAATGACATCAATTTTGGTAATCGTCAAATTTTTTTCAACAAAAAATTTCATCTGATTATTAGCAATATCCAACTCTCTTCAGATACAATTCTTATTAACCAATTTAGATGAGGGTTTAAATTAGAACAGACATATTGAAAATGTCTGTTCAAATCTAAATGTAGCCTATTTTGCTATCAAACAAATGAAGTCAACCTTACAGATGACTTGTTGAGCATCAATTATGCTTTGAAATACTATGATATTAACCTCAATATTATGTTGTAGAGTTGAGCAAAAGAATTCTCAAGAGTTTTTGTTTCCAGAAAAAAAATATTTGTGTGATCTTAGGATTAAGGAGGTCTTACCATTTAACGTGCTACTTTTAGCAAATACTAATGCTGATTTTCAATTTTTGAGAGTTGCCCAACCTATTTTCAAATAGAACAAAATTCTTACTGTCCCTTCTATGTACATTATATGAGTGTAAGCTATGATCCAAATTAGAGTTCTTGCCGAATAAAAGCAAACATTGATTGTTTTGACTTCGATTTTTACTTACAGTTGGAGATGACCTATGTAAAAGCATTTAATTTATCGCTTCATTTATTGATGAGATGTGTATGATGATTTGTTACCTCAAATGATTATAATAGCTTCATGTGAAATTTTGTATCCAGCGGTTGTAAGTCCCCATATCATGAAATATCCATAATGCATTACTAGTGGTTAAAAACATCACATTTTGAAATAAAATAAATTCTAACAAATGTCTAAAATAGTACTTACAAGAATTGAATGTCTCTTCATAGACGTCTCAGTCGTTTTTGTTGGAGTAACCTCCGAATGTCTATGAACAGCTGCAGTGGTGGTATACAAAATATCCACTTTCCCAAACTTATCAACCTTTCTTAACGTAACACTCACATTGTCTTCTACCACTCCTTCCACCCTATGAGAACTCAAAACCGGGGATTTTTCAGTATTAGTCGTCTCTACTTCGCTAGGTGAATTTATGTATATACTCGTTGTATAAAAAGTCTTTTTAGGTTCGGTCGGGGTACAACTATTTGGCAAACTCAAATTCGACTGGTTTCGTGGGCATTTCTCATTTTCCATATTCAACTTTTGTGTGTCTAACGACCTTCTCAAACTATTACTACTACTATGTAAGGTATTTTGGGAATTTCTCAGAGCCACGTTTTCTTCATTTTTGGCAATATCTTCAATTTTTGATTCTTCATGGTTCTGTCTCTCCTCAAAAATATCTTCCTTTTGAGGTAACGTTTTGGTTTCCGCTGAATTGATTATGGTTTTAGGAGGAATGAACCGCGGCATCCGCGAAACCCAATGATCCTGTCCAGAACCTACTGAACTCGTACTTGCCGCACTGCTGCAATTTGAACTCGCGCTCACATACACGCCATTTCTTTTCTGGTAGAATAATATGTAGGCACTGTTGTTGACTAGCAACGAGCTGATATCATTTACTTCTCTACTGAGATTAACAACTTTGGAATCATCATAAAGGTACCACTGATTATCGTAGGGATTCTTGCAAGCGGCTGTGTAATGGCCAGTTTCTAAATCGCAACCGTGATGGTAGCAAACTGCATACAAATCGTACATGTTATCAGCTGATGTCGAATGATTCCTAGACCTCTTCCAAGGCGACCAGCTACTGTTCGTTATATGGTTAGATTCGGTGATGGTATTATTACGATTCAATGTAGCAGCACGTTTATTGGCTAGATGAGGTGACATATCGAAACCATTCACTGGGAATTCCACCATTGTCGTGAGTTTGGTGCTGTTACCTCCTCTGAAACCATGCCTGCAAATTACAAGTCAGTCAGTCAAATTACATTCATTTATTGTCCCTATTACAGGACACAGTATGCAATTTTGGGATGAAAGTCTAAAATATAGGAAATGTATACATATCGTAATTGTAATACATTCATGGAAAATAAAAAAAAGTTCAAGTGTATAGAAAATATACATATATCGTAACCATAATACCTTCATGAAAAAAAAATCATCTGAATATATTTTATGATGTTGAATAAATGTCTACTTTCTCTAGTTGAGATAGTAGACTTGGTGAGTTGACAAGATTGTTTACCAGTTTGTATATGAATTCGCAAGTATAATAAGTTCTCCTGTCTTCAAAAGATAGCCAAGGATAAGTAGGGTCGAGAATCCCGAGTGAAGGTTGCTCTCCAAAATTCTTTAATAAGTCTCTGCTAAGGTAAAGTCGGCCTACAAGAAAGTGGGGATCCTATGCTATAGCTTGTGTAGTTTGGACATGAATCCTTCATCACTGGTAACCAAAGATTAAACAAACGACTGCTACAAACAGATTAAGCAGACATGCTTGATTCAGAATAACAGGAACAAATAAAACTACACCAACAGCTGCATTAGCGACTCTCTTGAATCTTCCTACTTTATATCTTGTAATAAATGAAGAGGCGTAAGTGGGCCAATTCAGACTAGTAAATTCACCAAGTTATAAATCGAGGAAAACAGAAATTTCAAAGTATGTGGAGAAACATACCACAAACATGTTCTCGGATATTTCGCGGTTAAAGTCTAAAACTGAAAAAAGAGGGGAATGGATAGTCATCCCGAGAATATTCTCAACAGAAATATATGGTTTACAGATGAGTCAGAAGCAGAACATGAGACGGAAACTGAAATTTACTGTGTGGAGAGAAATTTACATTTTAGTAACCCTTAATAAATACACATCAGTATTTCAGTATGCTATTAACAATAAGTTGTGGCCACAGCGAAATGAGCAGACTAATATTTTCGCAGAAAGCTAGGCTGCACTTGGTGCATTTATGAACCCAAAAGTGATATCGAGACTGGTCTGTGATTATCAAGAAGAACTCAATTGGCATACAGGAATCGATTGACTATACAGGGCGGCCCACCACATTCGCCTCGGTATTTCTACGAGAAATGAAGAGAGTTAGAAATGAGGAGCATAATCCAAAATTATTTTGAAATATATAGGGCAACTCCCAAAAAAGTTACATACTAAAGTTATATTTTTTCTTATGGAACACTATATTTTTTTATATCTTTAGATACTATAGACAAAATAAAGGTGAGTTACTATTATATTTCTCATACTCAAAACTGACCGTTTATGGCGAAAAAAATTGCTCAAAAATTGGACACACATTTGATTAAATAACTTCTCAAAGTTGAATGGAACACCCCGTATTTAGTGGCGTAATTTGACGCAGAAGTAGATTCCCTTCAAAACTATATTATGGTACCCTATACCTATCTCTTCTGCTTTTTACACAAAAGGTGTTTATATATTTTACTTATGAGTAGTTTTTTCATCTTGAAAATGGAACACCCTGTATCGTAATGAAAAGCAAGAAAGCATTTTTGAAGTCATTTTATCGAAAAATTATAAATCTTAAATAGTTTTTTACTTTAATAAATGCTCAATATGGTGTCCATTATTCTCGATGCATAGGCGAACTCTTTCTTGAAGAGAGTGCTGAACTCTGAATAACATATTTTGCTATATGGAATGAAACGCTCTTCTTATTTGTACTTTCATATCCTGAGGTTTCGTTGGCGGTGTATCGTGAACAATACATATGATATATCCCCATAAAAAATAGTCGGGACTTCTAAGGCCTGGAGAACTGGCTGACCAGTTATGTAGACCACCTCGTCCTTACCATCTATTTGGATATTGTCGATCTAACTCGTTCCTAACACGTCTATCAAAGTGTGCAGAAGCACCATTTAGCTGCATCCACATCCGTTGACGAATATTAGGAGGTATACTTTCCAACAGCATAGGCAAATTATCCCTAATAAATCCGAGAAACGTGACGCCGTTTAAATGACCATCAAGAAAGTAAGGACCTACTACTTGCTTTCCAATTATTCCACCCCACACATTAACAGACCATCTGTGCTGATGTTCAAAGGTTATGTCTGTTAACTAATCCGTTGTTATGAAAAGTTGAATCATCTGAAAAAAGCACATAATCAAAAAAAATCTTCATCACCACTTTTCTAAAACCCATAAACAAAAATTCAGTCATCTATCATAATCTTCAAAAAGCTGTTGATGTAG
Source organism: Leptinotarsa decemlineata (assembly GCF_025532065.1). Lineage (NCBI taxonomy): Eukaryota > Metazoa > Arthropoda > Insecta > Coleoptera > Chrysomelidae > Leptinotarsa > Leptinotarsa decemlineata. Next base: position 16,720,467 of record NW_027412668.1, on the reverse strand, counting down.
TTGAATGCGATACGGGTGGAATTTGTAATTTTCAATTATTCTTTGGATACTTTGTCTGCTTATTCCAGTTGTTTCACATATTTTTCGTTGACTTGTGTGAGGGTGTTCAATTAGAGATAACGTCACCAAATATTAATTTTCCTCATTTCCAATAACCAGTTTTTGCCGTTCTTGCATATTATAAGATACACTGCCTGTTCTTCCGAAAAGCTGCAACAACTTTTTCAATGAACGCTTGTTAGGATGACTCCTGTTAGGGTACCTTTGAGCATATACTCTTGATGCTAATAAACAGTTTTCTTCACACTCACCGATAATCAAAATCATATCAATTCGTTTTTCCTAGGGATAAGTTCTCATTTTACAATATTTCAAAATGACAATAATTTTAAACTATTAAAATAATGATAATGGTTTGATTAACAAGTTGTGTCTTTGTCAAATACTTTTTATATCATAAAAATAATTAACGTCATCTAGGCCAGAGCCTAGGAAAAAATAGTAGAATAGGTTCAATAAAAAATCGTAAATGTATGTTTTTATTGGCCCCATATTGTAATTTTGGTATTTATTTCACTATGAAGTCTAATATATTTGCTAAGAAACAAGCGAATTCATTTTGCCTCAATAATTGAGACACATGCATCTTCTTATTTTAAAGAATGCTTTTTAATATTTCAGAAATCGCAATAAATGTGAGTTTTTACCTTTGTCTGCATTTTACTTTAGATACACCTTATTTTCAAAAATTTAAACTCGTTCTAGCGAATCTACGTATTCTTTAATAACAAGTTTTTTAAAACGCTTTTTAAGCTTTTCATTATAATACAGCATGTTTCATTTTAAAGATAAAAAAATTACTCATAAGTAAAATATAAAAACGCTTTTTGTGTAAAAAACAGAAGAGAGGTATAGGGAAACCTAATATAGTTTTGAAGGGAATCTACTTCTGCGTCAAATTACGCCACTAAATATGGGGTATTGCAATGATATTGCATTAAAAATTTCATGCGATACTCAACTTTAACCTTTGAGCTAAGCAGTACATTTAATCACGAACAGCTCCTTACACGTTACAGGGTGAAAGCAATTTTTAAATTATGGTCTGTATTATTAAATTTCTCAAAATTTCTCAGAAACAGTCAGTTTTAAGTATGGGAAATATAATAGTAACTCACCTTTATTTTGTCTATAGTATCTAAAAATATAAAAAATATAGGATGTTCCATAAGAAAAAATATTACTTTGGTATGTAACTTTTCTGGGAATTGCCCTATATATTTCAAAATAATATGCTCCTCATGGACCCACATATGACTATGCTAAAAGTTTCTCCCTAACTCTCTTCATTTCTTGTAGAAATACCGAGGCGAATGTGGTGGGCCACCCTGCATACTGGGTGCCAGGACACTTAGGAATCATAGGCAAAAAAAAGTTGACGAGTGTGAAAAACTTAGAAATTAACTTTGGTATATATACCTTGAATCAGCTGTGGGAGAAGGAACTAGATAGGGACGCGAGCCTATAACAAACATAAATAGCATTGAGAAAACATACTCGGAAAGACACTCAAAAAAACCTTTGTGAAGGGACTCAAAAAAAAAAGAACTCATGAACTGCTCCAACAAAGCAGGGATCCACTCAGAATAATTATAGGACTACCTACTGGACACTGCCTGTTGAGAGGACATCTCAAGCAAATAGAATGGGGTAACAGAGATCTTACCTGCAGACAAGGCAACAAAGGGACAGCAACAGTTCGTCATGTTTCATGCGAATGTGAGGCACTATATAGTTCACAGAAGGTAATCAATCATTTCCACCTTTGAAATAACTCTTACATGTTTGATATTGTTTTGAAATATTGTATCTCTATTTTTGACAAACAGCAAACATCTTAGTATCAAAATTATTTTTTCACATGACAATGGAAACTATGGAAAGCTGATTTTAAAAACAAATTAAGCACACAGAAAGAAAAATTGGACCTGATATCAATAATCACTAGTGATTAACTGAAAATCATTGGCACAATGTATTTTTTTTTCAAGACAATGACTAAAAGTGATCATGTAAATCACTTTTCGTGATTGAATAATCAACGTAATAATTATTATGATGGTACCTGATCCGTTATGGTAATGTATTTTCATCATTAATTTTATGTAAAATTCACTGTCACTTGGTAAAATTTCTTTATAACGAGGAAAATATGTATTGTGCTAATGAACATAGGTTGATCAATATTATGTACCTTTAATCATCAAGGGTATCGTTTAATGCTCAATGGGTGATTGTAATAAGGTTATGTTACTCATCCTATTTCAGTTGAATCATTATTACTAGGCTTAGAATCATTAGCCAAAACGTTCTTTCATCAATATTATTACCAAGGACATTGATATAAGGCTATCAAAATAAGTTAATGTATTTATTCATGCGGCCAATCATTAATGCCTTGTTGCAATACCCTTGCGGCTTTTTCGCCCCCCACCTACAACGCAGGTCTACGACAGTTAAGAATTTGCCTCCGATTCCCGATTTTAGTAATTCAGTGTTTAAAAAGTGCATATTTTTACATTATTGTGAGGAGTTGAGTTAATATATCTGTTGGTAAGTTATCATTTTCAATTTATATTATATAGTTTGTGAAATCGCGAAAATTATTGAAAAACGTACCTATGTTACTACTGAATAAGGATATCATAGACAAATTTCACGAATTTCAGATGCAAGTTAATGACCTATCCTACTCAGATTCGGCACGTGGCGGTTTTATACACAAGGGCGTATACAAATATTTTGTCGAGGCAAGGTAAGATAAAAAATGTAAAACATATATACGATTTATTACGTTTGTTAGTTATCACATAGATCAACATTATAGAAGTGGGTATCATTTTATTTAATTCTACTGAATTATAATTTCTTGAATCATTAAACATAAAATAATTGAATTAATTTTCAAAACCAATCATAATTGTTTATTTTGGTAGAAAATATTTTTCAACTTTCTGTTCTTCTATGTCTTAAGAGGTTCGGTTAGAGGTAGCTTATTAATAATTTAAAATCATAATTGGAAATATTAAAATGACGGCTCCAATATCTTAGATAATTCCTGTATATATTCATATCGAACTTAGAAAATTCAAAATAACTGGTTCAGTATAAAAAATTTTTCCATTTATGAACTTTAGTAATTTTTTATTTTGGCAAATTTGTTAAGAATCTTTAAGTTAAAAGAATGTCACTGTATTTATTGATTTCTTTTGCATTTTACTAGTAAGTTTTCAGATACACTCTCTATATAGTAAAACATTTGATTCTTTTGACAGATCTATTGATAATATATTCAATAAATCTGAAAATAATGGTAAACAAGTCCAAATTATGTGTATGTTTTCATTTTCTTGCTATTTTTAAAAGAGAAACATCATCAAATTATTGAATATTCCTAAATTTTATGCATTAGTATTGAACTATGTATGCCACTCGAAATATTATAACAAAAACTGACATTATTTCAGATGGAAGAGATGCAGCAGTTTTGTGGGCCCTTCATGGTTTTTTCGTACCCACCAATAAGGTAGTTAAGAAAGACTCTACTGGTAAATCACGAACAACGAAATTCACCATACGTGATTCACAACAATCATTTCTATATGTCGGAAAAACCATTCAAGAAGTGGAGGACTGGATAAAATTCCTGCAATCTAAAAAATCTTCAATTCAGCCTTTCATTTTTGCAATTGGAGAAGATATCACAAAAATAAGTGAAATTTACACATACTTTGATGGAATAAAGTATAAATTTTTTAATATTATGAGGGCAGTGGATATCTGCTTCAAAATAATATATATATTTAATTTAAACTTTCCAGCAGAAAGTATAATGTTGTGGTCATTTATAGAAATTTTTTTTTTATCAAATGAAATCAACAAACACGTATTCTAAAATACATATTTTATGTGAATATCTGAAAAATAATTAAAGCTTACTTTAACAAAGGATGATTTTCATTTTCTCGAGCACATCACATCTTTCATATAAAAAAATATCTTAAGACACTTTCTGTAATAAAGGTGTTACTTTTTCTGTAAATTAGATGCCTATCAAAAAATCTGAGATTCTCAGGATGTATTATAAATGAATAAAAATGAATTATTTATATAAAGTACACAACAAATCTCAGATTACATTTTGTCCTGTAAATTTAAATTCATCCTGAATCGAGCTTTATAGAAAAACGTTTCAAATCCGTCCAAAAAACCAATTTAATGAGAATATGTTTCAAGCCTATTTCGTAGTTGAACAATTTACTTTAAAAAATCTTATGGAAAATCTAATTCAATATTTGAGAGTAATCTAATCTAATTTAATTTTTGCAACTTAGCTAGAAATCACCCTGTACATTTATAATACCATTAATGAATGTCCACGAGCATCATCATAATGTTCTTGAATATTAAATCAATGTTCACTAGTGATCAAAAGTTGGTATTTTTAGTAATAGAATATAGGTTTAAAGTTTTGTAATAAGGAATTATTTTGATGAATCAATGTTCAGAAAACATCAATACTAGTGCCGTCTTGTGTTCGATCAATGTCCCTTGATGATAGAAGAATTATTTCAGACCACGTAACAATGTCTTCAACCATTAAAATTATTCTTTTGAACCTTGGGCCAATGATGATCAGTAAGTTCACAATGAACTCTGTGTCATAAAATAGATGTTTATTTTCTTGCTATAAGGAATTGAATAATTGGTTAATGAACAAAAAGCATTAATATTATGATCAACAGTCAATGTTCAAGAAGATGGTCACAATGAACGTGGTCCTTAAGCTATTTATGCTTTTTATTAAACAATCAACAACTATGCCTTATGCCAATCATTTAGAGCATCGGTTGAAAATTGATGTTCAAATTCATTATTCTAATGTTGTTTTTCATTATAATTAGGTAAGTTTTTCGTTCTGTGCAGGTGCTGAATGAAATAAGAAGTACTCACTGTCGAAACCGTTTCAAATGTACAATAAGAATATCTGGAAGAGACCACACATCCAAAGTTTTCACCACAGGTTGATACTGCTGGCAGTGTGGACATCTCCACGCATCTGTCAAAGTTTCAGCCTCCGTATAATCCCTTAAACATTCTTCGAGAGTTAACGGGGCTCCCCCTATAAAAAATGTGCATTTATCATAGACCCACAATTATACTCACAGCAAAATAATAATATTTTTGATCCTCAAACGGAGCAACAAATGTCATCGGCTTTAGTTATATTTACCATGCATCGCTTGTGCTCGAAGCATTTTGACACTTGAATGTTCCTCTACCATATCAATATCTTCAGCAATCATGGCTAACTTAGACTCTACTTTCCATTCTAGAACAAGTTTCACATGTTGTGGACCACCGTCTTCGCTACATAAAGCTAAGGCCTGATCAATAGCTTCCATGAATAATGGATGTTCCAAGTCAGGTTCCAAATAGCAAGGAGGTTCATTGTCATTACAGGCCGGATCAGAAATTCTTATTTTGAAAATCTAAAATATGAACACCAAATACAATACGACTAATTTCTTGAAATATACCTTTCAAATGAAGTATTTTCAATTTTAAACTTATTCTTAAAGCTTTACAAAAAGTGTTACATAAAATGTTTGACACATTGAAACATTTGCAAGGATGAAAAATAAATATATTGAGGCTCATAACAGTAGAGCACCCTGAGTATGAGGCACACCAAAATAAGTATCATAAAAAGATTTTTAGTGCAGTACTGATTAAAATAATCTATCAATTGTATATTGTAATTTACTATATTTACAACAATAAAACTAATACCGTTTATTGTATGATTTTCACTTTAAAGGGTTTTACAGTGCGACACGTGTTCCGCTATACGATAGCTTCCTCAAGCGTAAACTAATATTTACTTCTAAATTACAACTATTTTTACTCTAACATATTATCTACTTGTATTCCTACTTTTTAATGAATGAATCTACCTGAAAAGGTCAGGTATGAATTCATTAAATATATGAATACATTTTTCGAAAGTACTGTAAATATACTTAACTATTTTTACCTGGAAATAAACAGATTCAATAATGGCGAATTATTCAATTCAGTTTGATCGTACATAAGATATTAAGAGTGTTTGAATTTTGTTTATTTCCATACTCTCCAGCAGGTTAAGATTCAAGCCTTTCTTCTGGACATGGAAGGGCTTGAATTCATGATTGAACTCATGTCCCTCTGTGATTAAATGAGTGGCATATGTGGAATTTATTTTTCCATTCTGGAAACTATTTTTGTGTTCATTTATGCGGGCTTTGAACGTTCTTCTAGTTTGACCTATACAGTGTGGTCCACTAAGTCTGCAACATATGGGAAACTTTTTTATTATCGATTTCTCAAAAAATTTTATTTTTGACAAAAGTTGCTGCATGTTTCAAAACTATACCAAGTGTACTTGAAATGGCTTTATGACAATCACCATACAGGATAGGCCAAAAAATATAAAAGTTTGTTCAAGAGTAAAGTACCCTTATTTCAAAAAATATAGAAATATGTTGAAGAAAAAAGTTGCTTAGAATCAAAAGTTATGTTCAGATACGAAGTCATGGCCTGCTATTCGAATTTTTTTTTTGTTTGGAAAATTTTGAATTACCCCCGTATGATATATATTTTCAATATTTTGATTTAATGTCTTTGAAGTAGCCACAATCAAATCAGTTTGGAGTATTTTTTATCAAATTAAAGTCTATTTGTAAAATTTACTTGGATTTGTATTTTTTTAGGTGACCGTCAACTTCATGTTTGTTGCAACGATATTTAACAAAACTAAGGAATAAAACAAATACTCTTTTTAACGAGGCAAATACTTCACTAACTAAATGTTCATATGAATAAACTGTCAATAAAAGTATAAAATTTCTTTCATTCTGACAATAATGCCTCAACTAGAACAGGTATTAAAAAACAATCCAAAATCTATCGCGGATAGCCATGAACAAAAAACACATATGCCCTAAAACAATACTGTAGTTTGTTTCTTGGTGTGGCTTCTTAAAACTTGCCTGTGAAACGTTTTCATATTTGTCCTTAATTAAAAATGCCTCACCCAGTATTATTAACGTTAACTGAAAAGGCAGAATTACCTAGTTTCAATCTGTGGTGATGGTTATAAAACAATGCACGAAGCTGCAAATATTTTCAACGAGCGGCATCCAGACAAACAAATTTGCCATTCAAGTGTAAGTAGAATTTTAAAGAATTTCAAACAGACCGGCTCACTTGAATATAAACATAATACGGAGCGTCCGAAACCTGTATGTACAGAAGAAAACCAGCTTGACATACTTCAAGCATTAGTAGAAAATCCTAAAAGATCCACCGAAGAAATTAGTGATTATACGGGCAAAAAAAAAACCTATGTGAAGCGTATTCTCAAGAAACAAAAGTACTATGCTTACAAATCTACATTCATTTGTACATTTCAAGAAAGAGACTCTGATTTGAGATATGATTTTTCCATGTGGAGTGCAATAGAAGAACAACGAGATTTTCATCAATGTATTCTGTTTGGAGATGAATCTACTTTTACAACAAATGGGGTTCTATCATCACAAAATTGCAGATGGTGGTCAGATGTCAACCCAAATTTTAATATTGACAACAAAAATCAATACTATCAGGAAACAAACGTTTGGTGTGGTATATTAAATGATAAATTACTATGTCCGTTTTTTTTCGCGAGAATTTGAATGGTGACAGATACTTGAACTTTTTGGAAACTGAAATAGGAGAGTTTTTGGATGATATGGTATTAGAAGAACGGCAAAAGTTATGGTTCCAACATGACGATGTCCTGCCCATTCTACTAGAAATGTTTCTCAGTGGCTGAATAGGACATTTCGTAATAAATGGTTAGGACGAAATACCGATCCTCGATGGCCTCCTCGTTCTCCAGACCTTACACCTCTAGATTATTTCTTATGGGGATACTTAAACCAAAAAGTCTACAGATATCGCCCCTTTAATAATGTTGATGAGCATGAAATTTCAATACGAGTTCATTGCAGAAATATTCCCGCTAATGTGTTGCGATCTACTTTAAACGAATTTTATGAGCGAACAATTAGATGCATCGAAAAAGAAGGTGGACATACAGAGACGCTTCGATAATTTTTATTGTTAGCACCTGTTGAGTTGTTAAGTTACCTACTGCATTTTTCTGTACTATCGCTTATTGGTTCTTTTTTGTTCCTGGCTTTCCGCGATAGATTTTGACAGTTTATTCATATGAACATTATACTCAGTAAAGTATTTGCCTCGTTAAAAAGAGTATTTGTTTTATTTTAGAGTTCTGTTAAATATCGTTGCAACAAAAATGAAGTTAACGGTCACCTAAAAAAATACAAATCCAAGTAAATTTTACAAATACACTTTAATTTGATAAAAAATACTATTTGATTGTAGCTACTTCAAATACATATTAAATCAAAATAGTTAAAATATGTATCATACGGGGGTAATTCAAAATTTTCCAAAAGAAAAAAAAAAATCGAATAGCAGGTCACGACTTCGTATCTGAACATAACTTTTAATTCTAAGCAACTTTTCTCTTCAACATATTTCTATATTTTTTGAAATAAGGGTACTTTACTCTTGAACGAACTTTATATTTTTTGGCCTATCCTGTATGGTGTTTGTCATAAAGCCATTTCAGGTACACTTGGTATAGTTTTGGAACATGCAGCAACTTTTGTCAAGAATAAAATTTTCTGAGAAATCGATAATAAAAAAGTTTCCCATTTGTTGCACACTTAGTGGACCACACTGTATAAAACATCGGACATGACCCATATGATAATTTTTACACTCCCGATTTTTCTGAAACTGAACTTTTATCTTTGTTATTCTTAATATCCATGCACAAGTTGTTGTTGGTTTTGAAAGCAATATTCACACCTTTGTTGTGCAGGAAATTTGAAATATTCGTAGTGGGTTGGCCTAAGTAGGTTAAGATTGTATTAACTTTTATCCTCATCTCTTCGAATTGGGTAAACTTCCTTCAAAGCTTGGCGGTATCGCTTTTTTGATAATAGAGAATGTATTAGACTGCTATCGTAATCATTGTTGACGGCTATTTGTTTTATTATGTTCTTATATTCTTTATGTTATGTTCTTATGTTCTTATATTCTTTATTGAAATTCGTATCTGGCAAGGGAACATTTATCAGTCTGTGGATTATAATGTTTAATGCTGCTACTTTGTGCTGATACGGATGGGTGGATGAATTATGATAATCATGTTTACTGTTAACTTTCGTAATTGTCAAGTCCAAAAAATTTATGGAGTCGTCCTTTTCCATCTCCATGGTGAATGTGATAGAAGGGTGGAGAGAATTGATGAAATTCAAGACTCAGTCGATTGTCTGTTCGTTCCTGTGAAACATGTCAGGATATCACCCATATATCTATACCAATACACAAAACTTCTTACCAGTGGGTTACTGTGGTGTATTTTTCTCTCCAAATCGTTCATGAAAATCTCTGCCAGAATGGGACTAAGTGGGTTTCCCATTATGAGACCTTTGCAGGATGAGTACAAAATTTGATTGAGAGATTTTCATGGACGATTTGGAGAGAAAAATACACAGTAACCCACCGGTGAGAAGTTTCGTGTATTGGTATAAATATGTGGATGATATCCTGGCATGTTTCACAGGAATGAACAGTTGACTAAGTTTTTGAATTTCATCAATTCTTTCCACCTTTCTATCACATTCACCATGGAGATGGAAAAAGACGACTCTATAAATATAAATTTTTTGGACTTGACAATAACAAAAGTTAACAACAAACATGATTTTTAAATTTAATGTAAACCACCACATACAAATATTATCATTCATAATTCGTCCACCCACCCGTATCAGCACAAATTAGCCGCTTTCAACAATATGATCCACAGACCGATGAATTTCAATAAAGAACAGAACATAATAAAACAAATAGCCGTCAATAATGATTACGGTGGCAGTCTGATACATCCTTTATTATCAAAAAAGTTTTACAGCTAAACTTTGAAGGAAGTTTACCCAATTCGAAGAAAAGTGGATAAAAGTTATAGAACCTTAACCTACTTAGGCCAACCCACTACAAATATTTCAGATTTTCTGCACAACAAAGGTGTAAATATTGCTTTCAAAACCAACAACAACTTAGGCATACACATTAAAAATAACAAAGAGAAAAGTTCAGCTTCAGAAAAATCGGGAGTGTATAAATTATCATGAGGGTCATGTCTGATGTTTTATATAGGTCAAACTGGAAAAACGTTCAGAGTCCGCATGAAGGCCACCAAAGTATTTTCCAGAATGAAAAAATAAATTCCACATATGTCACCCATTTAATCACAGAGAAACATGAGTTCAACCATGAATTCAAGCCCCTACATTTCCAGAAAAAAGGTTTGAAACTTAACCTGTTAATACCTCTCAATATCTTATGAATGATCATAACTGAAATGAATAATTCGCCATTATTGAATCTGTTTATTTCCAGGTAAAAATAGTTAAGAATATTTACAGTACTTTGGAAAAATTTATTTATATAGGTAATGAATTCATACCTGACCTATTTCTGTAGAATCATTCATTAGAAAGTAGGCATACAAGTAGGTAATTGTTAGAGAGAATAGTTGTAATCTAGAAATACCATTTAGTTTACGTTTTAAAAAGCTATTGCATAGTGAAACACGTGTCGCGGTTTTTGTAAAACCCTTCAAAGTGAAAATCATACAATAAACTGTATTAATTAGTTTTAATTTGTATTTTCATCAAGTATCGGCCAGTTCTATTCAATTCACACACATTTAAGTGACATTCTACCTACCCCTTGTGGTTGGGATGAAGTTAGTATGTCATCATGTAGAATGGGAGCCATTTCTTTCAATATTAATTTTTGCAAATCTTCGTAAGAAGTTTCTCGGGGAACCTGCATTGTATATGGGCTTCCTGAAATTAAAAATGCAATCAACATTTAGGAAATATGATCTACTTTTCTCTCTTCACTACTTAAGACATTTGTATTCAATAATAAAATTCTATTTATCAAATGCCTGTATTGAAATGACGAAAATAAATAAAAAAGGGTTTATTGTCTAGCAGGAGTAATCCCAATTACAAGACAAATATAATTAAGTTTACAGCTATGACTTAAGTATGAGTACAATGGAATATAAGGAAAAGCATATAAAATCGGCAGAGTAATTATACAAACAGTGATACATTCATATAATAAAAAAATGGGGGAAAGGGGAAAATGAATAAAATCCAAGTGATGCAATTTAGTATAACAATAAAGTGTTACTTGAATGAATACAATCCAAAAAGGATGGTGCCAAACCCATGTTGGACTACATAAGCATAGCAGCAAATACCTTGTTTTAGAAAGCCTTATCAAGATTAGCAAAAGATAGTTTCACTATAGAAGCCTAACACTCACTTTATGAAATTGATCCAATTTACCCTGTACATCGTGTGACTGCTTTAGCTTTGCCCAAATATTGTGGGCATGACTTGATTATTATAAGACTAACTTTTACCTGCGGCTTCGCTCTCATTTATGCCATTAAATAAGTGTCAGTACAATAGAAATGAATCAATATGAGAACTATATTTTAATGCTTGGCTGGGATTATCAATTTTTAAAAATTATTACATATGATGAAGTTTCGAAAATTTAAAATATGCTTTATTGAATTGCAACAACAAAAGTTGAAATATATTTCACTGTAACAAAAATGAATAATTTTGGTTGGAACTTCATTACTGGAATGCTACATGACGTTAAAGTACCTACATTTTGAGATTTTTTTGACAAACAATTTTTTATCTCACATAAAAAATTTTTTTTTAATAAAAAGTATCCTATGTTACTTCTAATACCTCCAAGAACATGTGTACACTTTCTCATTAGTGCACTCGCCTAAGCAATTGATATAATTGAATACAATTGTCCTCCACTGATTGAATTAAAGATTCTATTTTGATTATTGTATAAGACTGTACAATAATTCACAGAAAATGTTAAAGAATTCAATAAGAACAGTGACTCCTTCCGGCAAATCATTAAACATTCATCAATAGGCATAGTTTGCACGAATTTTACAATGATCGATTCTGAATTGAAATGAACTAACTGTATGCTATTTTTGTGAGTTTATGTTCATAGGTGTCTATTTTTATTTTATATAATTTGTAATTTCTTTTGATGTTCCTGTTAATTTCATAAGTATTCAAGTAGCAGATTAATTCAATAAAGATTTGATTGTTAGACAAAGTATATTTATTATTATTATTATTAACCCCCATTTTCTAACCCATCTTCTAAGTTATTTGGAAATTCAGAGTTGATAAAAATTCAACAAAATATTTTACATCTTTCAACTTCTATATTTTTTCAGACTATTTAAAGATGAATCAAGGTTAGAAATCTACTGATAGACCTATCAGAGGTGGCAAGATTCAAAATACACGTCTAAAAGATATCCTAACCAACTCATTAAGTTAAAAATTAATAAATGGCAAAAATTGAAAGAATACTAATTTGTAAAGAAAATAAATGATTGTGACATTGAATGTAAATGAATTGATAAGTGAAAAGTTTCATTGCTTTTCGAGGTTTAACAGAATTTTGTTTGAAAACACAGAACTAATTGTCCCCAACCAGGGATACCATAGCCGACTGGTACGAGAGGCAATAGAGATCCACAAACACACGGAGAATTTCAACAGAAGAGAAGAAGCGGTGATCCTCAATCAAATATAGAACCCCATTTTAAGGAATTCGAGAATAATGAACAGGAACACAGGCAGCGAGATTGTTAATGTTCTAGGTTCAAGTGCAAGTACGACTACAGGTACAAGAGCAGGTACGAGTACAGGTACAAATACAGGTACAGATACAACGGATTAGGCATAAATACGCTTTACGAAACCTAAAAGGTAGTCATCGGACAGCAAGCCATGATGGTTAAACCTCTGAAGAAGCTAGCCACTCGCGCAAGCGAAACGTCAGGAAGAAATTCCAAAAATTCACGGCTTTCAAACTCTAAAAGCGATGACACTGAAAACCTCAGCCGTGAAAGTCTAAACCATTCTGTTAATAAGTGAAAAACTGAAATGCATCCCATTTCAGAAGAGTAGGTCCTAGATTCAGAAAAAATTATCTCAACATCATTTGAAGTCAATGCCCGAGGAGTTACCAGGTAAAATATAGATACTTTGGTATAATTATAACATTATCAATGTTATAGAATTTTATAGACATATAGACACACCTGAAGAAGTTATTGTATAGCGAAACACGTGTTGCGTTTTTGTATAACTGTTTAGTGAAAGTCTCACAATAAAATGTTTCCTTTAAACAATGGTGAAATAAAGGTTTATACACGTTTGCAGCTTATTATACTTCATTATAAGATGTGTCTGGGATATTTGGGATATTTTCAATGAAAATTTTGCAACAAATTGTTGTATGTAACAATGGATTATTATACACCAGATGGCCATTGTACTGCCCTATATCACAAAATTATAATAATCGTTGGAAAATCGTCAATCCCCTATCAGGTGATATTAAAATCTCTTCTAATAAAATGTTGATAAAAAAATCGTGAAAATACTTATTGTGAGAGCAAATTTATACTGCAAAAGCATTTTACAAGTTCAAGCAAAGTACAAAGATAAACTCTCAATTTAGTTTCACATAATTTATGATTATTATTCACGTGGAAAGAACTTTGAATGAATTCTAAAACAATTTTCATGTATTAATAGTAAATGCCTCTGTATATTATTTAAATGAGTGCCCTAAAACCATACACAACTTTGTACCTTAATCACTTCATAAAACACTTCATTAACAAAAGTTCATCTTCATTTTATATGTATATTCAGTGTTTTTTAACTAAATTATGATTTATTTTATAATTTAGTTGAAAATACTGTACACAAAAATTTACTTCGCAAGTTTTCGTTGGTCAGAGGTTTATCAACCGTTTATTTTCTTATCACATTACTAAATTTTGCTATCTTTTTCATGGATACTGAAATCTAATCGGCAATAATTTTTGTGAGGAATAAAACAAGGAATGGCTTCAATGTAAATGTCTGGGTCATAGAAAAATTCACAGATACATTAAGGCTTATCACATCACAAAATCTTTGATAATGGGTCAAGACACATAAAACGCAAATAAAAATGTTTGTAGTGTCAACAGCATATACTGTCATGATCATCAGACTTCTTGTTCTGGGTAAACACCTAAAGAGCATCATGGATACTCATGGTACCATCAGCTATGTAACGTAACAGAATCAATCCAACTTCAACTAGAAAACTCACAATCCATTGTCTTTGGATTGTGAGTCAGGCATTATAAATACTACTTACGCCAATTCATTGCTACATTTATTACCAACTTCAAAATATCCCTTTCATGTCTCCATTATTTCAAGTCATAATCTGTGAGTGTGCATTCACAATGTAACTGTACTCACCAAACCTCTGACAGTCTTCTTGTTCAACAATAACATTAATCCAGCACAATAAAACATAAGCGCTGGTGGTGTCTTCTTGCAAATCTTTCAGTTGTGCTACTTCTATGCAATAAATAGGATCAATTTCGCTAATAACTCCAACGGGTTGAGCGTCGGTGAAGGTTCGTAGGAATCCGGAATCACCTATTTCAGTTAACAGCATGTTGGCACGTTCTATGGAGGTATCTGATTCGAGAATATCCCGTAGTTCACAGATTGTTGCACCAGATTGAATATTCAGTCCAATCCTGACTTGTCTGGGTTGTTGGGAAGTATATAAAACCTAGAAGGTAAATAAATGGTTTATCAATATATAAAACATTTTTAAAGCAAGTAAATATATTTTTTATCTTTCAGTGTGTTTGAAACTAGATATACTAATATTCACTAACATATACCACAAATACTAACATTTAGAAAATCATATATTTTATATTCAGTTTTGAATTTGTTTCCAAAATTTATCACATGCCGCTCTGATGTCACATGTTACCAAACACTGGCAACCTGATAAAAAGTTATATAAAATGCATGTACAGTAAACATGAAGTAGCTGCATTCAATAGTATGCTTGACTATTGAATATTCCACTGTTTGGAAAGTGATTTCCAGAGAGAGTTTAGTTTCATCAAGCATATCATACTTGTAGGACTGTGTATATGTAATTCAAATATTTATTGTTATCATTATCTCAAGAAACACTAAATATTTATGAATAGGTTTCAAGTAAATAGACTACAACAGATACAAATTTAACAAAATAATGAAATATTGAACAATAAAAAACGAGTAATGAATATGAGCATTCAACATTAAATTGGTTAGTAGGTATTGAAAACTAAAAGATGAAAAATTTTAATTAATTGAATGAATAAATACGAGTAGAATAATCAATATGGGCAAACAGTCAAATGTGAAATTTTCATAATTAATACAAAAACATTTAGATGGTTTTGGCTATGTGAAAATCACATAATCCTGTATTTTTACTTCAATTCATCAAATACTTTTTCAATTGATTTTCAAATTTGAGAGCAGTTTTATATTTTTTCATTTCCCCAGAAATTGTATTATATATTATAATTCCATCCTGATAAATTGATTTCTGTCCAAAATTAAATTTCAAATTACTAACTGATAACAATTTCGTTTGTCTAGTGTTATGACTATGAATATTATTGATTTCAGTTAACTAGTTCAGTGATCCAATAATTTTTCTGAAAAAATGTTGGTTGGGTAACAGGATCAATTTTTTTAAGAAAAAATCAATCCAACCAACCTTTTTCCAGAAAAATAATTGATTTCTATTAAATTTTTTGTTTGTATTGTAACGAATCTGAAGCCGTCACTGACCGATATGGCGGCCAGATAACAAAGACATGACATCACCGCAAAAGGAATGCAGTCGGCAACCGCCGGTAAAATTCTAGTTGAGTATCGAACCGACTACAGATTTCTAGAAAAAAAATATCTGTTTTTCCGTTAATCAGCTGTCGCCACCATACGAACGACAACTCTCAGAAGTTGACGAAAGTTGTGCGAGTAAAGGACTAACGTCATATAGGTAACGAAAGAATCGTTACCTATATAAGCCAGGCTCCCCGACCCAAGCGGTAGTTCAGAGAGTGAATCGAGCATTTAAACAAGTAATTCAAATAGTGGAAATAAATTAAGTGTTAGTTGCCAATGTCGTAAAAAAAATATTTTGTGATTTGTGAAGTATTATTGGAAATAAATTTGTTTTAGACAGTTAATTCATTAATTTGTTATACAGTATAGTGTGTTCAAATCTAATAAATTTATTGGTTTATACAAATTTACTGTTGGTTCTGAGTATGATAATTTATAATTTGTACATTTAATTGTTTCATTTTGTAAAGATTCCAAAGGTTTTATTGTGGATTTATTGGCTGATCCACAAATAGAAATTAAATAATGCAATTGTGAATATATAAGACTAAAATAAATATTTTTTTTTTAATTTAAGAGGACTAAAGTTCCTGATTTTGAATAAAATATCAAAGAGGGGTGCTACTTTTTTTCGAATAATTTCAATATGTTTTTTCCACGACAAATTTTCGTCAATATATAATTCTAGGAATTTAATAGAATTGGTATAGCTTATTGAATTGTTATCAATAATTATAGGATTGGTACTGCTGTTCAATAATCTTTTAGGAATATTCGTATACAAAAGTTTTTGTAAATTTAAAGTTAATTTATTCTCTTGAAGCCAATCTATAATTGTTTTCATGTCATGTTTTATATCATCAGGAATTCTGTCGAAGTTATTTGAATAGTGTATAATCGTTGTATCATCAACAAATAATTTAACTGATCCCTTCAGAGATAAATTTGTTATTGAGTTAATGTATATTAAAAAATTGAGCTATGATTTTATGTATACAGGATAAACAATAGACATTTTACAATTTACAAATTTCACATAATTTTACTTTTCACCTTGAAGGAGAATTCACTTACGGTAACGTATATTGGATGCTTATGGAACTGTGGAAGCTGAACAGAAATACACTGAAAAGGATCGAATGTATTGGACTGAGTCCGACATCGCGAACAACTCAGTGAAGAACGGTACTGTGCTTGGAAAACGCCCTGTATGAACGAGTTATTGCACCTCTTGTAATTCTCCAGTGTTTCGGCGGCTATAACTTCATCAGGTCTTCCGGAAGTCTGAAATAAAAAAAGGGGGGATGTAATTTTACGTTGACAAATTCAATGAATAATTAAAAAAAACTGAATACCAATTTAATGATGTAATCGTAGTTGGTCTGAAACAGCTGTGGTAGGTACTTAAGAATTTATAACAAAGGCAAAATAATTAAGTATATTAATTCGGTGGCTCAGAAATGCGCACGTTCTACCCGTTATCAAAGTTGGGATACTCGAAATTGTCACACCCGACCAAACAGGTCATTTTCCATACATCCCAAATGCGAAAATAGGAGATAATTTTGCAATCCATCCATCCATTAAAAAGCATTTTGTAATAATAAAATGCTATAATCAAATAGCATTTTATTAACAAAAAATTCATTTTTTATGACCAAAATACAAGCACTACAAGAAAATCCTGAAGGCATTCGTAGAGCGGTGCCTGTGCGAAAGTAGTGATTCACATTGGATTTGAATCGCTGGAGATTAAATCCATTTGGAAAAAAGTTTTCAGGTTTATTCCACATAAACGCAGTTCTCCAAATGAAAGAGTTTTCAAACAGTGAAACTTCGGGGTGAACTGAGTTGAAACTCAAAACGATGCGCAGCCACAGTCCGTCGCGTATTACTGATATGTACTGGTCTTGGTGTAATCAAATGTGCCAAGTCACTTGAACATTTCCTGTGAAAGTATCAATAGAAGAGAGACAAATCTCCAACCTTTCTTCGATGTTCCGGATGGGGTCCGGATACTGTGGTAAAATTTTAACGAGGTCCAGAAAAAACAACGGTTAATAATTAGGTGCTACCTATGTATTATTTTGGTTTCAAATAAAATTCTGAATTTTAAAACACAAGACCTAAAATTAATGTGATAAACTAGATCGACGGTCTTGAGCCAGTTTTTTATAGTTTGGTTCTCGATAGGAACAGCAAATTCAAGTGTGTTTTCTAGGTGGGCGTCCGTTATTCCCGAAAGATATTTCACATACGTATGTTGAGCCAAAGATAGTGGCCAAATTTATAGCTAGTTTCTTGCAATTTTCATGTTTGGCCCAAATTTCTTCAGTGAATACCGTTTTCTACATTTGCAAAAACACATCTTCTAGCAAATCAATTATCTCTATTTGAAGTGATGGCTTTGACAGATTCAACAACTTGGTCGTCCGTTCTGCCGCAACATCAACTGATTCGCATAAACACACATAGGTACTAGGTTAACTAGGCAAATTATTGAAGTAAAATAAGTACTAAGTTGAATTATATGACTTAAAAATATTATTTTAATTCATGAAGGAATAGTATACCTTATCTACGAATTAATTTATACTTGGTATACAACACATTACAATATTTGGCGGTCCGAGCGATTCGATCTTTCGCGATCCGTGGTCCGCCTGTTGCTGACCGTTGTTCCAGACTATCGATGTTGCAAGAGATATTCGCGTCTCCAATCAGGTGGATGGCTCTTTTCTGGATGGAATGGATGGAATCCAGCAGCTTCAGGGTATGCTTAGGGGCGGAGCTCCATACATGAGAACAATACTCCAAAGGAGGTCTGATCTGAGTTTTATAAAGCATCAAAAGTTGCTTGGAACAGCGTTACAAGCTTTTTAGAAGCAGCCTTTGCAATTCCAGCGACATGATTGCGCCAAGACATATTGGTGTCCATTTTAACCCCCAACAAACTTATCGAAGCAAAAGGCGGAATTGTCTGACCTAACATTATTTATATCCGGTTCGGAGACATTTATCTTTTTGCCGTAAACCGATGCTTGGGTTTTTGTGGCATTGAATTGAACCTGGTTACTTTTACCCCAATTCGAAATTACTTAGAATATTTAGAACATACATGTAATAAACTTCTACCTGACATCAAAAACATCACGTTTATTAGCTCCAAGAAAAAAATCAAAAGCGCAATACTCAGTAATTGCCTTTCTGCTTTTTAAAAGCCCGTGAAAATGATTAGGGTTACTTGGCCATTTTTTTCTTCTTTTTTAATACCATATAAATGGTACACATGCATATGAATGATCAGTTTTGTATATTGATGTTCCCATTTTTTTTCCTTGGTCATTATCAGTGTGAAATAAATAATTACTATAATTTTTTCTGTTATGTTGCATTACAATTAGTATTATATGCATTTATATAATTAGACTTAGGAAAATGTATCATTGCATATAATTTACATGGACGGCTCAAAAATAAGGTATTGTTGAAATTTCGCAAGCTACATACATTAGCGATTAGCGATTTATGTTGGTACACTCGTCTCGAACATATGTTCACAGTTTCAGTTGTTTAGCATATTTAGTGCTCAAAACACTTGAAATGTTGACAGTGTCATACGGTGATTGTACTCTGAGTCAAGACAATGCTTACAAGTGGTACAAGCTTCTCACAGAAGGTCGCCCCAACACATCAACAACCGTCAAATCACATTTAGAGAAGTTGCTGAGGATGTCGGCATATTGGGTGGCTCATGCCACGTAATTTTTTCGTAAATTTTGGATATAAAGCGTGTGACAGCAAAGTTCGTTCCAAATTTACTGAATTTTGACCAAAAAAACCCGTCGTATGAGCATCGCTCAGGAGTTAAATGACTTTAACGGCGATCCAGATTTCCTTAAAAGGGCCATAACTGATGACGAATCATGGGTATATGGTTACGACATCAAAACCAAAGTCCAACTGTCCCAATGGAAGAGCCTAGGAGAGTCAAGACCAAAAAAGCATGCCAAGTTCGATCAAATGTCAAGGTTTAGTTCAGCCACCGTATTCACCAGGGTTGACCCCCTTAGACTTTTTCCTGTTCCTCAGATTGAAGAGTGCAATGATAAAAATTTCAAATCGATAGTATTTACCGTTATCAAAATACGCAATTCTCAACCGCGCTTTTGTGACGTCACGAGATATGTGCTATTGTTAATGCAGCGTCTAAACCACGTTTGAACTGTTATAAAACGAAGCGTTCAATAGTTGAGGTTTGAATAAAAATAAGTTCAGTCCTAGACAGTGTTATTGAGGCTGACTCGATTAATTTTCCAATCATTCATGATTATGGAATATTTAAAGAGAGTCCAAAGTTTAGAGACAAGTTTGACGATAAATTATAAATATAAATATTGAGTAACAATATGTATATGACGATTCAGTGATACAAAGTGTACAAAACAAAATTTTATTACTTTTTCTTGATTAAGCAAAACCTTTTTCAAATTCAAAAATCTAGGTTCGCTGCATTATAATTGAATACAACCTGCTTTTAGCCTTATGCACAAAAACATATTCCAATTGAATACACAGTAACGTATCATTTTTCAATTTGCAGGTTGTGCTCCTCGGATCCCGTCGGGCGAGGCAGCAGCATAAACCAATGACCACTCCCCACACAGACAGGAAAGTAGTCATTGGGCTCGAGAATCATATGCTCTAATAAGTAAAGGCAATGAGCCAATAATCAGAACAAACATCTCAACAGAGTTATCTAGATAAAGTCTGCGGAGTTCGAAGAGAAAATTTCCTATTCCATTAGTTTTTCTTTTGTTCTTTTCCTACAACATTCGTCTCACCTGGAGCTGAAAATTCCACGACAAATATCGTCTTAATCGACAAAAGGCAACACCGGTGTCATGTCAATACCGTTGAAGAGAGGTAGGTGGTATTAAAGCACACTTAGGCTGCGAGTACGAAAATGGCGACGGCCGAGCGATGGCGAGGCGACGCGACGGCGGCGATGCATACAACAACATCGACAGTATAGGTGACGTGCACGAAACGAGGAGTGGCGTTTCGTGCCCACGCGAGATACTTCTCCTCATCGCCCCGCTCAGCATTCGCCGTCGCGATTTTCGTGCCCGCAGCCTTAGGACCACGTTATGTCGATGGATACAGGTTGATACCGCCTACTCGTATGTTGGACGTGCCAACAGCAAGTGTATTAGGAACTCAAGCGCCCTGCGGCGGTCCTGCACCTTGTGTCAGATACCTCACAACTACGCTAGACTAAAGACGCCATCCTGGCAGGCCATGGTGAACCCTAATCTAACTTCATTCCATGGTATCCTAAAAATAGCATTTGTCAGGTGCTTTGAAAGCCGATGTCTTCAAGAACACTCCATGCTTCGGATTATCCTTGTATTGCCGCAGGAGTGAAGTAGTCTCTGCGGCTTTTATGTGGGTCATTTGCAGAACGGGTTTCAACTGATAGAGTTGTGATCAACTCGTTCAGTGTCAAAAACTAAACCAAGTTCATCGGCCACTCGGATAGCTGCCTTAATAATGAATCCACCGATTCCTGGTCATGGTAGCAGACCATACACAGAAAAGGAACTGAACTCCTCATGACTTCACAGGATCCATCCAGTACCATTGTGTCATATACGCCCACCATACCATGACCAAACCATGGCCTTCCTGTTGTCGGGATAAGTATAATCGTGAAACGGACAATTTGAGATGGGGGTCTTCAGATCGAGTTAATAGAGCCCCTTCTGAGTCCAATTCATCACTACTCCAAAGGCTTTGTTAACTTTTTCATTATTGGTAACAGTTACAAACAATTTATTCGGTTAATTTCTGTATAAGGTAAAATGCAATATTTTTGCACCTTGTTTATCCCCCATACTTCCAAAGCATAAGGTGAATACAAATACCTGAAAAATAATTGAATTCGAATGTTGACAAGTCTGAAAATAACGAAGATTTCTAGTCGACTCGACATTTCTTATATCTGGTGACGTCACGCCCCCTTTCGTTTAACCGATTCTTTGCGGCTGTTTCGTGATGCATGCCGAATACATTTTTGAAATAAAAAACAGTGAAATTGTCCAATTCTTAAACTTTTTAGTAGATCATCCAATTTGAAGATACCTCAAAACTCTTGTGCGAATTTAGGATATACAAAAACAGGCAGATACCATACCTACCCTTCTACCCCCGTCCCGTCGAATGTTTCATGAATTCTTCAGAATGTGTAAAGTCTGACATATAATTATTATAAATACTTGTTAGTCAAAGATATACCACAACCGTAAGGTTGTGAGGGTAGAGAGGTAGGTCTACTAACGGGGCATAGCCGACTCAGGAAACATATGAGCAACATGGGTCTGACGGAAGAAACCCATTGCAGGTTCTGTCAAGAAGAGTAAGAAAATGCACTGCATGTGCTCTGTGAATGCGAAGCGATAGCAAGGCTGAGACACGCAAGATGCGGAGAAGAGAAACCAGAGGCTGCCGGCTATATGAAGGGGTCAGTGTCAAGGCTATGGAGTCTCATCAAAGAGATCAAGCTAGACAATGAGTTCTAACAACCAAGGAGCTCTAACAACCTAGGAGCATCACAATAGATCTGAAAAGTTCGCAGTGAATCAGGCCATGGGCTAGCTCCCCGACAATCTTATCTAGTCAAAGATATAAAATGTCAGGCGGAAAGTTGAGAGTTGGAGATAGATGTAATGCAATATATTTGCATATTAGAGCATTATTGATAAAATGTTTAACTATAATAATTGATAACTATTAAAACTGACTACAAATGTAAGTCACGGTGGTCTGCAAACTAATACAGGTTGATATTGACTCTAAAATCGTTAAGTAATAGAAACAATCTTGAGTAAGATGTGGACATGACGACAACAAAGAAGATGAAGATATGTTTTAAAAAAAAACTTTGTCCTCAATAAAGTATCAATTTGAACTATTGAATTTCTTGAATAAGTTGGGTTGAAAATACATTTTTTATTTTTGCATAATTAGAACATCTTATAAATCAGAATTACTTGTATCGAACTTGTGATGGAACTGGACGAGACTTGATATAAATCAATTATAACACTATTGAAAAACACTTTATTGGGAAGTTGTCAATTAGTTTACAAAACCGCAACACTTGTTTAAGCGACTTCTTCCCGAGTATTTTGCACTAACCAATAATTTTGGTTACATATGGTTTAATATAATATAGTAATTTGAATCTTAATTATTATTAATAAATGAATTAACTATACAGGGTGTAACTGAATAAGTGTAAAACATTTAAGAAGATGATTCCTCATCGAAAAAAACACAGGATATTTCAAATAAATAAACTTCATTGGAGCATCCCTTGTTAAGATACAGCCTCTTAATGGGGGTACATAAAATTTGTATAACAATTTTTTTCACAAGCACTGAAAAAGTTATAATATTGAAATTAACCTGACGTTATGTACTACCAAAAAAGACACTTAGCCAGTAATTTATTTGGTTTACCCCATGGTTGTAAGGGGTGGAAAACGCAACTCCTAAAATTTATTTCCAATGTAACTTTTTGTTTTATTATTTGTTTACCATTAAAAAAATGCATTTGCGATAGCCTGTTTCATTTTAAATAAAAAATGTCTCTTGGGTTTTTGCCCAAAATAAACCATTTCGCAGCAAAAAATTATTTTACGAACAACTACAGGGATGCATGGTCATAAATGCGAACTGGATTTATTGTTATTTTGTAGTTAGTACCTGCATTAAACGATTAAAGGGTAATAAACAAAACTAATTTATCAATAACAAAATACACAACATGTAGAAATCACAGTAAATGTTCAATAGGTCTACCTTCAGACATTACGCATGCATTTAGACGTCGGCGCATTGAGCCACGTATTCGCTCAAATATTCCTGGAGTCTCTCTGATTACCCTGCACGCATCGATGATGCGGTTTCTTAAGTCCTCTACATCGCGAACAGGAGTACGATAAACCAAATGCTGTAAATGGCCCCAAATAGAGAAATCGAGAGGATTGAGATTCGGGGATCGAGCGGGTCAGTTCGGTGGTCGTCCTCGACCTATCCAATGATTTGCATTTGTTTCAGTTAAATGCTGACGTGCTACTTGACTAAGATGGGCGGGAGCCCCATCATGCATAAAAAACATATCCCTTCTGATGCCCAAAGGAACTTCCTCCAGCAGTACTGGATGCACTTCTCTTAAAAATTGAACGTATGCCTCACCATTTAATCGAGGAGGTAGAAAATGAGGCCCAATTAAATCATCAACAATAACTCCGAGCCACACGCTAAGAGAAAACTGTTCTTGATGGTTAGTTTCGACAATAGCGTGAGAGTTTTCATCAGCCCATATGTGGTAATTATGAAAATTAATAATCTTGACCCGAGAAAAACTACATTCGTCTGTGAATTCTATCGTCTTCAAAAAGTCACAATTGCTTCTAATCATTTCCAGCATCCAATTGGAAAATTCAAGACGGTTCGGAAAGTCTCGTGGTAACAGTGCCTGTACTCGTTGCAAATGGTAAGGCTATAAGAGTTCCTTTAAAATTCGAAATACCGTCATATGATCAACATTTAGCTGGAAAGCAATCTTTCTAGTACTGGTAGTAGTTTGTTCTTCAGTCAAATTAAGTACTGCTTCCTCAAGCTCTGGTGTTCGTACTTCTCGATGGCGAACACAATCCTGCGTTCTTTTGTCGAATGAACCATATTCTCGTAATCGTTGATGAAGTCGAGCAAATACTCTATGTGAAGTAACAAATTAAGAACAGAACAACAACACACAATTAGTATTGATTCAATTTCTAGTATTGATTCACAAACTGACAGCGTCATACCAATTTAATTGTCACTATCGCTAATAGCGATTTACTAGATAGATTAGTTTCGTATTTTCGCATTTATGACGATGTATCTCTACAGTTGTTCGTAAAATAATTTTTGCTGCGAACTGATTTATTTTGGGCAAAAAACCCAAGAGACATTTTTTGTTTAGAATGAAACAGGCTATCGGAAATAAATTTTTAAATGGTAAACAAATAATAAGACAAAAAGTTATATTGGAAATAAATTTTAGGGGTTGCGTTTTCCACCTCTTACAACCATGGGGTGAACCAAATAAATTTCTGGCTAAGTGTCTTTTTGGTAATACAAAACGTCAGGTTAATTTCAATATTGTAACTTTTTTAGTGCTTGTGAAATAAATTGTTATACCCCCTTTAAGGGGCTGTATCTTAACAAGGGATGCTCCAATGAAATTTCTTTATATGAAAGATCTTATCTTTTTTTCGATGAGGAATCACCCCCTTAAATGTTTTATACTTATTTAGTTACACCCTGTATAATGAATTCCTACCATTCTAGGAACAAACTCATTGAAATGGACATATAATAAATACACAACTACCTGTGACCTTGATCAAGATATAGCCTATTTACCAATTGCATCGTTGAAAAACGAATTCAATGAAAGGGAAATATTCAAATCTATTTGGTTATTAGGCAATACTTCCGAATTTTTGAATCTTCTGTGTTTTAAATGCATCAAGTCGTTGTTACGATTGCAGTCGTGCCCTTTATCAAAAGCTGGCTAGCTTCTCATTTAAAAAAATACCTATATGCTCTTTTATTCTTCTGGGAAAAGTTCTGCCAGTTTGCGGTGTAGTTGAGGTATTTATTAGTATGTGTTTTCTTTAAATGAACAGTTATATCAACTTACACAGATAGATGGGAAATATATAAATTAACTTGTGGTTCTTGTGCCGAAATTTATATTGGTCAAACTGGGAAAACTTTCTCGAGGTGATACTAGGTTTATATAACTAGTATCTAACTTCTCAATCAATGAAATAAGGACACTTAAGAAAAAAAAAAACAAACTGAAAAATAGAGAATCGAATAAGATTCCTCCGTACATTGTAAGAAATTATGGAGAGTAGTTGAAAAAAAACTTCTCCCTCATATACAGTGCGGACGTAAGAAGTCCCCCTCCCTTGCCGATAAACGGTACTAGATACCAAGGCCGGAAGAATTTTTCGTGGAAAGTCAACATTTTCGATACATAATGACGTAAAAAACGAATATGTGACAGTTTGTTAGGTCTTTCGTATTCCTATGTCGTTCCATAGGTCTTTCATTCATCAAACCAATACTGGTTTATTTTTACAAATTGGGCCGGTCGTTTTGAGAAACCAGCAGTATATTCCTTTTAGGAATTTGCAAACACTGAATTGCATAATTTCAATAAAAATTTTGTTTGAAACTCGCTACAGTCTTTCCCAAGAAAAATTCCATCCATTAGGACAGAACATTGAAATCAACGACAGTGACTTTGTGTCCTGTTGATATAAGAGAACAGAAACTACACCTTTCATACAAGAGTTTTTGGGCCAAATTGGAGAAATGACCGAATTGCTGAATTTGCAATTCGTTTCGTCAGAAAAATCCAACATGAAGCTGATAGAAAGGATGGAACAGATAATATCATCAAATTTCTCATTGATACTTTCTATTGGCGACAAACGAGTATTTAAAACTGAATTACTAATATTCCACATATTCATTAATTGATAAGAAATTCATAAACTTTTTTTACACTTTGCACTTTGATCATTTCGATTTCTCATTACCGTTTATGATTATTTTATCCAAACATTGGGACAAGTTCTGGCTAGTTGTTTTGATTAATTTATCTCAATAATAAGTAACAGTGTAAACAGTATGAAAAAGATAATACTTCTCAAAAACACTTGAAAAATTATTCAATATTAACGGAAAAACAGATTTTAATATTTAAATTAACAACTCTGCAACTAGTCATTTTTGAAACATCTGATGCTGTTTTTTGACAAGAATGTCACTTTTTGTCTTAAAAACACACGAGACTGAAGTTGGATAATAGTCATATAGTAAATTTTAAGAGAAAAATTTCAAACAATATGAAAAATCAAAAGCTTACGTATATTAACACCTAATTATTCTGGGTTAAATAAGGTGAGGAAACACAATTTTATAAAAGTAAGACCTCAACCTTTTTTCAGACGGCACAAATCTCTAGAAGACCTATGAAAACTTAGAGTTTCAACAAGATACTGTGCCTCCCAATTTGTAAGGCCAGTTCGTAAGTTTCTAAACGCAGTATTTCCATTCAGTTGGATCGGCAGAAGGGACGACAGAATGACCATCCAGATCTTCAGACTTCACTCCCATTGACTTTTTCATGGGGTTACTTGAAGAGTAGAGTTTATAAGACGAGGCTGGACAATGACAAGTTGGAAGTAGGAGTAAGATTTGAGTGACATTTCATCAAAAATAATTCGAATTTCAGTACTGTTCAGTATATTAGCGACACATCGAAAATGTACTGAAGAAACATTGATGTGAATGAAATATGGTTTGTTTTTAAAATGAAATTTTGTTATTTAGTATATCGGAAATGATACGGAAGACAAATTTGAAATTGTTAAATAAGCGCTTCAAATAAATTTACCAATCGACGTGTCCGAGCATTTTTCCGAAAAAACTATTTTTGATATATTGAATTTATTTCAAGTGAGAGAATCGCACAGTATATTATGAACTGACAGATATTTTAAAAACCAGTGACTTCTATGAAAAATCAAAATAGCTTTTTTGTATACAAAATGGAAACGAAAAAGGTTATACATATATTTATTTTACCACAGATAGACAGATAGATAGATCTTCATTTGCTCCAGTTACATATAACGTAGGTACACATATAACCTTCGAGGAGTGTGGAACATGTCAATAATAAATAACAAATAAATAATAAATAAAGGCTTTACATACATAATCAACATTATCACACACATACTTACAAGACAAAAAACAAAATCAGGCATATATAAATAACATTCATAGTTAGGCATACTATCATTTAAAAATTCCTGCATGCTATAACAAGGTTTTTCTATGAGATAGTTCTTCAAATGACATTTCATTGTTGAAACTGAAAGAGATCTTAAAGGAAGTGTAAATTTATTGTGAATGTTTATAACGCTATATTTGACATTTCTTATTTCTAAGACCATTCTTTGTTCTTGTGTTGTATACGTGATCCTTTTCACAGTTAATGAAAAGTTGTGATTTATTTTCTGTTACAAATACTACTGCTTCATATACAGTGCCATCATTTCAAAACTTCCCACCACAAGAACTTCGTTTAGAAGGGAGAATTTGCCGTAGGCAAAAAACACGTCAATTTAGATATCGAGGGGAAAGTGCCAGTGGTATTTTAGGTTTAACCCCGTTACCCCTAGCTACCCCCACTTAATAATTTCAAATGGCACCCCCTATCTTATATCACATCATTTTGAAGATCTCAAAAATCCTCACTCAACCCCGTTTAGAAAACTGAAATTGGTCTCTTTTGTACACAGAGTTTTTTGCTTTAGCTGAAAGTGAGATAAGGGCATACAGTTGCTTCTTGGCGTCAGTTACAATTAAATGGTGAAAACATTTATCAGAATTAGTTATTCCTATTTTTAAACTGTTTGTCAAGTGGTGTCAGTTGCATTGACAGTAATATAAATCGTAATTGTGTACACTTTACAAGAAATAACTGAAATTATTTTTATTTATGGTGCTGAAGATAGGTGTGCTCGTAGGACATCCCAGGTTTTTAATGAAAGGCATGCAGGCCAAAATGTGAGTCACCGATATGTTCTCTGGACCTTATTCAAAAATTTGAAGAGACCGGTTCTGTGTGCAACAAAGTAGTAAAGCAGCCGAGAGTTTTTACGGAAGCCGCACAGATTGAGATTACTACTTCAATTTCTCAAACTCCAAGAGAACCTTGATGAACTTTCAGGAGACTCAATAATTATATTTGGTGATATTAATTTTCCGTATATTAACTGGATGCCCAGTCCATGTAACACCTTTTTCATCCCAACAAATACTGATAATACTAATGCTCCTCTGATTGACCTTCTTTCTTTTGGTGGATTCTCCCAATATAATTATGTGCGAAATATCGATGATAGAACATTAGATTTAGTTTTTTCTGTAAATGTTGAATTAACGGATTTGAAAATGAGTGATATTTCTTTGGTGAGGGCTGATTCTTATCATTCACCTATTGAGTTTTATATATATTACCAAGAAATGTACCCACTTAATACCAAAATTGAAAAAAATTTTAATTATAAGAAAGCAAATTATGATGAGTTGAATAATTACTTTCATAATCGCGACTGGGAACAGCTCTTTACCAACCTCTCGATTGACGAAGCGGTAACAAAGTTCTATGAAGCTCTTGAGGAAGGTACTAGATTGTATGTTCCCGAGGTTACTATTAGGAATACCTGATGCACAAAAAATGGAAGAAGTATGGCTATCAGTATTATTATGAGGAATTTAAAATACTCAGGCGTAGGAGCAAGAATCTAATCTTCAAGAATTACAAAGCATACATTGATAATATTGAAACAGATATCAAAGTCTGCCTGAAGAAATTTTGGAAATACGCGTCAAGTTGTCCAAATGGTGTAGGTATTCCTAATAAATTGAATTTTAATGATACCATTGCAGAGAACGCCAAAGATATTTGTATACTTTTTGCCAACTACTTTCGTTCTGTTTATAGTCCATATCAACAATCTTATAATTTCTCCGCACATCTTAGCAACAACAATTTGATTCATTCTATCCATTTCACTCCTGAATTAGTGCTTGGAAAAATGAACACATTAGACGTCAATAAAGGTGCAGGAATCGACGGCTATCCATCGTATTTTGTTAAAAACTGTGCAGTCAGTTTATGCCTCCCACTCTGTAAACTTTTCAATACATCTATTCAGTCTGGTATCTTCCCAAAGATTTGGAAAACGGCTCTTCTCGTCCCGATTTATAAAAACTCAGACAGTAGAAATCTAGTCAATAACTATCGGGGTATAAGAAGAAAACTCTCTATTTTCAGAAAGGTATTTGAAAGCATAGTTTATGATTCACTATTTAAGAGTTTAAAGACCTCACTCTGTGACATTCAACATGGTTTCTTTGCTAAACGTTCCATCGAAACAAATTTAGTCATTTACACCGAATATATCTCGAGTGCACTGGACAGCCGTGAACAAGTTGATTCACTATATACTGATTTCAGCAAGACTTTTGACAAGGTTGATCATAACATACTCATGTCGAAACTTGCTAGAATTGGTGTACAGGGCGATCTTCTTAGGTGGCTGTCCTCTTATGTATTTAATCGTAGTCAACTTGTTAGCATCAATGGATTCAAGTCGACGCCCTTCGTGGTTACCTCAGGGGTACCTCAAGGCTCACACCTGGGTCCCCTGTTGTTTTTAGTATTCATAAATGACATACAGTCTTGTTTCCTTTATTCTAATATTTTGTTATATGCGGACGACTTGAAAATATTTAAAAAAATTACCTCCATAAGAGACTGTTTAAAAATTCAGGAAGACCTTGCTAGATTTGTAATATATTGTGATATGAATAAGCTGAAACTCAACGTGGAAAAATGTACATGTATTTCGTTTTATAGAAATCATTCACCCATATTGTTTCAGTATTTGTTGAATAGTATTGCATTAAATAGAGTAGAATATATCAAGGACCTTGGAGTATACTTTGACACAAAATTGAATTTCAATCGCCATGTTGAATATGTCATAAATAGAAGCAACAGAACACTGGGTTTTTTCAATAGAATGTGCAGAGACTTCAACAACGAAGCCGCTATTAAAACTATCTATTATGCATTTGTTTATAGCAAGTTGAATTTCGCTAGCATTATATGGAATCCTTGCTATAATACATTCAAATTGCGTTTAGAACGACTGCAAAATAGGTTTGTTAGACATCTTCATTACCGAATCACTAATGTCTATGTAACTCACGGTATTAATCAAATCCGTAACTATTATAACATTCAGCCTCTAGAACAACGGAGAATCACTTCAGATCTAGTGTTTGGCTATAAAATTTTAACGAATCTTATTGACTCGCCTGAGTTGATAGCAATTTTGTCCTTTCATGTACCCCAGAGAAACACAAGGAATAAATATTTATTAGCTACTTCCACATATAACACCAATGTGGGGAAAAATTCTCCAATAAATAGAATTACAGACTCATTCAACAGATACTGTTCCAATTTGGACGTTTTCTCCATGTCCTTACAAATGTATAAAAGTAACATAAGGAAAATATTCAATTTTTAATCATTTATGTTTTAGATTAAGCATTTAGATCATTGTCTTGTTGAACGCCAGTTTTGTTAGCACAATCTGTATTTTAGTGGATACTTGTTTGGGTTCTTTTACCTGTATGTGTCCCGAATTTAGAATAAATAAATAAATAAATAAAGTCGCTAAGTTAGTAAATATTTCAGTTGGTTCTATACACAAAGTTTTAAAACTAAACAAGTTCTTTCCTTACAAAATGAGCATTCTTCAGCAACTCAATGAGGATGACTATGATAGGAGAATTGAATTTTGTGAAATAATGACTGCGAGAATTCAAAATGACCCGAATTTAATAAAAAATATTTGCTTCAGTGATGAATCAAATTTTTTTGTGAATGGCTTTGTAAATGAGCATAACTGTAGATACTGGGATAATGAAAATCCACACTTGTTTCGAGAGGATCATACGCAATATCCACAAAAAATAAACGTCTGGGCTGGAATTCTGTGAAACGAAATAACTGGCCCTATTTTTATTGAAGAAAATTTAACTGGTCAATTGTATAACAACTAATTGGAAAATGTAACCGATCCACTCATAACACAGTCCTTAGAACGCCAAGTTGATGAAGAAGACAACCCGCTCTTGGATGAACAAAATTTACATTTTCAACAGGACGGCGCACCGCCACACTACGCATTGCATGTCCGACAGTGGCTCGATCAACGGTATCCTGACAAATGGATTGGCATAAGAGGCGCTCTGGAATGGCCGGCGAGATCTCAGGATTTAACGCCATTGGATATCTTTCTTTGGGGTTATTGGAAGACAATGGTATACAAAACTCCCCCGCAGGACATTCAGGATCTATGAGACAGGATTACTGACACATGCAGACAAATTAATAACGAAACATTTACAAAAGTCCGACGGGAATTCGAGAATAGATTGTACTTTTGCTTGGCTACCAATGGTGAACATTTTGAATACCTGATAAAGTAAGGTACATTTATTTAATTGCAATAGCTATTATTTTATTTTTTATTATAATTAATTTTCTTTTTGCCCTATTTTACGAGACCGGATCAACCAATTTGTTTTCTAAACGGGGTTGAGTGAGGATTTTTAAGATCTTTAAAATGATGTGTTACAAGATAGAGGGTGCCATTTAAAATTATTAAGTGGGAGTAGCTAGGGGTTAGGGGGTTAAACCTAAAATACCACTGGCACTGGTTTTAAACTTCCCCCTCGATATCTAAATTGACGTGTTTTTTGCCTACGGCAATTTCTCCCTGCTAAACGAAGTACTAGGGGTGGGAAGTTTTGAAATGAAGGCACTGTATATAGAGATTTAAAGTTAAAATTTTGCTTCTAATAAAAGCTTCTTCCTATCATTTTTTTAAAATCTTATAGATATACCTGATACATTTTTTTGTAGTATGAGTATCCTAGAGATATCAACAGAGTTTCCCCAGGATATAATTCCATATTTTAACCTAGACTGAATAAAAGCATGGTGTGCAGAGAGGGCAGCATCGGTTGAGACATGTTCCGACAGTATTCTCAATGCATATAGCAATATTTTTTGATGAATAGTCTATATGATTTTTCCAGTCCACTCTCATATCTATCAATAGTCACATTTGTTGTCTTTGATATGACCAACTGAGAGATATTTTCTTTTACAATTGCCGATACATCATCGGCATATAATACAATAATATAATACAATCTTCATTAATTACATTTGGTATTTCATTTGTGTACAGCATATATAGTAATGGGCCTAGGATGGATCCCTGTGGCACACCTTTTTTTTATTCTGATTTATTTGATTCTGATTTAATTATCCCCGAAATGTCAATCAAATGTTGGGTTCTGTTTGTGAAATAGGATTTGATTAATTCCTTCAGAAGTTTTTTGATAGTTTTTTTTAGCATAAACTTTCAATGATAGTTCCTGAGATTGAATTTTCATATATTAATAGGTATTCAAGAAACACTTTATTCACTATATACTATACAAAAACGCAACACGTGTTTCACTATACAATGTATATATTGAATGTATAGAAACGCCTGAAGAAGCTAATGTATTGCTATTGTATTGCGTTTCTGTGAAACTATGTAGTGAAAATCAAACAAAAAAGGGTTGCTTGAATACGTTATGGATTCCATTACATACCAATATGATTTGAAACCTGAATATTTGAGAATCGATTATATCTACAAAAAAACACAAATGACAAGAGATATTTTATGTAGAGAATTTCATAGTAAACAGAAAATGGAATAACTATTTTATTGTTGGACTATTCCGAGATGTTTTCCAATATAAAATAAAACAGACTGCAATGTAATCACCGACAGACTAACTGAAAAATTCCAAAAACAATAATTACAAGAATATTTTGAGCAGTGAGCTCATGCATCATCATTATTTATTAAAAAGGAGTTTCGATCCAACCGTTTCAGCAAATTCCTGTACCTAATCAGACGATAAGCAATGGTACACATGATACTCATGTTTTTGTTGTTTATCAATCATTGCGTCTTGGATTAGCGGAATTGGATGTGTAATATGAACCTATATGTTCAAATTATCGAATGGAATAACTTGACACTTCTTTCATCATGATAGGAAGTTGCTAATAATTGATAACCATGTTATTGCACCAGGTTTTAAAACTCAATTTAATTTCAATCACAATTATTCTCACAAGAATCATCTCTTTGGAAATATGATAAAACAAGCTGATCCTGAATGAAGCGAACTTATTCCTTACTCGTAGCATTTTTTCTGTTGGGAAATTGTATTTCAATTATAAGGTATATCCAAGACGAGCACATTTCCCAATCACCAGAAATGCAACACTCTTGTCGACGCCCGTTTCACCAAGAAAGTTGGCGTCTTCAAAAATCGAGAAGGGTATTGCATTTCTGGGGATTTGGAAAAGTGCTTGTTTTTGGATTTATTCCACGCTAGAGGTTCCAGTTTCACCTTTTATTAAAAGATATATAATAATTATAAAGTATAAAACTATTTTTTGTAGAAAAATGATCTTCAACTTCATTATTCGAATAAAAAACTTTCAAAAAATGGCCAATTTCTTAACAATAGATGCTCGAAGACGTCTACCGCTTTTTTCAATACATTTTGTGCCCATTGTTGTAGCGCTCGATCATTTTAAACACTACCGTGCCATCTTTTATCCTCTATCGTGAGACGTTCACATCAGCTTGGTGAGATTGTTATACAGGGTGTTCTAACAAAAACTTGATCCCCCCCGTAAATCAGAAACGGACGTGTAATCGAAAATTTCAAAGAACACACGTCAATTTTTATTTCTAGGGGGGACTAATTCTGATATGGAAATCATACCCGAAACTTCACCCTTCTGCGGTCAGCAACTACCCTCCCCATTTTTTTCAATGGCATGGGGGGTCGAGTGATACATCATTTAAAAGGTCATTTGTCCCTCTATTACTTCTGTAGTTTTTTTCGAAATTGGTTCATTCGTTATTGAGAAATTAAATACGTTTTATTTAAGAAAAAACTGAAAATTCGCTGTCGCTCATTTTATTGAGAAAATCAACCAAAGTAATATCAATGGCAACACTATCAACGGACAAAGTGTTCAAAATGACCTCCATCTAAAGCAAATTCAAATCCAAGATAGGGTGGATGTAAACATTGACATGCCCTACGCACGTGATATTGAAAATCCCAGGAATTGGCCAGGGTCGTATTCAGAACCAACATCTTGTTGATCGCAAATGCTATATCATACTTAGGAAAACTTTTTTATATTAACGAGTGAAATGCACAAGTTTTGCAGTTTAACAGGAAAAATGTAGATAATAAGTGTAATATAAAAAGATTTTCATTGGATTTTTCACAGTGCACTAAAGAATTATATGAAATAATTATTTCTTTATTGATAATTTTTATTTTATGTAAAATCAAAAGGAATATTAATCAAAATTATTCAACTGGATGAATTCGTCACTTCATCGGTAGTGTCATCCTCGCCAATCTGAATTATCAGTGGCTCGACTTGTGCCTCTATTATGATGAGGCTTTTCAAAGCCTCATCATAAAGTACTTTGAGATCTGCAAATTTGAACGTGGTGTTATGCTTTTCCCGAACAATTTTCTGTCTGCCGGCCCAGAAATTCAATTTTTTTTGAGTTTGTGAATGTGTTTCCATCACCAAATGAGGATTCACATCTCTCCAGTGACGATATTTATGTATATTCACTTCACCATTCAACATTAAAAAACTTTCGTCTGAAAAACATGTATTGTATAATAGGTTTATTGGTTAATTTCTCGCTGAACACCTCACAAAGCTGCCTTATTTTGAAAGGGTGGAATTTGTATGCTTTCAAAATCCGAAAAATACTATTAGCTGTTACACCAAATGCTCTAGCTACTTGTCTGATAGATTGTCGATTACCCATTTGTACATGTCCTAAAACTGCAACTTCATCTCCGTCATTTATGAGAGGACGGGATACTTCATGTTTTCTGTTTTGAACAGAACCTGAAGTTCGAAACTTATCCATTAATTGTTTAGCGTATTGATGGCTAAGTTGTGGTCTGGATGATTCGTGATTATAAATGCTTGCAGCAGCTTTAGCACATTCATTATTTCGATAATGGATTGCAACAATTTCTATTTTTTCTTCAGTAGAATAAACCATGTTGGAACACAGTGAACAAGGATGACTGAATAATAATTCGTGAAGAAGTGACCCAACTACCTACTACTTTTTGTTCTGTGACAACTAGATTCAACAAAAACTACCAGTGCGAAAAAAACTAACAGTGTCGTCCATTTCAAAACGTTTCCTACTAATTAAATAAATTCTACAAATCTAGAAGACCTGCGACAGAAAATTGTTCGGGAATGCCGACTGCTGACTCCGGACATCTTCAATAATGTAAGAAACGGTTTCGAAAGCAGACTGTATTATTGTATGGACCTAGGTGGAGGTCATTTTGAACACTTTATCCGTTGATTGTGTTGCCATTGAATTTACTTTTGTTGATTTCCTCAATAAAATGAGCGAGAGCGAATTTTCTGTTTTTCTTAAATAAAGCGTTCGTACTGGAACCGCTGGCGTTAAATGAATTTATTGACAACACTTTCCCAACACCAGAACAAAAATTACGGTCTCTCGACGCGCGTTTTGCTAACCAAGTTAGCGTCCTCAGGAGATCATTATGACTGTCTCCTGAGGACGCTAACTTGGTTATCGAAACGCGCGTCGAACCACCGTAATTTTTATTCTGGTGTTGGGAAAGTGTTTTCAATAGACTTATACATTTGTTCATCGAAAGAAAACACATACTGATACAGGGTGTAACTGAATAAGTGTAAAACATTCAAGGAGGTGATTCCTCATCGAAAACAAGATAGGATCTTTCACATAAAGAAACTTCATTGGAGCATTCCTTGTTAAGATACAGCCCCTTAAAGGGGGTACATAAAATTTGTATATCAATTTTTTTCACACGCACAAAAAATACAATATTGAAATTAACCTGACGTTTTGTACTACCAAAAAGACACTTGGCCAGAAATTTATTTGGTTTACCCCATAAGGGGTGGAAAACGTAACCCCTAAAATTTATTTCAAATGTAACTTTTTGTCTTATTATTTGTTTACCATTTAACCGATAGCCTGTTTCATTCTAAACAAAAAATGTATCTTGGGTTTTTTGCCTAAAATAAACCAGTTCGCAGCAAAAAATTATTTTACGGACAACTACAGAGATACATCGTCATAAATGCGAACTGCAATAAACGATTAAAGGGTAATAAACAAAACCAATTTATCAATAACAAAACACACAACATGTAGAAATCATAGTAAATGTTCAATATTTCTACCTTCAGACATTACGCATGCGTCTACACGTCGGCGCATTGAGCCACGTATTCGCTCAAATATTCCTGGAGTCTCTCTGATTACCCTGTACGCATCGATGATGCGGTTTCTCAAGTCCTCTACATCGCGAATAGGAGTACGATAAACCAAATGCTGTAAATGGCCCCAAATAGAGAAATCGAGAGGATTGAGATCCGGGGATCAAGCGGACCAGTTCTGTTTGTCCTCCTCCACCTATCCACTGGCTTGCATATGTTTCAGTTAAATGATGACGTGCTACTTGACTAAAATGGGCGGCAACCACATCATGCATAAAAAACATATCTCTTCTGACGCCCAAAGGAACTTCCTCCAGCAGTACTGGATGCACTTCTCTTAAAAATTGAACGTATGCCTCACCATTTAATCGAGGAGGTAGAAAATGAGGCCCAATTAAATCATCCCTAATAACTTCGAGCCACATGTCAAGAGAAAACTGTTCTTGATGGTGAGTTTCGACAATAGCGTGAGGGTTTTCATCAGCCCATATGTGGTAATTATGAAAATTAATAAACTTGTCCCAAGAAAAACTACATTCGTCTTTGAATTGCAAAATTCAAGACGGTTCGGAAAGTCTCGCGGTAACAGTGCCTGTATTCGTTGCAGATGGTAAGGGTATAAGAGTTGTTTCTTTAAAATTCGAAATACCATCATATGATCAACATTTAGCTGGAAAGCAATCTTTCTCGTACTGGTAGTAGGTTGTTCTTCAATCAAATTAAGTACTGCTTCCTCAAGCTGTGGTGTTCGTACTTCTCGATGGCGACCACAATCCGTTCTTTTGTCGAATGAACCATATTCTCGTAATCGTTGATGAAGTCAATGAATAAAGCCCATTTATTATTATTATTATAAGTCGAGCAAATATTCTATGTGAAGGATGCTGCCGTTGAGGATACATTTCTGCATATCTTCTAGAAGCTTCTAACCCATTCCCCTGCGACAGACCGTAAAGTGCATATCAGCCATTTCCTCATTTGTGTATGTCATTTTAATAACAAGTAAATTATTAAAGTAACAGATTGAGAACAGAACAACAACACACAATTAGTATTAATTAAATTTCGAAAAGTCACAAACTGACAGCGTCATACCAATTTAATTGTCACTATCGCTAATAGCGACCTACTAGATAGATTAGTTTCGTATTTTCGCATTTATGACGATGTATCTCTGTAGTTGTTCGTAAAATAATTTTTGCTGCGAACTGGTTTATTTTGGGCAAAAAACCCAAGAGACATTTTTTGTTTAGAATAAAACAGGCTATCGGTTAAATGGTAAACAAATAATAAGACAAAAAGTTGCATTGGAAATAAATTTTAGGGGTTGCGTTTTCCACCCATTACAACCATGGGGTAAACCAAATAAATTTCTGGCTAAGTGTCTTTTTGGTAGTACAAAACGTCAGGTTGATCTCAATATTGTAACTTTTTTAGTGCTTGTGAAAAAAATTGTTATACAAATCTTATGTACCCCCTTTAAGGAGCTGTATCTTAACAAGGGATACTCCAATTAAATTTCTTTATATGAAAGATCCTATCTTTTTTCGATGAGAAATCACCTCCTTAAATGTTTTACACTTATTTAGTTACACCCTGTAGATACCCCAACTACACCGCAAACGATCATTAAAATATTAGAAAGGTATTAAAAACCGCCCTTATAACAAGGTGAAAACCGTTTTGGAATATTGCGAAAAACTTGATAAAAAAGTGTCATTGGATGCAACAAACATCAACATCAATCCAACAGCCACCTCCTACTCAACAATCACTACAAGCAGCAACCAGGTACAAAATAGAAAGATGGAAATGATCGTTATTACTAAAAGGCGTAAACCCAAAAAAATCAATTTATTTATATCTGGAGAGAAGTGTATTTCAAAAGATTATCAAAACTGTTCATATGGTGAATAAAGAAACCATAAAAATAAAAGTTTTGCAAAGGATGCCACTTTTTGAACATTTATCACAACTATAATAACAAAACGGTAAAAGAGAAGTTTCATCAGTTCGGACTTCCATTGTCTAATATAATATAAATTGATTTGAAATCTCTGAAAAAAATCGAGTAGATTAACCGAAAGTAACAATTATATTAAATTTTCAGTTAATCTTTTTAATTTTTTTCAGGGATTTCAAATCAATTTATATTATATTAGACAATGGAAGTCCGAACTGATGAAATACAGTACGAAACATTGTCAACCACCTTCAAACAAAAGAGAAGTTACCAACAACGATATTGAAATGAATAGCTTTGTTTTTTCTGTTAAAAAATTATTATCGACCATCGAAGTAACGTTTAACACTTCTCCAAATAGAAGAAACACTATTTTTGATACTAAACTCATGTAAGTTGGGTTTTTTGAATAATAGATTTGTTTTTCTTTGACCGATAATTTTATTTGCCTTTTACACATCTGCTGTTCTATTCTGTCCTGTTTGTTGTTGGTATCTTTTCCAAATATTTTCGACTTTTAAAGATAAAGATTGTCGTTTTAAAAACGATTTGTCCGATAAGAAGTTTTGGTGGTAAAGAAAGGTTTTGCCTTTTAACTTCTCCATCTTTATACAAAAAATGTGGTAATCTAAAAATATACACCTTTAAATTTAATAGGTTTCATAATAGATAATTTCCTTCAATGCATACAAATCATCAATATGTTGAGAGCTAGACAGATTTTTTAGAATTTTATAGCGATTTACAGCATAGACTACGTTATGAAATCACGCACAGTTTGTAGTTAGTTGTCACACATTTTTTTTGTACAAAATTATGTGTTGAGGTAACAGAAGTGATCAGTATAAAATGTCGGTTGCTGTTTTTTCATTTTAATTTTTCACAATTGACTTGACCACGTCGATGAATGAAATATAGCCAGCTTCTAAACATTTTAACTATCTGACATTAGTATCGACAACAAAAGTGCCGCTGTCTTTGTGATCTTCATTGTTAGAAATCACACGTTAAAAGGTAAACCTCTTTAATCCTTAGCTCGCACGAGTTTCGACTTCTGAGGGTTGTCGTTCGTAGGGGTTCGACAGCTGGTTGACGGAAAAACAGATTTTAAACAGAATTGTGTGTGTCCATATACCTAAAGATCGTATAACTCGGATTAATAGTGTAGCTAAATGTCAAGTATTTTATTTCAAATTCTAATATATTGTACCCTTATCCAATTTACAATAAATAGAACGAACTACATCCTGATAATAATACTAGTTTACAAAATATATATCTTTTTGTCTGTTGCAGCGAATTTTATGATCGATAGTTCTTTATCGATAACGTACGTACTTTACTCTACTTAGATTAGCATCTAAAGTTTTTCGACATAAGTAGTTCCAAGAAAAGTTGTTTCAACAATTCAAATAATTTTTGCTATATATGCGGAGAATATGTGTTGAACAATTGTAGAAAAGTTATATCAGAGTTGGTGAAAAATACCTATTTTTGTCTTGGATAAACATGAGAAGTCTTGGGCTCCTGATTGTATTTGTAAATCGTGTGTGAAATATTTAAAATTATGGAAAAGTGGTAAAAAGAGTGCCTTTAAATTTGAAGCACCAACTATTTCGCGAGAACCAAAAAATCATACCAATGATTGCTACTTTTGTAGTGTGAACATAAATGGTTAAAACACTAAAAAGCCTGGAAGCTAAATGGCAATACCCAAGTACTAGTTGTGTTCAGCTTCCAGTACAGCGTTTACTCGACCTTTCAGTGACTAAAAATATATCTGAAACCTTAGAACCAGACAATGAACGACCAAGTTCATCACAGAATGATGCTGATTTTGAAGGTATGTCAAATGAGCCAAAGTGTTTTTCCCAAAATGAGTTGGATGATCTTGTAAGAGATTTAAATCTCTCTAAACAAGGTTCAGAATTGTTAGCACCAAGACTGAAAGAAAAAAAATTCTCTCTTCAGGTACTAAAATAACTCTTTATCGTTATAGAGAAAATTAGTTACTACGTTATTTTTGCGAAAACTGTATTACATTTTGTACAGACAGAGGTTGACAACGGAAATAAATAATAAATATGCTGGAGTGCCCATTGCATGCAGAACAAATTGTAATTGTAACATCTCGCTAGTTTCGGATAAAATAAAATGCAATAAGTGGCAAATTTGTATCTATTAATTTAAAAATGATAAATATTCTCTTCGGTCAACAAACTGGTAACACTAAGTT
Organism: Leptinotarsa decemlineata; assembly: GCF_025532065.1. Taxonomy (NCBI): domain Eukaryota; kingdom Metazoa; phylum Arthropoda; class Insecta; order Coleoptera; family Chrysomelidae; genus Leptinotarsa; species Leptinotarsa decemlineata. Next base: position 16,679,086 of record NW_027412668.1, on the reverse strand, counting down.
TTCCTGTTTTATATGTCTTTTGGACAGTAGAGCTAAACAAGAACAGTGGGTAAGAAGAAAGTGGCGCTTGAGTGAAAATATGACGCCTGGAAAGCACAATATAGTTCAGAATTCATTAGCAGGTCGTGACAAACTTATCCTTGCATCATTACACGTTACATTACATTAGATAAATATGGGGACTGCTTCTCTTACATTTACCACTATGGAAAAGATTAAAACAGAACTTTTCGTAAACAGAAGATCAGAATATTATGTTGCGCATGTAGATGACCTTTTACAATTAGAAAAATTGGGATGCAATATGAGCATAAAACTGCACTTCCTCCACAGTTATCTGGACAGATTCCCGGAAAATTTAGGGGATATGATTGATCATTACACAGCTACCTAATGTTTTACCCAACTGGGAATTTGATATCGTCATTTTTTCTTCAACGGCCCGAAAATAAAAATTCGTTTCCCTTATTTTATAACCCCTCTTATTTGCTCACTTCAATCCTATTCATACATGACTTTGTGTCAGGGTACGTAAGCATGGGATAAGTATCTCTCGCAACTATGAAGCACATACTAAGTAAAATGATTCATTTTTTACTTCCGGTTGATCTTTTGGCTTTTATTCAACTGAAATATCCTCTGTACAATTGTATATCAGAAAAAATTAAAAATTCACCCGTATACAGGCTGATCCGAATTGATTGATTTATGCCTTCTTTTTTTTCTAATGGGAATCTCTATGATGAATATTGGAGGTTCGGACTTCCATTGTCTGAAAAAGTGTTAACAGATTTGAAATCTTTGAGGACAAAAAGAGGATGAAATATTGATAACATCAATAATAATAATGTCAGGATAGACAATTCCGTTTTCCGCTTCGATAAGTTTGTTGGGGGTTGAAATGGAGACCAATATGTCTTGGCACAATCATGTCTCTAGAATTGTAAAGGCTGCTTCTCAAAAGCTTGAAACACTGTTCCGAACAAGAAAACTGTACACACCTCAGCAACTTTTGATGCTTTATAAAGCTCAGATCAGACCTTCTTTGGAGTATTGTTCTCATGTATGGGGTTCTGCCCCCAAACATAACCTGAAGTTGCTGGATTCCATCCAGAAAAGAGCTATCCACCTGATTGGAGACGCGAACATTATTATATCAATATTAGGATGTGTTGAAAAAAGGAACTGATATAAAAAAAGAAATGAAAAGAAGGTTGACATTCAAAAATTTAGGAACGCCAATATGTAAAGAAATAGTAGTTTCCGTAAGTCCGGAAAATAGCAATACAACGTCAGCGGCCATGGAGATCCTTCTAGATCTACCTTCTCTCCACATTTTTCTGGAGAGAGAGGCTAGATGGACTGCATATAGACATGTGCACATTGGAAATTGCACAAATCAATTTAATGCAGAGTGCAACAGACTGTTGGTTAACACTGGAAGTCACAACATTCTTGAAATGACCTATGACTTTATGCCTCCAACTGTCAACTACGAACTGCCTTATAAAATACTGTTCCCGAGTAGAGAGGACTGGATCCTTCGGGAGAAGGAAACATTCAGAGCAGATAGTTGTTGGTTCTCAGATGGATCAAAAACACCTTCCGGTTCTGGTGCAGGTGTTTTCAGTCGCAGACCCTGGACAGAGATATCAACCTGTCTAGGAACCTATATGACTATACGCTATTGAATTGTGTGCGAAGAGATTGGATAAATCCAACTTCACTCACAAGTCAATAAAAATATTCTCGGACAGTCAAGCGGTGTTAGAAGCTCTTGGTTCCTACCGAGCAACGTCTAAATTGGTAGCAAATTGCCAAAAACGACTCTCCTCGATAGGAGGACTTAACAGATAGTCTCTGAACTGGATTCCTGGCCATACTGGCCTGGAAGACAATGAGGTTGCTGACTCCCTTGCAAAGAAGGGTGCTGCAAGCAGCTTCATCGGACCAGAACCTGTCAATTGCATCGCTTTAGGCTTTACCAAACAAAGATTGAACATCTGGATGGCAAGAAGAATCATGGACTTTTGGCACAATCTTACAGGATTGGCTCACTCCAAGGCGTTTATTCACACGTCGAAGCTTGATACCAAACAGTTGTTGACCAGTAGGCCTTCTTACAGATCACTGTCATTTGAATCATCATATGCAGATACTCGGATTGTCGGAAGAGAGAGTGTCGCCATTGTTTGGGAAATGATGAAACAGCAGAGCACAGAGCCTGCCCCGCTGGGGACCGAATTAGTTCGGCACAGCCGTACTCTTACCATATGACCTGAAAGACCACTCACCATACAAACTAATCAGCTTCGTTAAAAAACGGGTCTTATTTGGTCGAGTGTGAATATATTTGATCCACAATAAACCCTTGCAGGTTGCGGTGGAAGGTCGAATAGACCCACTCACTTTGAACCTAACCTAACCTAACCTAAGTCCGGAAAATACTGTTTTTCGGGTGAGTAGAAAACATTCTAGGACGAGCCGTGGGCGAGTCCTCGAAGTCTGCGAATCCAAAAAAACTGTTTTTCGGCAACCGTGTAGAATAATAAATCGATAAGACAGACATGTTTTTGTCACATTTCTTTGTAGAACAAAATTTCGAATTCTTATTTATATAATACTAGCAGACCCGGCCACGCGTTGCTGTGGCTAAGATTTTTCGTTTTTGTTATATTACATACTAGTAAACTATTTAAAGGGAACGGTAGGAGAACATCAGTCACGGGGATCACCATGCTTTTTTACATAGATGCCATTTGTAAAAAAAGATGGCGACCTCCATGAGAGATTTTCTACTACCGTAACTAGTACAATGAAATTATTATTTACTAACGAAAACGAAAACGTTAAAGCTGGTATAAAAATCCACTGGATTGGGATTTGAAGGGGAAGGACTTTGAATACGATTGGATAAAATGTTCGTAGAGGTGATATTAAGCAAAAATCAATACAAAAGAACTAATTTTAAAATGTATTATTATTTTTATTCAATTTTGTAACAAATAAGTACATTACAAAGTTGTTAGTAAATAACATGTGACACCTAAACTTATGAATGAAGTAGGTAGGGCAGATAGTCTAAAATCTTTAAAAATAATATTTATTATTTTGAATTATAAATACTTTTAATTTCAATTTAATTTAGCAGTAATCGGTGCACAATATTTTTGGTTAACCTGTTTAGCTAACACAAATAGATTCGACGGTTTCCCTACACGTGAACATGCAACGTTTAGTTGCCCATGAGAAAAAGATGGATTTTCCAAATCTAAACCACAAATGGACATTGCTTGGCCTTGAAATTTATAGACATGGCAAAAGCTAAACGAATTGGAAACTGTAGCATTCTAAAAGGTTTGGTAAAAGCTGACGGTATCATTGGAATACGTGGCAACAGGACCACTTTTCCTTTAAACTTCCCGGTTAAAATGGTTGCTTCAAGAATATTTCCGGTGATCATTTTGATGACCAAACGCGGACCGTTGAGGTGGATTCAAATTACTTAGAAGAATAATAAGGGAACCAATCTTTAATCAAAGATCATGTGGTGGCATTCCAGGTATATCTAGTGAATTTAAACATTCAATTGCAAAATTTACACTTTCATTTTCATCATCAGTCTAAGTAACGTGGCCGGCTATGCTGACACCAAAAATTTAAAAAGTAAAAACAATTCAATTTCACGGTATTTCGTTTACTACAAAATATATTTAACTTATACTTTAGCTTCAACAACACGTGGTGTTTATGCTATTGAATTGTAGCGTGTATGACACGTTTGTAGATTCCATATAGCAGCGCCATCTATTGATTACTTACTCAATCCAGTCAACAGATATCGCCATCTGTTAAAATCGTTTGGAGTAACAGATAATGGTGAATGTCAAATAATAAACAAATAATTTGCAATAAAATAAAATTGCGACTATCAATTAAGATGTAAGCTATCCTATCTTTCAAGTTGGATCAAACTGCACACGGTGTGCAAATTTGATTAAAATGGGTTAAGTAATTCAGGAGTCCATCGCGGACAACCAACGTGACACGTAGTTCATGTATATTAGATTTACATGAAAATTCTGGCAATTGCTTGAAGGGTTCAATGTGTCTGAAATGTTTGGTATATTTAAATGCCTTTTGTTGAAGTCAAAACAAGAAGCGAAGTGAATATAATAATAATAATAATAAAATATCATTCGGCGACATTGGTAAACTTCCAACCACCGTGTCTCTTCAAATTTTTGATGTTTCGACAACTATCAGCAAATAACGTTGTTGAAGTTCGACGAATATTATGATCTGATGCACTGTTTGGAACCACCAATACACGAAGAACTTTCGAAAGATTTTCAAGGAACTAGGTATGAAGATGGTTTTTAAAACAAGTCCACTATAGAGCCCTTTTTGTAAATCAAAAAAAGTCGAGAATTCGGTAATGTTGAAATTTACGAAATTAAATGTAAGGACTGTGATGCAAAATATCATGTACAGACAAAAATATCTATCAAAATAAGATATAAGGACCACTTAGCACACTTAAAACATGGAATACCAGAAAAATCAACAGTCACCCATTATATTTTGCAACAAAACCATTCCATAGACTTTAGTTCGTTAAGATTAGTTAGACAAGTTAACAACAACAGGCATCTAGATGCCTATGAGAGTGTAGAAATAAGTTAACATACTATTATGAATAACGATGGGGGACCAATACCTAATAGTATACTATATAGCTTGTTAAAATAATATTTTAATTATTAGATTTACCTGTCTATTACATAAGGACACATTGTAAAATTAATTTATGACTAGTAGATAAGGCAATACTGTGAAATTATAAGAATCTTAAGACACAGGTACCTAGAAGAGGTATCTATAGTATAAATCAACTTTGTAAGTATGATCTTCCTCTTGAAGATAATCACTTGGTGATCGAAACACGTGTCGAGGTGTTATAATAACGGTATGGTGTTGGGGAAAACTCCAGTGATATTCATTTATTATGTCCTAAACGTTTTAACCTTTCAACAACTTACATGATACCAAAGTTTTTATCAAAAATGTTTTTTATAAAAACAGTGGTGTATCAGTAAAAGTGAAAATTATTTTTTATTTGACATGAGATTTTCGCATAAAAAATAAAATTGGATATTACTGAAAATCATGAACTCATCTAGTAAGTAAGAAGCATATTTTGTTTTCTAAACATAGAAAATTTTCACAATTATCTACGTAACCTAGTTGTCTGAAGTCAGTAAAATTAACGATATTATTAGAATTCATCATATGAATTGTGAAATATCAGTAATTATCATTCACGCCTGAGTAATCTAGACACGCCGCGGTTTTTTTAAAACCCCATAGTTCAATAAATGGTACCAGTTAATGTTAAAGATGAAGTAGATTATCCAGAAAGATCCTCCAAACAATTTGGTGACTTACGTTGAGATTTCTAGCTCTTTTCACATATTGTCAGTAGGCATAATTGAAGACTGGTCAGTCTCAACTCCCTACTATGTAGGTTAATGGACCGACACCTATCATAAAACAACTTCTCCTCTGGCTAATACCACGAAGGGCGTTGGGCATTGGTCAGTGCAGGATTCTTCACTGAAGTTATTCTTGCAAATGCTGTTGACGATACAACTGCCGCCATATACTTTCAATTATTGGAACACACTTGCAGACCGGTTTCGGGCTGTTTGGCCACTCGTCAGTGCAAAGTAGTGTCTATCAACAACATAAAGTCGATGATTTCAATAATCGAAATCCGAAATCGGTCTGCAAGTGTGTTCCAATAATTGAAAATCTATTGCGACAGCATATGCAGGAATAACTTCAGTGAAGAATCCTGCACTGACACCTGTCGGATATAATCCGACGCCCTTCTTGGTATTAGCCAGGAGAGTAGTTGTTTTTTTTATAGGTGTCAGTACATTAACCTACAGTGTAGGGAGTTGAAACTGGCCTGAACAAATTGTTCCTTTAGATGATTTGATTTCTAGCCCTGTTTGCATTTTGTGAAAAAGAACCGGTTTCGCAAAAGAGACTGTATACCAAACGATTAGGATATCTCACCCTCACCACATAAATGAGTCTAGCTTGAGAAAATTACCATTAACACAATCCTACACAAAGTGTTTATCAGTAAGATCGAATTGTACTATTTAAAACTACTTCAAATTATTATTCTTGACTCAATTATCTACATATCTATTAAAATCAAGTTTCCCAAAATACAAATGGAAAATTGTCAGTTTCCGAGACCACAAGAAGGTTTTTATTAGAATCTAGATATTATATGAATAAAAGAACCTAAAAAATGTTTTGCCATTTCAAGAACAAATGTAGATCGAAGACTCTTTCAGCTCATATCCTTTTTTATAGAAATTATGAAATTTGTAAAGACTTGCCATTGAGGTGCTCTACACGGAGATTTCAAATATTCATGCTGTTTTGAAACATTTGAGCTATCATCTCAAATATCTCTGAGCAGTATAAAATATCGAAATCGAGCAAGAATCAAGAATATTTAAACACCGAATGAACAACTTTTTTTATGAAATGTTGCCAGTGACATCGGAAAAAATCGGAAGGGTTGAAAGGACCCTACAGACAGTTCAATACTTTTTCATGGACATTGATAACAGAAGTTGGGTGCCGTGTTTTTATTCAATTATTCTTCTGTTTTAAACTTTCCATTGCTGCTGTTGCTCCAAAGACTATAGCGGACCCAACCCACTGTGATGCAATTTCCTGATGTCTTTTACCAATAACTTTCAATGGACCTGGTAATGATAATTATGAAACTGCTCATACACCAGAAATTTCTTTAATTTCTTATTCTGAAAATGAATATAATGACATTCCACTTTCAATAGTTTCAAAGAAAGAATATGATATATTTTGATTTTACGGGTTTAACTTCAGTTAAGTTATACGTTACGTATCATAACATTTAAGATAATTATTAAAAATTCAAAGCTTTTTTATCATAAACGAAGCCTTTTAGGCTATGGACTTGAAGAATATTTTCTCAGAAGTATCAACAAAACCACCTCACAAATATTTACATAACATTCCGGAAGACCCCGAACAGATGTTTAATCAATTAATTTCCCACAATAATTTTGCACGGCCTCCGTATATAGTTTAAAAAATCGATCCAAGTTCCACTGACCGATGCTTTGAATAAAAAACATAATTATCGTGTTAGGTGTGATTCCAAATGGAGATCATTATTAACATCGATAAGTTTTATGGCGATCGCAGTTGATATTGAAATAAGACCCTGCTCTCGTTCAACTATAACTAATGAATCGGACAATGCGACCTTGTGTGTGCTTGAAAATAGCGACGGAGAGGATGCATGTAGGTCATTACTAAATATATTGATTACATTTTCGTAGGTTTCGTTTGGCATACCTTTTAAAGACAAATTATTTTGGCAAAGAATGTTTTTAGTTGGCGATAACTTTGTGGATGGTAGGAATTATGTGAAATTTGTGAATGGTTTTTTTAAAGTTCCTTACATATAGTATTCATTGATAGTTGAAATCGATATAAAATATAACAATATAAAACAATAAATAATAAAATGACCGAAAAAAATTCAGACACATTTGAGCATTCGAAGGAGTTGTCTCTCTGTAATACTGAATATATCCAGTTCTCAGTGACTCACCATTTTGTTAACGGTTTCGAGACATTGTTGAAGAGGAGACAAATTGTTTGAGACACGAAGTAGATTGTCTTTTCTTCTCAGTCTTACGTCAGGTACAATAAAATCAATAGTATAGGTATAGAGAATTTCAGGTACTTTCAGTTTTTTAAGAATGTTAAAAACAAAAATCACATCCGAGGACTCACAGCGGTCTTAATGGTTGCATATTAAATTCTTGTAATTGGCTAGATTACGATATAAATAAAGGCCAGACATTGTGTTTTCTGGAAAAGAGTGTTCTTAATAATCGTTTTTAGACTTTTTCTACATCAGAATATAAAAAAATCTTTAGATTTCAAATAACCATCTACATCATGATCTACACGTCCATGTATAGAGTTACTTATTTTCAAATTGATTACTTCCTTCCTTTCTTCGGAAGATTCCCTCATCCCTTTTTTTGTATCAAGATGGAGTAGTAGAAAGCCAAAAACTTTCTTTCCCAACAAATAACCATATTCCAGCTGAGAACGAACAATGAAGTTAAAGAGTAACAAATTAGTAACGCGGTTGAATTCACGACTAGATCTCAAGATAAAGCTCATTTTTCTATAACATTCAGATACTAAGTATTCAATGTGCCGAGAGAAACTGAACACACCAGTAAAAATGATCCCGAAATTTTTCATCTCATTGATTCTCTGTAAATTGGTGTGATTAATGAAATAGTTCTTGATAGTGGGTGACTTCCTCCGTGTGAAACTCATTATTTTGCATTTAGCTTCGTTGAGAGGTAGGTCAGATACTGAAAATTGTGTAGAATTCATTACTTTTATGAATATACCTACAGAAAGCTATAAAAGTCGTGATTCCCCACTTAAAAATCAAGATAATAAGTGGAATGCATACATCTGAGCAAATTCCTTTACTATTTTTTCATCTTTCTCTTTTTGCAGAATGAAATGTCTTTTTCAAAAAAGTAAAGCCAACATCTGGATAAAATATATCGATATCTAGATAAAATATATCAATTATGGTACTTCACATTGTAAAAGTAATGTGTGCTTCATTGCCTATAGATATTTATTTTCAAAAAATGCAAAAAAAATGTACATAAAAAATCATGAAGTAAACTATCAATAGTAAGGAAATATTGGTGATAAAAGACTCAGGAATTACAGCAAAGAAAATTCTTATAACTGTGCCGAAAGGAGGGGCTCCTAACAAAAGGTCCAGTAAGCAGGGTTGGTAGGTTTAAACCAACATGCTTGAAACCATGGTTTGAACGAACTGGTTTTTTAAGAAAAAAAAACTGCTATTTTTATTGGGTTTTTCTCTCTATATTGTTGATATTATTCTAATAATGAAAACTACAATTCAATAAACTACAAATAAAAATTTTATATTTAAATTTTTAAATTAATATAATTTAAATTATTCTAATAATTAAAAGAAATGTAATTTTACACTAGTAGTATTTAAATTTTTCTTAATTTTGTTATATTTTTAATACATCTGCCGCAAATGAAGATAAATGAATTCTATTTTTGTAATTTCGAACTTTGTTATTTTGAATATTACTACTTTTGAAGACACCTATATTTCATATTATTTTATATCGTGATATATCTTATATCTTATCTTATTACAAATTTGTATACAATGAAATTACATCTAAGCTTGAAAATTTAACAAAAAATAAATGATAATTGCACAAAGAAACTTTCCCTCAGTTATCTTGAAGGTGCGATTTTGTTTTTTTTGTTAAATCAATTTTTTGTGTGTGTAAATAAAACTAAAAAATGTCTTAATCATTTTTTTCATTGTCTATTACTAGTATTTTATAAAATAATTTATTATTTTTTAAAATATTTAGACTTATAATACTTTGTGTCAAATAAACTTGGTTTAAACCAAATAAACCTAGTTAAACAAAAAAACTGTTTTTTTTTGTTTTTTAGAAAAAAACTTGGTTTTTGCCAACCCTGTTAGTTAGTGTTCAAAATGAGTTCTAATTAATGTTGCAGAGAATAAATTTCCTACTATGTATATTCCTGAACATTTTTTACTACAAAAATTACGCTTTACTTTAGTTATAGCCTGTTTTAGGACAACAGGTATCAGAGATAACTGTTTTCAAAATACCTGTCAGATAGAATGAACGTACTGTATGACGTTGGTTTGCGAGGTTTCGTTCCGAAGATTTTAGTTGAGAAGATGAGCCCCGAAGTGGTCGACCGACAGTAATCCAGGACACTGGACCCTGATGAAGACTGGCCCATCACAAACGGTGTGTGAGATTGCGGAATAACTGGGTGTCAGCTTATATGTGGTTTTTGATGGTTTAAAACGTATTGGAAAGTCGAGAGCTAGTAAAAAATTTATAAAGCTAATCAATGATGATCTATAAAAGAAAAAACCAAAGCAGTTTTTGACGATGTTCGGCATAAAAAAATATCATGATCGTATATTCCGATATCAAAATTACCATACTCTGTCCATCTAAGCACCGGAGTGATCAAAAACATGGTGCACGTGATCTCCCAGACAAGGCTGCTTGTACAGAGTCGCACTAAGGGACGACCGAAATTTCATTTTTTTTTTCAATAGTATGCGACTGGGTTTAAAGATTTTTTTAGGTGGATTATATAGAGACACAAATTAGCGATTTCTTCAGCCATATCAGTACTGTACATTTTAAAAATTTAAAACTTTAAAATACGTGACTATTATTTTGGGTCAGTAAATTGAGATCAACAGTCCTTGAAAAAAGTTTGACGTTATGTAGGTACCTCGATATGCTTCAAATCCCATGAATCAGGATTTATTTAACAGCGCAAACAGTGCATAGAAAAGTCGCTTATAAATAATATCTAAATTACTTATTGTGAAATATAATATGCCCTCATTGAATTGTTGTGAAAATAACTATTTGTGAAGTATAAAAAATTACAAACTTTAAAAATTCATACGATAGTAATACGTCATCAAATGCTCGCAAAATCTAAGAAATTGCCGAAGACTTACGCTTATATAGCTATCTCTTTTCAAGTTATCATCCAAACAAAAGCTCTATATATATATATATATATATATATATATATATATATATATATATATATATATATATATATATATATATATATATGTCTCTCTCTCTAATTTAACGCCAACATTAACTGTTTTGTCTTCGTTTTTCACTTGTACAAGGAAAGGATGAATAAAAATATTTTTTATCGATGTGCATGTGCAGTCTTTTGTTGTCCTCAATTGTACAGACCTACGTTTAAGGTGTATAAATATTGTTCTGATAATATAAGAAACGGAAAAAGTTACATTTTTGATAAGCCCAGCACAAACAAGAATTCGACTATTCATAGTTCAAATACCTATTCTCCGATATCTCATATTTTGAATAATCACAGTTGAATTCATGCAGCTTAAAGTGGGAGTCACTCTATACCTGATAACCTGATACGTAAAATGTTTGTTATGGGTTCCTCAGTTCCAAAAGAGAGTGGAGAGTATCAAAACCACCCCTGTTTCTCAAGGCAATATCGATTGATTCTTCAATTGAACATATAGAGAAAGTGAAAGAAGCGACTGCTGGAAAAATATAAGAATGTGTATTAATGAATGAGAAATAAATTAAACTTATTGGATATGGAAGAGAATGGCATTATTTGAAAATTATGAGAATGGTGAATAAAAAAATATTACTTATGAAATGGGGGGGGATGTATTGAATGACAAATCGCATTTTATTCCGAACCGAGGTTTTTATGAAGGAAGCAATTAGAATCGAATTCACAAAATAAAAATAATTCAAACTAATGAATCCACTCCAAAAAAAATTATCTCAAGAGTATGAACTAATATTTTTATTAGTGTCCGACCGAAACTGGTTTTTGCGACCGAAACCGAAAACGAATTTCGGAAACGGTCTCAGTTTTGGCCGAAACTGAAACCGAAACTTCCTTACAAGGATTATGTTTTGAGGGAAAAATGAAGAAAACGTTATTATAATCAGTTAGTCTTTATTTTTTTATCTTTAAATCACAACGTTATGCACTCTTCCACATTTTTACTTATTGATAATCAACATGATAAACCCTTATAGTCCGGTCAAATTAGACTTAAAATAAGAGTGAAGGTTCATAAATTTTCAACAAGATGCAAATGCGTGTAATTGTTCAAAACATAATTAAAAATAAGATTTTGAAATTCCGAATGTTTGCGATGCCTGGAAAAAAATTTTTCGAGGTCAAAGGTCAAAAATCTCGAAAAAAAATTGATTTTTCGCGATTTTCAGGAAAACGGTAAGTTTTATCATAAAATAACCTCAGATAAAAATTGTAGATCATAAAATTCTCTACAAAAAATTTATCAATACTTTTTTTTTTAGAGTCACCGTTTCTGAGATACGACGAGTCAAAAAGTTGTAATAGTCATTATATGCATAAGTATGCCACGTATATACATCTCTGAAGTTGTAATTTAAGTGAAAGTATTTTTCTATTGGTATACATAAGTATAAATATAAGAATATCAGGTAGAATGAAATCCAGTCCCTTAATTTGTACACTAGTGTAACCTTGAGCCAACATCTGTCTCCCTGTTCAATTGTGTGCGTGGCGTTAGGATGGATACGACCGAGCAGCATGTTGATGCGAGTGACTCAAGAGTAAAAAAAGATGCTAAAGACATCCGAAAACTTTTAGAGTGATTCTCAATACATGACCCTTTTCCAGAGGTAAACAAAATTATATCTATTGCAAGTGGTGTCGTTGGTAATGATAAAATAAACTGTTATAAAGCTCGTGAAGTTGGACTTGCCTCTATGGCAAAAATAACAGGACTAACATTCAATGATATTAAATTTAAACGCGTAGACAAAGTTGTTCCTCTTTTAGCGATGAGTAGTACTATAAAAGTTCACGAAGAAAAAGCACCTGTTGACCCTGTATTATTGTTCCAGCGCATGAGTATTACTGCAGCATTTCAAGATGAAATTGAGAAATATTTTGAATATGAATTGGCTCCCTACCCTTTATCGTTGTTTGATGACCTCGGGATGCGTAAAACACAAAAGTCTGCCATTTACGATTGTTTCCAACAGGTCAATATTGAAATTAGCAATACTAATACGACATACATCATTGACGGTGGATACTTACTACATCGTGTTGTGTGGGATAGTGAAGAAACATCTAGCATTATTTTAGATAAATACGTTCAATATGTACGTAGACATTTTGGTGCCAGAATTACGGTCGTATTTGATGGCTATATATGATGATTGCACGAGAAATATTAAAGCTGCAGAACAACGTCGTCGAACTTTAGCAACATCTTCATCTTCCGATATTCTATTTGATGAACATATGACAGTTCCTACCAGTCAACAGAAATTTCTTGCAATTACAACAAATCTCGGTTCATTCCAATGTTGAAGGATAAGTTTATTGGCGAAAATACATTGGTTAAACAGACTAATAACGATGCCGACGTACTGATTATTGAAACAGCTATAGAGCAATTTAATTTGACAAATACAACTATTGTTGTTGGTGAAGATGTAGACTTACTCGTACTTCTTACTGCTCGAACTCCACCTGAAAAAACTATTTTCTTTCTTAAGCCAGGAAAAGCTCAAAGTCAAACCGAAATATATTCGTCAAAAAGTTTATCTACTTTTTCAAAGAGTCAAAATCATGTACTATTTTTACACGCAATAACTGTCTGTGATACGACGTCTGCATTTTACAAGAGGGGTAAATCAACAGTCTTTAAAATGTTTGAAAAACAAGATTTAGTTCAATGTGCTGAAGTTTTCAAAAAAAGGAATTCGACTCAACAACTCAATATCATCAACGGGATTCAGTTTCTTCTTTCTATGTACAAAGCTCCGAAAAAAACCACCTGCTTAGATAAGTATCGATATGCATGTTTCGTAAAAAACCCTAAAAACGAGAAACAGGTGCAATTAGCTTGTCTTCCTCCAACCTCAGTTGCTGCTCATCAACATCTTTTCCGGGTATGTTACCAAGTTCAAGTGTGGCTTCGTTATCAGCTAGACCCAAAAGACTGGGGTTGGAAGTTGGTCGACAATGCATTAGAACCTATTCAGACTTTACTCCCACCTGCGCCGGAAAAACTGCTGAACACAATTTTTTGCAACTATAAAAAGGGATGCAGCGCTAAATGTGGTTGTAAAAAAATTGGACTGTTGTGTTCTCTGGCATGTACACATTGTCAAGGCCAGTTCTAATGCTGAATCACCAATAATGGAGGATTCATTTGATACCAACGAGGTATCAAATGATGCGATACATCACTCATGACGCAGTTTACCTACACCCAGGATGAACATCAAGAAGAAGAAGAAGATCAAGAAGAAGAAGAAGACCAAGAAGGAGAACAACAAGAAGAAGTATTTGAAGGTTATGACTCAGATGAATAAATTTTTACTTTTTTTTAATTTCAATCGCTTTTATAATTTCCAACCCTTCCTAATATATTTTATTATGCAAGTTTTCAATTTGACAGAATCACAACAGACATGTGGAATAGGCCTACTGGGGAAACCACGTTGAAAAAAACGCGCTAAGTACACTACCTCATAGGTAGCGTGGAAACGTGTGCATATAATGACGATTACAACTTTTACAACTTTTTGACTCGTCGTATCTCAGAAACGGTGGCCCCAAGAAAAAAAAAGTATTGATACATTTTTTTTAGAGAATTTTATGATCTACAATTTCTATCTGAGGTTATTTTATGATAAAACTTACCGTTTTCCTGAAAATCGCGAAAAACCTATTTTTTTCGAGATGTTTGACCTTTGACTTCGAATAATTTTTTTTCCAGGCATCTCAATCATGCGGAATTTTAAAATCTTACTTTTAACTATGTTTTGAACCATTACAGGCGTTTGCAGCTTATTGTAAATTTATGTACCTTTCAATGTCTAGATTGACCGGATTATTATTCAAGAAAAAAATATTAATTGCACCTTGAAAATACTTAAAATAGGTGAGGTGTTCATTTGAGTATGTGTAGATTCTTCTTTTGAATATTATTGATTGGGTTTTCAAAAATATTAAACATAAAATCACTTATTTGAGTTGATACCTAATATCACAATAGTCACGACATGATTAGGCACGTTGAAGCGGCAAATGTCTTCGTCGATTGTATGAATTTCAACGCGCCGAACATGACCGATCACAGCGCGGGACTCCCGAATGCGGTTTCGGTTTCGGTCGTAGTTTCGGCAGGTTTGGCGCCGAAACCGAAACTAAACCGAAAGCGAACTTTCAGTCGGACACTAATTTTTATATATACGAGTAGTAGACGAAATTAACCAACCAAATGAGATCGCAAAGTCATCGAGCCATAATTTCATTTGGTAGTTACACTTCATAAATATACTCAAAAAAATGGCCTGCCATCAATTTGTTTCCTATTTATTTTGACTTCGTTTTGTTGGTTTTCTTCCTTTGTGATCAGAAATCTGCCACAAACTGGCATAAACTAGTAAAAATGAAAATGCCTCGAACGACACGATCTGTTGACGAAGAATTGCTTTCAATTTTGAAATTTTGTGTTAAGTTCATAAAATTTGTCCAAATAATTGAGTATCCAACCTTTGTTTGCATAGTGCAAAATTTCCGTATCGTTTAGGTTCGAAACTTGTGGTTGCATTCCAAGGAATGGTTTGAAAACGTCGAATCATTTTTACCTAGTCTGAAGAACCTTTCATGTTCAGCATACCGTTTTTGGACATTTCAGCCACATTGTCCTACATAAACACTATTACACTCCGGACGCTCAAGTTTAAAATCTACAGGAAATTAGATAACCTAACACGTGGTATGAATGCCACTTCCACATTTTTTTTTAATCCCGCAATTATCTCTGTTTTTTTAACAAAATATGTTACAGTTACAATTTTTTTCATTTCTGATTGTCTGATCTGGAGGTAAATTTATTCACTTACACTATGTATTTTAGAATAGTTTTGAAATTCCGAGATGATTTTTTTTTGAGAAAATAAAACATGCGCATGTCCACCATAAAACTACGGGCTAAGAAATTTTTATTTCGAACAGTTGCAAAAAGTTTATTAGGCCGGTGACATACTTCGCGATTTACGAGCGGTTTTTTCCAGCGGGTATAAATCGCTACTGTGAGTAGCTGACAGTGTACGCGATTTCCGATCGATTTCCTGGCAGTTCGGGTTTCTGACAAAGCAACCACTATGAAGTCTGCTGCTGCTACGATATTTCACCATCAAATTGTGGAATCCCTTTGCGCTTTGGAAGCAGAAGACGCTCTTGCTGGAAGACGCCAGCCAAGGAGGTACGACGTGCATATGTAACACCGAAAGTGGAACCAGGAAGAAAGGTTTTCTATTATATAAAACAAAATCAGAGAATATGCAGACAAGTTTTTTACCTATTACCAGTGAATGCCCATAAAGTCGTTCGATGAACTTGTGGCAATTGTTCGACCTTTGCTACAGAAAGATTGCAGTAGAAGAATACCTATCAGAGGGGCTTACTGTTACATTGAGGTTAGTTCAAGTTCATAAAATATTGTATTGGTCACATATTTCTTCTAGTGGGAGACATGACCAACACATATCTTAGGGGAAACTTGATAATACATAAAATCAAAATATATATCTGTAGTATATACTCGCTTTTGTCCCACAAACAAGGGTGTTTTTTTACGCTACGAAATGTTTACTTCCATGCTCGAATTGCAACTGAAAAACCACTCGGAAATAGCCCATTCGTTTATCTGAGTTCTCCCTCTACTTGGCCGCCCTTTCCCTCCGATTGTCGCTCGGAATCCGACGACCGGTCCGCTGCAAAAAATGGCCGGTGTTGAAAATCGCAAAAACCGTCATGTTCCATTTTAATGCATGAGTTGGCATGAAAATGAGTAACCGCTTGGAAACCGCGCTGAAAAAACCGCTTGGAAACCGCGCTGAAACGTTTCCATTAACGTTTCCATTAACTTCCAGGCATTTACTAACCCTCGTCATCAAATTTTTATTTGCAGCATGACTATTTCATCAGATCCTGGGTATTGGATGGAATTTTCCATTTATCGTTTATGAATACATTATCGCTTAATACAATAGGAATGTTATGGAAATAAAAGAAGCTAGTGGTTCACTTATTTATGTTGTCAATTGTTTAAGTGAATTTAATGAATTCGTGAGCAAAATGTCCCCGTTTGGTTATAGGAACGAAAAAATTTTAAATTTGAAAATGATCTATGCTGAATGTAATCGAAAAACCGAAAAAGTATCCGAAAAAACCCAAAACGAATCACAAAGGCTGTTGAAAAATTGTTTGCATCGTGGATAATTTCTTCCAAAAATAACCAAATGAAAGCCTCAGACGGATAATGAAGATCTGAAAATAGATGTTCTTAGATATTTTACTGCTCATACGAATGCATCTTTGAAAGATTGTTAGCAAAACCTACCAGTTAAACCCAGAACCGCTAATGCATTAATATTAATTTATCATTGACTGTGTCACATATTCATAAAGAACAATAGGATGTTACAATAGTATCTTATTGACCACATATTTTCGGTAACTGAAAACACATAATGATAGTACTTAGCTATTTCCATTAAAATTTTCAATAACAATAGCAATTCGACTGATTTTCATCAGTTCATTGTTGGGTAACACTCTACTATTCACAAATTATTTATGATTAACTATAGGAAAGAAATTTTGTTGTAAATCCAAATATTTGTTTCCTTGATAGCCCATCAGACAGATAAGCCAATTGCAAATAAATGTTTCAACCTTGAATCGAATGTTTACTTCAATTTTAAATTAAATGATGCTATAATCACGATGAGGTCAGGTCGCCATTGAAGAAATATTACACAAGTTTCATAATAGAAAATGCAAGTACATAATTACATCTCTTTTTTTTGTTCAAGACAAACAGTTCTATGACATTGCGAACAATACTTAATCTCCTTCATATTTGGAATGGATTCAGTTAATTCAACTTAAGTAAACATTTCATAACTTTTTATTTTACTAGGGTACCGACCCGGCTTCGCACAGGTAGCAGAACAACGAATTATTTATATTTATGAGACTATATTTATGAGACTTAGCGACTGGAGAAATGTACAACAAAATTGATTAACAGGGTCTCTCAGTCAAAAAATCAAACTCTGCTCTACTTTACCAAGCTTTCGCATCTATTGGGAAGCTTCTTCAGGACCTCGAACTTCACTGTTTAAGAACTCTTTCATTTGGAGAACTGCGTTTATGTGGAATAAACTTTGTGAGAATGTTTTTCCAAATGAATTTAATCTTCAGCGATTCAAATCCAATGTGTATCGCTACTTTCGCACAGACACAGCTATTAGAGCGTCTTAAGGATTTTCCTATAGTTCTTGTGTTTTGTCCTTGAAAAAATCAATATGGCGGCACTATGACGTCATCTATAGAAATATTATCAAACAACTCGATGTACGGAGAAACAAACGCCGAAGTTTGCTGTTTTTGAATGAATTTCAAAAATTAAAATTTCTCACTAATCCACGTATTTTTTTCTGATTTTTTTCTCAAATCCATATTTTACTTCATTCATATCGAAAATCTCAATTGGAAGTGATATTTTTTGAACTTCAACATCCAAAAATAATTCTTTTACTATGTTACTGTTACTATGTTAATGTTCATTTTTCTGTGTCAGTGAAAAAGTAAAAGTGTCAAAGATGCTCTTTATCATCGTGAGTTGATAACCACTTATTCAATGTAAAAAAAAATTACCAGCATTGTATCTTGGACATTTTTTGTAGTAGAAGAGGTACATTTCGATGCCAAAGGTCAAAAAATATCGCTTCCTTTGAAGATATTTATTTCTACAGAAGACGTCATAGTGGTGCCATATTGAATTTAGAGAAAATGGCTCCTACGCCAGTTTCAATAGAAATGGCCACATGTGTTGTTATGGCGTTGAAAAGATAATTGTATATCTGATCAAGTGGTCAAAAAAAAATACAGAATTCTATTTGAAACTCGGATTCATATTCGGTTAACCCTTTATAGATTTTCGGGTGTTTAATGATTAAAAATATTGGCTTCGATGAACTATACCTTTATTCCGAATTTCACATTTCATTCCTCATAAAAAACTAAATGGCGCCGTATACAATGATTTCGCTGTCACATTTATTATCTCTTATAGTGTCTCATCAGCTTGTACATCTAAAAGGTTGCCGTTTTTACCTGAAGGACATGCTTTTCAAGATATAAGGGATGCAAGTTTAACCTAAAACTTTCAGTCCAGAACATTATAAAGTATTTGAGAACATTTCAAAACTTTTCAGAACATATCGGAACATTCTGGAATGTTCGAATAATCTGGAACGTTCGGGAACATCCCAAGTCATTGTGTAAGATTCCAGAATGCTGTTTATGTGTGGGTGAGGCTATCCACAGGTGGAGATATATAAAGGAAGACTTCAAATAGACAGTTTCTTTTTTCCAATAAGGGGTGTAAGTTTTGAAGGTAATCCCCGGTTATTACTATTATTCAGAGTTCTAGTAGAGTATAAATCGTCTGGCAAGATATTAACACAACATACTTGGACCCTAGCAAATAAGGCTGATACTCGAAAATGGATTACTGCAGTAAAAAAATCAACTAATTTCAATCTGGCTTCAGGCCAAAAAAACTCAAATAAAAACATACTTCTATTCTTAGTATCTGGAATTCAGTAGGCATACGTAATTATGAGTCCAATTATTATTCATGAAATGGAATTTACAATCAAATGTGTTAAGGCTTTTAATAATATTTGGAATGGATTCAACTAAAATTCACGCCAATGACTCGAATGATATCAAATACCTTTTTTATTCAAAGGTAGTTCAAACGATTGTCATTATTTGTAACTGTTATAAAAAAATAATGACACGTTTTATGACTTCTGAAAAAATGCAAATGATTGAAAAAAGCAGGCATCCCGGCTGAGCTGTATTTAGTATGTTTCTTTGGTATCAGGCCATAATTTTTTTCTCATTTTGTAGCTCAACCTTTTTTTGAATTAGACTATACCATGATTTCAGGTTCATTTAAGGCTCCTTTTCACTTTTTGGAAACTTTGAATTTGCATTATCTTTGGACTCCATCCTTACCCTATTAAATAATTATTTGCTCCTTGTTTGAATTTGATATTTGGGTGACTACCTCAGGCACACATGGCAAAAGCAGATATAATTTTCTACAAACCTTCTTCGAATATGGGAGGAATAATAGTACGAGTATATGAAAAGTTTATACTCATTTTGGGCTACTATTTGGGCTTTACTATTAAGCTAACAAAACCAAATCCTTCACTTGTTGGAAATATTAAAATAACAATAATTTTAGGTTCATTTTATGCTGCTTCATTAGCCTCTTGAACCATGGAATGAACCTAAAATTCCTAAATGTTTGTATCTCTCAGAAATTCGAAGAATATTTCCATAAAATTATTTCATTTGATGCATATTCAAAATTTATAAAAAAAATTAAGATTTCGATTTGCTTCCGCCAGCTTAAAGTTGAAGCTAGATCCGCCATTTGAAAAAAACATCTTGTAATAATGGAAATGTTGTAAAGGAACACAATGTCACATTTGTTGTAGAGAACATATCGTGGTTGAATATTTGTGTCAATGTTTTCAATACATGACACTCTTTTCTATTTTAAAAGCCGATTCAGATTTCCTAGTCCGTTTCTCAATTATAGACTGGTCAATTTAACGCTTGAAAGATGCTATCTTATAGCGAAACACGTGTCATGGTTTTGTAAACTTTCAAGTGAAAATTTCATATTAAAGTGTAAGCTACATTGAAAAGTTATTGAAGAAGTAGAAAAAGAACATGATTTAGTCTTGGTCCTAAAAGTTGAAATTTGGAAAATTTTAAGGACATGAAATATCCTATAAATGATTTTATGGAAAAATACTCAATGACAGTCATTTTTTTGTGGACCTTCTTTGAATATTTTTACTTTCGCCAATATAAAAAATATAAAAATTGTAATGGAGAACATGTGTAGAAAGGGCAAACTTTTTCGTTCACCCCATTGAGTGAGTATAAATTCAAAGTATTTACCACAAAAAAAAAAGTTCTATTTACTTATCAGTAACTTTTTTTTTTCGGGTTTTCCTGCAGCTGGCGCCCTGGAGCGCCAATTAATTTTTATTGTTGTTTTTATTTAATTTTTATCGTTGTTTTAATAAAAGTTTTATTAATCTACTTATTTCATATTTAATATTTCATATTTAATAACTTTGCCTATCAAAAAAAGAGCTAAGAAATTATACAATACATACATATTGAACATTTTTCCTTTATATAATTAAGGGACAAGGACTAAGATTTTTAAGTCAACAAATGATGGAAACTCTTTAGTATTTTTAAATAACGACTCCATTTATCTAAGTTACTTTTAATCTGTTAGAAATGAGAATTGAAAATCTAACTATCCTTTCTCAATGTACTAATGATGACCTAAATAATTTTGATGCATTTTTTGAGGAAACTGAAGCTTCCTACATAAATATGATTTAATTAGCTTTCAACTCAAGGTCAGTGACTCAAGGTAAAGGATTTAGATGAAATATTTAATAGAAAATGTAATATGTTTGCTAGGTCAATTGTATAAATTAAAATAGTTATTCATTATGATATAATGTTATATGATATATTTCATAATTCATGTGGTAAAGTAGATTTTATCGAATTTGTCACAATGAACTTTATCTCAGAATGGAATGATGAAATTCATGTAAAAATATACCCCTTTCAATTTAATCTGAGTAGTAACATGAGTGAATTTGCTGCATGAGACTGTGATAATTGAGACAACATGAATTTCATTAACATTATGGGCAATTAAAAAACAATATAACAATATTGAATTTTGCAATTTTCTTGAGAAAAATGGCAAGATAAAATAGAAATGACTCACCTTTATAGATTTAAACTTTTTCTTGGATGCAGTATTCAAATCTTCATGAACTTTATCTAGAAGCCACTGTAAAAATTCCAGCGCATCATGCTGTTGAGTGCCCTTATACTGAGCCCCATGTCTTTCAACCACTTGTTTAAAGTTAGTACTTAACTCAGGACTATACTGGCAAGACCAAAGGGCTTTAAGGAGTAATGCCAGCTGTTCTGTAACTTCACCTTTGGTCCCAAATTTCTTGGAGTTGAGCTTATTCCTTCGAGATAAGTCTATTTTATATCTGTCGAGAACAAAATATTCGGCCAGAACATCGGTATGTGAAATACATTGTAAAACTGCGTTTATGAAACAAGTATTTCCATGATTTTTCAAACCAGTGACTCCTGGAGTATCCTCGGGTCCCCAAGTTTGTAAGCCTACAGGTGGAACTCTGTTGTTTTCTAAATTACTATTTATGCCCGGCACACCTCCAATATGTTGTGCTATTTTATTTATGAACTTTCTTATAGAAGGTCGCCTGAATATTTTTTTGTTTAGATCAGCCTCATTTGTAACTATCTTCAAATCCGATTCATCTTTCGTTTTCGATCTTCGTTTTGACATTCTCGTTGGATTAAATGGATTTCTCGGCAAGGTAAAAGATCTTTTTAATTTTGGTAATTCATTGGGTTGGATAGTGTTATCAGGTATAGTGAGCGTCATTTCGTTGCTGTTCAATATTCCTGTAGAATTTGATTTTTTTCTGATAAACTTTGCACTTTCGCACATCACACCATTATAGTCATAATAAAATAAACTTCACTTTATAAAATATCCAAAATTCATAATTCAATGCTACACAACTAAACTACTCAAATTCGGCCATTTGTCAATTGTCAGACTACTGACAGTACTGAGTACTGACACAGAATCGAACTACTCGTCACTGGTCAAGTCACAGCATAAGGACGACAGATTCTGATGAGGGCTTTAAACTTAAAGTAAATAAAAAATACTCTGAGGCTTGAAAGATAAAATGTCTTGGTTCACAGCACATAATATCGGAACTGTGTTTTGGGGTATAGTCCGAAAGTAAACAATTACTAACCGGTAATGAACAGCGGTCACCTGAAAAACTATAAACTAGTGATTACTTCCGAAACAAATTACCAGGAAAAATGACAGCAGTTGGTAACCGCTCTATATGCTGATGACGCTTGGTTAAGCCTTTTCCAACAAACCGTGATCTGTCACCACTTATCCAGGATTATGACAGAAACGGTTAGTTTTGGCCTGAGCAAGATTTTGGTTATTTTCAGACCCAATCCTTGTTCTGGAACAGGGTTAATATTATAGAGTCGACTTTGACGAGGGGATACCTGAAGAAAAAAATAAGGTGTGGTTGCTAATATTTCAGACTTAAAATCTATTTTGGCAATTTATTGTTTTTGTTAATAAATTTGCCTGAAATTTTTTTTGTTTACTATTTTGTATCATTGATAAGTGTTTCACAGTTTGTTTATTCATCTCTTCATAGTATAGAGTGCATTGGAAGTTTTAAATATTTTAATATAGCCATATTTTAATATGATTGGTGCTCTGTATGTCGATTTTTGCAAAACCCTTATTATTATTCATTTCAATCAAGATTTTATTATTGTGTTTATTGTTGTATTGGTTGATTTATCTTCTATTCTATACTTGTTATTATTATAGTTTTTATTGTATATTTTTGTAAGGTTGATTTGAAAAACAGCTTATGCTGATAATCCGCCTGTTCATCTAATTTATTTTTGATGAATAAAGTCGATTTATTATTATTATTATTATTATTATTATAAGTGCTTTGTAAACAAATGCTTGAATAATTAGTCTGCCACTTCAAATTACATCTCTCAAATTTGGTGAAGGACTGTCACCAGGGGCTGTGAGGAAACTGCGGACACTAAATTCTTCATGTAATAGGTTGTTTTGAAAGTTTTTTCCATTTTATTGTCATGTGTGTTTGTCGTTCAATGTCTCATTAAATATGTATTCTACTGTGCCGTGGTATATACTGATGACAGAGAATTTCGGACTCTATACATTGATCTGGTTCATTATTTTCTAGATTTTTATGCTGTCGAAATTGCTCGTTGGCAAAAGTGCACTGATTCAAATGGCGCTTATTTCGATTGAATTGAATTAGTAATTACTGAGATATCACAGTTTAGAGTGAACTCATGAAAACGGACAAAACTTTTGAAACAACAAAACAAATTAAAAAGGAAAAATTTCATTCACATGGATACATTTCTTGGAACTGAATTAATGTCAATTCAGCCTCCTGAAGGTTCCAATCTTGTTGGCGAAATGCGCTATGAGAGTCAGTGTTTTTTTATTTGATGTTTGAGTAATTAGACTCTGTTGAGAATATTTTAAGAATACATGATTTTTTTTGTGAAAATTTGTATGGTAGTATTTTTATTTAATTTAAAATTTCATATGTTGCTTCGTAATGACAAAATAGTTTTTTTTTTGGTATTGAGTTATGAGCATGAAACCAGCAATATAACGTGAAAAGATTGAAAAATATGATGGAAATGACCCATACTTGCTGAAAATGCATAATATCATATTCAAAAAACACACTTCCAAGTGTGGCTACGTCGAAATGGGTATTTCAGTCCGGTTTCTAGAGAGTTTTGTATTTTTGAAATATTGCGGTTTATGCTCTTCAAAGAAGTGTATTTCATTTAGTGTTTTTTTATTACTAGTTTTCATGTTTTCGTATTTGCGAGAATGAAATTGTTCAATAAGAATTGGAGATACGAATAATTTGATAGTTTACTACTCTATCGACATTCTGCCAAATATGCTGGCTCTACAGTTCTGAAATGAAGCCAAAATGGTTTTCAAAGAGTACGTGCAATATATAAATTCTTGGTATGTGTATTCCAATTTTTTCAATTCATCCAAGATCAATCAAATTTTCAACATACATAAAGGAGGTTGATGTGATGTTACAAATGGGATATTGTGACAATATTATATTTAAATATTTTCTCTGTATATGATAACAATTACATTATAATGTTACACTGATATCACAATCTGATACGCCATGGTATAATTATGAGAAAAAAGTAACTATTGACATCTCAAAGCCTTATCACAGTACCTACTCATCGTGATATCTTAAGGACATCTGTGAAATGTGGCTATGTAACATGTTGGCTGGGTATCATCATATCCTTGATGAGGTTGTAGTAGTAATCCTATATTCTTATATTCTACGATTTACAAAAATGTTATGAACATTGAACCTTTTTTTACTTTTTGAAAAACTTTCGATATTTTCCAGAGACGATATATTTGAAAATGCAGAAATAAATTATTCCGACTTACATAAAGCCAATGCATATAAAAGATGACATGTATTACATATTTTTTGTGATTCCATGATATGCCCCATTCGGAATAAATATCAAATATTTCAACTTCTTTGCGGCATTTGTGGCAGCCATTTTGCAAAATTCGGGCGAGCATGGCTGCGCCTTAATTGTTATCCCGAATCAATGACCTTAACCAATGCCAAGAAGATGAATATTTAGTAAGGTTAGGTCACAGTGGTTGTTGTTTGGTTAGGTATTAGATGTCAGTTTACTGATTTGCTTGTAGAGGCTTTGTTTTGTATACAAAATCAGAAACTGTTCCACCAAAGTGGAGTTTAAACCATGGTTGTAGAAAAGAGGAAAGCTGAAGATTCTTCTCTCGTTCCCGTTGAAAAAAGATCAAGAAATGAAGTCGCCAACAAGAATAAAAACACTTCGGTATTACAAGCAGTAAGGTCTATTTTGACGGTATTTCCTGAGGGGTAATAATATTATTTATTTTTTAGACACCTGCGAGAACCTCGAATCTGTTTGCTCCAATTATGCTCCTGGAAGGTCATGAAGGAGAAATATTTACTGTAGATTTTCATCCGGAGGGACAATATATAGCTTCCTCAGGATTTGACAGAAAAATTTGTATGTATTAATCTATAATCTGCTGAACCTGGTATAATTACAGTTTTTTTTATCAGTTCCACATGCAAATGTGACATTTCAGTTTCTTACTATACTAATTTATGCATGTGAAAATACATACTACATTTTTAAAATCAACTTTGATTCAGGAAGTTAATGTACCGCCGACTTTTTGTTTCCAGAAATTCTCATATTAATGTCAGGTTAGGTTGAGTTAAAAATTTGTCAACAAAATAATTGATATCATATAGTCAGGATATTTCCACCTACAACTGAAATCAAAATCATATATAAATAATTTATCTAAAATATTCATTTCTGACTTCTTTAGGCATTTTAGCTGAGTAATTTTATATATTTATATATTTCACATACATATTTTTTTGTTTCCTGATAATGTATCCAATGTCAAAATTTGGCACCACCGTCTACTTTTGGAGATACAACCACACAAAAATAAAAAAAATTACTATTTCACTTTCAACTTTTTTCCATGTATAATTTCATCAAAATTAATTTTTTCTAGTAAGCCACATTATAATTGTTTATGATACTAAGTGACATATTTACAAGGAACTTTTTTTGTTTGTTGTCTACATTACAGTGTACATTATAATGTTACACTGATATCACAATCTGATACGCCATGGTATAATTATGAGAAAAAAGTAACTATTGACATCTCAAAGCCTTATCACAGTACCTACTCATCGTGATATCTTAAGGACATCTGTGAAATGTGGCTATGTAACATGTTGGCTGGGTATCATCATATCCTTGATGAGGTTGTAGTAGTAATCCTATATTCTTATATTCTACGATTTACAAAAATGTTATGAACATTGAACCTTTTTTTACTTTTTGAAAAACTTTCGATATTTTCCAGAGACGATATATTTGAAAATGCAGAAATAAATTATTACGACTTACATTGATTTCCCTTTCCCCAAGTGGTTCCAGGATATTAGTCAACTTGCTACCTAATTCTTTAAGTATTCTGTTTTGCTATTGATAGAGTTGCTGTTTCTAACCTTTGAAATAAAAAATAAAGTTGATCACATATATTTCATCTCGCATTCAAAGTGAAATTGATGACTGTTCTAGACTAATCTGCAATTGAAGAATCCTGCACTGACACCTGTCTGATATAATCCAACACCCTTCGTGGTATTAGCCAGGGGAGTAGTTGTTTTCTGATGGGTGTCAGTCCATTAACCTACAGTGTAGGGAGTTGAGACTGGCCTGAACAAATCGTTCTTTTAGATGATTTGTTTTTTTACTCTACAATTTGTCTATGAAATAAATTTAATAATGCAATATTTGAGAATAAGATATGACAGTTTGAAAATCTTGCATGCGACATAATATATCATCATTTGAGAGTAGGTACCCTTAACTTACAAAAAAAGGGTTCCAGATACAAATAATTCAATTATGCATGTTCAATATAGTTATTTATTTAAGGAATATTTCATACAGTGTACAACTATCTGCTGACTTTTTTTTAGTTTTATGGAGTGTTTATGGTGAATGTGAAAATATATCAGTTATGACAGGCCATACAGGAGCAGTCACTGAATTACATTTCACAACAGATGGATCAAATATCTTCACTTCTAGTACTGATCATACGTTAGGTTTATGGGATATAGTAACATCACAGAGGATCAAAAAGTACAAGGGGCATACCACCTTTGTAAACTGTGTTCAAGGTGCTAGAAGAGGGCCCCAATTATTATGTTCAGGGAGTGATGACAGTACCTTGCGAATCTGGGATATTAGGAAGAAACAGAGTGTTGCTACACTAAATACAGTTTACCAAACAACAGCTGTGAGTTTTAATGACACAGCTGAACAGATTTTCAGTGGAGGAATCGATAATGATATCAAGGTAAGTTGTTCTTTATATATTAACCTTGCCCAAGGTCAGATTCCAAAAAGGAATCCAAAGACAAATTTATAACACAATTTTTAAAAAAAATTCATGAGCGATGATTTCATTAATTTTTCAGGTGTGGGATGTCCGAACGAAAGAAATCCTTTATTCATTACGGGGACACACTGATACAATTACAGGCCTGTCGTTAAGTTCTGATGGTTCTTATCTTTTGAGCAATTCAATGGACAACACACTAAGAATATGGGATGTAAGAGCCTTTGCACCTGCTGAAAGGTGTGTGAAAATTTTCAATGGACATCAACATAATTTTGAGAAAAACTTGTTACGATGTGCATGGTCTTCTGATGGAACCAAAGTTTCTGCGGGTTCAGCAGACAGATTCGTTTATATTTGGGATACCACATCTAGAAGGATAATTTATAAACTTCCCGGGCATAATGGTAGTGTTAACGATATTAAATTCCATCCTGAAGAGCCTATAATTTTGTCCGGTGCAAGTGATAAACAATTATATTTAGGAGAAATTGATTGAATTTCGTGTAGGTTATAAGTCTAATAAATATTTCAAAGTCGAATGATTGATTCAGGTTTTTTATGCCTTCATCAACACTATAAGGGAATGTATAACGAAACTCTCAGTAACCTCTAAGAAAGGAAAGATAATTATACAAATAAAATCAATTAAGCAATAAATCTAAAATGCTATGGCGGAACATTGGTGACATGACCTGTTTAAACCAACCAGAAAGCTGGAATCCATTTGACGCTGCAAATTGCTATTTTATTAACGTGGTCTCGGTCCTTGTAGGAAAATATTGGCATGAAAAATGATTTTGGAAAAGCAATAGATCTTCAGAATCATACACTGTTCCTGAACCCTGTGCAGAATGTGAATTATTCTTGATAAAAACCAATATGGAGAATAAAATGAGCAAGGGAATTGATGAAGTACCCAGTCATATATTAAAAAGATGTGCCCTTGAAATGGTACCTGTTTCAATTTACCTAATAGATCTTTTGAGTTGGGAGTTTTTCCAGATGAATATCCATCCATGTGAAGACACGCCTGAAGAAGCCAGCACGTGATGTAAAACTGTTTAGTGAAAATCTCACAATGAAGTGTTTCTTGAATAGTAGTAGGCTGCAAGGCCCGTGGCATTTGCTTTCTCCTGCAATATGGCACTGGTTCGTTTTCCAATCTATCACAATTATTTCACCAGTGAATTTCTTTTGTTTGCTGGTGAAATATAAACTTACTGTAATTGGATATAGACAAATGTCATAAATTTACTCACTTTCCAATCTGTCTATCACAATTATTTCACCAGTGAATTTCTTCTGTTTGCTGATAAAATATAAACTTACTACAATTGAATATAGACAAATGTCATAAATTTACTTTTTTCCAAAACAAAAATCCCATAAATAGTCCACATAAAATGAAGCAATCGGAACTGGAAACTACAAATATAATCAAAGATTCAGGAATCACTCGTGACCCAAAAATGTCATTCAAACCCTATATTGCAAATGTTACTTCTAGAGCACTAAAAATATTAGGTTTCACTCTTGAATCTGCCGAGGAGTTCTCTCTATCTTCCTTAAAAATCATATATTGTTCAATTGTTAGATCAATAATCAAAACTCCACAATTTGGTGTCCCTCATATATTGTGGATATTTATATGCTTGAAAGTGTTCAAAACAAGTTTCCAAAGTATTCTACATACAAACCAGGATAGTATATTGGCGAATATAACTATAAAATTATATCAAATACTCTGGCTCATAGAAGTTTAGAATCAGATCTTACACTAATTAACAAAATAATAATGGTAGCATTAGTTCCCCGGAAGTTGTTGAACTTATAACTTCAAATGTGAATCCTAGAACAAGAAATACAGTAATCTTCAAAGTATCTTTTCATCATACCAACTATGGCCTGAATGGGTCTATAGGTAGAATTTCAAGATATGCAAACACTTACAATGTGGATTTGGAACTTTTAATTTTTTTTGAATAATTTGAAAGGACTGAAAAGATTGTTATTGATTGAATCATTTTTGCATTTTTTCCATATTTTTTCTTTACATCTAGCTGATAGTTGTAGTATTGAGCCCTGTTTATCGTATATATAAATGACTTGTCTTTGATTTTATCAGATACTTTTACCACCTTATATCGTGGGGTGAGAACTACAACTAGGTAACTACAAATTTGGTGAAATCTGGATAAGTGCACATATAAATTCCATTAGGTGAGGCCCACACCATACTACAACTAGATATCTGTTGTAGACATTTTACAGGAGTTATTTAGAGTTTTCAAAACTAGATAAGTTGATGATCAGAAAAAAAGTTCAATCTACAACTAGATAAGTTCACTTATCTAGTTGTTCAACTTAGCAGAACTGCAAGATTGAAGCAACAATTAGGCAACTCAACATGTCTAGTTGTAGCACTACAAGTCTGGGGCTTCATGTTTAAAATCAACAGGTGGCTCTAGTTGTCTTGGTAAGGTTGGATGTAAACAGTGTGTGATATTGAGTGCTTTATTCTTCTAAAACTCCAAGATGTATTCAAGAACAAGACGTATATTGCAATTATGCGACATCAACATTAGTAAGTATAATTTTATTAATCAATTCATTAAAATACCGTTACCGGCTAAATAACTTACTTAGGTAATTGAGGATACCAACTCCTTTTGTCAATATCAAAAAGTATTTTTAAACTAGAACTTACAGAGCAATGAAATAGAATGCCGACATTAAAATTATCGGAATAGTCATACAGCGCGGCCAGTAGGTTATGCCGAGCAATGAATTCTACCGGGTTAATGGCGGCAATTCCTTTGATGTGATCTTTGGCGGCACAGTAAGCACGGAAAGCAATCAAGGACGCCGTATTAAAATTTAATTGTAATGTTGTTACAATTCAATAATGTAATTGAAACTTTTGTTTTCTTCCCACACCTTAGAAAAGTTTGATTTTCAGTTGAGACCTTTTGACTTTGGTTGATATCTGATCACCGCTCGCTTAGTTATATCAGAAAATGCGTGAGGCAGGTGCCGGGTTGAAGTACCTCTAAGTATTTTGTTTTATATTTGATTTCAAATCGGATTCGATTCACAGTTTAATTTTTTTTTCTTCAATTTACGTTCTATACATTTTTTCATTCGAGTTTTCGTCATGCAAGAATTTAACATTTTTTTTTTCTAATGTTTCTAATAGTTCTGTTCGATAGTATATTCATGTAACTTTTGCAAGGGTCCCCGTACCGGTTTAAAATTACATTAGGAAAATATATCATAATTTCATAATTTACATTCATTTATATTGATGTAGGTAACGACTGCAGATTGAAATCAGAAGCTAGACCATGTAGTCCATCCTCTCGACATCACGCTATACCTGAAGCTCACAGAGCAAATGACTTTACTGGAGAGACTTGTGAGTAACCATTCATCAAACACTTTACTTATGGAGTGGCTTACAATCAACTATTCTAATTTTATATTTCTCGTTACTAGCGGCACAACCAGAAGAAGTGGGGAATTTAAATGGTACATCCTACAACAGCGATTCCATCCCTGGGCCCAGTCATTCTGCTGAAACCAACACTAGGAGACCAGGTGAGAAACTCGACACTCTTAACTTCAATTATGATACAGATGAGGAAGTTGATGAAGAGCCTTTGTTCTCATCAGAACACTCCGAATTTTGCCCAGAGGAAATGTCTGCAGACGAAACCTCTGAAAGTGACACTGACTACGTCCATACACATCGGATCCGAAAAAAGAAGAACAGCACTGGACGTCTCGACGGAATGGAGGTGTTTCCAGAGCCGACGGTGGAACCACGAAAACGGTTTAGATGTCCAAGCAAATGGGCAAGGACTTTAAGCAAGGAAAAGAGGGCTAGGGGCGAATCGTATGTCTCTTCACGGAAGAAAGTTATACCTGCGATCCAAATGAAACCCCCGTGCCAAAATTGCAGGAGCCAATGCAACTCAAAAATTTCGGAAGAGGAGCGAAATAGGATTTTTTCAGCCTATTATGCATTAGGTGAATATAGCAGGCAGAGGGATTTTATTCATGCCAATACTGAAAAATTGACTAAAAAGCGCATAACAGCCGATAATTCAAAACGGAATTTTACTGTCACACTTTATCTTCCCAGCCAGGGAAAAAAAGTTAAAGTGTGCAAGACAATGTTCCTCAATACCTTGGGCATTAAAAAAGGTGTTGTAGACATAGCGATGAAAAAGCGAACCACCGAAAATACTAACCAAGAAGATAAGAGAGGAAGACACATCAAGAAGCAAACTTCACCAGACATTGTTCAAAATGTAAAAGCACACATCGAAAGTTTTCCTGTCATGCCGTCTCATTACTGTCGTGCAACCACCAAGCGCCTTTACCTGGATCAGAGTCTGAACGTTAACCGAATGTACAACATGTACATTCAAGTTTGTAGTGAAAATGATGAACCTAAGGCAACTTTACCTTTTTATCGAAAAATTTTCAACGAGTGCTACAATTTAGGATTCCATCATCCAAAAAAGGATCAGTGCCGAGTTTGCTCTCATTACACCAATGCTTCATCAAACGAGAAAGACACCTTAAAGGAAGACTATACAAAGCACTTACAGCTGAAAGATAGAGCTCGTACCGAAAAAATGAAAGACAAAGAAGAAGCACAAAATTCAAATGGCGAATCTGTATGTGCTAATTTCGATTTGCAGCAAGTTCTTCTCGTACCATCTGATCCAGCTAACAATGCTCTATTTTATAAACGAAGACTCGCTACGTACAATTTTACGATATATACACTGAACTCACAGCAAGGTTTCTGCTACATGTGGGACCAGACCCAAGGAGGTAGAGGAAGCTGTGAAATAGCAAGTTGCGTTCACTTGTTTTTAAAAGGCCTCCCTAGTAACGTAAAAAACGTAGTATTTTACAGTGACAGATGTGGTGGGCAAAATCTTAATCAGTTCATCGCAACAATGTTCATGATTGCTGTGCAGGAGCTAGATAATATATCAGTCATTGACATGAAATTTCTAGTCCCGGGCCATACACAGATGGAGTGTGACTCTATGCATTCAGCTGTAGCCACCGAGCTGCAAAGAGTAGGCAAAGCGTCGTGGCCGGAAGACTTGAAGCAGATCGCAAGAAGCGCAAGAAGAAAAGGGGACAAACCCTACCAAGTGTTCGATCTTCTTATCGAAAATATAAATGATTACAAGCTTTTTATGAAGGAAAATCTTACGAACCGGAAGAAGGGTGAAGACTCAGAGGAAGTGCGGTGGCAAAAAATGAGCTGGATGCGTTTCGAAAAATCCGAACCGTATAAGATGAAATTCAGGGAGAATTTTGATGAACCCTTCAAAATCTTAGACTTTAATAAAAGAAGCCGTCGGCACACATTCTTGCAGCTAAAGCAGCGGTATGATCAACCAATCCCCATTACCTCCTTGAAATACAGGGATCTGGTTTCTTTGTTCACACTAAAGCCCCCAGCACTCGGAGATAGGTACAAACAATTTTATCTTGATCTGCCTCATGATGGAGATGTCGGCGAGCCCGAATGCGATTTTGACGATTCTGACAACGAAAATCTATAATTTTTTATTATTGTTTTGTTTTTGCTCAATTTTTATTATAATAATAATAATAATAATAATATTTATTCATCCTCAAAGACGTTGACAAACGTATAGGATAGGTCAGTATTAAGCAGATAAAAATCACATCAAACGATAAAATTGTAGATCAGTAGATAAAAATAATACAATAAAAATTTATACAAATAAGTCAGAATAACAAAAATTAAAACAATTGTAGTTATAAAAATTGAATACGTCATGCCAAAGCCGCATGAACCCATTCAGTCGAGATGGTCCGAGAGAAATTCGCCAATACTATAGTAGGCCTTAGAAAGAAGCAATGTTTTAACTGCTTTTTTAAATGCTACAGTCTTCATCTGTTTGAAATGGTCTGGTAACCGATTGAATAATTTTATTCCCATATATTTGGGAGAATGTTCGAATTTTATAGTTTTATGTTTAGGAATGCTCAACTCCTCTGCATATCGAGTTGGGTAGCTATGATAGAATGAGTTCTTAGTACAGTCTGTTATACATTCGCGAACATAACTTTGTAAATTTAACTAAATAACATCGTTAGATTTTATCGATTTTGATTTTTCGCTTGTAAAAAAATAGTATTAATATTATTTTCAATAAAAACTTAATACTTAATACTAAATAAACTATTCATTTACTACCCTGCTTGTTGAATGTGATTGAATTATTTAGTTTGACTTTAACATTGTGCTATGGAGGCTTCCTAAATTGGATATGAAAAATCATTTATTAAATACAACATTGATCATTTGGAATGTAAGTACTTCTAACTCAACATCAAAAATATCCTTATTGCTAAAACTAGGTAACTGATTTTTTTTTAGGATACATTATATTTCAAGGAATTTTTCTCGTCAATTCTTAGAAAATTGTGGTCAAAACGAGACATAAATACTTCTAATAAAATATAATCCAGAAATGGTAGTAAGATAACTTTTAGTTTAGTCTCCACAGTCTTCCAAAACCTTACTAAAACTTTAATTTGCGTTTTTCTCGAAACAGCTGAATTGTAGTTACCTAGTTGTAGTATTGACCCCACGATATGCAGATGACTCTACTTTACTAATTAAATATAAAAATTTTGACTTATTACAAACAAAAAATTCAGAACTATCAACAAATTATCTGCTTGGTATTCTGACGGATCATTGTTACTAAACTCTAGTAAAACTAAATATACAACATTTCATACTCATCAAAACTCAAACATACTGATACTAAACGTCAATTCAATTAATAGTACCATTGATACAATAACGGATGTTAAATTTCTAGGAGTAACAAGCATACTCACAATACTATGAAAACAGATAACTTTCTGGCACCTGGAATTATCCAAAAATCACCAAATACTTTTGGTTTATACTTGTACAATTCACTTCCTCAGAAGTTGAAAAGTTTGCCAACACTAATTTTTAAACGAAAACTAAAAAATTTTCTTCGATCTGTGTCCTTATACAACAAAAGAATTCATTAGCAATTTAGTTAAACAACATTTAATAGATCATCATATGGAATTTTGACTATATGTTTTTATGAATGGAAATATTTATAAATGTAAGACCTTTTTATTACTTTTATTGGCTTGTCCTACATAACATGTGATCTTACAGGATAAATAAATTCTGTTTAAAAAATTCTGTTTAAAATCTGTTTTTCCGTTAACCAGCTGTCGCACCCCTACGAACGACAACCCTCAGAAGTCGAAACTTGTGCGAGCTAAGGATTAACGAGGTCTTACCTTTTAACGTGTGATTCCTAACATGGAATATTGTATATATTGTATATCGTATTGCATATGTGTGAATTTGTTAATTATTTTATAAAAATAGGCAATGCTATAAATAAGTGAATAAATCGAAATGTAGAGAAACTTATATAGCCAAACCCACTGAATTTTTAAACTCTACAACCATTTTCTATTTGATTTCAAACAATCCAGTACACACATATTCACAAGAAGATAAGGCATATCTGAAAAATTGTTTTATCCAAATCATGACTTTCTGAACTCGCCTCAAGTATTTGCTCTCAATTGGATTTTTTCTTAATTTTTGAATTGTTCTCATTTTATTACAATTATATGATGTTCTTATACCTCCACTTCACTAGCATTACTTGTCATACCATTTTGACTTGTCATAAATGTATTACATACATATGTGTGTGTTTAGCATGAACGTTTTCTTCATAAAATATAAATAAGGAAGCACTGATGGAACTTACAATTACAACAATGAGATTCATCTTTAAATAATTTAAGAGAATTTTGGTACGTACATTATTTATTTTTTACATATTTACATACGAAAATGGAAAAAATATTTACTACATTTAATCCAAAATTTTTCAAAGATAAATTGCATAAGTTAGAAGATTACAATATAAATGCTTTGCAAACTGATACAGATATAATAGATCATCTCTATATTTAGAGACGCAAATTTCTATATAATTCAAAAATAACATCACGTGAATTTCATTGGAATATTCATGAAGCAACAAATATAAAAATTATAGATGATTCGGAAAAATAATACAACACTTGGAATATATGTACAACCTTTTGAATCAGGTTTTCAGAATCAAGACTGAGGCGGTTTTTTTTGTACAAAGAATGGTGTTTTCATTTCATTTGAAGTATTGATGATCATTATACTTCATAATAATGCAAAACGGTCAATTTGCAGCATACTACTTTGATCAGTAAATACCTATTTGAAAATTATTGGTGTATAAATTATAAGATTACCATTTTACTGAGAAAATTTCAAGTAAAACCTCTAAAAATATCAATCAAATTACTCTATCGTACTCTGCGAATTAGAAAAATGTATTTCAGTTTTCTCACCAATTGGAAAATTAATATTTTTTAATTCCTAAAATTTTGAATTATATCACAGATATAATTATTTGAAATTTTTTAAAGAGGATGCTGTGGTTCAACTAGGATTGTGTAGATATCAATCCAGGATATAAGCAATATGGTATCGGTATAGGCACCAAAGCTTTGCTGGGTTTTCGTCGTGCCCGTCAAAGGATTCTTAACGAGCTAAATCTATAAACCACTTTAGAGCTAGTCACGTTAATAGAATGAAGATTCGACATTCAAAGTCTATCCATCCTGGCAATGACGTCACATACATCTACATAAAGCATTTTAATATGGACAAGTCCTCATTTTTTCTCCCAGTTACTGTTCAAATAAATGTGGAGAATATTTGTAAATATTGTTGATATGATGTCATTTTATTTTGTAAAGTTCTAAAGTTTGCCAAGAGAAAAAATTAATTTGTTCTTATACCTTAAAATAAATAATTTTAAATGTCAACAAGTGACACAATAGGTTATAGTTTGAAAAAATAAACTGTTTAATTTCAATGATAAAAAAGTGACTCAAATACCCTTCACGTTTCCAAATGAATTATGAGAACTGTACATAAGTTTACTCATATTTCAAAAGCCTACTCCAGAGGTTATACCCTGTCGAATTAATTTTCAATATTATACAAACTGCTGTACCAAAATGATATACACAAAAATAAAATGAATAAAAATCCTTGCTCACCGAATTTTTATTCGAGAAAGGAAATACCTCCAAGTGATCTTTTTTTTATTTTCAACACCGAATCAAAGAATGCCGAAATTTTTTTAGAAAAAAAAAAACAATGTGATATATTGTCTTAAACTAAACATATCAATATAAATTATGAAAAATTAAGACCATTCTACAATAACCTTAAATATATTTTCACATATTGATTCAATGTTATTATGCATCTAAATCATTGATAAATAAAACTTCTCTGTTCTTAAGTCCAGCTTGCTCTAGAGTTTCCATAAACTCTGCATTTTCAGGTTGACACTTCAGTACTCGTTTTGGAAAGTTTGTGGTTATTTCAAATGAATCGGGAGCTTTTGGATGGCAGAACACAAAAAAGAACACAGACTGAAAAAAATATACATATTAAAAAATAGAATAAAAAAAAAAGGAAACACTTGTGAAAAAATGATACTTTGAGATTACTGCCAAACAAAAATATTGTATGAAGTTACCTCCAGGGAATGTGTTTTGAGGAATCTTCTTTCCAATCTGCTACCACAAGGTAGTTTGAAAACAACGTGTACAGCATCAGGATGAGATGCCTCTGGTTCGTCAGGAACTTTGTAAACTGAATTAATTTTTTCTTGGGCAATAGTTTGCCTGCGTTCTTCTTCAGCTCTTGCTTCCTGGAAATATTTTTTATTTGAATTGGTTAATTATAGAATAGAGAAAATAAATTTTCACTAATTTCTCTACTATACCGGGTGTCAACGAATCTATTAGACAAGTCATAACTTCTAGACTATTAGGTGTATCAAAACGAGATTTGGTACAGATAAATGGTATGTGGAGAGGAGAGTTTTCACATATTTTTCACTTTCCGGTCACTTCCGGTTTCAGCGGAAATGGCTCCGGTTCTGAATTTTTAAATGGAACACCCTGTATATTCTAACATTTTTGGATTTCTGAGACAATTCTGGATCAGAAACTGACATTTCCGGAAGTTTTTCAGCCTACTTGATTTTTTCAGAGTCACTTTTAAAATTGCATCTAGGTGGCCATGATCGGACGTAAACTAACCTATGGACCTCAGGTGATATCAGAAAATTGCAATAGCGGAGTTTTAGTGACTAGTGTGTGACTAGTGTGTCTAACTATTATTTTTCAAATGGCGACCATTTTTTGACAAGCACTTTCCGAAAAAAGGATTTTTTGACAAATCTAACGATACCAATTTATTTGCGATTGGATTACAAATAAGAACATAAATTAAATATTACTGAGGAAAATACTCGATACAAATTCATTTACTTTTGTCAAGGGTGCCATGGATAGGAATGATGCATAATATTTTGCGGTTATTTCCATCAAGTCCACTTTGGAGAACAAAACGCTCACCTAGGTTATGACAGTGACATAAGCTTTATGAGCAGAAAGTAGAAGTTTCTCTTAATTTTCGTTAATTTTAGTTTAATTTTTCGTCGAAATAATGTATACTCAAAGTGAAAAAGTTCTTCTATTTTCCGACGAATCACGGTTTACAAATAATGGCATGTTTAATAAGCAGAATTGTCGGTACTGGGCCCAACAAAATCAACATGCAATGAGAGAGGGCAATTTTCAAGAAAGTTTTGGCGTCAATGTCTGGGCTGGTATCGTTGGAAACAGAATAATTGGTCCAATATCGTTTCAAGGTCAGTTAACAGGGGTTAGATACTTGGGTTTTCTTCAAAATGAAATCGAGGATCATCTTAATGATATGCCTTTAGAAGTTTTACGGCAAATTTACTTCCAGCAAGATGGAGCACCACCCCATAATAGCAGAGACGTACTTGATTTTTTAATAGAGCATTTTAATAATAGAGTTATTGCAACCAACGGTCCAGTAAGGTGGCCTGCCCGCTCACCGGATCTGACTGTGTTAGATTTCTTCATTTGGGGATATGTAAAAGAAAGGGTCTACTATGCAACAGCCCCAGCCACTCTCGAAATCTTAGAAGAAAGGATTCAACAGGCATTTAGAAGTATATCGCCTCAAATGTTACAAAACGTGTTGAGAGAAACAATTGAACGAGCTGAAATGTGTCTTGAACAAGGAGGGATGCACTTTGAAAATTTACTATAGTGGAATTTTCAAGAACTTAGGATATTGCAAAAAATCTAAGTGCATCGCTGAAATTATTAGTTAAATTTGTTAAATTTGTTGATCCAATCGCAAATAAATTAGTAACGTTAGATTCATCAAAAAATCCTTTTTTCGGAAATTGCTTGTCAAAAAATGGTCGCCATTTGAAAAATAATAGTTAGACACGAAAATGTTATTTTGTAAACTTGTCTCATTCATATTCAACACACTAGTCACTAAAACTCCGCTACTGCAATTTTCTGATATCACCTGAGGTCCATAGATTAGTTTACGTCCGATCATGGCCACCTAGATGCAATTTTAAAAGTGACTCTGAAAAAATCAAGTAGGCTGAAAAACTTCCGGAAATGTCAGTTTCTGATCCAGAATTGTCTCAGAAATCCAAAAATGTTACAATATACAGGGTGTTCCATTTAAAAATTCAGAACCGGAGCCATTTCCGCTGAAACCGCAAGTGACCGGAAAGTGAAAAATATGTGAAAACATTCCTCTCCACATACCATTCAACTATACCAAATCTCATTTCAATTCTCCTAATAGTCTAGAAATTATGACTTGTCTAATAGATTCGTTGACACCCGGTATATTTGATATGAATTTCCACAAAATAAATAGGTCATCAATGTCTCAAAAAACTTTCTATTATTTTTTTAAAATCCTCATGAATTGAATCCAATCACACATTAAAAGTGATATTTTAAGTGTATTGTTTCTCTCGCTTATTTCGTCTTTCCATCTAAAGAGCCACGACCTCTCAGGGATCATTTAAAATAATGCTAACTCTGCTTCAAATAATTTCAGCTTCGTTGAAAGTACCCAATAATTCGATTTATATCAAGAGGAATATTGAATTTCATCAGAACACAGTAATTGGTAAACAAATAAGATAGTTTTGGAAATTTTGAGAAACAGGGTGATAAAACAGAAAAGCAATTCACTTGGAAGCAATTCAAAACTTAATGCACATTATTTCAAATAATCCAGGCCCATTTTCTTATAACCTTAGAGAAAAAACGTGTGGATTTCAATCTAGCTGCCTAGAAGACCATGTAATTTCTCTATTTTTCCATGAATCTTAAACGAAGGTTAGATGTCACTATCCTAACGTTAAGTGGTGAAAACAAACTTCCATAAGAAATCCCAGAATCTGATAGAATTACTTATTTAATTACAGGTGACCAATTGCTGTGTTGAAAACTAGATCATTTTCATTTGAATAATAATTCCAAATATGTCTGTTTCTGTATATATATATATATATATATATATATATATATATATATATATATATATATATATATATATACAGTAGAATGGAATAACGGGGTCTCTCAGTCAAAAAATCAAAAACTCTGCTTCACTGTGCCAAGCTTTCGCTTCTAGTGGGAAGCTTCTTCAGGGCAGTAAAAATGAGTAAAAAACAATTAATTGAACATATAAATCGACGAAAAAAGTTAAACATTAATGGAGTTTTTTTGACTCTAGAAGAGGATGCCTAGAAGATGACAGTACTACCAACTGTCGAAAGCGCTCGCAGATATCCTTTTGTAGAATTTAATATTGAAATATATATATATATATATATATATATATCACAATCACAAACCTCTTCCAGTCTTCTTTGCTTGGCCTCTTCAGCCAATCTTTGCTCCTCTCTCCTTCTTTCTTTTTCTTGGTCAGCTCTGAGGCTCTCAAGGAATGCCTCATCCTGTTGTGATCTTAAAGACCTATTTAGACTAGCTTCAAACCTGTCAGCTCTGGCAGAAACTAAATTTATCTCATATTCATTTATGACAGAACTTAGCCTTTGAACTAACAACCCTGGATCTGAAAATCCTTCTAATCTACCTGAAAAATGTATTTATTATCAATGAATGAGAAAATTCTTATTTTATCATTCAAATTTTACTCCAGCTATAGATAATAATAACTAAGCATATGAATATTACTGGAGTTTTTTCCCAACACCAAATCGTTATTTTTACACCTCGACACATGTTTCGATCACCAAGTGATCATCTTCAAGAGGAAGATAAAACAGTCGAGGTGTAAAAATAACGATTTGGTGTTGGGAAAAAACTCCAGTAATATTCATTACTACACCAAAGGTTCCAAACAGTATATCACAAGAGCTAAGCTTATAACTATATTATCTCAAACTGACAAAATTTCAGTAATAAAACAGTAGCACTTATATAACAAACTATATGATTGAAACACCAAAGATTACAGGTATTAATTCCATTTCCAAATCTCATGATTTGTGACAGTGATAATCATAGTAACAACAATAA
Source organism: Leptinotarsa decemlineata (assembly GCF_025532065.1). NCBI lineage: Eukaryota > Metazoa > Arthropoda > Insecta > Coleoptera > Chrysomelidae > Leptinotarsa > Leptinotarsa decemlineata. Next base: position 16,637,877 of record NW_027412668.1, on the reverse strand, counting down.
TATAGTACTACAAACAAAGCATTATTACGTATTTGGACACTAAATACTTTGAAATCAATTGATTGTAGCAGCCAATAACAGGGGATAGCATCATTCAATAATTTGAACAATATGACCAGACTGCAAGTTTTCTGTATATCTTCATTGCATTCAATTTTAGCTAGTTCAGTATATGATCTTATGAGTACATACTTCAAAAACTCATAATGAATGCTTTGTAAGTTGGTTATGTGCATTTGAAAAAATTCCAAACCATTAGGAGTATATTTTAGATGTAGAAATATTAAAGTGATGAATAAAGATGTCAAATTAAAAACAGAAAATTTACTAGTTTGCCTATAAAACAAAACTCAACATTTGCAATATTTCACTTATAACTTACTGATTAGAACCACTAGAAAAAGTATCTTTAAGACATTTTATTTCAAGACTGAAATATATCGGAATTACTACTAGGCTTATTATCAAAATCTATGCACAACTGTTGAATAGTCACTACTAATTCTGTATACTGATTTTGAGACTATTAATTTTCACTTGATTTTGGTAATTTTTATTTATCAAATCTCATTACCTACAATCGTCATTCGATTTTCCTTCAAAACTAATACTGCCAGAAATGGGTAATGATTGGATTTTGTAGCATGCACAGTCCTCCTTCCTTCTTCAGAATTTATTGAGCAGCCCCAGAAGAGAAAAGTTTGGTTAATAAACCGCACTACGTCAGGATTTGATAATGTTTCACGGCAGAATGTGTCTGTGTCTATGGCATCAGCATTATGTAGATATACTAAAAGAAATCTGAGTTCTCGTTTGGCATCATTTAAAACCTGTGAAAATGTGCCTTGGTAAAATACTGGATGATCGCGAGAATATTTTTCTTCATAAGACCTAATGAAATCCATAACTTCTTGAGTAGGATCCGTTCTAGGTCGAAATTCCAAACCTGAAATTTTTTACAAACCAATAACTTCACTGAATAAAATTCTTCATAAACATACCAAGTAGTCTTCGCCCTATTTGCAAGAAAGTTATAAGAGTACTATAGCACATGTTCCACATGAAACTGAAAACACTTTTTATTGCCCCTGAGACACCACTGCCTGAACCATCCGTTGGTGGTGCATAATAGAAGTGTTGCCCAAGATGATCGCTTACAACAGCAGGAGGTCGAGATTCTGAAGCATACACTGAAGGACGCCCCTCTCGAATATTCAATTGCTCTTGCACAGCTACCTCCAGATTCCACTGGTGTCTTTGAAGAACATCTCTACATATTGTCATATCTTCTATACCAGTCAAGTCTTGAAACTGTAAAACTTTTTCCGTTTGTTCTGTTGTAAGCCCCAAACCCCCATTATCACCAAGGAAGTCCATTTTGAGTTTTTTGTTTAGCAATTACACGTTTTCAATAGAAAGTAAAGTATATGGACAGAAACTAAGACCTATGTTTACTTTTTCATCACCAAAACAGTGACCAGCGAATGTAACTACCAAAACCGAACGTCACATTCATTCACATTTCACTTTTGTGTCTTATGTGATTCAGTGACATCATAATATAGACTGGCAATTAAAAAGAGAACATTGAATACAGAAACTAAATGAAGATGAAAGAATTTACGGCTTGCATTCAGGTTACTTGCACTTAACAGATAAAACGTCACGATGTTTTACGTGTTGCATATAGAATTTGTGAAAATTTTGGAATTTGATTTTTGTCAGTTGATGCAGTTGCGTAGTAGCTAAGAATTGTGTGATCCGCAGGAAGAATATAAGCAAGAGTGACGTCAAGGTAAGTTCATATTATCATGTCTACGATGTGATATGTAATTTTTAACCAGGATTACTATATAGGGGGGTTGCGAATATCATCAATTTCGATTGACATTTGTGGCAGCACGGCGGCCAGTGCCGTGTGATTGGTTGAATTCATTGTTCAATGATACTGAATTACTGAATCGTGAAAAATAAACAATAAGTAATAAATATGGAAGTTTTTGATATTATTCATACAAAACAAGATTATTCAGTTGTCGAAGTATCATAGAAAGATGATTGTGCTTATCGAGTTTCCAGGTTACTGTTAAAAATGCGATTGTGCCAGAATCAAGCATATCTTCGCCAGAGAGGATATGACACTGCCCGTATCATCAAATAATAATGTCGAATTGAATAGCAATATGTCTTGGCACTAGGTATTCCATTACTGGAAAAGCAAAAGCAGCTTCTCAGATTTTATACGTTGTGAAGCTCAAATTATACCTTTGCTTTAATATATGGAAAACGGCCATTCGTTTTATCGGATATCCAAACTACACAATTTTTTTATAGAAACTTCCACATGAAGTCTCCTGCTGATAATAGCGACAAGAGAGTCTATCTTACCATTTCTAATTTGTTTACTACCTTTCATATGTATCGTTTTGAAAGCTCAGATTTTCAGAAAATGAATACATAATATAATAAAATGAGATGATAATTTTCGATGTACCTAATTGAAATTTTATATTAATACTGCTTAGCATTCCTTTGACATATTTATTTCGATTCCATTACAAATATTTAGAGTGCAACTGGGGTATCCAATTATCGGAATTATAGCAAAAATTCCTCCGCTGCTGTCTCAACGTATCATTACAGGAATATCTTCGAAAACTCAAAAAGAGGCTCCAAAATGTTTGATAATTCTTCAAACATGTATTTACATAGCGCTTATGTCCTGGCATTATTAAAACATTACAAACTAATAGTACACCCAAAACTATGAAGAGAATAAACGGACTGTGAAGCACTTTTATTATAGATAAAAATGCAAATGCGCCACTGGAATCAATGAAGTCGCCCCGGAGCGCCAATTAATTTTTGTTGTTTCATAATTTCATCATTTGTATTACTTTCTTCGTTATTAATTATAATTCCAGGTTAGAAATGAAAAGATAAAAATGTTAACCAAAAAAACTTCAGTAAAATTCATAAACCATCCATAAACTAAACTCACACAGTAATTTTATATTCTAAAATTCATTCTCAGTATCAGTAACTTCAAAATTGCTGTCACCATGTCACTGATGCCAATCTTGTTTCCATCCACTCCTCTCTGTTTTAGGTATCCCCCATCTGAAACCGAATCTATTTGGCAATCCCCCTATAGGTATAATATTGCTGAGATGATGCATTATCAATAATGATAGAAAAATCACTACAAACATCTATATTGCATATAATAATAAAAAATTCGAATTATGGCAATTATAAATGAGATTTTATTGTTTCAAATGTTAATTCCTCAATTTATTCACTTTTTTTAAATTTAATTGATTCATGTATTTGTTGTACACATTACAAACGATTGTTCATATTTGTTCCATTTTAGATGACAGTTTATTTCAAATGTTACATGAATTGTAATTTGAATAAAAGAGACTAATGAAATAACTTGAGAATTATATTGGTTCCAAAGAATTTCAGAGTATTGCGAAATGAACAGTAATGCAGTAACAAACAAATCGAGGAAATTAAACAAACGTTTCAATTACTCATACAGATTTAACATTTGAAGGAAATTTCAGTTGTTTATTTGACTGTTGGATTATGATGAAACTTCATATTCACTTTTAGAGAGTAATGTTGAAAATATTATTTGCAATAAGTATATTCATTGATTGAAAGTCATAGTTTTCTCTTGAAACATTATCGGTAATTATTAATACAGAATCTTTCGTCTGTCTAGAAATAAAGTAAATGTCATCACCCGAAGACGATTGTACATACTAACAATCGAAACGTCGTGAACTAACGTGGCTTGGAATCTCTTAACTTTTTTATTTTTATTTTCATTTATATTTCTTTATTTTTTGTACAATCGTTCTATTTTTACTTGTATTTTATTTCACTATTATTTCATTGTTATTTTCAGCTATTCATTTTTAATTTTTCTTTTTTTTTTAGTTGTTTCAGGGATCTCAAAACATTTTATATATTAGACAAGGAAAGTCCGAACTAGTGAAATTCAAACTAAATGAAATTTCAAACATGAATATTTTCCTGAGAATTATAGAGATTATTCCATTTCAATATTATTGAAAATGTTGAATATCTTCTACATTCATGCATTCGATTCAAAATTTAGATGTAACTTTTGTGTGAAACATTCTTATAGAAGTATTATTCCACTTCATCAATCTTTTCGAGAAGCTAATTTCTTAGGATTTTTTGAAATTTTTGAATTTTTTGATGAATTATGAAGTTTGTTATTTGAAAGATACATTTGAAACGATTGTTGATAATTTAATTTCGGCGCTGGTGTCGAGCGGATTCATCAAGAACCCAAAGCCTCACATATGGTAACATGCTTGATTAGGTTTTTCTGGTGTGGTTCTGGTTCTACAAAATACAGGTTCCAAGACGTAACGATCATGTGGTCTGGTTATTGAGGATATTACTTTCGAATTGGTGAATCCTCTGTTCTGGTTTCGATTGCGAAATTATCTGAAACTGTCATGAACCATCCCGAATCGTTCTTGCATCGTTGTTGCTCTTGAGGTTAAACTGATGAGAATTGTTCTCGTTGCAATGACTGCAAATCCATAGCCCTCAATGATATGGTCATACCATCGAGTTATATGTGAAAATTAGAATAAATAACGGCTATTTATCAAGGAGTTGATGGAATAATCAGAATAGTAGACGTAAGAACCTCTTTCGGAATATAGGCATCCAGTCATGGAAATTTGCAGATTGGAGCTAGATGAAAAGTAATTCCTTCAGCGTGGGAGAATGTCATATTGATTAATTCATCTCTTTATAAATTTTGTCTTCAATTTCTTGACTCTGTAGAGAAAAAAATATTCGCTTGGCTACTGGAAATTTGGGCAATCATGACACTACACTACAGCACAGTATACTATATATACTATATACAGAAATACTGTGACTACAGTATCAATTCATTCAGAACAATGCACTAACACTGTCAAAATTCATGTCATGTCACCTGTCATTGAACCCTGAATCTACTCCGCAGTTTCCAATTTCTACTCCACTTTTTGTCTCTAATCTACTACACTATAGGTTTGTTTTGGTTTTGTATTTCGAACTGTTATTGAACCGTCCCGTATCGACGCCGAATCAATGCACAGAACATTACAGTCACAGAACAGTTCTGGAACGGACCCAACAAGTAAAAACCAAAACATATAAAAAAATTATTCTGACAAGTGTATAAACCTCAGGTATAAACAAAGATTGGAGCTTAGGTACCTCTACTCTGGTATAACGATCATTGGACTTTTGAGTTAAGTTTAAAGACAAGAGTGAAAAAGTTAAGCAAATATATAATCGAAGTGTGATGATGTTTTTGAAAAAATGAGAGTACCAGGAATTAACTGAGACGTTATTTCCATTGATCCAAAATTGAATTGGAAATCTATTGTCCTCTCTTTGTAATCTTATACTGATGAGTTTGACAAAAACACGCCAAGAATAAATTTTTGAAATTGTAAAAGATGTGATAATAATAATGATTATCATTATTATTGCTACATACATTTCACGACTATCTGTTATGGAATAAGAATAATGTTTATATATAATTTTGTCTTATTTACAGGTCGCAATGAATTCTTCGAGTTTCTTTGTTTTACCGGAGACGAACAGTTTTGTAGATAAAATACCAAATGAAACACCAACTAAACCAACTAAAATACGGATAAAAATGAGATTGAGAAAATGTTACAACCAAAATCCACAACGCAAATGAAAAATTTTATTAGTACGTAAAGCAAATTCGAAGTTCTAAACGGTCCCTACTCAAATGTACGAACTAATAATTAACGTTGTGGAATAGTTCCGAATCGGTTTGGAGAAAACCATTACACTTTGTGATCGATACTAGAACGATTCTCACATTTTAATAACTGCGCATGATCAAACTGATCAGAATTGTGAACCAAAACAAACCTTTATTATAATTCCTCAAGAAGCCGCGGCAACAGTGCAACACTTCTGTATAATTTCCTTTTTCATAGCGGGTCTTGTTAAACGGATCTCAAAAATGGTATGTTGAAAATAACTTGAAATATTTAAGTAATCATTAATTTTTTATCTGTATATGCATTAGTATTTTGGTAAGCTTTTAGGAAAATGCATTATACTTTGGAAATTTTTTTGTAATTAGGAATAATAAAAATTTTATTTTTGAGGTTAGGTGACTTATTTACTAATTGTCCTTTTCAGGCTAAACGCACCAAAAAAGTAGGAATTACTGGTAAATATGGAACCAGATATGGTGCCTCACTTCGTAAGATGGTGAAGAAGATGGAAATCACTCAACACAGTAAATATTCCTGCAGTTTTTGTGGAAAGGTATGTTAGAATTTTAATATCAATTAGGAAAACATTAAGGAGATGTATACTGTAGTTTCTAATATGAATTATGATTTTAGGAAAAACAAATATTGATAATGAGTATGTTTTTATTGTATAAAGATGAATTCCTTTTGACAGATTTGAGCATAATGTTTTGAATAAAAAAATGACATTAATTCATAAAGTGAATAAGGAACATTATAATATATTGAAGAAGACATGACATTATGAAACTACAAAAATTAATTGGTGCTTAATTCCAGTGGCGCATTTGCTTTTTCAGCTGCAGGAAAACCTGCAGCACAACATCATGTGAAGATCTTGATCTGCCAACTTCCTCTCTTTCTTTAAACAAAATGTAGGGTGACTCCAGAGGCCCCAACAAATTCAAGACATCGCCAAAACACTTAGTGACACGACTATTGTCAAACCTAAACCAGTCCGTTTCGTCTTTGACCAATGCGTAATAATGACCAGATTGGACGCTAGAACCACAGTGAACAATGACTGCATGAAGATTATAATAGTTGTCTGCTAGATTGAAGTGTTCATCTATTTGAAACGTTCGTAAGAGTTTGGTACTTCTGTCAGCGGTTGAGTCATGTTTGAAGATCATCAATGTTATTATTAGACTGACTGGTGCATCATCTATACCTGTTTTCTTATAATAATTAGTTAGTTTGGCAATACAGTTGATCATCAGCCGTTAAAAGTTCCATTTTCAGATGATTTAACATTAAGCTTTGCATGGACTAATTATCAATCTTACTCAAAAGGAAGATCACAATATTGACACAAGTTATGTATAGTGTGCTTTTGCATCTCAGGTTCAATTATACTTACTTTCTGTAAACCTGTTGTACATTTTCAAAAGCGGATTTACAAATTTTCATGTGAAATGAGTTACAATAAAATGACAAAAATTTTCAAATATAAACTAATCTTCATTAGTGTTGGTCATGTAAACCATTTCATTTCTGCCATGAACTATAGTTTTTAATTCAATGAGTTTATTATATGTTACAATTTGCATTTTTTGTTGAAGTTCACGGAGTAGAAATCTCGAAAAAAAAACACGTTATAGCAAAAAATGCCCCTTCCATTGTTACTAATATTTCTGGTTTCTTTTTCGAGTGTCACCTTTGTTAATAAATGATTTTATTAAAAAACTTGGAGGTATAAGTTGGTCTTTGACTGAAATGTCTGCTTTCGACAACTACATCATAATTTATTTAGCAATGGAAAAATCTTCAATTGTATTTACTATGTGCTCCTACATGATTCTTTGTCTCCTAGAGCACATTCTTGAGGGCAGAAGACATACGTTGTGGTTTCATAACATAGTTATGTATTGTTTTTTTCTTTTTAGTTTATGTAGGGCATAGGAAGTTTGAGTAGGAAAATTAATATACACAAATTTTTTGTAGAGGTATTTACATTCTCACATATATAGGTATCATAACTTCTGCATTTATATATTGTTAATTTTTTTCATTACAGGATGCCATGAAGAGGAGTTGTGTTGGCATTTGGTCTTGCAAACGTTGCAAGCGAGTTGTAGCTGGAGGAGCCTGGGTATATTCCACAACAGCTGCTGCTTCAGTCAGGTCTGCTGTGAAACGACTTAGGGAAAATAAAGAACAGTAATTTAACTAATAAAAAATTTGAAAATTAACTCTGGTGATTTCCTTTGTTTTGGCGTTATAAATGGATATATTATGGTATAGAAAAAAAAGTAATAGAATTTTTTTGTTCAAGTACGACTCTGAATTCCTTATGAAATTGAAAAAGTAGTTCAGTTATTCGGAGATTCCTTTAGAAATTAGAAATTACTTCTCTGTAATGCGAAGATTCATACATTGTTGAATCCAATGTCGTATCTCAAATTATCCGATTTGGATCACTGAATAAGTAATACATTTTGTCCAGTTAATTATTGAGGTAAGTTATTGAATCATAAAATGTGAAGATGAATTTGTTAACTCCATTGGAATAGGGTTTGAATAAAACTAAGCAGCTAGCTGGAACTAGCGACCTGAACAATTCTGTAAATGGCGAAGGTTGTGAACCCAAATGTTAACAGATGAGGAGCATCCACGCAAAAGTAAACGAATCCATTTGAAATATATCTGCATAAAACGATATTTTTTGATGTACTTAGCCACAATTTTCAAAAAATTTGAATTTTCATTTTTGTTAATTTTTTTTTTTAAATAGAAAATATGCTACAATATTGAATTATTTTTGCTAAAATTGAGGAGTTTTTTGATATAGTGATATGGGTTTGTTTACTTTTACTTGAAATGTGAGGATTTGTACCGTTTTGCTTGACCAGCCTGTTGGAATTGTTCTCTTTTGACCGATATATAATAAAAGTCGTTTTAAGCAAAAAAATATTTATTAAATCACCCAAGAAAAACATTACAAATAAATGAAAACTTGTATTCCTTTCAACCTCTTTCCTGTTCTACATCTTCAACGATATCTTCTATCATCTGTGTATCATTTCCAATTATATTGCCATCAACTCAAAGTAACAAAAGACAATAGAGATGCCTTTTCCATCCTTACATTGAAGGCAGCATACTTTGTTTACGGAAAGTAAGTTGGACCATAAAACAGTGGCGGTCGGTTTAGTTGATAATCGGAGGGATAGTATATATTTATAAAATGGGGCCAGTTTTACTACCACCTACTAGATTTTCATTTATGTATGGCTTTATAATAAAACGCGTGGTTTACTGGGTTAAAAAATTCATAACAATGATGAATGTTAATTTTAAAAGTAATGGACTTTGCTTCGTAAAATCAAATGAAGAAATTTGTGATTTATTCTCAGATTTGATAAACAAGCGGTACGGTTTGTGAGGTCCGATATAAATAATTTTCGATTAGAAATCATGAATATTTATAATTACGATTGAGGTTTCATATTATTATGTGATTTCATTCAAAATTGGTATCTAGGGGTCTTTGTGGACAGACATTATGTTTTTTTTCAATAATTTATGCTGACGAATATGGACAACCTAAGTGTGACCTGTGACGAGCCAGCACCTTCGTATTTTCTGCAAGGATTTGTTGCATTTTGAGAGAAATTCTGCTGAAATTGACGCAGAATATAAAATGGTTTTCTTAATGATTGGCAACTGCTCGAGTTATAAGTTCTCTCTCTCTCTCTCTCTCTTCTTTATTGGCCGATGCTTCCTGTTCAGGCGCAATTGGGGCCAGCTCAATACGGGGGGTTGTCCTTGTCTGGGTTAGCACTCAGTAACAACCCTTATATTTTAATTCTGAATCATGCTGTCGTCTTCTTAGAGTTTGTTCGTCTACTTCTTCTCGTGCTATGAGAATGTTAGGGATTGACAAAGAAACACAAACAAAATGTTCTGGGATATATGAAGGAATTTAAGTATAGGAATTTAGTTTATTAAAGGTTTATAGTTTGATTTTATTGTAATCCAAAAATTGGATAAGAATCTTTATGATTTGTATATTCAGATTACGGAAAACTTGAAATATGTTAAAGGGGGAATTAATACCATGTTTAATAAGTTCAAAATAAATATCTCTGTTAGGGATAACATTGATAGGGCATTCCAGGAAAATATGGTTTACGTTTTCTACTAGACCGCATTCACAGTATGGGTGATCAACTATTCCTAACTTGTACTGATGTTCTTTAGTATGACAATGACCGGTTTTCATCCGTATTATGGTGGTGATGTGTCTCCTATCTATGTACGGTAGGGAGAATATTGCTATTTTACTGGGGTATTTTTCATGTACTTTGTTATAGGATTTACCTGTTTTTATAATGTCATTTTCCCATAGCGACTTAAATTTTTTTATGATATTATTTTTTAAAATCGAGTATATTGTGTTGTTGTCTATTTTGATTTTTAATGGGATGTTCAAGTTGGTTCCTATTTTTGCTAAGCAATCCGCTCTCTCATTCCCTATGATGTCTGAATGTCCAGGTATCCATGCAAATTTGAAAATGATATTGTTTAAAGAAGCGTGATATGCCATATTCCTGATCGAAAGACTAATGTGGTCGATTTTGGACGTGACCTTTTTCAGCAAGATTTTTTCTAATGCACTTTTGGAGTCCGTAAGTATTAAATTTTTTTTAAAATTTTTCCTTAAACATGTCATCATACCTTCGTGGATAGCTATTAATTCTGCGTCACATATGTTTAATATGTCGTTGACCCTAGCTGAAAAGGAATAATCTATATCTGGTATGAAGATCCCTATACCCGTTTTTCCTTCCTTTTTGGATGCATCTGTATATACGAACTTATATTGATTTTTAAATTCTTCAGTGGTTATTTCAAATATCATATTATTATTAAAATTTGTTTTTTCCATATTTAAATTTATTACTGTCATTTCATGTGTGTAGGTCTTAAAGTTAAAGCTGAAACAAGGAGGAATCTCATTAGTGTATACCCAAGTTTTATAAGGTTGAAGATTTTCTAGTACTGTTACCAAATATGGTTTTTCTCTATTTTTCCAGTAACCTAATTTCTCATCGCAGATTGCTTTAAGGGTAGTGATAAGTTGGATTATTGGTGAGTTGCATGCCAGTCTGTATGTCAGAAATTTGGAGGCTAACAAGAGTTGACGATATTCTAATTTTATTTCCCCAGTTTCCCCTAGTAATGCGTTTATGGGTGTGGATTTCATTGTACCTGTTATTAACCTTAGCCCTTGATTGTGAATTTTGTTAAGAGTGTTTAAGTTTCTTCTAGTGGTGGGTTTGAAGAACATGGAGCCAAAATCTAAATGTGATTGTACTAGTCCCTTGTAAGTTAGCATCATAGTTTTAGGATCAGATCCCCACCATACTTTGCAGAAACATTTCAGAACATTAAGTCCTTCCCTTGCTTTCCTAGTAATGTAGTCTATATGTTTATCCCATTTCAGATTGAAATTTATGATCATACCTAGGTATTTAACCTCGTTTTTTAAATTGATTGTTGCATTATTTATCTTTATATTAAGAGATTTATTTTGTATTTTTTTTTTATTGAATAAAATACCCTCACATTTGTCGTGTGAAATGGTCAGGTCGTGATAATCCATCCATTGATGGATAATATCTAGGGTTTTATTAATTTTTTGATTGATGTCAGAAATATCTGATCCTTTCACCATTACTATTAAATCGTCCGCATATGCTATTAATTTACTGTGAGTGGGAATTATTTGAAAAAGTGAAGCAATGTAAATATTAAACAGGGTAGGGCTAAGTGGGGACCCTTGTGGAAGACCCTTGGTTGTTACTGCTGGACCATGTTTCTCTCCCTCATTGTCCATAATTATATTTTCCCTGTTCATTAATATGTTAAATATAAGATTACTGATATCTGAGTTTATTCCATACTGCAAAAGGTATTTGTATAGTTTATGTATATTTACATTATCATACGCTCCTTTTATGTCTAGAAAGGCCACTATGACTGATTGGTTTAATCCAAATGCTATTTGGATGTATGTTACTAAGTGTGATATATTGTCCATAATTCCTTTACCTTTACGAAACCCGTATTGATACAATGATAATGTATTGTTATTTTCTATTTGCCATTCTACTCTGAATTTAATTATTTTTTCTAATAATTTCAGAGGACAGGAGGTTAGAGCTATGGGTCTATAACTATTGGTTTCACCGTCCGGTTTGCCCTGTTTAAGTAAGCACAGAATCAGCGATTCTTTCCACTCTTTGGGTATATTACCCCCCTTAAGTATTTCATTAAATGTTTCTAATAATTTAATCTTGAATATTTCAGGTACATTCGTAAGCATGCTGTAAGAAATTCCGTCTAACCCTGGACTTGTTTTGGTTTTCCTGCGTTGCAACGCGAGGTTGAGTTCTGGGAGGGAAAATGGATCCGAATCTGAGGTTCCTATTTGTAAAGTGAACTCTGGAGATATATTACATATAGAGAGTTTGTCTTGAATTTCTTTAGCAACTGTACTGTTAGGTAATTTCTTGTTATTACTATATGTGTCTGAGTTATTAGCAAATTTTTTTAATGTTCTCCAGACTTGAGAAATATTACTTTCCCTATTTAGGGTGGAGCAGAATGAAATAAAACTTGATCTTTTTTTTTTTTTTTTAAATCTACGGGTTTGGGCTATGGTTTTTTTTGTTATTATATAGTTTTCTAGAGTGGGGAATTGTTTAAATAATGAGAGTTTTTCCCTCCTGATTTTGATTTGTTCGTCACATTCATTATCCCACCACGGATTCGAAGGTTTTTTTTGAGTGAAAGTGGTATTTTTTTTTGGTATATTAGTATCTGCAGCCTGATTTAGGATTGTTATTAGTTCTTCATATGTGTATTTTTCATTAATTTCAATTAGATTATGAACCGTATCATAATATCCTTTCCAATTGGCTTTATTAAAATTTCTTTGTTTTCCTGAATTATTATTGATGTGTTCAAACTCTGAAATATTTTTTTGATATGTGCACATGGTGGGATAATGATCGCTGTTACCGCAATCTTCCAATACCCTCCAATGACATTGTAGGGCGATTGGGTTTGATACAATTGTGAGATCTATTGGGCTATTATTATTTTGGGGATAATAAAACCTTGTGGCACTTCCGTCATTTAATATTACGAGGTCATCTCTTTCTAATATATCGTGAATAATTTTACCATTTTTGTTAGTATAGCTACTACCCCACAAAGGGTGGTGTCCGTTCATATCCCCCATCCAGATGATGTTTCCTTCTAGATTTCCCAGCATGCGGTTAATTTTATTAATATTAGGCATATTATTGCTAGTTATGTAAGAATTAATTATATTAATGTCCTTAATTTTTGTTATTATGAATTGATAATGTTCTTCTTGTTCGTCCCAGTTTATTTTAATTTCAGTTACTTTGATGTTATTTTTAATCAAGGTAATTATACCTCCGAATCCATCTTCCCTGTCTTTCCTGAAAATATTATAGTATTTAATTTGAAAATGTTTGTCTTTTTTTAACCAAGTCTCGTTTAGTATTACTACATCTGGGTTATGTTCATCAATTAATTTAATTAGATTATCTCTGTTACTAGTTATGCTTCGAATATTCCATTGAATGATTATCATTAATGTACTGTAGTTCCCCTGTAGTTCCCTGTAGTTCCCCTTTGTTAGATTGATTTAATTAATTAGTATTCATCCTGACTCGTTTCGTCAGGATGTTGGGAATTTTTCAACCATTCATACGTGTTTAATAAACTAATTATTTTTGGTTTAATACTTTCGGGAAGTCCCGAAAGTAAATCTTTCATTTTTTTAATAATATTATATTCCTCGTTCGGATGATGTAAAACATTAAAAGTAGATTGAGAAGTTCCCGCGTTTGTGTTAGCAGTCCTGTTGAGCATGACTCCTGTTTTAGGTTGTAGTACCTGTCCATTTGGATATATTAAGTATTTGTTTAAGTTTTCCATCTCATTTGGAAGTTTGGAAGTTTTGATTGTTTGAGAAAAGGTTCTTTTATTAAGTGTGTTTGTATGGTAGATATGTCTTCTTTGGGAAGTAGTAATTATGTTGTTTGGGGGAGGTTCTGATCTATTTCTAAGGGTAGGGAATTCAGTTATATTGTTAGTATTAAAGTGGTTATTTTTTGGAAAGAATTGAATGGCTTCATGAAAAGAGAGGTTTTCTAGACCCATTTTTTCTCTGATTTTTTTCTGCCTGTCAAATTCCGGACATTCTTTACTGAGAGTTTTGTGATATTCACTTTTACAATTGAAACATTTTACAGACTGACATGAATTATAACCCTCCTCATCCTCGTGTTGTTCTGCGCAGCTGTGACATCTGCGTTTTCCCTTGCAGTTCTTTTTAGTATGTCCGTACATGAGGCAATTAAAACAATGGGTGACTGGTGGAATGAAAGGAATAATGTTAAAGCTCATGTAGCAGATTTCTACATGTTTGGGGAGATTAATGCCTTCAAAAGTAATTTGAATAGTACTAGTTGCATGATATTCTATAATGTCCCCTTTTACCACTTTCCTGTTCATTCTCTTGACACCTAACACTTTATATGGACTTTTGATAAATTTTTTTAAATACTTCTCGTGAATACCCTCTGAGATTCCTCTAATAATTCCCTTACATGTTACTCTATTATACGGAATGAATGTTTGATAACCTTGTTCAATTAAATCTTTGTTTGTAACAAAATCATTGGCTGCATGCCTATTGTTAAATTCAATCCCTATCTTATTTTTTCCTTTGTTTTTAATTCTAATAATATGGTTAAGTTTCAAATCACATATGTCTTTTGCTATCTTTAGGTGGTTGAATCGACCAATATTGTTGCCTGAGGTCTCGTTGGCCTCTACTATCACCAGATAAGGTCCAAGGTCGTTTTCTTTGTAAAGAATAATTTCTCTTTTTTCTTCATTATAATCGTCCTCTGTTTCCTTATCTGATGAATGAGTTGCCCTTGAGTTACTAAAACTCATTATTTCCTCAACTTCCCTATCATTAAGTTCGTCCAAAGTAATATTTTCCTGATCCTCTTCATAATTCAAGTTTTTATCATCCGGCAAAAACGATTTTTTTGTGGGTGGCGGGGAACCGCCACCCGAATGAACACTCATGATTATAAATTAGCTCAAACTAAGAAAATGTTTTTTTTTTTTCTTTTATGTTAAAAGAGAATGAAATTTTAGATTGAGAAAAATTAGTAGGAAAAAGCACACCTGAATCCAACTTCGTCGCAAAAAACTCCTGGGTAGACAGCACGATGCAAACACCTCAACAGTCAATCAACGAATCGAGTTATAAGTTAATTATTTGAAAATCAACTGCTAAAGACTATAAAAAAAGAGAAGAAGAAAATACAAAGTGATGACATTAAATCAAGGAAACAAAAGTAATAAATCTTCATTCACAGTAGCAAATGTGGCAAGGTACCGATCGCGAAAGAATAGCACCTAAAGGCTGACTTTCGACCAAAAGATGTCAGATGTCAAGTGAGTTGAGGATCGCTCGGAGAGCGGGGGTGGATGGAGTGGGGTAGTAGGTCCTCCTCGCTAAATAGCTGGAGGGGGGAAGCTCCTACTTCAGGGCACTCAACCCGGGAGGGGGCATGGGGGGGCAAAGGTGGCAAAATGAAATCTCACCGCTGCCAAATTCACTGAGAATATACTAGTTATTACTGAGAAAAAATATTTGCAAAATTCTAAAATTAAATGCATTGTAACGATGTAAACTATCTCCACATTGCCTTTGCGTATATCCTATATCTTAAGTACAAAGCTGAAAGCATGAATTAGGGAGGGTAGCTTTATATTTGTTTGTCAGTGAGTATTTCTCCATTCTCTCTCTATGTTAATGGCTTTTGCTTCCATTGAGGCGTATTGAGTCAAATTTCTCCATTCAAGTTCAATGCTTCATTTGTCATAGAACCATGGATAATGCAGAACACACAAAATACTAGTAGGTAGTGGTTGTGTTCTGTCCTCTCTTTTCTTCTGTCAACAATTCCGAGATAATTTAAAATGGCGTTTAGTTTTTAGTGTCCGAAGTGTTTTCGAGTTGTTAGAAGTGAATTAAATACTTCAAATGGTGCTATTATTGAATTTCAGATGTTTCCAATATATTTTCAGGACAATTAAAGTAGTTATATAGCATCAAATTTGAGAAAACTCCCGACAAGTAAGTAAGACAAATGAAAATAAAATCCACGGCTTCGCTTGGTTCAATAACATGGCGGCCTTTTATTATGGAAATCCAAAATATTTTATTATACGGTGTCTTTTGTGACGGTGACGACTTTCAGGATGTCGGAGTCAGGTGACGTTCAACAACCCAGTAGCCCTGCAGAATGGGACAAGGCGCCTTGCAGAGTATCAATTACCGACCAGGAGATGGGAGGTTTGACCTCGCTAGAGTGGCAGAACCGCTGGAGACAACAGGATTCTTTCGTTACCCTTTTGGAGCGAAAAACAATTCAACAAGAAGGTACTTAGTTCAGTTATTAATCGTACTAGTGTCTTGGGGGGTTTGATAGTTATTAGCGGGCTGTATCATGATGGTGCAGTGCAGTGTAAGGTGCTAAGCGGTGAAAAGTGGTCGGTAGTTAACGTGTGCTCATTGCAGGGGAACTCGCCGACCTGCGACAGGCCAACGAAAGGGTTAAAGCACAGCTGATCGATTCACAACAGCGGGAAAAGGTTCTCATTCGCAGATTGACTGCCAAAGAGCAGGAAACTCAAGATTATGCGGTTAGTAGTTGCAATACTGAAATGCTCAAATGTTCTTAAATATGTGCAGTGTTAAAAAAGTGATAATCTAAAATTTCATGGTGAAAAGCATGTTTTTTCAAAAATTTGCCTGTCAGACCTCGACAATGATTTTGATGTTTTGGGTGTTCTATTTAGTTCTCTAAAATTTGTAGTGGGTATTTTCTATTGACTGGTTAGCTATTCTTGACTTTAAGACCATCGTGGCCAAGAGGTCCCCAAGTTGAACCATTATTGTTAGACGAACATGTTTTAGTTTCCTGCTTAATTTGAAAGCAGTGGTGTATAGGTAATGATTCCCGAGAACATATAAAATGTACATCACTAGCTAGTAGAATTTATTTTAAATGAAATCAAACAGTTGATGTATTTTAGATTGGTAGTAGTATATAATGTCATGAGTGTTTTTCAAACTTTCAGTGGGTACTTTTAATACATATAGTTTAATACATATAGAGTGATAACTTGTTTGGTGAAATTAATTATCTTTAGCCTAAATTGAACACTGCTAAGATTTGTACATGAATTTTACTGACTATAGGAAAAATTTTGAACACAAGATAATTCAGTAATACATACTCCCAACATAATAATTTTGCTTGATCATTCATTTATTACATTTCTCAGTTTGAAATTGCTTTGTTACTTAGTTGAAAAGTTATATCAACTCCTTTAATTTTGTCCATCAACTGTGGATTTCAGTTTAATTATTAGGAAGATGTCTAAGTAGGAAAACAGTTGGACCAAAATTCACTGAACAGCTTATTGACACATCTCAAACAATTAATACATACAATTTTGTTTTTTTATTCCTCAGGTTTCTCAAGTTCATAATCTATGATGCCTAAGTTGAAGTTTTAATAAAATACCACTTATATCAATCTTCAATCAATTTCTTAGTTTTATTACCCTATTAACATTATTGTTGATTACACAGGTCAACAAAAAAAAAATGTTTGTTGTACAAGCTTTTTGAACAAATTTATTTAAATCTTTTGCATTTTTGTATGGTGAAACCGTATTTCATAACAGTTTATTTTTATCACCCACCATTCTTTCACAATATGATATTGATTTATTACTTTGAAAAAATAGGGAAAATCTGATATAAACAAATTCAGAAAATCATAGTTTTTTTATATTGGCTATATTTTCACTTACAATCATATTTAATTACTCAAATTATAATATAAAATGCTTAAATTATAATATTTTTTATATTTCCTTTCCCTTTTCTCCGTAAAATTTCTTGTATAGCTTTTCCTCCTATGAATTTCATTTTGTTGTTCTCTGTGAAGTGACCAACAGTAACCACCCATCATTTCGATATTCCATTGTCCCTAGTATTGTTTCTCCATCTCTTTTATGTCCTGATGAAACCAATCCCTTTGTTCTTCACTCGCATCACCTAAGTTTTAAGGAAAAAAGTCAAGATAAGTTTAGAGTTGGGGTGTTTGGCTTTATCCAAAAACTTAAGCACAACTTCTTTAAATGATATCCAAGCCTTATATTTCTTCTCATTCAGTGTTGCTTCGAAGTTTGAATCGAAGATCAATTTACGGATGCCAGGCCCCTTCTTTTTATTTAGCTTCTGATAAATGAGGAAATTTCACACAAATATTTTAAACAATCACCATCTTCAGGCAAAGCTTTAACAAATTGTTTAAATAAACCCAACCTTATGTGAAGTGTAGGTAGAAGAATCTGCTTGGGGTCAACTAAAGTTTTGTGTAAAATGTTTTTTATGTCAGGTCTCAAAGTTTTCCTTCAGGGCCATTGTTTTTGAGACCAATGTTGATTCCTTGCTCTGTTGTCCTATTCACATATAAAACATCCCTTTTGTTGACCAAGGAGTATGGAGACAACATTCAAATCCCTACACAGCATCCGATCATGAGCTGTATAGTTGATTTTTTCTAAAATGATATTAAGGTTTTCGTAAGTTTCCTTCATATGTATCGAATATGCCACAGGCGCTGATACATAAGTATTTCCGTTATTTAATAACACACCTTTCAAGTTTTCAAAAACTACACCTCACGATTTGATCCCCACAAACTTTATTTTAAAAATATATCGCATGTTTCGCTAGCACAGTAGCTTTGTCAAGTCAATAGGGACATTTTCATATGTATAAGTTTGAAAATGTCCATATAGGACGAAACTGCAGTAACGTTAGCTACAAATAAAAGTGGTAAAAAACATAGAAAGTTTCATTTCTCTTTTCTTCATTATGATTTCCTACCACGTAGTAACGGCTACATCCATCAATTTAACCATAGAATATTTTATTTCATTGTCGACCCCATTACATTTTAATAATGATGCCAACTTCAAAATATTTAAGTAGTTAAAAATGTTTCTTATACATTTTGGTACATAAACTTTATTTTGTGAAAAAATGATAGAAACTGGTGGGTGAAACATATTTTTTTCGTAACCAGGACACCAAATTATGCAGTACTTAGTTAAGATTATCGTAAAAGTTGTTGGCTTGTGTTATTATTTCCTGCAATACAATGGTAACAAAATAATTTTCTGAGAAGTTTTTTTTTTTATCTATGGCTTCACCTAACGAGGTCGTGTTTGAGGAAGATATATTATTAACCTCCTAAGCCACTTAAGAAGATCATTGCTACTTTGCAGTCCCGTCGGCCATGTAATATAATTATAAAAAAATATATGGTCCAAAGGGGATTTGTACTTGAAATCTTTATATTGAGAGTTGGACAAACTACCACTATGCCTCTATCCACCACTTAGTTTTGTTTTTAGAATGTAGTTTTGTTTTCAGAATGTTATATTCGGATAAATAGAGAAACTGCTAGTTTTTCTGAGTTAATACATGTTTTATATACTAATACTATTTGAAATGGTAAATTCTCATTCAACATTTTAATGGATAATATGAGCTTTGTTCCTTTTTCCTCTCTAGTTCGAAACTTGCTGCATGTCTTTTCAGAGACAAAAGCAAAATTAAAATTATGTGTAATATGTGATTCAGATAGATCTGATTTGGAATTATTAATGTAGACAAATTTATTACTTGAATTCTAAATGAATAGTGTAGCATATGAGAAATATTGCATTTCTCGGTTATGTCTTTATTTGAACCAGTATGGAACCGTATTTCCATACTCCGTAACATAGTCTAAAGTAGTCTAAACAATAATATATTTTATGTGCCCGAAATTTCTAAAGTAACTTCTCTAGGATTTTTCAGTATCATGATAAAAAGCATTCTAACTGTCATACCTAATGTAGTACATAATCGAAGTCAAATAGGCAACAGTCACAGTGTTCTAGCTGTCCTCATAGCATATATAGAAAATACTGCATTATAAGAAATTTGTTATGAGATTTAGAGGTCTATAGAGGACATTTTAATAAGTTATAGTTTTACTAGTTTATTACTATTTATTAGTTTAGTTAGCTAGTTCTACATACATATCATGCTTATGTCACGTTTGTGACCACCTTCATGTTTAGATTAATGATACCTTCGATAATGGATTCTTATTTCAAGAGAGTGGTTTCAATACATTTGTTCACATAACCCATTATTGATTCTCAAGTATTTTAGAACAGAGCTGAATAAACACTCTTAAGGAAAATCTTTAATAATTCTCAAATATTTATTTTCAATGAGGCTTCTGTTGTTATGGCCATTGGCCTACTTGAAAATATATTTTTTTCAGGTGACTAAGTAGCCTCAGGAAGCATAAATTTAGAAATTTATTTTAAAGAGTTGAATATCTTTGAAGAATTTTAAAAGGCATATGCTTGATCTCTCAGAATCGTGGCTGTATTATTGTATTATAGATTAAACACATTTCTTTTTATTTAAAAAATTGGGCGCTTCTCTAGAATATGTAACAGATAATTATAGATTCCATGGTGTGTAAGCTATCAGGGCCGGTGTCTAACAAATTGTCAGATGTTTCCAGGTTTATTAGCCATGGTCTGCAAATTTTCATATCTGCATATGAAAACCTTCAGAAACCCAAAAACATCGGACAATTTGTTGTACATTCCATGTTTTGCAGGAGGGTGGATCAGGTGCAATCGTTCTGAACATTTCAAGGGTTAGAAAAATTATGGTACAAGCTATTTTAATTCTATTGAGACGGGAAAAATGAAGTCAATTGACGGAATGAGAATAAATTGGTGGTAGTTCGAAGAAGCATTTTCTAATCTCTGACAATACCTAGCTTGAAAGAACATCTCAAAACTTTCCTTTGGCGCTTTCAATTTGCTTAAACATAGCAGTCATATTGTGGAGAACACAGACAAAATAATAATTCAAAGAGATGTTACTGAAAAAGTCAATCATCTATTTCTCTAGAGCAATCATCAGAAGACTTCAAGGGGTGAAGGATAATGAATGGAAAGTAACAGACGGTTATTCAAATGATAATTATGACCAGTGTTAGGGATCCAGTTCTCACCGACTGCTGCTGGCTTCTAGCTCATGAAATTTAATTCCAAAAGTATGCTAATATATGGGTTTACAGTTTTACAGTTTTTTATTGCACGAGGAATTGCATAACCATCTAGACCAGGCTAGAACCTTGCGTCTTTCAAGCGAGCTGAGCCTAGATCGACCAGTTGTCTGAATGTTACTCCTTTAATATGACTTGTTTTTTTAAACACCACTCACTTGTGTGTATAGATTCTATAGTGATTATACACACATTTCATCATTCATCAGAAAATAATTATTTATTCAAAAACAAACTTTTATGTTTTATTTGTCTCACTTTTCAATTACAAGTTGTGAATCCAAAAAATTTCAGAGAATTTTCACTTTTTTCAGGTAATTTCAAATATTTCATTTATTATGTTAGTATTCACAATCATCCAAAATTATAAATTACTTTGATGTACCCTTTTTTCATCTGACAATATTGTATTTAGTTGTAAACATGGCCACTATGAATAACATTTCTAGAAGATCTTCGATTATTTAGAAAGTTTTTGACATTCTTGTATTCTGATTTCATATTGAAAAGCATTTATTAAAGAAGAAAGTAATACAAAATTATGAAACAACAAAAATTAATTGGTGCTCCAGGGCGACTTCATTGATTCCAGTGGTGCATTTGCTTTTTCAGCTGCAGGAAAACCCGGAAAAACCTGCAGCACCACATCATCTGAAGATCTTGATCTGCCAATGTCCTCTCTTTCGTAAAACAAAATGTAAGGTGTCTTCAGAGGCTCCAATAAATTCAAAACATCGCCAGAACACTTCGTGATATGACTATCGTCAAACTTGAACCAGTCAGTTTCGTCTTTGACCACTGCGTAATAATGACCAGATTCAATGCCAGAACCACAGTGAACAATGACTGCATGAAGAATATAATAGTGGTCTGCTATAAATTGAAAATTATTTAGGGTGAAAGTCAAATTTTACATGAGAACCTGCAGTACACTTCCAAAGAAATTTTGTGGGATTGGATGGGTCACAAATGCCTCTACTGCAAATGTGGCTTGGGAAATCATTGACAGTATTAATGTGTTTCAATACTTTCAAGAAAAATTTTGTTTTCTAATATTTTCCAATTGTTCTGTTGCAAAAGTGAAAACTATATACGTTTCTGTTAGTGAAGTTTATAAGATTATTAGTTTATTCATATATTTTCATTGCATTATACACATAAACTTTTCATTTTCGAGTTGTTTTATGCCTTATTATATTTCAAATTTTCAAAATTGCTTCAACTAAATTAATGTTTCCGCCAGACTATTATTTAGTTCATATTTATATTTTATTCTCACATATACAGACTTGTACTGGTGTTCATATTATTTGAATCAACTATATTTAGATTTTTAGCTCAACTTACTTAGTGAATAGTCAGACTGTCACGTATGGGTTCCTCGGTCAGGGAATTTAATTCAATGAAAGTGCTTGAACACTATTTTCCCCAACTGAGCTAACAGAATATTTAAAATCAATGCCATCTCCATTTTTGAATGAAACAAAGAAGTTTTGGATAATGGAAATCAACTAAACGTTGGGTCGTATATTCTGGTTTCGAATATAAGTTTAATTGAAGGAACCATAAATAATTTGTGTGGGGGGCAACTGACATGACCGGTAATTGAGTATTAATTAACTGCAGTAGCAGGCTATTTTGATATTTCCGTGTCAGATTTCGACTGTTATTATTCTGTAGTCAGTATTGAATTCAATGTATTCTGTGTGGACGTATATAGTTCCCCCCTCTCAACTTTTGAACAGTAAAAGATATCGAGATAGGACCAAATCCACGTGAAAAAGTATAATTTTTAGTACTTTTTGATAAGAGAGACAATAGTGTTGCATCACTCGTCGCCAAGAGGGCCCCAGCAACTTTTTTTTTTCATATAGAAAGGAGGTCTTCTGATAAACTTGTTGGATAGGTATTTCAATTCTCTATCCAATATTTTTTCGTTGTTGGAAATCGAATTAGGCATTTCCGAGTAATTGGCAGTTTTATATTTGTTCTGACAATCCGCCAAAGAACTAAAAATAAAAATCATACTCAATTAAAAAAAAATATTCAAAAGTCACTCCAGCCTATTCCAATAAATATTCAAAAGTTTATTATTCAGTCCTTGACAATAATAAAGCCTGTTTTTCTATCGACGAGTTCTGAAATAAAATGCGACATAGTCCCTCAAAAACATTTGGAGGCAATATATCAGGATGATTTGAAAGTGGGTGGGATGACAATTATCCAAACCAGTGGATAGGTAAATGTAGTCCCTTAGAATAACCTGGTGCATCACCTGATATGACACACTTAGATTTTTGTGGGGATTGGTAAAATCTAAAGTTTACGTTACACAACCGCAGTTTACTTTAGAGTTCATGGTTATGATGAGAGGTGCTCCTAACAAGATTACCTCAGAAATGTGTAAACAAACTTCATTATTGTCAAGAAGTGAATGGTGACCAATGAATGAATAAACTGAAGTGAGATAAAAAAAAAATTTTCTTGAAATTATGATATTTATCTTTTAATTGTGGATCCTTAAAACTAAAATAAAACTGTTAATTACTCGAGAACGACTGGTCCGATTTTCAAAAATAACAAATTTTGCATAGGATATTGAAATTCCTATCAAACGAGTTATCACAAGATCCCCTTTCTATCTGAAAATAAAGTTGGAAACACTCTCTCAACGACGAGTGATGCAACACTATTGTTTTTCTTATAAAAAAGTGCTGAAATTTAGATTTTTTTAACGTAAATTTTCGGAGGACTATTTATGCCCGCACTGTATAACTGAACATACTAAACCTCATATTTTGTATTCAATTTGACCTTTTGTTTATGTGGAAATATACTCAGATATTCATTTCTGGTAAGAACCCACGATGAACAACATTGTCAAACATTTTTCTGAAAATTCCACAACTCTATTTTCAAATTTATTTTATTGTAGCCCTGAAGATGGCTACAAACGCCGCCGAAACTTTGACATTTGAATTGTAAGAAAATACGAACGTGTTCCATATACAATTGTCATTGATTAGCTTGAAATTAATTAGATATACTCTGTTATAGGTCTTGTTGAAAGTTAAAGAGCGTATAGTCAAATGTTTTTTTTTTGATTAGCTAGAAATCAATTTTTTTGCAAGAATATTCCTGTTGAGTAGTTTGTATTGAGTAGACTCATTTTTTCTGATATATGGTCTTGCATCTTACCAGGGAGAAAGTAAGGTGTGGTTGGTTATCGTTGGAGACTTTTTTATTAAATAATTCTTGCTTGCACTCCATATATTTTTGATGAATAATCCAACAGTTCTTTTGTAGGTGGTATTATTTTTATTATTCAATTATATTTTGAAGAACATTTGAGCATTTATCAATTAGGTACATATGTCAATTGGAATACTCTCATTATTAATTGAAAATGGTACTATTTTGAGATTTTTTTTCAGATAACTAATAAATAGTTACCTTAATATTTGGAAAGTGCTGGGATACAAGAAATTTCAAGATAGTAACATTTCAGATTACCATTTATGTATTCCTACTTTATTTAACTTACATTCATATATTTCTCTGCTATAGTGTCAACTCAATGATTTGAAAAGTTCCCAAGTCCCAACAACATCATCTCTAAGGTCAGCTTTACTGGATCCGGCAGTCAATAGTTTGTTGCAGCAACTGAGGTCTGAGCTGCAAGCAACAAGATTGAAACTAGAAGACACCCAAAATGAGCTATCTGCTTGGAAATTCACTCCCGATTCGAATACTGGTAAACGTCTCATGGCAAAATGCAGACTGCTATATCAAGAAAATGAAGAATTGGGAAAAGTTACGAGCTCAGGAAGGATAGCAAAATTGGAAAGTGATCTGGCGCTACAAAAAATATTCTCAGAAGAAGTTAGGCAAAGTCAAAACGAGTTAGATTCTTTTCTAGCAGATTTGGATGAAGATGTAGATGGCATGCAGAGCACGATATTGTTTCTGCAGCAGGAACTGAAAAAGACGAAAGACACTGTTCAAGTGCTTCAAAAAGAAAATTGTACTTTGAAAATGGCTAACGGTAGAGCGAATGGTGACACTAGTGTTTGTGAACAAGAACGGACTGATTCAGAATCTGAGAACGAGAGGACTCGTGTTAAAAGAATAAGGAGGTCTTCAGTTCTGAGTATTGACTACAATGAGGATGACACCCTTGTTATTAACACCAATGGTGACGTTGCCATGTCCTCGGACCCAGAATAGTGATGACTGAAAAGTATCACTACAATCAAGCTCACCGGTGATATTTCATTTGTTTCATTCATAAATGTTAGATGATATACTGAATATGAGATATCCCGATTATAGTGTAATGGAAATAGTTGAAAAAAAAATGAAAAAACTATAGAAAATCAATTTCTAAACTTCATTGATGTAATCACATTACAATATCAATTACTCTTCAATTAATGAAGAGGTGTTCCGCAGATTTCGTGGTCATTAAACCTCGAGGTTTTTTAATTCATTTAATTTATTTTCAAAAATACAATTTTCACTTCTTGGGTCATCTCATATTTTTCAAGAAACAAATGGAAGAAAAATATATATGTAGATTTGAAAGAGTGAGGTATACTTCTAGATAATGAGTGTGACTAAACTGCTTTTGAGTGAGTGAGCTGTTTTAGTATATGAGAATTTCAAACAAACTGATGAACAGTATAAAAAAATTGTACACGAATTTTCAGGTACACGGTTAATTAAACATGGAGTAATTATCTTGTGTGCTATAGAATTTGTTGAAAATTGTTGCAGTGCAGCACTTGCAGATATTTTTGAGTAAGTAGTGATAAAACAAAGCAAAGATAAGTTAATTAGTAGTTCTCTCATTTATTAGTATTTTTTATATGATTTGCTTTGTTTTTTTCTACTTGACTCCAAAGGAATTGTTGATCATAATCTATTATCTCACATTTTATCAAAAATGTATGTATAATTTTTTAAAGTTTTTATGTTTGAATTTGTAAAAAAATTACAAAAGCATAATATATATAGAATTATTGAGTTTATTTTGTTATTCAATTCTGTATATTTTAGACATTCTAGTAATTTTAAAAGGCTCGATATATGGACTAGATGGTGGAACTTGAAATGTTTTTCACTATGATATAGGTCAATTTAGAAAATAGTAATATTTGGATTCATCTTGATCTTCAAATTGTAATTTTTCTATATATCAACTAATCTACAACAATCATTATTGAAACTTTTCGATTTTTCAAAAACAATCGTGATATTTTTTTGCTAGGGTTATAATTGCAAGTGAAATATGATTATCTCAAAAGACAAACAGGTGTTCACTCAGAATAACATTTCAGCATATACACTGCTGATCTAAACAGTCCTCCTCCAGGTAAGTTTTGAAGGGGATAATATATCAAGATCGGACAAAATTCCCGTAAAAGGGCATCATTTTTACTACTTTTAAATAATAAAGACAAGAGTCTTGCATCACTCCTGCCAAGAAGGCTCTACCTGCTGGTTTTTTTCAAATAGAGAGAGTCTTGTGGTACATAATGTAAGAATCAAAGTTGATGCTACCTTGATGGGACATAGTGGATTCATGCATTAGTCGTATGTCACACAAAGTTTAAATCTTTAAAATTTGTTTTAGCGTGTTACTACTAAAAACTTTTTCAACTGGTGCAACACATGTTTCACCATATAATTATACCTTTGCTCACATATATGAAAAACGACAATTCAAATCTGTTTTTTCGTTAACCAGCTGTCGCACCCCTACGAACGATAACTCTCAAGACAAAACTAGTAATTGGAAACACAAATTACACAACCTATTTTTATTCTGCTGATGAAGAGAGAGGCAATTGTACCATTTCTTATTTTACTACTACCTTCCACATTTATTTCTTTGAAATCTCGAATTTTCAGAAAATAGACATTAAAAAATTTATTTTGTTATCAGTATATTTTTTTTGAAAAGGATTTTCAAGAATTTGCATTACAACACATTAGATAATTTTACAATGGTACCAATTTATATTTACTAGCACTTCTTTGAAAAAGTTGCATAACAGTAATGCAGTACATTTGGAATGAAAAAATATTTTCCAATTTTGTTCTTTCAGAATATGGGGAAAAATTATTGATTGAGATTATTGATATACTTCTTACATTATATTCTTGAAACTTCTAATTTCCTCGGTAGAAATATCACTAAGTATCAAAATGTATCTAATACCTAAAAAATAAATTATGATTCTTACAATTCTTAACATTCTTACAAAAAAATGTTTCATCAATGTAGTACTAAAAAGTGTGCTAGGGATCATTTTTGATAAAATACAAGAAAAAGTCCCTCTCAGGATTGAATTTTGACAGTCCTATACCTGGTTTTTTCATTGAACACTCTAATTGAACTATCAATAGAAAAGTAAATTCCATAGTTTTTGTATGAGGGAAGGAAATGTGGAACAGATCATCATTTCTGACTGTTATCTTTGGCACAAGTGAATCTTCTAGAGAAGTTCCAGATATGTATGTATTAAGGCCATTAATTTGTATAGAAATATGAGGTAAGCACACTCTTCTGCTCAATAGATCGAGGTTAAGACTTGAAAAAATTGTATATTTAATTTATAAGCACAGAATCTTAGGACTTTATGTTGGTTTTTTTTCAATTTGGCACAGTAATTTGTAGAAAATGGTGACCAAATAATAGAGCCATATTCTAAGCAGTAGACTATTAAGGCAAGATACATCATTCTCACTGAATTGATTGATAACAATTTGCAGTTTCGTAATATAAAGCCCAGTAGCCTTGATATTTTGACAGCAATATGCTATATAAATTGCAATTTCTCGTCAAAAATAACTCCTCCCAGCCAGGTAGGGGTACACCGTGAAGGGCGGTACTGATGTCTGAGGACTTTCATTCACAAACCACCTACTATATAGACTCATCACGGCAATGGTATTGGTCGAAGATGCTTTTGTAGTTCGTTGTTTCAACCTGTGGATCTCACAGCAACGACTTGTCAAATTATGAGCATGCGTCATGCGTAGTTGACGACAATGCTGTCAGCTGGCAACGATTTTCAGCTTCCTCTATAACTTAGAATCGGAACTAAACAAATAAGCGGGAAACTTAAACGCAATCATTGAAACTTTTCCTAGAGATCAATTACCCTAACACCAAACTGATATTTTTTGCACTCGACGCGCGTTTCGCTAACAAGGTTAGCATCTTCAGAAGAAAATTGATACAGTATCAATTGATAGATGAAGATGCTAACCTTGTTAGCGAAACACGCGTCGAGTACAAAAAATATCAGTTTGGTGTTAGGGTAATTGATCTCTAGGAGAAGTTTCAACTTTTCACCAAAGGTTCCAGTCTCATAGTTTATTAGCTCAACCGTTGTTTACTTTGAAAGTGTTACATATTCTAATTTGCTACTGAAATCAAAATAAAGTCTTTGGGATAGAAAGTTTTTGGCTTTCTACTACTCCATCTCGATACAAGAAATGTGGGAATCTTCCAAAAAAAAGGAAGGAAGCAGTCAATTTCAAAAATTAACTATATAAAGTCATTGCTATGGTTGATTCCAATAGCAAGATAGAAATAATATTCATATGTAACAGTTCATGAAACATAATTCGCATATGAAGGGTAAATAATTGTAATGTTATAAAGTTTGGCATAGTAAATAAAACAGGTTAATCAAATAAAACAATAATATAATATCAAGCACCTAAACTATTACATGTGGTGGCTTTTTCAGTTTTTTTTAATTCTATTTAAATAGATTTTATATGCCTGAATCTTAACTGAATTAGTACCAGTATAGGGTATGGATTTTCCTTGCATAATTTTATTAACACTTTTACAGAAATGGTGCAATATGGTTCTAATTGCAATTCTCAAAATGAAAACAATATCGCTTAATTTATGTTGATTTTCACATGTTAAAAATTCAAAATCAACTTGTGCATTAACAATTTGTTTGATTAAATAAACCAGTGTTCTTGAATGTGGTTGTCTATCAAAACAAAAGTGTATAATTTTATAAATATCATAAAAACATGAAACAAATGAAGGGGATGGGTAACAAAGCCTTCTAGCCCAGCCACCACCATATTCTCTAATAGAAATGAGTCTATTTGCATCAGATTCATAATTGATTGAAAACATTGTGTTTTTGCAATTTGAACATATACTTTTCCTGATTATTTTCAAAATGAAGCCAGCTACATAACTAGTGGACAACTCATTCAACTTTCCAGATAGAGTGCTACTCTGATTATATGTTATATCTGCATATTGTATAGCTTCAGTAACATTACTGACAGCGTTACGTTCACAAAACAGTCCCTTCAAAGAATTAAACAAGTTTTCACATTTGTCATCTTCACAATTGAATGAATTTCTGTAAAATGAGAGGGCTGTATTAAAAAGCACAGTTTTATAAATGCTTGTGAATTGGGAAGCTGAAGGATTGGTGTATAAGGCTCCAAAGCTTCTTAATTGACCAAACATATTTTCAAGCGGATCCTGGTTCAGCCGTCTTGTTAACAAATAATCAAAACCATTGGACTTCAGAACCTGCCAAATATTCTTCACATTTTTTATGACGAATGACCAATTCTTCAGGCTGGGAGGCCTTCTTTGATCATTTTTCTTTATTATCTGAAACTCCATTCCATCCAGCAGTAACAGGGCTTCTTCATTCCGAAAACGAAGGTGATCAGAGGTGTCACTTAAACCACACCATAATATTTTTCCCTTCTCTGGATTTTTTTCTGAACCATTCAAAGAGTCAAATAAACGATCGAAAAAAAACAGTAACTCAGATGTATGCTCCACATGGGTTCTGATTTTGTTTGCAGAATCTGCAATAAAACAACAATAAATGTAGTATACACATAAACCTATCAATGTTCAGTTTGATATGTAGGTTTCATAGTAAAAATTGTATCTGATATAAATATAATTGAGCTATGCACCAGTACTAATCAAAATATTTGAAACTGAAATAATCAGCTTTAATCCTTAACAAAAATTATGCAATGAAAAATATAGAAAAAGAGATACTCACCAATCTGTCTGGCCAACTGAAGAGTTGATGCAAACCTCTGGCTGAAAATGTGAGCTGCATTCTTCACTTTCATTTTTCTAATTTTATTCTCATAGATGTGTTCATCAGTAATATGTGGCAGAACTTTTAAACCGTCAATTGGTCCGTTATCATTTTCATAAAGCTTTCGTAGATGCTCTCATTTTGCTGTTTTCCTGACATTATTTTTTGAATAATGTAAATCCTTTTTGATAAAATTATTTCTCATTCCTTTCAACAAATGAGGAGGATCCAGAATAGGATAGACTTTGAATTCATCAATTACGAAAGAACCTTCTCGATATGTGGATATGTTACCACATCTCAAATATTTCTCTTTGGTGTCATTCATTAGACTATTGATGACACTAATATTATTCTGATCACATATTACTGTCAGAGGTTTTAGATCGATGTTTATTAATTTTCTTATTATTTCAGTTAATAACTGTTTCATTTGCAAGGTTTTTGCACCCCCTCTACTGGAAAAATGGTAAGAGATAGGAGCTTTCCATTGTTTTTTCAAACCTCTGATCATAAACATTAGGACATGATCTGCAATGTAGCTATCAAAAATATCTCCACCCATGTCTTCAAAGCCCTCTATGAAGCCAGTATATTCATTGAAATGAAGACTAGGCAAAATTGCCTTTTCATCAAACAGAACCGCTACATATTTTTCAGAGGAATTCATTTCTTTTGTCATTTCTTGAAGTGATTCAAAGATAACATCTTGGATGCCTGGTCTTCCAACTACTAGGGCAAGTAGCCTTCCTAATGTTGACTTACTTGGCAGAACGAATATTTTTGACAGAAGTGCATAACATTTGAGACTCTGTTTGTAAAGGGCCACAGAGAGTAACTTTTCGTCAAGAGTAAAACGCCTTAGTTTCTTGCACTTACTTGATTCTCGAAATTGCAATCGAATCAGTATTGCTGCCAAGGAATTCAGCTTTTCCATCTTATGCTCCAATTCATATTTATCCTTGAATGTTTCAGCTTCATGTAATCTTTTGCTAAGGTTTTTTTACTGTTCCTCATATTATTCATTGTTTTTTGCAATACTTTCACTGATGCATATAACTTTTTTTTTCTTGGTGTGATTGCCTGCTTACAAACTCCTGAATGCTTCAGGAGCTGAAATGGTAACATCAGACAACCAATAGCATTTTCTGAAAAAGAATAATGTCAATTACACCACCAATAAATTAATTGATATGAAAACTTATTCGTGAAAACGCAAGATATGGTAATGAAGAAATAACCAAACCAGTACATACCATTAGAGGAATCCGGTTCCAAAACCAATGTCAATGGCACGGTTGAAGAAGTTGACGGCTGATCTGGATTGAATAGATCAATTTCATCTGAAAATAAAATAGTAGGCAAACTTATTAAAAACTGCTTAGATGAAGGTTCAAAATAATTGTGGCAATGAAATATTCAAATTGAGATGTCAGAACTGACTGTTAATGATGAGAAGAATAATTTTACCTGAATTGTTTTATTGTTTGGACGTTCAAGAATTGAATGGAAATGTTTTTCTTACCTCTCAAAAGTAATGAAGTCTACTCGACATCGATGAATGGTATTTAGCATCGAAATGTTTATGACAAATTCTTTTAGAGTGATACACCATTACTGGGTCCATTTCATTGATATCCCTGTCATTGATAGAGTGCACCCATATTTTGAATTTTTGTAGATATTTTCCAGGATTTGGAAATTTGTGTAGCGGTGCAGATGCTGAACACTTTGAAATGCAGCATTTCCTACATGACATAGTTGAAAACGAAGTTCACTAAGAGTGATGAAAAAATATTAAATGTAAGAATGTAATAACAGCGGATAAATATGTTTATATGAGATACAAACTAACTTATCGGAGAACACTAATAAAAATAATACGTATCAAATTCCTTCCAAAGGAAAAATGTAATCAACAATCGACATAACCTATAATATCTGCAGAGACCCTTATAGGACGAAACAATGAACTACAAAAGCGACTTTGACCTTGATCATCTGCGTGAAACGTCTAGAGTAGTTTGTGCTTTCATTCCGCCAACATCTCCTTAGTCACGAAAGCCATTTGTCTCTCTGACAAAACTCAGCTACAAGGGTAAGGGAGCTGGGCTCCAACCTGATGACACTTCATTGAAGTGACAGGTGTTAGTGGATTACGATTCAGGGAGTATGAGGTATGAAATTTTCTATTCACCTTGTAAAATCTGATTTATTTTTTCCCGTTTGCACCTGAAAAATTGTGCACATGATCTATACATCTTTTTGGAGAGTTTATTTTGAAGTTGATCACTTGAGGGGTACCCAATTATCGGAATTGTGGCAAAAATGTATACCCTATTGTCTCAAAGTATCATTACAAATAAATATGTGAAAACTCCACAATGTTTAATAATTGTTTGAACATTTATTTATACAGCACATAGGTCCTAGCTCTATTAAAACATTACAAACTATATTAACTAAACTCACAAAGTTTTTTAATTCTCAAATTCAAACTCAGTATCACTAACACTAACATCGTCACTGATGCCAACATTGTTTGCAACCACTCCTTTCCTTTTCATCGGGTAACCTTCATCCAAAGTCGACTCTATTACGCAATATATATATATATATATATATATATATATATATATATATATATATATATATATATATATTACAATGTAGGTTTTCACGAATGGTAGAATATGATGTGTTGTTTTTCCGGGTGTTCATCCGTTGTGTACTATTAGATAGTCGACGTTTCGTCATCATCTCAGATGGCATTATCAAGACGAGTTACTGCTTCGCTTCGAGAGGTGTAACTGATGTCAGGTTCTTCTTGTGGTGTTTTTATATATAAAAACACATAAACATATACATAAACATATAAAAACACCACAAGAAGAACCTGACATCAGTTACACCTCTCGAAGCGAAGCAGTAACTCGTCTTGATAATGCCATCTGAGATGATGGCGAAACGTCGACTATCGAATAGTACACAACGGATGAACACCCGGAAAAACAACACATCATATATATATATAAATAGAAAGTACTTTTTGATCATTCCCATATTGATTTCAATTTAAGAGCCACCGGTAGACAGCTGTTTCAGCCTATTGGGCATCGTCATTACCGGGCAAGCGGTCCTTTATTAAGGACAAAATATGAAAAACCAAGAAATGTACTTGATAAAAATAACTGCGTAAACGCAAGCGAGAGTCTCGCTTGCATTTACGCAGTTATGTCTCGCTGCGAGACATAAGTGGCTCTTACATTGAAATTAATACGGGAATGATAAAAGGCTACTTATCTATTCATCTTTTGATTTTCATGGAATTATTTCCCAGCAGCTTGACTGCATTAACCTTTCTCGATTTCATATCATTTCTAGAAACATGTGGATTCATTTTCCGATGACATTCCAGGAAGCTTCCCAAATTTCTTCTATCGCAGTTGTCGGTTGATTGGTCAATCCACCATTACTGACACAAAAAGTGGGCAAGTTGACTTGGGTGGCACACCAATAGGTGGTTCTACTTATGCCTCGCTTGCGTTCATGCAGTTATTTTCATCAAGTACTTTTCTTGGTTTTTTAGTTAGGGTAGGGAAACCAGGCTTCAACCTGAATGAACTCAAGATGGATTACGTAGTTAGGGAAACCAACAATCAGTCGAAAGGCTAGGGGAGCGGGACTCCAAACCTGAACGAATTGAAGATGACCTTCTGAGTTAGGGAAGCTATGGATTATGCAGTAGACGACCCCTCCCGATATAGAAGGTCCCGATACTATGTTGAATGAGGCCCCTATGTCCTCCGTTAAAAGATGAACGATATTTTCATCCATCTCACCCTAGCCAGGTAGGGGTACACTGTGAAGGGCGACACTGATATCTGAGGATATTCATGTCGCCATCCCACCATCAGTCATGACCCATTTGTCTCTCTGACAAACATCAGTTGGAAGGGTAAGGGAGCCAGGCTCCAACCTGAACGAAAGCAAGGCGACTTTCCACTCACAGTTTGTCTTCAGTCGAAGACCGCCTGCCCGGTACTGATGATGCTCAACAGGCTGAAACAGCTGTCTACCAGTGGCTCTTAGATTGAAATCGATATTGGAATGATCAGAAGGATATCTATTCACCTTTCATGGAATTATTTTTCAGCAGTTTGACTGCATCAACCTCTCTCGATTATATATATTCAGGATAATTCGTGACTGGATATATTATATGAAGAACAGTATTTTGGGGTTACAGTCAGGTTGTGAAGGCTACTCAAAGAAACTTCTTTGTTTTTGTCAAGCTTTCGGTGGTGCTTACCACCTTCCTCAGGACAATTGTAATATATTTATTAACCATTTTTTTTACCAGAAATGGAACTACTCACTAACGTGAATTGAATTGAATGGTTATATACACCCATAAATTCGAATAGAGCCATAGTTCTTTGCTATAGATCAATCCACGTTTTCTTTTCGAAATATAACATTTGCCAATTTTAATCAGTTGCAATAATGTAATTTTTTTTTGGAAAAACTGAAAAATATTGTCATCGTGGTCTCTAACCTAATTTTTAGTTTTCATTTTTCGAAGAGGGTGTTCAAAGGTGGTGTAATCTTGAACATTTGTGTGTCAAACATGTAATTTGACAGTTGGCATTCTGTAATTTGGCCAATTTGTGTTGGCTTCTCTGCATCAGCTAAGCTGATGTCAAATGTCTTAGCAGAAGTTATCAAGCAATATTAAGAGGTTACAAGTTTTGGTTTAATCGGCTTTTTGAGTGTATCTTAATTTTGTTTGAAGTGTATATTGTTACGAATAAGTTTGATAAATATTTAAAGAAAATGTATGTACATTTTATCATGAAGCTCCCAAATTTATTATAATGGATGGATATTAACTGCATCAATATTTCTAGGGCCAAGCCAGATACAGATTCTGAGGTAGAAAAAAAAGATAAGAAGAAAGAAAAGGAGAAATCAAAGGAACATAAAAAACGTTCAGCATCAGGTTCCAGTAGTAGTAGCCACAGCAGGTGAGAAATGAATCTGAAAAAAGTTTATGCCATTATGTTAAAACATTTATTTCAGTTCTTCAGACAGCAGTTCGTCAAGTTCCAAATCATCTAGTAGCTCAAGCTCTGGTTCTAGCTCCCGTTCTAGTAGTTCTTCTTCAGATTCATCATCAACTAGCAGCGATCATGAGCGAAGCAGACCTAAAAGAAGGTAAATGGTAGTTAGGCTAACCTAAAAAAAAATAACAGGCTATCGAAATGGCTGGTAATTTATGTTCATCTTTGTATGTCTCAATTCAAATTATATTATATTTAATGTTTAGGTCAAGATCTACTACAAAGCCTGCAGCAAAGGGTCGAGATCACAAGGAGAAGGAGAAAGATAAAGAAAAAGATAGAAAAGAAGAAAAAGACAAAGAGAAGGTAGAACCTAAGAAAGAGGAGAAAGAAAAGGAAAAGAAAATTTCTTCCCCTGTCAAAGAAAAAGATGATAGAAACCATGCTAAAAATAAATCAAGGTAATAATCACTTTAAAAACAATAACTCTTATAAAAGCTTCAAAGTTGTCTAATGAATAGGAGCTTGTGAAATGAGTATAAAAAACTCCCTAAAGAAAGATAATTTCCACTATTGGAAACTTTGAGTCTTTCTATCTGAAATCAACACACTTCAGTTGAAAATGTAACTTCACCATTTTAGTTCATGTTACAGCTATTTCAATTTTCTAAAAGCCACCTGAAATGATTCTGAGAGCATTTACTCTATGAAGATTTAATTTTTCTTGTGTCTGAACTTGATGAAAAATTACCACTATTTTCCTTCATATGCTTCAGTCATATAATCACTACAGTTTGCTAATGTATGTTACTGACTGATTGCACATTTCTGAATCAATAAAACTCTCTTGTGGGGTATATATAAAATTCATGCATATGATTATTGACAGTTCAGTTCTTTCTACTGAATAAAACTTTATTCATTAGTATCATTTTGAGGCACCTTAAACATCATCTAATATCTGAAGATTCACTGTCACATTACTGCCTTTATTTTGATTTGTTGTTTTTTATATACTTGTTATGTAAATTAGGATATCCGTGATTTTACTTACTTGTATTAATTAAAGGTCAAGATCTCCAAGAAAACGTCGTCGTCGTTCTCCGACTCCTCGACCTACAAAGATTCACATTGGTCGTCTTACAAGAACAGTTAATAAAGATCATATTATGGAAATATTTGGCACATATGGTACCATCAAACATGTTGAGTTTCCAAAGGACCTCACTCATCCCCATTTAGGTCGAATGTTCTGTTATGTTGAATATACTACTGCAGACGAAGCAGAGAATGCAATGAAGCACATGGATGGGGGACAAATAGATGGTCAAGAAATAACTGCAGCACCTGTTCTTATTCCTAAACCAAGACCCATACCTCCAAGAAGATCATCTCCTCCAATGCATATTAGAAGACACCCTCCCCACAGGAGGACTCCTCCAAGATTTAGGAGAAGATCTCCTCCAAGGCCCATGAGAAGAAGTCCACCTAGACGAAGACCTCATTCACGAAGTCCAGCACCAAGAAGAAGGAAGCATTCTAGGTCGAGTTCTAGCAGTTCAAGATAACTTTCTTCTTAAATTTTTTTGTAATCATTGGAATAATTATATAACGATTTTATAGATTTGGATTGGCATTAATAAATGTATGTAAAGCTTTTATCTTTTATTTTATTAACAAATTCAAATAACACATTACAATTATTAAATCAAAGCCTATGTTTAATTATTATTTATAACTAATAAACACACATTTTCTTAATAACTAATTTTATATTTTTGGGATTAACTAAATTCGCTTCTATATTTCAATAATCTACTACGAGATCTGGAGATTATTTCAGCCTTCAGATCTTCATGAAGATCTAGGACAGAATAAAAATCAGATCTCTTCAGCCTAAATAACTCGCAGGGAGTAACTGCTACAATTGTTACAG
This sequence comes from Leptinotarsa decemlineata, assembly GCF_025532065.1. Taxonomy (NCBI): domain Eukaryota; kingdom Metazoa; phylum Arthropoda; class Insecta; order Coleoptera; family Chrysomelidae; genus Leptinotarsa; species Leptinotarsa decemlineata. The sequence continues at coordinate 16,600,614 of NW_027412668.1, read as the reverse complement.
TTGCAGACTCATTGAATACCAAAGCCATTTCTCCGAAGCTGTCCCCATCTTCCAAATGGTACATCTATAAAATAAATTTACTTCACATGTATTTATTATTATTATATTTGTAATTAATGTTATCAATATGGTACTTCACTGCTGAAGTTGAGCATTCTGTAAAATGAAAATTTTAAAGATGTCATTGTTAATATTAAATCAGTGTGACGTTTGCAGAGTTTGTTATTGTTTTCCATCAGTACAATGCTCGGACTGTAACAAATTGTATATCTGTCAAACCAAGAAAAAACTGATCCAAAGGAACGACGAGCACAAAAAGGCATACATAAACCCAATAACATATAAATCAAACCTCGCCATACAAAACAAATATAAATTTCCCCCACCAAGGAACATAAACTTATAAAATAAGTCAATAAAGGAAACCCTATGGACATTTGGAAAAACTTATATCCATAAATTTAAAAGCATAATTCACTTATCAAGGAACAAATACAAATCAAAACACAAGACCTAACATTTGATATATTACATGATACAATACACATTCCTAGAAACAGTGAACCTAGAGAAAATGCAACACAAATGATATTACCTGATGTATCCCAAATACAGGCAAATTTACCTGCACTAAGGCGTTCTATCCGCATAAAAGAACAAACAAGATGATATATATTGGTTGAACAAAATGTCAATTCCAAAGATTATAAAAATAATGATAATTTACAATTTGTCATCATCTGGTTTTTTTTCACCGTAGTGTGCGCTGGTCAGGCCCTAGCCCCCGAAGCCACGATACATTCGGGAGGGCGTGCCAGCATTATCAACCAGCAATGACCACCCCCCACACCGTGGGGTAAGCGATCATTGGGTTCGATAATCATGTGCCCTGAGCAAGCACAGTGAGCCAAGAATGACAGCCTACTGTATGTGTGCGGCTAAGATTTCTGCCTGAGCGCGGCAAGCCGGTATGATTTTTAGATTCGAGAGTAGAGAGGGCATCATTTCACCAAGGACTCCAATAATCAGAACAACCACCTTGACAGAGTGATCTGGATAGAGTCTGCGGAGTTCGGAGAGAAAATCTCGATATTTTATCCGTTTTCCACTTCTTTTTTGACAATATTTGTCTCGCCAGGAACTGAAACTCCACGACAAAAATCGTTTTGCTCTGGTGGTCGAGAAGGACTACATCAGGCTTATTAGCTTGTGTGAGCCTGAGGGTGGGGAACGAATAGTTCCAATAAATTCGACACTTCTCGTTCCCCACAACGGATTCAATATCCCCCGGAGCGTAGGGCAACACCGGTGTTTCGTCAATACCGTAAGAGTGCCGTAGATGGTAATATAGCACTCTTAGGGCAGCGTTATATCGATGGATATAGGTCGAGACCGCATATGCTGGACATTCTGGTAGCAAGTGCATTAGGGTCTCAGGCGCCTCGCGGCAGGCTCTGCACCTTGTGTCAGGAACCTCTATACCAATCACGCGATTACCGAAGACTAAGGTGTTGAAGACACCATCCTGCAAGCCATGATAAATCCCTCAGTTTCCGACTTCAGCCCACTCGACCTGAGAAAAGCGAACGTCAGGCGCTTTGATAAGCCAAGGTCTCCAATGTTATTGAAGAAGACCCCATGCATTATCCTTGTGTTTCCGCAGAAGTAAGGTGATCCCTGAGGCTTTTATCTGAGCTTTTTGTTGAAAGGGTTCCAACTTGGTGACAGAGTTGTGGTCACCTCGTTCAGTGTCGAAAACTATACCGAGTTCATGCAGGACCGGACCATGCAGAGAAGGGGATCCGAACTCCTGACGACTTTACAGGCTGTATCCAGTACATAACTGGCATTCAGTTATTCTTGAGGTGTTTTTATATTTCACTTGCGTAAACTATAGCGAGGTACTTCTTGGTTTGTTGATGGAATGTTAATTACATCAGCTAAAAATGAAACATATCTGTTACGCGCCAACTAAGATGAGATTATGATGCGCATTCAAAACCAAATTGTATCCGCCCCAGAAAATAGCTATTGGTCACATAAACTGATGTCAATAGTACATTGGCGAAATTTGACTTAAGTGGGCTGAGTTTTTTAACACAGAAACGATTTTACGTTTCTGCGCTGACTCATCTTAGTTGGCGCGTACTAGAACTCATTATTGATTGTTCATTATTCCTGATTAGTGTTTTCCAAATTTTTGTATCATTAAATGAATCACCTCTCACCTGAATTCACCCGTTTTTCGATCTCTATTGCTTCTCTAATTTGCCGGATTTTGCATCTGGGCTGTCTGTTTCGTGGAAGCGAAATTGATCTTATGTCCCGTCCTGTCTGTAGATGGTTTTGAAATTAAACAGATGATGTTTGCTCTGTTTTCAAAGTCTGTGTGCTCCTGGGCCCTAGCAGATATCGTTCTGTTAGTTTGGCCGATAGGACAACAGAACTGGAAGGGACCTAGGAGGCAATGCGACAAAACGGATAAGAACCCTAGACAATTGAAAGAGCCATCAATTAACAAAGACACACCGTAAAAACTAGACTAAACAAGACCCGCATCACAAGAAAGGGAGACCGAAATGTTGCCTTTTGTAAAAGATATTAGCAACAAAATCGGGAGAATACTGAGGAGACGAAATATCCGAACTGTATATGAACCACATTGAACTGTATCACGACTACTACTCAGATCACAAAACAGAATATCACTTGGAAATCACCAGGTCTACAGTATTGCATGCGGTGACTGCAATCAATAATATATTGGCTAAACCAACAGGATACCTGCTACGGCCCAGGAGCACAAAAATTCTTTGAAAACAAAGCAAACATCATCTGCCCTTTTTCACCACCACCTATAGACAGGACACGAGATCATTTTCGATTCCACAAAACAGATAGCCCAGATACAAAGCCAAGAATCCGGTAAATTAGAGAAGACATCGAGATAGAAAACATGCGTTAATTAATATGAGTGATGAGTCATTCAATATTCCGACAGTTTGGAAAACAATCAAGTAGGGATAATAACCGTAAACAACCATTAACAATAATGTCAGTGTTTGTTTGATACTGAGTGTTTGGGATGTTAATTACAATTAACGTCCCTAACTCTCTGGTACCGGGTGCAAATTAGGAAATACCTCGCTATAATTGACGCTAGCAACCAGATATAAGATTACCTCAAGAATCAGTGAATGCCAGTTGCACCTCATAAAGAAGGAATAATAACCAGCAGTAACTATATGTAGTTCGGATAGTTCTCATCTTTCATTTCCTTTTTTTAATATTATTGTGTCTATTTTAAAACTTTTTAGAAAAACTCCACAATACAGAGACATATTAATTAATTTGAAAGGGTTATATTTTTAGGAGTGATTAATTTTTTGGGAAAGTAGTAGAAAGCCAAAAACTTTCTTTCCCAAAAAATTAATCACTCCTAAAAATATAACCCTTTCAAATCAAATAAGATTCCTCATGGCTGGGATTAAATCAAATAGGTGAATAAATGTCATTACGATGTCATCGATGACATAAGCAGATCAAGCTTATTCCGTGACATTCAAAATCGTAATTCATGAATGAAGTGTGTGTATTTTCTATAATGTTATCCAATTTGGTACTGAAGAGCCTTAAGGCGAAACACGTGTATACCAGTTAGGGTGACAGTGTTCCATGTGAGTACAATTTATTACCATTCATTCAAAGTAGAACTCATGTGAATGATATCTGATTCTTATTCCTCCACAAATGTTCGATATACAAACTGAATAGAAAAAGTATCTTCTGTATAATTCAGTGTTCATATAGAAGTATTTGTTTCGAAAGATTTTTTTTCTTTCGTGTAATTCAATGTTTATATGAAAGTAGCTGTTTCAGGAGGACTTTCTTTCAGTTTGTGTCTGAAAGTTATTTCTTTGCATGATCTACACATCCATGTATAGAGTTACTTATTTTCAAATTGATTAATCCTTCCTTTCTTTGGAAGATTCTCTCATCCATTTTTTTGTATCAGATGGAGTAGTAGAAAGCCAAAAACTTTCCCAAAAAACATATTAATTAGTTCCAGTATTGAGAACTTGAAGTAATTGATACATTTTTTAATAAATTTATGCTGATATCATCATGTCCAAAGGAATATATACCACGCTGTTTCACAATCCTTGACGAATATTGATGGTAAGTCACTTTTTGTGGAATAAATCAAAGTTTGTCGAACATTGGATTTACGCAGTAACTTATCGGGGTGAACTTGAAAGTCTACCCTTTTTACATCTGTATAAAATTCTCCATTGAATTTTAAATTTTTTCATATTTATTGGGATATCGTTGAAGTAGCTATTCAAGTTATTACTCATACTGATATAACATCTAATATAGAGTATCCAATTCAATGTGATTCTTCGTTTCTGTCAGTTTTTATTTTTTTACAATGTTTTGGTTGAGAGTGTTAAACGAAACAAAGTAATTTTTTTGAGCAGTAATGGATGCATAAAAACTACTTAATGAATCATTTAAAAAAATTAGTCAAAGCCCAGACCAACAGGGTAATCAAAGAAAATTCTAGTCTTGAAAGGACTCATTTCTTCAGCAATTTGAATTCTGATAAGGAATACTGCATACGGATTTTTTGCCAGATTAGACATATTACATTCTTACATATTCAAATAATGCAAGAGATAATGCCAGATGCATGAGTGCTGTCTATCACGTTCTAAGAATGTACTGAAGCAATGATGAATAATTTTGAAAGGAAAGGCAGTCAGCACAATGACTCATGGAGAAGTGACTTCAAAAAACCCGTAGACATAACAATATTTATCTAATACTCTTACACCTTACCAAAGTTCATGTAAACATTTAATCGGATATAATTTCATTACCTCCTGTCCCATTGCAGTAAATACAGCTACTGTTCCATAATTTATAAAGAACATAGTTTGACTTCGTTTTCCAGCCGTCACTATAACATCGTCAGGTAGGTAAATCACAGACTTCAGATGGGATACGATTTGTAAAAGGACCTGTTCTGGAAGGCTGCTGAAGAGTTTTGATTTATTAATGTGTTTCTTCGTTACATGTTCTAGAATTTCCTGAAAATTAACCAAACAATTCAGTTACATAGTTTTTGAATTTGGATTCTTTTAAACTCCCTTGATGTTTTTATTATTACACGCATTATATTAGTTTCACCTGTATGTATGTATGTTTGTTTGTTTGTAACTCTCAAGCTCGGGATCTGTATTTGACAGAATTATCGACATTATTGCTTGATCTATTCGCGGGCAGATGGCGCTGTACGTCACCTCCTTGATATAATTCGAACTCACTTACATGTATTTCTTCATTTGAAAAAAGTATTTTTTTTTTATTAACACGCGCGCCTGCTGCCTTATTTGTAACCCTCCTTTGCGCGCCTGCTGCCTTGGGCTTGGTAGCTGATTTTCAGGCTCCCTCTCCGGAATCGGAAAATATCAATGGTCATTTTTCTAAACAATATGTGGCTGATTGTTTCCAAAGTTTAGATAAAAAAAATGAAATATAGTTTGAAAAACTAAAAACATGCTTTTAAAGAACATCGAACTGAAAAGTTAATTTTTTTTAAATAAGCTTTAAACAATAACGAACGAAAAATACTAGTATTATTGTGAAAAAAGCGTGGGCGCTTTGTGCCATATTTTTTGTATATCAAGCGCCCGTTGCTTTTTTCACAATAATACTAGTATTTTTCGTTCGTTATTGTTTTAAGCTTATTTAAAAAAATATTTTTAACTTTTCAGTTCGATGTTCTTTATAAGCGTGTTTTTTAATTTTTTAAACTATATTTATTTTATTTAGGAAAATGACACATTTTTAAAATCACTGCTGAAGATAAATGAATTTGATTATTAACATACTCACAAAAGAGTGAGCGGAGAGAGTCTCTAACGATTTTTCGTTTTTCAGAAATTTCAGCATGAGAAACTCGGAAAATAATAATGAGCATGACTGAGTTCCATGTAAGTGAAATTATTACGTTTCATTAAGTATATTGTGTAGAAATCCTGGGGATGATATCTTATTTAATTCCATATTGAATGTTTCTAATATAAACTGAGTAGAGAAAAGAGTTTTCTGTATAATTCAGTGTTCATATAAAAGTATTGTAACGAATCTGAAGCCGGCCCTGACCGATATCTCAGCCAGCAAACACATGACTCACCGCGAAAAGTATAGATGAGTACCGAAACCCCTAGAGGAACCTAGAGCGATCGTTAACAATATAAAAGGACGGCTTCCCGTTCAGAGAGGGAGTCTGTATTCAGAAAGCGAATCGAGCGGTTAACAAAGGATTCGAACAGTGAAGATAAATCAAGCGTTAGTGTTGTATATAAATTAGTTGTGATAGTGAAATATTGTTAAAAATGAATTTATTTAAGACAGTTAATTCTTTACAGTATTTGTTTCGAAATCCTCATTCTCTCTATTGATACATGTTGTGAAATATTTTTTCTATAGTCTGCATAACGGTAGACAATTATCTACCTATTACTCTTTTCAAAAAGCAGTTGAACATATATATGATTTTTATAATAATTATTACTTACCTGTCTCAGAAGTTCCGATATCATGGAATTGATCTGGGGTTCGCTGAAAAATTCATTCTGAAATTTAAACTGGAAGTACGTGAAAATTCTCTCTCTGAGATTTGAGGGTAATCCCTTGTATTTCATATATTCCTTGAACTGTCGAAGTAAATTCTCGTTTGTATCTCTGGCTCTTGCAAATTTGTTAAAAACTTGTAAAATTTGAGCTGAAATTTTCATACAATTGAATATAAGAAAAATGTAGACTTCGAACAGTAAATTCTTATAATATTTTATATTGTAACATACAGAGGAAACTCCTCATTTCAGAAAGTATACCTACATATCTTATTCCTATTTTAAATTTGGCATGGCATTTCTAATGAAATTTATATTTGGAGTGGTACATTAAAAAACACAAAAATATTCAACTTCTGTAAAAAGTTACTAAGAAATCTTCAAAACTTTGATTAGTTGTTTTCTGTGAAAAAAATCATTGCAATCCTACTTCTCAGCAAAGCAACACTTCTGGTAGTGAGTTGCGTCATTTCTTCGAAAAACCTGTATCCCAAGACAAAAGGAAATGAATTAGTACTCATACTGCAATAAGGGAAAATTATAGTGAATAAATACTGATTTGTCTGCTTCAAGAGGTAGCAAGCGGATTCGTTTGTGATTGTAAATAAGGTCAGATTCAGAAAAAAGGCTTTCGCTGCACACACTGCTGCAAGGTGCTGGAAGATAGATTTTGGTGAACTTTGGGTAGAGTTTAGCATTAGCGGCCCACCAAAAATGAGGGTCACAATTGCCATCAATTCGCACCGATTTGAGATAAAAATTAAGGTCATATGCTATCGCGTTTCTGTCTTCACGTTGACGTTGGCTAGTAATATTTTCATTTGCTACCTCATCAAAGCAATCCCGAAACGTTTTATGAGCTTTGCGAGATAAAGCTGACTCTGTCTCTTCTCCCCCAAGCACCCCCAATTAGTTTTGAATCTCGGGTTTAGGTAAGTTGCAATCAACTAGTTTGAGTCTTGACTTATGGAGTTAACACGAGCTTCTAATTCAGCTTTCAATAAGACCCGAATATATGATAAATCAACGAAAAGATCCGAATTGGACCTCGCCCTCCCTTTTGAAGGGTTCGCGCGCTGCCTAACGCAAACGTGCTTCTTGAGATGCACTAAATGGCAACGGGTTTATTAGCGCAGTGGTAATGCGCCCGACTCACGACTGGCAGATGGTGAGTTTGATCCCAACCTCGACCAGAAATTTTTCTCGAGGGTGTTTATCTAGTTGAAGTTGCGAATAGTCATGATGTTCTCTAGGTGGCTCGGAGTGTTATTAACATTGCCTACCCAGGACACGAGGCGAATGACCAATGTAGTCGATGCCGATGACACCAAGAAAAAAAGTAAATGGCAACGTTTCGCCGGATATTCGGCAGCCAAATATTCGACTATCTGGTTGCAAGGTTGTAAGTATACGATTTCCAGTATGGAGACCCATGTTACTCCTGCGGCCTATGATTGGGTATAGGTTTTGTCGGGCGGCTCTCGCCAGCCTTAGTCTCTGCCGTATGTGGGACCTGAACGTCAGTCTCCTGTCGAGGGTGACTCCCAGGTATCTTGCTTCGATACTTGAGTTGTCGATGCACTCTGACTATGACGATCCGGAACTGGCTGGATGCGACTGCCGGTTGGATTGGTCGGTTTGGATTTCTCTACTAGTCTGGGATCCCGCTGCACAATCACTACGTCCATAGCGTTGTTAACCAAACAGTTATAGGAGAATACATTAATGACAGGTTGCCAGTGAAAAAGTGGCCGCAAATATTTTCAATTAAAAAAAGCGTGTGTGCTTCGAACCACACCACTGAAGTGAAACCTTCAGTTCCATCTATATGTATGTATGTACCTACAATGGCTATATCTGGGCAACCAAATGAAGTATAAGAAGTCTGAAAACAATTTTCATGATAATTGAGTAAATATAGAATTTAATAAATTTCCAGCTAGGTCAGCTGTACCTCAAGGATCGAATCTAGGTCCACTTGTGTTCATAATTTTCATCAATAATTTACAGTCAACTCTGAAATATATAGATTGCCTTCTTTTTGCTGATGATTTGAAATCCAAACAGTCCGGGACTGTGCATATCAGCAAAAGGATATAAATAACATTTCAGATTGGAGTTTGAAGAATAACTGTAAGATTTTTTTTGTATTCAGTAATACATATTATGAAATTATGAAACGACAACAAAAATTAATTCCAGTGGCGCATTTGCTTTTTCCGCTGCAGGAAAACCCGGAAAAACCTACACCACATGATCTGAAGATCTTGATCTGCCCATGAAGATTATAATAGTGGTCTGCTAGATCGAAGTGTTCATCTATTCCGAACCTTCGTAAGAGTTTGGAGCTTACGTCAGAGGTTAAGTCATGTTTTGAGATCATCAGTGTTATTATTAGATTGACTGGTGCATTAGCTATACTTGTTGTCTTATAATAGTCAGTTAGTTTGGCGCATATTCGGCAATACGGTTGACCATCACCTTTTAGAAGTTATATTTTCAGATGATTCAACAAAAAGCTTTGCACGGACTGGCTATCAGTCATATTAGGAAACCCTAGTTGAAGTTCTAGAAAGTTACATACGTTTTTGCTACCTCTTGAACATGTACTACAAAGTAAACTAGTGAGGATTTCTCCAGGAAAAGATCTACAAACACAAGACGAGATAGACTGTACGAAATCATTCAATCCTGAGCGGTCAGAAGTATTGATTCTACTATTTTCCTGCTCACGAAGAGTATTCAACAAGAACCCCAAGAATTCGGAACAATCCTCTTGTTGTCTTAATAAGTATCTAGTGGACTTCAAAGACTCTAGGAAATCGGTTTGTTGGAAAGATGATACATTCTTACGAAACTGCAGCTGCATGAACAGGTGTTAGAGTTTGGTGAATTCTCGTTCTCGTTAATTGTTTTAACCTCTTTCTTGAAATTTTTCATTATGAACAACACTTGTAAAATGCTTTTCATGTAGCGTGTGTTTCCTAAATTATCCAATTCAATTTTCTCCGCAAAGTTTTCGGGACAACTGTCTACTGATTAGTAAGGAAGAACATATTTCACAGAATCTGCATCAGAACCATTTCTCAAGCTGCAATCGATCCTTCCAAGTGATGAAGGGTTTCGTAGAGGGACCGATTCGGCTCTTGCTCCATGAAGTATTTTAGCAGCTTGACTTTTTTAAATAAAAATATTGGCGGCCACTTTTTGACTCGCCGAGTAGTGGGCATTATGGTAATATCTGTGGGTGATATTTTGCGGGCCAGGACAAGTGGATCCAGGGCTGGTCGGTCTGAAACGCGACAGGTTTTAAATTCACCGACGAGTCCATCAACCCACCAAAATCGATTTTCATTGTTTGATCATCCATCACGTTCTTAAATCTGTGGTTTTTTCCATCGGTGCAACACATCAATCAATCGAGATTGATTGGTGTGTACCTGAACTATTAGGATTTCTTTCAAACTTAGAAATTACTTGTCCAACTATGCATTTATTTGATTGATATTCACCATCTATCGACATATCCACATTTTATAAACAATTTTTGATTACGTTACCAGTTGTCAATTGGGTGAAATTTTACCAAGCGTTTTTTATTCATTGCTAAAATCCCATCCATTGAACTCAATCTATCAACGACATCACTGACGGATTGCTGTTGAATTTGAGGAACTGTTCCATCCTTTCAAACAGGAGCATTTTAACCCTTTCGTGGGCAGTATTGGTTGTCTCATATTGATGGGTATACATGAATTACCCAGGCTTCAGAATTATTGGAGTAGTGATCCACTTCTGGGATATAAAGGGGTATCAGACGTATTCAGCTCGAAACGATTCAAAAAAATTACCGAAGCACTTCACTGAAATGATAATACTCAATGTCCTTCAAGGCAGAGTGCTGATTACGACAAACTCTACAAATTGAGACCACTATTAGATATTTTGAACAATAGGTGTTCACAAGTTTATACAACTTCTTCGGTGGTATCTGTTGATGAATCAATGATTCCATTCAAGGTTCGGAGTAGCTTGAAACAAAACATGCCAATGAAACCTGTAAAAAGGGGTTACAAAGTTTGGTGTCTCGCCGACTCTACAAACATGTTTCATTAGCAAATTTGAAACATATTCTGGAAGAGATAAGAAATCCTCTGATATCGAAAACGGACTGAGTGAAAGAGTAGTTTTGAAATTAACAGAACATCTGAAAGGCAGAAATTGTCTTGTAGCTTTCGACAATTTTTTTACGTCAGTATCTTTATTAGAGAAACTCATCGAAAAACATATTTATTCCGTTGGAATCGTCAGAAAAGACAGGGCAGAACTTCCTGAAATGATAAACAGAAACGATAAACTTCATCGTGGGGAGTTTGTTTTTGAAACTTCCGGGGTTGTTGCTGCTACGAAATGGCAGGATAGTAAGCCTGTAACCCGTTTGACTATGGCGGCATCTCCAAAAGATGTAACAACTGTGAAAAGAAAGAACAAAGATGGAACTAGAGACACAGTTTATTGTCCCAAAGTCGACTTATATAATAAATATATGGGCGGCGTTGATAAATTCGACCAAAAAAGGAGAGATATGCTATCGGAAGACGATCACTGAAGTGGTGGCACCGTATATTATATTTTTTGGTTGATTTATCTGTAGTCATTAGATACATCTTATATCAAATTTCTCGTCGTACGCTATGTGACCAACTTTCCTATCGCATTACACTGGCGCGACAATTGATAAATAATTACAACAGCAGGAAGAGACGGGGAAAACCAGTATACTTTTTATCAAATAAGAAAGCTGTACCTGAAAAACTAAGATTGTCTCAAGTTGGATCGCATTTTCCTGAAAAGGGGACCTACAGAAGATGCAGAATTTGCAGTACTAAAGCAAATGAAAAAAGAACAGCATATACCTGATCTCAGTGCAAAGTGTCAATTTGTATGCCTGTTTGCTTCAGAAAACTCCGTAATATCTGAAACAGGTTATGAAATATTTTTATAAGAAATTTTTATGAATTATACTCTTTCGTTTTTAAAATATGTTGGTGTCCAAGATGGACGGTGGAAAAAATCATTCCCACCGATATTTTTTTTTTAAAACGAACAGAATTTTTTTACAAAACTTGTTTTTTCTCTAATTACTTTATTATCAGAACATTCTAAAAAAAATTCAAAATGGCAACAGACATCATTTGCCCACTAAAGGGTTAAACTCACCGGCGATAACACAAAATGTGACAACTGCCTTTTCAAAATGGGTCTAACGATTTAGCAGGTTTGCAAGCCAGCAAATTGTTCTTGGTGTACCTAGCTCGTTGAACCTCCTTTACAAAAATCTTGACTAAAATAATCATTTTTCACAAAAAACCTACAACCCCCAACCTCCGAGTATAAACAACACTTTACCTTTCCCATAAAAGTGAAAATGAACTTTGCAGTTTGGCAAAAATTTTTGCAGGTTGGGGTTCCCACATAATTTCTAGCCCGCGCCCTTTCTGTATAAAAAACTCACATTTCTCATAAAATAATCCTTACACGACCAGAGCATTCATTTTCGACAAAAAAATTCCAACCCCCACCTTTCGTGTACACAAAATTATCACATTTCTCATAAAATTGAAAATAAAACTTGCAGGTCGTTAGAAATTCTTGCTGTCGAGTCTCCCAGATAGGAATCTTGACCAAAATAATCATTTCCGACATAAAAATTTCCAACCCCCACCCTTCTTATATAGAAAAATTTCACATTTCTCAGAAACTTGAAAATGAACCTTGCAGATCGGTAGAAATTCCACCGGATTAATCACTGACAACAAAAACATTTACAATCCCCACCCTTCGCGTGTAAAAAAATACACATTTCCCACACAATTTAAAGGTGGGGGGTTGGATTTTTTGTTAAATATGATCAATCTGGTCGTGATTCTTATTTGAGGAGCCCAACTTGCAAGAATTCCTGTTTACTTGCAAAGTTTATTTTCAATTTCATGAGAAATGTGAATTTTTTCATTCACTTGTGAAGGGTGGGAGTTTGACATTTCGGCAGACCTGTGAATTTAATTTTCACTTTCGTGAAAGAAATTAAATTTCGTCATATCCGAAGGGTCGGTGTGAGAATGTTTTTGTCGAAGGTGATTGATCCGATCGACATCCTAATCTGGATGCGCGAAATGTTAATTATTTATATACCCGAAAGGTGATAGTTGAACATTTTATCTGTCGGAAATGATTATTCTTGTCAAGATTCATATCTGGGTGGCTCGACCTGCAAGAAACTTTGCCTATCAGCAAGATTTATCTTCAATATTCTGATAAGTTTGAATTTTTCTGAACGTTGTAAATTTTCTCTGTCAGAATTGATGATTTTGGTCGAGTTCCTAATCTGGATGGCCCGACCTGTAAGGATTTTAGTCTTCATACAGGATTACAAAAACAATGTTCATTGACCTGCAGACCCGCAAAATAGTTCTTCCCTACCAAGACCTATGCCATTGTTGCCAGTAACAATTCACATTGAAATAAAGCTAACTCTATTAAATACAGTTTGGTTGCCAAATTTTAATAAGAATAATGATATGGGCTGAAAACTTTTTTTTGGTGAGTCTCTGTTTGTACTTACCGTACAAAAACAGTTGCATAATGTATCCTATGCACAGGAACAATGTAATCACCGTTACAACTTCTGTATTATCTGGTAAAGTGTTTCCATGGCTCACAACTAATAAGGTCAGAATTACTGAAAACATCATTTTTGTTTTGTTTGTAACAGCAGTTATTTCGAATTTGAATATATGTATCGCATTCAATACAGTGATCATAGTCGCAATTAACGAAGCCATCATAATCATATACATTGAAACTGCTCTGATACCTTTGAAAAGATAACTGGAATAGTTCATGTACTGAAAGAAAGACACATTTTATTCGAAGTTGAAGTTCGTTTAATATCAAATGATTATGTTCCGTTTACTTTTCTTACGGAATAATGCTTTCATTTTAACGAATTTATTGATAACATTGATAACCAGCACATTTTTTTCTCTTTCTATCATATAGAATGACGAAATGTATCATAAATGTATCGAAATATTAACCTCTCCCAACTACCTACACAGTAGGCTCTGGTAAACACACACAGCGAGGGGAAACCAGCGAATCAGGAATAGCAGAGCATGTTTGGACCCATCAACATAATATCGAGTGGTCCCAAGCTAAGATCATACACAGAGAGGAACATTGGTTTAAGAGGAAATTCAAAGAAGCCGCATACCTACATGCTGTCCAACAATGTATTCAGCCAAGCTAGCGTAGAGATATACGCCACATATGGAAATCCATAATCAAGCGAAAAATAGCCAACTCCCGCCAAACGGTCATATCCTACTAAACCAGTGAAGCGGAAAAAGGAAAGCGGAGATAAGTGTAAGTACTCGAATGACCCATAAATAGTCATCCCTCGGAGAAATTAGTCCAGTCATCACCCGAAGACGATTGTGGATACTAACAAACGAAACGTCGTGAAGTAACTTGGCTTGGAGTCTCAACTTTTTATTTTTATTTTTTGTTCAATTGTTCTATTTTTACTTGTATTTTATTTCACTATTATTTCATTTCAGGTGTTTTGCTTAATACAATTGTCATTTTCAGCTATTCATTTTCAATTATTCTTTTTTAGTTTTTTCAGGGATTTCAAATCATTTTATATAATATCAGACAATGGAAGTGCGAACTAATGAAATTCATCATGAAACATTGTCAATCACCTTCAAACAAACGAAAATGACTATGCTGCGTGTTGAAATTAATCGAGTCTCAGGCACTTTGCTGTTTGGGTAGGATCTTTTCTGTACTGACCTGAAGTAAATCACCTGCATACCGCGGTTTCGAGGTATGCAGGTGATTTACTTCAATAATTTCAGCATGGTCCTGTTCCAGGATGAACGAAAAATATATGCGAGACTAGCCTCTGTGATGTATATTGCATAAATGTCTGTCGGATATAATGTAATATCAAGCGTGATATTAGCCGGAGAAGTAGTTGTTTTCCGATAAACGTTTACCAAAGCCTACTGTGTAGGTAATTGGGAGGGTTCATTATTTATCAGTTCTTCAACACACTTTACCTCTGGATAAATACAGGGTGGGCCATCGAAAACTTGACATGAAGGTTTTGGGTACTAATCTTGCAAATCCAGAAAAACGCTCAGACAGATCGATTTTTATTGGAAGGGGGACAGTTTTTTCCCATATACAGCGTCGTCATTTCAACCCCGGAGCAGAGGGGTGAACAACCCTTGGAATTTTAATAGGGAACTGGGGGCGAGTCGCACATCCATCGTTTGAAGGATCTTGGAATTCTCTAAACTATGGTGTACATTTTTTTAAATTTGGACGCATTCAAAAGAGTTCTTTCCGATTATTAACTTTTCCAATATTGTTAATAGCAACACATTGTTGTACGCCACTGCTCAGTTGGAGTGTATTTGGAACTCTTTCATTTGTTTATTACGCATTACGCTACTTTTTTGTTCATTTTTTAGTTATTTTCTGATAAGAGGACTATTACAATTGAGAAATGGTTTAAAATGCTGTTTCTATTTCTCATTTTTATGTTAAAATTGATATCTACATCATTACTAGTAGTGAGTGCCGTAAAGTGTTGCTAAAGAATTAATGGTTCACACAACTGCAGAGAGAGTTGAGTCGATTGAACTGTACTATGGAAATAGACGTTGTGCTGCGAGAGCCGCTGAACTGTTCAATCAACAACATGGGAAGAATGTGTCGCGACAGTACGTTTTCGATTTAATTGCAAAATTTCGGGCAATTGAATCCGTAGCAAATAAAAAAAGGCAAATCGAACCACCAGTAACAAATTAGGCGACACAAGTGGCAATTCCGGGCCATGTTGAGCTTGACCATGTTTCCGGGGTGTCACGAACTAGCATTTGGCGTATTTTCAAAACCCACAAAATGCATCCTTATAAGATTAAATTAACGCAAGAACTGAATGAAGATGATTTCAGTCGACGCTTGCAATTTTGCGAGTTGGTTAGTGAACGAGCGGTGGAAAATCCACTTTTTGTGTTCAACATTTGCTTCAGTGATGAATGTTCTTTTTTGCTAAATGGCACAGTTAATCCCCATAATTGTCGCTATTGAGCTGATTCAAATCCTCACATTTTTCATGAAGTGCATACTCAACATCCACAAAAATTAAATGTATGGGCTGGAATTTTTGGTGACCACAATTATCGGAGGATTTGTTAATATTTCAACAAGATGGTGCTCCTCCGCACTATGCTCTGCCTGTTTGGCAGTATTTAGATCAGACTTTTCCGGATCACTAGATTGGGAGGCGGGGGACTATCGAATGGCCACTACGATCACCAGATCTTTCGCCGTTAGATTTCTTTCTGTGGGGACATGTGAAAAGCAGAATTTATTGTAATCCTGCATCACTTGAAGATTTACGGCAACGAATCAAATGAATATCGCCAAATCACTTCAGAAGTGATCCACAATGTTCGAGAACGTTTCCAGCAGAATCTCTATTATTGCATGGAAGCTGGAGGTGCCCATTTTGAGCATTTGCTAACATGAGAATAAAGTAAGTAATTTCAACTTTGAATTTAGTATGGTTCGTTCAAATTAAAAAAGTACACCATTATTTAGAGAATTCCAAGATCTTTCAAACGATGCGACTCGCCCTCAGTTCCCTATTAAAATTCCAAGGGTTGTTCACCCCTCTGCTCCGGGGTTGAAGTATCAACGCTGTAAATGGAGAAAAAACTGACCCCCTCCCAATGAAAATCGACCTGTCTGAGCGTTTTTTCGGATTTGCAAGATTAGTATCCAAAACCTCCATGTCAAGTTTTCGATGGCCCACCCTGTATATGTTTAACGTCACATTGTCGGATATTATGAGTTGCGCAATAAGTAAGAATGTTATGAATTCTATGAGAAATAATTTTGAGGTCAAGAGAAAGTTTTAGCATTAGTGAAAAAACCTGCATAGGACTGTATAGCATGAAAGTCTTTACCTGTCTGAACAGTTCCATAGTGTCCAACCATCTACCAATCCTGAGGATTCTCAATAGTCCAATGAACCGGATACACATCATTACGCCATTTGATATTTGGACATCAGTGAATAAAAGTACAAAAAAGATATAGGATGGAACTGATGCTGTTACATCTATGAAGAAGTTAGTCATCAGATACTTTCTGGAATAAGTAAGGAAACATGATACACAGGTATTCAAAATGAGGTCAGATTTTTCATATTTACTATCAATTATTTACTCTCATACCTACATACAGGGTGTTTCAAATTCTATCCTCACTATTGGAATCTCGGAAACTATGAGAGATACGAAGGTGGTTAAATTTGGGCAAAGTTGTGCATTTACCTGACAAACAATATACCGTTGAAAAAGTTCTGAAATTCGGAGTATATCCGGAGATCTCCGAAAAAAAACAGAAATTTTGAAAAATGGTTTTTATTTTTTCTGTCATTATTTTTCGAAGGATTCGAAAATAAATTGCACTTCCACATTGCCACCTCTTCCCTGCTACATAATGATGTTTTCAAATTTGCTATCCGACGTTTCGTCTTCCGGCCACCATCATCTACTTTATTTTTTCTTATGGGCGTTACAATGGATTCTTTCTGATTTGAATAGAACCAGATTTTACCTTTTCAATGATGTATCATAAGTTATCATTCTTTCTCGAAAAATTGGAGATATTGAAAACACTTCATTTATATTATATTCATATTATATTATTATATTTTTTGAATTTAACTTTCAATATGTTACACTCAATTACATTTTATTATTGTATAAGTCGTTGAATTTTTGGCAAAAAATGGCTTTCACGAATGAAGCCATGATGATACAAAATTATAACTAATGCGATAGAAACGTTAGGACATTGGAAATGTATTTAAATTTTTATCCCGAAAGTCGACAACCACATCGAACTATGTTCAAGTATCATTGGATCAAAATCTCACCGAGTTTGGTTCGTTTGAAAAGCCGAGGAAAAAATAAGGAGACACAATCAACAATCAAAATTTGATAAATGAGGTGTGTATGAGGTGAATTAAACATTATGTCCTTTTCAATAAAAAGAGAACTTTGAAAAATAACAATAATTTACTAAAATGCAAAATGCTGGCCTTGTTCATGATAACACAACTGTGCCCTTCTTCGATTAATTTCCCTCCTCCTCAATCTTCCGAACGCTCTAACAATGCTGTGTTGAAGGTCCTCAATATTTTGATATTCCCTCTGACCATAAACTCTATTTTTCAGTGTACCCCATAAGAATGCATCCATAAGTCTGGAAACCTTGCCGGCCACTTCACCGGTCCATTATTCCCTATCTATTTATCACTAAGCCTTTCAGTCAATAATTAGATACTCGTTTGGTAGTGTGCGGTGGAGCACCATCATGTTGAAACCAGATGTTGTTATAGCTAGCCAAAGATAGATCATCCAATTAGTCTCCGGAAATTGACATTAATAACTGGTGATAGGTTTCTCCATTCAGAATTCCGTCAAATAAATGAAGACCCAAATTTCTATATTTGTAAATTCCTGCCCTCACGTTAATACTAAATCGCACTTGAGGTCAAATTTTTTGGAACTGCCTGGGGTTGTTTATGCTCCAAATGTGTTTGTTATTTCGGTTGAATATGCCACAATTCGTAAAAATGCTTCCATCTGTCCCAATTACATTTTCCAGGAATATCAGGTCTTCTTATTAGCCAATTACAAAACTCTAATCGCCTTTTGAGATCACCTGGATACAATTTTTGAGATATGTGTATTTTGTAACATTTTAAACCGTTTTTTTTTATATGTCTCCAAGCACTTGTATGACAAATATTAATTTCGGAAGAAATTTGACGTGTAGATTTCCCCGGGTCCATGTTTATCTGCAAATTATTAATTTTTTTTCAAAAGGACACAATGTCTAACTATACATACCTCATTTATCCAATTTTCTTTAGTTTTCTTGTCCATTCTGTCTCCGTATTTTTTCCTCGACTTTTCAAATTAACCAAACTGGTGAGATTTTGATCCAATAACTTGAACAAAGTTCGATGTGGATGTCGTCTTTCGGAATAAAAGTTTAAATACATTTGTCCTAACACTGTTGTCCTAGCCTAATTTAAACTAATACTTAGAGAGAGGCATCTGAGCCCGTAAATAGTATATCTCCACATTATGAAACTATTTTATACCAAATAGAACCTTGAAACACATAATTATAAACGACATCTATCTAGTGAGAACCTGAAGGACAATTGCTTGGGAATATGTATCTGATGGAAAATTAGTTCAAAATATTTTCTGAAATCCATCATGTATGCAAAAAAAACTATCAATATTGTCATATAAAAACGATATCCAATTACATTGACCTAATTGAAGTTTATATTAAAATGTTTAATGTCATTTACAAATGAATATTGTTGTAAATCATCCCCTGAAAAAAATAACACCAGCCGCTGCTGGTCGTCGTAAATCGATTGTGACTTGGCCAAGATCGCGCTCAACTCGACTTGCGCTTCGCGATTGTTCTAGATGTCGCATCGCTTTGAGAGACTTCTAGCGAATTCCCTATCGTCTTCGAGATACTTCCATTACCATATGTAAACACTACCAACACACAGGTCGTGAAGTTCAGTTGAAAGTGCGGTACGAAGTGATCTAATGACGGGATAGACACTTGAGTATTCGTCTGAAGTTTCAGTTGAAGTGTACGTGTTGTGTTATCAGTGTGGCAGTGAACTATTGTCAATTATTATTGTCAAACCCACCCCGGGAAAATGTAACATTTGATGCCAGAAATGAAATATGTTTTATGATGAAAACAAGGAGTGTCGTATTACGACGTAATGAAATCACTTAATAAAATTTTCGAGGCTTTGCAAGCGGGCCTGGCGGAGAATAAAGAACGAAGGTGGGAAGAAGAACGATTACGCCGAAATGAAGACCGTGAATTGCTACTGAATATTCAGGAAAAACAGGAAAAAGACAGAGACTTGCTGGGAAATATTCAAGAAAAACAAAAAAGACAATCAAATGTACCTTCATTTATTTGAAGATTTAAAATGTTGCCAAGTGAGTAAAGGGGAGGCATATGATTTCATTTAGGAACAATTTGAAAGAGTATATCAGAAAACAAAGGAGGGATTGGAAAAAGTAGTGGATGAGAAGCTTGAGGGAGAGGAGAGGAGCTACGGGAGTCGGAAGAAAATTTGAAGAGGAGCTTGAAGGAGCTGTGAAAAATTTCGAAAAAAGTTTGAAGGAGTCGACATCACAAAAAGTATGTGTTACTTTAAAAAGGGTCAAATAATTTAGAATAACTGAACAAAAAAAGAGCAGAAGTTGACACCACTTCTAAGGAGGGGGTGAACTAATAGAATGTTTTGGAAAGTAATTCGAAAATTCTTTCAACTTGATCTACGATTCAAATGAAAAAATGAAGGGAAAACAACGTCCTATGAAAAGTAGGAATTGAACCAGTCGTCAATATGAAGAAATCATTAAAACAATCAGGCAAGGGCAAGTTAGACAGCCCCTGACTCGCGGCTCTAAAAATAATAAATAATTTGTTACTCAAGAGAAAAAAACCACTCTGATTTATTACAACGAATCTATTGAAAAAGGTAACATTTCGTGTAGCAGAAGTTTCGATCCTTCACCAAAGGGCGTACAAAAATAAAAACTGACAAAAAATAATTCGAAACCAATGGAACAATCTAGATGAAATCAGAGCTCATACATTTGTGATTCAATAATAAACAACAGTCATTGATGTGCCATAGATCAATAGTGGTAGGGGGTTATCCTTGGCTAGAATAATACTGAGTAAAAATGAGACTATTCCTATGAAAACGCCATTCATAAGATAAACTGAAAACCTTAGCTCCCTACATTTAAGATGAAAAAAGGTCTCAACTGCGGTGTGTTGGAAAGCCCAGCTTCGCTTTAACTGTAAAATGGATAATCTTTCTCTGACTTACTACAGAGTTGTCTGCAAACAGGCAACTAGATGAAACAAGAATTCAAAAGTGTTCCATTCGTTATCCAGATCAGATATCACTATTTACATAGGTATATGACAGATCGATTCAGTGCTGTCTTTTATTGAATCATTGATTTACAGAAAGTTTTTTCATTTGAAATTATGTATCATTTTGAGTTTTAACATTTTCTCTTTCAAATTTGAGAGTACAACAAATCAACAATTGTTGTGATCTATTACATATCATTCGATATAGCCATACAACGATGGCTGTCTTTACCATTTATCTTTCTGAAGTTTGGATGCTTAGATCAATAATCCAGTTGAGAAAATGATACAAATTGTATTTCATGTATTGAGAAATTGAGTTGTCGAACAAATAATAATATATTGTCACAATTATTCAATAACTTGATCTATTTCGAATGGAGATTCATGTAAATTCAATCATGACTCTCTGTATTTCTGATACTGCCGAACAGTACTTTTCTCAATACTAAAACTACGTAATGCTTTTTATCTACAAACTTCATGTACTAATCGAATCAGCATCAGCAGGAGATGACAACAATCTATGGTCTAATGATTTTTTTATGAAAAAATATTTGATGGTAAAAAGCATATTGAAGTTTTAGAGAAGAGAAAAGTAATTTTCAGTAGAACCGATCTGAAGCTCCATTACTACCAACGAGATGCTGGTACTCAAATTAGTATAATATTTGGTTGATTGAATCCAATAACCAATTTCAAACAAGAGGGAAGGATCATTATTCATACTCATTTTGAACTTTCGAAATGATTTACTCTATCAGCAAGATACTCACAGTGCGGTATAAACATTGTTCGTTCAACTATTATTCATCATTTGTTCAACAAAATCATTACTTCAGTGGAAATTCTCCCATTATCAAAACAAGCAAAGTTCTCCATCATCCTGCAGATATGTTATGTTTCTTCAACCTAACTTTTACTCGAATAGAAAATACATTTGATTATTTCAATCAGTTCCACTATTTCACCCATCTCAAAATTTTGTTTGTTTAATAGAATATTTGAATTACTCTAAATCATTCTCGTTATCAATTGAACAATATATTTCTTGAATTCAATTTTTCTTTAAATTGAAACAACTGATCGATGTGATTGTTTCAATCAAAGATTATGTATTCGAATATTGAATGTGGACGAACTCATAATCTACTTACAAATTACAAAACAAGAAACAGTACTTACTTTGCAACTTGTGATTGTTTCATTATTGTACGGCTTTTTTCAGTATCATAATATCCTTTGAAAAATATATGAATGATGTCTAATAACAGAATGCTATCCCCAACAAATTTAGCCAGATCTATCCGAAAAATCGTGTCGTCGTGAAAAACGAAAAAACTTCCCACTGTATTGCAAATGTACATAAGCAAGAACACGAAGAAAATGAAAAATTCCCAGTACAAGCTGAAATAAAAAAAATTGTCAATATTGGAAACAAACGTGGTACCTATACATGTGTCCAAGATAACAATGAACAGCCTGGGGATATCGGAAACGCTAAGCGATACGGGGTCGACTGAATTACAAAAAAGTAGCGCATTTATGTTTCTTGAAATATGTCATTTAGAAAGTTTTAATATTCCGAGTAGTTTCGGAGATATCCAAAAAAACCAAAATTTGAGAATTTCGTTTTTATTTTCTCCAAGCTTTATTTTCAAAGGAAATGTAAAACAAATAGTACTTTGCTATTGGCACTTTTCAAGGACTACACGACAACTTTGTATTTTTTATATGGGTCGAAACAGTATACCCTGCATACGACTCCATTTTCTATTGTGAATACAGCAACGTATCACACAATATGATTTCATAACAATTTCTCGCCCAAATGAAAAGTGATCACTTAAGCTGCTTTTCTTCAATTACGCGTTGGAGAAAGTGTCATATTTTGAATTTTGATACATGAACTAAATCTTATTCAGGGCCGTAGCGAAAAGAAAACCAGGGGTGGGGGAGGGAATCCAAGAACACCAGCAAAATTTCCCAACTTTGGAGAAAATGAAAGCCGAGGGATTAGTTACTACTATAATATATTAATTTTCTTACTTAGCTATCCAAAGATTGTCTGAATGCTGATGTCCGTTAGGGTGTGCACAAACAAAAATAAATTTTGGTGATTATTAAAATAATAATGTAAATTATTCTACTTTGGACCAAGGTTCTTGGTCTTCCACCATATCCACCATGTATAGGAATATTCAATACAAATGAAAGGAAACAACACTTAAATAATATTGTGTTCATTGTTTTCTACTATTATTTCTTCTATCTTCACGGCCCGAAATTTTCCAACTTTTCCAAGTCTGAAAAACAGCGAAAAGTTGGGAATTTTTTAAATTGACACTTCAAAATTTGTGGACTGTTCAGGACTGTCCTCTTACTTGGGAGAAATTAAACTTTTTTGAAGATTTCAAACAACTCAGAATTCTATTCAAGTTATGCATGTTGGGAAATCCAAACCTTCTCCTGGTTCTTTCCCTTTTCTTATTACCTCTTCCTTTCTTTTCTCTATTTTTTTTATTTTTATTCATTTTGTTACTATTGTTTCTTTCTATCTTCACGGCCAAAAATTTTCCAACTTTTTCCCAAGTCGAAAAAGCAGGGGGGAGGCTCCCCCCCATCCTCCCATGGCGACGGCCCTGGTCTTATTCATAAATTTTAACTTACCACTTGCCAAAATTATTGCGTTGTTGAATACAAAAATGAGTCGCAATATCAAAAGTTTAGTTTTTAAAATATAATTGTAATGTAATAACAAGGAGCTAATAAGCATTATAGGAAATAAATAGAAACTTATAACAAGTGTTTAAATAACCCGCCGTTATTTTCTAAGCACAAGTACGCTCGTCTCACAGACGAATTTAAAACTTGAGTTAATATATTCGGAAAAATATTGGTAAAGAATGCAGTAGCAAGAACTCTCATAATTTTCATTATGAACACACACACTTGATTCTTGATATATCCTCAAAGGAAAAAGTCTAGTAGAGTTAGGTCGGGGGGCCTTGCAGGCCAGGATGTATCACTATGAGTACTAATCCACTGACCTGGGAAGCGACTGTTCAAATAATCACAAACAATTCTAGCGTTACGAGCTGGAGCACCATCTTGTTGAAACAAGCAGCTGTGAGTAACCGGTAAAGGCTCTTTTGTTAAATGGTTTTGGTAGATACTTTAACAACATATCTTATCAGGTGGATTCAAATCTCTTTGTTCTTGAAAGGTCGTGAAGGTTTTTTAAACCTACTCCCTCCCCATGATGTTTTGAACAAAATTGCCACCATTAGTGTCTTATTGAGTTCCGATTAGAAAGTACTGCATCGGAGATGTCACACATCATCAGAGTGGCAACATGTTATTTTTTATTATTTTTTTATCTTATCAATACCGTAGATTGCTGAGGAAAGTGATGTGATGACTGCTACCTAGGACCTTCCGAATTAATTTTAAGCTTGAGGTACATCATCTACATCAATATTATCTTTTTTGAAAATAAAACCGTTCAAATTAAAAAAATATCACTTAATTCATTATATTTACGAATATTTCTTTTCCCAAATTAATAAGAAGATTGTACCAAGAAAATGTAAACATATTAATAAAATGAATATTTCAAATTCAATTCGAAATATTCACCTCTCTCAATAATTCTGGAGGAATGAGAAGCATCTGCTAGAAATTCCTCTGCAAGAAAACTTGCACAAATATATGTTGAATGTCCATCGTGGTATTGACTAAGAAAGTATATGATTTCCTGCAGACATTTGGCAAATCTAACTATGTAGTAAACGTTGGAAGAGGTACATCTTTTCAATTTAATTCGAAATATTTGTTCTCTCAGACATTTTTTTTCGTTATTTAAACTAAGTATACCTACACATCAGATATGTAACAAAATAAAATAATCATTTATAAAAAAATGCAAGCTGTTTAAGTGAAACTTCTTATCTGACAAAGGACTTCTGACCCAAACAACCCACTCAGCATTGCATTGCATTAAATCTAGTTTTAACATTTTCATCATTACTCACCACCATATACAAAAAGGATGCGACATCATAGGATAGCTCACTACTTGTCTCAATTCTTCTTTTCTGCAAGCAGCAGAAGATTTATAGTAGAGTTGAGTTTTTGGATGTGCTTTGTTAATTACCGACATTCCACATATTTTTCTACGTGTGTTTATGAAAATCCCCGTATCGATGATTTGTTTAATTATACTCTCTTCAGCTTCTCGCTGCAATTTGCAGTCATGGTGGTCGATTAGAGTCATGGTAGTTCTCTTATTGTTTGACTGGTCTTCTAAAAGTGACTCACTGGTGTTTCTGATTGTTGACAAATATTTAAAAAAAATGAATTACTGTATTATATCGTATCTATGACTTTTGCCACAGTTCACTATGATTCAATTTTATTAAAGCCGTCAGTAAATTTCAATGTTGACAACTGTGTTGATCAGTAGAAATCAAGCCAAGGAAAATTAGTCAATTCCCACTAGTCATTAAGCAGAGGTTCTAAATTTTTAAACCTATCGATTTCCAAGCATTCTAAAGGAAGAAGTTTTATACCTTCTACCAAAAGATGATATTCAAACGTTCAATCGTTCTCCTCATTCACAATCATTCAAATGCTCTATTATTCTTCTGCAGGGAGAAAGTTATTTTGTCTGACCATTATGAATATTGGAACAAATACAACAAGTCAACTTATATAGTGAAGTGGCCACCCTAAGCTTTAAACCCACGCCAACCGAATAAATGTCAACCTTTTTACAGTTTGTTTGTTTATTTTCATCCGTGTACTTATTAAGTTCCGATATTATATTGTTTACAGACCAATATTCTGATAATTTCAGCATAATTCAAGATTGAAGTCAAAATGGGAAATTGACCACTTTACCTATCCTGGACAGGTAAAATGGCATATACAAATTCATAAACGGGTAAAGTGGCCTACTTCAAATAAAACATCAGAATTATGTTATTTTAATACAGATTTATTGAAATTTTGCATGGAAAAAATATTTAAATTAAACAGTTTTCAATTCAATAAGTATATTAATTCTACATATTAATTCACAATAATCAAGAGTACTTTATTTTTCTTGATCTAAATATACTTACGTTTACTCATCATAAACAGTCTGTATTTACTTATCAACAGCCTTTTATATTAATTGCAAAAATTAAGTCTTAACTTGTTAGCTTCTTCTCAATTATTCATTAATAACAAATTAAATCAACTTTTAGTTGTAGTTGTTCATTCATAATCGAACCTAATAGAAAATATTCTTAAGGACAAAATTCACAATGAAAGTTATTATTGTTGAAATCACAACCCAAGCACTCTTCATGGACCCATCGCTTACAACTAGAACACTGTATCCAACCATCTTCATGTTTTGATTTAGAACAAACTTCGCCACAGTGAAAGCATTCAGGGTCATCATCGTCTTCAGTAATTTGTAACTTTTCTTTTTAGCAACGTTCGTGCCACGTTTTTTTATTTTAGTTTTAAGTTTTTTGGCAGTTTTAGTTGGGGTTGGTTCAATAGTAGCTTTTTTCACTCTCCTTGAAGCTTTATTTTGTTCTTGCTGTATTGTTTCTTCTTTTTCTATTCACAGTTCTAGTCTTAGGCAATGCTTTGGGAAACGGAAATATGTTGCAAGGCGATATTGCGAAGGATGTTCTGGGTTGCGGGTTTGAGTAAGGATCAAATGTTGGTGGAGTAACTGCAGCTGGTGTATTTATATTAACGTCCTGATTCTTCCTCTTGTTTTGGACTAAAAATTGGACGACGAGACCCCAGTATTTTTATATTTTCAACGGCGTCTTTGTTTTTTCCGTTTAAACGTTGTTTGAGCGTTGTTCGAGGAACACCGAAGGCTTCGCTTGCTTTCAAGAAGCCCATTTCACCTTTTCATACAGCTTGTATAGCTTTATACATTACCTATGAACGGCATTCCTGCTGATAATGTGACGTCTGTGTGTATTTATTTGGCATACCTGAAATAACACAAAACATTATTTGTTTGCAGAAAAAATAAGCAGTAAGGAGGTAAAGTGGCCCACCAGGTCACCACAAAACACAATTATTTAACCATAAAATCTGAAGACGAGCACGGACCCGGCCGGTGTTTACGGAGACAATATGGCGTCAACCAATGAATTATTTCCATATGTCTTTGACAGATAGCTATTATTGGTTTGTCCGGAAAAAGAAGGTGACCACTTTACCTGCCTGGGCCACTTTATCCATTCTTCCCCTACCACTCAAGGCGTTGGATTAGTTTTTTTAAGCACCTTCACAATATGAGTATCAAATGATAAAGTTTGCCAAAAATTATACGAAAAATAACATGTCACTCTGAATCCAATATAGCGTACCGCCCAAGATGGCGGACAAATTTTTTATGCGCCCCAATGTTATGGGTATCAAATGAAAAATAATATACGTCAACCTAAATACAATATGTGGGATCGCCAAAGATTGTGAATAATCTCGTTTGTTGAGGTAGCTGCGATGTTTTTCAGTTTTCATATGCTCTGTTGGAGACTTCTGTTGGTCTGCGGTTTGGCCGATGTAAGTTCTAGAGCAGGTAGAACATGGTATTACGTATATGCCTCATTGGGTAGTGTCCTTAGGTGTTCGTATAAAAGTATAAATTTGGCTGTGAAAACTGTTCTTATATCGTGCCTCTTCAAAATTCGGCTCACTTTGTCTGTTATGTCAGTGACAGCCACAATAGATCCAAGGAACTAGACGAACTCAAATCCCCCTGCGGTGAAACGAATATCCCGAAACCAAAAACCAAAGATCCATCCAACTTCAGCAAACCCCACATCCCAAACAGCCCGATAAACAGACGGACCACCTGAAAGCTTTTCCTCCTTATATTCATGGATTTACCGACAAAGTGAGACGAATTCTGAAGAGGCACGATATAAGAACAGTATTTCCAGCGCACAATCAAATTTCCACTTTTCTACGAAAATTCAAGAATACGATACCCGATAAAGCACAGGTACAAAATACCATGTTTCATCTGCTACAGAACTCTCATCAGCCAGATCAACAGGAGAGTGTCCAACACAGCCTACGAACATGAGCTTGTTGTCCGTAAATCAGATCCTGCCTAATTCCTCTTCAAAAATCATCGTGAAACAGGCCACAAGACAGGCTTTGATAGCACCAAAATCATTGCCAGGATAATCTGTGAAGCTTTTGGATAAATGTCCCAACTGCCTCAACAAAGATTACCTCATTCATGGATATCATTACTGGTATGCCCTACATCTCAGAATATTGTATAGCTTCGGAGTAAGCAGATTTCAGAACCTTGCGATGACCAGCGACGAAACCTGGGGAGTAGGCAGACTGAGAGCCCGATGTAAGTCACAAAATCCTCAAAGCATGTCACTATCTGAAGAGTGTGCAGATTGAAACCTCAGTGCAGTCAAACCTTCTTGAAAATGGCTTCAAAGTCGAACAATAGAAAACACCAGACGCGATTCAACCTGGATTATCAGATTGCTGACCGTGAAAACCTTCAGTGAACAAAACGCATTTCATCCAATTTCAAAGGTGGTATGTGCTTGAGGGAACCGTTTTTATAAAACGAATGCATTGATTTTGCACGCCCTTTATGTGATAAACAAGGTTTATAAACTGTCAGCATAGTTAGTATGCGAGAGAACAAGAAAGTTGCAAATCATTTTTTCAGTGTAAGTGCCCAGATCCTGTTTGAAAATTCATAGTTTTTTTAAGGCTTAGGTAGGTTCTCATTGCGTCAACACCTAATTGTTTGGAGAAATTGAGCTGCCGGTCAATAATAAAATCTGTTTTGAAAAAATATGTTTTTCCGTAAACCAGTTGTTGCACGACAATCCTCAGAAATAAAAACTTGTGCGAGCTAAGGATTAACGAGGTCTTACCTTTTAACGTGTGATTCCTAACACACAGCTGCCGGTCAATAATAACACCAAGACATTTAGCTGCAGAAGCAGAAGGAATTAATTCGTGGTCAATACTTACAAGGAATTCATAAAAGGAACAAGGAACCAATAAAAATATTTCAGCTTCATTTATTTTAGCCTTATGGTCATAAGATCGTTATTATTTTTGTCGGCATTTAAAATGTTTGACGACACTGAAAGATTAAGAGTGGAAGCGATTACCGAACCATCATTGACAATTCTGGTAAGCCAACCTGGAATACTATCAATAAACTCATAGGTTAGGTTAGGTCTTAAGTGAGTGGGTCTATTCGACCCTCCACCGCAACCCGCAAGGATGTATTGTGGCTCACAAATATTCACACTCGGCCAAATAAACCCAGTTTCTTAACGAAGCCGATTAGTTTGTATGGTGAGTGGTCTTTCAGGTCAGATGGTAAGAATACGAATCTGCCGAACTCTAAGAACCTGATTCGGGACAGGCACAAAGTATATGCTCTTCTGTTTCATCATTTTCCAAACAGAGGCGACACACACTGTCTTCCGACAGTCCAAGTCTCTGCATATGATGATTCAAATAACAGTGATCAGTAAGAAGGCCTGTCAGACATCGTAGTTCATCCCTACTGTAGTCCAACAACTGTTTGGTATCAAGCTTCGAAGGGTGGATAAAAGCCTTGGAGTGAGCCAATCCTGGAAGATTCTGCCAGAAGTCCATAAATCTTCTTGCCATCCAGGTGTTCAATGTTTGTTTGGCAAACCTCAACGCGATGCCAACAACAGGTTCTGGTCTGATGAAGCCGCTTGCAGCATCCTCCTTTGCAAGAGAGTCAGCAGCTTCATTACCTTCCAGGCCAGTATGGTCACAGGAATCCAGACCAGAGACAATCTGTTAAGTCTTCCTATCGAGGAGAGTCGTTTTTGGCAATTTGCTACCAATTTAGACGTTGCTCGGTAGGAGAGCCAAGAGCTTCCAACGCCGCTTGACTGTCCGAGAATATTTTTATTGACTTGTGTGTGAGGTTGGATTTATCCAATCTCTCCGCATACAATTCAATAGCGTAAATTTCTGCTTGAAATACAGTCGCATTAGTTCTTAGGTAGGTAGATATCTCTGTCCTGGATCTGTAACTAAAAACATCTGCACCAGAACCGAAAGGTGTTTTCGATCATTCTGTGAACGAACTATCTGCTCTTAATATTTCCTTATCCCGAAGGATCCAGTCCTCTCTACTCGGGAATACTACTTTATAAGGCAGTTCGTAGTTGACAGTTGGAGGCATAAAGTCAGAGGTCATTTCCAGAATGCTGTGACTTCCAGTGTCAACCAACAGTCTGTTGCACTCTGCATTTAATTGATTTCTCATTGCGTCAACACCTAATTGTTTGGAGAAATTGAGCTGCCGGTCAATAATAAAATCTGTTTTAAAAAAATATGTTTTTCCGTTAACCAGTTGTCGCACGACAACCCTCAGAAATAGAAACTTGTGCGAGCTAAGGATTAACGAGGTCTTACCTTTTAACGTGTGATTCCTAACACACAGCTGTCGGTCAATAATAACACTAAGACATTTAGCTGCTGAGGCAGAAGGAATGAATTTGTAGTCAATACATACAAGGAACTCATTAAAGCGGTATAAGTTGAAATATGACCCAATAAAAATATTTTAGCTTTATTTATTTTAGCCTTATGATCATAAGATCGTTGTTATTTTTGTCGGCATTTAAAATGTTTGACGACGCTCAAAGATTAAGAGTTGAAGCGAGTACCAAACCATCAATGACAATTCTCGTAAGCCAACCTGGAATACGATCATTAAACTCATAGTAATGGAGTTTGGCGATTAGACAGTTGAAGTTGACAGTACCAAAAGCCTTAGACATACCCAATAGGGTAAGAGATGGCACTTTTTGGTTGTCTATGGCCTTGAGGAAATCGTCTGTGATGAAATTTAATGCGGAAACTATACTATGACCTTTACAGAAGCCTGAATGGTTCGAAGGTAGAATATGCTGTTCTTCAACAAAGTTTTGTATCTGGCAAAGTATGGCTCCTTTAGCAAACGCTATGTTCTCCATCCTCACATTTGATGCTGAATTGGATCATAACTGCTGAACAAATCGACTATTTCTGCAAATCCTTATTTGTAGTTTTGTTCAGTTTGAGACACTTTTGAAGGAACTTATAAAGTTAAACTCTTGCTTTAGAATTAACCTAAAATTAGCACACTTTTGGGGGTCAATTGATTTTTTGATACAATTTACTCAGTCTAAATCCATCAATAATCCGATAGAATTCGGGGATTTTCAACCCGGTCTTTTACAAAAAAACCAGACCAATTTTATTATACACTTGGAACCTAGAAACTAGAGCTATCTCAACAATCTACTTATATTATTCAATGTTTAACAAACAAAATAATACTTATTCAACTCTCCTATATTCCTGAGTGCATATGGATGCATACAGCAGTATGCATCCATGATGACGATGATGCACTAGATAAGTCTACTTCATCTCTTGGAGATGCAAACTTGGTTGGTGAAACGCTCATCAACTGTTGCAGTTCTGGTAATTGGGAACACTACTTGTTTTGGGTCTGGTATAAAGGATGAAACACATTAGATCAATAATATAAAATGAATGTTGATAAAAAATATATTTGAATAAATTACAAAAAAAACGTAAATAAATTAAAGTGTAAATATAATCTGCTGCAAAATCAAAAACTGAACTCTTCATTTATTAAAGACATTTCCAAATATTTGAAACTGTGTAGTGCAAATAGACTGATTGCACAACTAAAAACAAATATAGTGGTTGTATTATCAAGAGTTTAACATCAAGACAGCCTCTGTTCCAAAAATATCCATTGAAAAAAACCAGAATTTAAATCTTTCCAATAAGGATACCCTGAGATCTGAGATTTTGTAGGAATTTGACCAACTTCCTAACATACTTTCCTATATATCAATTAATATCCTAATAAAAGTTTTATTTTGTAATTGTGTCAGAAAATTCTTAATAAAAATTACATAGTTGATGAATTTAACATCTTTACTTTCCTTATCAAAATTCAATGATTTATATACATAATAAAATTGAGAACTCTGTTGATGCCAACAAACTATCATCAGAATAGCTCATTCTTCAACAAATTGTCACTAAAGGTTTTTCGAAAAGCTTAGATTTAAGTCCAGAAGATTTCTTTTTAACATCTTTCCTAATCTGAATAGGTTTATTAGTTGGCCCCAAAGGTATCAGTCTTAAATCATTCAAAGTTCTATAAAATGCCAAAACATCAGGATTTGCCCAAACTTGACTAGCCTTAAAATCTAAAACTCTCAATGACTCCAAACTTTGTGCTCGACTCAATGCCACATATGCTTGACCAGCTTCAAAGACCCTTCCTAAAGACATTTCCACACAATCTAAAGTTAAACCTTGGGATTTATGAATAGAAAATGCCCATGCAAGTTTTAATGGTATTTGTTTCCTTGATAGGGACCCTCCTCCAGCTGTTTTTACAACCCATCGCTCATATTTAACTGTATACTCTTTTTTATTCTTGAATTGCACCACAGGTAGTCCATCTTCGAATTTTTTCACTACTCCTCTAGCTCCATTCACCAAACCTGTTCCTACATTAATATTTTTCAGCAGCATTACTTGTGCTCCAATCCTCAGTTCTAATCGACTTGATACTGGTGTCTGCTGATCCAACTGTTTTGTTACACCCGGTAGGGAATCTTGGGATTCAAAAACTATGCTTTCTCCCGAGAGAGCCTTCAATTTAGATCCGTTGATGATGTCAGCATCATTAGTATGTGAGCACAGTCTAGTGGCTAAGATTCCATCACGTTCTATCTTCTGTTTTGCAGTTTTTTTCCAATGTTGTAGAAACTTTTTCATCTACCTGACCTAGAAATGAAAAGAATAATTCAGATGAGTAACTCACTTTTTGGTTGGTTTGCAGAAATTCAAAGATCATATAAACTTGGTTGAGAAACAAACTACTTCAGAATATATTGTGTTATAATTAGTTTACAATGAGCTGGGGTACCATGCAGCCAAGTCCGTATATTGTGTCTCTGTTAATTTTCAAAACGACGAATATTCACAAAAATAAACACATTACACGTGAATGAAAGTTCCCGCTTTAAGCGATCTACTAAAAATTTCAGACTTCAGATTCCAAAAATTACTTCATTGAGAGTTCATTTGTATTCAACAAGTTTAAAATATTCAGTAAAATAGAGTCACAAGAAAATAGCTGAAAACTCACCTAGTTCAAAATTGTATTGAACATATTTTGTATGATTTTGCTTAAAAAAAACTAACAATCCTTGACATATTGCATATTGTAATTGGAAGATTGAAAGATTTTTAAATTTTCGTTCAAATTATAACACTGGCGGATACACCTGTATTTGTGCATTTGAAACATATCAATTCTGATATTACGATCATGTATCTCAGAGGCGAGTTAAAGTGTGTATTTATAAAAGTATTTGTGAAAATTTGTGTGCAGTAAATCGATCCAGAGTAGATAAAAATACGGGATTATCGGTAAATACTATCATTGCAAACTCATTTACATGTAGAAATAAAAATTAATATAAAAAGGAAGTAGTAAGAATCCCAAAACTAGTAATAGAAACTGCATATAGCTCATTGTAGTGAACATACTTTTTGTGGTGCTGAAAACAAAAACTACTAAACTGATATTTCTTGTAGTCTGATAACTGTTTAAATAGTACGGGTGCTTAGAACAATATTTTGGTGTTTATCAAAATGGAATATTGTGCATACAAACTATCAACTGGTGACCAAATTATACAATGTGATAGCTGTCAAAGATCTACGCATAGAGGATGTTCCGGACTTCCTGTCAGCGAACTCAAAGTCATTGATCTAAAAAGCAAGCGAACGCTTAAGTTGCTTAAGTTAAGACTGCCAAAATGGAGTTTAGCTTATTCCTACCCTATTGGTGAAAATTGATAATCTAGAGGCACAAATTAAGGAATGCAGAACCTCTATGACACATAGTGTAAATGTGCCTGGAAATGTTCCTGTGGATAATAGAGAGAAATTGATAAACAAAATACTCAGAGCTTAATCATAATCATGTACGATGCAACTCAACAAGTAGACTTACGGGAGGTGTAATACTTTATGTGAAATACAGTTATAATTTCACACATTATAAAACATTTAAACTAAGAGATAATTATTGGTGTAGAATATTAAAAATAAATTTTAAATCTGCAATATATCTGATTGGATATTTGTACCGTTCACCATCAAGTTCTGAGGCCATTCTCATTGAAAACCTAGAAGAAATGTTTGATGTTTTATTTAATACTAAATATCATTGTGTGTTAGTTGGCGATTTTAATATTGACTGGTTAACTGATTCTTTTTATGGTAAAAAAATTAAAAATATTTGTTCTGTTTATGGTATGTTACAAAGTGTCACAAAGCCTACACGTATTACACATATTAGTAAGTCATTAATTGATTATGTGATATCCAATATCAATGAAAATAATATAGTAGCTGAAGTACATGACTATCCAAAAATAACGGATCATTCGGTTATTTCACTTAATTTCTGCAATGAAATCAAGGTTAATAAGAACGTCAAAAAATTTAGGAAAATTAATGAGGAAAATATAGACAGTATTGAAATTAACCACAACTTTAATTTAACTTCTGTTGACGTTGACACAATTTATAATGAAATTTTGGAGACATGTGAAACTGTAATAAATAAAAATGCCCCTATCGAAATATATAAGTACCAATCAAAGTTGCCATGGTTTGACTATGAGATATATGATTTATTCAAGAAGAGGGATAGAGCTTATACAATTTTTAAATCGAGCTGCAACAACAACAGATAAATGTGGAGAACTTTGAAGAGACTGGTTAACAGTAAAAGTCATAATGTCTCGAATTGCATATATTTTGAATCAAATGAGCATAATCGACCATTAACGAGTAACATAGAAATAGTGTGCGGTTTTAATAATTATTTTGTTCATAGTATTAATGATATTATACAAAGTATTAACATCACTGAAAGTTGGCATAATGTAAACAATAATTTATATTGTAAATTCGAAAACTTCGAAATGCTCAATATGATAGATTTGCGGAAAATAGTTAGTAACCTAGACAATAAATTCTCCATATATGAAACGCTGAACTGTAAATTGATCAAAGAGGTCTTCGAAACCATCGGTCATATTATTCTAAACTTAATTAATACATCTCTATATACAGGAAAAATACCATACAAATTGAAAAGCAGTACTGTTATTCCTATTCCAAAAATAGCAAACACCAATAAAGCCAGTGAATTTCGACCCATTAATACTTTGCCCCCAATTGAAAAAAATCTGGAAGTTGCTGTATATGATCAGTTATTACATCATGTCACTAAAAATTCAATTTTGATAGATAATCAATCGGGTTTCCGTAAAAACTTTTCATGTGAAATAGCATTACAGCTCACAATATGTAATATTAAAACTTGGATAACCAGAAATATGTTATTGCTGTATTTTTAGACTTAAAAAGAGCTTTTGAGACAATTGATAGAGAAATTATGTTGTTGAAATTGGCTCAGTATGGGATTGATGGAAAGGTGTTAGAAAACAGAAAGTCTGTTTTAAAGATGCACTATCAAATGAAAAAGACATTGATGTAGGTGTTCCCCAAGGTAGCGTTCTGGTCCCACTTCTTTTTGTTTTATATTTGAACGATATTGAACTTTTTATTGAATCTGAGTTCATAAAACAATTTGCTGATGATACGTTGCTTATGTGTAGCGATATGAATTTAGATAGAGCTATTCATAAAATGGATAGGATTTTAGGAGCGGTAAATGAGTATTTATGCACTAACAAATTGAAGGTAAACATAACAAAAGCAATGATATTCACCACGAAATATAAATACAGTTCTCTAGATATCAATAACGAAAAAATTGAAGTTGTGTCAAATACCTTGGTTTTCAACTGGATAATTTTTTAAATTTTGACAATCACTTTGAATATATACATAAGAAAATATCGAAAAAACTATATTTTTTCAGTAGAATAGCACAATATTTGTCAATGCAGTCCAAAGTAACAGTTTACAATACCATTATTCAACCACACTTTGATTACGGTGTGTCATTATTATTTTTATATAACCTCAATAAATTAAATATGCTACAAAAACTACAAAATCGAGGGATGAGAGGAATCTTGAAAACAAATTGCCGTACTCCCATAAAAAGTGTGCTTGATTGTTTGAATTGGTTATCAGTTGAAAGTAGACTCTACTACTATTTTACAATGACTCTAGTATACAAAATTGTAAATGGAATGGCACCAGAATATTTTGAAGACTACATCAAATTCAATAAAAACATTCATGAATATAATACAAGAAATTCCAATAATATACATATAAACAGACCGGCATTGGGAAGTACCATGATTTCGTTAATTTTTAAGGGTTTCCACGAGTTCAATGAATTACCTGAAGAAATAAAAAAATATCCATTTTAAAAGATTTTAAAAGAGCACTTAGAGAATTTTTAAAAAAGTAATAGAATAGAAATTGTATAGTTATGTGGAATTATTTGGGACATTATTGGCTATCATCTATTGTTTTTAATTGTTCACTAGGGTATTTGTATCTGTAATGAAACCAAATATCACTGTTTTAATAATAATTTAATCTATATATGTACCTATATTTCATTATCTATTTAAATGTTACTTAACATATGATACTGAAATCTTTATATGTAATATTCACTGTCTGGCTACATGCTAGTTTAAATCTCAAATTGTTTAAATTTAAAATTTTTTACATACATGTTTTTATATTTCACTGTGCTAGTGTTATTATTACACTCATAGATATGTATATTAGGTTTCCTATTTCAATAAAGATTATTATTATTACCAAAGTCAAAAGTGACGGAATTATTTGAAGAACTAAATAGTTTTAATCAAATATTCACAGAGTCTCCCATCTTCAACCTTTTAGGTTCTAAAAAATTCCATGTATTTATTTCAAATTAACCAGCAGTCAATAATTATTTTGACTCAAAAAGTGTTAACTAAAGAGCCGTTTCCAATGAAAAATTTGAAATATTTACTAATAGAAACCTAACGAAATATAAACTTACCAATTCTAATCTTATTCAAAATTGATATAAAACATTCATCATTTTGCCGGTGTACCCTTTTCAGCTCAAATGTGGTTAAACGGCATTTTTCCCATGCCTTGGTTTGAAAACAAAATTTGGGAGAGGTCAATTTGGACTGTCCTGGTTTGGGCCTTACTATCGGAGGTAGTTGAAAAAAATCCCCACATAATATCAATTGGATGCCTCCAAATGGTTTGTCATTTCTTCTTACCCTCCTTGCCACCTCTTCAATCTTCTCGAAATAAGTTCCATCGACCATGGAAACTTCGTCTATAATCAAATGCTTACATTTTCTCCAAATGCTAGCAACAGATGCCTTTGAAGCTAGCTCAACACTTCGTTCTAAGGTTGCTTCCCCACTTCCAATTCCAGCAAATTGATGAAGTGTGATACCGCCAATATGACATGCAGCTACTCCTGTAACAGAAAATTGGGATACATTTTAATATACTGTCAGCAATTGAATTGAGAGAATTCATAAGGGGTCTGAATAATAAATGCATATAATGAGACCCATACTTCTCAACTCTATTAACACTTCATTACAAACAGATAAAACTAGCCCACAAAAAATCAGTAAGTACAGTCTTCCCAAAACCTTAAGGCAGTAATTATCGTAATATAAATCTGGTTTGTGAATCAATCATTCCTGTGAAATGACCTGGATATCAATATACCTACTTTCACATGATTTACCTTATTATGGAATCAGTGTTATGTAGTTAAAATCTTTTGGGAAACTGAAAATATGTAAATATTTCTGAATTTTTGATGTCTAACTGAAATTAAACACTTTCAAAATTAAGGTGAAAATCAAAAGTATAAAAAATCAAAGTATACATATAAACCGATCAATATTATTAACTTATATATGAAGGAAAAATTGAGAAGTTGAAGGAATCAAATGTATTGGGTTCATGGTTGACAATACATATTACACTCAAAAGGTAACTTCCAAAATAAACAGCAAAATTATAAAAAAAAAATTATCTCAAGAACTTTCACTCCAAGATTATTCAACTTCAGTTAAGTACAGTCTGTAGAAAAGTTATTCAGAAACACATAAATTATTGGGTGATTTTGCTTTCATTACTGGAACTCAACATCACGAAAGCCTTACAAAAATTGGATAATCGAGCAAAGCATATTACTGTATCAAGAAATCAAAAGAATTTCCTTCTTATTTCAATAAATTCGTCAAAATAAATAATTACATAATTACCACATTCATAGAAATACTAATCTTCATATGAATCCTACTAATATAATGAACTAGGTACCTTCAAATGTTGAGCCAAGTAAAACTTTGCATCATTCAAATTTAACCTCATGAAGTTCATAAAATGTTGAGTATATGTATTTACATGTATTTACATGTATTCATTTTTTATATCCACTGCACACTGCACTAATGTAAATCCCATTAATCATATTGTAATGTTTATCACTTTTAGTGTACATTGTGAAAAAATATTGCTTTCTCATTATTACTTACCGTTCTGTATATAAGAATTCTTAATCAATAAAGTTATAATTATAAATACCTGTTGATGCAGTGGCAGTAGTAACATCAGGTGGCAGAGCTCCAATTATTTTTTTCAATAAATAGCTTTTTCCTGTGCCAGCACTTCCTGTGAAAAAAATATTGTGACCCCCCAAACATGCATCCAAGACTTCTTTTTGTTCCAAATCAAGAGGCTCATTCGGGATTGGAGATGGTACATACAACCTTTTAGCAGCAGGCGGTTTAGTGCAATTATCTCGATCAATTTTGCGCTTTTTTCCAACAAGAGGACTGGGAGTAGTGTCTGTAGACTTACTTATTTTTGTAAAAGCTTTATTCATTTCTGCAGTGGTTACTGGTGAAATTTCTTGAAAGTGTTGAGGTTTGCCTGATAATAGCTGAGTTCTGAGAGAAGTTTTGTTGGAAGTGGTAACAGCCTTATCACCTGTCATTTTGATATATAGGGTCCTCAAAAATACTAACAGTTGACCAGGTGGTGCATTCGACAAATATATTGAACAATTTTGATCTGGAAATTTCAGAGTTGCTTTGCCTTCATTCATAAATTTTTTGTGAACTGAGGCACCTTTAAGGTGAAATTTGAGTATAGAAGCCTTCTCGGCAGACACTTCAATTAAAATATCCTTTCTGTCATCTCTTATTAAACGTAAATTGCCTTTTTTGTGACACACTTTTCTTTGAATAACTCCTTGCTTGTTCAGCCACTCTATATTCACTACACAACCTATAATATGCTCACCGTCACTCATTATTAACAGAAAAATTTCTACAAAAAAATAAATAAAAGTCAATGACCTCCTTAGAACTAGGACCTCTGTGAGAAATGTATACAAACGATATGTGAAACGGCTTTCTTATTCAGAAAATTCAAATCAAATCAACAAACAACTAACCACAATGTTCTTCTTCTGTCGATTTGAGACTTTATAGCCAAAGCTGTTAACGCTATTTGAAAGTTCAGGTAGTACATCTACCTGACATATTGAACTGAAACTCAGCTAGTACCTATGGATGCTTGAGGTAAGAAAAATCGTCTCCATGTATCAGAAAACACTTTGAGCACTGTATCATCAACAACTAGAGTCATTAAAAACATTAAATATTTTAACTCACGTTCTTATAATACCACTTTTGATATAAGCGTCATTTTGGTTGAATTTTGAACTATAATTTATCAATAAATTGATAGATGTTATTACGTGGTCGGATACCATCATGAAAAATGTGAGTTAAAACTCCCTATGTTTTTATACCACAGTTTCGTCCTACAAGGGCATTTTCAAACCCATATAATAAACTTTTATAGGAATGTAGGCTTTCACGACTGATTAGCTCATGCCATGCATTTTTTTCGGAAAATTTGGATATGAAAAAAAACCGTAGCATGAGCATCGCTCAGGAATTATTGAATAACGTCAACGGCAATCTAGATAAAAGAGTCATAACTGGCATCGAACCATGACATCGAAACCAAAGCCCAATCGTCCCAATGGAAGAGCTCAAAAGAGCCAACACCAAAAAAATCTTGCCAAGTTCGATTAAATGTCAAGGTTTTGCTCACTGTTTCTTTCGATTATCGTGGCGTAGTGCATCATAGGAGTTCTTGTCATATGGTCAATGAGTATTATGCGCCACTTGCGAGAAGCAATGCGAAGAGAAACGTCCAGTTTTTTGGACATACAATTCATGGCTTTTGCATCACGATAATGCATATGCTCACTCGTCATTGCTTGTTCGTAATTTTTTGCCAAAAACAACACCGTAATCATTTCTCAGCCACGGTATTCACCAGATTATTTACTGCCCTGCGCCTTTTTCCTGTTCCCAATATTGAAGATAGCCATGACAGGTAACTTTTATGAGAGTACCTAAATAAATTTGTATTATTTAATTGAATCATAAATATATATCATTTCACACCTCATATAATGGAGTTAAGAAAAATTTCAAATGACCAATGTTATTACATATATATCAGTCATGGTGGTATATTTCAATTAAGAAAATGGTGAAATATTTACAGATTTACAAACATCACTGATTGCTCTGAAAAATAAAAGTTTCATTCAGCTAGCATCGCCTGATTTTTATTTTTTGAGAGTTTTCGGTCATAAACTAGAAGGAATCTCAACAAAGAGAATTCAGTGTTACGATCTTCATTCGGGTTTGAATGCCGTCGTGGTTTGAAACTGTATCCTAACGTTTCGCCAGCACGAGTGGTTAGCTTCTTCAGAGATTTATTCATCCTGATGGTTCACCGATGACATCGGTGACAGTCATCGGTGAACCATCAGGATGAATGAACCTCTGAAGAAGTCAGCCACTCGTGCTGGCGAAACGTTAGGATACAGTTTCAAACCACGTTAGGTATCATCCATGAAGGCAGGAGTACTTTTAAGTTATGTCTATCCATGCTGAAAGAATGTATGACTCTGAGCCCACTCAGTATCACTGACGGAGATACAGGGCACCCTCTCGTCGAAGAGACTTTTGCCACGCTAAAGCGGGGCAAAAACTATTCGTGGGCCACGAAGTAACTTAGGAGAATACAGAGGAGATGAACGTTCGTCTGAACAACCCCAAGTGTCCTATCCTTCCTGTAAGATCGGATAAAGAGCAATAGCTTCACAGTTCTCATCTGGAAGATGATATATCACCAGGAAGCAATATATCGTCTCTTCGAAGGCACTATGTCTCATGAATCTGCCTAACGCCCAATTCTTGAGCAGCAGAAAGAGAATCTGCATCTCTAGAAACAAACTCCCCTGAGCAGGTTAGCAAATGCTTACGCGTGATTCACCCATACCAGAGGCGTAGAACGCTGTATGGCTCAATTTATTGTATCGTCACGTATGCCCTCCTATGAGTGCATGTACTTGGAATATCTGACAACCTCAATATCGATCAATCAACAGGAATCTCATTAGTATGTCATCATAGCTTTCAAAGAGGTTTTCAAGAAGATGGTCCACATGTACGATTTCAAAGCTCATTGGATGGTTGCAGTCGTGGGAGGAGATAACCATGAAATGTGCAACAGGACACCTACTTTCCAAGCCACACGTCTGTGTTGCTCACCTAACTGGCGAAGATAGTCGCAGAGTGACCGCCAATCAGAGAAAAATGTACCATGATCTGTCAACCATCGAGTGGATTATTCTTCACAAGAAAAATCAGGCACTGGTAGCAAATTATACACTCATTGCTTGCCCGTCTCATATCTAGAGGTGAATGATAATTGGAAGAAGAAGAACAGACTTTTGCATTTACCCGGCCAAGATATTTGCCTTAAGTGCGGCAAGCCAACATGATTGGAGGATAGAGAGAACATCATTCCACCAAGGACCCAATAATTAAGACAAGCATCTTACCACACTGGTTTCGATAAAGTCTGCGGCACCCTTCCCACGAACGACAACTATCAGAAGTCGAAAATTGTGTGTACAATAACAAGTTATTACATTTTAACGTGCGATTCCTTGCACGAGTTGAACGATAGGGAGTGAAAATCGATCGTTCGGCCTCGTGGGCTTCTTGTGGGCTTCTTCAATGTTGGCTATAACCGTCGTCGAAAATGGCAGTCTTTCGTCTTACGTGAAGAATTCGTTCCCCAATTGAAAGTAACAGTTCCGGAAGCAGTGAATTGGCATAATGGTAATGCACCCGACTGATTATCGAAAGGTCGTGAATTCGATTCCGATCTCGACCAGATATTTTTATCGAAATAATTCATCTAGTTGGAGTTGGGATGATTCTGCAACATTACATGGCTTACGGATTGTGAATAGCCATGATGCTCACATTCCCAGAACACGAGGCTAATGACCAAAGCAGTGGTGCCGTTGATACCAAATAATAATAATTATCGATACAGTGTCCGACCAGCTTAACCTTCGGTAAAAAATGAAAATAATAATAATTCCGCAGCGTTACATGACTGGACGGTCTGCGATTAGGCATGAAGCTCCCTACGTGGCTCGGACAGTTATTAATATTGTCTACACATGGCTAATGACCAAAGTAGCCGATGATGGGGACTGAAAAAAAAACAGTTCAGGACACAGCATCCTAGTAATTCCATGATGATACCTCTTAGTAATTTCGTTCTGTTTCCTAGACCTCCGTATTCGGGTAGCTTCTTCCGTATGAACGTGGGTCTACATCAAAAATGACTGATTGGTCCCTTTCTGTGACCTTCATTATCTTCAGTTACTCAAAAAATGACTTCCTGCAGTGGTTAAATGATAGAAAGTATGAATATGGGTAAGTTGTAGGTGACTGACTCTGAAACAGATCGGTTTTAGCAGATCTTATGGATCTTGGGTTGCCCATAAACGTAAGGGAGCTTACTGTGACGCGGGGTCAGCAGTGATATATCATTTTGTGAAAAAAAGAGTTAATGCTTCTTAAGGTTCACCTTCTGGTTCACCTTCATTAATATCGATGCAGTGGAATCTCGTACAATCTTCGTGTATTGCCCTTTCTGAAATACGTCATCGATATTCTTCTCGTAGGGATCGGTATCTATCGGAACGATAGTACTCCCCTTGTTGCAGGAAGAATCTTGATGATGTCACCTCTTCGTTGGCCGTACAGAGCTCTACGTTCTTCATAGCTAATCATAAATGTTGGAAGTGGTTCTCGATCCAGCTGCTTTCTGATTTCTCATCTAAATTTTTTCGCATCTGTTTGATAAATAATGGAACTAATGAATTCCACTGCATTGATTATTTTCAATGTAGGCGCCTATCTAGGCAAAGTTCAGATCTTTTCTAAGCAAGGATTCTTTCGGGCTACAACTCATGTTAATGGTGTTTTCGATCTTCAATTGGCTGTTGTTTTC
Organism: Leptinotarsa decemlineata; assembly: GCF_025532065.1. Taxonomy (NCBI): domain Eukaryota; kingdom Metazoa; phylum Arthropoda; class Insecta; order Coleoptera; family Chrysomelidae; genus Leptinotarsa; species Leptinotarsa decemlineata. The sequence continues at coordinate 16,557,331 of NW_027412668.1, read as the reverse complement.
TTATCAACTTTGTGGCCAATGCCCAATTGAAGAAGAAGAAAAATGATGTTCCATTAGGATCGATCAGAAGTTTCAGAGCCGCCCACAACTTATGCTATAGTTGTTTTAGCAACAATTCTTGTCCTCATTTTTTACTTTGTTCTAGATTTAGAAGTTGGTTTACTTTTCTTTTCTATTTTTTGTTCTTTCATTGTCTTGTCGTTTGTTTTTTTCATGTCCTCGCCTTTTCTTCATGTTTTTTCCATTATTTGTTCGCACAACGTAGGCCTGTCCAATCCATGTTGCAAAATCCGAGGATAAACTTATGATTTTACTTGAAAAGTCACATCTATAAATTAAAGAAAGCCAAAACCTTTCTTTCCCAAAAAGGCACGTACCTATTTATTACGTACAAAAATAATACATAGACGTCCGGTAAGAAACTACTATCGACATGGGTGGAAAAAACACGGTACCCAAAAAAACGCGGGGCTCGAGAGATTGGATGGGAATTACGGCTTGACCACGGGGATCGGCGGTGCGGACGACGAAGCGGGGAGCGAGGCGACCATTCACGCGACACCGTTTGCAGGCAACGGGGAGTCACATTCGCCGTTGCGACCAATAGTCCGACAGCGAAATGTCTTTATCGAACTTATATCGATATTGCTTAAAAAGTAATAGTTTTTTGGTTCAAGATCTAATATTTGGAAGAAATTGTGGAGTACATGATTTTAATAAGAATCGGGGTGTAGATGGATAATTTCACAGGAAGTACGAGAAATACAGATTATATCCAGAAAAATTTTTTGATTACACCAGAATTAGTATTGAAACTTTCGATTATATTGTTATGAATATTCAACCAGAATTTGAGCCACTGGAAAATTGTTTTTGACATTAGCTATCTTTGCCCAAAATATTATCAGTTAATTAAATGTTACCCTGTATATTATTATTTCATGAACTAAAAACACTTTCAGATATTTATGTTATTTATTGCACAAATATAAATTATATGACAGTAATTTTTCGTACAACTAAAACAAAAAACAACTTCTAACTTGTACTTGACGGTACAATGAATAATGAATTTCTAACTTTTTAATCAGTCTTTTATTCAGCAATAAAAGTCTCGGTGTTCATTTTTCGCGGCGAAAACAATTAAACTCATTTGATCATTGCACTATTCGCCGCGACTACCGGTCTACTACGTGACTCGCGCCGTACAGAATCATGCATTTGTTTTGCTCGCCGGCCGCGCCGCAAGTCGCCCACGCGATTCGCTTGGTACATTTCACCGGTCGCTTCGCCGGTCGCCGTTGCGCGTGGCTTTATAAGTACATTCCTATGCGTTTGTTTCAGTCGCTAGACGCTTCGCCGTTCGCACTGCGCGAATATTCGCATCGGCGAGTGTCCTGTGGCCAGTATATTAGGGAGTCAATTCGATAAGCCAGGCGAGAGCATTGTTATTCATTTAGTTGTTTTATATCCATATAGGAAAAGGGGTGATGGTTTAATTATTAAGTTCAATCGTAAATTGATGTATCTTTGGGTAAAATATATTTTTTACGATTATTATATCTGCTTTTCTTATAGTCCGCTTCTACATTTTAATTCCAATGTTCAGAATAGCACGTCATCTTACAAGATAGCAGAGCAAAACCCCTTTTGTAATTGAAGAATAAATGCATTAACGGACTGTGCCGTAGTATTATTAATAAACCATGCATAAACTGGTTTCTCAGGGGGCTCGTCAGAGGTGTGTCTACGTCACGCATTTCAATTGGTAAAGAAATCGAGGAGTTGGCTGTCGGCATATTCATTTCGCCAGCCTTGGCAACTGCGATAAAACAATGAGCAACATTCGTTAGCCGTTATTATTTCGCCTCAAAAACTTCATTAAATAATTATTTGTTAAATAGGGTGGGGATGTTCACCGGTGAGGACGTGTCTCGCTAGTAGACGACAGTTTGCCAGTTTGCTACTAGAATTCGTTCGGAGGCATAAAAGCAGAAATCGTTTGATTCAGTCTAGTTTATTCTTAGCGTTCAGTTGAAGAGAATTATTTGAATATTTCTACGAGTCGCAGCTAGCTGAGAGTGAATGAAACCTTAACAAGTCACCGGTTTTTAGTCATTTCTTCAATTTTAAAAAGGTAATTGCATGCAATTTTTATTAGCAGACATAATGAACAGTTGCCGCAATTTTACAGTGATAATCGCTTTAAGGCAGAACGGAAATACTATTTTTTTAATGAAGGAAATTATGTTCTAGATATCGCAAAACGTATTTTTTCAAATTTGAAGTTAAGTGTTTGGGAGCGTAGAAGAGACATAGATTTTTTGTGACGGATTAATTTTTAGGTATCCACTTCGAAGAAATCCGACTGTATTTCCAGCTCTAAATATGGAATTACCTATATTTCTCAGATTTTTTTGAAAATTCTGGTTGAAGACTTAACATTATATTTTTCCGACTTCTAACTCAGTTAAATTCGGAATAATATGAGATCAATATGAATATGATCAGATTAGTTCAGGTTGGGTTAGGTTATATGTGAAATATAAGTATATAACATATAAATCCCTACCTACCAAGTTTGAAATCGGAATTTGAGGAAAATGTCGGAAAAATATATTGAAAATTCCATATTTCATATATTGTTAATGCTCGCAAAAATAGATTAAAGAATTACAAATTATTGCTATCACAATAACTTCCACATTTAAAAACATGATATTGTGTATGTACAGATATAAATTATGCCTCATGTTACTGAATTTTATAAAATTCAAAAGAGAATTGAAGAGGTGCTCATACCAGGTGACAACGATATCATTGTGCACGGCGCTATTTTGTTGTAACTATGTAGGTAGGTAATTTGAAATTCGTAACGAAGGTATAATTCTTTAGAGCTGATATTTCTAATGTATTGTTAAACGATTGATGTAGTGAAAAACATAGTTTGCTCAATTTTGAACTAAAATTCAAGAATTGAAATTTATCACCAATTCAAATGCCATTTATCTATCTCGAAAATCTTGATGAGAAGTGATGTTTTTTTAACTTTAACAATACAATGTAGATACCTCTTGTACTACAAAAACTATCAAATATACTCTGAGCCTCATTTTGCTGTACCAGTGAAAAAGTGAAAGATTTTAAACTTTCTTACTCTATCTTATACTTAAATAAGTTACTGACGGGAATAAATAGTGCACTTTTTCACCGGCACAGAAAAATGAACCACATAGCATCTTTGACATTTTTTTGTAGTACAACAGGTACACTTAAATGTTAAAGTTAGACGAATGCCGTTTCCTATTCAGATTTTGGAAAGTAAAAAATATCATTTATAAAACTTTCGGAGACATGTAGAGCGCATCTCTAAATGAGTATAAATTTTTAGGAATTCAACTGAATGCAAATTTGGAATAGGATTCCTATATTGATGTCTTTCCTGAACTATTTTCTGTTTTATGCAGCATTGAAATGATAGACAAAAACTGTGTAATCTCTTGGAATGTTACAATATAAAAATGCATGTAAACTCAGCAACTCGCTCATCCCAATACTCATCATCATTAATTGATTACTTTTGTTCTAATCTAAGCGAAAGTCTTATATCATGTGATGTTGTCCCTTCAAATCTGTTCGATCACAATGCAATCTTCACAAGATTCAATTTCAAAGTTGTTGCAAATACAAAAAAACACAGATATGGTCGTATATACAGTACGACCAACTATAATAGGTTTTATCAATCATCGCTCGAAAGCGACTGGAATAATGTAGTCAATTTTGAGCATTTCTATAAACGTTTTGGATTGGGAAAAATGTTTCCCAATCCAAAAAATAAATATAAAAAAAAGAAACTTTGGTTGACTAGAGGATTAAAAGTTTCATCAATAAATATGCGATCCCTGCATTATATCCGAAAATATTCCAAAAATGAAAGTTTCCTTAAGTATTTCAATAAATACAGGAAAACATATAGAAATGTGATAAGTGCTGCGAAAAAAAAATTATCAAAATAGATTTGATAATGCTGATAATAAAATGAAATAAGGGTGGAATATATATAGTTAATGAATTGAGAGGAAAGCAATTTAAAGGAAAATCCACTAACACATGAAGTCCCACAATATTAAACAACCACTATTGTTCAATAACCGCAAAATCTGCAGTTCATACAATCTCGAGCAATGACCCAATTAAATATTTGAAGGCAGTTTAAATAGGTCAAACATTTGATTTAATCCCCATTGACCTAGATGAATTAAAAGAGGTTATCCGAGAAATAAGAAATAAAAGAACATCAGGTATTGATGAAATGTCTGTTAAAATCTTTGAGACACTGCCAGATTGTATTTTGAACATTCTTGTCTCATTGATAAATGATTCCTTTGTGAATGGCTCATTTCCTGAATTTTTAAAAGGTGGCGAAGGTGGTAGAGCACTCTTAGGGCCGCATTATGTTGATGGATATAGGCTGAGACGGCATGTACTGGAGATGCCGACAGCGAGTACTCGCTGTCATGCGCTCATCATGCGACTACGGTAGACCAAGGTGTTGAAGACACCATCGTGGCAGGTCATGATGAATTCCTCAGTTTCCGACTTGAGCCCACTTGACCTGGGGAAAACAAATGTCAGGTTCTTTCATAAGCCAGCTCTTTAGACATAAGCTCCGCGGATTTATTGTGGACCTTTATTATTATTTCAACAACCACCGTATAACGTCCCTCTGAACGCACAATTTGCAGAACGTTGAATTGTACTCCTGTGACTTCGGGTCGAAAATTAAGTGTCAAAGAAACATCCAGAAAAGAAAGCGCTAAATGGTTCAATTCATTCCTTTTACTGACTGATTCGAATAAAAAAATATAATTCGTAGATCATGGAATATAGATACCTATTGTTGTATGTCCGAAAGAAAATAACGCCGGCCGCCACTGGTAGCCATAAAACAATGGTGACGTAGCTAAGAGCGCGCGAATGTACGATGATTCCCCGCCACTCGAGAAGCCGCGAGAATAATGCTACCGACTTCGACTGAAATTTGTACGGCATTCGATTACGATATTTAGACGTTAGCTGCGAGCATATCGACTAGGTCAAGTGGAAGCTACAGTGCGGTACACAAATTGATAGACATTCAAATAATAGTTACATTTTTAGTTGAAGTGTTTGTTGTATTTAAAGTGAAATAAAGTTAAGTTTGATAATTCAGTGTAGTCAATTATTGGTGAACCCGCACGGGGAAAAACGTAACACTATTGAAACTTGGGAGTTGTAATATTTTCTGCAGTCGTTTTTGATAATGAAAATTAGTAACATAACACGAAACAAGTCTACTTTGTTTGTGAAAATTGTCCAATTTATTATCATGGATAGTGTTATTAACTTTCATAAAGTAATGAGTCGGTCAATTCATATTTTGTAATTTTATTTTATAGCAGCATTAATAAGAGAAACATAATTCACTTGTATTTCAATCCATAACGGAATAATTATTAATTTCGAGTTCAGTTCGCAGTTCGGGTTTGGTGGCCTGGTTTTTGTGAGGCTGGTACGGATAGTGTTCCCAGATCTTGGACCCAATTCTTCTTATCCTTTCCGACAATCCTCTGATGTAGGGCAGTACAAGTATTGGTTGTGGCGGCTTCTCTTCCTTGTGAGGCTCTTGCTTGTATTCTAAATAAGGTCTGTTCCACCATCACTTTGTATTACAGAGCCCGAAAGCACGGTCTACTAGAGTCTTGATGATTCCTCTCTTAGTCGATTGATGGTGATTGGATTCCTGGTTCAGATACTGTCTCGTGTGAGTGGGTTTTCGGTATACAGATGTTTCCCATTTAGTGTCGGTCCTCTTGAACAATACGTCTAAGAATGGCAATTCGTTGTGGACTTCTTTCTCTATTGTGAAAGTGATGGAAGGGCTTAGGTTGTTGATGTGCTTCAGGAAGGTATCTAGTTCTGCATTCCCATGGTTACATATTATGAAGGTGTCGTCCACGTATCTCAACCAGACTCGGTGCTTCTTGTGGGCTGTTTCAATGGCCAGAGTTTCAAACCACTTCATAATTTAGATAAACGCGAGTGTGAATAATACGAGTAAACACGAATTTCCGCAATTTTTTAATCAGGTTTTGTCCTCATAATTTTGTTTCAAGGAACTACTTAGAAACAATATTCAGGTAATGACGATAAAAAAAACTTATTATCAGATTCATTAAGATGCATAATTTCATAGTTTATCTAAACAGATTGTGTAAATTCATATTTTTAGTAATTTCAATTATTAAGTTATCTGTATGGACCAGTGGTTTTGAATATGAACTTCAATAATTTCGGAAAATAATGTTTGTGTTGATGGTTCACAGTTAAAAAATGTAAGTAATAAACTAACTTCTAGGAATTATTTTTACGTATTTTCTTCAGAACATTGTAAAGCAGTGAAAGAATCATTATTAGTATTTTTCACAAAAAGAAGAGTTGATATTGAAATACAACGGCATGAAGTTTAAATTCAAATCATAAAAATGGAGTGAGCAAAAATATGGATTCGAAAAGTTAGTTTTACTGAAATAGAAAGTATCTTCAGCTGTAACTCTAACGGTGGCCCAGCTTCCATGTTCACCAGACGTGGCTCCGTGTGACTTTTTCTTATTTCCAAAAAGAAAGATAACCTTAAAAGAACGTCGTTTTAAAGCAGAGATGATATTAAAAGCGCATCGCTGAAAGAGCTAAGTGCTATCCCAAATATCGAATTTAAGAAGTGTATCGAGGTATGGAAGAAGTGCTGGCACAAGTTAGTGATACTATTTTGAAGACGACAATATTAATGTAGATGAATAAATATTTTTTTTACCAAAAAACGAAAATTCTTTGAAAATATTTCGTAAGTGCAACAGTGTCTGACGAAATATACAAGATGATTCATGATGGGTTTCAGTTAGATGATTCGAGATTTTCAAAGAAATTTAAATGGCTGCATTGTTCCCTTCGGAAGTGGACACGTGTGGCCTTGGTCAGTGACGGAAAGATCGCATGTTTCCATCGTCAGATCAGAATATTTGATGAATGCGCAATCACTATTCAAAGTGCTTGTCACTACTTAAATGGGGGAGTTGCCGGGTAAATACTTTTGTCTAAATTGTGCCTGTAAAATAGGCAAGAAAAAGTCAAGTGAAGCAGTGAAATAATGGAAAAAGTTTTAAGTTTAAGTGATATTTATTCGAAGAACCACTAACCGTAACATTATTTTCAGGAAAATCATACAATTATAAAGGAAATTCATGGGGAAAAAGGTTTTTGGCTTTCTGATTCTCCACCTTCATACAAAAAACGTCGGATACTTCCGAAGGAATGAAAAAAGTAATCAAATTCAAATTGAACTCCTCACAAATATATGTGTAGATGATGCATAATACTTACTTTCAGATACAAATATATTTGCATATTTGTTTTTACATTTGAAATAAAAAATTCTGTAAGGTTTGGCTTTGAAGAAGAATTTGTTATCGTTTTTAATCTTTTTATTTTCAAAAAATTATTCTCTCCAAAAAATACACCCTTTTCACCCTTTCACTTGTCTTGTCATTTCATTTGGATTCTAAGACATCGGCTCCGGATGCACATCTTCACTGACAGCAGAAGCTTGCTTATCTTAATGAGGATCTAGAAGTGTTTACCGGACGTAATAATGTCAGGACAGGCAATTCCGCTTTCTGCTTTGATAAGTTGATAAGTTTGATTGTTGGGGGTTAAAATGGACACCAATATGTCTTGGCACAATCATGTGACTAGAATTGCAAAGGCTGCTTTTCAAAAGCTTGGAACACTGTCCCAAACCAGAAAACTGTATACACCTCAGCAACTTTCGATGCTTTATAAGTCTCAAATCAGACCTTCTTTGGAATATTGTTCTCATGTATGCAGCTCCGCCCCTAAGCATACCCTGAAGCTGCTGGATTCCACCCAGGAAAGAGCCATTCGCCTGATTGGAGACGTGAATATCACTTGCAACCTTGATAGTTTGGAACATCGAAGAAAGGTTGGAGATTTGTTTTTCTTCTATAGATACTTTCACGGAAAGTGTTCAAGTGACTTGGCGCATTTGTTTCCAGCAAGAGCGGTACAATTCAAAAATACGCGATGGTATGTGGCAGCACACCTCAAACTTCTCTGTTTGAGAACTCTTCCATTTGGAATAAACTTCCTGAGAAAGTTTTTCCAAATGGATCTAATCTCCAGTGATTCAAATCCAATGTGAATCGCTACTTTCCAACAGGCACCGCTCTTAGAGTGCCTTAAGGATTTTCCTGTAGTCCTCGTGTTTTTTCTCAAATAGTATGATAGTTCAATATTTTCAACCAATAATTATTGCTTTATCTTTCTGAGAGAATTCCAGAAAATTTCATTCCAGCTGTTGCTGGAATTTTCTATAATTTATATAATAATTACATTAATCACTACCTTAGTGCTCGAATACAAGTTCTTATTGATCCAAATCAAAGTTATTTTTTCTTCTTTGTGCATTTGGAAAACATGTCTTGTATGTTTTCTCCTCTTTCACCTTTTGTTGTGATAATCATTCACGTAATTTTTATATATTACCTCGAGAAACGTCAAATCAGGATAACAAAGAGTTCAGTTCTACATTCATGTTCCAATTGTTTTCCAAGCATATTTTTCTACATTTATACTCTTATGTTCCATCATTTTGATAATATCCTCGATTCCACTGATCGTCTTTTTGGGCATATTGTAGCGTACGATAATCGTCAATATTTTTTGGAAGTATATTTCTTTTTTCGGTTTGAATATAAACTGCAAAAGGCAGTGTGGCCGGTCATAAATTTAATAACTTATGCATCGCATCTCATTTCTTGTTTTCATTACAACTAAATTTCAAAAAGCAAACACGTGATGAATGAGCCCTATCAGGCTAGCATGGCGAATCCAGCAAAATTACAAAAAAATACATCAATTTGTAGCAAAATAGGGAGTATTTACTTTCTATTTCATCAAACGTATGAATCGTGAAAAACAAAGTTAATCAGGAGTTACTCGAGCGTCATTGAGACATATTAGGTTGCAAAGCTTAGATGATAAGAAAAAAAATGTTATATAATATATACCTTTTCATCGGTGATCGTTTGCATGATGTGGGTGGTTGTACGTAAGGATTAAAAGTGAAAAGAAAAAAAAATAATCGAGCGCGTCAGATTTTCTATGGGGGTGTTAAGCGCAACAAAAAAAGCTCTCATTCAATAATCTGACGATTTCGATCTGACGCAAAGTCGCGGTCATTTAATAATGTGCAAAAAAATTCGTCATTTTGAAATACTCAAGCGCGTCAGATTAGGATATATATGGTTCATCTTTATGTTTTAGACGTGCTGTCTAATAATCTGACGATTATCTGGAGGGATTCGCTTAATCCGACAAAAACAATATTTTCGTAAAATGTTTTTTAATTCATTGAACTCAATTAATTGAAAAGCTCAGGAAATAGCATGCAAATAAGTGTATGTTTTTTAAGTAGAATACTTGTATTTATAAGAAAAACATTTTAAAAAAATGCTCAAAAAAATTTAATTTTTTTTAATCAATTGATTAAATAATGGAGAATCGAGAAATGAAACTTTCTATGGTTTTTACCACTTTCATTTGTAACTAACGTTACTGCAGTTTCGTCCTATAAGGACATTTTCAAACTTATATATTGTATAAGCTTGAAAATGTCCTTAAAGGACGAAACTGCAGTAACGTTAGTTACAAATAAAAGTGGTAAAAATCATAGAAAGTTTAATTTATCTTTTCTTCAAAATGATTTCCTACCACGTAGTAGCGGCTACATTCATCAATTAATTGATTAATTAATCATCATCTTCATCACGAACGAGTCTCTGTGATCAGCTGTGATGGCGTCATGGCAACATAATTCTGAGTGTGGACGGAGTGAGAGAGTAATAGATAGAGAAAAAGTGAATAGAGAATAGAGGAATAGAACTCGGAGAGGGAAATATATGTATCACACAGCTGCACGCATTAAACTTCATCGACGAATTATTGTTATTTCGGCTTGCGGAAATCGCCAGATATGTTTTTCGTTATCCTTGAATTGTTTCCTTCAAAATAAAAAAAAAAACTAGCTACGCTGGAGAATGTCGAAATGACGTTATTTTCTTACAACTTTGCTGCCCTCCCCTTTCTTAACGTCACTCTCAAATTGTCAGGTTACTGGAATATTCACTTTTTAGCAGGTAATTAACTCACCCTACCTTAATCTGACGCCCTCGATAATTTCTGATGATCAATTTTTTTTAATAATCTGATCCTTTCTCCGTTACAGGCGGCCTTATATGTAGGGCTCATATTTGGTGGAGGTACTTAACCGGGTACAAGGTATCCCCCTGTTTATTAATCTGCCGCGCTTTAGTAAATCCCGAAATCCCCGCTTGGACTCCCCTATTATTGGTTTAATATTTTTTAGAAATTTTCTGATGTCAGCGACATTTTTTCATTTTTAATAACAAGCGTATATTGAGTATATTTGAGTATACTCCTGGTGAGCAACAAATTTGAAACACTTTTTATTATAAGGAAAACCAGTTTCAAGGTAGCAAGAACGAGGAAAAGGAAAAAAAATGTGAAAATCGGCCGATCAAGGCCAACTATTTTGTATTTGAGTGTATTTGAGTACCCTCCTGGTGAGCAACAAATTTAAAACACTTTTCCTTCCCAGGAAAACCAGTTTCAAGATAGCAAGAACGAGGAAAATGAAAAAATAAATAAATAAAAATCGGACGATCGGTTTCAACTATTTTGTTGCCGATACTCCTGGTGAGCAACAAATTTGAAACACTTTTTATTCTAAGGAAAACCAGTTTCAAGATAGCAAGAACGTGGAAAATCAAAAAATTTTTTTAAAAATCGGCCGATCAGTTTCAACTATTTTGTTGCTGATACTCAAGTTGTATTTGAGTATACTCTTGGCGAGCAACAAATTTGAAACACTTTTTATTCTAAGGAAAACCCATTTCAAGATAGCAAGAACGTGGAAAATGAAAAAAAAAATTAAATCGGCCGATCAGTTTCAACTATTTTGTTGCTGATACTAAAGTTGTATTTAAGTTTACTCTTGGCGAGCAACAAATTTAGAACATCTTTAATTCCAGGAAAAACCAATTTCAAGATAGCAAGATCAGAAAAAATTTAAAAAAAAGTTTAAAATGTTTTCGCTATATCTAAGGTTTAGCAACTAAATAGTAACTAAATCTTCTGTTGTTTTGGCAACTAATTAGCAACTATTTAGCTACAAATTGATGTATTTTTTTGCAGTTTTGCTGGATTTGCCATGCTAGCCTGATAGGGCTTGATGAATGAATATTCTTGAAAATAACTGATTATTCTTGATGTCTAAAAGTTTATACGAAACTCACTCCTTCGCCTAGATAGATCCAAAGTGAATGAGTCTATTCGATCCTCTACTCTCGGGTTAGTTGTTAGTTAGGGAAGCCACAGATTACGCTGTAGACGACCCCTCCCGATATAGAAGGCCCCGACACTCTGTCGAATGAGGCCCTCATGTCCCCCGTTAAAGGATGAATAACTTCTTCATCCATCCCACCCCAGCCAGGTAGGGGTATCCCGTGAAGGGCGGCACTGATGTCTAAGGACTTCATGCCGTCACCCATCAGTCATGTACCCATTGGTCCCTCTCAAGGCCAATGATCAGCCAAAAGGGTAGGGGAGCTGGTCTCCAAACCTGAATGAAATGAAGATGGATTTCGTCGGGTTAGTTGTATGTAATCTGAACGTCAAATACTCTGATTTATTTGTGGCTCACACACTGTATAAAAAAGTAGTGAGGAGGTGCGGTTCATTCATATTCGGTGATTGGTCGTTTCAGATCATCCGACCAAATCGTGTTGGAATTTCGCTTCGGGACATTTGAAGACAAGGTATCTAGGCATTCGAGGTACTGTGTATTCTGGATGACCTTCGCGAATAATTATCAGAGATCATCTTCGACTGGCGCCAGAGGTTTTTATCAATGATTGCGGCTATTGTGAATACTTAATATGCTGTAATTTGATATGGATTTTTAATAGGTACAATAATCAGGATTCGTTTTTACACGTATCAGTTTTAGATAAAATTTGCCGCGTTTATCGTGATTTTTCAATGAAAAAATGTGTGACTTAATTTAGTAATTTAAAAGCCCAACTCAACAATATCATTGTAATAAACTTAATGATTACCGCATTTATTTTACTTGTCCCTGTCGCAAGTGTATTGAACAAACTAACCGCAAACTAATTTGAACTGTATTGCAGTTCCATGCTCTTTAGTATGTATACCACCCTCGAACATTCTAATATGTTCGCATTCCAGTATTTTTGCTTCCACAACCAGTTCAACGCTAAGGCTTAGGGCACAAAAATGGCGACGCTCAAGCGATGACGAAGCGACTCGACGACAGAACGGTGGCGATACATACAACAACATCTACAGTTTAGGTGACGCTCACGAAACGAGCGGTAGCGGAGCGGTATTGGTTTCATTTTTACCAAAAGTTCGTGATAAAATAAATTGTTTTTCTGTTTGATTGTTGTCACTGATGATGGTGGTTATTTCAAATGAAACGCTATAAAAATATCAAATATGATATACCCTTGTATTGTAAATTTATATCCTTATCAATATCTGTAAAAAAAGACAGGTCCGTATTAAAAAAAAAGTTGATGGTGGCCATGTTGACACGAAAGGTTTTATCGAATATTTATTATTACATCGTCATAGTACACTTCGAATAAAATAACATTTTCTTTTTCCATTTTATGATATTCTCCGAAATAACAATTCCATTTAAATTTTCTTCGTATAACTAGAAAAGGTCGAGAGTCCCCGTAAATTTTCTTCGACCATCGTATTGTCGTTTATTACATGGAAACATGGAAATTTGGGACATACCTATTAGTCAAAGTGTATTAATATTAACAAGCTAAAAAGTTAAAATTTCTTCATAGTATTTATTTTTTTTTCACCTAAGCAATTTAATCCTGTTGATAAAAACACAAAAAATAGTGTAAATTGTTTGAACATGTAATATAAGGAATCACACGTTAAAAGGTAAGAAGTCGTTAATCCTTAACTCGCACAAGTTTTGACTTCTGAGGGTTGTCGTTCGTAGGGGTGCGATAGCTGGTTAACGGGAAAAACAGATTTTTTTAAACAGATTTTTGATTTATTATAAACGAATAACATTTATATAACCTGAAGCTCGTGCGAGTATTTTCCACTATGTATTTTCCGTATGAAACTAAGAAAGTTTAAGGTAATTTCTCAATAATCATATAGTAAAATTTCAGAACGAAAAATCTCACTTTTACTGTCACTTTTGTCAGAGGAGAGGAAATCTACAAAATACTACGGTCATTCCGTAGTGGTGGATTTTATAACCACCTAAAACGTCTTCTCTCTGAGCTTCAAATACTGGAACCGCTCTCGCATTACTTCAGAACTTGAGCTGCTGTCTTACTCTTGGTGTTTTAGCTATTATTCACTTTTGTAGCTACTATATTTTTTATCGCCAATCCTCTACTTCTTTTTTTCGATGATAGATCCTGCTGTCACTATCCTAGTTGTCATTAACTCCAACACCTGAGCAAGCAGTATCTGCTCAGCAGTAACCTGAAAAATGTCATCCACTGGTGTTGGCAAGAATATGGATACAGTTACTTAAATAAACGAAGGTCAACAGTCCCCTAAAAAAATTTTGGGGATTATTGTTTACTGATAAGTGGAATTACATACTCGTACATAAATTATCACCTAGTGAAGTCCGCGTTATGATATCATCCGGTTCAAGCAACTGTTCAATAAACATATGACAAGTATTCTTGATTCCACTAGATATAAACAGCAACAGTTAATACCTTCCCGAATATCCAGGTATAAATATGTCAGATCAAAAGATAAACAGACTAAGTTGATGAAAATCCTTTTCCATCAGGGATTTCTAAATATACAGTGTTAATCAACTTTTCATGGTGAGAATTATTAGTTAAAACTACACAAAGTGACTTAAACTTAGTTAAAATTAATTAACAGTTAAACGAGATTTGAATAGCATTACATAATAAAAGGTAAAACTGAAACTTCTGGCGTAAAATAAATCTTAAAACGAGCAATTTTCCCCATCATCAGAACCCAGAACTTCAATACTCTTCATGAAGATGTAGATGTCATATAGATGTAGATGTCATATAGATGTAGATCATACAAAGACGTTTTTTGCAGATACAAACTGGAGGGAAATAAGAAAAAGTAATTTCCATGTAATTCAATGTTCGTATTTTCGAAAGTAGTTATTTCGGTTTTCACGATCTACATATTAGATTGTCAAAAATCTTTTTCCCAATCCCTCATAAATCTAGCTTTGGAATATTTTGATATTTTAATTGGCTGGTACACAACCAGGTACTTCTGTATCTGTAAAGTATTTAGGAAGGGGAGTATAGGCCACATGTGACCTTCCTTCCGAAGAGTAGTCCTTCTAGGTCATCGTTCAACTTGTCCTTTCCAGGAAGGTGGACAGGTCCTAGTGACATGTGATTTGATAGGGCGCAGTAACAAAACAACATGAAAATTGATGGATGCTTGTTTTTTTACATCAAGGTCAAATTTTAACAGTGGTGTCAATCTTATCAGTTGAGGCAACTCAAAAACCAGGAATGTATCATAAAACACTCGATGGAAAAGAAATTGACAGATGTCCTAACTTTTATTTGAATAAAATTGAAGATATATTAGAATATACATTTATTTATTTCACAATATGAAATACTTGGAATTAAATAAAATTGAAGCTAGAAATTTGACAAATCATTAGAGAAAGGTTTTGGATATTTCCTCGATCCAAGTGCAACATGTAGGAATATATTACACTTAAATGGTTGATATCAGTGTTTTCATTAAAGCATGAAGGTGATTTTGAGATGAAGGCATCTCTAAAAAGAGTATTTTGTAGTAGTTTGTTCAGTTGCTAGTATTTTTGTAGAATTGAAGTTCATATAATTAATTACCTTCATTATCTATGTAGTTACTCAAATCACATCTTTCTGGTCTTAATCTACAATCACTTTTATGAGATATTATTCTATCTTTTGATAATCTTGTTGTTTGTCCAAAATATTCTCCATTGCAGTTGTAGCTTGGTATACAATAACGTTCATACCTTATTTATTGTATTTTAACACCTCGACACGTGTTTCGATCACCAAGTGATCATCTTCAAGAGTTTGATCTTCCTTTTGAAGATGATCACTTGGTGATAGAAACACGTATCGAAGAGTTAAAATAACGGTTTGGTGTTGGGAAAAAACAGTAATATTGAATGGAATAATTGGACATAATTTATATTTCAAATTTTTTTCATCTGTCAGAAAGGTTTGAAACAAAATAATTCAACGTGAGAAAATATAAATTCAATGTTTTTTCCAAATCTGAAGATGGAAGTAGATTTTCAACCTCCGAATCGTTAGGTTTCAATAAAATGTTTGGTTCCTTTTTTAAAAATTTATTGAATACGAGAAGTTACTGATAAAAGGAAATTTACATTTGTGAAAATTATTTTGAATAGGAGCTTATAGGGATGAACTGAATGTTTGCTTTTTATAGACCTGTATAAAGTTCTACATCTAAATTTCTTTCAGATAGTGGAAGGTGAAAATCTCCAATTTCGTTTTTTTAACGCATTTGAGAAGATGTTAAAAAATAAAGAACACATTGCCACTTTTCAAGCTGTTTTCAAGTTTACAGATTGTCAACGTTTCGACTAAGACAAACCATCACAATTTTATATATGATTTGGAAGTATCAGTCGGTATAAGATAGGTATAATTCCACTGATATATCCCACATAATCGGAATTTCGTAAATTTGAAATCATCTTTAAATATACTCTAAAATGAAAAACTTTTCTTTAACGGTTTTAGATTTTTCCATTTTCGCCCGTTTTATTTTAGACATTTTATAATAATACACGTACGATTGTCAGTAAGGAGAATATTAGAAAGAAGTTATTGACAATATTTCAGTAAAATGGCTATTCAAAATGTCACAGGTGTAACAAAATGTCACTAGTGTAACAAATTCAGCTTATTTTTTATGTAGTGGCATTATCGACGACTGGAACATTCAAAAAGAATTATTTTATTATTTGAAGACCCCATAGAGAACAAGGATAATAAAATTAGACAGGTGTGAAGTTATCCACACATCCACAGAGTACAATGAGAAAAAAATATTGAACTATTATTTTTTCATTTAACAACTTCGTACACCTACCATTATTCAGTGAAAAAATAACCATCCTAGCTTTTAGGCCGTATGAAGGGGTGGAAAGTTAAAAAAATCGTATTATCAAAAATTGAATAGTTACACCTACAAGATTGAAATATGTTATTCCTGATGACCGAATCGACAAGAAAAACGTCACGACTGGCGTCTGAAGGGGTGGATATGGGGTGGAAACTTTTAAAAATTGTATAATCGAAAATTGAATGTATATTTGTTTAAAGGTGGTTGACAATGTTTCGTGGTGTATTTCATCAGTTCGGACTTCCATTGTCGAATATAATATAAATTGATTTGTAATCCCTGAAAGAAATTGAAAAGATTAACCGAAAAATAACAATTTTATTAAACAAAAAACTCAAATTACGAAAAAATAACATACAAGTAACAACCAAAAAAATAATAAAAATAAATTGAAAAGTTAATACCAGCTGAAAATTAAAAAATATAAGAATCATTAACAAGAAATTAAACCAGAAATTAAAAGATTGCTAACAAAGTTACGTCACGACATTTCCATTTTTAGTATCCACAATCGTCTTCAGGTGATAACTGTTATTTCTTTGTAATTTCAGTTTTTTGTTCAATAAAATTGTTATTTTTCGTTCAATCTTTTTAATTTCTTTCAGGGATTTCAAATCAATTTATATCATATTCGACAATGGAAGTCCGAACTGATGAAATACACCTTGAATGTACATGTCTGAAAGATTTAGATACTCCTGATGACGGATTCAACAAAAAAACACCGTGTCAAAATAATTGTGTAACGTAATGGATCGATGGATTTTATTCGACTAAAAGTTTGTGTTATAGTTTTTTGTGTATATTAATAAAATCAAGTTTCAAAAAATGTTTTACACTATCAATTGATTATAAACAATTTTAAATTTTGAAAATTTTGATTCACTGAGTTGTGATATTTTCGATAATACGATTTTTTGAAGTTTCCACCCCATTTTCACTCCCTCAGACGCCCCGTAAAAATATTTGGTGTGGTTTCTCTTATCGTTTAGGTCATCAGGAATAACATATCTCAATCTGGTAGGTGTACAAATTCAATTTTTGATTATACGATTTTTTGTATTTCCACCCCTGCCGACGGCCTGGAAAACTATGGCGTGATGGTTTTCTTGTCGATTCGATCTTCAGGAATGACATACCTCCATTTGATGGGTGAACAAAGTAGATTTTTCATGTTACGAATTTTATAAATATTTCCACCCCATTTTCACCCCTTCAGACGGCGTAAAAAGTAGAACGGTTCTTTTTTTTTCACTAAATCAGTCAACAAACGTATCATATTGAAAAATGGTGGGTGTACAAAGTCGTTGAAAGAAAATAAAATAGTTCAATATTTTTTTCTCAGTGTACCTACCCATTTGAATCAGGTGTAATTTATCCACGGATATTGATTATACACAATTCAATATCCGAAAGAAAAGTAGTTGTTTCAGGTATACTCTTTCTTCTCATCTGTAAATGAAAGAGATAACTACACATTTCTTCGAAGACTTTTCGTAGTCGATCATCAAAAGCGAGGTATCTTTTCAAACAGAAGTGAATATGTTTCCAGATGGAGTTTCAGTTCCTCAACTTTGCAATTTTAGTTGCAAACTAAACTTTTCAAGTTCATACACCGGATGTGTCGGATTTACCACAACACCAAAACCGAAAAAAGATTAGTGTTTGGTTGATTGAGTTCTTTCAATAAACAGTTTATTGTTGTATGAAAAATTCATATCAGATCAGGTAACTTGTTTACAATGTCAGTGAGAGAACGGTTACATTCGATGACCTTTCAGTCTCAATAATAAATAAATAAACAATCAATCATCAATCAATGGAAATTATGAAAACAGTTCTGTTTTTTTATAGACATTTGCAATACCTTCAGCGGTTTTAGTTAGTTTGTATGTGCCTCAAGACTATTTTTATTCTGCGCAAAACAACACTTCCGATAAAGTGAATTATCTACTTCGTAACCTTGATATGTTTTGAATTTTTGAAATGTCCCATTTCTTATACTTCAATTATTACACAACACAGGAAATACGTTCATGGCTGAGTTCAATATGGATTAGATTTAACGATAGTATGATGAAGAGCAGCAAATAGCCTCGAACAAATGTTATTGGAAGGAATTTTCTCAATATATGCAACAACTGGTATTTATTTTGAATTTTTTATTTGGCTGCTGCGCAGTTCTTGAGACTATTCAAATGAGATCACCTTCCTTATGGAATTGGGGCTAAGGTTATCCTCTTCTTGTGTTTAATTATTAGTTAGTCATTTAAATGAACCATTTCGCTATGTTACACCTTTTATATCAAACATTGTATCGATACTATCATATAGCTAAGAACTGACGCTTTTCATAATAACTACTGGACCACCAAAATTATAACATTTATGAGAATTTTGATCTGCCACTAATACTTTCTGACGGAAAAATTTAGTTTTTTCGCTTATTATAATTATTTGTAACAGTTGTACATTATAATCCAATGATTTACTTGCCAAAGTTTTATTTTCTTTCTTAAACTTCAGGCGTTGGTTGTCAAGTTTGATTTAACTTCAATATTTCAGAGCCCTTACTTTTTCCACAAATGTACAGTAATAGCACAGGACAGAATTCGTTTCTTTTATGTGGTTGATATTCATTTACAGTCCAAGAGCTACTTGCCATTTTGGCAAAGCTTGTATTTTGACAATGAATGACTATTGACTTGCTAGCTTAAAAGCCGGATCATTTCTTGACCCCTCGCATTTAGAGCGTGCGCTCGAAATTTATTTAACATCCTAACGTCAGATTAATGCTATCAATGAACGACATATTTGTATACATTCTTGATTCGTTAAGCTTGTCCCATTCTAAGATAAGTGTCGTTTATTATTAGTCATCTGATGTTAGAATGTTAAAAATGGTTCCCCAGATATTGTCAAAGGACTCCAATTTCATCCTAGCGAGTAAACATAAATTCCTAGGCCTTTGGTGATTACTACTTTGTATCGGTTATATCTACATATAAGGGAATTGGGGGTCCGGATGGTAATTGTGTTAGTAATATTTATTTATTTCTGATTTTGTTGCAAAATTTATTAGATTCTGTTTCGGAGGAATAAAACGGAAGATTTTGACAAAAATCTATAGAAGCCTATTTTATTGTGTTCGAAATGTTGACCATTATATTGCATCTGTTGAAAATCTGTTAAAATCTGTTTTCCGTTAACCAGCTGTCGCCCCCTACGAACGACACTTCTCCAAAGTTGAAAATTGTGCGAGCTAAGAATTGACGAGATCTTATTTTAATGTAACACTTAGTGACACGACTATCGTCAAACTCAAACCAGTCCGTTTCATCTTTGAACAATGCGTAATAATGACCAGATTCAACGCCAGAACCACAGTGTACAATGACTGCATGAAGATTATAATAGTGGTCTGCTAGATTGAAGTGTTCATATCTATTTCGAACCTTCGTAAGAGTTTGGTGCTTCCGTCAGAGGTTGAGTCATCAGTGATCATCAGTGTTATTATTAAATTGACTGGTGCCTCAGCTATACTTATTTTCTTATAACAGTCAGTTAGTTTGGCGCATGTTTGGCAATACAGTCGATCATCACCTGTTAACAGTTCCATTTTCAGATGATTTAACAATAAGCTTTGCACAGACTGGTTATTAGTCATATTAGGAAACGCTAGTTGAAGTTCCAGAAACTCACATAAGTTTTCGCTAACTCTTGAACATTTACTTCAAAGTAAACAAGTGAGGATTTTTCCAGCAAAAGATTTACGAACACAAGAGGAGATGGACTGTACTGAATCATTCAATCCAGAGCGGTCAGGAGTATTGGTTTTGCTATTGTTTTGCTCACGAAGAGTATTCAACAATAACCCCAAGAATTTGGAACAATCCTGTTGTTGTCCTAAAGAGTATCTAGTGGACTTCAAAGACTCCAGGAAATCTGTTAGAGGGAAAGATGATACATTCTTACGAAACTGCAGCTGCATGAATAGGTGTTTGAGTTTGGTGGATAAGTAGGAAACATTCACGTTCTCGTTCATCATTAAAACCTTGTTCTTGAAATTCTTCGTCATGAACAACACTTTTAAATGCTGTTCATGTAGAAAGTGTTACCTAAATTTTCCTAATAATAAAATCTGCTGTAGCCTTCGGAGAAATGCATACTTGAATCTATTATGATTCTCCTCAATATTTTCAAATTTCGAGACTGTATTTTTTGAACAATTAATTTAAAATACCTGTATTGAATGAAATTCTACAAGCATAAGGTTGCATAATCGTGATTGTTATTTCAATGTTCAACTTTGTCCCTTCTGTCTACCAGAAATCTGTCATTCAGTAAAATGATGGACGTAGTCGTTACTACGTGGTAGGAAATCATAATGAAGAAAAGAGAATTGAAACTTTCTATGTTTTTACCACTTTTATTTGTAACTAACGTTACTGCAGTTTAATGTATAAGTTTGAAAATGTCCTTATAGGACGAAACTGCAGTAAAGTTAGTTACAAATAAAAGTGATAAAAAACATAGAAAGTTTCAATTCTCTTTTCTTCGTCTGTCATTCAGTCTATATCATTTAATTGAAAATTGAATGTGTGTGATGGAGCGTCATCTTCAAGATTCTTGTGAATGGGATCATTCTGGTAATGGACTAGTGTTTTTAAATAATAAGAGCATTTGTAAAAAATGAGAGCTCAAATATCAACTGGATTATGTATATTTTTTTCTCAAAAAGTCGAGGATTTCCCTAGCCTATTGAAATCAATATCAATACTAGGGCATTATTAACGGTATTGTGGAAAATATTTTGTAACTTCCAAGTGTGACATCTGTCCCATGTGATGTCAATGTGGGGTACTAAACAATTACAACCTACTAAAAGAAGTGGCAAGTCAGATGTGCAGAGGGGACACTGCTCAGTAGTGTTCATTTTGCCTTCGATCGATTACACTAGAATATAAAATGCTTTTTTATGGGATCAACTATGTGAAGCTTTATATACAATTATACTATTAACACGTGTTCTGGAACTTCTCAAGAAGTTATTGTTATTTTGGTAAAATGAGGACTCTTGATTTCATAAACTGCAGTACAACAGTTTAAGTAATAATGAAAATAGAAATGAAAATTTCTATGTTTTTACCACTTTTATTTTACCTGAATTTACAGTTTAAAAACCGGAGAGTAAATTAAATCGATTTGATCATTTACCAGGTTGCACCCGCAATGTTTATGCTTGTGAATTTTCAAGGATTCTAAATAATTGAGTTTGCAACCCTTCCTTGCATAGTGCAGAATTTCGTATCGTTTAGATTCGGAAACTTGTGGTTGCATGCCAAAGGATTGGTTTGAAAACGTCAAATCATTTTTTCCTAGTCTGAAGGACCTTTCATGTTCAGCATACCGTTTTTGTAAATTTCGGCCACATTGTCCCACATATACACTATTACACTCCGGACACTTATCTTGTTCCAACTTGTCGACCTTATCTTTGGCATTGAAAAGGAAATGAGATTACCTGACATGTGGTCTGAATGCTACTTCCACATTGTTTCTCCTGAAGAAACCTGCAATTATTCATTTTGGTAAAGATATGTAGACGATATTCTCGCCTGTTTCAGAGGTTAGTATCTCAGCTGAACCAATTTATGACATTCATGAACAATCTCAATAGCAACATTCAGTTCACACTCGTAACAGAGATAGAGAAACAGATAATTTTCTTAGACCTGGCCATTACACACAATCAGAATAAATTTGAGTTCAATGTTTTCAGAAAACCTAGCTATACAGACATCACCATCCCAAGCGATTATTTCCATCCAGTCATAAATTAGCAGCCTACAATTCAATGTTGCACAGAGCATTCTCACTGCCTTTGTCTGCAGACAATCTAGCTAGGGAAATTGATATAATTACACAGATAAGTCATAATAATGGTTTCAACGCAGATACTATCCAGAAGTTAGTCAGGAAACGAAGCCGGAAATTCACTTACAGATTAATATACCCTCAGGTCAAACAACCAGAAATCAAGAAATGGGTAACGCTAACATATTTTGGAAAAAGAACAGAAATAATTGCAGGTTTCTTCAGAAAAAACAATGTGGAAGTAGCATTCAGACCACATGCCAGGTTTTTCAATGCCAAAGATAAGGTCGACAAGTTGGAACAATCTGGAGTTTATAAGCTTAAGTGTCCGGAGTGTCTGAACATGAAATGCGGAAATTCTGCACTATGCAAGGAAGGGTTGCAAACTCAATTATTTAGAATCTTTGGAAATTCACAAGCATAAACATTGCGGGTGCAACCTGTTAAATGAACTGTGGTAAATTCAGGTAGGTACTCAATCAAGTCAAGTACCTTCATTTCTATTAGTACCTACAGGGGTGGTATATAATGGCGAATGTAATGAAGCATTGTTGGTTTAGTATAAGTTTGAAACTGCAGTAACGTTAGTTACAAATAAAAGTGGTAAAAAACATAGAAATTTTCATTTCTCTTTTCATTATGATTTCCTACCACGTAGTAACGGCTACATCCATCAATTTATTGCTTGAGTAATATCTTATTTACTCGAGCAAAAGACATTTATTGAAACAACTTGTTCGGATTGAAAAATTATTTGAAATATTTATATTCGGCTACTTGATGCAAGCCTGTAATATATAATCGCTATAGTTTTGATGATTTCAACTCTGAGCGCCCTTTCACACGGTGAACTTCACGTATCTCGCTCCCGAGAGGGGAAGGCTCTTACCGCGAAATGCAATGAGTACAATGGAGATTTCAGAGCGGGAGCCGCAACGTCTCGGGAGACGAGAGATCTCACGAGAGCTCTGCACCTCGAGCCGGGGAGCCACGTCTCCTCCTCATAATGCAAAAGGATGAGTGGGGGCTTCCACACGAGGAGTCAAAACGGCTCTTCATAGTTAACGCTTCACACTATTTATTACGATGTGGAGCTGTTAATTAGTGCTGTCTGCAACCGACCCGCTCTTTGGGATGAAAGTCTCGACATTTATAAGGACTGAAATGAAGTCGTTAAAAGTTATGTGAAAGTCTAGAAGGTGCTCAACGTGTCTGCAACCGACCCGCTCTTTGGGATAAAAGTCTCGATATTTATAAGTACTGAAATGAAGTCGTTAAAAGTTGTGTGAAAGTCTGCAAGGTGCTCAACGTGGATCTCGCAACTTTATCCATCCCATTCTTGATCGTTGACGTTTCTGTTGTCGAGGTTTGTGTCGACGGTAGAGAAGGTATATGAAAACAGCTCGCGTGAGATCCATTCTACGATTTACTTCAAGGAGCTAGAAAAGCTCCCGGTGTGAATGGGTGGTGGGTAGAAGTAATAAACGCTCTCGTATTGGAGCGAGACAAATGAAGCTCCCCGTGAGAAAGAATCAAGATGGTGAACGCCCGTCGCGAAGAGAGAGTTTAGCGCCCTTTCACACGGGGAGCTTCACGTCTCTCGCAACCGAAACAGAGGAAGGCTCTTAGCGCCACAATGCAACAAGTCCAATGGAGCTTTCAGACGAAGAGCGGGAGCAGCCACGTCTCGGGAGACGAGAGCTCTCTCGTCTCCTGCACCTCGAGCCTGAGAGCCACCTCTCCTCCTCAAAACGCAAAAGGATGAGTGGGGGCTTCCACACGAGGAGTGAAACCGGCTCTCCCTAGTTGCCGCTTCACACTTTATCATGGTGGAGATGTTAATTAGTGCTGCCTGCAACTGACCCGCTCTTTGGGAATATTAGTCTCGACATTTATAAGGACCGAAATGAAGTCGTAAAAAGTTGGGTAGGAAGTCTGCAAGATGCTCAACGTAGATTTGGCAACTTTACCCATCCCATTCTTGATCGTTAACGAGGTTTGTGTCGACGGTAGAGGAGGTATATCATGACCTCAAGGGAGCCAAGAACTAAAAAGGCTCCTGGTGTGAATGGTTGGTAGGTAGGAATGATAATCCCGTACATAGGAGCGAGAGACGTGTGATAGAGTCGGTATATGATGTGTGGGAACAAAGTTTGTGCTGGATTACTTTCTTCTTTACTCTTAATTTTTATTGTCTCCTACAAATTTTATTATTGTAAGGATACAGAAAAAACAGAAATTAATTAAGATTTTAAATCCCACAGTTAATATTTAAAAATCTTTAAACAACTCTCAAGACAACTAGAACATTTAATTTCTCTTCTATATAGTATTTCAGGCTTCTAGAATTGTTCCAGAAAAAGGTGAAATGTTTGGAACCTTCTGAAACACAGACCAGCGATAATTACAATTGGCGAATATTCTTCAGAATTCTTAGTTCTTATCTTTTAAAAAATATAATTCTGCAGTGGAGGGTGAAGGTGTATACAACTTCTATTTTCTTAACAACAACTACTGTATTAAAAATAAGTCGATTCATTATTTTCCAATGACAAAACCTATTTCATTAACTAATTCCAATGCATATTTATGATTCATTTTCTAAATATATATTCAAATATTTCTCATTGAACGTTTTGCGAAAGTTTCTCTTACACATCTTCGGATAAGTGAGAACTTTCATTTGTTGAATTTCTGGGAAAGATATTTCGAAAAAAAAATTCCATGAATACTACACGTGTGTTGAAAAATGTGAAGTTTCCTTCATTGACACATCGGTGAAATGTTTGAATACAAATTTCATTTTCAAAAATAAGAGATTCATTGTTTTGTTTTATTTTTGTGAGTTCACGCTGACCTAGCGAGTGTCAGAATGAATTTTCACGGACAATTGTGACCTTAGCCGTAGGTCAATTTAATTGTACATTCATATTACCATTGAATAGTGAATCAGAATTTGATTGAGATTCATTTATGTGTCAATATTGTTTATCGAAGATTGTCTAGTAAATTTCATCTATATGATTCTCTAAAAAAGTATGTACTCTAATTTTTTCATTGTCATATTTTTTTAATCGGAGATACTCTGCTCAACAATAGGATGGGAAATAAATCTGTCTTTCTCCATTGTTTTAATGAAACGAAAAATAGTTTCAATCGTGTTTCATACATTCTCCACATAAACGTACATATTCAATAATGTATCATCGGAGAACTATTTTTTGTGACCTATAATTGTTAAAACAACAAGTAATTTCGCATACGATAAATTCAGTGTGTCGATTTTTTTACTCTGTCACTGAAAAGAGAGGGACATATTTTATCGTATTCAATTCGTGTTTTATCTTTATAATGAAATTGATAAAGAGAATAATATTAGTTGAAAAATACTTAATTTAACTATTACTCTTGTGACAAGATTATGAAAAAACCGTGTTAGAAGATGACACAAGTGTGAAAGAGAGGTTAGGTTAGGATAAATGTAATTTATTTTTGCAGAACTCTAAGAAAAATATACAATATGTCCAAAATAAGGAGGGTCTTAATGGGAATATCAGAAATCGACAAAGATACGAAGTCGGTTAAATCAGAAAAAAATGCCTTATTAAAAAACGGTTATGCTGATATATCAGTGGAGTTAAAAGGGTTTTTACTTTTTTTCCATGTAGAAAAATTAAATTGGCAATATTTCCTCGAAGACGAAACCCGAATTAAAAATATATAGTAAACGCTATCTTGTACAGCTAATGAAGAGTGACAGTGATAAAGTGTTTTTTATAATTCGATAAAAAAAATAAATTGATGAATTTCAGTTCTTCAAGTATATCTCCGGAATTTATTGGAATTTCCTAAATTGTGAACTCATTCGAATATCTAAAATGGACTATTTTTTATATGCTGCCCCTCCTTATCTTCAAGAGTATACTGATAAACAACTGTTTGCTTCATTAAAAAATTAATTAGGTACATTTGCGTTATACACTGTTGAGTAATAAATGTTGACACAATTTCTTTTACTTTTATCAACATTGTTTCTTTTTAAGTGATAAGAAACAAAAAACAGAATGCGCATTTGACGATTATGCATACTACTGAACTTTGAAACCCTTGAAATCACTCAGGTTCAAACCTGTGCATTGGTCATTCGAATTCCAACAAATATATAATAATGATGTACTGAGTGCTCTCGATTTTCCTAGACCGTATAAACGTAATCTAAGGAATGGTTAGTTGAGGTTATTTCCGCTTGATGGAATAATATTTTTTATTGTAAATTATTGTCCTTATTTATGTTCAATTGAAAATTAGGTTGACGATTCTGATAAACAAAATTTGACGGGGCTGAAACGGACATTATTAAAAAATAAAAATATAGGTACCTAGTGATATGGCAAGATATGACATTTCAAAAAATTTACTTTAATTTCAATTGAGAAGCTTCTGTTGTATAATGTATAGTATGAATTTGAATTGATGTACAAAAAAAGAGGCTGTTTTTCACTTATTTCCCAACCATAAACTAGTTAGTTGCCAACTGTAGCGGAATTGCGCTACTGTAGCGGAATTTACTCGACGGTAGCGGCGTAGCGGATATGAATATAAAGTCGCGGAATTTTCTACAAATAATCAATATTGAAAAGAAAATGTGGAAGAAGAGGCAGTGGACAGCACTCGAAGCAGTCAGCTGACACAGACAGCTAGCACAGTCAATACGTTATAGTCTTAGTAACTGAAGCCAATACATGATGAAAGATAAAAGAATATTTTTGGATATTTTCATTCATATCATAAACCATATAACATCCAATGTGGGATTGAAAGATTGTTCATCTGATTGTAACTCGAGCAAAAGATCTACCGCAGTTTAAATTGACGGGAATGGGACATGTTGAAAAAAAAATACAAAAAGTCTCGAAAATAAACTTTTTCTCAACATTGGTTGTCTGATTCCAACTCAAAAGGATGGATTAGACCTGTCGTGAATGATCGTTCAAGAGTTCAGTATGACTATACGTACGTGAACAAATTGATATTTATTTTTACTTTTCAAAATCATTATTTCAAGCTAAGAAATATTTGGTCGGAACGACAGCTTTCAAAAATTAACTGCTGTAAATTTAGAAAATGAGGTATCATCTACTGAGTTGCGCGGTTAAAAATCGGCATGATCCTGATTCCTGACATTAATGACAATTCGGTTTTGTGATATCTGAACGCTACACAAACTACAAACTGTAAGTTGTGTGGTATTTTATTTTGGATAGGGCGTATGCGCGAACTGATTGCGTCAGATATACAAGCGTAGCGAAATTTTGGTTCATGTGTAGTCAAATTTTGATTATATCTTCCGAAAAAAATCTATATTTAAACTATTAAGAACTTCAAACCCGCATCGGGATTAGGTTTATTGATCGTAGATTTGGATGTTATCTGAATATGGATTATAAAAATAATCTGATGAATGACAGTCGGAAAATATCTGAATCATAACAAAAAAGCAAGTGGATTTCGATGTATATCAAGCAATTATTTTAAATCCCCAGTAATGTAAATTATCAAACTAGTTTGCAATACTTTGTTAACGGCGCACAACAAATGTAAAAGCAAAGCTTATCCAATTTCAACGGGTATTACATCAACATGGTACTTATAGGTACAATATCCCACCAAGTCATAGGTTTATGAGTGAATTACACAGCGCGTTGAAGCAAAGTGACCGGTCTTTCAAAAACCACCGTAAATTGACTGCAGTTAAGTAAATACTCGTACAGCATTCTTGTCGAATACATCAATCGTTTCTTTGTCGTCGGGAACATTGACTACGTAGCATATATTTTACGTGTCGGAACTAAAAAATATTAGCAGGTTCCAAATCGGGGCTAAGTAATGGATTATACATCTACCATTTCTCTCAGGGTACACATTTAAAGGTCGGACAATAATGCCAATGAACCTCATTTCAACAAATAACATTTCCTTGAGACTAGTTGAAATAAATAAATAATTCACGATGACTATACAAGTGCTGGAATATACTGTTTATAGAAATTAATTAATGAAATTAGATTTGAAAATGTACAAAGAATACATACGAATTTCAAGCAATTGAAAATTTTCTGTTTTAGAAAAATGCTAATGTCTTTGTAATAAGTGTAATAAGTCTTTGGATAAGTGAGTAACATATTTCTCCAATTTCAATCAAGTTGAAATAAAAGGTGCTTTAAGCCAAAATTAGAAATAAACTGTGAAAAGTAGAAAAATTCGAATTATAACAATGCAACAAGTTGAGATACTTTTTTGTAATTCCTTCGATAACTAATCAATTATTTATTACCTACCTATTTTTTTTTTCTGACGCCTCGTCAACGTGTTCATAACATAATTCCGTCATAACAGTAATAAAAAAACAATTATTCGAAGGGGAATTTCCTTTAACGAGAGAAAGAACAAAGAGGTCTTCATCAGCTTATTGATATTCTATTTTTTCCACGATCCGCCGAAACTTAATGATCAAATATCATTCTATCCCTCAGAATGAGAAATGAGTTTTGCTCTAACCCACACTCAGTAAATAATTTCGATTTTATGGTAATTGAATTGAAATTGGATTGCATTCAAATCATCCAAATACACTGTGTAAGTGCGTATGTGATTTTTTTATACAACATCCATTTCTCAGATTGAATGGTATTACTTATTACAAGAAATTTTAATGAAGTAGCGAAAAGGTACAGTATTTCTTTCAAAGTAGAAATATATTCGAATGTTTGAATTGAAAAGGGTATATATATTTTTTGAGAGATTCATTTTTGGTAAAGAAAGATTTTGGCTCTTCACTCCTCCATCTTTATACAAAAAATGCGGGATTATTCCAAAGAAAGGAAAAAAGTATTCAATTTCGAAATAAAATTTTCACAAAGAATGAAATAACTACTTTTCTAGAAACATTGAACGATGGAAAAATTATTTTCGAAACAACTTCAAATTGAACAAAAAACACTTTTTCCTATTCAGTTTGTATTCCAAACCTCCGTTATGGAATTGAATCAAATATCATTCACAAGATTACTTACTACACACTACTATAGAGTGCATTTCTTTAATGCCCCCCTCCTTTTATTTTTTGAACGGGTCAACTCTAAATATTGAAATTTGGGATAGTGAAATTAATGCATGAATACTTTATTTTGAAGTGAAATTGACAGATAAAACGTTGAAGATGGCGACTGGGCGCCATCTGGGGATAATTCGGAAAGGTGGGTCTTGTGACACATCATTTTGAAGCTCCTGACGAATACTTCACAACTCTAAAATATGAAGTCAATATCTTCACCTACTAAAAAATGGCGGAACATTTAATAATTTCCTGGAGACAAACACATTAATATCGATATTTCTAGAAATATTCCTTTTTATCTGCCAAATGCAATTCCAACAACCCGATAAGGTTTGTTAACTTATTTTTTGTTTATAAAATCGACAAAAAATGTCAGTAGGACAATGAACATGATTGTTCAGTAAGAATATTCTCATTTAGTTTTCGGTTTTACTAGTATATAAAGGTACCACGCCAACGATCTCTAAAACGGTCAATTCTCGTCCAATGGAAGGAAAAATTGAAGCGATTTTTATTTACGGTGCGACGCGTAACTTTCACGGGACCGAAAGGATTTTCAATGAACGTTTTCCGAATCGTCTTATGTCTAGAAAATATTTGAGGGAACTTGTATCCAAATTCCCAACTAACGGTAGTGTATATAACAAAAAGCTCCCAGGTCATCCGTCCATTCCTTAAGAACAGCAAGTGCAAATTGGTGAGATGGTAGTAAATCCTGAACAGTCTACTCATTCCGTCGCGAATGTTTGTGAGGTGTCTCCTTCTACTGTGTGGAGACTTTTGAAGAGGAATGGATATCATCCATACAAAATTGAAATGGTACACCAATCAACTGAAGATGACCCTTATGGAAGAACAGAATTCTGTGAAATCATGACGGAAACCATTGCAAGGCATCCTACCTATCTCCACAATATTTGTTTTAGTGACTAATGTAATTTTTTTTTTATACGGCAATGTTCACACACAAAATTGCCGTTATTGGAGTGACACCAACCCTCACGTTTTCCGGGAAATTACATTAGTGACTAATGTAATTTTTTTTTATACGGCAATGTTCACACACAAAATTGCCGTTATTGGAGTGACACCAACCCTCACGTTTTCCGGGAAACACATACCCAGAAAAAATTAATGTATGGGCAGGAATATTGGGAAACCATATTGTGGAAAATGTTCGGCGTGAAATATCGGATAGGCTGTTCATATGTCAAGAAGTTCAAGGCAACCATTTCGAGCATATTCTGAACTGACTTCAAGCTTATTACCTCATATTATGTAGTTAAATGTCAATGTATTCAGGCAATTATTAATATTTCTGCCATTTTGTAGTAGTTGAAGATATTGACATTATATTATAGGGTTGTGAATCATTTGTCAGAAGCTTCAAAAAGATGTGTCACAAAACCCCCCTTTTCATTTAATTTTTTTTCCAGATTCCTCTTCAAAATGAAGTGAAGAAAAGAGAATTGAAATTTTCTAAGTTTTTTACCACTTTTATTTGTTACAAATCCATCAATTTATTCAAAATAAAATATTCATGCATCAATTTCATTATCCCACATTTAAATTTTTTGAGTTGACCCGTTCAAAAAATAAAAGGGGGGAGCGACATTAAAGAAATGCACTGTATGAACGAGACAAACTTTCACTTATATATGATTTCATGGAACAACTTCATCCTCAATGGTGGACATTCGATGTTTCAGAATGAGGCACTTGTCTTATTGCCTCATCAACACCAATCTGGATAACGTTACAAGAAAAAGCACTCTCTCTCTCTCTCTATTTTAGATGGTCGTTGCTTCCTATCTTCAGGCGCATATGACCAATGCTCCTCCTGTTGGTTAACAGGAGCTTCGTCGAGGGGCGAAGCGGTCTTGCACAAAGCAATGCTGCCACCCATTTTTTTTCCAACTTTTTATAATAAAACACTAGTTTTTTTTTACATAAAAACAATTTGATTTTTTGAAGTCGCCTCCTACTTGGGAGACCTTTTGATAATTTTTCACATATATAGCCCCCTTTACGTGGTTATCCAAACCACCCCGGCCTGGATACCGGCGTGAATAAAGGGGGCCACTTATTCATCACTTTTTTAGACACTCCACATTTCAATTTTAATACAACACAACACAAAATGGAGCCCCACGATAGCACATGGCATCCGCGTACCTTCTTTGTAGATGGACGTTATCAGCACGTCCGTCCACTACCACGGCCACCACGGAACTCCTATGAAGCACTCAATTCATTCATAAAATTACGACTTCATGTCACGAATGAGTTAAATTTACTCATGTCATGGATGACAGTACGTGATGACATTCATTCGCTTATTTGATTCGATCCCAGCCATAGGAATATTATTTAAACTGAATAGGAAAAAATATTTTTGTATAATTCAATGTTCATGTAAAAGTAATTGTTTCGAAAGTGTAATTCAAGGTTTATATGAAAGTAGTTGTTTCGAGAGGACTTTTTTCCCAGTTTGTGTCTGAAATATACTTCTTTGCATGATCTACACATCTTTGTGAAGATTTTATTTCGAAATTAATGAGGATGTTCCTCCTGACGAAAATCAAGTAGTTTTCATAAAAGAGCTCTAAAACAACGCATTTAAAACTTATCATTTCAACCTTTTTCTTTAAAAAATGATTTGAATACTTAAAAAAGAGGAATGAAATAATACATTCAACATTTAAAGGGATTCGTTTCTATTTCATCATTTGGCAACATCGGTTATAGCTAATAAAGGACAATGAATCTGTTACCTGTATGAGACAAACAAAGATGACATATTTCAGAGGCGTGCTGTTCTGTTTACTTATGTTCCGAGCTCCGAGACATTCTGTGACATATGATATTTTGTGCACCTAACCTATCTTCCTCTATATAAATAAATAACAAAACAACTGTTTTTTATGTGGCTTGTGGAGGTGGGTGGTATTGAACTATAATTTATATTTTGCCTTGATTGTTGATTTATAAAGATAATTTTCCTTTTTTAAAGTAGAATTTCTAGGTACGTATAAATTCTAGGCGCTGTTGCCAATATGTGAATTAGAAACAAATCCCTTTAAAAATTAAAACCCAACATTTGAAACATCAATTTGAATACTTTTCGAAGTGAATTTGAAAAACTCATGAATTGAACTCAACTTTATTTTGTTCAAACTTGCATTTGCTGTAATAACCCAAATTTTCTTACTTTCTTTGGAAGATTTCCACATTTTATGTATGAAATATTCGAATGTATTCCGAAGGGATATTTATTCGAATGATTTAAATTATCGAAGATAAGAGGGTCCTGGTTTCCGTCTGTAGAGGATAACAGTGAAAATACTACCGTGATGGGCGGGTTTGTGATACACAGCTTACTGGTGGATATAATAGTTTTAACAACTTTCCACGACATGCTCATATTACGAAGTGACTTCTTCTTCCAATCCGTATCTGCAGCTCTAGACGCGATCGCAGAAATATAACATTTCTTTTGCAAATAGGTATTAAACCAGTTATTAACTACCAATACTTGTTGCAGTAATACGAAGAAAAAAACAACGGAGGCGCCAAGTTGGCAAAGGAGAGTCTGATATTTACGGCTACCTGTGGAATGGCATCTGGAACTAAGCGAAAATGGTCAGGTAAGAGAGTAGTTTTTTCCTTCGGCATTTCAACTTTTTCTTTCACATGCTACGTATCGCATTATGTGCGAACAGGTTTTACGTAGGCAGAGACGCACGAGAATCTAAAAATAATCCTCGGAGCCGAAGTCAGATATACATCAGAGCGGATTAGTAAAAATAAAAGAGATGAAATGCTCGTGAGAAACGCATTTTCTATACCAGGTCACTTGAAAAGAAATGTTGGTCGAATGCAATTCAACATTCAGCAAGGCAGATTGCCAGGAGCGTGCTATTTTTGAGCAATTTTCGAGTTCTTGATTAGATTTGATATCACGAAAAAAAAACAGTTGCGAACATTTCTACAATTGTAAACATTTTTGTTACAAATTTATCACATATAGGAACGACTCCAATTTGTAATATTATGTACTAACATTGTGTACATACTTTTTTACCAAAGTAGTCCACCATTCGATATATTTTGTTTTGAAAATTTCCATTACCTTGTGTTACTGGTAACTCTGAATAGTAATAGGTTTTCATTAAAAACTGTAGTGATTTTTCAAATAATATTGTACTAGACCTTGCTTCAATTTTTTACGGAATCACATAAAAATTTGTCCAAATATTCAAAGCATTATTGTGTTAGAAAATTATATAACTATTATCGCGAATTTTTAAAAATTGTACCAATTAACACCAAACCATCAGTCAAAAATTCAAATAAATAATAATTTACTGGAATTGTGCAAATAATTGCAATATATTGTAGCGAAAACTCAAACAAATCATATGAGCATTTACTATGCAATGATTAATGAATGAAAACCTATCTATCACTTTTTGAAACAGGATGTTTTAATTATCACTAAACATTGTTTGAAAAAGTACAACATATTTGTGGATGAGAGTAACAATTCAACTTCATTTCACAGTAAACCAAAATATGTTTCTGATACCTACTTCTTGTTCAATTTTCATTTATAAAATATAACAAAAATTGAATTCAAAAAGTTGAATGTGACATCAACATATCTTGATAAAGTGATTTGTCAAAAAAGTTGAGGAATGACAGGCATAGTTAGGAAGTAAAATGGTGAAGGAATTCAAAATACAAATCATTGATCTAGTTTTTATTTTGAATAAAACATTTGAGAGATGACAAACGACGTAAAACCAAACAAAAATAATTACATTGAAAATGTCTATCTAGTATAAATAAGTAGTAAAATTTTCTAGGATCAAACTATCGATTTTTCTCATTTCAAGATTTTCCTAATAATTCAGTTGAGTGCAAGGTGAAAACTTCAAGAATAATTATTTCTAGTAGGTATTGCTATAGTAGTGTACTTTTCAAAGTTTACATGAAAAAACCTAAAAACTCTGTATTTCAAAGATGACTCTACATTTTTGGAAAGGTAATTTTAAGCTCTATTGAAATATGCAGGAATATACACGGTGTCTCATTAAAAAAATAGTTTTCCATCAATAACTATTGATATCTCATTTGAAAAAATAAGTTTTTTACACCATTGAATTAATTCTCCGTAAAAAGTGCTTTGGAAATATTTTCATAGAAACAAGAAATTTTTGACATTTGAATTTTTGGACGAAAATGTACATTTTCTAAAAACATGCTGTAAATCAGAAACGATGATAGAAATCGATATGCGGTTTTCACCATAAAGTTTGTCATTAAATTTAACTTTCAAACACAGCCATCAGTTTTCATCTATCTAGTTTGAAAATAGAAGTTTTTCTTTGAAAGTATCCAATTTGGCACACTTTGTACATTCACGTTTCTGGAATAGATTAATTAATAATAAGAAACATTTTTGAGTACAAGTTTTTGTTTGCAAGCTCTAAAAAGAAGAAAATGAACCTAAAATTGAATCAAATCCATCTATTTATTACATAACACAATTTATTTGATATTAAAGTTTGTCACGAGATTTACTTATTAAGAAAATATTTTTAGAATTGTTCATGTCAAGATCAAGTTACATAATATTGTACTTTTTATTTCTACACAGGTAAATCTCGCGACAGTTTTTATACTGTCCCGACTTCGCAAGGATAATATATCAATATTTCAACCAATTTACACATTAATGAAATATACACATAAAGCTTCCTCTTGAATCACTCTAACCGTGTGAAAATTCTATTAGTAGGTAGGTAGTTTTTGAGACGATCACGTTCAAATAGATGAACAGATGCGATGCGACGGCGACGGGAGAAAATGTTGTCACACGTATAACGTTCAAGTTCTATTAGCATTACCTATACTTGTGATGTAGTCATAACTTTCCACTAAC
The DNA here is from genome assembly GCF_025532065.1 of Leptinotarsa decemlineata. NCBI lineage: Eukaryota > Metazoa > Arthropoda > Insecta > Coleoptera > Chrysomelidae > Leptinotarsa > Leptinotarsa decemlineata. The sequence goes on along the minus strand of NW_027412668.1, from coordinate 16,522,010 downwards.
TCGAACTATTTCGCGAACTAATTCAAACAAATTCCAATTTTTTGCGTTCGTTTCTCAGTATACCTGACTGTGGCGCGCATTTATGTGACGTCACGTACTCTACGATGCCGTTCGTTCGCTCGATTGCCTTATTAGTTTCACCATAGTCGTATCATGGCTGCCTTCTCAAGTAACTATTCTGCTTGATTCTACAGAAACCATCTGGGAAGATCATTAGGGACTGGTCTTTTGACATTGTCGGTCACTTGTTTGTACTACGTCCCTTCTCTTCTTAGTCGCCTTTCCATCTCCTCTATAGTTTGAGACAGATTCTCATGTTTTTCCGGATTCCTTATAACCATCCAGCGTCTGATCAAAGAGTGTAACCTTTCACGGCCGAAGATAACTCTGTCAAAGGTATTTTTCTCAGAGAGCCTTGAGCAACACCCGAGGTACACCGGTCTACTTCGGAACCACGAAAAAAAGTATAAGTATACCCGTCTCTTTGACCACAAGAGAAATTGTCGCCCCAAGCAAACCGTCAAATCAGCTGTAGCCTAACATACTCTCAAAGAAAGCACTCACGTTATCTCATTTGAAGATACACAAATACTCGACAGAATTACTGTCCAAGAATATATAGAGAGACAATAGAAACTACGAAACACAGGAATAATTTTGATAGAAAGGAACATGTAATGAGCATTAGTTGTGGAATTGGCCGCGGTGGTAGTGCGCCCGACTCACGATCGGAAGATCGTGGGTTCGATTCCCGCGTCGACCAGATATTTTTCTCGAGAGAATGTATCTGGTTGAAGCGGGGATGATTCTGCAACCGTGTTAGGAATCACACGTTGAAAGGTAAGACCTCGTTAGTCCTTAACTCGCACAAGTTTCTCAACTTGTGAGAGTTGTCGTTCATATGGGGGAGACAGCTGATTAACGGAAAAACAGATTTTAAACAGATGTTTTTAAACAGATTAGTAAAATCATGCAACCTGTCCTAATGCATATAATCCAATCAAGAGAAACGAAGCAACGCCCGTCAATTACGATATAACACCGGAGGCAAACTCCAAAATTACCGTTCCTGCGTTGAGAAAAACTCGAGCCCTTCGACCTTTGCCTTTAACAATGTCTACCGTAGTAGTAGACGATTCGTGAGGCATACAAACGTGCAGACCACGGTCAAAAAATCCGTATACATCCAGCGTTTCCTCGTTGAAACTTTGGGTCCTTGGCTGTCCAATCGAGCCTCTTCATCTTCAAGTCACTGGTAATATGTAAGCGTTTTCTCGAGAACGCATGGAGTTTCTTCTTGTTTTCTAACGAACTCGCCCCATGCCCTATCTCTACTTTTCCGCGTTAATGGGATAGTTAATGTACTTCTGTCGAACTCGTACCAGGGTTCTGTTGATGCCAATCAGTCCGGCACTTCTCTGACAGTGGCTTTTGATGCGACCAGCACTGTTTTTGCACTAGTGAGAGTTGGTTCCATGCCAACCTGGAGTTATTGGTGTTAATTTCGTATAGTCTGACATGTACTAGGAACCGTACATTCTTCGTTCGCCCTAGTTTCGACTTTACACGATTGTTGCTTGCAAGGAAACGAAAGCCGGTTAACAGAGGAACCTTTTGAACCCATTAGTTATGGATATAGCAGAGATCCATTATCGATGAGGTAAAAACTCACGCCTAATCAGGAGTCAGAATAGGGGGACTATTTGAGTCTTTCTTTAGGCATTTAACTACAGGTAAACGTAACGATTGGAAGAGTCCTTATATCACGAAATGGATGAAAAAAGAAGAGGTCCTTCAGTGCCTCAAATTTACCTTGTAGGGGATTCAAAATATTTGTTGGGTCGATGTGAATATTAATATTCATTATTTGCTCCGAGTATAGATCTCAGTTAGAGATTCCCGCAGTAAACTGAAGTTTCTTACCTTTCTCACCCTTTACTTCAAATAATCGGTAGTATCTGAACAATTCAAACGGGTCGAAATGCCACTAATGACGGGTGGAAAGAGGAATATGGTTTACATTGATAACACGCCTATAAACGATGGTTGGGGAACTGTTCTCAGTTTCACCCCTCTAGGTTTGTCTTTACTGCATTCAAAATATCAGGAATGGTTATTAAAACGGGTGTACTATAAAAAATAATAAAGATCTTCTATAGCTTTATATAAATGTTTGGCGTAATATTTCGATTCTGAACAATTATAGAGTACTGACATTGGCGTGAAGTTATCCACAGATTTCTGGCCACACATGCCGACGTAGAGGAAAATAAAAATCTGTGGTTGGGATACAAAATTATTAGCACCCGTACTAATATCTGTGGCTGAAAATACCTATTCACTATAGGTTGAACGTGAAATTATTAAGACTATTTGGTGTTTAACATTTCTAAAGAGTCTTGAGTAGATTGAGGCGTTAATAATCCTTTTCTCATCAACAATACAGATTAGGGGACAAATAAAATTGAAAATATTAGACTTACTTTCCAATACCCCATATAGAAATGATATCCGATGATGTGCGTCCCTCAAAATCACACAACTTCCATAGTTTCTTGAGAAGATTAACTTGGTGATAACAGTTTTCTTGTTATCTAAACAGATTTCGAGAAAGAAATTGTTGAAACAATCAGTCTCATTTTTTTAGATTCCTTGTATTCATGAAAATCACACAACTCTTATAGAATTTTGAATAGATCAACACAGTGAAAACCGTTTTTATGTTACCCATACGGAATTCGAGAATAAAATTGTTGAAACGATCAAACTAATTTTTTCAACCCCTTGTAGAGTTGAAACCAGATGATGTGCGTGCATAAAAATCGCATAAGTCTTATGGAATCTTGGGTAGATTGACGTAGTGATAAAAATTTTCTTGTCACCCGAAGAGATTTCGAAAACAAAAATGTTGAAACAATCAGACTCATTTTTTGAGATTCCTTGTAGAATTGGAACCAGAAGATGTGCGTTCATGAAAACTACATAACTGTTATAGTATCTTGGGTAGATCGATATAATGAAAACCGTTTTCTTGTCACCCATACAGATTTCGAGAATAAAATTGTTGCAACAATCAGACTCACTTTTTAAAGCACCTTGTAGAATTGGAACCAAATGATGTGCGTTCATGAAAATAACACAACAGTTATAGAATCTTGGGTAGATCGATATAGTGAAAACCGTTTTCTTGTCACCCATACAGATTTCGAGAAAAAAATTGTTGCAACAATCAGACTCATTTTTTGAGATTCCTTGTAAAATTGGAACCAGAAGATGTGTGTTCATGAAAATCACTTAACTGTTATAGAATCTTGGGTAGATCGATATAGTGAAAACTGTTTTCTTGTCACCCATACAGATTTCCAGGAAAAAATATTGAAACAATCAGACTCACTTTTTAAAACACCTTGTAGAATTGGAACTAGAAGATGTGCGTTCATGAAAATTACACAACTGTTATAGAATCTTAGTAAGATCGATATAGTGTAAACCGTTTTCCTGTCACCCATACAGATTTCCAGGAAAAAATATTGAAACAATCAGACTCACTTTTTAAAACACCTTGTAGAATTAGAACTAGAAGATGTGCGTTCATGAAAATTACACAACTGTTTTAGAATCTTAGTTAGACTGATATAGTGTAAACCGTTTTTTTGTCTCCAATACAGATTTCCAGGAAAAAATATTGAAACAATCAGACTAACTTTTTAAAACACCTTGTAGAATTGGAATTAGAAGATGTGCGTTCATGAAAATAACACAACTGTTATAGAATATTAGTAAGATCGATATAGTGTAAACTGTTTTCTTGTCACCCATACAGATTTCCAGGAAAAAATATTGAAACAATCAGACTCACTTTTTAAAACACCTTGTAGAATTGGAACTAGAAGATGTGCGTTCATGAAAATCACATAACTGTTATAGAATCTTGGGAAGATCTATATAGTGAAAACTGTTTTCTTGTCACCCATACAGATTTCGAGAAAAAAATTGTTGCAACAATCAGACTCATTTGCTGAGATTCCTTGTAGAACTGGAACCAGAAGATGTGCGTTCATGAAAACTACATAACTGTTATAGAATCTTGGGTAGATCGATATAGTGTGAGCCGTTTTCTTGTCACCCATACAGATTTCCAGGAAAAAATATTGAAACAATCAGACTCACTTTTTAAAACACCTTGTAGAATTGGAACTAGAAGATGTGCGTTCATGAAAATTACACAACTGTTATAGAATCTTAGTTAGATTGATATAGTGTAAACCGTTTTTTTGTCTCCAATACAGATTTCCAGGAAAAAATATTGAAACAATCAGACTCACTTTTTAAAACACCTTGTAGAATTGGAACTAGAAGATGTGCGTTCATGAAAATTACACAACTGTTATAGAATCTTGGGTAGATCGATATAGTGAAAAATGTTTTCTTGTCACCCATGAAGATTTCGATAAAAAAAATTATGCAACAATCAGACTCATTTTTTGAGGTTCCTTGTAGAACTGGAATCAGAAGATGTGTGACATGAAAACGGTTTCCACTGCATCGATCTACCCAAGATTCTATAACAGTTGTGTAATTTTCATGGACGCACATCTTCTGTATCCAATTCTACGAGGAATCTCAAAAAATGAGTCTGTTTGTTGCAACAATTTTTTCATTGAAATCTGTATGGGTGACAAAAAAACAGTGTTTACTATATCGATCCACCCAAGATTCTATAATAGTTGTGTAATTTTCATGAACGCACATCTTCTGGTTCCAATTCTACAAGGAATCTCAAAAAATGTGTCTGATTGTTGCAACAATTTTTTTCTCGAAATCTGTATGGGTGACAAGAAAACAGTTTTCACTATATCGATCTAATCAAGATTCTATAACAGTTGTGTAATTTTCATGAACGCACATCTTCTGGTTCTAATTCTACAAGGAATCTCAAAAAATGAGTCTGATTGTTGCAACAATTTTTTTCTCGAAAACTGTATGGGTGACATGAAAACAGTTTCCGCTATATAGATCTACCTAAGATTCTATAACAGTTGTGTAATTTTCATGAACGCACATCTTCTAGTTCCAATTCTACAAGGTGTTTTAAAAAGTGAGTCTGATTGTTCGAATATTTTTTCCTGGAAATCTGTATGGGTGACAAGAAAACGGTTTTCACTATATCGATCTACCCAAGATTCTATAACAGTTATGTTGTTTTCATGAACGCACATCTTCTGATTCCAATTCTACAAGGAATCTCAAAAAATGAGTCTGATTGTTTCAACATTTTTGTTTTCGAAATCTCTTCGGGTGACAAGAAAATTGTTATCACTACGTCAATCTACCCAAGATTCCATAAGACTTATGCGATTTTCATGCACGCACATCATCTGGTTTCAATTCTACAAGGGGTTGAAAAAGTTAGTTTGATCGTTTCAACAATTTTATTCCCGAATTCCGTATGGGTAACAAAAAAACGGTTTTCACTGTGTTGATCTATTCAAAATTCTATAAGAGTTGTGTGATTTTCATGAATACAAGGAATCTCAAAAAATGAGTCTGATTGTTTCAACAATTTCTTTTTCGAAATCTGTTTAGATAACAAGAAAACTGTTATCACCAAGTTAATCTTCTCAAGAAACTATGGAAGTTGTGTGATTTTGATGGACGCACATCATCGGATATCATTTCTATATGGGGTATTGGAAAGTAAGTCTAATATTTTCAATTTTATTTTTCCCTTAATCTGTATTGTTGATGAGAAAAGGATTATCAACGCCTCAATCTACTCAAGACTCTATAAAAATGTTAAACACCAAATAGTCTCAATAATTTCATGTTCAACCTATAGTGAATAGGTATTTCCAGCCACAGATATTAGTACGGGTGCTAATAATTTTGTATCCCAACCACAGATTTTTATTTTCCTCCACGTCGGCATGTGTGGCCAGAAATCTGTGGATAACTTTACGCCAATAGTACTGACCCTACAACATTTCAGTGGTTACTTATATATGAAATGAAAGTTCAAAATTCAAGACGACTCGTCAATAAATCGAAAATAGAGTAATTGTTAAATCCATCATTTCAAATCAATGGATTCAATGATAAAGATAAATCCAAATCAATTGAAGTAGTTAATACCCGTGATAACGTCATATGTAGTGGTAACGTCAGATGTTTTTGAAAGTTCACAGTCCACTTTCATTTAGAAAATAGGTTTGTTTTGATACACTTCATGGTATTTTTTTAACAGTTCAAAGCAATCGCACGTTTAAGTATAGCAAGAAAACTATTGCAAAACAGTTTTTTATCAACTGGGCAACTGTTTTGAGTGCCTCAGTAGTGAAGTGGAGAGTTCGTAAGGTTAAGAATCTGACCGTTCGCACTTTTTCGAAAACAGTTTATGAAATGAATCAAAAAACAAACCTAGTCCATTTACTGAAATCGAACTGTGGACCCTCAAAATATCTGACGGCATAACTGCTGCGCGCGTGGTTGGCAATATTTCTTGTATATAGAATGGTTGATGTAGATTTTGACTTGCCTAATGTTCTTTTTATATGGTATCCTTCAAAATACTGTAAATAGTTTCCGTGGCAATGTTGGTTTGAAACGCCTTGTCAACTTGTTTTGTATGTTACAACATTAGTTGTCAGTATTTAAAGTTAAGTTTAAAGTTCGTTAACTTCAAGTCTGACAAATGGTTAGATTAACGGAAATGCATAAAATAACAGTTCAACAATTGCTTGGTTACGGAGATAAAACCCGAACATCGATAGAAAACATTAAAAGAAAATAAAATTCATTATGATCTCCTACCACGTAGTAACGGCTACATCCATCAATTTATTTTAGTTATGTCATATTTGTCATAAAACAATAGAAAATTCAAGTAACGAAACAAGCGAAACTTGTTTGCATATGTTAGGCAGTTTTCATTTAGGCATTTCTTGCTTAGGTTCTACTTAATGAAAAATATTTGATCCACTCAAATTTGATCCTGTCTAATTTCATCCACTATTTGTCTTTTTAGTATAAAGTTAGGCAGGCATCGATGTCTCATTTTATCCCAGGCGTTCCTTCTTTTTATTGAATTATCATTAAAAAAATCACTTTCTGGTCATCAAGGAAATTTTCATTCCTGTAAACATTGATTGTTAGAAATTGTTGAAATGGCGTGTAAATGCGGTCTTCAACAGTACTGTTGAATCGATCAAAATACGAGCAATTGCATAATAATTTTAAAAATATTGCTTTCGAAGAAATGCTTTCGAGTATAATCATTTAAAATAAAATCTTTGAGTTTTCGAGGTTTCGAGTTTTCATTAAATTATCATACACTCCACAAAATTTCGAAAATTATGAATTTCCAGATATTTTAACGAATGAAACTTGGTGCGCTCGGGATATACTCCGTGAATAATCAAACCTTCCATGATACAATCATTAGAAAATAATTGTCTGATAAAACAATTTTGTCACCTCGAATTGCGTCCTGGCCAGTTGCTCTGGTTGCTCTGCTCTGGAGACGGCATGGCATTGATATTATGTAACCAGTGCTGGGTGCAGGCTTGGTATTCTCAAATATTTCACATAACGACATTGCACGAAACTTACTTCAAAGATACGAGATAGTTTTTTTTATTTATATCAATGAGAAGAATCAAGACATGAAATCTTTGAGAAAACTTATGAACTAGTTCATATTGAAAACAATTCACCCTAAAATCTTTGGAGTATTGTTCTCTCGTATGGAGCTCCGCACCTGAGCATACCCTGAAGCTGCTGGATTCCATCCAGAAAAGAGCCATCCGCCTGATTGAAGAGGCGAACATAATTTGCAACCTTGATAGTCTGGAACCTCGAAGAAAGGTTGGATATTTGTCTCTCTTTTATAGATACTTTCACGGGAAGTGCTCAAGTGACTTGGCACATTTGATTCCACTAAGAGCGGTATATATCAGAAATACGCGACGGACTGTGGCTACTCATCGTTTTGAAGTTCAACGCAATACACCTCGAACTTCATCGTTTAAGAACCCTTTTAGTTCAAGAACTGCGTTTATGTAGAGTAAAATTCCTGAGAACGTTTTTCCAGCCATTCAAATCCAACGTGAATCACTACTTTTGCAAAGGCACCGCTCTCACAGGGCCTTAAGGATTTTCCTGTAGTGCTTGTGTTTTGAGTTTTTTACATAATAGGGGCCAAGTGAAAGGTTGATTGGAAGGTATTTTTATTTTTTATTCTCGAGAAATAAGAATGGACTTTCTTGGGCATTCAAATTTTGTTAAGTCACCACGATTTTTGCAAAAGGTATTGCTTACGAAATAATGAATTTTCCCTCAATTTAGCAGCTCTCTGTATTTGATAATTTTAAGAAAAAGAAATCGAGTACCAAAAATAATTTCACCCAAAAATATACCCTATTCAATTCAAGAAAAAGAAATTTCGAAATACCAAGTCATAAATTCTAAAATTTTTTGTTCCAGATTTTCTAACATGTCGCCAAGTGTTAAATATAATGGTCATCCTCGGATTCATGTTCAACTACATGCTTCGAGTCAACTTAACCATAGCCATAGTAGACATGGTGATCGATTCAAGCCCGAAGAACGCCACATCGAACTTGACGAAAGTTGCCCTTCAAGAAAGCACCCGCTTCGACTGGGATGCTGGTCAGAAAAACGACATCCTAGGAAGTTTCTTCTGGGGCTACGTCCTCACCGAATTACCTGGAGGCCGGATGGCTGAAATTGTCGGAGCGAGACGGATCTTCGGGGGTGGTATGCTGGCGGCCAGCATACTCACCGTCCTGACTCCGGCAGCATGCTACATGCACTATTACGTTGTTATTACCTTGAGGGTTCTGGTAGGATTCTTCCTAGGAGCCACGTGGCCCGCGATGCCGCCCATGGCTGCAAAATGGATTCCTCCTATGGAGAGATCAAAGTTCATAGCCAACATGATGGCTAGCAGTTTGGGAGCGGCCTTAACTTTGCCAGTATGCGGATTTTTAATCAGCTCGGTTGGATGGGCTAGTGTGTTCTACGTTACCGGGGCCGTCGGCATAGCTTGGTCTATTCTGTGGTTTCTACTGATTGCCGATTCCCCCGCGCAACACCCGAGGATATCGATGGAGGAAAGAATGGAAATAGAAACGAAGATTGCGGAAGGAGAAGGGGGAAAGAGCATCAAGCCTGATACTGTACCATGGATGAAATTGATGACTAGTTTTCCAGTTTGGGCTATAATCATTACTCATGGCTGCTCAGTTTTTGGATATTTCACGGTGGTGAATCAGCTGCCTACTTATATGAAAGATGTACTTCATTTCAATATTAAGAAAAATGGTTTACTGTCCAGTCTTCCATATCTAGGTAAGTTATTGATTTCCTTTAACAGTAGTTTAGGCTGAGATCGGTAGCCTCCATTCTTCAATATTCGCCTAGATGATATTAAGATAACTTTATTTGTAAAAAGAGGTCCTGGTAAATATTGTGAAATGAGGCTCCACCAATCTTGTAAAGGTAATCCTTCTCAATAAAAGAGTATTTCTTCATAGTGTGGCCATGTCGCAATATCTAGTTTTGCTCCTCCATACCTCATCTGTACTGAGTTTTAATGTAACAACCATACACGTACATCTAATTACGTCTTGTGTAATATACATTTTACTACCAATGGGAAAAATTTTCACAAACGCCAGAACTAGAGTACGTACTTCTTCTTGAGTTGTCAGATCATCCATCTCCAATATCCATCAGCGATGATGCTGATCTGGTTAACAAAACATACACTTAGATAAAGTACTCTAGATATGGCGGGAGGAAAACGTGTTTTCGTGTTTTCAATACATAAATTTTACGTCAGAGGTTCCAATCTTCAGATCAAGGCACACTTTTTGTACAGAAAAAACAATAATTCTCATTGACGAAGTAAGATTCCGGAGAGGTGCATTATGACATTCTAAAGGTTGTCCCTTTCCTCTTATGCAGACGTGTGGCAGATACCCAACGGAAAAACAACAATTAACCCAGCTAATCTCTCTGCAATTGATTCGGTGGGATGTTCACTGCGCCACCTGCAGACATAGCCAGGAAACAACTCCAAGCATACTCCGGGGTAGGAGTCGGAATAATGATTAATATTCCGGAGAGGTGCATTATGACATGCTCAAAAGGGGCAACCTTTGCAACTTGTGCTTTTAGCGAATCTACGTATTCTTTAATGAAAAGGTTTTTAAAATGCTTTCTAAGCTTTTCATTACAATACAGGGTGTTCCATTTTTAAGATGAAAAAGTTACTCATAAGTAAAATATAAAAACGCCTTTTGTGTAAAAATCAGAAGAGATAGGTATAGGGAACCCTAAAATAGTGTTGCATTCAACTTCAAGGAGTTATTTAATTAAACGTGTGTCCAAATCTGAGGCAATTTTTTTCGCCAGTGGTAGTTACCTTTAACCTTTGAGCTAAGCAGTACATTTAATCACGAGCAGCTCGTTACACGATACAGGATGAACACAATTTTTAAATTCTGGTCTGTATTTTTGAATTTCTCAAAATTTCTCAGAAACGGTCAGTTTTAAGTATGGGAACTATAATAGCAAGTCACCTTTATTTTGTCTATAGTATCTAAAAATATAAAAAATATAGGGTGTTCCATAAGAAAAAATATAACTTTAGCACATATGAATGTGCTAAGAGTTTTCCACTAACTCTCTTCATTTAGCGTAGAAATACCGAGGCGAATGTGGTGGGCCACCCTGAATACAGGGTGTAACATAAGTGCGTTAAAATAATCAAGTGACGTATTCCTGAGATAATTAAAAAAAAGTTTATATGAACTTGTGTCCGAAAATGCTTCGTTTCGGAGATACGGGGTCTTGAAATTGAATTTTTTTGTTCGCTTTTTGAAAATAACTCTTGTAAAAAATAAGTTATTTGCACGAAATTCGGTACCAGGGTTTTTTTGACGTGGGAAATCATAATTTCGTATTAATTTTCATGTAACATATAGAGGGTGCTGTGTACGCTGTCATTATTTATTTCAAATTGCCCTATCTTCTTTGACAGTAAACTTTTGGTACTTTTCATGAAAAACCCATTTCACACACCTTTTCCAAGTAAAAAAGGTACACTACCTCAACAACGCTGAAGGTGATCGTTTTCGAGATATTTACAATTTTCTATATCGATGTATATTACTTAGCTCCTAAGGCGCTAAGTGAAATTGCTGAGAACATTACAAAAACTAAGTATGTGGTGGACCTGGTCAAAATAAACAACTTTTTTCTATAAAATGTTCAACGAAGAATGATTCGGTTTCGAAATACTGATTGTTGAAATTTTTCAAAACATGGTAGGTTTCTGTCATAAGTTTTTTCAATTTTAGTTATTTTCATCAAACTTAATACGCAGTATACCCGTACAGACTTCTTGTAAACTGAGCATTATCGAATTGCCTATTCAATCCAAATTAAAAAAATTGGCAGGTTTAATTATTCAATTCAATTAGAAAGTGTTACATTTCGGAGTTTGTAAAAAAAAACAATTCGAAGAAGTACTGTTATTTATTAGGAAAATAACCATATAATTGAACGAAACAACTATTACAACAACTGTCCAAAGTGACGACCCCCAACAGTAAGACAAGTTCTGCTGTGCACACGTTGAAAAATGCCCGGCGTGTTTCTTATCGTTTCGCAGCAAGCTATCATGCGATCTTTCAACATTTTCTCGTTTCCAATGGGGCTAGCATAAACTAGTGATTTTAGGTGTCCCCAAAAGAAAAAATTTACGAGATTGAGGTCCGGTGACCTTGGGGGCCAATGCTCAGTGTCTCCTCTTCCTATCCATCGTTGGGGATATGCTACGTCTAAAAAATTTCTTGCCATCACACTAAAATGGGCAGGAGCTCCATCGTGCATAAACCAAGAGTGATTTCGGAGACCAATGGAAACATCTTCCATAGGTTGGGAAAGCTCGTGTTCCAAAAAATGTAGGTAAGCATCTCCATTCAAACGTAAGGGGAGAAATTAGGACCCAATTAAATAATCCCCAATTATGCCTACTCATATATCAAAAGAGAATCTGTCTTGGAAATGAGTTTGCGCTATCGCATGTGGGTTATTTTCCGCCCAGATGTGGTTGTTATGGAAGTTCATGATACCATTTCTTGAAAAATAAGCCTCATCTGTAAAGAGGATTTTCGATAAACTTTGCGGATGTTCTTCGACTTTTCTTTGAAGCCATTGAGCAAATTCGATACGTGGTTGGAAATCACGTAGCGTTAATGCCTGGACACGCTGAATATGGTAAGTATGTAATTGCTGTTCCTTTTAAATTCTGTAAATTGTCATGCGACTTACATTTAAACTTTCACTAGTTTTTCTTGTACTTTGGATGTTCACTAATTTCTTCGAGAACCGCCTTCTCCAATTCTATAGTTCTTGTAGTCCGTGGCCGTCCTACTGCAGAATTTGTTTCAAAGCTTCCATATTCGGAAAATCTTCGGAAAATCGCCGGAAAAGGTTCGCAAATGTCGCTGCACAAGAATACCTTTTCTGGCGATACATTTCCTGATAGATGCGTCTGACCTCGCTTGAATTTCCGTCATCCAAACCGTATGCAAAAACCATATCAGCCATTTAAGCATTCTTAAAGTTGGGCATGGTACCAAAAAATCACTTACTCCGAACTGTGAATTTGTCAATTGATAGTTAAAAATGTGACAGCGAACTTCTATTTTTACAAACTTTCATAGCCTACTCGATTTAATTAACTTAATTTGCAAGCGGAGAGTAACAAAAATTATTGAAATCAAATTTGGCTATAAAGTAATATGCATCGATAAAGAAAATTATAAATATCTCGAAAACGATCACCTCCAGTGTTGTTGAGGAGGTGTACCTTTTTTACCTGGAAAAGGTGTGGAAATTAGGTTTTTTCATGAAAAGTGCCAAAAGTTTACTGTCAAAAAAGTTAGGGCAATTCGAAATAAATAATGACAGCGAACGCAGCGCCCTCTAGATGTTACATGAAAACTAATACGAAATTATGATTTCCCACGTAAAAAAACCCCGGGTACCGAATTTCGTGCAAATAACTTATTCTTTGCAAGAGCCATTTTCAAAAAGCCAACAAAAAAATTCAATTTCAACACCCCGTATCTCCGAAACAAAGCATTTTCGGACACAAGTTCATATAGACTTTTTTTCTTAAAATTGTCTCAGGAATACGTCACTTGAATATTTTAACGTACTTATGTTACACCCTGTATATACGCATATTTTTATATTCTTATATTCTATATTTGTTATTATCTTAAAATTAATTAAAAACTTGTATAACAACATAAATCATTAAAAATATCATTGAAGTGCTGGTTTGAACTATAATAAGGCCGGATTTTAGGTAACCTTTTGACCTTTGTACTGATAGTTTTGTTCCATGGAATACTTTTGTGCTGTGGGATAGTCTGTCAGTATAAAAAATTAGAATATTATAACTGTGAACATTTTGTGATAGTTAAGTGTCTTGCACGAATCTCGAGGTTGAGACATAGTCTTATAAAATTATCTACTGAAAAATATCATCTGGAACAGTTGTTAACCGTTGCAGTCACCTTTCCCACATCATGTAACTAGAGCGCTACCGAACGAATTCGGTTAGCAAACCATTAGTTATGGTCATATCCTGATGATGCTAACTTGTTTCGTAAAATGTGCGTCGAAAAACAGTTCTTCAGTTCTGACGAGGAAAAAATATTATCAATACATTTATTTCAAGTCGCAAAGATTCCAGTTCTAGCTATCATCTCATAGTCAAGGTATTGACAAATAATTTGTGAGACATTTGATTATAAAACTTCAAGTTCTCAGAACTCAGATCTGGGCGTCTGTTTTGTGACATTTTGCATAGTTACATACAATTTTAGAAGGTGACAGAAACAATAGAAATCCCTTAGACCAGAGAAGAGACAAGACCATTTGAAAATGGTCTAATAAACCGAAATCAGTCGTAACAAATAATAAACTTGGTAGAAATTAGACCAAAGTTATTTTCTTTATTCTATATTCAGTATTAATTTCTACAAAATAAATAGGTCATCAATCGAACAAGGTAAAAACTAAATGCCTTCATTTTCCATCTTAATTTACTAATTTACAATTTTTTGTGTAATGTGAAATAATATCAAATCATATACTAGATATGTCTGTTCATAAATGATTTGTAAACATTTGTACCTAGCGTCAATTACCGCCGCCATAAGCATATATCATTTGTCAAGAAAAAATCTTTTTTTTTATATTTGAGTAATCTCCAACTTTGAAAGATTATAATAAGCAAAACTGAAGTTTTTCACTAACCTTTATGACATAATCTATTTAGATTAGGTATATAAGAAGAGCCCCAAGATGAAATGTTGAAATTATTAATATTACTAAAAATATACAGGCTGAGTTAGTGAAATCAGAAATGATGTCAAACAAAAATGTTCAGAAATTAATAGTAAAAATGTTATTAATTAGTGTTCTTACAATGTTTTATAATTTATTTTTGCTCATTTTTTATATTATTTCCAATTTAACTCAACCAAATATTTCGGTGTGATTATTTTCAGTATTTTTTAATGTTAACATTTCATTATTTAGTCTGCAATAAATTTCAAATATATTGACACCTTTTTAAACAATGGAAGTCCGAACTGGTAAAAACCCTTTTGTTAGATTCAATTTTTTTGTTAACTATCTGTCGCACCCCTACAAAACCCTCAAAATTCGAAACACAAAAGTCCAACTCAAGGATTAACGAGGTTTCACCCTACAACGTGCGATTTTCAGGATGGAACATTCAAGTAGATACTTGCTACATATTCAGGTATGCATAACTTTAAAATGTTTGGTAGAAATAACACTAAGTTACTAAATTACTGGATACTCCCTTGGATCGTGCAGTCGGTTATAGAGATGGTTGACAGTAGTCCGTTTAAATTTTTCATGACACTTCGTCCACACTAGTGGTTGGACTCTTAAGGAGTACTGAGGGTCAAGATCTGATCTCTCCGAGTTACATATTTATATTAGGTTAACACATCTTCATAAATGCTGTTTTTAAGAAAAATGCAATGAGCTATCGCTTAAATTTTCAGGATCTTTTTGTCTGTTGAATTTCAAATTGTGATCTTGACTGCAAAATCAACGTCTTTATGATTTGCTTTTAGTTTTACGTCAACCGTTAATTGCAACAAACGCCTATCAAGAACGCCTCCAATTTTAAATTTGGTATCAGAAAACTCGTAATTTAAGTCTTTTATCATATTCCCAGTAGTTCAGCAGATTAATTACGTCTAATAGTTGATGATTAATCGTATTTGTGATTTGGAATCGTATATGCTCTTACGAAAGTCGATTGTATGCGATTGTTCTCTAAATTAGCTGATTCAGATTAGATACAGGATAATTCGAAATTTTAAATTGTTTTTCCAGAATAGCTACATACAGGGTGTTGAAAGTACTATACAGGATGTCAAAACAAAAACAAAACAGAGCCGTTATCAGGAACATTTCAGGAGAACGCAAGGGCTTATGAATTTTTTGATTGAAGCTAGGGGTCGACAAGTTCTTGAAAATTTCAAGATCTTGTCTTGATTTCAAGATAAGAAGTAATTTTAAATTTCAAGACAAGACAAGAAATTTTATGTCAATACCAAGATATTTTGTCAAGAAAACAACAAATCTTGAAATATCTTGACTAACAATGAAAACTTTAAAACGTATTTATTTGTAAAAAAGATAATATATTTCAACGTAACATAACATATTTTAATTTATTGAACACTTCTTTTGCTAAAACGTTTTACAAGAATGTAAATTAAAAATAATAAATGATATCAACCTAATCCTAGATTTTATTTCAAATAACAAATTCAGCACTATTCTATTAAATCTCAACTAACATTCTCTTTACTCTGACTTCGGTTCATCCAATCTATTACTTTCACTTTCACTTGACGCTTGAAACTTGCCTTATCAGGCACCCCTTGAGAAAACTCTTTGTCAAATAACATCCCATGCTTTATTTTCAAGTGTCTTTTTAACCCAGAAGTCCTAGAATTTTTCATTTTTTAGAAAACACTTTTATTATGTTCTCCTCAATTTCAAAAAAGTCACAGTCCTTTTGCTGCCACTATCGCAGACAGCTATGTCATTGTCAGTATTTACACTCGCACTAGTAGTTGCGCTAATCTCAGTGATTATTTCATATTTACTTAAACCGTAATGCTTAAGTTTTTGTCTATTGCTTTTTGGTAAATATTCTGAGCCAGAATCAGGGCCAAATGACTTAGCAGACATACTAGTTACTAAAGAGTCACTGTCACTCATGATAATTTTATTATAATGTAATTTTCATCACTAATATTCACAAACTCGCATCAGAAATATAACGAAACCGTTACAGACTACCACTTTGTAACATTAACTTTTTTTAACTAAACGGTATGAAGCATGCAACTGCATATCAATTTTGCGTTCGGGAATTATCGGACCGGGTAATCACGAAACTTCAAGATCTTGACATGTTTTGAGTCAAGACAAGATATAATACGCCATGAAAACGTGAAGACGAGATTTTTTCAAATTCCTTGATTTTTTCTCAAGACAAGAAGTTGTTAACAAGAAAAGATTTCTTGTCTTGCCGACCCATAATTGAAGCTGAACATGATTTTCCAGTGTTTTTGACTGCCACCTCCATCTTCAAACAAGGGTGGCATTCAATTCTGAAATGTACAAATGGACAATTCAGTCGAGTAAAATGTCGGTCAAATCTAACTTCTAGGCTCGAATCTAGGGGGGGGGCAAGCCGGGGCCTATGCCCCGGGCAGTAAGTTCAGTGGGCGGCTAAATTCACACTTCTCAGAAGAATTGACAACTCATCATTTACTTAACTTTGACCTTCACTAGACACGAACATTTTCATGGTTTGTCACATTAAGTTTCGTGACAGACCATTTTAAACAAATAGTTACAATATTTTTTATTAACTCAAAACTTCAATCTTCAAACACCCATTTTCGCCCTTGGGGTTGAAATTCCTGATTCCCTTTCTTGATGCTTATTTACGCTGTGCAAAGAACCTACCTGCATATTTCAAGATTCCTAGGTTCAGTAGCTTCGGCTGTACGTTAATATAAGAGCGGGCAACAGCTATTAATTTATATTTTGACTTTATAAAAAAACAGTAACTAACAAAATTTTTCAACTGTACTAAGTAATAAATGGCTTCGAGAATCCAATTATGTTATCTATGAAGAAATTCGCAAAACTAAAATGTGCATTGTAAAAAAGAATCCAATTCAATTGTATTTATGGCTCAGTATTTTGCATATAGTGGCTACCACATAAGAGGTAGATATGTACTATCGCGGACTTTTATTCAGAAATATATAAGGTAAACAATCTTACGGTACATTATCTGCATGCAACTCCAACAGTATAGGCAGCGAACGCCAAAGTAGCTCTCAGGAAGCAAGAGTTTTTCCGACTTACTTAATACTTATCGTTATATTATGACCATAATTATACAAAACCTTTGTAAATTGTACCTTATATGTTATTCTCATGTATAAGTTGTATTTATGTAAAGTTTCATCTAAACCCGAAAAAAAAGATGAATTATATTACGGTTTATAACTCATCAATATAGTTAAACAGAAACAGAATACAGTTCATTGTATGAATTTCACTATAAAGGGTTTTACAAAAACCGTTTTTAAAAGACTGGAAAATCAATTGAAGGATTTGTGGATGCTGAAGATTGTCTTTCGAAACGCAGTTGGCGATCTATAAAACAAAATGCGTACGCACATAACAGCTGAGTATTTGGCATTGTGCGAGAGGGCAAAGGAACGATATAATTGAACGGGTTGTTGAAGGAATTGAAAAAAAAAGTTGCAACGCTTTGATATACAATAAGAATCGGAGAGCTAACAAGTTGATTTTCAACCCAATTATCTACAATCGCTTAAAACACATATCAATTAGATACCCACAGAAAAAAATGTCAGCTGATATTTCAACGAAATCGTTATTTATGCCAAAACATTTGTTCTGCCCTCATGAGATGAGGCTTTCAGACATGGGATAGATATGTTTCAACTCAGTTCATTTTATTTTATTTCATTTCTGTTTTTCCACTAGCATTAGATTAAATGTGGGTGTTAGATAGTCATACAGACATACTAAAGTAGTGCCACTTGAATTATAATTATTTAATTTTCGTACTACTCAGGTCAATTTCTACTTTTCCACATGGCAACAGGCATTAATCCTGAAATAGACCAATTTTTTTACAAATTAAGAGTACATAAGAGTCATAATTATTTAATTCAAGAGCTCCATATTCAGGTGATTGAATAAACATATTTTATTCAACTCGACTTTTACGTTGAGTTCAGGGTCGAAATTCCGATATATAAAAGTATAATAAATTTCCCCATTCCCATTATGATGGTAGTTTGACCTCTTTATCATATTGAGAAATTCACAGAGGTAAATAACAATATGCATCATCGAAACTTTCCATTTTCAATCCACATAGGAGTTTAAAGCTACAAACAAATGAAACAGTTTTCAAATTGTGTCGAATTCAAATAGCACGATTTATATTCGTAAAAAATATGTAAGTAACATTTCATCCTAATTTTTTCAACGACAAAACACATGCACTACAGGAAAATCTTTGAGGCGCTCTAAGAGCGGTGCCTGTGCGAAAGTAGCGATTTACATTGGATTTGAATCGCTGGAGATCAAATACATTTGGAAAAACGTTCTCAGGAAGTTTATTCCACATAAAAGCAGTTCTTCAAATGAAAGGGTTCTTAAACAGTGATACCTACTGCTCTTGGTGGAATGAAATATGCCAAGTCACTTGAACACTTCCAGTAAAAGAATCTATAGAAGGGAGACAAAATCTCCAACCTTTCTTCGATGTTCCAGACTATCAAGGTTGCAAGTGATTTTCGAGTCTCCAATCAGGTAGATGACTCTTTTCTGGATGGAATCCAGCAACTTCAGGGTATGTTTGGGGGCAGAGCTCCATACATTCATTCATTCATTCATTCACTCAACATTCAATTAAATATTCAGTTAAATTCAGTTAAATAATTAGATTACATGAATAACTATTTTATGTGATATTTTGAATTCATTAAAAAGTCGAGAATTACACCTAAGCATAGAATATGCTTGTATTGTGCCTATTCTCCCAATTTAAATGAATCCCTATGACTATAGAAAACAAAATAAAAAGTTTTCATATTATATGTTATATAATATATTGGAGAGAGAAGGTAAATGCAATGGACCAAAGAAAGGAGTAAGAGCGGGTATTTCATGTATGAATACTCCTTGGAATTTTTGTATGATATAAATTTGTGTCAGATTTGTACTAGGGGATTCAAAAGATATTGTTGAATATTGTTGCATTTTCAGCGAGGTATAATTTTAATTTTTTTTCAATTTGGGACGAGTATTGATATTTTTCAGAGGTGCTGGGAGCATATTGTAGAGTTTTGGACCAAAAAAGAAAACAAATCTCTGAGTGTGAGTCTTGTGAAACAATGGTAGTTGCATTTCATCAGTTAATCTACTTACTTTGGATTTACGTTGATCATATTTTTCATTCTTTGAATAACATGAGTACATGAGAACAATACTCCAAAGAAGGTCTGATCTGAACTTTATAAAGCATCAAAAGTTGCTGGGGTGTGTACAGTTTTCTGGTTCGGAACAGGGTTCCAAGCTTTCGACAAGCAGCCTTGCGATTCCAGCGACATGATTTTGCCAAGACAATTGGTGTCCATTTTAACCCCCAACAAACTTATCGAAGCAGAAAGCGGAATTGTCGCACCTGACATTATTATATCCGGTTCGGAGACATTTATCTTCTTGGAGAAAATCGATGCCTCGGTTTTTGTGGCATTGAGTTGAACCTGGTTACTTTCACCCCAATTCGAAGTCACTTCTAGATCCTCATTGAGGTATGCAACCTCATGCTGCCGGTGAAGATGTGCATCCGCAGCCGATGTCCTGGAATCCAAATGGAATGACGAGAGAAATGTGCTGTTGTTAGCAAAGCGATGTATTGGATTCTTTGTACATGTACAGCTCTTGCTATTGTGTTTTATACGATAAAAAGTCGCCTGTTGATCTTTGTTTCTGAAAGCCATATTGATGATCGCTCAAGATGTTGGAGCCTTTCAAATATTTAAGGATATGGTGATTTATTGCTTTCTCCATGATTTTTGATATCACTGATAGCAAAGCAACTGGTATATACCTAGTTATTTGGAAGATTTTTCTTGTCCTTTTTGGGAATAGGCTGAACACGAGCAATCTTCCCCATTTCTTGTAAGATAGGTTGAAGAGTCTGCAAAATACTGGTGCGAGTTCATTTGCGCACTTTTTAGATACGATGACGGGCACTTCATCAGGAACAGACTGTGGAGTGGGATGCAAATATTCCATTAGATATTTCATAGTCCACCAACAAATGGAAAAATCTAGGTACCTTGACCCTTGTCAAATCTAAAATAATATAAAGAAAAATATTATGAGCCGTCACGGGACGCCTGGCAGATGTGAAACATCAATAATAATATTTTGTGACCTTTGTGATGATTGATGTGGACTGTAATTTTTATAAAAATTATGTAAAAAATTTATGTGGCTTTAATATACTAGTAAACTCAACAATCCTAACTATTAGTTGCAATATATTACTGAAAATCTTAAAATATAAATATCAATAATAAATGTTTCGATATACATTTTACCATCATCAGAAAATTAATTGATTAATTTTTTGATGTTCCTGATAATAACAAATAAGAAAAACACTCATGCTTAACTCGCTATCAGCCGATTTTCAAATAAAATTTTGTCAGTCTTCATGAAATTCATTCTTCGAACACGTGTTTTAGTGCCTTATTTTTAATTATAAATGAAAAATAAAATTATTTATTGATTAATTTTGAAATATTATATGCTATGAAAATTGTGTAAATTGTAATCCACCAAGATTTTACATTTACTGGCGTTTGAAACAGACCAAACATACGCGACCTTAATGTACAGATTAATGCACACTTAATTATAAAAATAAAAATATAATTAATTTACTGATGACTTGATAGTGTGTTGTAGTATGATTTTGCTTTCCCTTCAGGAGGCTGCTCACTTTTACTTTCTAAATTATTTTTGATTATCAAAAAAAAATATTCATTTAGTAAAATACAGGTTATTTATACTGCAATAAACACAACTGTATACACTATAGGTATCTGAGCTCAAGGTGGCGAGAGAGATAGCGTAACACCGAAGCAGTGGGAAGATAATCGCACAGTCGCCTGCGCATGGCGACTCGTCGCTACGGAATGAGTCGCCACGCCAGCAATCGATTTTACGTAGGATATTTCAGAAAAGCCCAATGATTCATATCTAGAACTTGTATATGAAACATTTTTGATAACTTTACTCCTCCATCACTCCAGTATTTGCGCTCTAAATAATGCTACTCAACTATATTTCTTCTAATACTCAACTATTTCAGTCCATTTCACCGTTTTGCGACTCATAGTCTACGCGTTGCTTCTAGTACATTTTCGATAGGTATAAATGTTTCTGATTATCAAGACCGGATTCTGCATGTCTCAAAAATGAGAATAACACGATATTCAACAAGAAAAATACTTTTCCTTACAACTTTTCACAATGACCACGTAACTTACCAAAAAACATATCATTGCTGTAATTATTAATAATTGTAATTAATGTAATACAGATGTAGACGATGTTGTCCCTAATGTAGTATTAATGAATGTAGCTTCTGTATGTAAGTGAAATTGAATTTATTTGCAAATTGTGATGTTTCCAACAAGTAATAAGTTGTCTGAATATGAATTATATTGGAAACTTTTCAAATTTGTTCATTAATACAAACTGCTATATGTCTTTTCCATTTTGGTGAAGTCTTTGACTTCAAGAACCAAAGAGGGGGGTAAAAATATAATAAATAAATAATTAATGAAATAAAAATGAAACTGCCGTAGACGTGTCTATCAAAGTATGGGTTTGTTACATAACTGAGAAAATTATCTTATTCGTTTTACAGTTATCGTTGGTGGTATAATGCAAAACTAAAATATCGATTCTGTCTCTTGCCTTCATTTCTATTATACTTCTTCGCTTCGAAAAAAGTGTTTTATTGCATAATAACTATCAGCCAAGTAATTTATTTGTGGAAAAAATAATTTCATTCATAGTATAATTCAAACCGTATTTGCCCGTTTCTGATACGTATTGCTCTATTTTTTGTTCATCCATTCTTATTCTTAACACAGACCTTTTATATTTATTCGCGAACTGTTTAAATTCGCATTTCATATCTTGCAAGTTTAAAAGGAAGCGATAAGGTATGGGTCAATAACCTGGAATAAAAGTTCGCAGTGTGGAATCTTTAAAAGATAATTTTCTATTTACATAAGGTAACAACAATTAGTGCATGAACTTATTTTATCGCACCAAAAATAATTTATAGTTCTCAAGTTTCTCAAGCACATCAGTATAATTTACACTAGCTTTCCAAATATGTGAAATATAAGTATTTGTTCGGTCTTAAGTGAAACACATTAATTTTATGTATCGGTTCTATTAGTGCAAAATTTGTATCGTAAACACATGCAAGAAGCACAGTAGATTAATACATGATTTTTACTGTGCAAGAAGTCTCTGCCTATATTTATTAACATTAACACGCTTTTATTAGCTTCACCTATCCTATATGTATGCATGTTTGTAACTCTCCTTGCTTGATCTATTCGCGGGCAGATGGCGCTGTACATAACCTCCTTGATATAGTGTTAGTGGCTCTTCAGTTCCTCAGCAGCCCCCTACGACTAATGAGGATGGGATTTGGACTGCTGAACCAGAAACCGTTGTTGATAAAATTTGAACTCACTTTACATTCATTTCTTCATTTGAAAAAAGTATTTTTTTATTAACACGTTCGCCTGCCGCCTTATTTGTAACCCTCCTTTGCGCGCCTGCTGCCTTGGGCTTGGTAGCTGATTTTCAGGCTTCCTCTCCGGAATCGGAAAATATCAATGATCATTTTTGTAAACAATATACGGCTGATTGATCCCAAAGTTTAGATAAAATAAATATAATTTAAAAAGACTAAAAAACGCACTTTTATAGCATACAAAACTGAAAAATGAAAAATAAATATAGTTTAAAAACTAAAAAATACGCGCTTTCATAGAACATCGAACTAGAAAGTTAAAAATATTTTTTAAATAAGCTTAAAACAATAACGAACGACAAATACTAATAGTATTATTGTGAAAAAAGCGTGGGCGCTTTGTGCCATATTTTTTGTATATCAAGCGCCCTTCGCTTTTTTCACAATAATTTTATAGTAATTTTTTATTCATTTCATGTCATTCAATAATTCAGTTAAATGATTTGGTTTCCCTGCGATTCACAATTCAAATTGTCATTAATAATCCTATCATAGAACCATGTATTAGACAATCTGTAACCATCTAAGCTAGGCTGTGTCGTGGCTGTTACAGACTGATATTGGTTGTGTTATAATATTTAACAAAATAAATACATAAAAGCTAAAATAGGTCGTTTGGTTATATATTACTGTCTACATTTCTAGGTTTAAAACCGCAATTGGAGAATGTTGGCTAGAGAGAGGTAATAAGATAATTTATCAGATAATTTATCTCAAACATTTTCAAAGATATCCTGCAATTGATCATAATGATTTCTGATGAAAACTTTCAGTTCCTTCACAATAATACTAATATTTTTCGTTCGTTATTGTTTAAAGATTATTTAAAAAAAATATTTTTAACTTTTCAGTTCGATGTTCTTTAAAAACGTGTTTTTTAGTTTTTTAAACCATATTTATTTACTTTTCGGGTCGTGATGGGGAGACAAGTGCACACTACCGATATCACGGCAGCGCCGGAGCCAACCGCCGCATACTAGAACTCGTATAAATTACATCACAACGGCCCAAAATTGGAATAAATATATACAATATAAAAAGTCAATATTTTAATCGATCAGGTTCTCTCCTGTTACGTACCGGAAGAATATATGAAGTGCTTGGTGATGGCACTGGTGCTATGTTTATTCTGATCATATTGTTATCAACATTCTCAGCATTTATATTATCACCATTAGCAACGACTTCATTTTCATAGGTCTTATCAATATCACCTTCATCAGTATAGCATTTGATTTTATCCTCAAAATCCGTATTGCAATCTGTTTTAGAAATCACTGTCTTAATATGATTGCTGTGTCTTTTCCAAATAATATTTGAATCTAACGGTTTGACAAGATATACATTCATACCTAAAATTCGTGTTATTTTTGCTTCACACCAAGAGCTTTTCACATTACGATAGTCTTGGGCTAGAACAATGTTTCAAACAAAAAACCTAACTTTTCTTCCCTCCTTATAATATTTTCTATTCATCTCCTGAGCTTTACTTCAGTTACATTTGATCTGGTCAAAATCTATTGATTCTTGTTGAGAATTTTGTAAGCTTTCAGTATTTTTTATGTAGAATATCAGTTTTATGTATGAATGATTGAAATAAGCTCCATAATCAATTATTATTCGATATTATTTTTCCCCAATTCATACAACTGTGAATTTGCAGGGGTAACTGTTAATTTGTCATCTTACTGTTGAACTATGAATTTATACATAACTCTAAATTCACAGTTGTAACTGTGAATTCGCACTTGCAAGTGTGAATTACGAAAATGTCATCGATTTTATTGTCGACATAAAATTTGGAAACATTCATCTCTTTGATCTTCCTTTCATTGTGTTTACCTTTCACCGTTTATTGACATCAACTATTTACTATCATTATGAAAAACAAGCTTGGATTCTTTGTACTGATTTGCATATAATATGGGCAAAGTAGACCAGTAGACGTCAGAACCATAAAATATGCGTCTCTTTCTACGTTTTACATTATTCAAATTAACTCAATAATTGTTGAACGCAAATTATTGTGGTAACGTAGAATTTGCATATTGTTTTTTAGTTTTATACTGTTTCTTGTATGAACTAGAACAGAGGTCTGTTGTAATAGGAAATAATAAATACATTACTCAATTCTCAATCAATAATTGTTTTTATTATGGAATTACATTAGTTCATACTGAAGTCAGTTACATGGGTTCATTTATTTATAAATATTGTTATCCCTATCGATTTTCTGTAAGTGGTTATGTAATATCTAAAAAAGAAAACTTATTCAGTTATATTTCTACAGTGCATTTCTTTAATGCCCCCCTTTTATTTTTTGAACGGGTCAACTCAAAAAATTGAAATTTTGCATAATGAAATTAGTGCATGAATACTTTATTTTGAAGTGAAATTGACAAATGAAACTTTCAAGATGGCTACTGGGCGCCATCTGGGAAAAAAAGTTGAATGGAAAGGGAATTCTTGTTATACATAAGCTCCTGACGAATATTTCATAACCCTAGAATATGAAGTCAATATCTTCACCTATTACAAAATGGCGGAATATTTAATGATTTCCTGAAGACAAACACATTAATATCGATATTTCTAGAAATATTCCTTTTTGTCTGTGGATGACAATTCCAACAACCCGATAAGGTTTGTTAAGTTATTTTCTGTTTATAAAAAAATTGGAGTGTACAGAAAAAATTAACCTTTGGGCAGGAATATTGGGAAACCATATTGTAGGACCTATATTTATTGATCAAAATTCAATAGGGGAACTGTATTTGAATATGCTGGAAACTACTGTTGACCCTCTAATCACTGAAATCGTCGAAGCGAATCCTAATGAATTCGATATGGATATTGTATTCCAACAAGATGGAGCACCACCACATTACTCCAGACAAGTAATAAACTATTTGGATACTACTTTTCCCGGTCGTTGGATTGGCTGTCGAGGTCCTGCAGAATGGCCAGTCCGCTATCAGGATTTGACACCTTTGGACTTTTTTTAATGGGGCTATTTTAAGCAAAAGGTGTACGAAAGTGAACCTGCTTCAATATTGGATATACGACAGGGAATAATGAATATTTGTAGAGATATTGACATTACTGTGTTCAAAAATGTTCGGCGTGAAATATCGGATAGTCTGTTCATATGTCAAGAAGTTCCAGGCAACCAAGCTCCTTATCTCTTATTATTATGTAGTTAAATGTCAATGTATTCAGGCAATTATTTAAAGTTCCGTCATTTTGTAGTAGTTGAAGATATTGACATTATATTCAAGGGTTGTGAAAAATTTATCACGAGTTTCAAAAAGATGTTCACAAGACCCCCCCTTTCCATTTGTTTTTCCCAGATGGCGCCCAGTCGCCATCTTGAAAGTTTCATCTGTCAATTTCACTTCAAAATAAAGTATTCATGCATTAATTTTATTATCCCAAATTTCAATTTTTTTAGTTGACCCATTCAAAAAATAAAAGGGGAGACATTGAAGAAATGCACTGTATAACCTTTCAAAGACAACTGATAATATTATTTTCTGGATCACGCTTTCTTTCTCAGTCACTTTTTCGCTTACACCCTCTGAAAGTAATCTTACTAGATTTATATTTGACAATGCGCATTCATCTTACTTTTTCAATCGTATAGCTAAAACACGTATTGGTTATTTCGTTGGATGGACAGGACCGTACTTGCCCAATATTTTCTTGTCCAATCACAAGGATGTACTGCATAACAACGTTTTCTTGCTCAGATTAAAAAAGTTTTATCGATTGAAAGAGGTATATTTTTGAGAGAGAAGAACAGTTTTGGCTATCTATTTTTCTATCTTTATAAGAAAAAAATGTGGAATCTTCTAAAGAAAGGAATAATACAATTGATTTTGAAATGAACTCTCGACAAAGATGTATGCAAGCAAGTAATTTTCAGACCCAAACTGGAAGAAAAAGCTCTTTAGAAACAACTTCTTTCATATGAACATTGACTTATACAAAAAACACATTCTCCTATTCAGTTTGTACTCCAAACATTCGTTATGGAATTGATTCAGATATCATTCACAGGATTGCTATACAATATCATATATGAAAGAGGTAAAATTTAAAATTTCACTTACATGGAACACTGTCATCCTTAATGGGGGACATCCAATGTTTCGGAATGAGAAGTTGCCTCATTGCTTCTATCCATGATATCTCCTTAGCTACCACCGTAGCTTTCTCGGTAAAAATTCCTCTTCAGCACCAATCTAGATAACATCTTGTAATATTATCCAGATGGAGAAGTAGAAAGCCAAAACACCTTTCTTTCCCAAAAAGTATTATCAAGTACTGTCCAACTAATTTTACTTTATTGAAATTGATTGGAAAGTTTTGAATTCATTGAAAATAAGTCCTTAGTTCTATTTTTGTCTAGGAAGGTGCAAAAATCTAACATTGTTTCAGTTCTAATTCGAGGCTGTTTTTAATATTTGTGAAAAGAGGGTTTATAGAAATATTTCAAATCAAAATCTTTTAATATGAAAAACATTGATGATAAGGCATACTATGATCCCGAAACAGCATTGATATAGAATTTCTTGAGGAAATTTCACGTTCGAAACAGTGTGAATGGTTTCCATTGGTAGAATTATTCTTTTCACATAAACTGTCGCCCAAAATTTTTATTTTCCGCACTTTATGTTTTCCCTTGTATGCCAGTACGACATAAGAATATTAGCAATGCATCATTTGTCAGTTAAACTTGGAAATAAATTTTTGCACAATTGGCTTTTGACATTGAGAATATTTAAATACCAATACTCGTTTGTGAATCTACTACTTTAAATTCTTTATTCATCATTCGAAAACTATTTTTGTTCAAGGGCAGCTTTTTTATTATAGACGTCGCGAATTTGCTGCAGATCGTTCAGTTTCATTTAGACGAAGATACTTTTTAATGTAGGTACATATGGTGTTTATGTGAAAACAAAAACATTAAATCTGGTAATTATAATGTTTCGAGAAATTTGTATACCTTTAACAGTATCATAATTAGGGAGTATCATGTTCCATTCATCGTAAATCTTGTTGGAAAAAAACTATAATATTTCAGATGAAAATTGTTACGATTATTTTGGCCATCTACCTCCACAAAAGTCAATGTACCATCAACATTCCATACACAACGAAAAATATATATATATTCATAGTTCGTTTGCAAATCTTCCTTATTTACACATTAATCATTTTCTAAGTATTCTTTCATTTTGAAAGGAGAGTGTTCTTTCTTCGTCTTGTACGGCTTATTAAAAACTTGATGTGTTTTTTAAAAGATGAGTACGTTTTCTCTTCAGTCGACATTTTTTATTTTTTAAATATCTTTGGTCATGTTAGATATTTTTTTTCTTTTTTTTAGAAGAATGAGTTTCAGCTTTGCAGTAGACAATCAGTGTACTGCTGCAAGTCAGATTATTTTCTATTTACCTATCTTTTTTTTTTCTAATAAAAAACTTTTAATAACTCTTAGATACAAATCATGAAATTATAAAACAACAACAAAACCTAATTGTCGCTCCGGAGCGACTTCATTGATTCCAGTGGCGCATTTGCCTTTTCAGTTGCAGGAAAACTCGGAAAAACCTGCAGCACCACATCATCTGAAGATCTTGATCTGCCAATATCTTCTGTGCATTATCTACACATCTTCGCAAATAGATTTATTTGTAGTTATTTTGCCTCTTCCTTTCTTCGGAAGGTTCTCACATATTTTATTTAACGATGCAGAAGTAGAAAGACAAAAAACTTACCATTCTCAAAAAACTAATCTTTCCTTGAAATATTTCATTTTAAAATCAGTAGACAGAAATATTATTATTCCTTAGACAAATTTTCTAATTCGACACTTTTTTTTTCAGGAAAATACGTTATGGCAATCATATCGAGTTACTTCGCAGATTTGCTTAGAAGATCTGGAAAACTTTCAACTACAGCTACAAGGAAAATATTCACCACATTCGCTTTGACACTTCCCGGTATTTTGATGATGGTCCAGGCTATTTGGGGAATAAATGCGGCACTTTCCGTCACGGTTTTCACAGGAGCTTTGTTTTTCAACGGGGCTGTAACAGCTGGTTACCTCTCCAACGCTTTGGACATTGCCCCCAATTTTTCTGGTACAATCTTCGGACTAGCTAACACGCTTTCTTCACTGGGTGGATGGGTATCCACTAAAATTGTTGCCCTCATTACGGGACAACAGAGTACTTTCGAGAATTGGAGGTACATATTTTGGATACTCATGGGAACGTACCTATTTGGAGCAATATTTTATTTGATTTTCGGTACAGGCAAAATGCAGAAATTCAATTCTGTACAAAATGGTTACATTGACGGAAAGGAGATGAAACCTTTGAAAAGCAAAGCCGAGTCTGAGAAAGAAAAGGAGATTATCGCGTGATATTTGACGTAAATCGAGAAACAGGTTAGAAAAATATTTGGGTGTTTTTTGGACTGAGATATCTTCCAAATCCATTCAACGCCGCCAGATTTGAGAAAATTCAAATTTCAAAAAAGTATTACTTCATTCTAATACTTCGAATGAAGACGTCTCGAGTTCATATTCGAGTGGGCTAATGAATCAGGAACCAATCCAACCCAAAAATATTTATTATTTATTTGGAGGTCGAAACTTTTACCTTGAATGATGTTTTCAATATTTCCTATTTCTATTTTATATACCTACATTTCGCAAAGTAAATTATTTTCAAAAAACTTGTTTTCTTGTTCATTTCAAGTTTTGGATGGGGTGGAGAAATTGAAATGATAAGATGCCTACCGCATTAAAATAATCTATCTCCACCACAAAACTCAAGAGAATTTCCACCCAAACAAATTTTACCAATTTTGTCCTTTAAAAATGATATTTGGTCTACATCAAAACTGGAACAAACGATAGACTTCAATTGGACAATGAATTAATTCAGGGTGGATTATGTCAAACGATCAAATATCAAAATGTTTCTTCATTTTATAAAAAACTGAGAGTGTTTAGACAAAATTATCCAAAAAGGCCAAGAGAAGTATCGCAGATTCCATTCCTACTCGGGGCAATGAAGACTGCTGCAAAAGGAGTATATGAAATAACTGATACATTCATTATTTCGTAGGTAAACAATATATAGGGTCTTCCAACAGAGATTTCTGAACTTTGACAATTGATAACGGCCAACTTGTTGAAGCTACATCTGTCAAATTAGTTGTAATTTATTCAGTCTGTTTTGTCAAATCGCCATGGACGGATATAACATTCAACAACACGTGGCAACTTCGCCCATTTTATGATCGCCATAATCGTGCTACCGAGAGGACCATTCACAATATAATGGGTAAATTTAAAACTACTGGTTGAGTAAACGATCGACCAACACCCATATGCCGACGAAACGCAAGATATGTCGAATAAATCGCCGCTGTCTGTGAGAGTGTGCAGGAGAATACCAGGCAGTCGATTTCGCGTGACTCGCAAGAACTCAGCTTTTCGCAGGCCACAAATTTGCCCATTTTGCATCGTGACTTGGACATGCACCTGTACAAAATAAGGTGACCCAGGAACTGAAGGTGAACGACCATAGACAACGATGTGTTCTGGACGTGCCACATTGGATATTCTGCACGAAAGACTTGAGGGCATGGTCATCTCACATGGAGGTGATGTGAACTGGCCACCGAGATCGTGCGATTTGACTCCGTTAGACTTTTTCTTGTGGGGTTTTCTTAAGTCGCAGCTGTATGCAAATAAGCCAAAAACCACAGCGGTCCACAAAGCCAACATAATCCGTTTCATCGGTGAAATTCAGCCTGATTTATGTGCCAGAGTCATGAAAAATTGACTTTTTGGATGCGCTCGACTCAGAGAAACCGTGGGGGACATTTGAACGATGTTATATTCCACACTTAATGGCTTCAATAAGTCTTTCAAACGAATTAAAAACGTCGATGATATACACTTTGTTTTATTTAAATTTAAAAATACGAAGCGCTTAGTGAAAGACCCTATATATTGAAATTTCCCGAAACTGATCGATTTTTTAATTTTGTTCACTGATTTTTCAAATATCAATCAAATATGCAAAGAGATCTACCTCCGAGTGATAACGGCATCACCGTTATTAGAACATCCTCAGTTGGTACAGAGTGGACAATAATACCAAAATTACAAGTTATTAACAAAATACTAAACGTAGAATGAACCTAATGTTGAAAGGAAATGAAACTATTGCTATTACAACTAATTCAATAAACCACCATATATTATTTTCATGAAAGATCTCAGCCTCTCGACTATACCACGTAATATTTGAAGATATTTTTGCTATTTGTTTTTCATTTCTCCTACAAATCTGTCGAGAATAGGAAAGTTTAATTCTTCTTTATGATACTTGTACAAATCTTGTGTTTGTAAGAGAAAGGTTTGTGTTGGTGATATGAAGGTATGCAGATTATTCCATATAATGTAACCAGATCATGACCCTACCCATAATATACTGTTAGAAAAAAAATAGCTGAATATATTAAAATCGATATGTAATTTTGATGGTAGTTGAAAGTGTATATTTTCTAGAGAATCAATTCAGTATGAACATTTTTAAAAAGATAATGAAGTGGCTGAAGACAAACTTGAGAGAATGAACCAAATTATCTAAGTATATGATTGATTCTAATAATAGAAATAACAATACCATATCTGCTGTATTTTCATCAAGGCACATTAATTGGCAAAACCCGCACATTATTCGTCTGATGAAAATTCACACTATGGATGCAAGAATACAGTACAAAATAATCACAAAAGATCAATCTAGGTGTGCCGAAATTGTGCGAGATACAATAATTGGTGCATATTTTTCAATGAAAATTTTACAAAAATATCCTATGTACCCGTCTGAATTTCTAACAAAACATGAGGTCATAGTAAAAACCAACCAGTAAGTCCACGACCTCTAAACAAAGTGCGGAACCAATTTCGTTCTTTTACCATAGGTGTGTGCTCATATAAAAACGAAATTTAAGGATATTATAGAATATTTTGTGGTAAGTTACTTATAACCAACTACAAAAACTAAAGACAATAATAACTCCAGCAAATAAACTAAACACAATATCAATTTCGGACCGTTTATTATTACTAATCCGATGCCCGTGGTACCGTCGAATCCTTCGATACTACAGCACTGAACGCGTTGTATGAGAATTTCATCCTAAGAGCGGTTGAAGGTCCCCGGCAACTCGGGCGGATCACGTGGTAAGAGAGCCTACTGGTTGTATTATTCTACTGTGATGAGGTATTGTATCTGTATTCTTACAATTGTTTTTAACAAAGTTTTCACAAACATTTTTGTTTCTAGACGCGGTGCACTTACACCGTAGCTTCCTCGGTAGAAATGAATATTACACACTGGGTTACAATTCTTATATACAACAATAGTAGCACAGAACACCCTATCTATATAGTAGGTACCTAACTTAATTGGTTAATAGTGAAAGCGATCCCAGGTAGAATTTGTAAACCAATTACACTCTCAGTTCTTGGACAGCAGGTATATACATTTTTAAATATTAATAAACTTATTCGTATTATCAAAAAAAGGTTTAACAATGGTGGGTGATCATGTGGTCAACCTTCTGTTGGTCGTTCAGCAGGAAACTTGAACGTTTCTCTTATTTATTTCCAGCGACCCCACCAGGTTCAACTTCTGTCCCTTAGCTTTTATATTTGCACTTCTTTGGCGACAGTGCACGCCTAAACCTCTTGCTATTTTAACACAAAACAAATTATTATATTTTCTTGAACAGCATATCTAACAACTAGGGCCAGCCCTAGCATTGGTGGGGCTCTGGTAAACATTGGTAGGGGGCCTATATTCCATGTCTGCGTGCTACACAATATGTCCGACAAGGTGGAGGAAGTTGAACATGACAGTATCAGAAAACTTACAAATACTTTGGAATTAATGTCATCAACCTGTGACAGCGTTTTAATCAGTAGTACTTCATAAAGAATGATTTCTATAAGATTTTATCAATATATGTTAGGTAAGTGGTTAGAATCCTATTCTATAGAAGAAATAATAAACGTTTCTTCAGCTGTATAAAATTTTTAGAGTACGAATAATCCCATACGAATATTCTCTCAGGCTACAAAATCTTCTCGATGTGATATTCTCAAAAAATAATTCTGTCTGTCTGTTCTTCCTCAAATAAAATATTTTGTCAAAAACTATCGACATTGATAAAGAAATAATGAAGAGATCCAATAAATTTCGTTCACAAAAGTACTGAGTATACTTTTAGTGACACTACTTGACAATGTTGAGCTTCAATTTTCAATGTTGTTTACATATGGGAATAAATGGATAGAACATGAAATGTTTCTCTGAACAAAAACGCGCGCCCGATTCGTATTTTTACATCTAATATCAACATCCGTTGGGAGTTTTTTACAAAACAAATGTGGATTGTTTAAATTACCAGGATTTCTATTCATCTATGAACATACCACGCGAGGCAGGTACTGTCTGCTGTCTTCACATATGTTTTGAAAAAGTGAAGAAGAAATCAACTGTCAAAAATTATTTAACCATTAAATATAATGTCAGGAAATTGTTAAAAACATTGTTGTTTTTGATCTTCAACTGGAAATTTATCAATATGTGAAATATTTAGATTTATTGATAATACAGATTAATATATTCTTTCAACATGTCAACTGCAGCTTTGCAACTATTTGTTGCAAATCTTAAATCTCGACATGAGCATATTCGATTAAAAGCAGTGAATGAATTATCCATTTATGTAAAAAGTGAACTCAGAGAAGCCACTGCAGATGAAATTAATAGTTTTCTAGATGAGTGCAACCACCATATTTTTGATATGGTTTCAAGCAGTGATATCAATGAAAAAAAAGGCGGTATTCTTGCCATAGGTGAGCCAATATAATTGGAAGTTTACCATTTCAATGATTGTCAATCTGCTCTACTATCTCTTGGGTATTATGTATTGTACACTGAACGAATAAAGAATATCTATATGTAATGGGATTAATGAAGTATTTAACTTACACTATTGTGATATTTCAACTAAGCAGTTTAAAAAACCGAAATATTTGATTCACAATGAAATAACTTTAGGCAAATTAAATATAGTGCTTCTTATATATATCAATATTTTGAATTAATAAGTAAAGGCGATGACATGTCCACTTGTGAATATGTCATCTATGGAATCAACAGAAGACTCAATGCAAGAATACCAAGATCGTCAACGTGATATGTTGCAAAGCTAATCATTGATATGTACAGCTGAACAGAATTCAGAAGATTTATTTAACATAATCAGTAAATTAGAATATAAAAATATTCTGGTTACAATGAACTTCCAGATTACTTACTGAAAAAATGTTTCGTTCACATTGTAGAACAACTTTGTGACATCATGACACCTCTGTAGAAACAGAAACATATCCATCCATGGTTGGATATATTTCTCTTGAAAAGGTGATCCTATATCGTTTGAAAATTATTGTCCTATTAGCTTGTTGAACTTTTTCTCTAAACTTTTTTGAGTGTATAATAAAGTTGTTGATTTATTCAAAACTATCCTGTTTAGTAAAAGCCTTTGAACGAAAACAACATCTCTTTCTCCAAGAATTTTAAATGTCTTGAAATATTTATCGATGAATGTAAGAAACTAAGTCAAATGTGCTACACTTTGAAGTTTGTTTGCTAAAATACTTACATCGCTAAAACATTTTACTTTCCAAATTATTACTCATATGCTTGATATGGTATTACCGTTTAGGAATGGAAGTAGAATCTATCCTCCACAATGAAAATTATTTAATGAAAATCTCACAATAAAGTGTTAATTAAGTATGTATCAAAGCAAAATATAATTATTTTATTTTCAGTGTGCCTGATAGGGGCTGATGTTGGCAATATGACATCCAGAATTAGTAGATTCGCAAATTACCTTAGAAATTTATTGCCTTCAAACGATGTTGGTGTGATGGAGCTCACTGCTAAAGCTATGGGTCAACTTGCTTTTGTTTCTGGATCTAAAGCTTCGGAATATGTAGAATTTGAAGTGAAAAGAGCATTTGAGTGGTTACAAGAAGATAAAGCAGATGTACGGTTTGCTCTTATATTTTTTTTCAAATTGAGTCACAAATTCCTTCTTTCATGAGCTTCTTTATTTGATAGAAGATATTCAAGAAATAGATAATCCAATAGTTCTCTCTGAATCTATTTTCGTCCATTGATCACAAATGTTGATTTAGTAGAATCTGCTTTTGAAGAAATGGACCATAAGAAGTCAATAATGTAAAAAAATTTATTATTTCAGGAGCTCCCTTCTGACAATAAGAACATGAAATGACTTCTTACTTTTTTATGATTGTATGCTGCGAACATTAAATTCGAAATCCACATATATTCTTTCTCATGCAAACTATTTTGACAGTATTTAAGTATTAAGAGTTGTCAAAGCTATTTTCCGAGTTCGTTGGCCGTTTTCAACAGGTTTTTATGCCTGACTGCAGTAGACATTAATCAAAGACGATGAGGCCACGAAAGAAGTGTTCGGGTTATTCTCATGGCAGATACTGATTAAGAAATACATATTTTCAAGAATGTCAACTGATTAACACTCTTTATGTGATTGGGTGGATTTAGAATCCAACAAAATGTTAAGTGGATTCATGTCCCATTTTTAATGTTTAATGATTATTTTTCATCTGTTGCTTCTAAAAACTACTGATTTGTGTATGTAGATATTATAGGTAAGTTTATACAGTATAATAATATTTATTATTCAAATGCTTCCAACTTATTACTTGCCACTTATAGCTCATCACTTAAAACTGATGTATTAACCCACAATTAGATGTAAGTACTTGAAGGCAAAATTTGTTTTTTGGATTTATTTGAAGGTATTACCCTCTGAACTACAAAATACTTCATAATTTTCATGGCTTCATTATTTTTTGAATACAGGTGAAATGTAATCTGATGAAATAGTAATTTTATCATATTATTCTTATACAGAGTAAGTTCAGTAATGTCAAATATTCATTCCTAGTCCACTAATAGTAACAAAATATGAACCAATGAGTAAATCTATTCATAATTGAAATAATATTATCTCTGAAGAACTGAGAACATTAACAAAAATAGCAACAGCAATGCTGTGTGAGTAGGAAAAAGCTGAATTTTGATAATATTCATGAGTAAATAGTGAAACTGGGAGCTCTGGCGTTAACTAAATCCAAAAAAACAGGTACTTTTGCCAATCAACAAAACTTCAATACTCTTCTTGACATGCGTTTCACCAACCGAATTGGTGTCTTCAGGAGATATTTATAACTGGTATTTTTCTTAAAATGTGAAAAGGTCTTAACTATTTAGTCATTGATCTGACTTCTAAGTTTTAAAATTCGAGGTCTTGAAGCAAACAGTCAAATTTGGTCATAAAGTAAAATGCTTAAAAGCTTTTCTTGTATTTCGATTCCATAATCCTTTTTTTTTACATATTTTGGGGAACATGATTTGAAAATTGGTATGCTGTTAATTTGTTTCCAAAAATTAGAAACAATTCCCATATGCAGAGAGAGAGACATAAATAGATTCATTAGAATATCTACATTTTTATATTATTTTTTCAACTGAATTATTTTACTGAAAACAATTTAGATATTAAGATTTCTTTCAACATTTTTATATCAAACTGTTTACATATATGAATGAATTGAAAAGAGTATGTAGAAATTCAGTAGATGTTTATACACGTTAAAAAAAATGGTAATTGAGATATCACAACTCTCATGTTGAAAAGCTGGAATGAGGTATTTAAATACTTCGTGAACTTCAGAGAAGTGGTGATTTTTTTAATTAATTGGTTTTTAATAACTCAGTTGTCTCAATTACATATCCAGATTCAAAGACGCTTAGTATTATATATATCATTGATGAAAATCTAAAATTTGATTTCCATGTCGACTACTTATGTAAAAGACTAGCAGCAGGATGTCATGCAGTGAGAGTTGTTGCAAGAGAATTGGACACTACTATCACAAGATCAGTTTATTTTGCACAAATTGAATACTATTTACGTTATGGAATTTGTTTCTGGGGAAATTGTGCAAAATTTCGTTTCAATATGGTATTCTCTCTACAAAAAAGAGCCATCAGATATTTATGCAAGGCTAGCTACAGGGATTCATGCCGCCCATTATTTGTGAAGCAAAAAATTCTGACCTTAGTATGTCTTTTTATTTTGGAAGCAGTGTGTCTTATCCATAAAAAATATAAAAATCATTTTGGGAACACCGCAACTTATAGTACACGTCAGTCTTACTCCGTTTCCCTTCCCACACCTTCTCTAGCCCTTACACAAAATTCTATTATTTTCAATAGCAAGAAGTTATTTAACCACCTTCCCATTAATTTAAGGCGAATATATAATGGAAAGAAATTCAGAGAGAAAGTGAAAGAATACCTTGTTGGGAGGCCCTATTATAGTGTGGACGAATTCTACCAAGGCTCTATCGAATAATTGACGTGTAACTTTGTGTAAACAAGTTATTGAAACCAACACAAAATGGCTATCAATGTTCATTATGTAGAATTATATATTTACGTTTACTTAATATTCATACATTCATGTACTTATATTTGTAGCCGTTCTGTTCTGTCCATATACTCTGCTCCGGTGTTTAAGCATTATTTTATAGTTTATATTTGTTAATTGTCCCTTATACATGTTTTACTTTACTAGACTTTGCCAATAAGATGTTTATATCTTGGGTAATAAAGCATATTTTGATTTGATTTGATCTAAAGGAACAATTCGTTCAGGCCAGTCTCAACTCCCTACACTGTAGGTTAATGGACTGACACCTATCAGAAAACAACTACTCTCCTGGCTGATACCACGAAGGGCGTTGGATTATATCTGACAGGTGTCAGTGCAGGATTCTTCACTGATGTTATTCCTGCATATGCTGTTGGCGATACAACTGCCGCAATTTATTTTCATTTATTGGAACACACTTGCAGACCGGTTTCGGACTGTTTGGCTACTCGTCAGTGCAAGGTAGTGACTATCATCAACATAAAGACAATGATTTCCGAAAATTGAAAATCGAATTCCTTCAGAGTATCATTCCTCGAACTTGGCTGAAGCAGACAACAAACAACAGGTTTCTCATCGCCCCATCTGCATGTGAACGAAGTAAACAACCGCATATCTGTATTATATGGTAATTTGCAAGCTAAGAGAATTGAAATTCACAGCATACAATCTAAGAAGGGATGTATCACTCAACTAGTTTTTGTTTTAACTACTATACGTTCATGTTATAATTGACCAAATTCTAACGGCAATCTCAAAATCAATCAATAAATTATGTAAGTTAATAAGAATCATTTCAAAATTTTTCCTCAAACTCTCCTTTATCTGAAAGGTAAAACCGAAACCCTTAACGTATAGTGAGTCAAATACAAAGATTACTACCACAAATTAGAACTGCAACAATCTACAGGTATTTCACTATTTGACTTGACATTTTCAGGAGATTTTCTCATTATAGTAAACTACAACACATTTCTCGATGCACATTTCACCACCCAAGTTAGCATCTGCAGGAGATAGTTCATACTAGCTTAGGAGTATAAAATGCTGTAACTTATCTCCAAAAATTTAGTTTTATTCATTTTCTGATGATGCTTACTTGGTTGGTGAAACACGCGTTGAAAATAGTTTTGCGTTACAGGTACATGGAAGAAGTGTTTGTGTTCCTTCTAGAACAGCTGTACTATACTGTGCAGTATCTGTGTAACATTTTATTCTTTTTTGTAATAAAAATACATTTTCAGTTGAATATTTTTTATAGGGAAAAAGACATGCAGCAGTTTTGGTCCTAAAAGAATTGGCAAACACAATGCCAACATATTTCTATCAGCAAGTCTCACAATTTTTTGAATTGATAATTAATGTGATTCAAGATCCAAAAGTAGCAATCAGAAAAGGGGCCATTGAAGCTCTTAGAGCAGCACTGGTTGTTACTGCTCAAAGAGAAGTTGGAAAGCAGAAAGTTATTTGGTAAACATTTATTATCATATATTAATTGTCTCAAAAATGATTTCATTTTCAATGTGATTGAAACTGCAACTACTTATCATGAAATGTGAATTTCTGGACATTATTGCATTTTGAAAAATCCGTTCAAAAGGAAATTACGATATTTGTGATCAATAAAAGTAAATGAGTTTCTCATAAATATTCCAGATTTCTTTCATGAAACAATTGATGTACTTGGTGTGAGTTGAATTCCTGCCTCTCTCTGGGGAAGTTTCTCAAATATGTTTGACACTGACAACCTTAAAGTCAGCAACATGATTTTTATCAACAGATTAACATGAAATTCAACATTGGCATTAGATTCTGCTTTCAATGAGATCAATCATGATATAACTCTACTAACTGTCATTCATTATCTATCTGTTGATATTGACTTTTTAATTCAGAAATATATCATGTAATTTTTAACAAATAATACTTTCATTTGAAACAAAAGTTGATTCGATCAGTCCATATTATCACATAGTAGACACAATATTTTTTTTAACTTACATTTGTGATGTCCTGAGGTATAGAAAATATTACTACTGCCCCGATATTGATAACCTATCTAATATCTTCAAGTCTGTTATTGAATGTTCATATATTTTCTCTTTGCTTATTGGAAAATGAAACTAGATATTTTTGAATACATTCATGAATTTTTGAATCGGTTCATGACCCAAGGTTTTTCAATTTGATTTTGTGATCATCGTTCGGCTGGATACCCTCTATTCTCCCAACAATTCTGTTAGAACCTATTATAGTTCGGATTACTGAACATAATTCTGTGTTTACAGTTGGTTTGCGTTCTCCTATCCAGCTATACTGTTGATAAAAATACTACTAAATACTGCTAAATAAAAACATTTTTTCTAAAATTATGTAAATTTTTTGGCCATTTGAAATTTTTTCTGTTTTCATAACTCTAAAATATTGGTACTAATAATCGTTGACCCTAGGTATAAACAATGTTACGAGGAGTCTGGTAAGCTTCTTCTTGCTGACAGAGGAGAAAAAATAAAGGATGAACGAGTTCATGCTTTCCTGTTGATTCAAAATGAGTTATTGCGACTTTCAAATGCTACCTGGGAAAGAAAATATACTACGCTACTTGAAAACACAGATACTAAACGTTCATTTGAAGGCGAAAAGTTCAATTTCAACAGGCCTCTTTTTATGTATCCCAATCCTAACAAAAAATCTGCTGACCACCACATTTCGCTGACTCTTACAACTGAAAAACCTGTCATAATTGAGTCTTCAGTTTGTCACCAGTTAGTTGCAGAAAAATTTCCCTACATATGTATTGACGTTATGCAGCAGAAATTCTCTAGATACAACTACGTACAGCAAACTTTATTGAAAATATTACCAAGATTAGCAGCATTTGACAAAAAGGATTTTGTCGAGAAGCATTTACCTGGCGCCATGAATTATTTGTTCAATATTTTGAAGAGCAGAGAACGGGATCGAAACAAGGCATTTGTTACCATTGGTGAGTTCAAAAATGGCATTGCAAGCTGTAGAGTTTTTCACCCATATTTCATTTAAGGTTTGATGGCTATTGCTGTTGAGGAAGAAATGGATCCTTACGTAGAAAAAATTATGGAACTCTTAAAAGCCGCGCTCCCAAGAAGCGAAATGACATTGAAGAAGCGTTCAAATATAGATTCCTGTATTTTCAAGTGCATAACTTTTCTAGGTCTAGCCCTCGAAAATCACGATAAAATGGATATACCAAACATTCTTGAACAAATGCTAGCTACTGGGCTATCTCCTTCTTTAACAATTTGTCTGAGAGAATTAGCTAAAAAAGTACCTTCTCATAAAAACAAAATCAGTTTGGGCTTGTTGCAGATGTTATCTCAAATATTACTGAACCGACCTTTGGTCCATCCTGGTAATCCCAAGCAAATGCCTTCTAATTGGATGTCTATTAGTAGTTCTTCTGATTCCTATGAATCCCACATTATTGTATTAGCCTTACACACCTTAGGCACTTTCAATTTTGAGGGTCAGCGTTTATTACCATTCATTCAAAGATGTTCCAATCACTTTTTAGCCCATGAACAAATTGAAATAAGACTCGAGGCAGTCAAAACAACATGTAGGTTGCTCAGACATGCAATAAGAAGCAGTATCAAGAATCCTTCTGAAACGGTTACTAGGACTGTAGCGTCTGTACTTTATCGTCTTCTCAGTGTTTCATTGACAGACACCGATCCCACCATTCGAAGAGGTGTCCTTGTTTCACTAGATCCTACTTTCGACAATTACTTGGCCCAAGCAGAATCGTTGGGGGCACTTTTTATTGCACTGCAAGATGAAGTATTTGAGATTCGAGAGATTGCTCTTTTTACCATAGGCAGATTGAGTTGTAAGAACCCAGCGTACGTTATGCCAAGTCTCAGGAAAGTATTGGTTCAGTTATTGACTGAGCTAGAGTATTCTGGAATCGGTAGGAATAAAGAACAGGGGGCTAGGATGCTGGACCATCTTGTAGTTAGTGCGCCTAGATTGATCAGACCTTATATGGAACCTATTCTGAAGGCAAGTATTTTTTATAGATTGTAAACGAGTATATTGTTTGATTTAGATAAAATGTACTGCTTTCAAGATTTTTTAAAGTTGATATGATGTTATAAACTAAACAAAGTTTGATGTTATAAACTAAACAAAGTTTAATATTATTGCAAACGGTAGATTTTAATAGTTTAATTCCCATATTTGAATTTATTTTGTCTGTAACTACTCCTGTTGGTTGATTATCTATGCATATTGAGCATGCTGAGAAAAAGAATAGGAACTAAAATGTTTCAACTTTTTCAAAACAAAATATGTGTCTGAATATTCTTTCCAAAGAAAATCATAATTTTCTTTTTATTCACATTATGCGGAGTGTGGGAATCTTTACACACCAATATCCGAACGTTATCTCTTTTTTTTTCTTTATTTTATTTATCATAAGTCTCTTCGATATTGGATATGTAAAAAATATTCAATTTCTGTTATAAAAAATAGTAAGAGCCTTGAGGAGTCATCCTATAAATTGAAAGTTTTCTCAAACATGTAAATGAAAAATTGTATATTTTCAAAGAATTAAATACTCCCGGGAAACTGATAACACTAACTTAAATTAGTATAGACCTATCAAAAGCACGAGTTTCAACAAAAGACGGAATGTCAGAAGAAATACAAACGGAAATGTTGAGATAGGTAGACTCCCTTTCTACTACATTATTATTCAATATTGCTATAAAGGTCGGCAAAAATCAAATAGATTATTATTGGAACCTCGCCACAAATCGAGATATGAGGATGATATTCGCCAGAAACTTGAAAAGCATCTAAAAATACTAGTAAATATGAAGAAATAAGCAAGGAAATAGACCCGAAATCATCCAGGCTGAACAAAATGCTTGGTATGTACCAGGAAAGATAGAAATATTATATGTTGGCTATGCACATTGGAAAGTGCCTAGCAGTATTAATGGTTACTAGGAATCACAGAAGAGATGAAATGAGTGAGCATATCCTGCTAGGAATGAAACCTACCACAATTTTCATAGGAATAAAAAATCGGTATTAAAATGGACTTGAGAAGACTAAATTAGTAAAACTAAATGAAAGGACAAGACGATGGGTGATCTAAGAAAACCAAGAGTCAGAAACTGGAGTCTCACAACTAACATTAAAAAATGAGCTGAGTTCATGTAACAATTGGATCAGAACAGCCCCAAAGGGTGGCAACCAGTTCTCCGGGAGTACAAAAACTAATATGATGATGAAGAGGTAGTTTTTCATCAATAACAGGATATCTCTTATAATTTCCTCAAAGAAAGCAGTAGAAATCTACCAGTTGTAAACTATATTAAGATTCATGAGTTTTTTGCTCATAACACTGGCTGTGTCTGCTATCTACACTACATTTATTTTTCTTCCAAAGAAAAGAAGAAACATTTTTTTTTTCAAAAAAGCTCCAACAGAGAAATTAAATCATTGAATTTTCTCACTAGTCTGATGAATTTGTGTTGTATATCGATATGCTTTATTGTGAATATCTGGACTAATGAATTATATTCTCCCTGAATTGAAAATCCATCACATATGTTACATAGACCTCTTTCACAATATAATCATTTAGATTTTGTGTAACTGATTGCATCATAATATATTCTTTTTTCTGGGATCAACACTAGTAATAAATCAAAATGGTACTTTTTTCTAGTTCGTTAACATATACTACTTTTTAGGTTTTAGTTCCGAAACTGAAGGAACCTGAACCAAACCCTGGTGTAATATTATCTGTCTTATTAACTATTGGAGATTTAGCTGAAATTACCGGTGGTGATTCTGAACTTCAGCAATGGATGCATGAACTGATGCAGATTTTGCTGGAAATTTTAAGTGATGCTTCAGCACCAGATAAGCGTGCCGCTGCTTTATGTACCTTAGGACAGTTGGTAGGAGCAACGGGTCATGTAGTTAGACCCTACAATCAATATCCTGTCCTGCTGGATGTTTTGATCAATTTTCTGAAGACCGAACAGCAACCATCCATCAGAAGGGAAACTATAAGAGTTCTTGGTTTGTTAGGTGAGTTGAAATGATTCATAAACTGCCAGAATTTTTTTTAGTCAAAGCATGTCATTCTTCAATTGAAGGTAGGGAATAGGGTATTAAATTCTGTTTTTGTTCAAAATCTGTTTTTTCGTTAACCAGCTGTCGCACTCCTATGAGTGACAACCCTCAGAAGTCGAAACTTGTGCGAGCTAAGGACTAACGAGGTCTTATCTTTTAACGTGTGATTCCTAACACTGACAAAGCTTTGCTGAATCAGAAGTAAATAAGATCTAACATCAAATGAGTTTGATAAAATTAAGAAAGGAGAGAGCACTTCATGTGTTGATAACATAATAACTAGTGATAGTGCCAAAATAGTCCATGTTAACTTCTCATTTTTCACTATTCAATTTTTACCTTTCACTACTCATGTTCAAATGTTCAACATTACTGCTAACGCAGGTTCTCACAGACCTGTGAAGTGAAATATATAAATTA
This sequence comes from Leptinotarsa decemlineata, assembly GCF_025532065.1. Lineage (NCBI taxonomy): Eukaryota > Metazoa > Arthropoda > Insecta > Coleoptera > Chrysomelidae > Leptinotarsa > Leptinotarsa decemlineata. The sequence continues at coordinate 16,477,723 of NW_027412668.1, read as the reverse complement.
AAGCTTTTGTATATACACTATCTCAAAAACCAAATCCTTCACACAAAAAATAACCGAAGAATACATTCTAGACAATAAAATATAATTTCATAGAAATCAAATACTATCTGATCAATCAGATTACAGCAAGTTGACATGTGAAGTATCTACATATAAAATTTGCAGATTTTTGACAGTTCAATTCAGCCTTACTGTCCTTATAAGAATAATATCTATAACGGTTGTATTAACGTTTACTACCACCACCTTCTTTCGCAAACCCATCAAGTTAAATTTGTTAGTTGTGCTTGACATTCATTCAGTGAAAATAAACGGAAGTTCTTTTAACACGATTTTTCTAAAATTACCGTATTTTTTTCTGTGGGGTACATGAATATTCGTCAAGAGAAAAACAACATAATTGGCAAACGCTATGTTTTTCTTGCTACATCGTATGTAGTACAAAGTTTTTCAACATATGTTTCTTCCAAAGGGTTTCACAATTTATCTCAACAAATGATAGTATTCAAAAGGGTTGTGACTGCTCGACAGTTTCATCATGACAGATGTTACCATCTTGTTTTATCAAAAAATTCCTTCCCAAAATCTGTTTAGTCGTTATTAGGGGCATCATCACCTTATCAAAAAGATGCTTAGAATCTACATAACATTTATTGAAATATATGTATCATTTTTTAACTAATTCAAAATATTACCTTTGAAATATATGAAAATCAGATGTGCCATAAAAAAAATTACAAACAAAAACAAATTCAAACACTCAATCACTCATAAAGTATACAACTTCTTTTGGTGCAACTCATTAGAGTCAAAACAGAACTGTGGTTAGAGAGAAATATGGAACCCTATGTCGATACAGAACTCTATCGCTGAAATATACAAGAACTAAGATTATCTGGGTATATAAAACTGGGTATGAGTAGTGGAAAATTAATGGGCTTTTTGAATTGTTGTGACGCTATTGCCAAAAGTATTCAAAAAACACTTTGTTGTGAGATGTTCAACTAAACAGTTCTACAAAACAACAACACGTGTTTTGCCATACAATGGCTTCTTTACAGACACGCCCGAAGTGAAAATCTCACAATAGTGTTTTTTGAATACGATAGTTATGGATTTTCATCAAGTATCGGCCAATTCCGTCATATACTATTGCCAAATGTATATCATCAATATGATGAAGAATATTATTGGAGTTTTTTCCAAACACCAAACCGTTATTTCAACACCTCGACACGTGTTTCGATCACCAAGTGATCATCTTCAAAAGGAAGATTAAACTAATCATACTTACAAAGCTATCCTTATTTATACCATAGATACCTGTTCTAGGTACCTGCGTACCTGCGGATTTATGTGATGATTGTTAGACCAATGATCACTTATGGTGCAATTGCCTGGTGGTCGAAAGCTTTACAGAAAACGGCCCAGGCGAAGCTCTCTGGCTTAGAGAGACAGGCTTGTCTGGCTATCAGTGGTGTCAGCGGCCATGGAGATCCTTCTAGATCTACCGCCTCTCCACATTTTTCTGGAGAGAGAGGCTAGATGGACTGCATATAGACTTCTGCACATTGCCAATTGCACAAATCAATTGAATGCAGAGTATGACAGACTGTTGGTTGACACTGGAAGTCACAGCATTCTGGAAATGATCTCTGACTTTATGCCTCCAACTGTCAACTACGAACTGCCTCGGGAATAGTTCCCGAGTAGAGAGGACTGGATCCTCCGGGAGAATGAAATATTAAGAGCAGATAGTTGTTAGTTCACAGATGGATCAGAAACACCTTCCAGTTCTGGTGCAGGTGTTTTTAGTCGCAGACCCAGGACAGAGAAATCTACCTGCCTGGGAACTTATGCGACTGTATTTCCAGCGGAAATTTACGATATTGAATTGTGTGCGGAGAGATTGGATAAATCCAACCTCACACACAAGTCAATAAAAATATTCTCGGACAACCAAGCGGCGTTGGTAGCTCTTGGCTCCTACCGAGCAACGTCTAAATTGGTAGCAAATTACCAAGAACGACTCTTCGATAGGAAGACTTAACAGATTGTCTCTGGTCTGGATTCCTGGCCAACGAAGCTGCTGACTTCCTTGCAAAGGAGGGTGCTGCAAGCAGCTTCATCGGACCAGAACTTGTCATTGGCATCACTTTAGGCTTTGCCAAACAAACTTTGAACACCTGGTTGCCAAGAAGATTTATAGACTTCTGGCAGAATCTTCCAGGATTGGCTCACTCCAACGCTTTTATTCACCCTTCGAAGCTTGATACCAAACAGATGTTGGACTACAGTAGGGATGAACTACGATGTCTAAAAGGCCTTCTTACAGGTCACTGTCATTTGAATCATCATATGCAGAGACTTGGACTGTCGGAAGACAGTGTGTGTCGCCTCTGTTTGGAAAATGATGAAACAGAAGAGCATATACTTTTTGCCTGCTCCGCTGGGGACCGAATCACGTTCTTAGAGTTCGGCAGAGATGTACTCTTACCATCTGACCAGAAAGACCACTCACCGTACAAACTAATCGGCTTCGTTAAGAAGCTGGGTTTATTTGGCCGGTGTGAATAGGTGTGAGCCATAATAAACCCTTGCGTGTTGCGGTGGAGGTTCGAATAGACCCACTCACTTTAGACCTAGCCTAACCTAACCTGCGTCTTGAGTGTCTAAATTAATTTTACAATTTACCTTATCTACTTGTCTTTAATTGATTTTACAATGTGTCCTTTTGTAACAGTCCGGTAAATCTAATAATTGAAATTATAAGCTATATAAAATTAATTTCATATATTGCCTTATCTACTAGTCTTAAATAAATTTTACAATGTGTCCTTATGTAGAATCATGTCTGCTGGGCTCGACCATAAGGGCACATTGTAAAATTTATTTAAGACTGGTAGATAAGGCAATATGTGAAATTAATTTTATATAGCTTATAATATTTCAATTATTAGATTTACCTGACTATTACATAAGAACACATTGTAAAATTGATTTAAGACACTCAAGACGTAGGTACCTAGAACAGTTATCTGTGGTATAAATAAGAATAGCTTTGTTAGTATGATTAATTTGATCTTCCTCTTGAAGATGATCACTTGGTGATCGAAACACGTGTCAAAGTGTTGAAATAAAGGTTTGGTATTGGGAAAAAACTCCAGTAATATTCATTACTACACCAAAGATTCCAAACAGTGCTTCACAAGAATATGAAGGAGGTCTAAGTTAAATTTTTAGATTATTTTCTACAGCTAGCTCACATCATAAAGTAAAAATGAAAGAAGAATGATTTAATTTTCATATGATGTCATAATTTCGGAAATTTGATATATAAACCTTTTTTAGGTGCTTTGGATCCTTATAAGCACAAAATCCATCGAGGACAAGTTGATTATCAACCAGAATCTCCAACGTTGATAGCAATGTCCGATAAAGGGGCAGGAGAAGTTGAAGGTGAATTTGGATTGAATTCAAGTGAGATGTTGGTTAGCATGAGTTCTCATACGTTGGAAGAGTATTATTTGGCAATGGCTATAGCCACTCTCATGAAGATAGTAAGAGATCCTACTCTTTCTCAACATCACACTATGGTTGTGCAAGCTGTCACTTTTACTTTCAAGAGTTTGGGTATTAAATGTGTCTCATATATTCCTCAGGTAAGGTAACTATTTCACTTGGTAATATTTTGAAAAACGGTTGCTGATTTCAAACCAAATAAGGAAATTATAAATTATTAAGTAGAGTATTGTTAAAAATTGTTGAAGGTTATTCAAAAAAGCAAATCAACCACCAGGAGATGATTGAAGCTAATTACAATATCAAACAATCCATTTTAATTAGATCACTATCCATGCGGGTTTAACTAATCAAGTAAGCATCTCCGGAAGTGATATTGCAAAATTGGCCTTCTTTATGCGACGCTTTAGACTGAGCAACATATTTGATGAGGACAAAACAGAACTTTTTTATAATATGGCAACAGACAGAATGAGAAAATTGCCCTGGTGGCAAAATGCATCAAGAGAGACTAAGGATAACGGTTGCAGTAAATATCACGGGTTCCAGGAGGCTTTTAGTTGCCAGAAAATGTAAAAAACCAAAATGCTTTAAAAACATTCGCTCATATATGAATACAATAATAAGACATCTTACATTTTTGAAAAATGGTCTATTGGGAAGCTGAATAGAAAGCAAACAATAAATAAGTTCTATTTTTAGTTGATGACTGCCATGCTCATCCAGAAATTATTAATCTGAAGTGCATCAAACTGCTGTTTTTGCCACATCTGTTCTGCAATTCTTGGACCAAGGGATAGTTATTTGAAATCACATAACAGAAGACTGCAAGTGTTGAAATTGATACAAAACCTTTAGAGCAATGACCAGAAAGGCTTTACAGTTCTTGACGCCATCTTGATGAAATCAGAAGATTAATAAAGCTTTTTTCAAAAGACTGTGAACTGCTTTAGACATGCAGGTTTTAACTACCTCTTTTACCAACATGCTCAAATAATGTTGATGTTCAGTTGGCACAATTGTTTTTTATGGCCGATAATGCTTGGCTGACGGCTGATTTGTCTTCTTATGAAGTAAAGGCATTCATTGATGTCGATAACTTCATTGAAATTAGTGGACCAACCATGGAGGATCAAATTATATAAGAAGTTCAAGAGGACATTGACGACCAGGAAGAGACAAGAAGAATTTACAGTACCGATCCAGAATGGTAATTCTAATGCCATTAGTGTATTACGAAAAATTGATCTTTTGAATTGCCAGTTTCATGAAAAGGGAAATTATGATGATACACTGACTGAAATACTATGTGTACTACAAAATTTATAATTCGAGAGAAATGTTACAGACTGAAATTACTGAAGTTTCATTCATACATTAAATTTTATGTGCAATCAATATTGTGAATATCACTTTTATTCTTCATTTTTATTACTTCTATTAATATCCGTGTATGAAAATTTGTACATACATTAAATACTATGACTATCGGTTTTTATGTTCGAATATCAATGGTCTCTTGAATGTTGTAAAAGCCATAATAACCAATATATACTAGTATAAACTATACTGACTATTCATCTTTTGATGATAGAAACATTCGTAGTAAAATGTTGCAGTTTTGCAGTGTTTGTGTTGAATTCATTCTATGCCAGAGATCCACCTCTAACAATTAATGATAACTAAACACATCTAAAGGATTCGTGAAGTATGAACACGACCAATAGGAATGCAATAAGGAAATATTTTTTGATTGTTTTACTATCATTTAAATGCAATTTAATGTCATATGTTTGGCAGCTCCCGAGTTACTTGGAGCAGCTCCTTCTCTTAAGAGAAATACAGTAACTGTTTGTGGCTTGATTACATATCTCTACTGATCTCACTTTTTTAGGTCCTTCCTAGTTTGTTGAATGTTGTGAGAACATCAGATATAAGTTCAAGAGAATTCCTGTTCCAACAACTCGCACAGTTGGTAGCTATAGTAAAGCAGCACATCCGTAATTACTTGGATGATATTTGTGAATTGATCAAGGAATTCTGGGTACCAAATAGCATTATACAGAGTACAATCATCCTTCTTCTTGAACACATAGCCGTAGCCCTAGGTGCCGAATTCAAAGTGTATCTACCGAGATTGATTCCACAAATCCTCAGAGTACTGAATCATGATACCTCTAAGGATAAAATACATACCATGAAGCTCTTGGAAGCTATGTATAAGTTCGGAAATAACCTAGAAGATTATATGCATCTCATTCTCCCACCGATTGTTAGGTAAATGTAAGTCATTGAAATCACAAGCTTATGTATCTTCTTCTACTTCTAGGTTATTTGACGCTCCTGATTGTCCTCTTCCTGTTTCTAAGCGAGCTTTGGAAACGATTGACCAACTAGCTGAAATCCTTGATTTCTCTGATTACATATCTCGGATTGTTCATCCTTTGGTGAGGACAATAGATAACTCACCTGAACTACGTAATGCCGCAGTTGAATGTCTTTGTTCCCTGATCATGCAACTTGGCAGAAAATTTTGTGTATTTGTACCGATGGTTCAAAAAGTTTTCAATAAGCACAAAATACAACATAAGAATTGCGAAATCTTAATGTCGAAGATACAGACTGAGACCACTATGGCTGACGAAACTGATTTTGTCATACCGAGAAGAAAAAATAAGGAAGATCTTTCTGTTTCTAGTGATTCATCCATGAGCCAAAGACTCAAAGTATCTGTGGAAAATCTACAGCAGGCATGGATGCCTAATAGAAGAGTTTCAAAGGTAATTAATCTAAAATTAAAATCCATCAAAGTATAAGTCCAAAATCTGAAAAGAAGTACAGCAAGCAAGTTTTATTATTGATTGTTGAATATCGCCAATGACATTGCTGCTAAATCTTTTTATTGGTGAAATCAGTAGTTCGTTATGAGCTGATACTTAGAAATTAACTTAGTTTGCAGTAAATTTGAAAATAAGTGCAATTTCTTCGGTATCAGAACTAGAGAGTGACGTGATTCATCAGAAATCAAACTTTAAAATCACCCTAGTTTTTCTCTATGTATAAGTATTACTTTTTTAAGGAACTACTTGCTTTGTTCTCAAAAGGTTTTACTATCATATCTTTGCAAGCCATTGCAGAATAGCATCAGACTAATCTTCTGATGATTGAAAAAACTTTATAATTACCTACATATAAAAATTCAAATATTAACTATCTGTCTTCTGAAATACAATGAATTAGAATATGTCTTCGGCAAAAAAATACAAGTTCCTGACACCCTCTGATGACTATACCAGTTACCTATAAAAATTATTCAGTCATTGCAATATTTAAATACAATGAGGGCTTGCCGACAAAGGCTGCAGCAAGACACAGCGAGTTGTCAAATTGAGAGAACTTTGTTCTCCACTAGCTGTCTAGATCAAAAAGCCATTATATGATATCTGTGATATCCCAATATCATGGAGGTGCATAAAAACATAGTCTACCATCCACGGAGTCCGCCATATTGGATTGATGGTGACGTCATTTTATTTCCCTATTATTTTCAAACAACCCTTTCATTTCATACCCCTATCATGGAAGTGCACAAAAAGTAATTAGTCTGCCATATTGGGCTATCCGCCATATTAGGCGGCTAACCATATAGCATAGGATTTAGAGCGACATCATTTTATTTTTCGAATTCTTTTCAGCAAACTTTTTTTTCATTTGATTTTCAGGCATGCTTGAAGAACTCTACTTATTTATTAGTTTTTTAAATATGGATTTCCATCTAGTTCTATTCAAGAATCTTGTATAATTAGTGGTCTTCACTCAATTAATGAATAAAACTGCTCAAAATGAAATTAAAAATCTGATTAACGTTACTTCTTTGGATGATCTACACATCTTTGGAAATCATTTAATTTGAAATTACCTGCTTTCTTTCTTTTCTTTGGAAGATTCTCACATTTTTTGTATGAAGATATAGAAGCAGAAAGCCAGAATCTTTCGTTCCTAAATTAGTCTCTCATAAAAATATACCTCTTTCAATTTTTTAAAATTTTCTTTAACAAACCTCATCTGTTATTGGTGATGAGTTTCAATTGTATTTGTCAATATTTTATTTATATATTATTCTAATTTTGTGTTGTGTGTGTATAAATCATATTTCTTCCAACTGTTTTATGTTCATTTAGTACTTAAGTTATTTTTATTTTACCCTGATTCTTGTTGTTAACACGGACTTCAATATGTAAAAGCTATTTGCTAAATAAAGGATATAAACAGTATTCATAGAGCAAGATCTACTGGATATTATACTACTTTAGATGGTAATTTAATGAAATTTATACCTTGTGTTGTACAGTATGATCAGTATGAATGTTGAGAGAATTTATAACTTCATAAATGGTTTCAATGACAGTGTAATATGCATTTTTATAATTTAGGTGAAATTAAATTATGCATATTTACCAAGGTGTGCAGCTCCTCAAAAAGGTGCCTGTGAAATATAAATTTTTAATACATTATTCACAATACTATATATAATATCACTAGTTCGGACTTCCATTGTCTATTAGATAAAATGATTTGAAATCCCTGAAACAAGTAAAAAAGAATAATTAAAAAAAGAGAATAGTTGAAAATAACAATTATATTAAGCAACAATAAACCTGAAATGAAATGATAGTAAAATAACCTACAAGTAAAAATATAATAATTGAATAAATACAAATTAAAGGAATGCAAAAAGAAAATAATAAAAATAAAAAAGTGTAGAGATTCCAAGTCACGTTAGTTCACGACGTTTCGATTGTTGGTATCTACAATCGTCTTCGGGTGATGACTGTCATCACCCGAAGACGATTGTAGATACCAACAATCGAAACGTCGTGAACTAACGTGACTTGGAATCTCTACACTTTTTTATTTTTATTATTTTCTTTTTGCATTCCTTTAATTTGTATTTATTCAATTATTATATTTTTACTTGTAGGTTATTTTACTATCATTTCATTTCAGGTTTATTGTTGCTTAATATAATTGTTATTTTCAACTATTCTCTTTTTTTAATTATTCTTTTTTACTTGTTTCAGGGATTTCAAATCATTTTATCTAATAGACAATGGAAGTCCGAACTAGTGAAATTCATCACGAAACATTGTCAATCACCTTCAAACAAACACTATATATAATAATTGTGAAAAAACTTGAGTTTACTACTGCATTTCATAAACCTGCTCGAGACACTGCCTGTATAAGTTGAAAACGGAATATTTTCAGTAGAGAGAAAAAACATTTCGGCTTTCTACTTCTCCATCTTTATACAACAGTTGTGGAAAACTTCTGAAAAAACGATAGCAATTAAATTCAAAATAAACTCTTGTTACAAAGATGTGTAGATGATGCACTGCCTGTATTTGATTGATTATCATTTTGTATTTTCAGGATGACTGGTTGGAATGGTTGCGTTGCTTGAGTCTTGAATTACTAAAACAGTCTCCGATTCCTGCCTTAAGGTCTTGCCTTCCTCTAGCTCAGACATATTCTCAGTTACCGAGGGACCTGTTCAATGCAGCATTTGTCAGTTGTTGGACTGAGTTGAATGAAGATAAACAAAAGAGTCTCATCAATGGTCTTGAGTTAGCACTAGAAGTGCCAGATGTCCCAGAAATTACCCAAACCATTTTGAATTTGGCAGAGTTCATGGAACACTGCGATAAAGGTCCACTTCCCTTAGATCCTCACGTACTCGGCGAACATGCTATGAATTGCAGGTTTGAATCTAAATTTCACAAACTTTGAAGAAATATAGTACCATTTTGAATTTCAGAGCATATGCCAAGGCCCTTCATTACAAAGAAGAGGAATTTCAAAGAGGAGGCACATCAAATGATCATGTTGTGGAATCTTTGATCTCTATCAATAATAAACTACAACAAAAGGAAGCAGCTGAAGGTTTATTACAATATATGATGAGACAAGCTGGTAATGTGCAAGTCAAAGAACGTTGGTACGAAAAACTGCATAATTGGGACAAAGCTTTGGGCATGTATAAGGAAAGAATTGAAAATTCCTCTGAGTTCGACCAAGAAGCATGTCTAGGACAAATGAGGTAAGTTTGCATTCTCAACTTGGGTATTCATGATTTATAACTGATATAAATTATATGACTGACATAGTAAGCTATTTTTCATCACAAGCAAAAATGATCCATACTTCTCTCAACTCGTTCAATAGCGGTTTCATGAACAATCTGGAATCTTCTGTTGATAGAGTGACTTATTTTGAACTTGTTGAGTAACACGTTGTGATCGATTTTATATATATGATATTTATAACATGATTAATAGATTTGCAGTATCTACAAGTAACCATTAGAATACAAGGGTTGCCTTTTATGTTCTTACAAACAATTGATTTTGTACCTCTGACTTCACTTCTGATAATTCCGAATCAGCAGTTATAACAAAGATCAAAATGTTTTGAATAACCATGGTCAAAGTTCCTTCCAAGTTTTAACTTGTGAATACTTATTTCCAGTTGTTTATTTAATAGGCATGCTTCAAGCTCCTATTGAATTTGTCCATTGGTTTATGATGATGCAAGATAAGGTAAGGGTAAAGTGAGAAATTGTTTTTTTGACCTTTATTAAAAGTAAAGAAGATTTGACCTTTTTCATCTTTCTGAGAGCCGTCTAACTTGTCAGACTCTTCCAAGTCTTGCGAATATCCAAGTCTGCAGTTTCAAGGGCTTATTGCATTTTCTCCCCATCTTTTTCGTGACAATCATTCCAACAAGCTTGTTTTCTGTACTAGTCCATACAGGTCTCTTTCTGGACGCATGTCATATTCTTGACCTTAGTGACATAATGTTCATAGTTTTTGGTAATTTTGGAGTTGGTGGAACTACATGAACAAATGAAGCATTTATATCCTACAGAAGCTAAGTGTCAAACAAAAATGTGCCAACTATTTTTCTTTTAGGTGCTCTTTACAATCAACGATGGCTCCACCTCATTTCTATTGGAGCTAAGTGCCAGTCATCATTACTGAATATTTAATATTGTTGTTACATCAAGTTTACGGTTATTTAGTACACGGTGGACAATTTCTTATATTCAATAGCTTTTACAGAATCTCTCAAGGAGAAAGAAACATATAAAATGAATCAGTGTGGGACCAGAATAAGTATTCAAATAACACTTTACTGTGCGTTTTTCACTTGTTCACAAAACCACGACATGTGTTTCACTATACAACAGTGTGTTCAATATCCAAAATAAGTCGGCCCAGTCTGAACAAGTGGCCAACCGTTCCTAATTGGTACAAGGGTGATTTTCAGAAATTGTTACTGTACATCAAAGAAGAAAATGGGACATTATGTCAAAGAATCTGAATAAACCGATTATAATGCCCCTAAATGAACAATATATTAAAAAACCTTGTTTGCTTGACCTAAAAGTATTAACCTGCTAATGAAATTAACCTAGTTTATATTTGTTTTTAGAATTTACACCTACCATGAAAAAACTTCTTTTTCTGTTTACTACATAATGAATAGTTCAAATATTTCATTAAACCTTCATACTAACTGAAAGTTCATTTTGTTGCTTCCTGTGATTAGTATGCACTTTTTTTTGAGATTTGACTTACTATCAATAGCAATATGAAAATAAAACGTTACAAAAATTACATATAATTTATCACACTAGAATATGAAGAAAGTTTTTGCTAACTTCCGAAAAATTCGAAATTGGCACTTAGCTCCTTTGTATGTAGTGGTTTCAAATATTGTTAATCTTCATTATTTTTTGTTTTAACATTTTTCCATGGAGCGTTCATCGATCATTCAAAAAAGAAAAATAATTTGTGATAATATGGACGATGGGTGAATAAAATTTCCGGTTATGTTGATTTTACACTGGTTGGATATATCTGTCAAAAATCATAGTACAGCGCTTTTTGATAGCTTAGAGGTGAAATTTGAAAATTGCCAGCTTGTTATCTTACATTACTTTTCCTACCGATATTACTTTTCATTTCATCTAGAATACAAATATATTATCTTAATATTTTAACTTCATTACATTACCGTACCTCATTTCCTGTATCTTGTGCATTAAAATTGTTAAGTAGTATTATTATTTATATTTGAGTACCCAATCAAAGAGACAAAATACTGAGTTATTTTTCTCTTCTTATCATTCCCATTCACGATAATCGGGTGAAAATTTGTCTTTTATTATCATAGAATCAGCAGTAGCCTTAAAATTGACAATTCAGTTAGTTGTCAGTAAGTGATCGACAAAAATTGAACATTTCATTGTCTAATATGATACAAATTAATTTGAAATCCCTGAAAGAATCTGTCAAAAATTAAAAAGATTAGCTGAAAAATAACAATTATATTAAGCAAAAAAACTGAAATTATAATGAAATAAAATACAAACAACAACCAAAAAAATAAAAATGAGAAATTGAATTTTTTCATCGACCATTTTTTATATATAAAAAATTTAACTATCAACATGAGATGAAAATTTAAAAAAATCATCAACGAGAAATGAAAAATATAAATTAAAATATTTCAAACCAAGTTACTTAACGACGTTTCGACTGTGTGTATCCACAATCATCTTCAAACAAACAAAAATGGAATTACGAAGATTTTTCATTGGTGTTTGTGATTCAGAAAGATTCAACTCCACAAGGATTGCAGAAAAAAGTGTTTACAATTGTTAAAAAAAAACATTGATATCGAAAACAAGTTGTTTGAACGGTATATGACATACCATTGAATATCACAGATGACAATACATTCGATGTTGCATGAATATTTAGGTAGAGGAAAGAATTTGTTCCAGATATTTATATAAATCAGAAACCTAACAACAATTCATGTTTGAGATTAACACACAAAAAATTCGTTCGTAATACTTCCTGTTTATTTGGCTTCACTAGACTTATCATCACCATTCCTTTAAGATGTAAAGGATCTAAAAAACAGTTAGCACTCAATGTGTTACAATAATTTGTTTGCCTAAACTCTTAGATGCAGTTAGGAAAAGTTATTGAGAATGACATCACGAAAGTGAAAGAGTGGTTTGACTCAAATCTCTTGAGCTTGAATTTATCAAAAACAAAAGTAGTGTCCTATCGTTGCCAGATTTCTGCCATACATCTAAAGAATATTAAAATTGACAACGTACCAACTGGCTTGTTCATTGACAATAATTTAAAATTCAACAAACATGTAGATAGTTTGAAATCCAAGCTCTCCTCTGGATGTTATGCCATACGAGTAACTGCATTTGAGCTCGGATCTGCAGTAGCTAAAATGGTTTATCATTCCCTTTTTGAATTCCATCTTCGTTATGGTATTTGCTTTTGGGGTGTGTATTCTACCACATGCCTTCAATTAGTATTACTGATACAAAAACGTGCAATACAACGTTCTCAAAATGTTCAATCACCTTTCTCAAGCTATAATAACCATAAATGAATTCACTGCTCTTAAGAAAGAGTTGAAAAACTTGCTTTCTGCGAGACCTTATTATAGCTTAGCAGAATTTTACGGTGATAATTTTAATTGAGTATGACTAACTGTAATATCTACGGTATTTTATTGATTTCATTCAATTTAGTTTAAATTGATTTATTTCATTTTATTGACCATGTTCTTATATCCTGAACGTTTGTATTAGGTTATTGTTATTTACATGTCCCTTTTCAGTTCATGTTATCACTTTTAGCGATTTTACTTTTGTGATACTTTTGTGATTTCGTTTATGTTATTTATATTTCGCACAAGGCTTTGCCAATAAGAATTCATTCTTCAGACAATAAAGTATATTTTGAATTGAATTGAACCTGAAACGTCAATTTCTTAACAGCCTTAGCTTCCTCACAGCACATCAAACAATGGATTATTTGAAGAACAAAAAAATTCAATTGATGTCTTATTTCTTGAATTTTTCCGACTTTTAACATTTTTAACTTTAACTAAAAAATGGAAAAACTGTTTCGAAAATGCTTGCAAAAGTATGTATTTTTGAAAACAACAAAACAGTTTGTTCCAAAATAATGTTTTTTCTAATTTTTGTAAAAACTTGAAAGGTTTCCTTCGTATGTAGGACACATGCTACAAAGTTAACTACAAAATGAAGATAAGTTGATTATTTGATGGTTTTTCACCAATTTTTAATGGTTCTATTCTATTGAATAAAAGCTAAAAAAATGAAATAAAGACTGAAATATTGTGGAACGTGTATATAAAAGGTAATGAAATAATATTTTATAGGTGCCTGGAAGCTCTAGGAGAATGGGCTGACTTGCACGAAGTAGTCGAAAATAAGTACAATCTTCTTTCGGATGATTATCAGCAGAGAGCTTGTCGTCTTGCTGCGGCTTCAGCATTTGGAATACACAACTGGAAATCAATGGAACGCTACGTTAACATTATTCCAGAAGATTCCCAAGACGGGGCATTCTACCGTGCCATTCTAGCTATTCACAAGGAGCAGTACAGGGTGGCTCAGGATTATATTTATATGACCAGAGACATGCTAGATACTGAATTGACTGCTATGGCTGGAGAAAGTTATCAGAGGGCCTACGGAGCTATGGTTCAAGTACAAATGTTGAGTGAACTAGAAGAGGTAATGTGTTAATAAATTACCAAAAAAATCTTGGGTGAATAATCCTAATTTTTAATAATGTGGTGTTGTAGATATTTGAATGACAATTTTTTTTATATCATAGATTCATTGAGGCCACAATCATGTTTTTTTTTCTTTAAAATGACTATTAGTTGTTTATTTATTCCATGTTATCTGCTTTATTTCCATGAAACTTTGACAAATTTTAACAATACTTTCTAATTTAAATTATTTGTGAAGACTTGAAAGCAGAAAATGTAATTTTAATTTGTTATTGATTATTAATGTCATTAAAGAAATATATAGTGCTGAAATGCTGTAGGTATGTGAGAAAAATTATTGATTGATTCATCGGCAAATAATAAGATATTATATGACAAGTAAAAATTCAAAATGCCAAGCAAGAAACTTCAGAATTGTTCATGTTTATAATTGGGATATATGGAATCGACTATCTATACTAATATAAATGTGAAAATTTGTTAGGATGGATGGATGGATGTATGTATGTATGTTTGTGGCCCTTTTAATGTCATTAAAGAAATATATAGTGCTGAAATGCTGTAGGTATGTGAGAAAAAATATTGATTGATTCATCGGCAAATAATATGTTACATGACAAGTAAAAATTCAAAATGCCAAGCAAGAAACTTCAGAATTGTTCATGTTTATAATTGAGATATATAGAATCGACTATCTATACTAATATAAATGTGAAAATTTGTTAGGATGGATGGATGTATGTATGTTTGTGGCCCTTTCACGCCTAGACTGAACGTAATTAGAAGAAATTTTACATAACTACAGCTTATACATCAGAATAACATGTAGGCTACAACTTATGAAGGTTTTATGTAATTTTGGTCATAATATAACGATAAGTATTAAGTAAGTGGGAAAAATTCATTGAGAGCTATCTTGGCATGCGCTGCCTATACCGTTGGCCAGTCTCATTATCTGTACTGAACCTAGAAACTTGAAATATGCAGGTAGGTTCTTTGTATAGTGTATATGAGCATCAAGAAAGGGAACCAGGAATTTCCACCCCCCAAGGGGGAAAATAGGGGTTCGAAGACTGTATTGAATTTTGTCAGTTTTGAAGTTGGAAACCTGAAGTTTTGGGTTAAAAAGTATTGTAACAATTTGTTTAAAATGGTCTATCATGAAACATAATGTGGCAAACCAAAAACAACTAGTCTCTAATAATAACTAATTCGAATTCAATAAGCTGTTACTAATTTATTCAGGTCTTTATATATAATATCATAATAATGACAATAAATTGCCAGGTACTTACTCTTCTTTTCGTAGTTCCAATGTAGATGGATTCCGATTGAATTTCTTACACATCCAGGAAATACAAGGAGAAAATTACAACCTTATTTGACGTAAAAAAAACCTGAAATGGAATTTTGAGAAGAAGTAATCATCTCATCCGTTCATCATTTCTAGATGATAATACACTGCAACTGATCCCAGTAAAAAAAGAGTCATATATTAAATACTCGGAACATTTTATCGAAAAGATAAAAGATATGAGATTAGTTTTAAGAGACATACATAAAAATAACTAAATACTACATGTAAAGTGAAACAAAAATAAACATATAAATGAAAAATCACTAAGCTATAGGGAAATCACAATAGTGCATTAAGCCTATTACATGGTATTTTGTAAAATATAACGTTTAATATTTCGAGTAAAGTGTTCATGAACTTCTGTTGAATGTAATAGTCATATAGATATAATGGTGCTGCTTATCCTTTTTTTTTTTTTGAAAATTTTCTTGAACTGATATTGTCTATTAATAGATTTGTTAGTACAATTGGTCTTAAATAATTTTCACTCTTCTCAACTTTCAGGTTATGCAATACAAACTGGTACCAGAAAGGAGACAAACTTTAAAAGCTATGTGGTGGCAAAGACTGCAAGCAGGACAGAGGTTAGTTGAAGACTGGCAAAAAATAATACAGGTACATTCGCTGGTACTGGAACCACATGAAGATGTCCATACATGGCTGAAATATGCTGCGTTATGTAGAAAAAGTGGATCGATGGTAAGTAATTTCCTTTAATTCTGTTGACTTGTACGATGTAGAAAGACGATTGATGATTTTGGAATTTCATTTCTGTATTTTTCATCAACTTCCTCTTCTAGCGATTGTCACACAAAACATTAATGATGCTTATTGGTTATGATCCTGAAGAAACTCCCCAACTGGGTTTGCCAATGGTTTCTCCTCATGTAACATTTGCATACACTAAACACTTATGGGCAACAGATCAAAAGCATAAGGCTCTCCAACAGCTTGAATATTTTTTGAATGATTACGTACAACAACCTCTCCAGGAAAATATTGATCTTGAGGATAGACAGCGGCTATTGGCAAGGCAAGAAATATTCATGATTATAATTTTTTATGAGCGTCAATAGTTTATTCAGTTTATATTATTTTCACGAATATTACGAGAGTGAAAGTTTATATTACTTTCTTTATATAACCTCGTATTTTCAGATGCTATCTAAAATTAGGTGTTTGGCGAGAATCACTGGAAGGCGTAACAGAAAGTTCTATACAAAATGTGCTCAATTGTTACTACCAAGCCACAGAGTATGATAAAGACTGGTACAAAGCATGGCACGCCTGGGCGTACATGAATTTTGAGACTGTACTATTTTACAAAAACAAAGAAGAGACTGATAAATCAACTACAGAAAGGGCTGTAGAGGAACCTGATAAAAACATTGACTTGAATAAGCATACTGTGTTAGCAGTACAGGGTTTTTTCAAGTGAGTTTTTTAGATGATCTTATGGAACAAGTATTGCCATTAATACTTTCTTAATTTCAGATCAATATATCTATCTAAAGGTAGTTCTCTTCAAGACACTTTGCGTTTGCTAACCTTGTGGTTTGATTACGGACAGTCTATGTCAGTCTCAGAAGCAATTTCAGAGGGTATTCGTTTAGTAGAGAAAAATACTTGGCTTCAAGTAATTCCACAATTGATAGCTAGAATAGATACAAACCGCTTGTTAGTTTCCAAGCTGATCCATAGTTTACTAGTAGATATCGGTAAGACTCATCCCCAGGCTTTGGTATATCCTTTAACTGTAGCTACAAAGAGTAATTCTACTATAAGAAAAAATGCTGCAAACAAAATATTGAAAAGTATGAGTGAACATTCTCCTACTTTGGTTAGACAAGCACTCATGGCATCTGAAGAGTTAATCCGGGTCGCCATTTTGTGGCATGAGATTTGGCATGAAGGACTGGAGGAAGCATCAAGGTAAGATCTGACAAAAAAAACTTCATTCTCTTCCAGTGAAGTAGTCTATTCACTAATTTGATATATTCTTTGTATTTTGGCTATATTCGATCAAATGTACATGCAAGCTCAGACATTCTGTTTTGAGAATATTCGATTCAGATTGTGTAGAACGAATTAAAGGAAATTTGTTTCTTTTTCAGATTATATTTTGGCGAAAGAAATGTTGAAGGTATGTTGAGGATTTTAGAACCTCTGCATGCCATGATGCAAAGGGGACCTGAGACATTAAAAGAAACTAGTTTTAATCAAGCATATGGCAGAGATTTGGGTGAAGCTCATGAATGGTGTCAGAGATATAGGGTGAGCAATATTGTTAAAGTCAACTCTTTTGCTGAAAAGATTTCCGTGCTTTCTCCTAACATTATTTTGTTATTATCAAAATTTTTTCACCTCTCTATTATATAATTTTCATTTTTCATTACGTCATTAATTTTGTGTTGGAACTTTTTTATGTAATACGATACCCTTCAGTCATACTCGAGAATATCAGTTACTGGTGCTCTTCTAGGCCGCTTCTTTCTTGGGGTGGAACAATTTACTTCTCCATTATTTGCAGAAATTAATTGCTCCCCTTCTTTAACCACTCTGTCAATGGTTTTTATTGAAATACATAATATAAAACAATAGTTACTTTTCAATTTTTATTTAATATTACCTATAGCAAGAGATGTTTTATTTTTCATATTCGATAACGTATCCGACTCACATTTAACACTTTGAAAATTATTGAACACTTTAAAAATTATTTCACGTGCCTAACTCTTGATGACTGGTTTTTTGTTAGGCGATGACATTTTTTCAGAAACAACACAAATTATTCAGACAATGCCAATCGTCAACAGCATTGGAGAACAAGTAATGATACGCCTATGTACAGAGCATTTGTATGTCTTGCAAGAGCTGTAGTGGGGGTATTAAAAATGAGTTTGTGCGCATGGGGGCGGGCTTGCCATCACGTTTGGCGCTTGCTGGACTCATTTTTTTCTCCACTTCTTTGTGTTTTAAATCTCTGTATTTTTTTAAACAACAGGTGATTTTTGATTATTTGGTATTTTTGTAAAGGGAGATCATAGGGAAGCAAACAACTATAGAAAATATTATCATTGTACTATTGCAGTATCTTTTGGGACGCTTAAAGGCCGTCATATTGAGGAATTTATTCCTGATGTTTTGGTAGCATTAGTAGCTAACTTCTTTATAGATGCTTCCATGTTGAAATTTCGGAGATGGAAAGTACTAGCGGAAGTATATGAAGAAATTCCACAGTACAAAGGCTTCCGAGCATGACAAAAAATACTGTTAAAGTAGACTATGGCCACAAAAGACTGACTATCTTCTATTATTATTGTGATACTTCCATGATATAAAAATATGTTTTTCCTGTCCTAGAGTAATTGAGCGTTTGGACAACCTTCTTCAGTCGATTGAAACCTAGAGGTCTCATTGTTGTCCAAGATGCAATCTGACTAATACAATTGAAACCATCTCAAATCAATGGATCTAAAACTATATTTTTCCAGTTAATGATACAATGTTATGATCCACACAGCTAAATGCGTTAACAAGATTACAAAAAAATCTGAATAAGACACCGACAGTTTTTGATAAAACCATATATTTGTTACATTATAAAAAATATTCAGAATTTTAAATTTGGGATTATGAAAGTGAATTATTTTTCAGATTTCCGGAAACATACGTGATCTGAACCAAGCATGGGACCTTTACTATCATGTCTTTAGGCGGATATCTCGTCAATTGCCTCAACTTACATCTTTGGAGTTACAATATGTATCTCCGAACTTATTGGTTTGTAAAGATTTGGAACTTGCTGTTCCAGGAAGCTATGCACCTGGTCAGAATGTTGTCAGGATCGCTTATTTCAACAGATCTCTAGAGGTGAGTTGGTTTATACAGTGTGACCCATTTTTAATGAAAACACCCCCCTAAAATTTGAAGTTGTAAACCGATTTTAATATTTTTTTTTTGAAATGTCAAGTACTGAAAGGTCTAACTTGGGACAAAATTTGAAATGTTTATTAAAGTTTCAGGGCATACTACGATATTTTTTCTTAGTCGAAAATCGGGATTTTTTATTAGCGATTTTTTTATTGAAAAAATCACTACGCCACTGGATTCAGAGTGCCTCTAAACAGGTGTGACCAAAATTTCATGAAAAAATATTCATTATTAACAAAGTTATGACAACTCAAAAATTCGAAAACTCACACAGCTAACAGTCACAAAAAACACCCTATATCAACAGATATAGCCATGAGAATATTTTTTTATGATTTCAACAATAAAGTGCCGCCAGGTGAAAAAAAAAACAAATAGCCTAAATATTTTTAATGAAAATAACGAAATTACATTCAAGTTTTCACGCAAATTAACTAAAACTATGACCTAATATTTCAATTTAAATCTTAGTTGCCATGGAAATGATATTACAGTTTGACACTTGTGAAAGATTTGAGTGTACTATTGTCAACAATATTCACCTTACAGTTCTTCGAATTATTTTGTGCGATGGCTGCAAGATTGAGCGTAAGAGAGAAAATTGAAATTGTACGCCTTTCGGGAGATGACGTTAGAAGTGCTAGAGAGGTTTGTAGAGTATTTAATGAGAAACATCCAGATCGTCCTCGTATTAGCTGCGGTACGGTAAATAAAATAAATAAAATATTCAATGAAACTGGTGCAGTATCAAAAATGATGTTAAAAAGTAATCCTGTACAAAGACGAAAAGGAATGATCAAATCATTTTAGATTATTTCAGAAATAATCCTAATGCCAGTATAAGGAATGCCACTTTAGATTTGAATATTCCATGAGAAACTATTCAGAGATGTCTCAAGGCGAAGAATTTTAAACCTTTCAAGACAAAATTTTTACACACACTTCAAGAAGGCGACGAAGCAAGACGCCTGGAATATTGTTTATGGGCCCAAGGGGAATATTTAAACAATATAAATTTCCTAAAAAATATTTTATATACCGACGAAGCCACTTTCACTACAAATGGAGTATTGTCATCACAGAATTGTCGTTATTGGGCAGCGGATAATCCTAACTGGGTAATAAACTGTAAAAGCCAGTATTCCCAAAAAATCAACGTCTGGTGTGGGATATTGAACGTCCTTTCTTTTTTGAGGAAAACATTAATGCGCAGAGGTTTCTAGAATTTTTAAACACAGAGTTTTGGGATGCTATTCACGAGCTGTCAATCAATGAACGATCAAATTTAATTGTCCAGTTAGATGGGTGTTCAGTTCATTATGCCAGAGCTGTGAGGCAATGGCTTAACGAACATTTTCCAAACCGATGGATAGGCCGTGGTAGTCCGTTTATAGAGTGGCCACCCAGATCTCCAGACCTCACAGTTTTGGACTTTTTTCTCTGGAGACTTCTCACACAAAAGGTTCACAAAAACCGCTCAAGAGATAGAAATGAACTTTGTGCAAGAATTCGACAGGTATGTGCAGATATTAGCCCTCAAGAACTAAGGAACGTAATCAGAAACATTCGTAAGCGCTACGACACATGTATCGAAATACGTGGTGGATTAGTAGAGGCTACTAGAATTTGAGTTAGAATTAATTGTTGCACTGAATCGAAACATTTCAATAATTAATTAGTTACGTTTGTTAAAATTTTTTGCTTCATTGTTAGTTGAATTGTGTGAATGTAATTCCGTTATTTTCATTAAAAATATTTACGCTATTTGTTTTTTTTTCATACGGCGGCACTTTATTGTTGAAATCATAAAATAAATGATATATTGTGACTGTTAGCTGTGTGAGTTTTCGAATTTTTGAGTTGTCATAACTTTGTTAATAATGAATATTTTTTCATGAAATTTTGGTCACACCTATTTAGAAGCACTCTGAATCCAGTGGCGTAGTGACTTTTTCAATAAAAAAATCGCTAATAAAAAATCCCGATTTTCGACTAAGAAAAATATCGTAGTATGCCCTGAAACTTTAATAAACATTTCAAATTTTGTCCTAAGGTAGACCTTTCAGTACTTGACATTTAAAAAAAAATTATTAAAATCGATTTACAACTCCAAATTTTAGGGGGGTGTTTCCATTAAAAATGAGTCACACTGTAGATAGAAGGTGAAATGTACAGTTCTGTTTTTGAAGGTAATCACTTCAAAACAACGCCCAAGGAAGCTGATCGTTCGTGGCAGCAATGGAAAAGACTACATGTTCCTCTTGAAAGGCCATGAAGATCTGCGTCAAGATGAAAGAGTTATGCAGCTGTTTGGACTAGTCAATACTTTACTTCTGAAAGACCCGGATACTTTTCGACAAAATTTAACGATTCAACGTTACGCTGTCATTCCCTTGAGTACAAACTCTGGTCTGATAGGTTGGGTACCTCACTGTGATACACTACACACATTGATTAGAGATTACAGAGATAAGAAGAAGATCCTGTTGAACATTGAGCACAGGATTATGCTCCGAATGGCTGCCGATTACGATCATTTGACTGTTATGCAGAAGGTGGAGGTGTTTGAGCATGCTTTAGAACACACTCACGGTGATGATTTGGCTAGATTGCTGTGGCTGAAGAGCCCTTCGTCTGAAGTTTGGTTTGACCGTCGAACAAACTATACTAGATCTTTGGCAGTGATGTCTATTGTGGGATACATTTTGGGATTGGGTGACAGACATCCCAGTAATTTAATGTTGGACAGGCTTACAGGAAAAATCCTTCACATTGATTTTGGCGATTGCTTTGAAGTAGCTATGACTAGAGAAAAGTTCCCAGAGAAAATTCCATTTAGACTGACGAGAATGCTTATAAATGCAATGGAAGTTACTGGAATAGAGGGTACGTATCGCCGAACTTGCGAATCAGTTATGTCTGTCCTTCACCGCAACAAAGATAGTTTAATGGCAGTTCTTGAGGCTTTTGTATACGATCCATTGCTCAACTGGAGGCTTATGGACACAACAATCAAAAACCGATCCAATACAAATGAAATTGGATCTTTCTCTACTGGAACGTCGCAGGAACAAGACTTGATAGAGTCAATTAGCGTAACTTTGAACAAAAAGAGCCTTCTAGCAGATATTGTTAATGACAGTTTACAGCCTGAGGGGGTTAATAAGAAGGCAATTACTATCATCAACAGAGTAAGAGATAAGTTGACTGGTAATGATTTCAATTTTGAGGAACAGCTGACAATTGAGAAGCAGGTTGATTTACTGATTCAACATGCTACTAGTAATGAAAATTTGTGTCAGTGTTACATAGGTTGGTGTCCATTTTGGTAAAGATAAAATATATTAAAATATTGTTTTGTATATATGTAATTTAATAAATAATAATTTGTGTCATTTTAATTTAGGTACAGGCAAATACAACCCACGATTTTACTTTGTGGATGAATTTGTTTTAGAGCTTTTGTAGAGATTACTTGAGCTGTTTAAAAAAATAAGTTCATGTGTACTTTTATACATTAAAAGTAGAATCTTAATAAAGTTTTGAAGTACATTATTTCATCATTTCAATTCTAGAAAAATAATTCATCTTTTTGGATTTCATGTCATATATACACACCACACTCATTTGCATCCCCTCACCAGTTTTATCAGTACTATTACTATTATTAGAGATCTTTATTAATGTTATATAAAAAACACAAAAATCATCACTTATAGAAATTTTAATCATTTCAATAAAGAACATTTTTTATTACAGCTTTCCTCTGGAAGACAAAAAAAATGCCTTCATTCTCATCAATACAGATGCAATATTGATGCTTTCATAAAATCTGCTTCATATCACTGAAAAATGGTAGTAAATCCAATATGTATTTCTACCAAAAAACTATCATGTCCCATGTTCCGACGTGAAGATCAATATCAACAATGGTATTACTGAAAGCCTCGCTATTCTGAAAAATATTACCTTAAGATTCAAAAAGTATATCAATGGTCTGTTTCAACGATCATATTCTATTTTGAAAACGATATAAGGAAGTCGAAAAGTTCTATGTGAAAGCTATTCTTCATGAGACATTGGTGTCGTCATTGTTCAATTAAGGTGATTCCATTTATGGTCATTGTTTAACACGGCAATTTCAAAACAAAATTCAAAAGGTTCGAGACTTATTTTGGAATTATGTCAGAGGATATCACATAATTTACGAAACATCAGATGGTTGAACATGGCTGATAACATCTACATAGTACAAACCCTTCCATAGGATACCCTGTGTTATCTACAAAGAAAAATTACTTTTCATTGCGACATCCACAATTTTAATTTGAGTTTCAAAGGTACTTTGACTCCTCCAGCCTTTAGAACAGAAACTTTCAAACAGTCATTCTCATTTGGAATCTCCAGAATATATCATGAAATCCCCCTGAAGATAAAGCACAATTGCATTTCACATTTGAAATGCATTTGTGTTTTATATCAATCAACAACAGTGATCACGTAGTAGGTCCCCAGTCATTCTTTTCTTTAATTTTCGTCATTGAAATATCATTTTATTCATTTAGCTATATTTTTTTTCTACACCATATCACTTGTATATACTAACTCATCATAAATCAACGAAATTAATAAATCAGATTCTTACTTTCCTTATCTACTCCACTCAGTATAGCAACGCTAGAACAACAACAAGTAAACTTTATTTTATTTTTTCACTCTTCTTATTCTGAAAATGAAATATACTATCAGTACAGAAATTTTTTGAAGGTTGAGTGAAAGAACAGTTTTTTTAGAGACTCGTATCTACAAAAGCTGTACATAACATTGAGTATTCAATTGATTTCAATCGTTTTAAAAATGAAAATTTCTCAATTTAAAGAATAACGTCAAACATGTTGGGAAGAAAAATATTGTCTACTTTGGTAGACTGTTTTTATAGTTTCGAATCAAAGATTGGCAAATATACGAGAACTGTTTGCTGCTTACCTGGGATTTTTTAAGGGCATACAAACAACTATTACAAATATATTGGACTTAATAACCATTTACTTAAAACGGGTTGGTTCTAAATTGGTGCCCAACGTAGGGTCAGTGATAATGTCAAAAATAAAAAAAACATACAAGGTGTTAGGAATCACACGTTGAAAGGTAAGACCTCATTAGTCCTTAGCTCGCATAAGTTTCGACTTCTGAGAATTCCTTCGAAGGGGGCGACAGTTGGTCAACGGAAAAACAGTTTTTTTTCAACAGTTATTCCAAGGTCTGTTACCAGTCTTAATTTCAATATGTAGATAACATCAAATCTCAGTAAGTCCCTCTACCATAGTATCCTTAAGGATTTTTCAGTACAAGAAAAATGTACTTGCACCTTTTTTGAATATGGATAAACTCAAACTAGGACTAAGAAATATTCTCATATTTCAATGGATAATTAAAAAGCTAGAGATTATCGGAAAATGTATTGAAAATAATGGAAAGTGTGGTGAACATTTGTAAGGCCTTTTATTTCATCTTCATTTCTGTGGATATTTTAAGAACGGATATTCGGGAAATGTGAAAAATAATGGAAGGTGTGGTGTGAAAAATAATGGAAAGTGTGGTGTGAAAAATAATGGAAAGTGTGGTGTGAAAAATAATGGAAAGTGTGGTGTGAAAACTAAGATGACCTAATTGTTATTTCACTCACCATAATATGATCTATTTTCAAATTTGATAGTAGTACATTTTTTCTACTATCACTTTCAGATATATTTTTGACCCGTCCATTGTTTACAAAAAATCAGGCGAACTATATTTTCTCCTACATCATTATTTTATCAGGTAGAATATACCTATGTTTAATGAGCGCAAATATATTGCTAAATCATTTTACCTTACGAACTTTTACTCTTGTGCTCGATATAGTATTTTCAGGGAAGGAAGTGACAGTTTGGAGTTTTCGAAACTTGGATCGTGCTTCAAAGATCATGAAAAATTAGAAAGTCTTAGATTCGTCTAGAGGTTATTCCTCCGAGATGATACTCCTCACAATTCCAGTTTTATATTTATAAATGCATATAATTTGTTTCTGAAAATCAACATTATTTCAGACCTATTTTGCCCCAACACTATTATGGCACCAGCACCCACCATGATTTATTTCTTCTTAAATAGAGAGTTTTTTTTTCATGTATGAAATTTATAACCACCTACCCACCACAATGAAAGTTAATGAAACATGCATGCCAATTGAATAACCCAGTACTGATTCACTTTGTAGTTTGAAGGCTTATCATTGATGTTCTTGAAAATAATTACTGGAAATTTGCATTAGACATGTTTGTCTTCAGTTTTTTGACTAGCTTTTACTTTTTTTATGTATATAGTGGAATATAATTATTATTCTAATGGTGAGGCAGCTACTGTAGTTTTTTTTGTACAATTTATTTGATCTGTCCATGATCAATTTCTATTTGACATATGACCTGATAGGTTTGCAGACTTCAAAAATATCTAATTAATGTAGGGACTCCACCGAGAACAAATTTTCTTATTGAAAATTATATGTAACAAGTTTTCTGAATATTAGTAATGAAATATTTTATTATTATTGTTTCCTGCACCAGAGGTAACACGAGTTTTTCTTAACACGAATTTTACAATTAGACAGGGTATATAGGTAGTAAGTTGAGACTGTAAAATATAAAAATGTTTTATATTTATAATAGTTTTTACAATATAATAATTTAACTCTGTGATAAAAAAAAAGTTGAGCCTTATACAAAATGCAACTGCTGAAATATAAAGTAGCGAAATCTAATTTTGTTTCAATTAAAATATAATAAATACAGATGAAATGACAATAAAATGAATTATAACAAATGCTTTCTTTTAGGAAATGAATTAGGTCTTACTTTTGGCTTTCACTTTCATTTCCAAAAATGTTTCATCTAACCCAACTACAGGAGAAAAATTGCACTAACTGTCTGCAATGTTCCTAAAGTTGAGAAGATTTATAACCAAAGCTCGACAGTTTACCCAACCTGGAAGAAGTTTAGTGAATG
Organism: Leptinotarsa decemlineata; assembly: GCF_025532065.1. Classification (NCBI taxonomy): domain Eukaryota; kingdom Metazoa; phylum Arthropoda; class Insecta; order Coleoptera; family Chrysomelidae; genus Leptinotarsa; species Leptinotarsa decemlineata. Next base: position 16,451,221 of record NW_027412668.1, on the reverse strand, counting down.
ATACGTAGGATATTACGCGGGACAAAAAAACATCAGAAATAGAAGAAAATTCAGTTGGGTTCGATCATTTCAAAGTGTTATTCGTCATTTTCAAAATTTATGTGATAGATCTGCAAACATCAGTTGTCAGATTTATTGTGCCTGCGTTGCAAAGCAGCAGCCAAATCCTCTCTTAGAGCCTGCTGTTGACGGCTCTCAGTCAGCGATTGGACAGACCTCAAACTATTTACAATATCTTTAGTTTTGCTGAAGTAGATTTCATTAAGAGTGTTACGAATTTTATTTTCCATGTCCTCTACCATCCTGCCAATATTGGCAATGTGTGGGTTGATTTCATTTACTGTGGCATCTTGTTCTATCTAAAAGTAAAGTCAAAAAGTAAAGAAAATAGTTTCATTATAGTGTTGATTCGAATAAATGTTAAAATGGAAATATGTATGTGATAACGATGATTTGGAAATATAACAGTACAAGTTTTAATTTAGCGAATGAAAGTTTTAAAAGATTTTTCCATCAACCAATGAAAAATATATCAACTCGTTAATAATAAATTCGATTATTGTTACAATAATGTATTCCACTAGTTTTTGCAAATTTTAAGATAAGTCTTACCTGCCTGGTTAGACTACCGCCAAGATTCATTGTTCCAGAACCCTGTTTATTAGTTTGAAGCCACAGCATGGCAGTTGAAGTCATTTTGTAATGTGAATTCCGACCCGAACTCTTTTCCTGAACTTCTACAACATGTAAAGAGTCCCAACAACCTTTGATTTTCTTACTTCCATCGCCAGTTTTCTTGATTAAAATTACTCCTTAAACAAAAGGCACATACATTAAAACATTTTCTCAAAATTATGACTTGATTTATGATAGTGCAAAGTGTTTATCAATCTGATGACATTTCACTTAAAAAAAAACTAAGATTGATATATGACTGAATGAATAGGTTACACATACCAAGGTGAATTTCATATACCTATTCAGATTTCTGATCTTTCACACCATCTAGGTTTTCCTGCGACCTAAAATCGCAATATCTCAATGGAAAAGGGTAAGTTACCAGATAGTTTGAGAGCATAAAAAGAGTCTTGTGAGCCAAAACAGTTAATATTAAGGTCTGGATTGCCTGACATCATTCTCAGCAATGATGGCAACAGAGCATCGAAAAATGAAGAATGTATAAAGGAAACCGCAATTATCAATCAACATATATATATATATATATATATATATATATATATATATATATATATATATATATATATATATATATACATATTTCCAAACTTTCTAAAGATTGTCAATAGGACAACAAAATCCAAATTATATGGGGGTCAAATTCAGAAAGCTGAAAGAGTTCAAGTATATGAACAATGAATAAATTGAACAATATTTAGAGAAAATAACTCAAGAAAGCTACTATTCAAACCACAAGTTTCTGAATGAAAAATTTAAAGCAAACAACATATCAGAATTTTAGTTATTTTGTTTCAAGTGAACATTTTTAATGTGTGTCAAATGTCGAACAATTTTTTTACTTTTATATATTGTTTCAAAAGCTTGTGATTTTGAAGTTTCCCATAATGTTTGATGTCTTCATATAAATGTATCATATAATAACATTCACAGTATCAATCAATATATATATGGTAGCTCCGGAAAACTTTCAGCTGGTCCAGATGGAATTCTTTTATACATTTGTGAAAAACTCTACATTTACTTCAGCAAATCTCACAATCAATTTTCAATCTTTATCTTCAGAAACCTGCCCTGAATTCTAAACGCAAAGGTTTTATAACACCAATTCACAAATCTAAAGTCAGGAAAAATATTGAAAACTGTTGTAACAAAAAAATCATGTTTGAAAAAAAAAAAGAACTAAACACCAAGATTCTGTTTCGAATAACCTATAGAGAATACACAAAGATAATGATGTTGGCATTCCACACGGAAGTGTTTTGGGCCCATTATTGTTTCTATTATACATTAATGATATTAACCTCTTTGTGGAATGCGAATTCATTAACCTCTTTGCTGATGATACCTTAATTGCTTGTAGTGACGTCTGCCTAGATACGGCTATTCAAAAAATGAATAATGTTTTACAATCAATTAGCAAGTATTTCAGTTTGAATAAATTGAAATTGAATGTGTCTAAAAGTCAGGCTATGATATTCACAAGTAAATACAGATATGATACCATTAATATTAATAGCCTTAACCTAAACATCAATAATGAACAAATTGAAATTGTATCGAATATCAAGTATTTGGGCTTCCAGTTGGATAACTTTCTGAACTTCAATACCCATTTCAATTATATTCATAAAAAAATTTCAAAAAAACTTTATTTTTTCTCTCGTATAGCCCAGGAATTATCAACCGAAACAAAAATCACGGTATATAATTCAATTATTCTGCCGCATTTTGATTATTGCTCATCAGCCCTGTTTTTGTTTGATCTTACTAAGCTGAATATGCTACAAAAACTTCAAAATCGTGGCATGAGAATAATTCTGAGAACTAATCGTCTCACCCCCATAAGATCTATGTTAGCAACGCTTAATTGGTTCTCAGTCGAAAAAAAATTGTATTATTTCACAATGATTTTTGTATATAAAATATTGAATAACCTGGCTCCTGTTTACTTTCATACATTTATAATATTGAATAGAGACATTCACACTTTTAACACTCGGGGTAAAAATGACATTCACATTAGCAGCACTGCTTATCGCAGTACTATGAACTCTTTATTTTTCAAAGGTTTCCAAGAATTTAATAAACTACCAGACTTCATTAAAACATCATCATCGTTGAATTTGTTTAAAAAACAATTGAAAGAACTTATTAAGATGAAATAGATAACGTATTGAAAGCAATTCTTGTAATTTTTGTAATTCTACTAATTCTATTAATTCTATTTTTAAAATTGTGATTTTCGTATATTATTGCTGCATTGTATTTCTTTTTTTTGTGTTTGTCTAATGTTGTATATATACACCGTTGATTTAATTGGGATATATATGTATATTAGGGTTACCTATTTTTGAAATAAAGATCTATCTATTCATTTTATACTGACTTCTACACCACAGCCATCATTTAATGTTTGCAGACGATCTCAAATTTTATGAGTAGTTGAAAGTATTGATGATGCAGAACTGTTAGAATTAGATCAATTTTCAATTTATAATATATAAATAAATGTTACCAAAAATTAAATTCCATTAGAATTAAAAACATCAATCTGCCTTTCACCAATAGTGTTCGGGATATGGGAGCGTTGTTAAATACTAAGGTAACCTTTAAAGGTAATGTTGATCACATTGTATCCAAGTTTTGTGTAAATACTTTCAAAATATTGTTTTGTTCTTTGGTAAGCTATCAGAATGTACTTACCTTCGCATCAGATAGATATTTCTAGGATGTAAAAGTACAAAACAAATTTTTTGAGGACATGTGCATTTAATTGAACTTAAAAGAACTGACTACGAGTACTTCGATATTTTGCTCCTTTTCAAGTCATCTACTTTGGAGTATCGCCGAGCCGGTACTTCTACATAAAATTATCAACGGTGATATGAGTTATCCAGGTTTAACGCAATTGATTAATTATTATATGAAAATTCGACAAAAATCAGAGTGTCGGAACTGTTCAAAGTTCCTCATCATGGTATTAGTTAAGTATGGCTTGAATGAATCAATCAATAGAATGGTATGGCTAGCAACAAGAATAGAGTAATTATTGATTTAATTGATCCATCCATGTACACTGTTGAAAAAATCAGGTGGCAACACATTAACCTACTAAGAAGAAACTAATGTTTATTATAAAATGGTATGTTCGTAAATTGATTAATAACTAGGTAATTGATATTTTGATGTGAGACTACAAAATTTCAGAGCACATTCAAACTCGGAAGATTTGTACAATTCCAGTTTTTTGTCTTCAATATTTTCAAAGACATTTTTTACCACACTTCATATGCACTATATATTTGTATGAAAACTTATTTATTCCAAACTTACCAGCAAAACCATGATCCAAATCCCAAAAGTAAACAGACGAAACTCCCCCTTCAAAGTACATCTCCCTATACTGATCAAAAGCATGATTTGCATCTAATTCAAGTTTTCTCAAACGTTCAGAAGGCATGGAACCGTCATCTAATGGAGGATAATAGGTATTAGACCATGGGGATCTGAAAGAAATTAACTTGGATTAATAGGATTTTTATAAAACCTTTGAGGTACTCCTACAGGTGCCTTGCCAGTAGGAGCCTGTTATTTTCATTGTGCCTTATTTTTTTACAAAATCCTAGGCGCATAGCAACTAGAAGACCTAGTCGCTATGAGCCGCTGTAGAAAATTACAATTAAGGGTTGTGCCCTTGAATGACCTGGAAAGCCCAGTCTTCGAGTCACATGACAAAATGGAAAAATTAAAAATATCATAAGGGTGCGAAGAATATATAAATCCCAGAATGAATTTGAGCCAGCTTTGATTTACTTTTTATTAGAGAATGTTTTTCAATACATGGTAAATATTCGTTTCAACAGCTCATGCTAGTTTTTGGAAAAAATTCAATTGACTTGAATTTTTTTATCTGCACATCAAGAATCTTGAGTCAAAATTTGACACTCTGGTCTATTTTTGTAGATATGACCTCTCAAAAGTCAAAAAATCCACGATTTTGGAAACTCTCTTTTGGTAATAAAAACGCCTGAAATGACATCTTACTTTAGTTGCTACATCAATTTTTTTCATATGTAATATGTTTATTGAAATGGTTTTTGTCTTCTACAATAGAGCTAATTAAATTTATGGAAATTTGGCAACAACATTTTTCATTTCTTGACATTCAACTTTTCATAATACTGCTAACAAATCTGACAGGATTTTGTTTTTGTTTTACCATTGAACATAATTCTAATATTTCTGAATAGAAGTCGTAAGTATGTAGACGTTGAACTTCCCTAATTCCATTTACCTGTATGAGTCTCCATCTCGGTTGTAGTCGCATAGAAGGTAATCCTTTCCAGTTTCTTTGTCCTTGGCAATTTTCAAAGGCTGGTCTACTGAAGACAGCAAATCTTCACATAAACTTGGAACTAAATCGATCAAATCACTCAAATTTTTCTCTATTTGTTGGGGAGGTAGGCGTCGCATTAAATCTAAAGCACAATCGAACTGGTCACCCTGTAAAAAATATGAAAATAATTATTTCAGTAGGAGTTTTTGACATCAATTTTTAAAAATGCAATATTTCAAATCAAAAGAAAATAGTCACCCAAACCTAGTTTAACTTTCTTCCATTATTCCTAGATATAGAGAAGAATGAACATCTTAACTTGATAGAATTTGGAACCTCTGGTATAAAATGAATCTATTGAAAACAGTCTTCTCACACAGTCACTATTGCAAAAATCAGGAATTATCATTCTTGGATTGAATTCAATTAATAATAGGCATTCGAGTTTACATTTAATGATTTATGAAATTCATTTAGTTAGCTGATTAACGGAAAAACAGATTTAGTGTTCCACTACACTTTATAGCTGCAGGCAGTTTATTATATATTTTGATACCACTGTATATGAACACATTTTTTGCCAATTGTCTCTTCCAATGACACAAAGTAATGAAGTTACTCAATCCATTCAAATTTGTCTTCCTAAGAATTTGTGTCCAATATTCTCAATTATTTATGCCAAAAAAAAAATCAAGAATAACATCAACAGTATAACAAATTTTGATAAGCATTTCCAAGATTCAATTGATCGAGACAAAATGAAAAGGAGCAAATGGAACAAGAATCACCCAAATCTTCGCATTACACTTGGAGATTGATCTATTTTTTTTGAGTGAAACTTTGTAATAATACTCCTTCATCAATTATATAGTGTAGTGTTTCACTGAGAATGTTCAGAGTAAAAAATGAAACAGAAGAACTCATTTTTTTCTTCCTGTTTGTAACGAAATCTACACATCTTTGAAAATAGTTTCAATAGATATATTCAATTTTTTCTTTCTTCTTTTGGAAGTTACCCACTTTCTGTATATGATCATTATAATTTAAAAGTTATGTTCTGGAATATATATATATATATATATATATATATATATATATATATATATGTAAACGGTCATTTGTCAGCCCGTAGAATATACGATGTGAACTCTGGTCAGCCCTCGGAAACGTCGGTCGTCCCGGTTTCGGGCTCACCAACGTTTCCCACTGTATATAGTGTTTTTTGGACATGTTATCATGTGAAATGACGTTTAGCAAATTTTCGGTTGGGCCGACCATTACACCATATACACATAGCTGATACACCACCTACTTTCACGAAACTTCGCCAGGAGGCGTGGCTGTGTAATTGTATACACCTGATGTGAACAGTGTCTTTGTGAGCCCAGGTTTATACGAACACTTTCAATGGATAGCATGTTGGTCAGCCCACAATCGGGCAACGCTGCACTTGCATTTCATGATTCTAACTAGATTGTCGTGGTGCAGAAATTCGATAATAGAAATGGAAAATTTTTTGAGAGATGTAGAATTTTATGAAAAAGTTCCTGTTTTGTATGTTTTTTGTACAAGCGTTCGTGTGCGTGCATCACCCTATATCTATACAAGCAATTTAGATCAGGAATTGTTTCGCATATAAAAGTTTTATCAGAGCTTCGTAACATATTCACTTGTAGAAAAATGCTTGATCTGAACTCATACTTTCCCACATTCGACTACTTACCCGAAATCAGCTTTTTCGGATAACGGTGTCGAGTACGGAAATGTACTGTTTCCGTTCTAGTTAGGATAATAATATAATTACTAACAGTGCGTTATTCCATTTAGCTTGTCGAAGCAATTTTAACCTCTGCACTATCTTAGATACAAAAATTTGAATATGTTATAAGTTGAAAATATCAATATAGTGTTCGGAATCACACGTTAAAATGTAAGACCTCGTTAATCTATAGCTAGTACAAGTTTATACTTCTGAGGGTTGTCGTTCGTAGGGGTGCGACAGACATATTTTAAACCGTTTCCTGTTTGTATTTTCAAATGTAGATTTTCAAATTCTAATTATTTGGCATGGACGCCTCAACAGAAATCGCGTTGTGTAAATCAATTTTAGACATTAAGCAAGAAACTTCGGATTTGACTTTGAAATTGTAGATTTGAAAACCTGACTGCACAAAAATAATCGAAGTGTGACTGAGTAGAAATGAGTAGATGAAAAATGACATTTTTTTCACAAACGAAAAATCTAAAATGTGAAGAATGATCTGGTGATGAATTTATTGAGAAATGAATAGTGAATATCCAGAATGTCTACAGTTTCAATAAATTCTATATAAAAATCCGCAGCAGCACTACGGATTTCCGATATATAATTTAGTTCAAAAATTAGGTAAAAATCGCACTAAGTATGTTTTCTATGACGAAACGAAATTCTGAGTGACTAGCATAAGGTAAGATATAATTTGTGAAACAGATATTAGTAATAAGTTTCAATTCTCTTTTTCTTAGCAATAGTTTTTTCGAAAACTCCCTTTCAGTTTTTGGAGGTATGATGTTGTTCAGGTTGAACATAATGAAGTGGAGATTAAACCAATGTTTTTTTATTATGTTGACTGTTCATGACGATGAATACGTCATATCATCATCGATTATAACCTGCAGCAGACATTTCAATCAAAATAAAAAAGACTTGGAATATTTCAGCACAGAAAAAATTTGATCAGGTTGAATAAACATTTATTTGAATGGAGTATTATTCTTCAATTTGAGAACTGCTGACAAAAATTGTTCGGTAAACTAATAAACACGTAGTATGAAAAAATAACATAATTTCTAATGAAATGAAACTACAACATGGGTAAAAAAATATCAAATGAAAATTATTAATATTATTTCTTCTTTCTATAACAACAGTAAACGTATTCTTTGATTGCAGCCCAGTTTCTATTTTTTAATAATGATGAATATTTCTTTTCCTTATATTTTAGATACAAACAAGAACTAATTCAATTCTAGCACTTCTTTTTTTTTTCGGAGCGAAAAACTTTTTGACTATATTTCGTTTTGCTCCTTAGACCAAGTTTGTTTTTGAGAAGGTTTTATTGTTTTCAAAACTGTGCGTGTCTGATGATCTGAAATGAGATCAGTGTGTTGAAAAACTCCATCAAGATATCAAACGGGTTGAAAATGGATCCAAAAATGAATGATAAAAATAAAAAATGGAAGGACGATACTGAAAAGTGATTTGACTCATTTCCAACCTATAGTCAGAGATACGGATGATTCCAAAACAGCTCAAAATATAAATAATTGATTGCATATAGGGAATTTTTTTCAAAAAGAGCCACGTTCAATATTTCCATAAATAAGACAGTAATGTAAATTTCCCGAAACACCTAATTTTTGTGAAATAATATAAGGTATCGCTAAGATGCGTACACACTCCTCTTCAAAATATCAAACAAAATAACCCCATACATGCCATCTATTGGATAAGTGATTTTATCAGGAATTCAACGGTGATTTTTCAGGGTTGATTTCTAATTTACTGTGAAGAAGGACCTTGAAGTATAAGTGAACGACTTTTTAGATTAATTGATACAATCTCTCACAAAAACGTATACAACAATTATTTCTATTGTCAAGTTCCTAACAGAAAACAACTTTTGTCGCGTTGAATTATATCTGTCGGATTTTTGGCAAAGTTTCTCACACAAAACACTTCAAAATACTTTCTAAAACTCATAGCCAAAAATGTTCCACTAAACAGTTTTATTAAAACGCGACACGTGTTTCGCCATACAATGGCTTCTTCGGGCGTATCTTTATCTACTATATTTTACAAATTTAATGCTTGGTATACTTAATTTTAAAATTTAAAGTACCTACATTTCAAGTACTTGAGTTTGTAATGGATTAAATGACCTGGGCTTATGTCCCAGTCCCCACATTTGAAAAATATTCAGTAACGGTTACTCAATTCTAATTGATCATTTAGTTAGTTACCCGAATTCTTGAATCTATTGATTGCTTGACATTTTAGAAGATTGAATTTCAAATTCTTCTCTTCTAAATATAACATGTCATATTCATGACTGAACTCATGTACTTCTGCTAAAAGGTGGTTTGCAAATGTGAAATTGGTCTTTCTATTCACAAAATTACATCTAAGCTTTTAATTCTTTGGAAAATAATCTCCATGTTTGGCCATTATACAGTTTTGGGCAAGAGCCACAACTCAGCTGATATACTCCTGATCTATCCGATACCGAAGTTTTGTCTTTATTGTTTTTAATAAATGCCCTTACACTATTATTCGGACTATTACTATTTCTGTGAGCTAAGTTTACGCAGTCTTTCTTCAAAAAAATATTATTGGTTGGTTCAGCCAAAAATGACAATGTCTCATAACTGACGTTATCGCATCTTGAATTTGGGTAGATATGGTTCATGGCTTGCTTTTGTAGTTTTTGTTTGATTTGTTTGATCAAACTCAGCTCTCTCTGGAAATTATTCAATAGTCTATGAAGAATATTATTGAATGCAGCAACTTTATGCTGGTAAGAGTGCGTAGAGGAATTATGTATGATAATGTCCGTGTAAGATGGTTTGTGGAAAATTGCAAATTCATGTTCATTGATATTTTTTGTAATGGTTGAGTCAAGGTAATTTAATGAATTATTTACCTTCCTCTCAGTGGTAAATTTTATTGAAGGGTGGATGGAATTGACATATTCAACGAACTTGCTTTTCTGTAATGATTTCATTATTCACTAGTGATAAATGGATATCGTAATGCTTGAAGAAATACATGCATAATGAATATTTAATACAACAGTCCTGAACAAACTGTAACGTCTATTTGATAAAAAAAAATTGATGAGCTTCCGTGAAGTATCATATTTATTCTAATACTTGCTACTTTCTACACACATTCACATCAAATCGATATACCAAATTTGGAACATCCTTTCGAACGAATGAAAACACAGGAAAATAATATTTCATTTGAGTTAGGAATTGGAAAACAGTGAATTACTTAAAATTAAGTACATTCTATGATATTTATTTGTAATCGTCATATACCTATATATTCTCTAATTATTCTCTAAGTATACCAAAATATTGGCAAGCCAATTAACAAAATAGCATTAGGACCATTGCAAAGATCGTAACGGTTCTCAAAGAGTTTCGCGCCAAAATAGTTAACGCGTGTCAAACAATTGCAGATTTCGTAGGAATACTGAAACTTTAATGAAATGAATAAAAACACTTTTGTCTAATTACCTATATTTGATTTTATTTATATGACCGTTTTCGGGTTTGACCCCATTACCAAGTATTACCTTACCTATAAATTTCGTCGCCGCTGATATATACCATTATTTTTTGAAGAGAAATTTTGATGATCATAATATCCTCCATTTCATAAATTCATTATCGGATGAAAAGTGCAATTTTCTATATTTCACTGAATTTGACTTCGATACTAAATTTTCCCATTTTCATGATGTTTTTCTTCAAGCTTTTGATATATCCTTTCCTAAACAGTTTCAAAAAATTAAACAAAATCAAAATTCAAGTAGACACAAACCATGGATTACTAAGGATATCGTTGAAGAAGGTATATTACTCAGAGATATTTATAATTTGAACAAGAGTCAAACCAATGTACATTTATTGGGTCAATATAAGCAACTCTTAAAAAATCATAGACAAAAAATTGTGCTCTCAAAAAGTCAATACTTTAATAATCAATTCCTCAAGGCTCAACATAAATCTGAAGCTGCCTGGTCTATCATCAGGAAAAATACTATTATAAATGATTCATCTAAGACATTGGCGATGGTGTACTTGTTGACGATGGTCCCGGTATATCTCAAGCATTTAGTAGTTATTTTGTCGATTCAGTGGAGTCATTAGTAAAAAATACTGCACCTGGTGGCATTGAAAATCGTTGTGTAAAAACTGAGAGTCTTTTCCTCTATCCAATAGATGAAACTGAACTCGTGGAAATAATTAAATTCGCATGTTCGAAAAATTCCAGTGGGGTTGTTGAATTGCCAGGTAATGTTTTAATGAAGGCTGCTTTGAAAATAATGGAACCTCTGATTTATCTAATCAATTTATCTTTCTCTGAAGGTATTTTTCCTTCCCGACTTAAGCAAGCAATGGTCGTCCCAGTCTATAAAAAAAGCGATAAGCATGTAATGTCGAACTACAGAGGTATTGCTTTACTATCTCCATTTTCGAAAATATTTGAAGAATCAAATCAAAACTTGTGTCCTTTTTAAATAAATACAATATCGTATCTGACAACCAATATGGGTTTCAAGTGGGCTTGTCAACCCAGGATGCCATCCTTTCTCTACATAATCATGTATTATCAAACTTCGACAACGATGAAAAATCACTTAGTGTTCTTTTCGACTTGACACAAGCGTTTGATATCAGTCATCATGGTCTTTTTCTTGATGAACTGTTTGGCATGGGCGTTCGTGGTCCAAGTCTAAAATGGATTGAAACCTATTCAACTGGTCGTACACAGGTTGTTGAAGTTAGGCTTCAGACTGGGTCATTTTTCTCTGAATTTTACAGGTGTGCCCCAAGGTAGTGTTTTGGGGCCTACACTATTTATTTTATTTGTTAGTGACCTTTCAAAAATTATTCATCCACAGTGCTCTATACAATTTGCTGATGACACATCTTTTACTGTCAGTGGTTCGGAATGTGAAACATTGTCAGTAAGAGCAAATGATGCTGTATTCAACATGCAAAATTATTGTTCTAAGAATGGCTTGATTCTAAATAATCTTAAAACCAACACTATTTTCTTTACAATTCAGGAAACTGATTGTAGTGTATTGGTTAGGTCTGAGATTAAAAATATTGAACAGGTAAACTATAAAAAAATTTTAGGAGTTTTTATTGATTCCCAACTCAATTGGAATCATCATGTTGATTTCATACTGAAGAAATTGGCGACACATTGTTTCGTTATATGGAATCTGCGTAATTTTGTGTCTATTGAAATTCTTAAAAGTTACTATTATGCATATATTTACTTTGCCCTCAATTACTGTATTATTTGTTTTGGCAACTGCAATAGAATCAGTGTCTTATTAATTTTCCAGAAAAAAAATATTAGAACAATTTGTTTTAAAAAAAAACTCGATTCCTGTAAACCACTATTTGCAAAGTTGAATATATTAACTGTTACTTGCATGTATATTTTTAATCGCGTAATCTACGTTAAATCAAATTGCTCCAAGTTTTAGAACAGAGATGATACATGTCTTCTTTCGGGCTTCACCCTGAGAAAAAACTATAACATTTTAATTCCTAGTCATAAGTTAGCCAAGGTGACTAATGGACCTCATATCATGTCAAAAAAACTGTACAACAAGCTCCCAATATCCATTAAAAAATAACTAGTGTGAAGCTCTCTAAACAAAAAGTTCGGAAAGTATTATGTGAAAAGGTATTTTATTCGCTTGATGAATTTTTTCAGTCTGATTTGGAATTTTAAATTTTAATTTTTGTACCCCTTTTATGGTCTGAATGTTATGTAATATATCATATAATTATGTTGTTTTATGATTGTGACCTCATTGTAATTGTACTGAGATATGTGACTTTTTCCATGCCGTCCCTAGGTCTACGGAAATAAAGATTTTTGATTTGATTTGAAGTATTGAAAAAATACTTAATAATGCGGGGTCAAACCCGAAACTGGTCGTATACATAAAATCAACTAGTGGTACTTAGACAAAAGTGTTTTTATTAATTTCATTAAAGTGATCATGAATTACCACAAAATAAACAAGTAATCAATCATACATAATACAGAAACTATATGAAACATAAATAGTCAATAGTAACGGCATCTTTTTCTTTTCCTAATATATTTTTTCCGGTAAACTAACACATAGTTCACCTCTGAAAAACTGGATTTGCCAGGATTTTAAAAACACTTGATACCCTCACGATGAAATCCAATGATACACTGAAATGGATCGCGTTCCTGGTCAGCCCTTCGATGTGGCAGCATTGTAGGGCTGACCAAGATGCTCTTCATATAGCGATTTGTATAACTATGGGCTGACCAACAGCATGGGGCTGACAAAGGTTTAAAGAATATGTAAAATTTTTATTTTCAGAAAAAATCTACCCCTCTGATGGGCCTATTAATAAAATCATACCACTGAAGAGTATTCCGAAAAGTATATACCTAAATATATTCGGGAAGTGCTGGGTGGACCAACGCCCCGTTCATATACCGGGCTCACCAATATGCAATGAACAAATATATATATATATATATATATATATATATATATATATATATATATATATATATATATATATATATATATATATATATATATATATATATATATAAAAACTTATGGTTTTTCGTTCTCTCAAGATAACTGATTAGGAAAATCCTAATCCTAGAAAAAGGTAATAGACTGATTAGGTATAATAACACATTAGAGATATATTAAGATTTTTGTGGGTAACCAGCCAAACCACACGAAATCAAAATAGGCTAGGCCAAGAAAAATACCAGGATATCGAAATAGATTAGATACATAGTACACAGATATTGGATTGGTATTAGTGGGTGTGACTAGTTTTATGAGCCACGTAAATTTTGGTACCTAATTAGAGTAACATTTAAAAATGCTATATATAAATATAAATGTGAAAAAACTCACATACCATTTTTAAGTATTGTAAATGTTTTTTTTTACAAAATTTTCTAATATTTACAGGATATTATCTGTTTCTGTTATCTGTAGAAAATTTTGACGTTTACTTAGTCAGAACAATGCTGCCGTGTTGCCATCAGTGTTGCCGGAATCATTTGAGAAAAGTACTCGAAGGCGAACGAAAAAAGTACTAGATCAAATGAAAAAGTACTTAAAAGATAAATCCGTCAATAATGGATATATTCAGCATATACTCACCCTTTTCTTTGCTTTGATTGCAGTTTTTTGGCAATTTTGGATGTCAATTCAACAATGATAACAAATAAATGACTGTCAAGAGATGGACACCAAAGTGATTATAGACAGTAAAATATCATAGCATTCACTTTTATTTTACAAAAATAACCAAGAAAGAATGATATCATGTCGAAATCAACACAAATATCCTGCATATTGAAGGATAACAATTTGATATGGTCAACATGGTGAAAAAGTACTAATGGCTGTATTCTCCGGTATTAAGCTTCGACCTTGAGCTCGCCAATTCGTGAATTTCATTATCACGATCATAATCAGCCTTAAGCTCGTTCAGTTGCCAAGTTTTCATGAACCTAACCTAACTTTCTATCTGGAGTAGGAACTGGCAAGTACCGCTGTTCGCTATAACCTACAATATACCATTTTACCTACAACCCACAACTTTATGAAAACAAGTTCACTAAGGACAACGGGGAAGTTATTTATTCACCATTAATGAACTTGTCCTCATAAAAATGATGCCAATATTATACCGGTTTCCTAGAAGTAATATTGTATTCTACCTAATTGTTAATTCTAAATCTATTTCTTTTACCAGATTTGATCATTTATCTAATACGTTTTGTTATTACCTGTTATATGAAAGAAATTGTAGTATAGTTTGATGTAGCAGTAACTGATGAAGGTACCGGTAGCGAAACGCGTTTTAAATAAAATTCATTGTGAAAATTCTTCAATTATTATTTTGGATGTTATTAATTTTCATCAAGTAATAGGTCAGAGTATTCATAATTCATTCTCTACATTTCTGGAGAGACTCAAAAACAATTTATACCTGAATTCATATCAGGAACTGCACATAACTTCCAATTATTTGTAGCTCACCGAGTAACAGAAATAGAAGATTCGACGAATAATGAAGACTGGCATAGGATTTTAATGAAAAAAAATGTCGCCAACGATCTTTTGAAAAAAAATCTGTTAAAATCTGTTTTTTCGTTAACAAGCTGTCCTCCCCTACGACAAATCTCAAGAGTCGAAACTTGTGCGAGCTAAGGAATAACGAAGTCTTACCTTTTTACATGTGATTCTTAGCACGGGTTGGACGGTAGAAAGTGAAAATCGATCGTCCGGCCTTGCGGTTCGAACCACCGGTTCACACAGCGGTCGATCGAGTGAGTGGATCAAACCACCCGGCTACCGATGCTACCAGATATACTAAAACAACCCTCTGAGATAAATATAATCACGGTATTACAGGACTACCATTTCTGAGGAAAGATGAGGAAAAATTGAACATACAAAATGTCAATTTTGGTATGAATTTTAGTGAAATGAAAAAAAAATCGTGGCCGTTTCTTCAATAGCAAAACTATTCGATTACGTAGGTATCAAAAATAAATCGATTTTCAATTTTGAAGAAAATCGAAGAAAATTATTCCGGATATATAGAAATAGAGTTGGTTACTGAAGAAATGGCCGAAGCAGAAAAGCGATGGAAGGAGTGCAACCAACGGAATACTTTTTCCAGAATGAATAAATTGTCTCGAAATGAAGTAATATTTTTTGAAATCTAGTCGACTATTCAAGTTATCATTATATTTGGATGGAAAGGGAATTGTCAGGATTAGAGGCAGAACTGGATTGTTACCTGATTTACCTGATTTAGATAGATAGTTATTCATTTTTACTACGAGAAATTTGGTGACCACAGGCAAAATATAGTTGTGAATGAAATCCGAGAAAAATAAAACATCTTATATTTGGGAGCTGCAGTTAGAAGTTATTGGAATGCATGCCAACTATGCAAAAATATATGAGCCAAACCTTTTCTTACTGAAATGGCACCATTACTTCCGTTTAGGTGGAGAAGTTTTGTCAGACCTTTCATCCACACACGGAAGTTTCTATGCCTCAGTACCAGATCAGTCGGTCTCAAGTTAGCAAACCCCTTGAAAACCGACTCCACCATTATGGCAATTAGAAGGTTAACTGGAGTTACGTGGTCATAGTTACCATGACACTGCCATTCACACGGAGATTCAGCTGACTAAGAGATATTCCAGGAATCCCTTATCTCGACATGCAGTTAGCATGCAGTTATCATTCTTTTTGTAGCTCTCGTAAGAGACAGTCGTCTCTAGTTTGTGAAATAAATTATTTTTAAAAAGTTATTTTCTCGTTCCAATCATTTAATTGACGCAGTCAGTAAGATTTGTGCAGCGTGAAAACAAACTTTTTCGTCGTGGAGTTTCAACCCCTTCAGCACAAATTCAACAAGAATCCTTCGAGGACCACCCAGAACGAGCGGACAAGGAGACGACTGTCTCTTACGAAAGCTACAAACAGAATGATAATTAATATAATGTTAACTGGATGCTAACTGCATGTCGAGATAAGGGATTCCTGGAATATCTCTTAACTGAATCTCCGTGTGAATGGCCGTGTCATGGAAACTATGACCACGTAACTCTGGTAGAAGAGGATGCCCCAAAGAAATCTTTGCAATTAATTTCAATAAAGATAAACTTCTACTAGAGATATATCTTTCAAATTTGGCTATTCTGCTGCACCCCACATGTATAGTAGTTGGGAGCGATTGGCGAAATAAGTCGAAATAGCCCTCAATCGTTCTTTTCAATTTTTCCGCAATAAAATAATGCGCCTAATTTTTCAAGTGTTCTCATAAATTAAAGTTCAACGGGAATGAATCAGGAGATCTTGCTACATGTATAAATAAATACCCGTTTAAATTCTCCTCAAAAATGACAGGCCCAATTAATTGATTGTCTGAAAAATGGACTCGGTTATTGAAGTAATCTCCAGCTTAAAAAAATCAAATAATTATTGTATTATAGTCCATATACCACATACCACTAATAGTAGTTCTAGCGAATATGCTCCCCACAGTTGTGGTCAAGCGAGTTTCATTGATCCATACAATATTAGCATAAAATTTCGGTATGCACTACTACATAAGAATTGCAGTTCTATAGCCAACTCTATTAAAATCGGTAGGGAAGTTGTGCTTGATCTAATAGAATAGAATATGTCACATATGTCAAAACAGCTTATCGCATTTTTAATCTTGTATATGCAGCAATGTATATTGTATGCAGCAAACTGTATTGATAACCTGAGGCCCATATCAGTGATTCAGAAAAAAACATGCATATTTCCTATTCTGTTGGAAACTCACATTTCCATAAATGGAGAATTTATGATAGTTACTAACCGTATAATATTCGGTGACCTCGTAATACTTTCTTGCGAATAATGTTTATGTATTGGCTAATTTGTTTCTTGATTACTGGATACCATTAAAAACAAAATTTCTGGACAGACATAAAAAATCATGCAATATATTTCTCAATTCCCTCATAGTTTATAAGTAGTTTAATTATTTCTGTTGAGAAGTTTCTCTGGAATAGTAACTGTGAAAAGTGTTTCTTGTTTTTAGATATTTCGTCCACAAGTTTTGTTTCTACATTTACATAAATCTTCCTAAAATGAATCGTGAAGGGGTGAGTAAACATTCTTCTAAACGAAAAACCACAGAACTTACGAACACTAATTAGAGGAGTATATAGCATTAATAAATCTTAGAGAAAACATATTTTTCTAGTTAAATATGTTCGATGGTTATTTTTATTTTTGTCTCCTGAAATATCGAAGGAAATTCACAAATAAATAAAAAATGAGACATAGTTACAGTTACACAGGTAACGTATTCTAAAAACACTTCATTGTGAGATTTCACTGTTTAGTGAACATCTCACAATAAAGTGTTTTTAGAATACGTTAGTTATGGATTTTCATCAAGTATCGGCCGATTCCATCATATAGTTACAGAGGTGTTGGATATCAATTCTATGACAGATCTGTATCATTATAGCACAGGTGCCGGCATTTGTGTCGTGAATCATAGACTATAAAATGTTTCCACAAATAATTTAGCTCAAATATATTTGAAAATTGATTTGTTCGATGAATAAAAAATATCACGTTACTTGTGAATTGCAATTGAATTTTTAGGTAAACAAGTTGGGTCAAGCACTATATCTTTTCGAAAATATCGAATTGGATGTTCAACCAAGAATTGAAATAATTCAACGGATAGGAATCCAGAAAAATGCCTAAATAATTACAAAGATTTTGCCCTTCCATTGATTTATTTCATAATGCATATCTTTTGTTCCTCTGAGCATATTTCTCACTTCATAGCACAGATCTGTCATTTTTCGCAAAGGCTTGAAATATTGATATACCTATACTAATACATACAACTGAAAAAACTACTACTCTCACACACCAGAAATATGCAACCCTGCTCTATGCGCGTTTTATTAACTAATTTGGCGTCATCAGGAACTAAACTATTCCTAACTCTAACTATTACTTTACCTATCTACTCGTATATCTAACAGAGTATTTCACTTTTAGTTATTCATCAATGATTCCTTGAGTAAAAAACTAAATAGGATTTTTTCGTAGAAGTTCCTGCAAATAAGAAAAGTGATTCATGTGAAAGTAAATAATGGGTTTGTTGGGATAGTCCCCATATCACAGTTTGCTATTTACAAACTTTCGAACACATCTAAAAGTCTTGTGTTACTATGAAGAATACCTACTTATAGTGACACTAGAAATAAATTACAAGTCAATTATTACCAAACTGTGCTAGGTGTAAAAATTACGAGTTCATAAATAAGTACATAATCACCTCCATTCTAGTTCTCTCTATATATTTATTCACCCTGATTGTGTTCTCATTTCTCTAGTAGTATTACTTAATAGTCCATTACACCAAGTTTCCACCTTATCCCTATAGTAAAATTGTACCAAAATAAGATAATGTATTATTTCAAAATATTCACTTTTGACCTGCAAAATAATAAATTTGCATGGAAAATCTCCTTAGTTGGTGTGAAATTGAACTTTACACATGAATGCATCTCAAACTCTCTTGGCAACCAAGAATAAACATATTTGTTCCAACATTATCTATTGTCTCATGACCTCTGCTCGATAACATTATAAACAAGTAGACCCCCTGCAAGCATTACCACATGTTAATATTTATAGATAGAATAGACATCGATAGTGATATTTCAATTAGTCGATAATATACCAGGAGAATATCTAATAGAACTTAAAGTAAAGAGAATTATTTCAAAAGCAAATAATTATAGAATATATTTTCAAGATTCTATTATGGAATAATTAGGTAACTTGCTAGACCTGAAGTGATTTTAATTATTTTACAATGCAATGATAGGCGGTGAATTGATTAAGGCGAGTAAACCATTAATGTGATATCAGATTATAATGTAAGTACTAAGAATCACAAGTTAAGAAGTAAAAACTATTGATTCTTAGCTCGCAGTTTCGAATTTTGATAGTTGCCATTACGATTTCTGTAGCCACTGTGATAACATATTCTGCCATGAAAAAAGTTCGAGGTCCGCATTTAAAAATTAAGTTGATGATGGAATATAATGAACGAAACATCGCATTGCAAACTGATTTATATTACATTATAAGAAATATGGAACAGTATTGAAAGTTCCTCTGCTTCTATTATATCATTAGAATTGGAAGCCGTAAAACCAGAAAACAAATTCGACAAACCTAGTTTTTGGTGAATATTTTAAAAACAATCATTGATATTCATCTCGATATGAAAAAAGATTATTCTAGTTTCCCAAAATTGAAAACTTTCGTTCAGGTTAACCGACATACATGTGTATGAATATAATTGAAAAAAAACTGTTTTTGTTCTCATATCGCGATTATCTCTGATTACGTCACAATATACCGTCTGCAATCCAGAAAACCACTACGATCGCGAAATCGATTATCCTTTTTATGTGTATAATTGTGAGCGTATTTTTTGTGGCCTACTGTCAAAATATTTTGTATCCACATTCAAAATATTTAATTTATTTTTGAGTGTGAATATTTTGATGGTCGGGTGTTTAAAGCTCGATATAGCTTCAAGTGAAGTTAAATTACAAAGGTTTCCAGCGAATGTTTTCCGAAAATATTCAGATTTCAGATGCAAATAAAAATTTTTGACGAAAGCAATGATAGCCTCATAGCTCCGGTTCCGGGTCAAGTTGTAAAATCACCCAAAAAAGATATTTTAGGCGATGTAAGTATTACAAACTGGCGACTATTGATCAGTTCAATTTAGTGTCAACGTCATGAACGTTGTCTTGTAAGTCTTGGTTTTATTCCACTTTATCTAAGGTCAAGTATATATAGAGGTCAACTAATGTGCTTATTCAGACGTAACTGTGCTGAGAAAGTTTCTTAAATATAGTCACAAATATTTGTTCAATTGGGGTGATTTTGAAATTGTATTAAAGAAACAATATTTCGAGTGACGTCTTTTCTACTGGTATATAATTGAAATAAATCTTTAAGAAATATTAAATTATTTCATAATCAAAAGGTTTATATGTATTTCATTATTTGAAGCTATTCATTCATGTGTATTTATATAATAGATGATGATACCAGTACTTGATGAAAACTCATAAAGTATTTTAGTAAGATTACTAAACCGCAACATGTGTTTCACTATAAAATAGCTTCTTAAGGCATGTTCATACTAACCAGAAACTACCTAAATAGTGCTTAATATAAATTACCAATTTGAACATTGGAAAAGAAATTTCACAAACTCATTTGAATGGACATCTGTCTGTTTTTCCGTTAACCAGCTGTCGCACACCTACGAACGACAACCCTCAGAAGTCGAAACTTGTGCGAGCTAAAGACTAACGAGGTCTTACCTTTTAACCTGTGATTCCTAACACATGTAGGGAAAGAATATTTCCGGAGTTCACCAATCAACTAATTACCAATTTCAACATTAGAAAACATTCAATAAAGTGGATTCATTCAACAAATGTTCTGAAATCTTTATTCTATTGGTTACCGATCATTCTAAAAGATTAAATTTCAAACCTTTCCCTTTCTTATGTAACATACCATAATTGTCATTGAACTCATGCCCCTTTGTCAAAAGATGGTTTGCAAATGTAGAATTGGTTTCATATTCAACAAACTACTATTACATAAAAATCATCAGTCTAATATTTTATATGTTTTCCCATTAGCATTAGTTCATATTATTGTTTCAATTTTATTTGAATTCATTCAAAGTGTTTCATGAACTAATAACAATAATATTTTTCATCCATAATATCACAAATTTTTTACTAGTATCATCAATAATTTGGAAGCCTATTAGTGAGAAGAAGTCACCTTTAATGGGCGATTCTGATACAGGTAATGAAGAAATAGTGTTGCCCAAGAAGGTTCAAAGAAAGGATTTTTTTTCATTTGGAATATACTTTTGAATTCAATGAGAAGTACAGATTGAACTCTGAAAAAAAATTCATTTTATTTTTGCTAGAATAGAAGGAATATTGGCATGGAACAAGACGAAATAATGCTTCAACACCTAAAAAGTAATTGGTGATATGTAGAATTCTTCACAAAGTTAGGTCAGTTTAATCTTCCTCTTTGAAGATGATCACTTGGTGATTGAAATACGTGTCGAGGTGTTAAAAATAACTATTTGGTGTGGGAAAAAACTTCAGTAATATTCATTACTACACCAAAGGTTCCAAACAGTGCATCAAAAGTTAGGCTGTCCATTTATTGCTCCTTTTCTGGAAATACAATACCAATTAATACAGGAAAGTTTTTTATTTTACCCCACGCTGTTCTTTTCGTTTCTTTGGTCAAAACAGGTGAAAACTGGTCAAACCATGGCTCTTTTTTTATTAATTTTCCGGATCAAACTCTGCTGTTTTCCGTTTTTTTGGAAACTTGACATATTGACTCCCAATTTGCAATATTGTAAATACATTAATTTTTGACATTATTTTTGGAATAAC
The DNA here is from genome assembly GCF_025532065.1 of Leptinotarsa decemlineata. Taxonomy (NCBI): domain Eukaryota; kingdom Metazoa; phylum Arthropoda; class Insecta; order Coleoptera; family Chrysomelidae; genus Leptinotarsa; species Leptinotarsa decemlineata. Next base: position 16,429,304 of record NW_027412668.1, on the reverse strand, counting down.
GTTTCAACTCCTCAGTGGGTGTATCAACGATAGGTGGGTAGACGATAGCTGCTACCCTATTAGAGATACAACAATATGTTTCAGAAAAAAGTTGTAGAGATTAATTACTTTTTTATTCTTTCCTCGAAAATTAGATACATTTCCGAAGGAAATAAAGTAGTCGGTCCAGAATTTTTTGAAAGCTCATAGTATGGACTATTCTGAGATGGTCCTATGTACAGGGTGTCCAATTTGAAAAAACTGAGAAAAAAGTGATCCTGAATTTTGAGTACCCCTATATAGAAAAGCGCCGTTTGGTATTATGAAGACAAAAGTATATTTGTCAAGTATATGTGGTTGAAAAATTTACTCATTCTATTTGATCGAGAAGGAAATATTTGGTGTTGAATGAACCCATTTTTTTACATACATTTTACTATACTTCCTGAATCACCCGTTATAAACCCAAACAACCTTATATTTTTGAGAAGCACTCTGCCCAAGAAAGTCAATCGAGTGAAAGTATCTGGAGTATTCTTTTTAAAAAAACATAAGTTTGGTCTGTTGCACATTCATTGGACCCACTGTATATTAAGAATAATTATCAAAACATAGCCTACAAACGTGCTCTGCTATTCCTGATTAGCTGGTTTCTCATCGCTGTGTATGTTTCTTGTGCTCGGCAATGCGAACTTTCAACGGCCTCTTAGTTTCACCGATGTATGATTCTCCGCACTCGCAGGGTATCCGGTGCGGAGGAGAAACACAGCGAGGAGAAACCAGCAAATCAGGAATAGCAGAGCATTTTTGGATTCATCGATATAACATCAACTGGGCTCAAGCTAAAATCATCCACAAGCAGAAACACTCGTTGAGGATAAAATTCAAAGAAGTCGCATATATGTTGTCCAACAACGCATTTAGCCAAGCTACCGTAGAGATACGCAACATATGGAAACCTCTACTCAAGCGGAACACCACCAACTCGCGCCAAACGGTCAGTTTCCGCTAAAACCGATGAAACGGAGAGAGGGAAGAGGGGACAAGTGAAAGCACTCGAATGACCTATAAATAGTCAGATCTCGGAGGATCCAGTCCCGTTATCACTCGAAGACGATTGTGGATACTAACAATAGAAACATCATGAACGTAACTTGCTTTGGAATGTTTTAATTTATTCTTTCAGGGATTTCAAATCAATTTACATCATATTAGACAATGGAAGTCCGAACCTTCAAACAAACATCTTCCAATATGCTACACTTCTACTGGGCACTCTTTATATTAGAGAATATTTTAGAAAATCTCAATGCATTAGAATCTGAAACTTTCTTATATATTTTTTTTTCATAACTTCTCATTTGTCTCGAACTTCTAATAGAAGCTTGATCTGACACACAGTATGAGTAACATATGGTGAATTTTACATTTAATAAATTAAATAATAATAATAAATATTTCTGGAGTTTTTTCCCAACACCAAATCGTTATTTTTAACACCTCGACACGTGTTTCGATCACCAAGTGATCATCTTCAAAGAGGAAGATTAAAGATTTTAATCTTCCTCTTTCATTATACATTCATTATACTTTGAAGATATTCATTACTACACCAAAGGTTCCAAACAGTGCATCATAAGTAATAATAATAAGTTTATTGTGCATAAATTACAGACACACACAAAAGGGTAGGGGTTAATCTGTGTAATTGACGACTCATTTAATTTGTGGAAATTCATGATCACTTTATTGAAATGAATGAAAACACGTTTTGTCTAATTTCCAAGACCGGTTTCGGGTTTTACCCCATTATCAAGTAAAAAACTAACTAATATACTTGTATTAGTAAAAATAAAATAACTAGTGGAAATTGGATAAAAGTGTTTTCATTCATTTCATTAAAGGTAGGGGTTAGCTTATGGCATGATATAATTCAATTTTCTTCAAGCACACATAATTTAACTGCAGAAAAGCAAAGGAAAACACAACATTACTCCATACTTAACAATTTCCTATTTCACAGTAAAATAGATTGCTGTTTAAAATTTGTGTTTCTAAAACCTGCTCTACTTTTGGATTCAATGTTATTTATGAAATGTATCATTTGTATATAAACATCTCTGTAATATCTTTTTATAGTCAACAGGATATTTATTAGCATCGAGTCACTGATGGATTGATTTGTACATATTGCAAGAATTAATGTCATATATTTAAAAATGATTTTTTTATCACCATCACTATTACTGGAGTTTTTTTCACAACACCAAACCGTTATTTCAAACACCTCGACACGTGTTTCGATCACCAAGTGATCATCTTCAAGAGGAAGTTCAAACTTCCTTACTTACAAATCAGATCATACTTACAAAGCTATCCTTATTTATACCATAGATACCTGTTCTAGATACCTGCGTCTGGAGTGTCTTAAATTAATTTTACAATTTGTCTTATCTAATATGTAATATAAAATAATGTGTAATTAATTTTATAATATTTCAATTATGAGATTCACTTGACTATTACATAAGGACACATTGTAAAATTAATTTAAGACAAGTAGATAAGACAATATTGTAAAATTGATTTAAAACACTCAAGACGCAGGTACCTAGAACAGGTATCTATGCTATAAATAAGGATAACATTGTACGTATATTTAGTTTAATCTTCCTCTTGAAGATGATCACTTGGTAATGGTTGGTGAGAAAAAACTTCGGTAATATTCATTACTATACCAAATGTTCCAAACTGTGAACATTATAACATGTAGCTCTTTATAACTGAATGATTTGAAATCATTCACATAATATTGAAATGTTTATTTCACCTTGTGAATTACTATTGATTTTGTCAACTGTGTCATAACTTTCAATACAATATTTTTTGATTTCACTTGAAATTACATTGCTGTATAATTCCTTGAAGTCAACTTCTAATTTGGAACTTTTGTTCCTCCAATTGGTGGGTGTATAGCAATGTTTTTGAAGGTTCTCAACATTTCGGACCTTTAGTACAACTGTCAATTTTATTTTGATAGAATAATCAGGAAGAATCAGTGATAGATATTTAGAAAACTTCTTTAATTTAAGATGGATTGTGAGAATACTATTTTCAAATGTAATTCATCTCACACAGGAAGTAAACTAATCAGTACATTAAAAGTAATTATGAAATCATAGTCCCAAGCCCAACAGTCTGAATAAGATAATAATATTCATCAAATTGAAAACTTATTTTTAATCTCTGATACGTAACACCACAGAGTTCAAGATTTCTCCTTGATCGATTTACTGTTTATAATTAGCAAATGGCATTCCTACCAGAAGAAATTACCTGGTACTTTAACTGTGTTATTAATTTATCATATATTTCGAATGTTTCCAATAATATGATTCTACTTCAACTCATTGAACTTTCAAGCATGATAAATGAATTTTGAATTAGTTGTTTTGTTTAGGATAAACAGTACTGGGGGTCTGTATTATCAAATAAAGGTCAAATGTTATCAAATGTGACCTTAGACGGCCTATATAAAATGCATACTGATAATTCCTGAGTCGATCATTACAGTTAGTCTTCATGTTAAAGCTTAACAGAATAGCTGTTTGTGTTTCGGTGCTCATTCACGTTTTCTGTGTATATTTGTTACCTAATTGGATTTTTTGAATTATAAATATCATCAATGCAGTTCTTGAGGGTGGAAATGATGGCTATTGTGAAAAAATTTCGTGTCAATCCTATTTACTATTCAGACTACTCTGATACACTAAAGAGTTTCTGTTGAGTACTTTTACTCAAATAATTCTTTTTACTCGTATTTTACGAGGAAAGATTCATTCAACTAAGTACCGAAGAAAGAGATTTAAGACTTCCCGAAAGAAATATAGTAGCCTGTTGGCTGAAAATGGAAAGTATTACAATTGTGAGTCATATGTAATATTTCGAACCAATTCGTATTATTTGCTAGTTTGCCATATTGTTAATATATAATTTTAACATTTGTCCCCTAGCAATGACACTTTGAATCTATGATTGACAATTTCTTATTTTCAGCATCCCTTACTTAAAGCCTTTTTGGCTGGATCATTATCTGGAACCTTCTCCACGGTACTGTTCCAACCTTTGGATTTAGTCAAAACACGGTTGCAAAATCCTACACCGGCACTAATCAAGTAAGTATTTGAAATGTTCCATAATCAATCACCTTGTGATATGATGGTGTGCATTTTATGAACTTAGTTAATTAGATCACTTAAAGAAGTATTTTCTGGAATACTATTTTCAGTGTTTGATTTTTTTCCAGTCAACATGGAACCATCAGCATGTATTCAATTTTCTCAAATATACTGCAGCAAGAACATGTTCGTGGGTTATGGAGAGGAATGACACCGGTAAGGAATTCTAACATAAATTATTTTGATAGATGCATATGACAAATAACTACCAAAAACTACGGACTAATATTAAGAATTGATAATCTCAGTCACTTTATTTTGTTTAATTTGATAACAAGTGTCTCTCGACGTGCATTTGACTAACCAAGTTAGCATCATCATCAGGAGATGACTAAATATCTTACATCTGCGTTAGAGTCGAGCGACACTAAATCTTTTTGTGGTCTATGGAACGTAATATGTCAAAAATGTTTATTGTGGTGGTGAGTTAGTAAACTAAGCAGACTAAAAGGTACATCAGAACAGGCTTTTAATCGCCTTTTAAGGTTTATAAAAAAAAAATGTGAAATAGATCTGTAAGCAGTGTAATCAACACAGGTAAAAAACGGTAAATATAGGTGTCATACTAGTTAGTCATTAACATATAATTTAGAAATAAGAATACAATAGCAACATAATTACAATAACTAATACTGAGAATCAATTTACTAAGGCGGGTCTAGTTTCAGTAGTTTTGTTCTGGTGTAGAAAAGTGTTTTCAATAGATTGTGTTGGTGAAAAATTGGGTTTTTATTCGTGGTTCAACTGGCATTTACCAGTTTCTAAGTTAACTTTATGCAAGTAATAACCCAACATTTATGAAATTTATATATTTTTTAAGTGTGATTGGCATTTTCATATCATTATACAGGGTGTTTCCTAACTACGGTACAAAACTTCAGAGGGTGATTCGTTAGGTCTTTTAAGAAAAAAAAAAACCTATGAACATATGTACGGAGTTGCTTTGTTTCTGAGATACAGGGTGTTGAAATAAAAAAAAAACGATTATGAAAACGTTAGTAAAATTATTTATGATGAAATCACTGTTAATTGACAACTCTGACATGACAACACTATTACAGTCAGCTGGTTTCCAAAGCATGTGTTCATGATATGCAAAGTGGCTTCAATTTTTTGTCTCGAAAACGGAGCTAGATATGAAGAAAACAAAAAGGACGAAAAAGTTGTTTTTTTAGTTAGTAAACCTAAAAAAATTAAAAACTACAAGTCAGTGGCGTTCTTTTTTTTCTCAATATTGTTGGCTGTTTTTTTTACATAAATGACACCAGTAATCAAATAACTATGTGACCGGTTTTTCAGTTTGCAATGAGTTGTCTGTAATGTTGGGAAAACAAAGCAATATCTTCAGGAGATATTAGTTTTTTGATAAAAAAACCTTTTGACTGTCTATTTATCCATACCTTTTTCAAAATGTGTAAAGAGTTTATTTCAAACTTAATTGCTTTTTTTCTTGCTTCGGAACTTTTTCACATTTTTTTATATAAAGATGGGAAGTAGAAAACCAAAAAGCTTTATTTCCAAAATAGAGGAAAAAGTTTAAAATGGGGCGGAATTTTATAAAGAAAGAAGTAGTCCTTTCATGAAATAATCACATTTTATTTATTATGGTATGCCAACGGTTTTTATACTTCTGTTTCCTTTTCTTTATCGTGTCCTTTAAGTTGGGTCATATATTAAAGATATAGGAGTCTTATGAGTTTATAATCAATCATCTTGTACACGAACCATACCAGTGTATAGATTAAACCTTATCTATGTTATTTGAAAATTTGATTTGATATTAGTCCAATGAATTTTAATTATTATAAATATATGTAGTGGGCTGTATATTATGTAAATATGCTAACTATGATTACTATCGGTTTGATAAACACTCCGAGCCAAATGGATGTTCATAGGTCTTCATTTCAATTTAATTTTTTGAGCAAATGTTGGGTAGTGATAAGGAAGCGCACTATCATTATCCATATCCTGCTGAAAAATATCAACATCAGTATTATCAATCAGTATTACTTTGAACTTCGACAAGTACCAACAAATATTGTTTTTTAAATAAGATATATTTCCTGATATTCCATGAACAATACTATTTTTCAGGACTTAATAATTCATTTCACCAGAAAGATATTAAAGTTGATGAACTCCCCAAGATATCAACATTTCAGATAAGATTCACCAGACAACTGCTCATTTACCCAACAGTAATATAGCTATTTTATCTACAGCAGGAATAGGTTCAAATGTTTGTCTTATATATTCATTTGGTCAGTTGATGCAAATATTGATTCAGTGATTGTGTGTTGACTTTTTTAACTGATGCAAAAATAGATAAAAAAGTATAATTTTTTAAATACATTTTTTTTAATGCCATCAGACTTAGTCGGCCAAATGATACTATGGCATTAACAAAAAAATTGAAGAAACTATATTTTCTTTTGCATGGTTTGTTATTTTGTTGCCCATTAGCAAAGAATGATGCAATATTAAGAGAAGTGTTATCGGGGAGGTAGATGACAGTATTGAAGAATGTCCCTAAATACTCTACTTTTCAAAATGATGAAATGTCAAGGTTTATTGTATTCTGTATGAACAAAGATTTGTTGGATTGCATTTTAAAGTGTCAGGTAACTCAAAAGACAATGATGAAAACTGAGAAGTCTCATGTTCAGAGTTGAACAACTCATAAAATCACCCATTTAAACTTATATGCAGTCACTATAACTATATATTCTCAAAAATATTATCAACATTAACATTGCCAGTAGTGAGATTATTCCTTCGATCAATGGTCATTTCATGTTTTTCAGTCTTTAACAAGATGCGTTCCTGGTGTGGGCCTGTACTTCTGCTTCTTGGACTATATAAAGTCACATTACTTCCGAGGTAAAACACCCAATCCTATGGAGTCTGTAACCATGGGAGTCATAGCCCGAGCCATGAGTGGAGCAGCTTTAATACCTATCACTGTGGTGAAAACAAGGTAACGTATGTTGTATGTTGTTTGCTGTTTTTTATTTCTATAAATTCCATTGGTTTCTGCCTTCAAACACTTTACTTAAATTTGGATTAGATTTGAGTATAGGATTTGATAATCCTAACCTGAAATTCTGGGTAATCCCAGAATCTCAAGGTTAAATATGTTTGAATTCAGCCTAGTTATAAAATTAATTACAAATACTGAGCAAGTGAAATACTGATGTGTGAATCGTTAAACTGTAACATAAAATCCGTTTCATCTGTAAACAAGACACCAAAAAATTAATGAGAAAAGTGTTTTAGAAAAAAATAAATAAAATTCCAAATATTTTTCAAGTATGAGTTTGAATCTGGCTTTTTTTTATTTCTACACTGTTTTAGGTATTATATTATTGTATTATTAGCTGTATAATATTCCTCTATGATATATTTTTCATGTATTTGATTCTTTAAATTTCATTATTGATATATACTTTAATACCTTTCTGTCATGTTGGTAACAATTAATTTTATAGGTTAGATTTGAAAGTTTGAATTTTTACTAAGTGAATGAATAAATGAGGTATATACCTCGACTAAATATCTAAAAAATTGAGTTGAAACAAGTTGAGTTTATTTAAAAAAAAATTGCATATTTTCATTAGATTGCTCCTAGTATATTATTGATAAATCAATAATTATTTTCAAATTGAACCTATTAAAAACATGTAGTTCCACTATTCACTATATTGCAATCATTCCTCATGAAATAAAATCAAATATCTATCAGTGAAATAATTGTACTTGTCCATTGCCAAGTTTGTAAAACATTACACTTTGATACTTTTGTAACTAATTCGAATCTATTATTTTATATTTTCATATTGGGAATTTTTTTTGACATATTTTTTGTTGTCTTAGATTCGAAAGTGGTGTGTATGGCTACGATGGAGTCTTTCCTGCTTTGAGGGAAATATATCGTACTGAAGGAATTAGGGGTATGACCTGTGGTTTAGTACCAACCCTATTTCGAGATGCACCTTTTTCAGGCCTCTATTTGATGTTCTATACCCAATCAAAACTAGTAGTTCCTCAAGGTAATTTTTTTATGGTTTCAGCTTACAACACCTTTATTGAGTGCCTAGTTTTTTTATTACTCTTTATTAGCAAATAATGCTCTTCAGAGTAGTCAGTCACTTATAAAATATAAAACAATAAAAAATATATATAAAATTAGAGACAAGTCTCATTTTAAAAACAAGAAACTGACAAAGTGTTGTTTACACATTTAAAAACTGAAAATACCAATAATTTGTATTAATAAAAACTGAATCTCAGAAGAAATATTCCCAAAAATTTTGTAGTAAATCTGTAACCACCAGATATTGTTTCATTATATCATATTGAATTTATTATAACATATATTAGCATTTAACGAAAAATTCATCACAAGAAATTAATGCAGGATATTATTTTTTTCCAGAAATGCTGAATTCCAATTATGCATCTCCAATTCATTTTACTTGTGGAGTAGTGGCTGGGATTTTGGCTTCTGTTGTAACACAACCCGCGGACGTTCTCAAAACCAAAATGCAACTCTACCCAAACCAGTTCAATGGTTTGTGGTCTGTAGTAATTTACGTTCACACTAAATACGGTTTACCAGGGTATTTCAAAGGCATGGTACCAAGAATGTTGAGAAGAACATTAATGGCAGCAATGGCTTGGACAATGTACGAGCAATTGTCTCAAGCGATGGGGCTGAAGTAGCACGTAGTGAGTTTTGTAGACTAGGTTTGATAGCCTGGCCTACTTTGGATCGTTTATATAACACTGCAGATAGTTTGAGGAATAATTCAAATTTGCTGTAGAAGCAATTCCAAGCATGGTCTGTCAGATTGAAAATTGTTTTAAAAAAAGAAAAAGTGACTTACTTCACATGGATATATTTCAAACTCTGAAATAAATTATTATGTGCTACTTCACCAATTTACCAAAATATTATTTTTAGGGATGACACAATATTACAGTATTGTTTCATAGTGATGTGATATTTGTTACCATAGTTTATATGTATATACATTAGAAATAAATTATTTTAAAGAAACATTACTCGCTTTTCTAGTTTCCATATCAGGTTACTCTGCATTTGAATAAATGTATTATACCTTTCTAAGAATGGAATATACAATTGTGATTATTTGACATACTTCTGGAGACTAATTGACAGTTCTTAAAAAAAATACGTACGACAAATCATAACCATTTGTAAATTGTACTCTGGTTGAGGGACTTCGGTAAATGGCCATGTGTACGCCAATAAATAACTTTTATTATTACTAAGATTAAACCTTTTGAGTTTTTGCCATGATAATAAAGAAACAAAAATAAACTCCATATAAATATATATATTTATAATGTATATATATATATATATATATATATATATATATATATATATATATATATATATATATATATATATATATATATATATATATATATATAAATAATGAATTGAGGAAGTATTTCACCTCACTTGAAGACTGAATTTCTGAAAGATTAAATGCTATATTTGAACTTTGGGGGTTTTTCATAATAACCAATCTAACTCCTCTTGCTAATGCCCTGTCTTTTCCACTTCCTGAAAATTTTCATTTTTGGCACTTGGCACCGATGGCTATTCTGGCCTTCATTTGAGTTTTGTACATCGGCACGAAAAAGGGGCACTTTGAAATTTCACAAAATTTTCATTATATTGGTAAACGGTAAGGCAATAGTGCAAATTTTCAGTTCTTTAGAGTACAAATTGGCATTGTTTGAAAAAAATATTTGGAATATTCCCTTTTAGCGAATTTTCTACTAATAAACTGAAATAAAATAAATAGTTAAATTTATTCGTTACTTACAAAATGTACATTCTTATATACAATAAATTTACATCTTAACAATACTCCCAATTATTAAGACTAGAGGAATGCTATATAAATTCAAAACCTTCGTATTTCACATCCGCTATATGTTCATCATCCATTAAAATATCCCCATTAATGGTGAATGCAGTGATGTAGGTGGATGTGTTACCCTCCAGTTCTTCAGTTCGTAATGCAACTATAACATAGTCTTTCGATGTAGGAATAAACTTGAAACTGGAAAAACCCCTGGTAGGCCTCGAGTTTGAAATCTGAAAGCATTTAATTTGTTTTATTCTCGTAACTGATATAGATATGGTAGAATTCACTAATCATCCTTGATGTTGGATAATTACTATTATCAAAAAATTGATATCTGTTTACAGAGTAAACAATGAGTATACTAGAACACTGGCAAAGAAATTAAGATGTGATTTTTTTAATATATATTCTGAATCTGAATAAATACGGGATGTAATAATTATGTGTGATGCTTTAAGATAGAGAAAAATGTCTAATAAAAGTTATGAAGAGTAATAAAGCTATGTTACAAAAATTCAACACCAAATCTAATGGAATGAAAAAATTCTTTTCATCTAAATATTTTCAGTAATGTGTATTTTCCTGTCCTATGTATATAATTTTACCTAGTGGCATTTTTTCCATATAGAGGTAACCAAAACTCGGAAAAACTTTTTTCTCAATTTTTTTAAATGAAAAACAAAAAAGCCATACTATAACACCTTCTCTTTTATATATATATATATATATATATATATATATATATATATATATATATATATATATATATATATATATATATATATAACTGTTGAGAAAATTATGAAAACGTTAAATCAAGGTAATAACGTTTTTTTTATACAGTGCTGCAAAAAATATATTGAGAAGAAGATTACATTTGATATCTACATTTTTAGTTTCTCAATGTATTACCTTAACTACAGTGACATCATACATTTGAGGATCAGCTGAGATCAGAACAGAACATCCCCTATGTTCATCTAAGGATTCATTGTAGGGCTCTTTACTACATCTTCTTGGTAAGAAAAACCAACGTTGATGTTCATTTGACCAAACACCACTTTCGTGTATCATATAACCTGGCCACTTTATACCAAGTACTTCTCGAATCCTTTTATATTCTGCAATCCAACTGATGTGACTCACCTGCACCAAATAAGACATCACTTATATTTTGTAAAAAGACATTTTGTTGAGCTGTACCAATATATTTCATTAACTTCATGATTTATGCTTGTATTTGTTATTTATTTATACTGAATACAAACAGATAAATACAATTACATCTATATGTGAAGTCGAAATTAGGGTGATGAAACAATAAAGCACAATACCTACACTAACAATAACAGTTATTAAAGCAAAGTAGCAGAGTAATAAAATATATACATCTTCATTTAAGACACAAACAATAATAATTACTGCTTCAGAAGTGAGACAATTTTTTTCAAGTTGAAAAAGTCCAGATCATTACTCTCTTGAAAATTATTCACAATGCTCATACAATTTTCAAGAGGTTACCCAGAAATGAATATTTTAAACATAATTTTCTACTCCCCAACCGCACGTCAGGTACATTAATATGTAATTTTATTGAAAGTTCAGGGACTGCAGTTTCTCCTTGCAGTACATTGTAGATGAACAAATTTGAGCACTGTCTCTTCGCTTGCTTAGGCTTGTCACTTCAATATGTCTCATATAATATGCAGAATGGATATATGCCATATCTCTTTGAATGAACAGATCTTAAGAATTCCTTCAGAGTCCTTCCAATCACCCCAGAATGAGTTGTGGACTCCATAGGACACTGGCATACTCTAATTTAACGCAAATATATGTGTTCTATAAAGTAACACACGTTTTCCAGCTGAAGTCTTGAAATGTTCGTAATATAAAACCTAACGTTATAGCAGTCAGATGCCAGCTTGCTGATGTGACCATTATAGAAAAGATTTTTCGTGAAAGTTACACCAAGGTCTTTCACTTCTGTGACTATCTCTGGTGTCACTGGGTCGGCATAATTTGCGTGTATGTACCAGTTTCGCCTTGCAGCAAGGGGCGTTAGTATACCCCTCCCTGAGGAGGCGTCACCTGTGGAGGTAAACGTACTTAATGGCACCTCATGCTGAGGTATGTGTATCTGTGTTAAGAAGATGTTAATAATAAAAACTTTGAGATACAGGGTGCCCTCGGTTGAAAGCCTTATCTCGGTAATGCAGAGCCTGCCCTAGCCATTCGTGAGACTCTATATGGACACACTTAATGGCACTTCATCCTGAGGTGTGCGTATCTGTGTCAAAAAGATGTCAATAATATAAACTTGGAGATACCGGGTGCACTCGGGTTGAAAGCCTTATCTCGGTAATGCAGAGTCTGCCCTAGCCATTTGCGAGACTCTATATGGACTGATCAAGAGTGAGAGTTCTCCAACTCTTGAACAAACAGAGGAGCCTAGGTGGTGCAGCCAGATGGCAATTTATTGCTTAGTCAAAGGCAGATTATCTTATGAACCTGATTTGCATGAATTTCTTGAGCAGGTAGAAGCAGAATCTGCATCTGGAGAATAATTAACTTCCTCCTGAGCATGTCAGCGAAAATGTATCGTCAAATAACAATTAACCCAAACCAGAAGCGAAAAGCCTTGCATATATCGTCAGGTATATTGATTTACATATGTTCTGATTTGGAAAGGTTACGGCGGGCAAATGTGGTGGAAATCTTGTACTTTGAACATTTGACAACCTCAATATCAACCAATCAACAAAAACCATTTTAAAGAAAAAATCTTACCAGCTAACCTGAAGTATCACTCAACAAATAACGTAATTGATTTCATTAAGATGCTGGTTTATTTGATTGAATTTGAATAGATGTGAACCACAATGAACCTTCGTGGGTTGCGGTGGAGGGTTTTTGAAGTAATGAAAAACTTTACATATTTCTGAGCTAATGAGAATAACAGAAATTCAAGAATTCAAGCAACAAACTGGTTGAAACAAGGAGTTAAAAAAAATCAATAAAAACATTTCATGAAATACTTACTTGACCCTTATTTGTCACAGTTTTGATATATTGGGGATTATTATTTTCAAATTCTCCAGAAGCTGTAGTCCATTCTTTCCCCATTGAACCGACATAAAGAAGTTCATCTTTTACTGTAGCCCATTCCGATTTGAATCCTTTTTTACTCCTAAGACATAATTTTGTATCAACTTAGTTAATATTTCATGACAAAATATATTATTCAAAGTAAATAATCATAAAAAGATCAATTTACATCAATAATGGCTAATGTAGGTTAACTGGCAAGCTTTTTAAAATATTAATTCAAGGTCAGTTTTACTATCACCACATTATAGATTTAAAGTATTGTGATAAAAATTCTCAAAGTAAATTGTAATAACTTTCATAGTTAGTTAAATAATGAATTTGTGGTACGTGAATAAATACTTAGTTTATCATATTCTTGTCAATTTGTTTCACTTATTTGTTCAACTCACTTTCCATCACCATCCATTAATATTACCCAAGGAATAACATCATTTTTTACTATCTCCAGAACTAGTCCAGTTCTGTCATCAAAAGTTAATAATTTTCCATCGAAAGTAACTAATTCTGAAAGTTCCAATCCTCTTCCTTTCAAGGCATAGTTCGTTTTTAGAACTTCTGGATCTTTCAAATCCCATGTTATAACAACTGAATGTTTATGGGGGTTATAGTTCAGATGTCCAGTTTTGAAAAAAGAAATCCATGTATTCTTCTCATTCTTTTTCAAGGAATCTGTATCAAGATCAGCAATTATCCCTAAAAAAGGCAATAAAAATAATATACTTTCAATCTGACATTAATGTAGAAAAAAGTGTAGAACCATATTTATTGTGAATAAATAAAATTGATTGTGAAAATTATATCTTGTTCCATTGATGACCTATTTATTTTGTAGAAATTCATATTGAATATAGAGTAAAGGAAATAACTTTTGTCTAATTTCTACTAAGTTTATTATTTGTTATGAGGGGTTTCCATTTATAAGACTATTTTCAAGTAACTAATACAATAACAAGACAAGTAAAATATTATACACTGATAAAGTCAGGTACCTGTGACAGGTACCTGAAATAACAAAGGTTACCTGAGTAATCAATACCAATTCTACAATAACTAATTATGTTCTATAACATATCAGGATTACAACTGTTGAATGGATCCTAAACTAGATGTCAAAATTCACAAATCGGGCATATGGTCTAATAAAGGGAAACCAGTCATAACAAATACTAAACTTAGTAGAAATTAGACAAAAGTTATTTTCTTTATTTTATATGATAATTATATATTTATTATTATGGATAGTGTTATTAGTTTTCATTGAGTAAGTGTTGCGAGTAATCATAATAACTAACAATAAATAACTTCCTTAATTATATTATACTTGGGAATGTTCCAGCTTCAGGTATGCAATAAGTTTCTGATAGCCATCAAGTTCATGTGCATCTTATAATGAATTAAATAAAATTAGAACATACAATAATAAAATGAGTTTTATATATTCGACTATGTATTAAAAAAATATATTGTGACTCATGTGAAGCCATTAAATCCTCCTTATTGAATTTATTACCAGTTATGCTTTTTTATTAAATGTTTCATTTATAAGGGGGATTATGCAACACACTTACTAATATTAAGACTAAGAACTAAGAGTTCAACTATAAGAAATCATCAAGAGCGTTTATGGAAACTTAACGAAGACTGAGAACTATGCCTAGGAAGTTGGCCAACATTAAACTAAGAACTAAAGCTTAGGTCAAAATTAATAAAAGAAGCATGCACCAAATTGAAATATTTACAGCTTTCATTGACAAGAGAAATTTTTAAACATAACCATGTAATAACAAAAAAAATTAATTATTTTCAATAGTACACTTGTCTCCTAATTAGTAAAGTACATACATTTTATACCTACTTTTACTTAAGTCACTTTCAAGTAAATAATTTTGACTCAGATGTTGTCATCTGATGATAAATTTTTCAAATTTCATTATTTTCATCCAAAATAGTTTTTTTACAGCTGTATTTGTAGAAAGTGCTGTGCTCTTTAATTGAAATGCTATTGTTTTACCATTTCACAATTGAAAGTGAAAAAACAATTTTTTCAAAGAAAATTGCTCAATATTTGTCATATTTTGTTTTTTTATGGACATTATTCCAACTACTCTGACAATTGTCCATATAATGATAAAAAAATTATTGTACCATTTACCCTTCCAAGGTAACTTACCTATTCGAAAAGTGTGCATGTTTGAAGTCCTGATGGGTCTCGTTAATGGGTATGTGTAATTATAATCACTACTTCTTAGGATACTGGTATTTGAACGTTTCGATGAATTTGAATATAAATAAATCAAAAAGAATACTCCAGTGAGGCCTACAATATATACAAAGAGTGTTTGACCACGAATAGTCCTATTAACTATCCTATAAGCAGGTTGAGCCTTGAGGGCTTTTCTCCAATCTCGAGTAACCACCATTTCTTCTTCATCCAGCAGATGCATATGTAAAGAAGTAGATTCCATCAACTTCTCTATTTTAACTGGTTTATCACAATACTTTTCGACGTGTAAAATATTGAAGTTTTAATTTTAAACACATTTTTTACCTTGCTGTTTACTAGTTATACAAAACAATTTAAAAATGAGAGATTAGCCTATAAAAAATCTATAACCCTAATTTTGAACAGCTGGCAGTTGATACTCAAAATTAAACCTTAAAACCATACCAAAGCACAGACACAGGACACAGACACTCTGTGACACCACCGTCTATGCCACCGTCACAGTATAATTGTTACATATGCTGTGCCACCCTCAGAGTAATAAAAAATAAGTTAGTCATTCTAATTTCATTCAGGTTGGAGCCTAGCTCCCCTACCCTTTAAACTGTCCTTTGAAAGACAAATGGGTCATAACTGATTTTGTTGTGGCGGCATGAATGTCCACAGACATCAGTTCCACCCTCGCGGTGTAC
The DNA here is from genome assembly GCF_025532065.1 of Leptinotarsa decemlineata. Lineage (NCBI taxonomy): Eukaryota > Metazoa > Arthropoda > Insecta > Coleoptera > Chrysomelidae > Leptinotarsa > Leptinotarsa decemlineata. The sequence continues at coordinate 16,413,151 of NW_027412668.1, read as the reverse complement.
CCCTACCTGGCTGGGGTGAGATGGATGAAGATATTATTCATCTATTAACAGAGGACATGAGGGCCTCATTCGACAGAGTGTCGGGGCCTTCTATATCGGGAGGTTCATCTACAGCGTAATCTATAGCTTCCCTGACTAACGGGTTATCGTGAGTTTCCGCACAATCTAAAACTCGCCGATTCCTCGACTGGATGGACTGCTGAATGGAAGGCAGCTGTAAATCTCTGCGGATGGCTTCATTCCGCACGAACCACGGAGGATTCACAATCATCCGTAGTATTTTGTTTTGTGGTCTCCAAGATGGAGATGTTGGACGGAGCCGCTTGTCTCCAGACGCCTGAAGCATACATGATGACAGGCTTGAACATCGTGTTGCATATCGTAACTTTGTTTTTTAGGCTTAACTTTGATCGTCTGTTTATCAGAGAGTACATGCTTGCCACCCGACCCTCGATCTTTGCCTTCACGCTTACGGGTTCCAGGTGAACCTACGATCTATTAGAAGATCGAGGTACTTTACCCGCGCTTGCCAGTCGATCTCCTTTCTAGAGATCCTCACTTTCCTAACCGGAGAAGATGTCGTTCTTCTCGTGGTTATCGCCCGAGTCTTTTCTGGGTTCACTCGGATCTTCCATTCGAGGTACCAGCGCTCGAGGTCGTCCAATGCACGTTGCATGTAGGTAGACGATCCCGAGCTCTCGACCCATGGAAGATGAGAGGAGAGCCGTGTTGTCGGCGTAGAGGGATACCTATCTTCACATCCACGGACCTTGGAAGGTCGCTGGTGTGAAGAGAATACAGCGTGGGAGAGAGCACGGCCCCCTGTGGCACTCCAGCGAGGATCTCTCTGTTGTCAAAAATAAAAAAAAAATAAATAGAGATGCCCTCCATATATAAACACAACAGATTTGTAGACAACTAGGATATCCATCTCTCTCACAGTAAAACGTGGACAAGGGGACTGAGGGAATTGTTTACATAATCCTCTGGACTGGATCCAGGAGCGTGCGGAAAATATGTTAAGAAAATTCTAATGACTACTATCAACTATTAATTTGATTGAAAATTTTGGGTTACGCCCATGATCCATTTGTTGTTTACTTGTGAAATGTTACATCAACATGCGACGATTGCGAAAATCCACAAACAACGCAGGTTTTCACCATCTTGAAAATTACTTTTTGCACTACAAATTAGTTATATCACTCAATAAGCACTCAAATCACCAAAATAACTTCCAAAAACGAGGAAATACCGGTATTATCTATTTTTGTTAGTTGGATGACTGTTGTAAATATAAACAAAGTAATTTGGCTTCAGAAACAAGGACAGAAAGGCATCTCTATTACTCTGAGGTGCCACCTTTTGATAATAACATATTTATTGATTTCTTTAGGACATCCTAATATACATACATTATTTTAAAAATATATAAATAAATGACAAAAATAATGATATGATGAAAGAAAAAAAAATAAAAACCATTTTTCAATGATTCAGAATGGTTTTAACATGAGGATATACATAATAAATATATTACCAAACAGAAAAAAAAAAATCAAGTATGATGTTTTATATAGTTCATGGTTTTTTTATTTGGAAAACATTTATTGAATCTTTCAACGAAAGTGGGAGTTTGTTATAATCATTCAAACCTTTATAAATAAAAACTTCATCGTACTAGTCAAATTAGTTCGAGGAAGGTGGTATAAAAATAAACACTTAGTGGAACACGAGGTATCACGGTAAACGCTCACAATGATCACGTTCACGACCGCAGTTTGTCCCTTGTTTGCGAGCGATACTATCATAAACTCAGTAGAATGGATTATGGAACGTTTTGAGTGTTCATGTAAACATAACAAATGGTGAGGTTGAAAAAATGAAGTAGAAGTTTTAATGAAGTTACGTAAACCTCAATAAGTTTCAATAATTGTAAGCTAACTTTAATAATATTGAAAAAGAAGTAGACAATAATAAACAAATTGAGTTTGAATGTAATCAAAATGTCTTTTACAGCAATTGGAGATTTGTAGATGCGTTGCAATTGTACTCCAGAAACTAGTTCATCTAGTTCAGATGGAGAGTGGAATGCAACTTCAAAAAATAATCGTGAAAACTTGGGCCACGTAATTGATTATGAGAATGTATTTCAACGTTATTCTGATGAAGAATTCAAAAGTCATTTCAGGTATATACATGATTTTTTATCACATGTTACACTGTGAATTTTTGAAATGTCATGTCCGATTGCAAATTTAGACTATACTCTGAATTAATGCTACACATAAATTTACTTCATTATGTGTAAGTAATTATTCTATTGATTACTCATGATATTGAATAATGGAATAAGTTAAGAAATTAGAAATTAATTACGAATGACGGATAACATTCATGTCATTTTTGGGAAAGAAAGTTTTTGGCTTTCTACTACTCCATCTTGATACAAAAAAGAAGAATGAGGGAATCTTCCAAAGAAAGGAAGGAAGTAACTCTATACATGGATGTGTAGATCATGCAAAGAAGTAACTTTTAGACACAAACTGGATCTCAAGTATTCATCAGAAAACTTTCACTTTGATACAAAATCTTGATGTTACTATTCATAGGATTCAAGTCTCTGAATTATAACACGAACAAAATTGATTTAGACGCATCTATGCCATGCTATTAGAAATGCTAGTAGTTTGGTTGAGATGGCTATAACAAATTGGTAAAAAAATATCAAACAACAAATGAAATTGAATTCAACTAAAAACGTTTTTCGATTTTAGTTTTTGGGAGGAATTTAAGTATTATATGAAGTTTGATGAAATTCAATATCTCTTATTTTAATTAATATTTAATTAGTAATACTGTTTAGTGTATTCATTGCCAAGTAGTCTAGCCTCATTGTTAATAGGCTGAAAAACACTTGAATGATGCTTCACCATTTCATTAGTTACGATAAACAAAGTAGCTTATTATTTATAATATACTTATTGTCGACTAACACTAAAGAATGAAGCTGAACTTCATTAAAGGTCGGCCGGTGGTCTAGCGGTCTACGGCGTTATCATATATCCGATTAGGCTGTTTCATTGCTAGTTCGAACCGCCAAACGTAACGAATTATGGAAATATAAGTTTATTATTATAGTACGGGTGTAGAAAAAAAATAAAACCTGTAAATGATTGAAAAAAAAAACAACATATTTCTTGTATGATTTGTTTATTCATTAATTTTCTACCAACTGGTAGAAATTCAATGGCAAGACGGCAATTTCTGAGATTACGTTGATTATATTATTTTGGCATGTACCTGTTACATATACAATTTTTATTTCAAGAATTTTGGCTCAGATAATATTTGGTAGTATAATCAATTCATGGTAAATGCCAGAAATCAATCAAGAATTGGCAACCTTGCGATACAATTTTAAGACAGGAAGTATAGATTGACCTTGACAGAAATACTAATTGTTTCGATCGTATGCGCTGAAAATTTATATTCGGAAAAATGCGCTTTTTTACCTCTTGGTAGTTGTGTACTCTTTGCTTATGGTAGGCCAACAAAACAGAGAAAGAGAGAGGTACACTTTTGGTCGGTATTTTCCCTCTCTATTTTGAGGCTATACCACAGATTAAGTACTTAATCTGTGGCTATACTACCATCGTATATAGTAAAACCAATAATGATTGAGAGTAAAGCGCGTTGTCATATCTAAATTTTACGTTACCAGTTTATAGCAGAATCAAAATATAGTAAGCAGTAGAGTTGTAGGTTGTGGCAAATTATAGATAATACACAATACTAGTACAATTTAAAGGTATTATTTATGACAAAAATCAGTGATGAGCTTGTAATGAGTAATACTTATACATTTCCTGATTACTGATCAGTTAAAATTCATTATTTTCTGTATAGTGTTAGATATTTATTACAACTAGTGGCAACGCTGTACGCAACGATATTTCTGTCTTTGTCACTTTACCGTAACTTCCATCTCATCGTTGCAGTCCTCACTAATGTACTTGCAGCCATGAGCGTATCATTGGTTTGTGAATTATACAGCGTGAATTGTACTTTTTACAGTTAAGTTAGTCAGCAATCGACGTGTTGTGATAACAATTGGTGAAAATGATAGTGCTAATAAGTGTTTAAGCGTTACATAATTATATTTCTACACCGTTCTCAAACTACTCAAAAAATGGGAGACATGGTCGGGCCTTCCACGTCGAAAAAGGTAAAACGGTCGGAGTCTCGGTCAGTAAGAGAAAAACAAATTGTACTGCGAGTATTTCACTGTCTTGAAAGAGATCATCAGCCACCAAAAGATGACTTTGTGCATATGTGCTGTAATTGTACGTGTGTACCTCCGAATAACCAACCAGGCATTTCTACATCATTAAGTTCCACAATTACAAAAGAGAAATTGGTTGATATGTGCTCTGATTATACCGGTGTACCAAAATCATCGATTTACAAAATACTAAAAGAAGCAGAAATTCATGGGGACGTACAAACGCCAAAAACTATTAGCGGACGAAAAAATATCACAGTTGATGAATAAGCCAAAACCAGTATACGCAGAACTATTCACAGTTTCTTTTTCAGAAATGAGCTGCCCACACTACAAACAGTTCTGGAGGCACTTAGCGATCATGAATTGGTCCCAAAAATGGGTAAAGAAACTTTTAGGAAACTTGTAGACGAAATGAAATTTACGTACGGAAAAGTTGACAGGAAAAGCATTCTCATTGAACGTCAAGAAATAAAAGCATGGAGAAGAAACTATCTAAGAAAAATTGACGAATTTCGGAAGCTCAAAAAAAATTGTACTTCATGGACGAGACATGGGTTAACCAAGGACATACGGTCAAAAAAGTATGGCAGGATGGTAATATAACAAGTGCACGACAAGCCTTTATTGAAGGTTTGTCAGTTGGGTTGAAACAGCCATCTGGAAAAGGTAGTCGTCTGATAGTTACGCATATAGGAAGCGACAGTGGATTCTTACCAAATGGTGAATTAATATTTAAATCTAAGAAAACAGGCGACTATCATGAAGAGATGAATGCGGAGGTGTTTGAAAAATGGTTTGAAGGCATCATTCAACTTGTGGAATCTGGGTCTGTCATCGTCATGGACAATGCCCCATACCATAGTCGACATTTAGAATCATTACCCAAACAATCATGGAAAAAAGCAGCAATTCAAGAATGGTTAATTGATAAGAACATCCAATATAACAAAGATAGTTTGAAGGCAGAACTACTTCAGCTAACAAAATTACACACAGACAAATATAAAAAATTCGCAGTGGATGAAATGGCGTTAAGTCGTGGAATTACAGTTTTAAGGTTACCACCATACCACTGCGAATTAAACCCAATAGAATTAATCTGGGCGCAAGTAAAAGGATATGTGGCACGAGAAAACAGAACATTTAAATTAGTGGACGTGCATCATCATCAACAAGAAGCTATTCGAACTGTTTCTGCAGAAGACTGGAAAAAATGCATGCAGTATGTTTAAAAAGAGGCGCAAAAAACGTGGAACGTAGACAACCGTATTGAACACGATATTGAACCAATCATAATTCACTTTGATGATAGCGGTAGCAACAGTGACGAATCTGAGGTTGAAGATTAGACGAAAATTTGTACATTTACATTTATATTATATTCTATTATCAAAAATCTCAAATCAAAATATATATATATATATATATATATATATATATATATATATATATATATATATATATATATATATATATATATATATATATATATATATATATATAGTGTTTTTTATTAATATTGGTAATTTATTTGGTACCTACTATAATTACCACGATTATTACTCCGTTTTCATAAGGCCCACCTGATGACTACAATGATTAGGTAAATTACGATATTGCAAAGTTTTAATGAAATAAATAAAAAATGTGTATGAATATTTTAACTAATTGTACTAAGAATTTTTCTTTCATTCTCAACCCTCTCAAAAAATTAATAAGCACGCCCCGATTTGCTGTCAACTGGGCTTACTTCTACTCTCAATCATTATTGGTTTTAGTATAGAAGTAAACATTTCCATAGGGTGGCTATCTTAGACAAGAGACTTTCTTGTCTAAGGTGGCTATACTGTGGTTTGGGCATAACAGAAAATTCCTGATTGTCACTATTGTCAGTGATCAAGTGTCAACTATCAATTCATTTGCATTTGGCATTTATGTATGGAATTGTTCTCAGTTTCTCATTTCTCCGTCTTTTCACTTTAATAATTCGACAATGGCTGTGTTAGCTGCTGCTCAGCTCTTGGACGAGTTAATGGGACGCAATAGGAATGTAGCACCTAACGAAAAAGTGAAAGAATTGAACTGGGAAGATCCCGAAGTAAGAATTGTTTTTGTTTATAATCCCAATTTTTTTTCATCCCTTATTTTCAGTATTGCAAGTACTTTCTTGCAAAGTTCTGCCCTCACGATTTATTCGTTAATACCAGAGTAGATTTAGGAGCATGTAGCAAAGTTCACGATGAAGAAGTTAGAAAATTGTTTCTGAAAGCGAAACCCACACACCACAGAAAACTCCAGTACCAAGAAGACTTCCTCCGATTCTGTGCATCTATGATGAATGACGTCGAAAGGAAAATTATCAAAGGCAAACAACGATTAGCCCTCAGTGCCTCGGAGAAGAATGAAACTCCTTCGTTAACTCCGGTACAAACACAGAAAAACCAGGAACAGATTAATTTATTGAATGAAAGAATAAATGATCTCGAAGCAGAGGCTGAAAAAGCTGGAACAGATGGTAATGTAGAACAGGCTCAAGGACTCATGAAGCTTTGTGACCAACTCAAAGATGAACGGGACAATCTAAGGAAGCAAGTAGACAATGGGTGAGAACTATAATAGTTTTTCATTAGGTTTTTTAGTATTCACGTTAGGGGATTCCTCTGTCATTGTCAGGCCACCAAACGAATATGTGGGGCCTTTGCCACAGATTCTAATATACTGTACCAATCTTTTGTAGACTGACACATGGTGTCTTGTTTGAAACATAGGCAAGTGTTTCTAATGGATACTTCTAAATCATCACCTCCAAGATATAGATCTTGGTTTTCATGTGGCCCACCCTAATTTGATGGTCATGTTCATTATTTTTATGTCGACGAGGGCTGAATCTTTCCTGTGTAGTTATATCCTTTCATGTAGTAATGCTTTCTCAGTACATTGATAAACCCTGGTGTTTTTAATTTTTTTTTATTGGTAAGCATGTGAAGAATATGCAGATGTCACAACACCGTACGTGTCGTGAAGTCACGTTAGTGAACTCAGAATATTCGTTTCTTCTTGAGGAGATCTTCCAAACGTTGTCTGCTTCTCTTGGAGGAAGTTGATTAAAGACTGTTAACTTTCAAGGCTGGAAATAATTTTCGCAACTAGGAACGATGACACGCCCGTCGTCAATGGAATAAAACTAGAGCCAATTATCTGCAGACCATATCCAACAAATTCGGAAAATAGCTTTCACATATTCGACATGTTTGTCAATTATAACAATATCTAAATATAATCGCCATTACTTTTACCAAGATCAAAGAGTCACTGGAGAAACTGGGTTTGAGTGGCTGTATTCAGTGTATATCTGCTTAAAATATGAAATAGGGAAAAGGAAAAAAAGGCAGAGACTTCTTGCATGTGTTTATGATACATATTTTGCAGTAATAGAACCGATACACTGAAGTAATGTGTTTTATTTAAGACCGAACAAATATATTTCAATTTAATTCACATGCAACGTCAGCTTCTGGATAGTGACGATTTATTTATTATCATGTGCTCAGTAATTGAATAAAAATCTGTTTCTATGTTCGTCAGTAATTTGATAAATTTGATAACCTGTTTGTTAGAGGTATGGGTTAGTTTTATTGATGAAACTATAGGACATTTCATTAGTGGTTTGAGCAAATATTTATATAATTTTCTATATTTTTATTCTGTTAGTCATTAAGAAATATGAAATGCCAACCATTATCAGCAATGAACGAATTAATTGAATGCTACTTTTGTTACTCAATGATTTTGTATTTGTAGCCATTTTACTGCTACAGCTGAGCTTGCAGCAGCTCAAGAAAAACAAATGGAAGTGTGTGAGGTGTGTGGTGCTTTTCTCATAGTTGGAGATGCCCAACAACGTATAGATGATCATTTGATGGGCAAGCAGCACATGGGTTTCGCTAGACTGAAGGTAGCTGTCGAAGAAGTTAATGATTCACTAAAAGCTGCAAGAGAAGAAAGGTCATTCAGTAAGGGCGGGTTGGGATCAGATGAAAAACGTGATCGTGATAGAGACAGGGAACGTGAAAGAAGAAGGGAAAGGGAGAGGATGTTGGAAAAAAGTCGTGTCGATCAAAGGTAAGAAAATGTGTTATATTGAATTTTTAAATTATTCCTGCTATTTTAGGGAAAAGGACAAGGAGAAGGAAAGAGAACGAGAGAGGGATAGAGAAAGAAGAGAAAGAGGTAGGAGATCACGGACTGCAGACAGAGGTGATAAAAGGGATAGAGAATCTCATCGAGAAAAAGAGTCTCACAAGGAAAGGGAAAAAGACAAAGATCGAAGTAGGAAGAATCGGGATTCAAGTAAGACACTATATTATAATATACTGCATTGATTGATAGTTCTATTATTTAGTTGCACACTACTGTCACACACATGGCCTCATATGTTTCACATGCCATATCAACAAAATATGTCATAAAACATGCACTTATATGTAGTTTTTTTCACAAGGAAAAACCAAGACAAAAGAGTTATCATTTGGGTCAAATCAGCGATACCTCTTATTTGGATAATAACCTGATCTCAGTACATCAAACAGTGATAGCCATACAAATCTTAATTCGAGTCCAAATTTGTCTATTAATGACATATAACTATCGTTTGACATTGTTTATTGAAAAACTTCTACTGTTTCAATTCTTTTATACCACACATATAGTTGTTTTTAAAACTAATATTTTGGACATATTATATATCACAATAAGTGATTTTTATATTGTAATTATAAATTTTAACCTCAAATTGGGAATGGCTACTTCTAATGTTCCGCATACTGAAATATTTATTGTTAGATATCGGAGCTTGAAAACGGAATATAAAATAGTAGCGAACCGCCCCGGCACCGCACGGGCGCAAGGCTGATATTAAATATACATATAAAAGTATACACTTTATGAATAACAGCGATTGCTGTTATTCATAAAGTGCTGTACGACAAAGCGCGGACTTCGACGCGCTATTTATAGGCACACGCCGCCGGCCCCGCAGCCGTTACCGCCGCAACCGCTATGCCCCTGCATTTTAAATCTGTAATATCTTCGAAAATATTCATATAAATTACATTCTGTAAAGGACTATAATAATTCATATTAAATGGATAAGGATTGATGCTGTATCGCTTAAATTGCTTTTCAAGAATAAAAAATGGTCATTGTGGGTTTTCCCCAAGAGATAGACATATACCATCGCGGATATTTTTGTAGAACTTTTCAAGGTGTACAATACTGTAGTACATTTTTTGATCTATCTCATAGGGTTCAGCCAGCGTTTGCAATGTGAGCATAAAAAATGTGTTTATTTACGACATCACATTAGAAACCCCCAAAATTATCAAGTGTGTCTCTATTATATTATGCATATTATATACATATAAACCTTCCTCTTGAATCACTCTACTATTAAAAAGCACGCATCAAAATCCGTTGCGTAATTATAAAGATCTAAGCATACATACGGACAGAGAGCGGGAAGCGACTTTTTTATACTATGTAGTGATTTTTTTACAGATTGATTAATGAAATGCTGATGCAATTTATGAAATTGATCAATGTTTACTTTCATTTAAAAAATAAAAGGAATTATTGATTAAAATGTTAGGTCGTTCGGAGCAGTAACAACATCGTTTCATTTTAGTTACTTTGTTGATTTATATTGGATACATAAATTGATGTTCATTGCTTCAACTATGTTTAGCAGTGTGCCCAAACATGTCAAAACATTGGTAAGACTCATTTCGCTTCATTTAGACTTCATTTCGAGTCAGAATGTCTTGAAATGTTTGGAGAAACACAAAACGAGGCAAATGTAAATCAATTTCTCCACTCAGTATCATTTTGAAGTAGCCTATTCCATAAAAACAAAGAATTTAATAACATAAACACTGAAACTTTGGTTAACTCATCAGTGTGAAAGCAGCTATGAGTTTCAGCCATGGATTAGTCGAAAGGAAGTGTGAAACCTAATAATCAGCAGCTCCTAGAAAGTGGTAACCAATTTGTGGTCAATCATGAATTTACTCGGTGATCTGATAATTACAAACAGAATTATTTTAATAAATCCAACGCCTTGAAAATTGTCGAGATTATGAAAAATTTAAAAGATTTTCCAGAAAAAGCACTTTTCCCAATCACCAGAACTGCAATACTCATCTTGACGCGCGTTTCAGCAACCAAGAAGGCGTCTTCAGGAATTTTCTTCATTTCAGAATTTAGTCCTGAATTATTGGAGGTCAGAGTGTTCAATAAAACAAATTAAATGACATTAAAAAATCCATCTTGGCAGATTTCAGAATATAAAACTGTTGATGCTGATTGAAGAATTTTATACTATTGAAGAATATTTCTCCTCAAATTACAACCCCCCTTCTTTCAAATTTGTTTAACTTTTATAAAGTTTTAAGGCCAATTATGAATGTTTTTCATAAAATGTGTGTGGTATGTACCCAATACTCAAAGTTATATATTCTCATAAATTACTGCAATTTGATGTTTATAAATCCTTTCAAATGTATGAGATTTCTTTAAACATAGAAATATTTAATAGTCTTTGATATATGAGGCTTGTAATTATGAAATCTTTTTAATTTTTTTAAGGTCACCATCGACACCATCACCATCACAGACATTGAATTTGACCAGTAAGACCCTCCCGTTTCAGGTAGGTGGCTTTCTAGTTTACGATTTACTTCTTTTCTTTCAGAAAGACTGCAGGTTAGTGGTTACCATCCAAAAATTCAAATTATTTTCTATTTGTTATAAGAGGAATGAAAAATAACTCTTTTGAATCAATGCTCGATATCCAAAGGAATAATTGATAATGGATCTGTGCCTCAGTATTTTTTATGTTCGAATACAAAGATAATGATCCCATATTCAACCATAATAATGTTGTTACCTGTCTAGGTTTTTTGTTTTTATTCATGGTAACTTGAAAAATATGGAACATCTGATGAACTTGTACATTGTAACAAAAAACCACACATAAATACACACTTTATACTTTTAGAACAATAAGATTCTTGAACTGACTACACTTAGTGAAAAGTCGGTGGGGTGATTTGCTGACATTCCTATTGATGTAAGTTACCGGCTTTCTTAAGGTTACTTAAGGTTCTCCACTTTTTTCTTTACAACACAAGACCAAAAACCAAAATTAACTTGAGAAGAATGTCTACATCATGCAATAAGTGTTTTATACAGTTTTGGTATCACACAATGAATTGCTTATTCTTAGTAAACTCACCTTCAGAACCTCATCAACAAGAAAATTATGGTTTATGAGATAGTGTTCGAGACAGAACGCAGAAAAATTACAGTTTATAATATTTTATCAGAAACCATTTTCAAATCTCTCAATTATTACCAGTCAAATAGTAAAGAGCAAACCGTCTGCAAAATACTTGGAGTAACAACATCATGAAACAAAAGCAACAAAGATATCAGTATTTGAAAGGACGCTTTGATAAGAATGCAAAAATTTAGAAATATACCTCCATTATGTCTAGAGAGGGAAAACAGACAAAAGTGAAAACAACCCGCACAAATTTGATACAATATTTTTTATTTTTATTGGATTACTCTACGACATTTTTCTAACTTTTTTAACCTGTTGGACATAGTAGTAGAATAACAATAAATCATGCATATTCCCACATATCTCTATGCACCGCACTGATCCACAGTTATGGTTGGTTATGATAGTTTAAAGAATGAGACTCGCATGTTAAACACTATACCTTCTTTCACAACAGATTTTCCCCAGGATCAGCATTATTATTACTTATTGTCGATCAGTTGTAGTGTTATCAATTAGGATTCTTACAGTGAGAGTTTCAGATTCAAAAGAGTTACTATTTGTTTCTCATTTATAGGGGTAAATTTTTTTTATTGTTATTAATGACCAATGGCAGCAACTCCTCATGATGAAGTTTGTTACTTATCTGTTGGATAAGTTCGTTTTTCTTCTCTTTAATTTCAGTTTTTTCTCTCGGCTATCTGGAAAATGTATCCATGAATTCATATTAGTATTGATATAGATAAAATACTTTATTTTACTCATTATTCTTGTTCATTGTATCATTAATTTTTATTTGTTGGTAGAATTGGAACCCTCAAAATAAAATGAGTCGATTGAAAACACTTTTCATACACTAGAATTCTGGTACAAGTGTTTTCAATAGAATAATTTTTATGTAGTTGCAGAAGAGAAACTGAAATACTTATTCCACTTTGAGCTTGGAAGATTAGTTTTTTATCTATACCATTTGATTATAAGCTTCTTCCTTCAAATATGAAGTTTTTGTGAGCTCTATCAAGGCAATTTGGTTTTGAATAAATTTGCACAATAAAAGGTCTCGTTAGAGCTGACACAGATTTCAGAATGATTAACCGAATCTACAATTTATGATATTATTTCGTTTAGTTTCCCAACAGTTTTTTAATGGTGTGGTTTAATGGATATTATTATTATGTGTATTGAATCGGAAAAGGGAAATGGTTTGACACCATTTTGTTTTATAAGTTTTCAGCTGCGAGACAGTCGACTGAGCAAGCTGTCAGTGCCCAAACACTCACACTTATCGGTTTTTTGTACAATATCTAAAACGAGGTATTTATGTGAAAAAATTTGAGTCATATTTATTGAATATTTTCTAATATCATCACCATACCTGTGTTACTGTAGTTACTGAAAAGCGTGTCTCGTCATTAGAGTCAAGAGGTATTTATCTAATTTAGTGCTGAGTAAGTGCCTTCGAAAATTTGTTTTTGAAAACTATTTCATTTCACTTTCAAAGTCGATGCAATTTTGATTCGTTCATGATCACAATTTATTTAGTTTATATTTGGTTTCAGAAATAAAAAAGAACAGTGCTCCTGCTGAAAATTTGTTATTTAATTTTGCCAAGGAAATTTGTTTGAAAAAATGGAATTCAAGAAGAGGTACTGCACGTATGCTGTTCCACAAATAATGTGTCTGCATTTTGCCACATATTTCTAACATACTAGGCCATTGGTGTGTTAGTTGATCAAATACTGCCTCGAAATGGGCGGCTTTATATATTTGAGACAGGATTCAAAAAATGTTATAATTTGGGCTCCAGATTTTGTGAACATGATAACCTTATCAGATATAGTTAAAAAAATCTTTGTGCATTACTTCAATAATACTCCTCTATTTATTTCCTTGGCTGCTTCAAATTTTCTCAACTGTAGTAGAGCAAGTTAGTTATTTTTCAGTATTCTCTTAAATATTTGTACAAATTTGGCGTTAGTGTTTATTTCTCATTTTCCGAAAATATTTTCAGATAATCATGCTTCATTTCATTCTCATTCATTTGTTTCAATATTGAGTTTTTCTTCTAATTTTGATTAATAAATTTGAAAATCGTTTTAACAATCATATCCGATTTATGTTAACAAATATTTTTCAAGAGTGGTTTGTCGACAGACACTACTTTAAATAGCAATAATGCATTTCTGATTCAGTTATAATTTTTGTGATAAATTTAAAACGTAACATAGGATGGACCTGACTAGTTACAAATTTCAAAAAGTCTATTCTGTTCCGTTTTTCAAATCTTTCTAGATATTGATATGTAAATAATTATCCAACTATTCATTATAATTATCTCCGGTGTTGGAAATATATCTTGTTTCTCAAATATATCTTGTTTCTCAACCTGAGAAATTAGATATTCAAATATCTAAAAAAATAGCAGTTCTCTGTTATGAAATTAACAAAATAATACAAACACTCATTTTGTTGCATACGGGCAAAAAAGAAGAGAAACATTGATTAATGTATGTTATAGTTTAGAGGTTGCTTCTTTTAATGAACAAGAAAAAGTTAGCTGAGAGTATGAATCAAGATTCTTTATTTTTGAAGGTGTGCCATTTTGTACATTCAAATATATGCGTCTAGGTTTCCATGAACTAAGAAACTGATTTTGAACTCTGAATGGTCATTCGTGATCATTTTGTAAAAATTACCTGGTATACAGATTCCAGAATACCAGGAAATACTTGTTGTATCTGCAACAATAATTATTTTTGCTACATAATTCTCTGCAGGTGAAGAAAAAAAAGGTCAAATTGTTTTGAACAAGCTGTTCAACATTTTCCATGAATTAAATTAAAGGAAATGTGTGAAGACCCTAACTAGCACGATTAATACAGTCATACTCGAACAAAAGTTCGGGTATGCCTGTATTTAAACAAAGAAGCACAAGCAGTAAGAGGTCGTATGTAATAAGAAAATAATTTACATTGGAAAAACCTATTGTATGATTCACAAAGAAAACTGGTCTGGTGTTCGAAGGTGACATTGAGTTCTACACCTTCCAAGTTGAGCATCAAAATCCACTAACAAATTGATAATTGCTATTTTTACTCCTAAATATTTCTATTTGCTCATATTTCTCAGCAGTTAGTTATTAATGTAAAGGTTCTTTATTCATCATATTTGTTTATATGTCTTCATGGAAATGATGAACCAATAATCAGAATATACTTGATAGTTCGTACTGGAACCTCTGGTATAAAATGAACAACACCAGAACAAAAATTACGGCCTTTCGACGGGCGTTTCGCTAACCAAGTCTTTGCGGCCTAACTACTATCTGTTTTTTATTACCCAACTACACTGGTTGGTATTACCTAACTACTACCTGTTATTGATCCTATGCTAAACTACCTGTTTTTTTGATACCTATAATTTGTTATGTATATCCTCTATGTTAGGGATTATCTCTAATATTCATCTGTTTTTTATTTAGAATTATTATGTATAAGACTAAAGGGCTGTTTGAAATAGGAACCTTTATCGCTATTCATAGAACTTATTCTGCACTTTTCGATTTCCAAGCTTTCTAAGGCATACAGAAACCTGTTGTCATGTACCGGTCTCAACAATTTTAAACATTTCTCACTTATTCTGTGGTCGTTCTCTATGGCATGTTGAGCGACACCAGATTTCTCCGGTGTATAAAACCGAACATGCGAAACATGTTCTTTGTAGCGAGCTAATATAGTCCGTTTGGTTTGACCAACATATTTCTTATCATAATCCTCGCAACTTATTTCGTAAATCCCAGACTTTTCTTTTCCAACGTCTTGTCTTTCGGACTGCCCAACACTTGTTGAATGAATTGTTGAAGGTCCGTGCAATTTTTCAAGCCGTCCGTGCAATTTTTCAAGCACTATGAATTTTTAATCTTCCTCTTTTCGAAAAGTCGAGGCATTACGAGGATACTCCCTAAATTTTTGTTTTCTAATTAGTTTATTCACCATGTTTGATGGATACCTGTTGCTTTCAACCACCTCCCCAAAAAGTTTTTCCTCAATATCATACCTTTCTTTGCTCAAGGGAAATGTGAGCGGTCTATGGACAAGAAATTGTGGTTCCGCCACAAATTTCATGCAAATTTTGGTAGCCAGATGTATTCTTCGACTACTTCACCACTTATTTCATTTACATCTAAAAGATCCTTCAAATATTCAATTGATTTTGGTATGTTTACACTTGGAAATAACAAAGATATGTCAAAGGATACTAAGATCTCTCCTTCACCCAACCTTAAATCTTTGATCCTCTCGATGAATTCTGGTGAGTTCTCAACATAGCTGGGTTGTAGAATCGATAGGGTTTCACTAAACAGATAAATATTAGAATGAAGAAATGATACTTGAAACTTTCTATGTTTTTTACCACTTTTATTTGTAACTAACGTCACTGCAGTTTCAATTCTCTTTTCTTTATTATGATTTCCTACCACGTAGTAATGGCTACATCCCTCAATTTATAAATATTAGAGACTAGTACTATGTTGCTGTATCTCTGCTGTTCCAATGTTTTGACAATTCAGAATCAACGAACTTAGGCGTGCGCAGCGTTATAGGACAGTGCTTTCAAAAATTGTTCTACAGCGCCATCTAGTGGCGAGTTACAGAAAAATTGATAGCCTAAAAACCTTCTCTATGAAAATTTACTTATACATGTCAAGTTTCATCACGATCGGTTGAGCGATGTAGAAGTTTATCACTTACCAACAAACATTTTTATATATTAGATAATCATTAACATACAGGAAACATAACAAATTAGAGGTATTGAAAAATAGATAGTTTAGCATAGAATTAATAATAGGTAGTAGATAGATTACTGAACGTTGTAGGTAGGTATTACTAACAAGTAGTAGTTAGGCCACTAGCATGTAAAAACACTAACTTAGTAAAATTTACTCATAATGATCTCCTGATTTTTGTTATTATTCATTCATTTAATAGTCTGTATCACGGATATGGCTGGAAAATAAATAACAGTTGTGATAATAAAATACTTGTCGAAGAATCAATTTTTCCAAATTTTCTCAACATATCATTTGAAGTACAGGTGTTTTTTTTTTGAGTTGGCTTCTTTATTTTTCATTAGTTTTAATTATGGTAATTGATCAATGAATGAATGAAAACAGCAAATAAAACTAAAAAATGATGATATGAACATCAACTACATGTGACAATTTTTTATAGTGTTTTTTTGGGTTTATAATCTTCCACAATCTAAAAAAAAGTAAATCAATAGAGAATCTGCTGAAATGTAGTAAAGGGCAAACTGAAAAGTTCACCCCGAAAAGAAACTGTATAATATAAACTATTGGAAAGTCCAATCAGTCGGTAACTTGTCGTATTCATAAATTTTGCCTACAAATTGAAAAAAATCTATTGAAAAAATCAACTATTGATAATCAGCTTTCTCAAATGGTTAACGTTTCAGAAAACAAAAAAACAGTATAAAATATTGGGCCCTCCACAAAAAAATGTCTTTTAAAGAATATACCTATGACAAATTACATTAGCGACAACAACATAGTAGCCAACGAGAAAAAACATATGTACTGCGATAACGAAATCCTCATTGATATGGACAATAGAATGAATTCAATGAAACTAACACTCAAACTGTAAATAAAACTGGATTGACAATACAAACATCATCACACATGTACTACAAACGAACACATTTGATTAGGTCCAGTCTAATTTAAAAAGATCTTCACTGCTAAAGTAAACCAATCTTTTGGCTTCAGTTCCGAATATGATAATTTCAAAAACTACACCTCACGATTTGATCTCCACAAACTTTATTTAAAAAAATATAATCACAACATGTTTCGCTAGCACAGTAGCTTTTTCAAGTGTATGAAACAGCTACAGCTAGCGAAACATATGATTATATTTTTTCAAATAAAGTTTGTGGAGATCAAATCGTGAGGTGTAGTTTTTGAAATTACTATGGATCTTCATCAATTAACGGCCGAATCAATCCGAATATGATAACTTTTCTCGATTTGAAAGTGGAATGTTTTTGTTCAATAGTCTGTACGTTGTTGAATATATAACTAGTATTACTACTCAAAATTGTCAAGTATTTTCGAAGGCATTTCATTTATCAAAACGAAAGTCATGTCAGGTTCCTGTCTCATGCTGTGGTCTGGATCTTTACAGTGTCACAAACAGGTGGGTCTGACTATAAGAAACTAAGAAGTCCAAGGTTCGCCAAGATCTTCTATCCAGGACATCAGAATTAAATCGAGGTGACGAATTGTGTTTTATATTTTGTAGTCAAATAGGTATTCAATTTGCAAAAAATATAAAAGCTATGTTTTTGCTTTTGTGTAATAACATAGAAATTGTGTTAATTTTTTTTTTATCAGTGACATATATGTTAATAGTTAAAATATTACTCAAAGCTATGATTGTTTCATTTCCCTACCATTGTTCTTTCTGTTTGGCAAATATAAAGTTTTTGGCCGGAACCACAAAACAAAACCCATATAATCCTCATTTTTTTTTAAATATCGCAATAAGGAAAGATAAATATATTGTTCCATTTAAAAAATCTAACTTCGATATATGTCACGCTTCTGTTAGGTATATTGAAGAATCTTTTAAAAAGGTCTAATATACTGATATTTAAAATCTTTATACAAAATATTTTTTGATAATTATTATCCTTCAACTCCAATTTGTAATGGAAGCTCGATGTGACTTCTGAAGGGGATCTAGTCTAGGACTGTGTTTGCATTGCCCTCAGCCCCTGGTTCAGCGAGAAAGCGCCACTGCCAAATATATTTCTAAAACACAAGAAAAAGCGCAAATGAGTTCCTCCCTTTGTGGAAAATTATTCTGAGAAAAATCCTGTCTCCTGACACCAGAATTTGAGTGTTTTCCACAAAAGCGAAATTTTATATCGATATTTTTTCATAAATTACGTTGTGTAGCGTTCCTGTCAATGATTTTGTTTCAATTCCATTATGAATGTTTGGAACTGAAAATAACTGAAACGGAAAAGGGCATTTTCGTGTAATTCAATGTTCATATTTTTTAATAGTAGTTTTTCTTTTAGTTTGTACCTGATATACATTTCTGTGCTTAATCTTTGTGAAGAGTTTGTATTGGAGGTAATTTAAACTCAATAATATAGTCCTTGCTTTCTTCTGTAATTTTCTACAGTTTTTTTATTTGATGTTGGGGAAGTAGAATTCCTAAATTTTCTTTCTTAAATATGGAAATTCGGGACCACCTGTCCAACGAACTTTTACTGTTACTAATTTTTCCGTGATGAATAGGTATTTGTGTCATCACAGATATCCATATTGAATTGAGCAGTAAGATATTTATAACAATTAAAAGACAAGTGATTGGAATTTATTTCATTATATTTCTAAGTATGAGTTGTACATTTTACTTTTATCTATTTACTATTGACAATAGAAACCAAGATAACGTTCTGCTATGAAGACAGAAAAAGGCACAGGTAGAAGAAACAATTTCAATATATTTCTTAATAATAATAAATAAATAAGTACCCAAAACTCTAGTAAAATTCAATGAGAGTAGGATATAGTTTCAAATGCTATTTGAAATATATTTGAATCTAAAAATGGTCATTGAATTTTTCAATGAATTTTGAGCATAATCAACAATATTCACCTAAAAATATTGAATATGAACTATTCTAAAGAGAGACTAAAATATCACAGACACCTAAACGAATGGACTGTTAACAGGAAATAATTTCGTAATTTAAAAGGAAATTAAGAAATGCTAATATTGAAGTGAATGTTGAATAATATAATTATTTGTGAATGTTATTTAATTTGAATAGATCAGTTTAACATCGTTTTTCAATATTATATGAATAAGAATCCAAACACTACCAGATGTTACATATATTTTACTTAAATGAAGATAATTGTCATTAATTTATTGAACCTATATACCTATTAATTTGACTTGAGACAGTTGTTAGTACTTCTATCAGAAAAAGCATATGGAAGGCGAAGTTGAGATTGTCTATTTAGAATTGTTTCCCTTTATTATTCTTTTAACTTGTGTATTCTACTTTCGAACAATCAGTTTAAATCGAGAACCCTGTAAATTCCAGATTAGTTCTAAGGGAACGATTCCTTTCGAATATAATTTATGGGGACATTTTTGAAATACACATGAATTAAAAGGTGAAAATAATACTTTCAACATCAATGACCTCATTGAAAAATACTAGGATTATATTATAAAAAAAAGTAGTTAGTCCTAACCCGAGATATCATTAAAGGATCATTTTTGAGAGTAATTTACTCTACTTTCATTCTATCTAATAGTATACTTTAAAATCTAATTCAATGTTTGATTTTTTTCTTTATAATCTATACCATAACATAAATAACATGTTGTGCTTCGATATGAGGTGTTTTAGTTCTGTTGACTTTCAAACATTTTAATTATTGGAGATTGATAAAGAAGCAGAACTTAATAAACTTTTCTATATTCCACAAACGAAGGAAAACGTTTATGAAAATTAATTTTTTTTAAAATAAATTGTGTAAACTTTTACAAAGATATTTTCTATTTTATTATTTATGATGAAACATTGCTAACAAGTAACAAAATGGGTTATATCAAAGTATGTTTTCATCAAGATGACATAATATTAAATGGTCAGAATCACGCATTTTGACTTCTGTTTTAACCTTGTCTAAACAAATAACATTGTTTCAAAATGAATAATTGTGTTTTTACCGTAACTGATTTTTTGTTGTTTTCAGTGGATTTTTTATTTCCTCTATTCACTTATTTGTTATCTGATATTATAAAGCTTTCAAAAGTTTTACTCAATGTAATAATTATTATATTGTGAACTTTAAAAGAAGATGAGGACACGTGATTCAAAAAGTAACTGAGGTAAAGGGTTTTTTGAAATTTTTTCGGGACTTGTGAAGTCATTTTAATTTCTATTGAAAATGTGAATTAAATATACCCCATTTGTTCATTATGCATGTGTTTTATTTCAAGTGGAGTTATTATGGTCTCAAAAGAAATTAACCGGCCGAATTAATCCCTATTTGAGATTTAAAAAAAATTATTTTATTGAATAGGTACTCTTTCATATTAAAAGGTACGGTGTGCTCACCACTTGATTTCTTCTGTGATAACTGAAAAAAAGTTTATAATAAGCAAATAAGCAACTTATTCAACTACTACAGAAAATGCACTTAGTTATTATTTTTTCTCTAGTTGCAAGATTACTCTGTGGGCTACATTGATACGAAAATATGAAAAGAAGTGTACTACAAAACAAAAAACCAGCTTATTTATCAAAATATATCTTTTAGCCAGCCCACTGATGCTTTTCGTAATGATTGTACCTAAAAATCCATATCAACTTGTCTGATGTTTATTCAAACAATTCTAGTTATTCGAATAACATCAGGTTGATTTGAACATCATAGATAATGATCATTGCGAATAGATATCTAAAATATTATTCAAAACCTTGCTGAGGTCGATATAAGAAGGGGTCGTTTTTTATACGACAATTTGAAGAACGATAAACTGAGGTATTGATGTCTCAATGACTAAGAAATTGGTTTATCAAAAAAATCATTTTGATTTTTTTTATAAATACTTCTCAATTGCTTCTGAAGAACGGTTTTTTTCTTACTAGTATCAGTTAACAATATCTTGCAACAAAATATCTCACTAATATAGTTTAGGTATATTTGATTTTTATATTATTTCATAATTTTTAATCTTTGTGAACTGGTATTAATTTGAAAGACGTTTCAACTTAATTTTCAGCTACATTAAAAAGAAGAAATCAATTTATAATTAAAACTTGAATATTAATGAAGAAATGATAAATATTAGTCAATTTATGCACACGATGTAATCAATAAAACTAGAGAAATCAAATCACTAGTCATTTGTTTACGGTGAACAAATACAATAAAATGTTAGTAAAAATATCTAGGAATATACATGTACGAACAATTTTGTGTCAACTAAAAATTATATAAATGTATTTCTCACAAAAACGTACTTGAAATAAAATATTCAGGTCTGTAAAAGAATGCATGACATGATATATCTCTAGATCGCTCATTGTATTCCATGTTACATCATTTTATTGCCGATATCAAGATATTTCTTATTTATAGTTCAGATACATATAGGTACTTAACAAAAAACACAAATTCTTATTTGAGATATACAATAATCAATATAGATAAAAATCAGTGTAGTTTTGTCATATGGTAATACCAGCATCATTTTTTATGAATTTCAGGCAACAAGAGTCCATCTATTGAATGTACCCAGTAGTTTTTACATACTACTTATTCTAAATCTGGTGCTGATGACGAAAGTTTATCGAGTGTTTGACTGGTTTCTCAATACTTTTGGCATTTCGTACATTTACCTTAATTGAAATGTATGAGAATACGAACTGTTCTTCGATCACTCAACTCTGGAAATTGCTATAACCAATCTTTCAATATAAAAGTGTGCGCTGATATATAAAAAAATGCTGTAATTTTTTGTCTTCATACCAACCAACATATGGTTCAGTTTTCAAATTCTCAAAACAATTTTGACATATTCAAAATAAATTAAATATACTTGTTATTAATCTTTTGCTATGAAAATATATAATATAATACTGAACAAGGTGATGCAAACAAATTTAACCAGCATATTATCTGCTGTAATACGGTTTTGTACAGTTCAGTTTTGATATGATTTTCCTAAAATAGAAGGATTTACCTGTAACGTTCATAAGGAAAATATAAGCATATAACGAGATTTATTTGATCAAATGTTAGTATATATGAAATTTTAAATTGATGTAGTATTAAAAATTCCAATATATAACACTACGTTGCAAAATGTATATAGTAGTTTCACTACTTATATTTGTTGAAGAAAATACTTCGTGTGAGTGTCACCGAAAGGAAATTTGGTTGGAGGGCTTTGTTATGATAATATCGTTAAAGATGTCTCTATGTGCATTACCTGCAGAGTCTCCCTCTATTTTATGAGGAACAACTTGGAACTAACTTTCAAAAATATTCAATATCATGCGACGAAATCCGAAACTAAAAAATATATTTCATAGTAAATTCAAGTTATGCTTTGTTTGATGAACCCATTTTGCTTCTGAACCGAGATTTTCATCAAAATTTCACTTTGAATTATTTTATTATGTGGAGGTAGGTCTTATGAACTATCAGAGCCCTCCACATTTTTAAATTATGTTACATGTCAAAAAACACCTGAATATTTTTTCTGCGCTCTCTATCATACGGTTTGAAAGTCAACAAACTATGACAATTACTTGCATAGATACAAAACAATTGATTGAGTTCTTTTGAGAATTCACTTATTTATGACAGACTCAGAGCAATAGTCTTCACTTATTTTTTAGGTGAGATTTTTAGTAAATTCAATGGGATAACTTTCATTAGTAAGATATATGTTTTTATGTAATGTACTCGATACATCAATAAAATATACATTCATCTAATGATTTATCTGTTTGACATTGATATACTTTATTTTGACTATATACTTTGCTTCTCATGCATAGTTTTAAAATACAATTCACGACTACTTCGAAAACAACATGAATTTTTCTACGATTGCTTTTTGAATTCGGCATTTGTTCATACCATAGTTTTTCGATATCACCTGTAGTATTTTCAATGGATTATTCCTGAATTCAGTTGAAATAATTATTGAAAATTACGATTACTTATAACTAACATTGAATACACTAAATTATATTCACAATTCCTATGGTTCAATATCCAATAGTTTGTTCAACAATGTATAAAATACTAAACAGTCACTACAGATATGTAAAAATAAATATAATCCTAGGAAACATTTTTACAGATATTTACATGTACAAAAATATATCTACTTACTAACATTATCATTGTCTTTTGTGTCAACTCCATGCTGTTGGCCTTTTTCAACATCGTTACCATTATTTTTCGTTATGTGTGAGATATCGATTTGAATTTCCGCAACATCCGAGTTTCGTTTGTCTGTTGAAATTCGTTGACCTTTTCCTATGCTCTGCGCAAATTCTAGACTTCGAGGAATGGTTAACAGAAAGGGTGTCTCTTCTCCCACATCCATTGACGGCTGTTTTTGGAAAAGATGTTTGGTGCTTCCATACATTTTTTGAAACAATTTTCCTTCCTGAGGAACCACCAACTGCATATTACTCTGTTCGTTATTAGTTTTCTTCGGTTTGTTGTCTTCTTTTTGCTTCTTTGGCACTGTTTCTGTGGATGGAGAAATTGTCACAATTTCGTCCAAATTCACCTGCTTGTGATTTTTTTCGAAGCGTTCTGGTACTGTTTCTTGAATACTATAAATATCTGATAGCGATTCGTCGATATTTTTAATATCGTCCAAATTAGTTGTCATTAAGATAGGTTGATGACTATGTAGAGTTTGACGTCTTGTTTGGGATGGTTGTTGTTCTAAAATGATTCTTGTCCCCGGAGGATTGTAAATGAAGTTAGATGGCAGTGAGAGAACCTGAAAAAATATGGGAATTGATAATATCAACAAATTGATGGATGTAGCCGTTACTACGTGGTAGGAGATCATAATGAAAAGAGAAATGAAAATTTCTATGTTTTTTACCACTTTTAATTGTAACTAACGTTAGATATACAGGGTGTCCCTGGACTTCCTCTTTTCCTCTCGGGAATGTATAGATGGGGTCAAAATATCACCAGTACTTCATATAACTTTTTTTCCTAAAAGTCTTCGTAACCAAGTTACGGGCCCTCGAAGTTACAAAATGAAAAATGTTTTTCTTTGATAACTTTTCAAGTGAATATTCAAAATCATCCAAATTTTGGTAATTGACTAAACAAATGAATTCCGTCGATGAGCTTTCATGCAGGAGTCAGTTGTTTTGCTACAAAGTCAGGAACGGACTACCCCCGATGGTCCACATCCCAAAACTTTGAAATGACAGATATTTTTCAATATTTTTCAACAAAATAAGGTTACTTGGACAATTTTATGAATAAAAGTACTCGTGTGGAAAGTCGATCGGAGCAACGAGTCTTGATAAAAATGTAGTTCTACTCGACGACATCAAACCCGCTCGTCCACCATTATTTGAAATGAATAATTATCAAAGCAGAAATAATAATGATAACGTTAATTCAACAACATTTATAACAGGAATAATACAAAGTATGCTAAAATGAAGTCGTAAACAAAAAGTACAGTACCTATATGGAAGTTTAGGTCACAATTGTGATAGCAGATATTTTTTCAAAAGAAATATCAAGTTCTGTAGATTCGTGGTGTTTTTAAACTAACAAGCTACTCTACTATGAAATATCGAATTCATTCCATATTTTGTATGTACATAATACGTGTGGAATAATCACGTTTCGTGTTGATCAGTTATCTGCATCTCATGAAACTCAACATTCGAATGTTTCAAATTCTTCTTCACAGCTAAACTGTTGAGGAGTTTCACTGATAATTATAATTTTATGGGAGAAATTCTTTAACACGAATCTAAATTTAGCTGAAAAAACGCACATCGGAAAAAATATTTACTATACTAATAAAAAGCAAACGAATGAACTACAAAAAAGGCTGCACATGATCAGGTGAAAAATATCCAGGGAATAATTATGTTCCATTTCTTTCACAGATGTTGACAAAAAAACCTTTCAGAAAGTTTTGATAAAAAATGAGAAACTGGAATGCGATTTTGTTTTGTTGAGTGGTGCGTTGTCATATGACTATCATTGTATTGTCAATATTCTATAGGATATTTTGAATTTTTTTGATATGGCCGAACAGTTTACATTCAATGAATATGCAGATATGCATGTATTTTATGGACGAGCATTTTGTAATGCTGCAGAAGCTCGTCGTCTGTATTCCGAGCATTTTCCCAATCGAACGGTACCGTCAAGAGAAACATTCGAGCGTGTCGATCGCAGCTTGAGGGAGACAGGTATGTAATAATTGATAATTAATTTGAGCACGTTGTTTTATTTCGATATTATTGTAGGTACAGTTTTGCCAAAACGAGGTGGTGAGGGCGCTCCTAGGACTGTACGTACCGTTGTATTGGAGGAAAATATTTTGGAAGCCGTCGCTGATGATCCTTCAATGAGCATCAGAAGATTTTCCAGCACTACTGGAATATGCCAATTGGTTCATGGATAGGCAAAGAGAGGATATGACTTTTATTAATCGAGTTTTATTCACTGATGAAGCAGGTTTCAGTAGAGATGGAGTTATCAACTCTCATAATCTCCATATATGGGCCGAAGAAAATCCCCATGGGATATTGCAAACCAAACACCAACGGAAATTCAACGTGAATGTTTGGGCTGGTATCATAGGAAACCATCGTATAGGACCATTCGTTCTACAGGACCGATTGAATGGAGAACGTTATTTGGAGTTCATTCAGATTTGAATGGACTTTTGGAACATGTTCCATTGCAAACCCGAAGAGATATGTGGTTTATGCATGATGGCGCTCCTCCTCATTTTAGTTTGACTGTGCGTGACCATCTGAACCATATTTTCCACAATAGATGGATTGGTAGAGGTGGGCCATATTCATGGCCATCGCGGTCTCCGGATTTAAATCCATTGGATTTCTTTCTGTGGGGGCATCTAAAAAGCCTTGTTTACGCTACACCTATTCACACAAGAGATGCTTTGTTGAATAGAATAACATTACATTGTGAAGCCATACGAAACGACCCTGGAATGCTATTTCAAGTACAGAAAGGGTGTCTTCGCAGACTAAGAAAATGTATAGAGAGAGAAGGTGGTCATATCGAGCAGTTTCTGTAGCGGAATTTTCATTTCTGTTTGCTCTTGAGGCTCTTGAGTTTCGTTAGTTAAACGTGTTTGCATTATAAAAATTCGTTATGAACATTTTACCTATCATTTCCATTTTCCTTAAAAACTAATATTTTCGAATAATGGTAGACATCTCAGGATAAATGTTGTTGAATTAACGTTATCATTATTATTTCTGCTTTGATAATTATTCATTTCAAATAATGGTGGACGAGCGGGTTTGATTTCGTCGAGTGAAACTACATTTTTATCAAGACTCGTTGCTCCGATCGACTTTCCACACGAGTACTTTTATTCATAAAATTGTCCAAGTAACCTTAATTTGTTGAAAAATATTGAAAAATATCTGTCATTTCAAAGTTTTGGGGTGTGGACCATCGGGGGTAGTCCGTTCCTGACTTTGTAGCAAAACAACTGACTCCTGCATGAAAGCTCATCGACGGAATTCATTTGTTTAGTCAATTACCAAAATTTGGATGATTTTGAATATTCACTTGAAAAGTTATCAAAGAAAAACATTTTTCATTTTGTAACTTCGAGGGCCCGTTACTTGGTAACGAAGGATTTTAGGAAAAAAAGTTATATGAAGTACTGGTGATATTTTGACCCCATCTATACATTTCCGAGAGGAAAAGAGGAAGTCCAGGGACACCCTGTATAGGGGCATACAAGATAAATGAAGTAATTCAGAACCATCCATTCTCTTTATCAAACAGTAGAGAAACCGGCATAATA
Source organism: Leptinotarsa decemlineata (assembly GCF_025532065.1). Taxonomy (NCBI): domain Eukaryota; kingdom Metazoa; phylum Arthropoda; class Insecta; order Coleoptera; family Chrysomelidae; genus Leptinotarsa; species Leptinotarsa decemlineata. Next base: position 16,385,871 of record NW_027412668.1, on the reverse strand, counting down.
AAAACTATACAACAAAAAAAAGAAATAATGATCTTGGTTTCACGAAAGCTGATAAATCGAATGCCATAGTTATTCTTGAACGAGAAGCATATGTTCAGAAAATTGAGTCAGTCATTCGAGGTGAAAACCTTACTGTCATCAAGATAGACCCGACGAAAAATAGTCAAAATGAATTGAAAAATTTCCTCTTAGATACTGAAATCATTTTCACGGAATCAGAGAAACGGAGAATCACCAACATGAACCCCTCTTGCCCTAAACTGTATGGCCTGATAAAAACACATAAAGAGGATAACCCCATAAGACCGGTAGTTTCGTATGTAAATAGTCCGGTAAGAGAACTAGGAATACATCTTAACAAGTTGTTCAAAAATATTACCAATTTCGTCCCACCTCACAGCATTAAAAATTCACTGACTAGTAGAAAACATAAGGAACCAAACCACGCCACATAATTCAATTTTAGTTTCATTCGATGTAAAGAGTATGTTCTCCAACATACCGTACAACGAGTGTAAGCCCCTAATTTTAGACATATTAGATCAAGCCAAAGTAGACCATATCACTTCCTTTGAAGTTTCAACAGCTTTCGATGTGTGCCTGAATCAGAGCTACCTATAGTTCAAGAACAAATTCTATAAACAGGATTCAGGTTTACCAATGGTCTCACCCCTTAGTCCACTTTTAGCAGACATATTTATGAACAACTTGGAGACCACTATAGTAAACTCCGACCTGGGTAAAAAACATATTCATTTTTGGTACAGATACGTAGACGATATTCTTGCCTCTTTCAGAGGTTCTACACGACAGCTGAACCAATTTATGACATTCATGAACAATCTCAATAGCAACATTCAGTTCACACTCGAAACAGAGATAGAGAAACAGATACATTTCTTAGACCTGGCCATTACACACAATCAGAATAAATTCGAGTTCAATGTTTTCAGAAAACCTAGCTATACAGATATCACCATCCCAAGTGATTCTTTCCATCCAGACAGTCATAAATTAGCAACCTAACACTCAATGTTGCACAGAGCATTCGCACTGCCTTTGTCTGCAGACAATCTAGCTAGGGAAATTGATACAATTACACAGATAGGTCATAATAATGGTTTCAACGCAGATACTATCCAGAAGTTAGTCAGGAAACAAAGCCGGACATTCACTCACAGATTAATATATCCTCATGTCAAACAACCAGAAATCAAGAAATGGGTAACGCTAACATATTTTGGAAAAAGAACAGAAATAATAGCAGGTTTCTTCAGAAAAAACAATGTGGAAGTATCATTCAGACCACATGTCAGGTTATCTCATTTCCTTTTCAATGCCAAAGATAAGGTCGACAAGTTGGAAAAATCTGGAGTTTATAAGCTTAAGTGTCGGGAGTGTAATAGTGTTTATGTGGGACAATGCGGACGAAATTTCCAAAAACGGTATGCTGAACATGAAAGGTCCTTCAGACTAGGAAAAAATGATTCGACGTTTTCAAACCATTCCTTGGCATGCAACCACAAGTTTCCGAATCTGAACGATACGGAAATTCTGCACTATGCAAGGAAGGGTTGCAAACTATTATTTAGAAACCTTGAAAATTTACAAGCATAAAGATTGCGGGTGCAACCTGTTAAATGATCAAATCGATAAAATTTACTCTCCGTTTTTTAAATTGGCATATCCGCATTGTGAACTGTAAATTCAGGTACTCAGTGGTACTGAATGGTATATATTGGCGAATGTAATTACAATTGAAAGTGGTAAAAAACATAGAAAAGAGATAATATCAACGTTTACTGAATTGAAACGAGTGGTCAGAAAAACCATGCAGATACGATATAGGAAGATTTATGTAGATATATTTCCTCACCTTAGTTAATGGCTTTTGTTGCCTCTGGCATTCCTGGTCAAGTTGTAGAGCCAAACAGAGTTCTCGCCTTTCATCTATTTCTTGCTTTTCTGCGAATTCTCTTTCTAACTGAGCATCCATATCTTGTTCGTCTTCCAAATGTTTGTGGGATTCTTCTAAATGTTTCATCAACACCTGAAACACCAGAAGGTTCAACAAATGACACATTATTTGGACTGAGAGAAACTTACCGCCACAACAACGTTGACCAGTACAAATTGAGCCATCAATACGAATATGACGAAAAAAATTGGGGCTATGATAGGGGAGATACAGCAATTCTTGATGCAGTCGTCACTGTGATCGCAGTTTTCGTCATCTAAAGTGTCTTTCATTATTCCATTCCAGTTATCTCCTGTTGCCACTCTAAATAATGTAAGGAAGGCCATTCCAAAATTTTCAAAGTGGGCGTGCTCACCCAAACCTGAGAAAAACAAATCAATAGAAGACATTTGAGTAAAAAAAATTAAATTACGCGTACCTTGACATTGTGTTATGTTACAATCTAACCTGCCGAAGAGCTCCACACCCAAGGCGGCAAAAATGAAAAATAGTAGGAAAAATAGAAGCCCCAAATTACCAACTTGAGGTAAAGCTTGCATCACAGTATCCAAAAGGGCCCTAATTCCTTTAGCCATTTTCAGTAACTTCAGTACTCTTGCTATCCTCATGACTCGCAGCACCTGAAAATGTATGTAAAAACTTTCAATGGAGTTTGAAAATTTGAAGAATTCTAAAATACTGAGTAAAATATGAAAACTAATATGAAAAGATCTTGGAGAGAACGGTGTCAAGTCAGTAAGTAGAATTGGCCTCTCAGTATATACCATCACTATTTTACTATCCGTTTTGAAATGATATAAACATGAACGAAGAATATACCAACAGGAACAGGAATCACACGTTAAAAGGTAATACCTCGTTAGTCCTTAGCTCGCACAAGTTTCTCATCTTCGACAGCTGATTAACGGAAAAACAGACAGATTTTATTTAATAATAATAATAATTCGTCTTTATTATCTCCAATAGTAAGTCAGTATACAATAACATTTTTATTACAGGGATATTAAAGGCGAAGATCGGTTTATCTTCATCTAAGAGCAATAAAAATAAACTGTTCTTCCACTTAACGAATAACACTATTCATGAAGATAATTCAAATTTCCAAATTATAGTCTCTATTTCCAATACGCGTTTCATTACATAGTAGTTTCGTTGGACCACTGAGACAAGCATTGCTAAGCACGTGCAATGGCCACGTCTTATAGTCTATAAGGAAAAAACCGGCGTTTTTATAATCTACTAGACGCCAAATATGGCAACCAGAAGTTAAAACTCATGGTTTCTTTTGCTTCATCGGTACAGATGTCAATAAAATGACAACCTCTAACCCAAGTCCTATTGAGAACATGTAATGGCCAGTTTGTCCGGACTTCACAGAACCAATTTCATCATGTCTTACATCATGTCTGTGAAGAAAAAAAACAATGTTTTCGGAATTGAGCAGACACCTAATATGCAACGAGAAAACGCTCCAAGTACCCATATTTGCGAATGCCTCATGATGAATCTAAGAACTGTTTTATTTATTTCGTAGTCATTATCATCATAACATTAAGACTACTAATTCAAATATACCGGGTGTCAACGAATCTATTAGACAAGTCATAATTTCTAGACTATTAGGAGAATTGAAATGAGATTTGGTATAGTTGAATGGTATGTGGAGAGGAATGTTTTCACATATTTTTCACTTTCCGTTCACTTCCGGTTTCAGCGGAAATGGCTCCGGTTCTGAATTTTTAAATGGAACACCCTGTATATTGTAACATTTTTGGATTTCTGAGACAATTCTGGATCAGAAACTGACATTTCCGGAAGTTTTTCAGCCTACTTGATTTTTTCAGAGTCACTTTTAAAATTGCATCTAGGTGGCCATGATCGGACGTAAACTAATCTATGGACCTCAGGTGATATCAGAAAATTGCAATAGCGGAGTTTTAGTGACTAGTGTGTTGAATATGAATGAGACAAGTTTACAAAATAACATTTTCGTGTCTAACTATTATTTTTCAAATGGCGACCATTTTTTGACAAGCAATTTCCGAAAAAAGGATTTTTTGACGAATCTAACGTTACTAATTTATTTGCGATTGGATCAACAAATTTAACAAATTTAACTAATAATTTCAGCGATGCACTTAGATTTTTTGCAATATCCTAAGTTCTTGAAAATTCCACTATAGTAAATTTGTGCATCCCTCCTTGTTCAAGACACATTTCAGCTCGTTCAATTGTTTCTCTCAACACGTTTTGTAACATTTGAGGCGATATACTTCTAAATGCCTGTTGAATCCTTTCTTCTAAGATTTCGAGAGTGGCTGGGGCTGTTGCATAGTAGACCCTTTCTTTTACATATCCCCAAATGAAGAAATCTAACACAGTCAGATCCGGTGAGCGGGCAGGCCACCGTACTGGACCGTTGGTTGCAATAACTCTATTATTAAAATGCTCTATTAAAAAATCAAGTACGTCTCTGCTATTATGGGGTGGTGCTCCATCTTGCTGGAAGTAAATTTGCCGTAAAACTTCTAAAGGCATATCATTAAGATGATCCTCGATTTTATTTTGAAGAAAACCCAAGTATCTAACCCTTGTTAACTGACCTTGAAACAATATTGGACCAATTATTCTGTTTCCAACGATACCAGCCCAGACATTGACGCCAAACCTTTCTTGAAAATTGCCCTCTCTCATTGCATGTTAATTTTGTTGGGCCCAGTACCGACAATTCTGCTTATTAAACATGCCATTATTTGTAAAACGTGATTCGTCGGAAAATAGAATGAAGTTGATAAAATTTGGGTTAACTCTATGATTTTGAAGCAACCAATCACAAAATACTACTCTTCTATTGCCGTCGTCAGCATACAAATGTTGATGTAACTGATATTTAAATGCTCGATATCCGTGCTTTTTCAGTATTTTTCTTGCTGATTCGTGACTTATCTGCATTTCTCTACTAATTTCTCTTAAAGAAACCGTTTTGTCAACTTCTACCATAGCAAGAACGTTAATCTCAGTCTCCTCATTTATGACAAAACCTCTGTTCTGCGTCTCGATTTCCCTCTTGCCTAAAACGACTCTCAACATAGGGAAAATACTGATGAGATGGGTGTTGCCGATTGGTATATCTCTGAGCATACAACTCAGCAGCTTTCCTTGAATTTCTGTGGCATTCTCCAAACAATAACAACATATCCACTTTTTCACTTTGAGTATACATTATTTCGACGGAAAATTAAACTAAAATTAACGAAAATCAAGAGAAACTTCTACTTTCTGCTCATAAAGCTTATGTCACTGTCATAACCTAGGTGAGCGTTTTGTTCTCCAAAGTGGACTTGATGGAAATAACCGCAAAATATTATGCATCATTCCTATCCATGGCACCCTTGACAAAAGTAAATGAATTTGTATCGAGTATTTTCCTCAGTAATATTTAATTCATGTTCTTATTTGTAATCCAATCGCAAATAAATTAGTATCGTTAGATTTGTCAAAAAATCCTTTTTTCGGAAAGTGCTTGTCAAAAAATGGTCGCCATTTGAAAAATAATAGTTAGACACGAAAATGTTATTTTGTAAACTTGTCTCATTCATATTCAACACACTAGTCACTAAAACTCCGCTATTGCAATTTTCTGATATCACCTGAGGTCCATAGATTAGTTTACGTCCGATCATGGCCACCTAGATGCAATTTTAAAAGTGACTCTGAAAAAATCAAGTAGGCTGAAAAACTTCCGGAAATATCAGTTTCTGATCCAGAATTGTCTCAGAAATCCAAAAATGTTACAATATACAGGGTGTTCCATTTAAAAATTCAGAACCGGAGCCATTTCCGCTGAAACCGGAAGTGACCGGAAAGTGAAAAATATGTGAAAACTCTCCTCTCCACATACCATTTATCTGTACCAAATCTCGTTTTGATACACCTAATAGTCTAGAAGTTATGACTTGTCTAATAGATTCGTTGACACCCGGTATACATTTTGTCCGATTAGGATGGAATTGGAAAGCAAACAATTTTTACAACGGTTTGACTAGTGAATCAAAAATAATCAATTTTGCAATGGGATATTGTATAGGGACTCCCAATAGGGAATTCCAAACTTTGACAATGAATAACTGCCATCTTGTTGAAGGTACATCTGTCAAATTAGTTGTCATATATTCAGTCGGTTTTGCCAAATCACCACGGATGGATATAGCATTCAACAACACGTGTAAATATTATTATTTTTTTTACCAAAACGGGTGTTCTGTTCGGGCAACGTACCGCGCGCTTCGTCCATTTTAAGGTCACCATAATCTTTCTACCGAGAGGACTATTCGTAATGTGTTGGATAAATTTGAGTCCACTGATCCAGTAAACGATCGTCCCACATCCGTACGTCGACGACACACAAGAGATCTGCCGAAAACATCACCGTTGTCTGTGAGAGTGGGCCGGAGAATCCGATGCAGTCGATTTTGCGTCACTCACAAGAACTCGGCCTATCGCAGACCACAACTTGGCGAATTTTGCGTTGAAACTTGGGCCTGCACCGTACACAATTCAACTGACCCAGGAACTGAAAGTCAACGACCGTAGATATCGACGTGTGTTCGCTGAATGGGCTCTAGAACAGTTGGCAAATGACCCTAATTTTCATCGAAAATTCATCTTCAGCAATGAGGTCCATTTCTGCATGAATAGGTACGCGAACAAACAAAATTGTTGAATTTAGGACGAAACCAATCCACATGAGATCCAAGAGCGTCCAATGAATCCGAAAAAGTATTTGTTTGGTGTGGATTTTGGGCTGACGGCATCATCGGTCCATATTTCTTTGAAAACGACGTCAACCACTGTCAATGGCGAGCACTATAGGTCGCTGATTACTAACTTCTGGCCTGAATTGGATGTTCCGGACACCAACGACATATGGTGTCAACAGAACGGCGCTACGTGCCACACGGTTCATGCCACATTGGATATTTTGCACGTGCGATTTGAGGGTATGGGTATCTCACTTGGTGATGTGAACTGGCCACCGAGATGGTGCGATTTGACCCCGTTAGACTTTTTCTCGTCGAAGGTGTGTGCGAATAAGCCACAAACCACAGCGGTCCTCAAAGCCATGCCATCGGTCAAATTCAGCCTGATTCATGCGTCAGAGTCATGAAAAATTGGACGTTTCGGATGCGCTCCATCCAGATAAGCCGCCGCAGAGATTTGAACGATGTTATATTCCATACATAATGGCATCAATAAGTCTTTCAAACGAATACAAAAATTCGATGATATCTCACACATACTTTGTTTTATTTAAATTTAAAGATAGGAAGCATTTAATGAAATACCCTTTACCTTTATGCATTGGAATAGGTACCCAACCTGAAATTTTCTAATAAAAATCATACACACGTCATACAGTCTTTATTCTAATAATATTATAACGTAATACTCACCCTAATAATAGTGGGATTAATAGGAATGATTTTCAAATCCTGTACGATTTCTTCAATAACGATTCCAACAACTGACAATATTACAATAGCAACATCCAAGAGGTTCCATTTATCCTTCATATACACCTTGAGACCAAGTGCAATGAGTTTCATGGTACTCTCAAGTATGAACACGGCGGTGAAAAAATAGTTAAAAATCCTCAGTCCGTATTCCCAGTAATTTGGCATGTGATACCGTTCCGTGGCCATAGTTATAACGTTCAACCCTATGACGAGGGCTATAGCTAAATCGAAATATTTTGACGTCACGATTTTGTGAATGTCTAATCTCCAGGGGGCATAGTTGATGTAGTAAGGAGGTTCATTCATTTCTAAAAAAAACGATAAAAATTATAGATGGATAATGTACTAAAAAGTCCCATGAAATGTCTGTGATGTGTTACGAGTATCAAATCAAATTTATTAATTTGAAGACCACAAGTGGTATAAGACATGTCAAAAATTTGGATTATAGAGACAAAAAGCAAAATTACAGAGTAAAAAGTTAAATGTTATAATGATAAGTACAAATACAGACAGAGTAGGTAGACTACAATTTAAATATCAGGATAAAATATGCATTTACATACAGAGTACGACAGAATATACTATCAGTGCTTTATGTAGGGTAGGGCGGGGCTGGTTGAGCAATTTTTCACTTGAACGGATATAGATCCTTAATGATAAGTCTCAATGAGTTCTTAAGTGGCTTGATGGATTCGTAATTTATCCCTTATCAAAAGTGTCCCTAGTAATTCTTTTGTAAGAAGTCGAATTTAAGAGCTACAGCTATTTATATGCAGGAAGTCAAGTATGCTCAATGTAAGTTGAGCAAGGGTATGGGGCAAATTGAGCACTGAGAATGTCTACCAAAACATGGGTTCAATGTTGACTAGAGATGAAGTAAAATATGTGTTTGACAATCAGCTCTTTATTTATCGTCTTTTAGTGACAGAACAACAACATTTAATAGTAATTTTGAACAATTAACCAAAACTAGAATCAACAAATCATAAACGTATCTCAAAATTTACTTCAGCATTAGATTCAGTTTTTCAATTTAAAATCAGACTTATATGTTTATATTATTATTCATATAGTTTATATCTTAAAAAAATATTAATTAGATCTTTGGAAATTAATGATCATTGTCACTGCTGCAATTGACAAAAATGAAAGTAAGTTTATATAGTCATAGTGACAGAACAACAAAACTTAAAGTAATTTTCTTTGGATAATTAACTGAAAATATAATGAACAAAACATAAACGTATCTTGAGACTAACTTCAGGATTAAATTCAATCTTTTTGTTTCAAATCAGACTTGAATATCATAAAAAAATAAATTAAGAAGATCTTAACAACTTAATCGTCGTTGTCACTATTGCTACTACTAAAAAATTATTTCAAAGTATAGAATGCACCCTCAATTGGTACTTTTTTCAGTGACTACTTGAATCTGAAATAGGTAGGTTCATCTGTGATGTTTTGGGAAATTTTATTAAAAATTGGAATTCCGATGCTATTATTACAGGAATGTTTTGCGCTAGGTTCAATCTGTTGACGAGTATTCAGCAAATGCTGATTCCTGGTGGAACAACCGTGAATGTCATTGCGACAGAGTAAAGTATTTATATGTTTGTAAATGTAACAAGCAGTTTCCAATATGTAAAGAGAAATAAGGGGTTATACTTGTAGCTTTCTAAAAAGAGGTCTACTAGATTCTGTTTGGGGTTTCCGAAACATGGCACGAATGCACTTTTTCTGTGTAATGAAGAGACGTTTGGCAGCAGGTGATTGTCCCTATACTATGATTCCGTATGCCAGTACAGTACAACACGAATTTCTTTTTTTTTCGATTGGAACTAGTTTATTTGCCGAGAGGAAACGTCCTTAGGAGTCTCCATAGCGAATTTGAAAGGTCTTTGAAAAATTTTATTTTTTGGTCCATTCAAGGAAGAATTTTTTTGAACATTTTCAGGTCTACGATGGAAAATAGATTTACTCGAAAATTTGCACAGATATACATCTGGATGGGCAGAATTCAAAACGCAACCAGTTTTATATTTATCATTCATTGCGTGAAAAAAAACTTTTTCGTCGACCTCTATGAAAATTATATTTTACGTACTAATTTCCGAATGAAAAATCTTCGAAATCAATACTTTCATGAACTGGCGCCAGGAACGTAATGCCGGGAATCTCTCAGGAAGCGTTCTTCTGGCCTATTTTTCGAGAGAAGCTCAGCAATAATTATAAGTCATGTGATCAATACATCCCATGCCAAAATCTATATTACCCATAAAGAAAACGTTGCGATATCCGTTGACATTTCCGAAATTTATTGCATTTTTGAAAAAAAAAGGCGTTGAGTATAAAGCAGAAAAAAATCTAGAGTTTTCAGTCAGTCACAGCACTTAGGCCATATGTGATTCATTGTACATCCTCCCAAGGAGTTGTCCTCCTAGGTCATGGTCCATCCTGTCCTTTTCAGGAAGGTGGGCATGTCTCTGGGAGATATCTCCTTTATATGGGCAGGTGTAGGCCAAGACTCGCCGAACACACACTCTCTTATTGACGATAACTCCGGACATTCGCATAGGACAAATCTTGCATAGAGGTGTGTCCACTAGTACCATATTGTGGAGGTGTTTCCTTAGTTGACAGTGGCCAGTCAGAAATCCTACTGTTAAGCGTAGATTTTTCCTAGTAATCGCCAGATATTTCTTCGGCGCCAGCTTCCTAGGGTCGCCAAGGGTGATCCTGATTGCATCCTTTGATCTCATCTCTTTAGGGATTGAGCACGGGTGTGACGTTTGGCTAGTTGTCGAAGTCATCAGGCCGTAGGTGCCACTGGGTCCTAAAATTCTTAGTCCAGCCGCCTCCTTGGCTAAAGAGTCGGCAATGCGATTAACTTTACTCTTCAGGATAATGTTATTATCTACCGAGGCTTTGGCTAAATTTTGGTGGCACTCTAATACTAGGCCTGACGTAACACGTCTGTTCAAGGCTAATAGGGCTTGTCTGCTATCAGTGCAGATTATTGTTATGTTTTTGTCAGAAATTCCTTTCTTGGTCATTTCTTTTAGGGCGACTGAGATACCAGCCAGTTCTGTTTGAACCACGTTGGTATTTTTTTCATTTCCCACTTAATCCTTAGGCTTAGTGATCTGGAGTACACTCCTGATCCTGAGCCTTCCTTGGTTTTTGAGCCGTCTGTATATATGCTTATAATAATAATAATAAATATGCTTTATTGTCCAAAGTGAAACTCTTATTGACAAAGCTTTGGTGAAATTTGCTTTTTTGAGAAAGAAAAAACATCTAGAGTCCTACCATAAAAATAAAAAATTAAAATTTTGAACGTCACATTTACTGAAAAACATTGGATATATGCAATATAAATGCAATATAAACAAAATAACATACCTACACGAATATATAAACATATATATGCATATATACAAACACACACATATACACATACAAACACAAAAATAATTTGTAAAATGCCAAAATAATGTATAAAAAAACTATATGTATAAAATATAAAATATGATTAAAAGGTATCGTCATAAAATTCTTGCAAACTATAATAGGGCAACTCATTAAGAAAATCCTTTGTTGATTTTCGAAATTCATTATAGTTTACTACGCATTTCAGGTGGTTAGGAAGATGATTATACATACATCTTGAGACCATTATACAATATAGAATTTTCAATTAAAGTAGTATGGGAAGATTTAAATTTAGGGTCTGGCGTGTGGTGTAATGAGAGACAATTGAGGGAAGTTCTGTTCTATGTTTATGCACCAAACAAACTGTTCCTGGAATGAATAATATTGTGATAATACAGTGATAATATTTTGTTTGCTACAAACAAAGGCCTACAAGAATCTTGCCGCCTGGCTCCACAGATAAATCTTAATGACCTTTTCTGCAGAATAAAAATCGACTCGAGTCGAGTTTGACTACTTACCCCCCAGAAATGCCATATCTTGGATGTGATTGTACTAATGAATAATCGACAGTTTTAGCTGCAGTTAGTCCTAGTTCATTAGAAGTTATTTTCACAGCATAACATCCAGATGAAAGTTTTTTGTTAAGTGATAGCATGTGGTTCTCAAACTCCAATTTATTATCAATTAATAACCCAAGAAATTTGTTGCATGACATGTTCTCAATCACATTCGAATTCGAAGCTAGAGGAATATTATCGAGAATACAATTAAAGGATAAAACTTTGGTTTTTGAGACATTGAAAGCTAATAAATTTGTCTTGCACCAACCTGAGAGTTTGTAAATATCAGAGCAGATGGCATTATATAGATCATTAGTTGGTTTTGCGCCATAATATAGTAGTGTCGTCGGCAAATAAAATAAATTTGCCCTCTATATCGATGGTAGTCAAGTCGTTGATATAGAGTAGAAATAGGGTAGGTCCGAGTACTGAGCCTTGTGGTACTCCGTTAGATATGTCAGAAACATCAGATACTGTTGTATATTTAATCATTTGACTTCTACTCGATACATAAGATGCAAACCATTTATGAGATAAATGTTTCCTAAGCAGAATCTCGTGATTAACACAGTCAAATGCTTTAGAGAAATCGCAAAAGACTGCTGCTGTGATTTCCCGTCTATTAATGTTACTATACACTTAATATAAAAATGAAAATATGGCATCATGAGTATTTTTGGTTGACTGAAATCCAAATTGTTAAGAGCTTATTATATTATCGAAGTTCAACGTTCTGTTAAACGTATTTTTACCAGTTTTTCAATAATTTTTGCTGACGATGGAATAAGTGAAATTGGGCGATAGTTTGAAGAATTCTCTTGATCACCACCTTTGTAAAGACGGATTACAATCGACGTTTTTAAGAACGAGGTAAACGAACCCGTTAGAAATAAATTTTTGATTGGCTTCGCCAATGCATTTAGAGCAGTAAAAGAAAGATTTTCAAAGATTTTCATCAATAATTCGTCGTTTCCAAATGCTGTTTTATTTTTAAATGAAGCGATTGTTGCCTGTGATTCGCAAACTTCAGTAGGGTAAAGAATTAGTTTCTCGTAAGAAATTACATTGCGTAATTTCTCAAGGGGATCATACGGTGAGTCAGATTTATTGGTCAAAGTGGCATTTGTAGAATCGAAACGAACGAAACCTATCTTTTGCACAAGATAAAAATATTAATAATTTTATTATTATAGCTCCGTTTCATTATTGGAACTGCTGGAGCTTGTCCAAGAGACGAACTACGACCAAAGATTTTGTTCATCAAAGCGACATGCTTGTAATTACCAAAAGACGAGTTTTTACAGTTACAGATGAAATTTGCGATGAGGTGAATCGTTTAGAAATATTTCGGCGATACGCCAATTTAAGAAAAATTATTGTAATAGTATATTTTCAGTCGATTTTAAATTGGGAAAGTGTACAGTGCACACAACTCGACGCCCAATTCGTTTAATTTTCGGATGGTAATTTGTGGAACGTGCTGACGGGCGTTGTCGTAGAGCAGGATCGGACCTCTTCTGTTGACCAGTGTCAGCTACGCTGATGCAATTTTCGGTACTTTTAGTCAAATTTCTCATAGTAGGACTTTACTGTGATAGTTTGGCCCGCTTGCAGAAAGTTATAGTAAATCACACCAGCCGCTGACCACCTTTCAGTAACCATGGTCTATTTTTGGCTCATCGGTGTCCAACCATTGTCCTGAACGTCTTCTGTTGTTGCAGATTATCAACTTTTCACCACACTTGACAATCCGATCCACAAAAGGATCGCTTTAGTTGCGCAAATCAAAGAACAGACCTAGACACGTGACAATTTCTGTTGATCGTTAAAATTGTGGGGCACCCACTTTTCGAGCTTATTGACCTCTCCAGTACGTTTTGAACCATCAAAAACCGCATGGAAGGTGACGCCCAGTTTTTCCGACATCCCACGCACCATTTGTGATGGGCCAGTCTCCACCAAGGTCCTCAAATATTCGTCCTGGATCACTGTAGGTGTAGGTCGATCACTTAAGGGCTCATCTTTGTGATGGGTGTCTCCAGGGGCATCAAATCCTTCTAATAGATTACTGTAGGTCGACCACTTCGGGGCTCATCTTCGAGGCCAAAATCGTAGAGAAAAATTGGCCAAAAAATCGCTTAACGACATCATATAATAAGCTGAGAAGAGGCAAACAATTAAAATTTGGGAAAAAGGTCAGATATGTCTTTCAAATCTTTGTCCTACACCAGTTTATTTTTAGAAATAGAATTAACCGTTCCTGAGTATATTCAGCAGTTTTATATTCTCAATGAATAAACAAATTTTGAATACGCACAGGTCATTCCAATAATAATGAAGTCTGGCTACAAATTATTTTCCACATTATGGTATGTTTATAGGAGTTGTAAGGTACCTAATGGAGTTGTGATGAGTTGTAGAAAGGACGGCGATTATGCAACATATACTTTGGATTTCATGAATCCCAACAAAACTGAAGGCTTCTAACAGGTGATCTAGCAGGCTATTCTGAGGGACCACGTTTGCCAATTCACCGGTTGGGATAATTATCACCCAAACATTTTCAAACGAGCCTGTTGAATTCAGATTGATTTTTGAAGGTAGTATATTTGAAAATAATTTTCAGAAACTTCTTCATTGAATTGAATCTTCACACATTTATTCACCAAGTTGAAAAATATAGTTTTCATTCTCTATTTCAAAATATTCATAGTTACTGAATACGATACTAAATTTGGTAATGAAAAAAATGAAACAGGCTTAGTCTTTCATGCTGGAATTATATGAAGAATTTGTTATAATTGTGATAAATAAAGAAAATAAATTTCAAAAACTACGTTTTTGTGTGAGGAACTTACTTCTTCTTCTCTTTTCCATTTGTAACGCCCTTTTTGCGGCTTTTCTGATTCTTTCTTCTTTTTCTTGTTCTTCTCGACAACGATGAAAATTTTCTACTACCACTCCTACAAACATGTTGAGGACAAAAAACCCAACCAACAGAATGAAGGATATGAAGTAAAGAAGTCTCCACTCTGAATAGTTGACCTTCGGCTGAAAAGCGAGATAATATATCTCAATAAAAATAAGCAATCAATCAAATCAAACATGGGGAATGAGTATATTAAATGAGAGTATACATTACACGTATTATCATGGACACTACACATACACTACAGGGCCTTTTAGGAAGTCCAAAAGACAAAGTTGAGAATTCGGAAAAGTCTAGAATTTACGAAATTAAATGTAAGGACTGCGAACAGACAAAAAGATCTATTAAAATAAGATATAAGGAACACTTAGCACACTTAGAATATGGAAGACCTGAAAAACCAGCAGTCGCCTATGATATTTTGCAACAAAACAATGCCATAGACTTCAGATCATTAGGATTAGTTAGACAAGTTAACAACCAGGCATGTAGATGCCTATGAAAGTGTAGAAATAAGTAAACATAATAATATTATGAATAAGGATGGTGAACCAATACCTAACAGTATACTATATAGCTTATTAAAATAATATTTTAATTATTAGATTTACCTGACTATTACATAAGGACATTGTAAAATTAATTTTATATAGCTTGTTGAATTAATATTTTAATTATTAGATCTACCTGACTATTACTTAAGGACACATTGTAAAATTCATTTTAGACTAGTAGATAAGACAATATTGTGAAATTAATTTAAGACACGCAAGACGCAGGTACCTAGAAAAGGTACCTATGGTATAAATATGAATAACCTTGTAAGTAGGATTAGTTTGATCTTCCTCTTGAAGATGATCACTTGGTGATCGAAACACGTATCGAGATGTTAAAATAACGGTTTGGTGTTGGGAAAAAACTCCAGTAATATTCATTTATGAATTGAATACTTTGGTTGGCTTCACTTCTAAAGAGAGAGAGAACGAGAGACTAAAAGAGAGAAAGAGATAGAGAGAGGAAAAAACAGAACAAGGAAGAACAAAAGAGGCCGACCAAAGAAACTAAGGATTTTTTTGAGAAACTAAATTTTTTCACCTATAAACAAATTTTTTCATGCACAAAATCTCGATAAAACAAATTTTTCATGCACAGAATCTCGATAAAACATATTTTTGTACATAACAATTTCAAATTGCCATAGTCTCTAAACGTTATGTCGAGTATCAGTTTTTTAATTTTTACTTGCCCCAAGTTAAGATTTTTAAATTTTTTTCAATTGTGTTACCTGTTTATCAACTCCAACAGCGTCCAATCCAGTATACATAATATTGACCCAACCATCTCTTGAACTTAAAACGAAGAGTGACATCAATGCTTGCACCAAATCATCGAAATTATATTTTTGATTCTTCCAATCGTAACCTTTCGCGAGACAATCATCCATAGTTTCAATATCGGTAAGATTTTCGCCCGAACAATAGTAAAACGTTCCCTTGAATAACTGAAAAAAAAAATAAAACAGATCAAATTTATTATTTCATACCTATTGCAATCCCCATTATAAAAAATTTTTACCAATAAACTTCATTTTGATTTTCACTATAGAGTGTCAGTGATAAAAAAGTTTTGTTATGGATTTTCATTAATTATCGGCCAGTTCCATTCAATAACAAATTATGGTTGATTCAAAAGTGTTATCCGTTTTAAGTCATGTATTTCTGTAACTCCATATCTGAATGAATATTTATTCCACTGTGTCGGAGTATATACTGATCGATTGAAAATTTTGTACTCTATACCTTAATGCAATTTTTTTGCCTCTTTTCAGCTTAGTACTATGATCTTGAGCGATTTTCAGCCAATTTTTTTCTACGAATTTGAATTGAATCAAAGCGCTGCCGACTTTAGCCTCGAAGATGAGCTCCGAAGTGGTCGACCTACAGTAATCCAGGACGAGGATTTGAGGACCCTGGTGGAGACTGATCCATCACAAACAGTGCGTGGGATGGCGGAAGAACTGGGAGTCAGCTTCCATGCGATTTTTGATGGTTTGAAACGTATTGGAGATGTCGATAAGCTCGAAAAGTGGGTGCCCCACGATTTGAACGATCGACAGAAATTCTTACGTACAGTATGTCAAGAATAGGAAAAAGTTTCAAAATCTTAATCTAAAACCACCTCAGCTGTGCGCAGAAGACAGGAGTGGAAGCGCCCACAGCCCAGTCAGTCGAATTTGTCTGTTGTGAAGTGAGCATCGCGGGTTGTGTACAGTGTACAGTCCGAGCAGAAATAAAGCGTAAAGAGTACAATTTGAGTATTGCAACTTAACCAGGATGGAGTATAAATTAAACCTTAATCGTAAAGTGCTGACAAGTCAAACGAGGGAAGTTATAGCCAATGTAATTTTTTTATGCAACGCGAAGTGGCAGAAAATAAACCTATAAAGGACTTTGAAAAAGTTCAAAAAAGAGTTGTAATGGCAACTGGCTTAAGTTTAAGCAGTGTACAAAAATTTCAAAGGAAGTGAAATCGATTGAGAATGGAAAATACGCTGATTTTTTGACACCAAATATAAAAAGAAAGAAAGCCGCAGCCAAAACTAACTTATATGGTTTTGATAAAGTATTGCTTCGAAGATTTATTATTAATTATTATACTGTCGATAAAAAGGTTCCAACTCTTCGGCGCATATATCATAAATTTAAATCCAAAAATAACTATACTGGTTCCTACGAAAGCCTGAGAAAAGCTATGCATGACATGGGATTTCGTTGAAGGAATACGAAAAATAATCGAAAATTATTAATGGAAAAGCCAGATATCGTTCAGTTAAGAACAAATTTTTTGCGAAGTATGAAAAAAATTCCAGAAGAAAAGCAACCTATAACTTTTATGGATGAAACCTATAGGTATTTATTCCTCGCATACCCACATGAAAATCTGAAATGACAACACTAGTGAAGGTTTACATAAACCAGTATCAAAAGGGCAAAGACTAATAATAGTGAATGCGGGCAGTGAAACTGGTTTTGTAAAAAAAGCTTATTTGAAATTTAGATCAAATACGAAGTCAGGTGATTATCATAACGAGATGAACTTCACGAATTATATAGAATGGCTAGAGGAGATGCTTATTCCTAATGTACAACTAAAGAGTGTCTTAGTGATAGACAATGCTCCCTATCACAATGTGCAGGTAAATAAGTCTCCTACTTTATGTAATAGAAAGAACGAAATGATGGAATGGCTAAGGCATCAAAATATACCTTTTACAGAAGATATATTTAAAATTGATTTATATGGTCTAATTAAAATTCATAAACCGCGATATAAAATGTCAAAAATTGATGAGCGCCCACGGGCATACCGTTCTAAGGCTTCCTCCATACCACCCTGACTTGAATCCTATAGATTTAGTGTAGGCATTTTTAAAGCAATATGTTGAACAAAGATATGTATATTTTTGCTTAAAGACCGTGGAAAGATTATGCGATGAATTTTTTAGTATGTTTTCTGAAACTGAGTTAAAAAAACGATGTGAGCATGCTCAAAGTTTTGAACAGTTTTTCATGGAAAAGGAACCAACATTAGATTTCATGGTAGATGACATGATAATCAACTTGCAAGAAGAGAGTGACACTGAATCAGATTCATTCTCTGAAGATTAAGATGAAATATTTTTTTATTTAAATATTTGCATTTTTGCCTTTTATAATTTTTTTCTTTGTATTGTTTTATTTTTAATTGTTACGTTCTTAGAAAATTTTCGCCATATTTTGCGTTTAATTTAAGTATAAAAAATGTACATATTTAGAAGTGAAATAAGAGCAACCTTCTAATTCAAAGCAAGTTTCATTTGTTTATTTAAAACATTTCTCCGATTAATGGCATAACCATTATTCATAATTTTTTAACTCAAAAGAATACTAATCTCATAATTAAACAAGTTATCTTTATAGCCCTCATTTCCTGTCCTGACCAAAATTATTTTGAATTCAATAATGAGATGGACTAATAGTGGGGAATTTGTACGTTGGTTTCACAGTTTATTCAGGAGACTGTACATCTACACTAAGCAGAGACAACTTTAATTAAGCTCTTCGTTACGCGCAGGCCGTATTCTTAACAAACTGGATCGAAGTATCTATGTTTTTTGCTTTTGGGCAACCAAAACGATCCTTTTTTGAATCCGATCGTCACATGTGATGAAAAGTGAATCCTCTACGACTACAGGAGATGTTCGTTCAGGACAGTTGTTGAAGACAGATAAGCCAACCAGGCACTTCCCAAATACGAAATTCCACCAAAAAAGACCATGGTTACTCTATGGTAGTCATCGGCTGGTGTGATTGAGTATAACTTTCTGCAACTGAGCCACACCATTACAGCAGAGTCATATCGTGAGGAAACGTCGAATTTCTTCCTCACTCACCATACTTCCCAGACCTTTCGCCAACTAACTACTATCATTTCAAACACTTCGATGACGTTACACTGGTAGAACTTTCGCCAGTAAGGACCAGACAAGAGCGGCCTTTCGAGAAGAATCTTTGTTTATTTTTATAACTGTTTGGTCAAAAGGGGCTGAGTTATATTTCTCGCAAACGCAAGGTTTGATCGTTTCCAAATGAAAAACTGCTTTTCTTTATGATACGAACGAATCAGTCAGGCATTTGATTGAGTTGATTCCAACTTGATGGTTTCAGCCTTCACCGTATTATTAAAATGACTGGAAAAAAACATATTTGTTTTAAAAGGACACAAGGACACAATATTTTGATTGTTTAATATTTTTAAATAACAATGCATTGGGCTTTGTTTAATATTCCCCAATATACAGGGTACTGAGTAGGAGCGTGGCGTATCAAAGTTTGTTTAAAAGTGAAATTGCTTTCCATATTTTGAACTGATTTATTCAATCAACTCCATTATCAATGATAACTCTGTTGAGAACTATGTTTTATCGAGAAAATATTTCGAAAATGTCTTTCCAATACTGTTCCAGGACTACTCTTAGGCGAGTCCTGGAAGTCTGCGAATCCAAAATAACTGTTTTCGGAGATATTATGTACACTCTTTTTTCAGCAACCGTGTGGAATAATAAATCAATGAGACACATTTTGAGAAACCCTGAACACATTAAGGGATGGCACGTTGAAACGTTAAACTGTAATGTTTATTTCTTAAATGACGTACTTTGAGACACCCTGTATACTTCTCTGAATGTCCGTTACATTGCCGCCATGTTTTTTCTTTAAGCTGATACTTCATTCATCATTATTAATATATCACTTTCGCGCTTCCAATATTTTCATTAACTTTTTTATTTTTATAATTCAACCACGCTCTTTGAATATCTCCGATACTCAGTCGATCCTTTCCCCTTTTCATTCATCACTCTGAATCGTCGATGACAGCCGATAAAACAACCGCCATAAATATCAACACTTCGCATTAACTTCTAATATCCCATGTTGGTGTTGAGGCTACGGACAACGTCTACCACGCTGATGACATGGGTTTAATTCTCATACCGATCGCTTTTTTTAATTTAAATTCCCTCAGCTGCCGATGACCACTAGGATCACGCGACTGGTGCGCGAGAAGGAAGTTCAAGGGCGAATCCCTAAGAAGGCCTGAGGAGTAAGACAGAGTTCCTAGGAAGTCCTCGCTCTTTGAATCTCTCCGATACTAATTCCATCCTTCTCTGCGTCGATTACGTCACAGGTTTCTCTCTTCTACTCACTAAAGTCTCTCTTTCTCTCGCTCTGAAACACTTATCAATGATGCGCGATCTTGAAGTGAGCCAGAAGTCTCTTTGTTCATCTACTTGTATCCCATTTCATTTTTGAAAATCCTTACTTTGATACGCCACACTTCTACTGAATTCCCTGTATATTGAACGATATTTGAAAACAGTTAAGTCTTTGGTATCTAAAACTTTTGTAGGAACATTTTTTTGTCAACTCCACTCCTTCATCTCAAGCTTCTAATGGAAGATCGATGTGACACTTTTTCGGGTGTTACTTGGGAAAATCTACCAATCATTCTGATGTTTTGGACCCTGACACTTGTATTCCATTACTTTACGATTATGTGTGAAATATAGAATTTTTTTGACATTTGAAATGAATTCGTACGTTTCATACGTAGGTTTCCGGAGAAACTTTTTTCTCTAGTTTAATTTGCAACTTTTCGTACTTTTTTGTAAGAAAAATAACCATTGAAATTGATAAAATAGGACTGATTTTCATGAATTTGAAAAAAAAACTCACCTGCACTCCAAGAATCCCAAATATGATAAAAAATGTACAACAAATCAAAACTATATTTCCTATGGGCCTCAGAGAAGATAACAATGTTTGTACGACTAATTTTAAACCAGGTGCTCTGTTTATTACTCGTAACGGACGAAGTGACCTCAACAGTCGAAATACCTGAAATGATAAATAAATATTTATATGGAGAGAAAAAGATCAAGCTTCATGTAATTTCAGGTCCACACACGTATTTTGAGTACAGTAGAACCTTTCTATCTATCCAAATGTATTAGTAACCATTTGTTCCCTATAAAACAGAACACAGTAGCCTGTTTCTGCTGTATCTTCTGTATCTTCATAGATATTGAAAATCTGTTAACAATTTGCCATTGGAACATCAGATCGCCAGACTTGGCGAAGAGACATACTATGTTTTATACAGGCCGTTTCTTTCATCATATGGTAACATTGCTATATTCTAAACCGTAACAGATACGAAGACGATTTAATGGGAAAAAAGGTAAGTTAAGTTTGATTATTGTTCAGTGTAGTCAATTATTGGTAATCCACGAGTAAAAACGTAACAATACAATAACCGGCACATGAAATATTGCAGGCAATGAAGAATAAATATCGAATAGATGCAATGTGCATATTCGATAATTCGATATTTTTGTCGCAATCCAGAACACTTGTAGAAGCGATTTTCACCATCGACGTTGGCGTCCTCAGTAAATGACGATTCAAACTTGATTCTACTAGCTCGACGTTTGTATATTGAACGGGAAGAACCTTTATTTTCGGTCATAAAAAATAGTTATTAAACCAAAAATTTCCAGAACATTCCCGGTAAATTTCAACTCAATTCACCAATGTCTAAGAGTGATCTTTTCTTATCGATATTTTTTTTATAGAAAAGAGTTTTCATTAGCTCTTCCAAATCAACTTACTCTTTGACAATGACAATGATAACTAGAACGTACGACCTTCCAAGGTCAGATTAAAGGAGTTCTACTGTATTTTAATTTCTAGAGGAATATACTCACCCTCAATATTCCAAATATTCTAGAGGTGGTATCGTTGATTAAAAACATAATTATATCTACTAAAGAAATTATTACTAAGGAACCATCCATTATATTCCAACCTGACGTGAAATATGCGTTTGGACCGTAGCACATACCAGCTGCTACTACCTGCAACAAAGTTATTGTGATGCTGATAATAACTCAGAAAGAACAGGGTTTTATGAATCGAACATACGTTTATTAAAAATGAAGAAAATAAATTCAAACAATCAGGATATCATTCTTTTGTTGACTTTTCAGCAACGACTGACTCACTCGTAGGAGATATTTTGAGATATAACTTGCACCCAGTCAACGCACATACCACTGATGATGTCTACCGCAGTAGCAGACGAAACGTTCGGTACTTCATGCTCCATTCGATCACGGCCTACCAAACTGGATTTTCTTGTATTTGGCATTACATTTTGCTTGTTTTTTTGTGAAAATTCGCAATATCTCGAAAAAACAGAAAAAGCATACATTCCACTCACATATTCCATGAGTGGAAAGACTGAAAAAGATATTCATGCCAAATTCCAGCTCTGAAGATGAGGTTCTAGAAACTTCGACATTTTGGCAAGATTATCTTCGGTTAGGCCGAAACAACATTAAAAAACAGTTATTTTGGTTTTGAGAATATTCCCAGTGTTTCGAATGAAATCTATTATAACACGTTATTTGTAATGATTTCATCTACTAGTTAAAAAGAACCTCCTTGAATGAGTAATTCGATATTGAGACTGTAAAAAATTGTGGAATACGAAACTTCAGATTTCAAGAGGATACAGAAATTTCAAATGGGAATAATAGTCGAAAGAGACCTTATTTGAAAGATCTTTCAATTATGTATCTTATTCTGTGATATTTTCGAAATTTCAAGAATAAACAGACTAAAAAAATACTTTTACAAGTTTGTATTCAATATAGGAACAGGAACAGGAACATTTACTTTATCCAATGTTCGAGCAACATTAACTCCCATATAATGGTATAAGCGAGTTTCTATTTCCTTCCTTACATTCTGAAAAATATGTTATTAGTAGCCTAAAGCACATGGTAACTAATAAATTTTTGAGTGGAGTCAAATCGGGGGATCTGGGAGGCCATTCTGTAGAACATCTTTTTTCAATCCATCGACCCGGAAAGTTATTATCGACGAACTGTCGCGCTAATACTATACAACGGGGGGAATCCCATATTGCTGAAAAATTACCCCATTTCGAAATAAAACATCTAACTAGATGACTTTGTTATTGCTTGGCATAACTTCATTATTCTGCTAATTGAAATCTCCTCCAACATTCAGGTCTGCTTCAAAAAAACATGGTTCTAAAATATGGTTACCCAAAATTCCTGCCCGACTATTTAGTTTTTGGGGATATTCGACCATAAAAATCAACAAATGAAATATTTTTCATTTGGCGATATTTTCAGGATTCCTCCCGAAAAGTAACAAGAAAAAGAAATGGCATACTAACCTTCACAAACATTTCCGTGGCAAAAACAACAGAAAAAATATAATTACAACTTTGCAGAAATAATTTCTCCGTGCTGTCTGGTGGTATATTAGGCCTTTCCATTGCTAATGTGATGCAGTTCAATGCAATGAAGAGTAGAATGACGTTGTCAAACCAGTTTTGTTTCACCAACCAACAACAATACTTTCTAAATCTGAAAAAAGTTAATCAGTTGAAAAACTATTGTTCATGGTTTTAAAAGCAGGGTTGAGTAGGAAAACAACTCAGTAACTCTTATATAAGTTGAACATTGTCCATTGTATTTATTTTTTGCTTAGTGTACAATGCAAAAATACATTCGCTTTGTACAATAATTGTTGTTGGCAATAAAGAGAACATTATAATCATAAAGTATGTTGTTTTTGTTTGTATCCATAATCGTTTTCAATTAAAATGTTGTGGCTTCATTTATAATTTTTCTGAATTTCTTTTTTAATTTTTCTATAAAATCCAGATTCTTGACTGATTATATTATTTCTTTACAGTTCAGTTCTCAAGTTTTTCGTTGTTTTTTTTAAATTTGTTTTTATCAGAGACAATGATTTCTTTAATTATCATGCTCATTAATTTTCATTGATGGAAGAATATTTTTTGTACATCAATTCAATTCAATTGATTTTATTGTCCCAATAAACAATTAATGCTGATATTTAGAGCTTATAACTAACTACATAGTATTATAAAATAACAGTAAGAGAGACAAATATATAACTAATGTAATCAATATTAATTATAATTCATTAATAATTTATGGGAAATGTTGTATTTTAACTTGAATAATATGACAATTATTAGGGAGCAGGGCCGTAGCGAAAAGAATAACCAGGAGTGGAGGAAATTCAAATTTTCCCAACCCCACCAGCAAAATTTCTCAACTTTCAAAAAAATGAAAGCCGAGGGATTAGTTACTACTATAATATATTAATTTTCTTACTTAGCTATCCAAAGATTGGCTGAATGCTTATGCCCGTTAGGGTATGCACAAACAAAAATAAATTTTGGTAATTATAAAAATAATAATGGAAATTATTTTACTCTGGACCAAGGTCCTTGGTCTTCAACCATATCCACCATGTATAGGAGTATTCAATACAAATGAAAGCAAACAACACTTAGATTGTTCTACTATTATTTTTTCTATCTTCACGGCCCGAAATTTCCCAACTTTTTCAAGTCGAATAAACAGCGAAAAGTTGGGAATTTTGTAAAATTGTCACTCCAAAATTTGTGGACTGTTTAGGACTGTTCTCTTACTTGGGAGAAATTAACCTTCTTTGAAGTTTTCAAACAACTCAGAATTTCAAAGTATGGGATCTCCAAGTTATGGAGAACAGAACAGAACAGATCTTCACGGCCCGAAATTTCCCAACTTTTTCAAGTCGAATAAACAGCGAAAAGTTGGGAATTTTGTAAAATTGTCACATCAAAATTTGTGGGCTATTTAGGACTGTTCTCTTACTTGGGAGAAAATAAACTTTTTTGAAGTTTTCAAACAACTCAGAATTTCAAAGTATGGGATCTCCAAGTTATGGATGTTGGGAAATCCCAACCTTGTCCTGGTACTTTCCCCCTTATTATTACCTTTCCCTTTCTTTTATCACATTTTAATTTTTTTAACTTTTATTAATTTTTTTACTATTATTTTTTACTATCTTCACGGCCCAAAATTTCCCAACTTTTTCCCAAGTAGAAAAAGCAGGGGGGAAGCTCCCCCCATCCCCCCCATGGCGACGTCCCTGTTAGGGAGATCTTAAATCTAATACACACATCGCCAAAATTCTTAGATCCCCTTATGTTTGTCTAAATGAGACAGTGGTATCATAAGTTAAGAAGTGTATCACAAAGTACATTTGATTTGGTTACGTAACCAACGCAAATTGGCTGAATTCAATTCTAACTGAACAAGAAAAAAATACAAACGAAAAATAGTGCATAAATAAATGATTACTAGAATCTGAAATGTAGAAGAAAACCATTTTAGAGCGAAATAAAAAATTCATTAATATTCGGTGTGACCTCCCCTATTCCGTAGTAAGGTAGTAACTCGCCTATGGATGGAAACAATAAGGGGTTTATCCATTGGGATGTTGTTCCATTCTTCTTGGGCCGCGAGTATGAGTTCCGGGAGGGTGCTATAAGGATAAACTCTGTTTGAGATTGCTCGTTTAACAAAATTCCACATGTTCTCAATGGGATTCATGTCTGGTGAATTTGCTGGCCATGGTAATCTTTGATAAATAATGGGTTTAATAATGTTTCGAACATATCTATCCCCTGTCATAGTATCTCAAATGGGAATTAGCTGCGTACGACGACTATGCATTATGCCTCCCCAAAACATTACTGATCTTCCTTGGAATGGAACGACTCCTCTAGCAAAAGATAGTCTTTATTGTCGCTCTGGTCCTCTCTAAACTCTGTCTCGCCGACTATCACTAACTAAACCAAATCTGGTTTCGTCCGAAAAAAGGACATTTTGCCACTGAGCTAAAAGCCATTCTTTGTGTTCCTGTGCCCATTGTAGGCCAGCGGCCATGTGTCTGGGATGTAGCCTGGGTACTCCTAATGGCCTACTGGATTTCAAATTGGCTCCTGCAAGTCTCCGTCGTATTGTGGTACTGGAAATTAATCGACCAAACGTTCTTCTTGAATGAGTTCGGACTGCTGAGATTGTTATGGTTCGATTTCGAAGTACATATCCTGCTAGATACCTATCTTCCCTTGAAATAGTTACACTAGGACGCCCAGTTCCACGAGAGTTAACACTGTTAGTTTCCTGGTACAAATGCACTATTCGGGTAACTGAAACGCGGGGAATCCTTAGTCTATCCGCGATTTGATGATTTGGTATACCCTCATCATGCAAAACTACTACTCTTGCTCTATGGAATACTGAAATTCTATTGCCAGGCATAATTGAAAAGGATAAATCAACAATCACTTAAACACATTAAATCTATATGAACCACTTTTTAAACATTGGTATCTAAAATTGGAGGATATTGTTTTTGTAAACATTTTTGTATGCCTAGTACAGGCGAAAGAAATGGCGATGAAATATACAAAAAACCAGCCATGATGAATATTTTGTTTTACAATTTACGAGGGAGGTCCAAGAATTTTGGCGATGTGTGTATTTTCAATTTATTGTTTTCATAATAATCTTTCTTCGATATTGGATATAGAAGGTTTTATTATACTTCATTAATTGAAAAAAAACAGTATCTCTTTAATCAATATTCAATTTTCTTTTTGAAATGCAAATATGAAATGATCTTCTGCTATTGAAAAAAATGGATCAAAGAATTTGCATCAAATTTTGTGTGTAAAAATGGTATTAAGTGCTCAAAAAACACTTGAAATGTTGACAGTGGCGTATCATGAGTGTACTCTGAGTCAGAAATATGTTTGCAAATGGTACAAGTTTTGCATAGAAGATCGAGAAGATGCCATGACGGCTGTCGCCGTGGACGCTCAGCACATCAACAACCGATGAAAATGTTGAGAAAGTGAAGAAAAGTTGCTGGTGATGTCGGCATATCGGTTGGCTCATGTCATGAATTGATTTCGGAAATTTTAGGCATGAAGCATGTGGCAGCAAAGTTCGTTCCAAAATTGCTGAATTTTGACCAAAAAAACGTCTCATCAGCATCGTTCAGGAATTGTCGAATAAGGTCAATGGCGATCCAGATTTGCTTAATGGTATTTATATAAAGTATTTTCATCTATTCAAATACTTTATATATCGTTAATTTGATAGCCATGAGTATCTCACCAGATAATTGAACCATTTGAAAAATTTACAAATAAAAAGCAGTTTTGGAAAAAAATCATTGTATTTCACTGGCATTGAAATTCCGCCCAATTACATTAAAAATGTCAATCTCATCACTGAACTCAAAATATAAATGAAAAATATAACACATTTATTGTAGATTAATAATGAATAATTGAATGATTTTGCAGCAGCATTCAAAATACCAGATTTAATTGATTCTTTCCTTTTGATCTCCATTGAAATTGTCTCCTGAATCGACTGATGTTTTTTGTTATCATTTCATTTTATACATCGTATTGTTTTTATTACTTAATTTCCTGTATGAACATGTATGTTCTTTGGGAGTATCAAAGTAACCATTATCATTATTATCATTATCAGTTTACAAAATATCACTCAATGTAATTTTGAGACTTCAATTCATATTTTTCCAGGGTTACCGTTAACTTACGATTGTTGGGGTGAATCCCATCCTTTATTTCGGTTGGTGCATTCAAAAATCTTATTCAATATGAATGTAAGAGCTTACCTATTATCCGGAGCAAATATATACAAGGAATATTCATCTTTTCCCTTCACACATCCCGTGGTCTCTAACATGATCTTCAATCTATTGAACACACTCAATCTAGGAGAGGTTCTTGCAGCGCTCTCTTCCGTGTGGATTTGAGGCAACACTTTATCATTAACAGTTTTATCGTTCAAACTGTTCACCGACTTCATTTCTTTTTGGCCATTTTTTCTTGGCAAAACAGGAGTGGACGTCTTATTGAGCTTGTGAATTGGAGATTTTTTGAGCGAATTTTTCCTCGTCAGACCTGGAGGAATGGGGCCCTAGAAATATATAGGGTTGATATAATACTGAAAAACATTGAGCTGGAATGATCTTTACTTGTGGCGGTACAGAGCTGTGAGTGTTTGATCTACATCTAATGGAATTTTGGGGACTAAGTCCTTTAGCAATCTTATTATTTGGAGTATCCTTTTGAGTATCATTTTGAATCCTTATCGATGATTGCAATAATGAGTCGTTTCGCAAACTTGCCTGAAATGAAACAGCGAAATGCAAGCGAACATTTCTCCGTGATAGATATCTATCACGCAATAGCCAAATAATGAAATATCACTTTAATTTGAGCGAACCGAAATATTGTGGATATCTTGGTAATTTAAGATATTTCATTAGTAAAAAAAATGTTTAAAATCTGTTTTTCCGTTAACCAGCTGTCGCACCCCTACGAACGACAACCATCCGAAGTCGAAACTTGTGCGAGCTAAAGATTAACGAGGTCTTACCTTTTAACGTGTGATTCCTAATACGTAATCACACGTGATTCCGTGTTAGGCTGATTTGTTTTTTTTATTTTCCCTCGAATGCCAATGAAAGCTTTCTATTTATAAATATATCGACATATTCATGATTTTGTTTTCAAACATAAATATGTATACCGTGAAATTTTTAGTCAAAGTACTCATGAAGTCAAAAAATTTTGTTACTTTTTCAATATCCAATAATGCAAAAAACTAAAATGCATTCAAACAAGAATAATACCAATTATTTTGATGTATGTCAAAAGAGTTAGAGATATTCACAATATGAGACGAAAGTTCCAAAGAGAGAACTGTCTTTATGTGGAATGAACTTCCTAAGAAAGTTTTTCCAAATAGATTTAATCTTCAGCGATTTCAATCCAATGTAATTCGCTACTTTTGCACAGGCACCGCTCTTAGAGAGCCTCAAGGATTTTCCTGTAGTGCTTGTGTTTTATCCTTAGAAAAAAAACAGGTTTTGAAAACGGAAAAAGATTCTTTTCTGAAACGTTAGCCATAAGTGAAAGCTTGGTGAAAATATTTAATTTTTTCCAATTGAGTTTTTTTCAATTTGTAGGCAAAATTTATGAATATAGTAATTTGACTCTTCAGGGGTTTATATTACACAGTAACTTTTCGGGTGAACTTTTCAGTTTGCCCTTTATTACACTTGAGCAGATTCTCTATTTATTTTTCAGATTTTGGAAGATCGTATATCTAATAAAACAGTAAGAATTATTGAATCCTCCACAAAAATTGTATTTTAAAGAATATATAATAACATCTGCATTCGAAATTGTATCACCAAAAAGGGAAGCTAAAATCTGATCCAGTGTTAACGAGCTGATGGGAATCTAACCTCAAAGAATTGTTTTGTTAATTTTGACACCTTTCCAAGTTTGAATTCAATAGTGCACACAAGTATCTTCTTGTTCCCAACGATTTCCTTGAAATTTTTATCGTGAATATTTTGTGGAGGTTTCGGAAAATAATCCATAATGCACTCTAACATCGGTGCCTGTGCGAACGTAGCGATATCCTTTCAATTTGAATCGCTGGAGATTGGATTCATTTGGAAAAACGTTCTCAGAAAGTTTATTTCACATAAACGCAGATCTACAGAGAAACAGTGAAGTTCGAGGGGCACAGAGTTGAACCTCAAAACCTCAAACAAAAATCTTAGCAACGGACTTGAATAAGTCCGTAACTTTGATTTAGACTATTCTCAAGACTTCAGAAGTTGCTTGATACAATGAAAATAGATTGCTGAACACAATACTGAACAATATCGATGATTCAATATTAATTGTTGAATTAAATATCATTCACAGCACAATATTACCCCTATCAGATATCAGTGAAATAATTGACATAATGTTGACTTCAAATGAAGATAGTCTACCAAATTTTGAGAATATTTAATTGTACCATAACTTATTGAAAATTGAAATCAGTTATGATAATATAATCATTATAGTTGCAATACATTCTCCGATACTACTGGAAAATGTTTATGATTATTTCCACCTATTCCTGATTCCAATTTTCAACCAATCCATAATATCTTTTGAACCCTCAACTCATCTTACCACCACTACGAAGATGAGCCGTATATGAGAACATAAGATACATGTATATATGATGTGAATAGACGAATTGTGTATTAAAATTACTGAAAGGAAATATCAACCACCAAACCAGGATATTAGTGAACCAGTAACCCCTGTTCAACAATTCAGAATCGGAAAAAATTGTACGGAATATGATGTGAAGAGATTAATCAGCTAAAACTGATTCACAACCCACAAAAATGTAACTTTCCTCTGACAGGCTGAATATATTCAAACGATGCTACTTCCATCAAAAAAATGCCCATGCAGTTATCTGAGATACATTCTGAAAACTACCCCATGAAAGTCCCGGAAAGAGTCATATGGTTGAAGGAGATATGTATATGAAATCCTATCTTTTACTTGTTCAGCAATTCATGAAGTACTGACACTAGTTAGGATATACAGTGC
Organism: Leptinotarsa decemlineata; assembly: GCF_025532065.1. Classification (NCBI taxonomy): domain Eukaryota; kingdom Metazoa; phylum Arthropoda; class Insecta; order Coleoptera; family Chrysomelidae; genus Leptinotarsa; species Leptinotarsa decemlineata. The sequence continues at coordinate 16,355,493 of NW_027412668.1, read as the reverse complement.
ATTTCATTTAAAACAAGCCCCGAATAACTTTTGGTACTATGATTTGCAGAGAAAATGAAAAAACACGTCAACCCTAGTATACAGAGTAAATTTTAGGTGACCACATCATAGGACCTTTTTTTATCGATGATAATTTGACTAGTGACAAATATTTGGATATGTTGGAGAATGGAATAATACCGTGCATCAATAGGGCAATTGAGGAGGATATAAGATTATTCGAAAACGAAATAGTTTTTCAGCAGGATGGTGCATCCCTTCATTCTGTAATTTTTGAATGATAATTTTTCTGGTCGCTGGATTGGTAGAAGAGGTCCTTCCGAATGGCCATCAAAGTCTCCGGATCTACTCCTGTATATTTCTTTCTATGGGGTCATTTGAATTCTAAAGTGTATGTGATAGAATCAACAACATTATAAAATTTGAGATAGTTGGTGAAAACTTTTTTGAACATTCACTGCAGTAACTTTTTTTTTCTCATTGTCCAGTCATCAGATTTTCATTCAAGAATTGATAAAAAATCTCTTTTTCTGATTTATTGTTTCCATACTTGTCTCTAGACCGAATATTTCAAAATGTGGCCTCCTGTATAATTGTTGACCTGTTTTTTTATTTTTCCTGCATATCATTGTTCCAAAAGTTATTAAGGGTGGCTAGTTTTCAACTCAAATTATTTGTAGCTCACGAACCATAATTTTCAGACCATATGTTTTATACTTTGTTCAAATTTGCTCATCATGGAGCATCTGATAATGCGAAACAATACAGGTTGATCCTTTACAAAAAATTGATGAAAAGCTCTGGGGGAGCTATAGGGGGATCAACATCAAATGTGAATATGTCAAAATGTGTCCTCCTGTATACTATTTTTATTTTTCCTAAAAATCTTTGTGCCGAAAGTTATTCAGGGTGGCTCGTTTTAAATAGAATGCACTTTATAAACATCCCATTTTCACGGGAGCAGCAGTTCTGTCTGTAGCACAATCTCAAATCAAGTCTGTTAATCTAAATGAAGTCAAAGGTTCCCGTTGCCCGAACCTATTTGTATGAATATGTTGACATATTCAAACTCAATCCCTGAAAGTCAAACAATTCCTAAATCTCGATTCAGATGGCAAGAATGGTTATTCAATCATCAATTAAAATGAACATTTATGTAACTTAAGAAGGGGAAAATATAAAAAATAGATAAATTTGGAAAATATAGCCCTGTCCATTTCCGACAATAGAAAAAATGGTGAATGAGATGTGAATAATATATTTCAACAACTTCGCCAAATTTAAGAATCGTTCCAGAGTCCGACACAGAAGTGATAAGTGTTTTTGAAGTATGTGCAAGTAAGCAAGTAAGTAGTATAAAGTTTTATTTTCAAGCTGGAGTGACACACCTAATTCTAGCCTAAATTTTCTGAAAGATATTTCCCTAATTAAACTACAGGAACCCTGGTGCAGTTTGAAAAGAAAGCATTGTGTAAAAGTTATAACAGAAATATTTGTCTGATTTTGTATTTTTTTGGAGTATTTGTACCAAATCAGTCCTCACCTTTCATGTGGACAAAATTTTTATAACAGCTAGTTTTGAATTATATCATAGTTCAAGATATTTTTGGTTTATTTTTGAAGCAAAACGTTTTTCCTTCATGACGTGTTAGGAATTACACGTTAAAAGGTGAGAACTCGTTGATCCTAAGCTCACACAAGTTTCGACTTCTGAGGGTTGTCGTTCGTAGGGATGCGACAGCTGGTTAACGAAAAAAATTTTTTTTTTCTTAGATTTCGAAAACGACGCGAAAGAGGAATTTGAAATTGGGTAGTTATATGTGCTTGGTATACTTTTGAATACCTGAGTTCTTATTTAAAAAATTATCGATTAGGTCATATCTCTCTGGGACGTACTGCATAAATAATTTTTTAGAAAATGGTTAAAAAATTTGGCGAAGTTCCTGAAGTAGGGTGAAGTGAAGCCGATAGATTATTGTGAATTCACCAAAACAATTATTAAATTTGGTGAAGTTGCTCAATTAGGGTAGACGGAAGCCGATAAATCGTTGCGAATCATCAATGTTTCTCATCTCATCCACCATTTTTTCTAGTGTCGAAAATGTACACGGCTATACAGGGCTTTTCATGATGAGCATTAATTAGCCGTTTCTGGCAAACTATTCAACCGATCAACCTGAAAATTACACAGTATGCATAAGTCAATATGACCTACACGCCTAAAATATTTTAGACGAAGCGGCGTTGTCGCTTCTACTATAAAGTAGCGGCTTCTTTGATTTTTCAAATAGAACACCCCGTATATAATATCATATTATGATTCATTATTACTTTGTCAACAAATTCATATACTATTTCCCTATACCTATCTATTACTGTTTAGAGGATATAAATTAATTTCGATATTTTTTTTGCCAAACATGAACTTTTATAAATGCTGATAATCTTGAACTCTCTTGCACTAAAACGATCAAATTTGAAATGGAGTGGAGTGATACTATGAGGATCTTCACTCCGAGTCATTTTCCTCATACAGGGTCTTCAAAAAACGCAGATATTTTGATCTCATGAAAAAATGAGTGAAACTCGATTTTTTCAAATGGAACACCCTGTATATTTGTTTTAACATTTTTGAGCTCTACATCATCCAATTTTAGATTAACTTTGTTCAGATGATACTATTTCTATTTTGAACCGTTTTCGAGATAAACTGTTTCAAACGGAAATTGACATGGTTTCCTTGTTCATCACTCATTTTTGTAAAACAGATTTCGTTTGATGTTTCTCAATTAGTCACAGATAATACAATGAAAAGATAATTATTAAAATACTCCTCAACCATCTTCAAACAATAGTTTTATTAACGTTGAAACACGAACTGAAAATAATAAACCCATAAATTAATGAGTTAATTTAATCGTCAGTGTATTTCAGAATATGTTCAAACACATCTCCACCTCTACTTAAACAAACATGTAATCTCTTCAAGAGATTGTCATGTGTAGCGCTTCTGATCAAGTCTGGAGTCAAACTATTGAAAGCAGTTGTAACTCTCGATTTCATATCTTTCATTGTTGTTATTGGAGTAGAGTAAACTATATTTTTAATGAAACCCCAAACGAAATAATGTAATGGATTGCCATCTGGTGTTCTAGGCGGCCAACGAAAAGGTCCATTATACCAATTCATTTGTCTTCGAAGATTTCGGTTGAAGCTTCGCTGACTGAATGCGAATTATGGGGTGGGCACCATCCATTTGGTACTATACACAAATTATTTGAATTCCATTCCTCAGTAAATCTTCATCTTTTGATGCATTCAAATTATCATCATAAAACTCGATATAAAAAATTGACTCATTCTTTATGGCACAAAATACATTGAACTGCCATCTTTCTTGAAAAACCCTTTGGCGAACAACATGGGGATTTTCTGGCGCCCAATAATGACTGTTGTGTCTATTGAAAACTCCATTTTTTGTGAACTTGGCCTCATCTGTCCATATGATATTGTCAAGGAAATGTTTATCCTCTTGAGTCTTGACAAGTAACCATTCAAAGAATTCCACTCTACGAGGTAAATCAGTCTCTTTCAAATGTTGGACACAGTAGAACTTATAGGGATGCCATTTATGCTTATCAAGAATTCGACAAATTGTCACGTAGGGTATACCTATCTCCTTTTCAGCCTCGTGCAGAGAAGCATTTGGAAATGCATGAAAGTATCCTAAAACTTTTATACCATTGCCATCATCATCCACTTTAGTCTTCTTACGAATGATTTTTGGACGGAAGGTTCCATTCAACCTACAGTTTTTTAGTAGTCAATTTATCACATCATTATTCGGCTTCGGAAGTTGTGGATATCTTTCATGAAATACTCGGCATGTTCTACTTGCAATTCTATTGCACTCACCATAAATTATTAATAAAGTCAAGAAATCTTCATTACTGTAACCTTTTCTTGGCATTATTCTATTATAATTGGTGGCTATCACAATCAGTCAAAACCACCAACGAAAGTCTGACGTTAAATAATTGGTTTATTTATTTTTCCAAAGCACACTTTTAAAAAATAATAATGTGTACTGTTTGTTGTACGTTAGAGACCAATACCTCAATGTATACAAATTGTAACTTTTTCTAAGGTTACCTAAGGTATGTACCTAACATACCAATTTTGAATTGATTGATCTGAGACAGTTAAAAAACTGGATCAAAAAGAAATATTACTAAGTATAAAAAGAAATATTACTAAGTATAAAAAGAAATATTACTAAGTATAAAAAAAAATGTTGAATATCCAAAATAAGTGATGAATTCAAAAAAAACGAGCAAGAAAACCACGTCAGTTTCCGTTTGAAACAGTTTATCTCGAAAACGGTTCAAAATAGAAATAGTATTATCTGAACAAAGTTAACCTACAATTGGATGTAGAGCTCAAAAATGTTGAAATATACAGGGTGTTCCATTTGAAAAAATTGAGTTCTACTCATTTTATCATGAGATCAAAGTATCTGCATTTTTTGAAGACCCTGTATGAGGCAAATGAAAATATGACTCGGAGTGAAGATCCTCATAGTATCACTCCACTTCATTTCAAATTTGATCGTTTTAGTGCAAGAGAGTTCAAGATTATCAGCATTAATAAAAGTTCATGTTTGGTAAAAGAAATATCGAAATTAATTTATATCTTCTAAACGGTAATAGATAGGTATAGGGAAATAGTATATGAATTTGTTGACAAAGTGATAATGAATCATAATTTGATATTATATATGGGGTGTTATATTTGAAAAATCAAAGAAATCGCTACTTTATAGTAGAAGCGACAACGCTGCTTCGTCTGAAATATTTTAGGCGTGTAGGTCATATTGATGTATGCATACTGTGAAATTTTCAGGTTGATCTGTTGAATAGTTTGTCAGAAACGGCTAATTAACGCTCATCATGAAAAGCCCTGTTGTATTTTTTATGATGAAAGGTTGGTTGTGTAACAGTATCAAATTTTTCTTGAAAAAACAATTGTTCTCTTGCCGAAGTTTCGACATTAATTACATCCTTCTTCAGGGCTCGAAAAGTAGATTCTTTGTGTTGATAGTACTATTTTAAAAGGCATTAGACATTTTTTTGGGTTGGTGCTTTGGTTGTTGTAATGTTTTTAATTAATTTTTAAATATATATATATATATATATATATATATATATATATATATATATATATATATATATATATATCTAATACGTCTAATGGTTTTTAAAATAGTAATATTAACAAGAAGAAACTACTTTTCGAGCCCTGAAGTAAAATTTCATTGAATTCGAAACCAATCTTCTTCAGAAAAATTATTAGATCACAAGACAAGTTAACTGATTCATTTTTATATTATCCTCCCTCCTCAAGTTACAAAAATGTTTGTTTAGATTGATAATTGAATAACCAAACTTGTCATCTGAATTAAAATTCAGATATTTCAAGAAATTGAGTTTTAATAGGCCAACATGCGAATTATAGGTACGGAAAACAAGAACACGAGACATCGAGCATTTATCCAAAAAGGAACTCGATTTTGATTTGTTGAATTCATTCCGAGTACATTCCTGTCATTTTAGACGTTTCAGATTTGAATGTTGATAACTTGTCAATATATAAACCATTCCAAACCAATTTCAACGTTTTTTCTATGTATAAAACACAAGCACTACAGGAAAATTCTTAAGGCGCTCTTAGAGCGGTGCCTGTGCGAAAGTAGTGATTCATATTGAATTTGAATCGCTGGAGATTAAATCCATTTGAAAAAACGTTCTCGAGAAGTTCATTCCACATTAACGCAGTTCTCCAAATAAGAGAGTTATCAAACAGTGAAGTTCGAGGGGTACTGAGTTGAACCTCAAAACGATGAGCAGCCATTAGAGACAATATGGTTGTTCTGATGGCCTACAATTAGAAATTCAAGAAAAACTCTTACTTACCCTGAGTTATTTTATTACTTTTTATTATATTTGATGTATTTATGCGAGTCAAATTTTGGCAGGTATAAAAAAATCGATGAAATCTGCTAATCATGTAACGACATCACGACAGATTCTGGTGTTTAATTTAGAAAATCTGGGTTTTTGAAGAGTACTATGTATATCAGAGAAAATTCAAAGAAGCCGCATATATGTTGTCCAAAAACGTATTTAGCCAAGTTAGCGCAGAGATACGCAACATATGGAAATCTATAATCAAGCGGAAAACGGACAACTCTTGCCAAACGGCCAGCTCCCGCTAAAACCGATGAAGCGGAGAGAGAAAATAGGGGATACGTGAAAGCACTCGAATGACCTATAAATACTCAGCTCTCGGAGGAATAAGTCCAGTCATCACCTGAATACGATTTTGGATACTAACAATCGAAACGTCGTGAAGTAACTTGGCTTGAAATCTTTCAATTTCAATTCTCATTTCTTGTTAATTGTTCAATTTTCAATTGTTGCTTTCATTGTAATTTCAGTTTTTTTTGCTTGATATAATTGTTATTTTTTTAGGCTAATCTTTTTAATTCAATTGAGTGTTTCAGGGATTTCAAATCATTAGACAATGGAATTCCGAACTAATGAAATGCATATCATCTGAGATATTGAAATTAGATATTCATTATTTGGCTTCGCTTGCAATGATAAACTGATGAAATAATAATACTTCATTCATTCATTCACAAATTTTTTCAAATTTCTTCATCTATGATTTGAGATGGAAAAAGCGACGAATAATGGAAAAGTCATTATCTACTTCATGAAATACTCACATGTCTAGTCACACCGCCTCCATTGCATTGCGAATGGTCTCGTCCGTTATTTAGAGGCACAGCCTCAGAGTCGGATCCGCTCCTATTTTTTTTCCTCTTCAAACTTGGCTTGGATGCCAACTTCCAAGAACATTTTCTTTGTATTTTGTTTCTGTCTTGGATCTGTCTGTTTCCATTTTGATTTGGCATGGGTGTGATCTTTTCGGAAAAAGTCATCGTTTTGGAGCCGATCCTCTCGTTATGTGTCACTAATTTTCCAGCGAAAAGATCTGGTGGTTCTTCAGGAGTTAGTTCAAAGTGTCGAAAACTGAGAGGCGGAGGAGAGAGAGTAGGAGGTTTGAGCAAGCTTAGACTCTGGAACAAAAATTCAATTGTAGCTTTAATTTAAATGAATATTTTTCTGATTGATTCGGCCGTTACTTGAATGGCCGAATGAAGATTCATAGCGACTTCATAAATTACACCTAACGATTTGATCCCCACAAACTTTATTTAAAGAAATATATCACGACATTTTTCGCTAACACAGTATCTTTTTCGCAGTGAATTAGGTACTATAATTTCATTGTTACCTTGATATTTATATACCCTTCGTAATCACAATTGAGAATACCTACTTAGGTACTGACTAGATCAAATTACCCAAAACACCTACATCTTTTATATACCTTTTATGGGGAATGTTCCTCCTGACGAAAATCAAGTAGTTTTCATAAAAGAGCTCTAAAACAACGCATTTTAAACTTATCATTTCAACCTTTTTCTTCAAAGGATTATTTCAATACTTAAAAAGGACAATGAATCTGTTACCTGTATGAAACAAACAAAGATGACATATTTCAGAGGCGTGCTGTTCTGTTCACTTATGTTCCGAGTTCCGAGACATTCTGTGATATATGACATTTTGTGCACCTAACCTATCTTCCTCTATATAAATAAATAACAAAACAATTCTTGTTTATGTGGCTTGTGGAGGTGGTATTGAAGTATACTTTATATTTTGCCTTAATTCTTGATTTATGATAATAATTTTTCTTTTTTAAAGTAGAATATCTAGGTACGTATAAAATATTTTAACTTGATATAGGCGCTGTTGCCAATATGTGAATTAGAAACAAATCCCTTTAAAAATTAAAACCCAACATTTGAAACATCAATTTGAATACTTTTCGAAGTGAATTTGAGAAACTCATGAATTAAACTCAACTTTATTTTGTTCAAACTTGCATTTGCTGTAATAACCCAAATTGTGGAACATTCCCCATTATGATTACCTGAAGCATAATACATAATACTTTATCGGTTATTATTAAAACAAGTTTAATAATGGTGATTTATTTGAATCTTGTTGGTCATTCATTAGAATGTTTGAATTTTCAGGTTTATCAATTTCCATTGATTCCAAATGATTAAACTTTAAACCTTTATTTTCAGTTTCAAAATCTTCGTTGAAGATACGATTTTCTTCTAAAAGATTATTTGAATATGTTAAACTTGTTTTCTTAGCTCATATGATGTTCATGGATACGATTCCTAAATGTTCTGTCGGTTTGACTAATATAGGGTCCGCGATCTAACGTTTTTTTTCAACTAGTGCTTATTTCGTGAATGATAACACTTAGCTCATGTTTGCTTTGACAGATAATTAGTTTTATCCTTCCGCTGAACGAATATGGTTGTGTATACGCTTGCACAATGCTGGGAAATATTGCGACATTACTTTGAAAATAATGGTAATGTTTCAGAATGTGTGCAAAAATTGTGTGCACCGTCGTTCTCAACAATTGAACTTTCGGAAACATCATTGAGACAAATTTTGCATAAAGACCTTGGTATGACGCCATACAAAGTCCAATTGGTTCAGGAGTTGAAGCCAACTGACCATCCAATGCGTTTTCGCTTCGCTAAGTGGGCCTGCGATCGACTTACAGAAGATGCAGATTTTGCAAAATAAATCATCTCTTCAGATGAAGCTCATTTTGATCTTGGCGGGTATGTAAACAAGCAAAATTGTCGCATTTGGGGCACAGAAAACCCGCACGCATACATTGAAAAGCAAAGGCACCTAAAACGAGTCACTGTTTGGTGCGGATTTTGGTCCAGAGGCATAATTGGGCTATTTTCTTCGAAAATGAGCAAGGAGTGGCCGTTACAGTCAATGGCGATCGTTATCGGGCCATGTTGAACGAATTTTTGTTCACAAAAATTGAAGAGGAGGATATTGGCAACATTTGGTTTCAACAGGACGGCGCTACGTGCCACACAGCCGAAGCTACACTCGATGTTTTGCGCCCTGTTTTTGAAGATCGCATTATCAGCCGTAGAGCTGATGTCGTTTGCCCACCTCGGAGCTGCGATTTGACACCGTTGGACTATTATTTGTAGGGTGCCGTCAAAAATAAGTGTTACGCCGACAAGCCAGAGACAATTGACGCTTTAAAGGACATTACGACAGAGTCTGATGTTTAATTTAGAAAATCTGGGTTTTTGAAGAGTAATATGTATATCAGAGAAAATTCAAAGAAGCCGCATATAAGCTGTCCAAAATCGTATTTAGCCAAGTTAGCGTAGAGATACGCAACATATGGAAATCTATAATCAAGCGGAAAACGGACAACTCTTGCCAAACGGCCAGCTCCCGCTAAAACCGATGAAGCGGAGAGAGAAAATAGGGGATAGGTGAAAGCACTCGAATGACCTATAAATACTCAGCTCTCGGAGGAATAAGTCCAGTCATAAGTCCAGAAATAAGTCCATCCGAATACGATTTTGGATACTAACAATCGAAACGTCGTGAAGTAACTTGGCTTGAAATCTTTCAATTTCAATTTTCATTTCTTGTTAATTGTTCAATTTTCAATTGTTGCTTTCATTATAATTTCAGTATTTTTTGCTTAATATAATTGTTATTTTTTTAAGCTAATCTTTATAATTCAATTGAGTGTTTCAGGGATTTCAAATCATTAGACAATGGAATTCCGAACTAATGAAATGCATATCATGTTGAACGAATTTTTGTTCACAAAAATTAAAGAGGAGGATATTGGCAACATTTGGTTTCAACAGGACGGCGCTACGTGCCACACAGCCGAAGCTACACTCGATGTTTTGCGCCCTGTTTTTGAAGATCGCATTATCAGCTGCAGAGCTGATGTCGTTTGCCCACCTCGGAGCTGCGATTTGACACCGTTGGACTATTATTTGTAGGGTGCCGTCAAAGATAAGTGTTACGCCGACAAGCCAGAGACAATTGACGCTTTAAAGGACAATATTCGTGAAATACAGCTGCACACAATCGAAAATGTGCTTAAAAATTGGACCGATCGTGTAGCCTACTGCATGGCCAGCCGAGGCAGCCATTTGAATGAAATTATTTTCCATTATTAACCGGAAGGATTGTACTCTCAAATAAAAAAAATTTGAGGAAATATTCAGTAGTTTTTTTTATAGCATTAAAAAAAGTTATTTGACGGACCCTATATATACCTTAGGACAGGTTTCCCACTTTAGTTAATCGAATTTGGATGTTTTGCCTCTATTATCAAATAAATATTATAGAATTCAATTTTCAAAAAATTCGACGTCATCTAATGATAACAATTACCTATCATATTTTGGAATCATCTTGTAACTTTGAGAGGGCATTTGCATTTGTATCTCAAAAAAGGATAATATTTAACAATGTGTCATACTCATTCAACTACAACATGTAAACGTTCATTCAAGAATCTCCAAATACTAACTCTTCTATGTTTATATTTTCTTGAACTGATTATGTACATAAAAAGAAATCAAAAAGAACTAATGAGGAACTAGGACACTCACATGTATAATACTTGGAATAAAGAAAGACTTCGACAACCCTACCCAAGGTTGTCAATCTGAAAATTCACCAAAGCGTATTGGTATCAAATGTTACAACGAAATAAGAGATTTAATAGATGTGAATCTGAATGAAATTCTATTCAAAAATAAATTGACAAATTTTCTTCCTGAAAAAGTATTAAGAACTTTATATTTCCTGATACCTTATTATTGTGAAACTATCAAACACTATCTTAACAATTTATTTGTAGATTACCTTCTTTTTTCGACTAGTCTGATAAGTTTTATGCACATGTATATGTATTATTATCATTATTATTATTATGATTTTTGGAGTCCTTAGTGGAATGATGCCATCTCAAGATCATGCCGACTTGGCGCACAAAGACAGAAATCTTGGCCGGACAAATGCAGAAAGCTGTCATTCTTGGCTCATTTTATCTCCTTAGGGCACAAGATTCTTGGATCCAATGGTAATTTACCACGTGGGGAGATGGAACCTGCCAGCCAATTTGAAATCCACGGAGATCATGTATTGGACCCCATGCATTGAATGAGCCACTGCATGGAGTCTCCTTTTAAAACATTGAAGACATTGACTCATCAAAGCACCCAATCTTCGATCTTCTTTTTACTGAGGTCAAGTGTGCTGGAGTTGGAAACTGAGGGTTCATCATAGCCTGCCAGGATGATGTTTATAACACCGCATTCGCGTGATGGGAATAGAGATTCCAGACACAAGGTTTAGAGCATGCTGTAGAGCGCGTGAGAACCGAATGCACTTGCTGTCAGCATGCCCAGCATATGCGGTCTTAGCCCATATCCATCAACATAACGTGGCCGTTATGGTATTCACGGTACTGACGAGACACCAGTGTTTCCCTACGTTCCGGTAGATATTGAATTTGTTATGGAGAATGAAAAGTGCCGAATTTATTGGAATAATTCAATCCGCAGCCCCATGCTCATTCAATCTAATAAGCCAGATGTAATTCTTCTGGATCAATAGAGGAAGACGATATTCGTAGTGGAGTTTTCAGCTCTGCGTGTGACGAATATCGTCCGGAAAGAAGAGGAAATACTTACCACCTTTTTCAACAGAAGCTATAACGATTATCGGCGATAAAGGAGCATTACTTTAACGACTTAATGAAATGGAACGAGACTTTCTGGAGCGATTGGTGTCGTAATAAAGACGTGTAATGAGACCGTTCCTTCGAGGACTCCAAAAGGGTTCGTTAATTCCGATAGGTCATGAAAGTTTGATAGCGAAGTTTTGTGAAACCCACAATGTGAATAAATGACCGATATCCCCTCGGGGTGATGCAAAACCCAGTTTTGCATCACCCCGGTTTCATGAACGATGGAACTTTTATTGTAGAAAACTTGGGAAACTAGTTTTATAGTGACACCGTTAAACACAGAATATTTCATTAGGGTGGATCATAATTTCGAGAAGGTTTATGATTCAACTTGAATGTGTGTTGAAGAAAACTTCTGAGATTACTACGTATTGAACTTCTTTCGAACTGTTTTTTTAATAAGAGGAACTTTTAATTGCTTTTTTAGTATCTAGATGGAATGCAGTTGGAAAATAATATTGTACATTTTGAGCCCACCATACCTCTCTTTTGGTTCTGGGAATTCTTTAAATATTTTAATACACTGTGTTTTAGGTCCCTGAAGATGCACTCGATTAGGTGCCAAATACGGTTCCACATAAGATCTGTTTTCTATGGAGCCTAAACTACCACAACGGATTCAATATCCTCCAGAGCGTAGGGCCACATCAGTGGTGTCTTGTTAATACCGTAAAAGTGCTGTAGGTGGTAATAAAGCTCTCTCAGGGTGACTGCGGTGTTGGAGTCACCATCCTGGCAGGCTATGATGCACCCCTCAGTTTTGGATTTCAGTCTAGTCGACCTGCGAAGGCACTCTGTTGAACCGAGGTCTTCAATGGTGTTGAAAAAGATTCCATGCATTCATTTTTTCTGGCGTTGCCGCAGTTGCTTGTTGCTGGACAAGTTCCAACACGGTGACAGCTGTTCTGAAGAGGAATCTTCCAATTCTTACTCCTTCATGGTCGCGGACTTTACAGGCTCCATCCAGTACCATTCTGTCATGTAGAGACTCCAAACTCAAAAGTCCATGGCCTCCCAGTTGTCAGGAGAAGTACAACTGTAGAACGGACGATTCAGGATGCAAACTCCTATGGAGGTGCATCATTGTTTGGATCTTTACGTCGAGTTGAAGAAGCTATTATTATTCTTATTATGTTTCCTGAAATTGACCTTGTCAGGCTCTGTCTCCGAATCCTCGACATATCTGAGAAGGCGTGCCAGCATTATCAACTAATGACCACCCCTCATACCGTGGGGTAAGAGAGTATTAAGTTCGAGAATTCTGAGCGAGTTCTTTTTATTACTTAACAAAACTGTACGACTCTCTGCCTGACGGATTCATAGAATTCACTGTTAGTAATTTTGAAAAAAAAATGGGAGCCGTACTTCAGGCGAGGTGATGATTTCCTTGATTACTTGATACACCAGGCCAAGTCTACGTCGATTCTGCATCATAAGTTTAATATATCTATCTATATTATTTCACTGATGTACTAATACTGTTTGAACTGATTGAACATTTCAATCTTCTCCTTGAAGATGATCACTTGGTGATTGAAACACGTGTCGAGGTGTTAAAAACAACGGTTTGGTGTTGGGATGAAGCTCCAGTAATATTCCCAGATAGTTGTGTTTGATTTTCCGTATATAAGTTGTCTTTCTGAGATGAGGTCCAGAGAACCTCGCGTTTTCATCATCTTTCCATATTTCTTATGTTTATTTGTGTCACGGATGAATGAAGACATTCATCATTATCATTATCATCATAAGTTGAATGTACCTATATTATTTCACTGATGTATTAATACTTTTTGAACTGATTGATCTGATGATGATCATTATCATCACTATCATTATCAATATCATAAGTGGGATAAATTGATGTAGAAAGAATATTAACATACCGTAGTCTTTTGTGTTATGGAATCAGCAGTGGATGGATGTCCAGGACTGCTTTCACTTCCAGAAAGGTTTTCGTTCATTATCGATGTGATATGATAACGAAATTCTGGAAAATCATCAAGGACCGTACTCGGAGAGTCTTGAGGAGTTGCTGCTGTGTGAGTAATCATTGGTGGGGATGGCTGAAATTGAGAGCAATATTAATGAACTGCAGATTTTTTTCACAGAAAACTGTAAGAAATCATTGACCTTTTGAGCATAGTCCAAGAACGAGTGAAGGCTATGTTTTTTACACCATTACGAGCAGTTTCACTGTCGAATTTCAATTTTAAATAAAATTTCACACAAAGAGTATGAATAAGATGATAATGTTCAATCACAAATATGTAGGGTCCTTCAGTCAAATATAATTTTGAGCACTTTTTAAGTGTATTTTGATAGTGCTTGTCATCCAGAAAACAAAAGGAAAAATTTCAAATCGGAAGCATTCATCGTAATACACGATTTCAAACCTGCGCGTTCATCGAAAGCTAGTATGACATCACAAGATATGTGCGACTGTCGGTTTAGCGTCTGAATCACGCTGTTGAGGTTTGAGATGTGATCAACCCAGGAAAGCCCAATCAAGCTTGCCATAAGTAATTATCTTATTTATAGTTAAAGAATATTTCAATAGAAATGAGAACTACGTTTTTTATTACATTCAATGATTGAAAGTATTCCTGTAGTTCAATTATTCAAGTTTGAGTTTTGTGCAGCGATGAGAAATAAAAATGTATGTTTGGATAATAAATATGAGTTTTGTTCACCCTGTTCATTATTATATATAAATGCATTCATTTCATAATTACTTTGAAACAAATATGAAGTTGTTTGGTGCATTTCAGGTCGAATAAGTACATAGCCTATATGTGCTATAAAATATTTTTTTGAGACGTCACGTCCTCTTTCGATAAACCTTTATTGAGGCTGTTTTCCGAAGTTGCATTCAAAAATATCTGGCTGTTGAGTAAGATGTTGTTTGGAAGCTTTTGGAATTATCTTCAATGTAGTGTTTGAATTTTAAAATTGCCTGACATTTTTATGAAAAATGATTTATCAAAATTTCAATTTTCATAGTTATTAATTCAGCTGATAACATTTTCAAACTGATTACCTCCAATATATGTATACACAAAAATTAATAGTTGATTCTGCACAATTCTTTGACACACATCTTTTAGACGCTGGTTGTGTTCTATATATTTCAGTTTTCAGGAATTCCTACAAAAGGAAATCGTCCGGAAAACCTGTTGATCGTGAGAATCATTTATTATTTCATCCTCTCTAAGGCCAGTGTTGTGGAAAATTTTCGTCTAAAAAGTGACTCACTCCAAAAACAATAGTAGAACCATCCTGTTTGAATAACAAATGACCTTTTTAGTTACTTTCGAATATTCAAACTAAATTACTCAAAAAATTCAATCTCTATTCCATTACAAATTTACACTGAACTTGTTGACACCAGAGTCCAAAAACAATGCATTCGTCCAGACAGCGCTGATTCGAACCACCATAAGTCTCATCAGTGGTTCTCGGCTGAACCATGAGAACTGTATTTTTACTCCACGAATAAGGCAAAAGAGTATAGTGGATTTGTTTTATATTTTCCACTGCAGCTTTCACTGAAAGACAACGAGTTGAAACCAGAGCCTCGTTTATCTTTGATTTTTCCTGGATGTAGTCTCCCTATTATTCTTCCAACAATGGCCAATAATGGCACTCTCAATGATGTTTCAAACTATGGTTCTTCACTGATATTAAAGTAACCAATGTTAGAACTTATTTTGAGGCAATATGCATCCAGTAAAAACTGTAGTGACAAGAATTAATCTTATTACAGATGAGGAATTGATTTTTGTTTCCCTCATTTCGTCGACAAAATAAGGTACCTATACTGAAGTTGCATCAAGAATTCAACATTTTACCTTATTAATTTTTTCTTATCTCACTATCCTCTTTCACTTTAAAATACTATTTTTCTGGATTGAGGAGAAAATTAATACTTACCTTCCTAATTGGTTGTTTCAACATTGATTCTTTCTGAATATTGCATTTTGGTTCTTTGCCAATGAAACAACATTCCTTTTTAGTATTTCTGTCTTTATTATCATAGTTCACTGTACCGAGAGTCGATCTGTGTCCATCGAAATCACTGAACTTCCACAATTCTTCTGCAGACTTCCAACAGTTCTTTTTGTCCTGTGTCAAAAAAGAAATCTTCATTAACAAACAAGGAGAATACAGTTCCGTCATTTTAGTAGTTATACTTTCCAGAGAGGTTCATGAATTTTGTTTCAATAGTAATAATTGTAAATGATTGTGTGTGTAAAATTTAGAAATAATCTACATTTGAGTATAATGGCCTTCTAAAATTTCATAATTAGTGATATACACTGTAATATATTATTTGAAAAATATACAAATTGTAGATAATTGCTATAGAAGTTTTTATAACTTCAGAACTGAATAAATAATCAATTGAAAGCAGGTATATTGATTTTTTTGTGACGGTATTGTTTTCAATAGTGATTATTTCCATTGGTCCTCTTTCCTTTATTAGTTTCTTGCCAATTTTTTACGGGTTTCCACATTTGCTTTTACTGACTTTATATATTATTTCAGTACGTTATTTTTCTTACTCCTCATTGATGTTTCTTTTATGTTCTTTTTATATCGTGCGGTAAAAGTCTACTACATTTTCATCATCCATATTATTTTAATCTATTAACTTAGTAATGATAAAATCGATTGTGGGGCGTCCAACTTATATTATTTCTTGATGACCAATGAATCAAAAAAGTTTCTCATTCAACAATGTGAGTTCATTAGGAAAAACAGAATCGAAAGCTGCAAAAAAAAATTTGATATCATTTAGTGCGAGAATACTTTTCAAGGGTTGCAACTGATACGTTGAAAATCATAAGTCATGAAGTGCTACAAAAATTATGTTGAAATGAAATGGTTTCAACTGGAGACAACGTAATATAAAACTAAATAATTGTTGAAATAGACAATATTTCAATAAGTACTGATGCTGTAACAGTGTTTCGGATATTTTCATTAATTTTAGGTGTACCTAATGTTCGGTCGTTCAGCAATAATTCGTTGACGTAAATTCTTGAAAACAACGTATAATGAAGCCAATATATGAATCAGACAAAAAATATTGCACAAATTCATACACCCATATGTAGTATTATATCAAATCTGGCAAAAGTTGAAGAAAAACTCAAAATATCATCACCCAAATACACACACAATATTATTCGTTATCTAACTATACTTTCTTTATCAATCCCTAAGATAGAAATACATAAACATTATGTAAAGAATTTTACACTGTTAGTGGAAGTATTCTTAAAAAATTGTATCGAATTGTTTCGAGAACAAATATGTGATTCACTAAAAATTATTTCAGTGATATAATTTAGAGAAAGAATCAAATAAAATTTTCAGCAAAACCAAATATTTCAATTATGGGGTTCCACAAGGGAGTATATTAGATACCGTTTCATTCGATATTCATTTAAATGATCAACAAAGTATTAATATTATCGAAATTCACAGTTTTGCTGATGACATGGTTATAACATGCAGCTCTTAAGAAATACTGAGGAAATATTTGAATTGAAGGGGTTATATTTTTTTAGGACTGATTAATTTTTGGGAAAGAAAGTTTTTGGCTTTCTACTACTCCATCTTGATACAAAAAAAGAAGGATGAGGAAGTCTTCCAAAGAAAGGAAGGAAGTAACTCTATACATGGATGTGTAGATCATGCAAAGAAGTAACTTTCAGACACAAACTGATAGAAAGTCCTCCTGAAACAGCTACTTTCATATAAACATTGAATTATACGAAAGAAAAAATCCTTTCGAAACAAATACTTCTATATGAACACTGAATTATACAGAAGATACTTTTCTCTACTCAGTTTGTATTTCAAACATTCATTGTGGAATAAAAATCAGATATCATTCACATGAGTTCTACTTTAAATGAATAGTAATAACTTGCACTTACATAGAACACTGCCATCCTCACTGGTATACACCGATGTTTCACCTTAAGACACTTGCCCTAAGGCTCTTCAGTAACAAATTGGATAACATTATAGAAAATACACACACTTCATTCATGAATTACGATTTTTTAATGTCACGGAATAAGCTTGATCTGCTTAATTATTAAATTAAGGATTAAATCAAATAGGTGAATGAATGTCATTACGATGTCATCGATGACATAAGCAGATCAAGCTTATTCGTGACATTAAAAAATCGTAATTCATGAATGAAGTGTGTGTATTTTCTATAATGTTATCCAATTTGGTACTGAAGAGCCTTAGGGCAAGTGTCTTAAGGCGAAACATCGGTGTATACCAGTGAGGATGGCAGTGTTCTATGTAAGTGCAATTTATTACCATTCATTTAAAGTAGAACTCATGTGAATGATATCTGATTTTTATTCCACAATGAATGTTTGAAATACAAACTGAGTAGAGAAAAGTATCTTCTGTATAATTCAGTGTTCATATAGAAGTATTTGTTTCGAAAGGATTTTTTCTTTCGTTTATATGAAAGTAGCTGTTTCAGGAGGACTTTCTTTCAGTTTGTGTCTGAAAGTTACTTCTTTGCATGATCTACACATCCATGTATAGAGTTACTTCCTTCCTTTCTTTGGAAGACTTCCTCATCCTTCTTTTTTGTATCAAGATGGAGTAATAGAACGCCAAAAACTTTCCCAAAAATGAGGAAATACATTTTAAAGTTATTTAAAAATGGTTTGATGATAATTTACTTAAGATGAGTTTTTTGAAAACGGAATAAATTCTCGGAAAACAAAGGTTTGGGCTGTCTACTTCTCTATCTCTATATAAAAAAAGGGAAATCTTCCAAAGAAAATAAGGAAGCAATCAATCACAAACAATTATTTATAAACAAAAATGTGTATATTATGCAAAGAAGTAACTTTCAGACTCAAACTGGTAGGAATTAATTTTTTTCTTAAATGTATCAAGATGAATACTCATCTCTTTAACATGTAGTAAATCAGATGAATTATAAAATCACAAGTTATGAGAATATATATTTTCGTGAAGAAAATTCAAGATAGTACCAATGGCTTCTACGGTTAATTTTTTACTCGATTCTGAAATTTCACCCTGTATCAATATATAACTTTATATGTATTAGATATCAAACTGTGTGTAAAGGAGAGATACATACGTACTAGAAAATAAATTTAAAAATAAAAACTCGAAATATTCATCTCTTCATACTAACTACACCGTAGGTTCTGGTAAATGTCTGCCGAACACCAACTACTTTCCTGGCTAATCCCGCCCAGGACATTTAATTAAATCCGACAGACATTAATCAGTGTAGGAAAAATCCGACCCAAACAGCAAAGTGCCTGGGCCTCGATTGAATTCTACGCTGCTCGACTTCATGTATGAAGTCGAGCAGCGATTCTGACATTGACAATAATTTCCAAACGTTATAAAATAAAGATATTGACTTGAAACGTTTGATTCCTGAATTATTTCGACTTCAAATCAAAGGAATTCACAGTAGGACTGACTAGTCCGAACGTTGGTCCTTCGAGTCGGATAGCCTTACGCCAAATAATTTTTTAATGCAAATGGAGCTGCACCACCATTGGGAAAATTTGAGGAAGTCGAAGTAAACCTGAGAAAACAGTGGACAGTACCTCAAGCCTTAGCAGATATATTCTGGAGAAGACGGCGAAAAGAATATTTACTTACACTGAATAAACAAATGAAGTGGTATGAGAAGGGGGACGACTTATCAGAGGAGGATGTGGTACTAGTCATTGACGATACATTACAAAGTACTTTGTGGCCACTTGTTGAAATTGTTAATGTTTCTACGGGAAAAGATGATAAGATTAGAGTTGTGGACGTCAAAACAAAATCAGAAACCTTTAAACGGCCAGTTAAAAAAATCTGTATATTGATCAGTGGTACAGATTCTTAACGGAAATGGATTGAAGAATATGTCAAATGCAGTGATTTCATCACGAGGGGGAGAATGTTGTTGCTTTAAATTAATTTTGTTCACTTAGTTTAAATAATTGATCATGGTTTGTTTTTAAAAAAAAGACCATTCTGACATTGACAAAAACTTTGAAAAGTTATGAAAAATAAAGATATTGACTTGAAACGTTTGATTCCTGGTTTATTTCGACTTCAAATCAAAAGAACTCACAGTAGGACTGACTAGTCCGAACAGCGGGGAAGAAACATCCCATGTACAAATACTCTAACAGAGAGCAAACTGTGTCTGTATTGTTTATCTTAGTGATAATTGGGTGTCGACTACATTTTAATGAGTACGGAAAATGTAATTATGATATTAACGTGAAAACTCACCTGGACAAAACTGTCAGATGAACTAGTAACTGAATGGCTACTGCTCTCCCTCAAACTAGCTTCTAAAATGCAAGACATCTTCCGCCTCGCTAATTCTCTCTGTTCTCGTTCTCTTCTTTCATTCCTTTCTGAACTAAACCCCTCAACTAAAATAGCTACCAACAAATTGAAGAGAACATAATTTCCAAATGTCATGAGGGCAACGAAATACAACGCAGCCCAGTGCGACGTTTTTGCCATTCCGTTGGAAAGAACCATGTTCCAGTCTTCTTGTGTTAAAATCTAAAAAAAACATGAAAGTCATTCAATGCGTTCATTGTTCCTAGCCGTGGATGAGGTTAGAAATGCGTTAGGTCTCGAATTTTTGTAAAAATACGAAACCCCAAGCAAAATATGGTGAAAAAAGAAATAAGCAAAAACTGATCTCACTTGAAATACTGTGACGGTGGCCCACAGGATGTTGTTAAAGTGTTTTCTGTCGCATAAACATCGCTTGTCGTTCATCATTTCACAACCACAATCTTTTGTGACTCCTTTATCATCTATATAGGTGCAAAACTTACCACCGAACAGGTACATGCCCAGAATGCTGCAGGAAATGTTTGTAAAACGTGTTAGTTTGCGCGACTACTAACTAAATGGTAATTTGTGTGTTTTTGATGTTTGTTTGGAGTCAAACTTTCGGAAGTGACTGTCCTGAATATTCCAGTTTCTGGTTAGGGCTGAGGTCAGGACCGAAAGTTTTTTTAGTATTTTAGATGGCGAGAAAACTACTTTAGGTATATTGTGTATAGTGGTGTCCAAGAATATTGTTCTGAAACAATATAAATATAACGATAATGATCAATTATTGTATTTCAAAAAATACGTTTCATAACAAGAGTAAAAGTCTGACGGAAAAGAACAGTCAACTTAATCTAATATTTGTGCACACAAATGCAAAAATTATGTCTTGAAAAACTTTGTTATGGAAACTCTAATTTGAAACTATACATTTTCCCCAGAACTTTACATTTGCATTTGTCATCGAACACGTTTTTACCAATTCATTTTATATTTGTTATTTATTGAAGCAGAACAAAACAAATTATTACTCATACTATTACAAAAAACTGTTTTTGTGTGCTGATGACCATCATTATATTCTTGGTGATTCAAATGTACATTGAAAAAAGAAAGAGAAATCGTTAAACGGTAAACAACAATATGATGATAATTTGTCTTACTGAATTCTTTTACAGTGGGTAACTTCTTGATAAATATATCTAGAAAAAGATCAATCTTTAGGCCTCGTAGAGTTAACATTTTTGTCCAAACCATAACTGAAATTCATACATCCTTCAAAAGTATTCGTAACGTATTTAAAATAGAATAATCTACACTATAGAACAAAAATACCGTTGGTATGAATAATACAATCATAGCTTTTGGTGAAATTCATAAATACAACAGGTCACGATCATCTAGCAAGCGTATTAAATATCTTCATAGAACAGCAAAAGGTCAATAAAATACTCCACAGGGATCCATTAGGTACCCCAGGAGTATACCGAAAAACGTATAGTTGTGGTAGGGCTACACCAAAAACACGAAAAGAAGCGTTAAAACACGCTTGACTGAGCACAAGAGAAGTTGCCGCTCTCGTAGACGGCAGCTTTGACATTGTCTTTGTTTTTTTCTGATTGATTTGTCCGTTATTTGATGAAGATCTATAGTAATTTCATAAACTATACCTCACGATTTGATCTCCACAAACTTTATTTGAAAAATATATCACGATATGTTTAGCTAACACAGTAACACAGTATTCAAATCACTGTTGATCAAACTACTGTGTTAGCGTGTGTAGATCAAATCGTGAGGTGTAGTTTATGAAATTACATTGCCTTTGACCGCATGCAAGTTCTTGATAAAACTAGAGGCTACTATCCGAGGTTATTCAGAGACACCACAGAAATATATGAACATAAGAATAATTTCAACCGTGAAAGAGTTTAAACATCAACAAGACATGGCTACCGGTACTTCATAATACAAAGATTATCCCAATAATTGAAGAAGGGTTAGACCAAATAGGTACAAGAACAGTCGCCCGACCAACACCCATTATAAGTACAAACGCACCAGGACCATTTTAACAAGAAGTTCCGTGGTCTAACGAAGCTAGATACCTGGGAGTCACCCTACATAAAAAATTAACATTCAGGTCCCACGTACGGCAGATAAAAGGAATCGCGATTCGCCCGACCAAACCTATTACCAATAATAGGTCGAAGAAGCAACATACAGAAGACATATCCAGTCGTTTATGAACACGTGGGATGTTCTGCACACAGTAACCCTGTGGGGAAGATTTCAATTCAGGGCACTCAACCCGGGAGTGAGCATTGGGGGGACCATTTTGAATTTCGCGCATCGCAGCAGAGTAGATCACTTCGACCGTTGCTGCATCGCCTTTAATAATGTCTGCCGCAGTAGCAGACGAAACGTCAGGTATAGAAACTTGCGGACAACGGCTAATAAACCCGGAAACATCGGATACTGGCCATGAAAGCTCAAACACCAGTATTTTTTTCAGTTTTTGGATCATTATCTGAATGTCATTTTTTGTAAAGGAAACATGAGTTTTTCTGCAGTACTTTGTGTTCTGAGTATTTTCTCTTGGAAATGTATTTTTATCGGTTTCAATATAATCTTTACGCAAATTAGAATTCTCAGGAAGTATTGTTTTTTTTGAAAAGCATAATTTTCCTTCATTTCAATTCAGAATGGTTATGATTCGAGGACAATATTCTTGGACGGAATGTTTTTTCTTGATGTAATTACTGTTAAATTGTGAAACAGTGAAATTGTGAGACACTCAAATTTTTCAACTACTACTACGTGACTACTTTGTTATACGAGTATTAATCCTGAGTTATTTACTTCTCAAATTAATGAAACTAATCTACTAACTCAGAGTTTTGCAAGTGCCGGAGGCTATCTTGCTAATAACTACTCTTTTGTAGTGTTAACAATCTTATACTGTCATAGGATATGATATATTTGCAGGGGTGACATGTTGATAAACATATTTTATCCAATCAAAAGCAATTATCAAAACAAGCACAAATCATCAAAAGTGAAGGGAGAAATATTGAATGCAAATACAGAAGTGCAGACCATCAATGTTTTTTTCAACAAAAGTATATTAGAGAAAAAAAACAGTTATTGGTTGTATGAACATCGATGCTGAGCAGGCAAAATATTTCAATACTAGAAAACCATGCAGAGGAAAATGAAAAGTAATTCAAAAAATCATAGCGAATTTACATGACAAAACTCTTGACTCATCAAACTACATGAATAATCAACATCCCAGTGTATCAATTTTGAAAGATTTATTGAAATGTCATATATGTACATATTGATACGGAATAATACAATTATCCAACTGGATATGGATTCTCAAATTTGCAGACATTTTGTCATGTAACAACAAACACCTACCTTGGAACTTGGAAAATGCATTATTATCCTTGAATACGATCTGTTTATTTACCAAACTGTCCTTCCCAAACTCGGAAAGAAAAATGAACTTATCAACATGTCAGTTAATCTTACTGAGAATGGAAATTGACAGTATATTGAATATAATCTTCTATATTGCAACGTTTATAATGTAAGATTAGAGTAATATTTGAAACACATACGTAATTCAGTGAATTCTAACTAGATTATTGTTTTATAACTATTTCTGAACTGAACTTTCTTATGGTATTTGATAGATGAAATCATGTAAAATACATATATTATGCTCCATCCTTTTTATAAAAATGTTATATTAAGTATAAACATTATAAAATGTTCAGTTTTTCTTACTGAGAATGGAAATTGACAGTATATTATTGACAGGGTATTATTTTAAACACAAACAAGATTCAGTAAATACAAATTTAAATATTATTTCATAACTATTTTTGAACTACATTTTCTTATGATATTTGATAGATGAGATCATATAAAACACTTATGCTATGTTCCATTATTTCTATAACAATGTTATATCAAGTACGACAATTATAAAATGTTCAGTTTTTTTTAGTGAAAATGGGAATGGCAATTGAGAGTATACTTAATGGTATGTTCTACATTGTAACCCTGTAATATTATGGAATTACTTGAAATATATACGAGATTCAGTAGATGCAAACTTCAATATTATTTCATAACTATTTTTGAAATTGTATATTCTTATGGTATCTAATAGAAGACATCAAATAAAATACCTATATTACTTAAATACCTATACTGCATTTACTATTTTTATGGCAATGTTACATCAAGTACAAAAATAACAAAATGTTCATTAGGAAATATTCCTGTTGAAACTGTTTAATAAAATACTTTTTTTTCTGTTTCAAATCAGGACAGAAATTATTTTGGGACGAATAATAATGCGAAACAAGATTTAGGAAATGTGCTTTGATTTTGCAGATCGGGATAAAACTTTGCTTTTTCCCCTTTCCTAAGTATAATTTCAATTTTTTCAAAACAGTTTTCTAGAAAATTTTACTTATTATTTTATTAAATTTCATCAATAATTCAGTAAAAAAAATCACGCCGCATTTGAAGTTACAGTGAAATAAACGAAATGAGGATATCAATAATAACATTTCGAAGGCATAATTTCACTTCAGATCCTTTTCTGGAGGATCTTTGATGATATATTTGGTAGGGGAGTCACCAGTGGAATCCCCAATTATATTATCAAATATATTGTCAGACACTGTTTATGACCTCATCCAGTTAATGCAAATTTCTGGTATCTCTATTTTTGTATTCACTAAATCTGCTACAGAGGGGGAGGGGATTAGATTGTTTAAAGAAAACTGCAAGATACCTGAAAAACGGTCACTAGCGACCATAATAGAGAATCAAAATTTTTTCGATCTTTGTCCTCATCACTGTCAGATATACATATTTCCTCCTCCGCATATTTTAATTCGTCTTTGCAAAACTTGCAACCAAATATACTCATACCAAGGATACTAAAACATTCCAAAAATCATTGTTTAACTAGTGAAAGCAATTGAAATCGGCGTGTATCAATTCATAACGAGTATTTTTTCAAAAATGATTCCTCTTCATTAAATGGTTGGATTCGAAGGGTTGTATTCCTATCGATACTTTGAATCATGGTGAGAACTATGGACCGGTATTTATTGTCATAGAGAATTGAATGAGTCTAGATCATTCAAATTGTCAGTTCATATTACAGCATACAAAGTGGAAACTCTCACGTCGAGGCGTGGATTACTCTGATTTACATTTGGGGAATCTCTAATAGAAAAGAACTGATTAGTGATATATGATGATGGTGGAATCACTAATATCCAGCTGTGGCAGATGCCTAAGTGAATATTTTCATGAATTCACTAATATTCAAAAGAGTTGCTATGACGTCTGAAATATCATCCTTACTACGTATTACCTACAATCTGTGTAGAAGAATATGATCTATAGTATGTACCTATCTAACAACAACAAATTCACGAGTTGAAAGCATCAAAAAGATGTTTGCAGTGGAACACTGTGGATTCCATTCATTTTAGGACTTGAGTGAATTGTAAATCTGATACAGGTAACATTTTTGAAAATTTGGTCTTTTCCGTTCATAAAATTTGAAAAGAACAATACCATTATTATGATTATTAATCTCCAAAGCTCAGAATCCAGTAGCCTCAGGATTTGAGCCTTTAAGTCGACCTTCTGTGTACAGTGATAAACTATATGGTTTAGGTCATTTTATGAACCATACGTAAAAGCCTGCGGAAAATTCGGATATATAATATGTATTATTTCCACCGACAATCGTGAATATTTGGCACACATACTTGAGGATCCACGTATATCATATTTTATTCCGTAGGTTTCTGACAATTCTCATCATACAGATGTGGAAAACAAATATCGGAACATACGGATCTCAATACGTACTGTACGTGGTTCGTGATAGCATTCGACCAGTTCAAAATTCGGGATTTGTTCGCGACGGAATATCAACTATTTGATTGAAATACCATTCCCCTTTCTGCACTTTTCAACTCGAGCAACTGCTAAGTTAAGTAGCAGTCAGTTCATAACGATTAAAAATAAAATACTTTCTTGCGAACTCCAAAATGTTATCGTTCACAAAAGAAAAAAAGATACAAGTTTTTAAGTAGTATTTTGGTGGTCACTCGATTTCAGATATAATGAATCTATGTATGGTTGTATTTGAAAATGGGACAATTCCGTCACAGACCACCATTTGTCGAATTATTAAAGAGTTCGAGAAGTGTGGATGTATTCAAAACTGTTGGAAGTGTCAAAATTCCGATGAACCACCTGTTAGGCTAATTATAGAAGACCTTCAAAATGGGCAATTAACGGTATGTGACGCTGTTACCCACTGAACCTTGTATGAGCCGACAAATTGCAGATCCGACAAGTTTCATTCAGTGCAGGATTCTTCACTGAAGTTATTCTTGAATATGCTGTTGGCGATAAAACTGCCACAATCGATTTTTAATTATTGGAACACTCTTGCAGGTTGCGTACTGTTTGGTTCCTCGTCAGTGCAAGGTAGTGTCTATCATCAACATGAAGTCAATGATTTCCGATAATTGAAAATCGAATTCCTTCAGAGTATCATTCCGCGAACTAGGCTGAAGCGAACGATAAACAACATATTTGTCATCGCCCCATCTGCCTGTGAACGAGGTAACCAACCGCATATACGAACTTTGCATAAATCCTCGAATAAGGAATGAAACTTCACAAATTGAGTGGGCATACTTGGAGACTGGCTGTACGTCAATTTATCTAAAAGAACAATTGCTTCAGGCCAGTCTCCTACAGTGTAGGTAATTTCAGACTGGTCTGAAAGAATTGTTCTTCACAGATGTGTCATCAATCTCTTCACGTAAGGAACACAATTCATCCATTGTCGGATACTGGTCTCGGAAAAATCAGCATCTAAGTATTCCTGTGACTACTCAGTACTCACAAATACTCATTGTTGGGACAGGAAAATTAGAGAAGACTATATTATATCTCCCTACCTCATTGATGGTAACCTGAATATTGTCAAATACCTACAGCTACTACAAAATCAAATTATTACACGTGGTATAATGAGTGAACTTCCAGAAACGTAGTGTATATTGGCATGAATTTCAGAGAGCTTTAAATCTTGATGAATTAAGGGCAAAATTTATCCAACTTTGTGCCAGCATTACGCCAAATGAACTCACAGATACGAGATTATCTCTGTATCACAGATCTGGTTATTGTTTGGCACAACAAGAAGATTCATTTGAACTTCTATTACATTAGGTTTGTAGTTTTTTTTTGAGTTACATTTTACTTTAGTTTTCAGAAGTATATGATATGTTCTTTTGAGTTTTAGAGAAAATGGTTAGTGTATTTTCCAAGTCGAATGAAAAGGAGACAGAGTACATATTTCTTCATGAGAGAAATAATTTGTCACAGTTATCTTAGCAAATAATTTCTTGCTGACAATGGATCTTCGGCGTAGCAAAGTCCCTTCCTCAAAGTCAGACATACACAAATCTCCTCTAACATGTTCATACCCATGAATCGGGAATCGATTGCCGTGACTAGCGAACATACGTACACTGTGAGTGGGGATACATCAACGTGATTCAATCGAATAGTTGATATTCCGTTGCGAACGAATCTCTAATTTTAAAGTGACGTCCAGATGCAGGACGGGGTCTGCTATCGCGGATTCGTATGTTCCGATATGTTTTCCACATCTGTATAAGTGAGATATGCTACATCTTCACACTATTCAAACAGCAGGATGAGAGTTCAGTGAACCGAATTCAATTTTTAGAATAGAAAAAGAATATTGTAGATTGCTTTTATATGCTACACATATTTGCTATTTTCACAAAAACTCGAACTTCAAGTTTCGAACTACGTATTCACGATATCTACCATATATATGATCATGATTATTGTCTGGATGAATTACTTTCGTTTTTTGTGAAACGATGGATTACTGCTGAGACATTTGTAAATGAATACACTCAAATGGTTTCATTGACACACGCCGATGAAAACAGATTTCATATTGAATGAATGGGCTGGATACATAAATTTTACGAATTGGTTGATTCGGTTTGTGATATTTAGAATGTTTGGTATTGATGCTCATGGATATACATCATAACTTCAGCAAAAAAATTAAATGAAAAGCATTTGTTGACACTCAGTTCATTTGATTCTTTTTCGTGTCGGAATGTTTCGTTTGTGTAGGAGTTTATTTACAGTTGATGGAGGATTTTAGTTTTTAGTTGTAATGAACAATATGAATGACATGTTGACAGAATTACTGACAGAATATCGGTTTTTGGCAAGTTGCTTGCTCGTCGTGTCGCTTGAGGTTTTTTCTCTCATTTTTGTTTTATCATGTCACCGAAGAACTGATAGATTTGCTAAATACTGAAGAGATTCAAAGAAGATAACAGTTGATTTAATTTGTTGAATAATTCTCAACTTGCGGGCTCTTCAACGATGCTGTATACAATGAAAAACAGAAACAAAATATGTGTGTGAAGGTGTACTCATAGGCATATTCTTTGGCTTGTCTCTAGATGCGTCTTTTGAATGAAACGTTGAAATGAAAGATTTATACAACATTGGCTCTATCATGTCATGAATTATTAGGATGAAAAGTTTTTTATGCGCACCAAATCGGTGTACACACGAGAACGAAACTTTACTATTACCGAATATCTTCCATCATACTCAATGATGATAATAATATTGAATGATGAAGTTATTGAGAAATGTAATTCTCCTGTTTTGATAATGCTCTCCCTATGCTCGAAGATCAAACCGGATCGACGCACCAAGATAGGCTATTTCTCAGGGCACACAATTATCGGACCCAATGATCACTTACCTTACGGTGTGGGTTATGAATACCGGTACACTTGATATAAATATTTCCTTGTGGCGAACTAGTAGCTGGCGCTGCCGTTTGCTCGCTACGCCATATCTTACGAGTAGGAGTGCGATTACGATAATTAATTATTTTCAATGTTCCAAAATCGTGAATTTTGTTGAATTATTGTTTTGTAGATGGATCGATTGATAAAACGTTGAACGCATCATTATTTTTTTATGCAATTCACTTCCTTACCGGACTATTTTCGAATTGATTTTTAACAGTTTTCTGAGAATAGGTAAATATTTTTTTTATCACTGACCTGCTGATTAATTTGATTTGAGTTCAAGTTCTTTCAATAAATAAATAATTTGTATATTATTATTTTTATTATCAATTGAATCGAATAATCAACTTTCAATTCAGGTGAGCCTCATTAACCTCCCCTACCTTACGTATAAGATTCTTTTTCAAATTAAATTGACTATTTCACTACTATACGTTTTTTGCCCGTAAACTATGTAAACTCTTTTTCATACATCACAAGTCTGAAACACCGGTAGACTCCCAACTACGGTTTCCCCGCCGCCGACGTTAGTTCAAGAGTATTTATTCACTGTTATGTAAGTGGATATTGAATACTGTTTTCTATTACGCTGAATTAGACAACTAAGTCTTTCTGCCGATCATACGCTCGACAATCATGTAGAGAATCATCTATATTTACGCTTCACAGATTTTTATATTTCACAGGAAATGTTATTGTATTTTCTTAGTGATATCCTGTTAGTGCTGGTAGTTTGAGATGAGTAATATTTACAACAGTAAAACTGTAGACTGTAGAGAATGTGCTATTGTGCATTTACAAGTTACAAAGTAAAAAGAAATAGCAGTGTTCAAGAGGTACACAGTGGCGTGTAACCAAGTATACAGAAGTCTCTAACATCGAATAAATTAAAAAAATAAAAACATTTTTTTCAAACTGAAAACTTATGTACACAAACGAAACTGATCAAATCAAATGCCACCCCTACTAATACCCCATTGAAATAATAAAAAAACTGTTCTTGAGTATCGTCAGCGTGTTGTTTGGAAGAGTTCGTGTAGTTGGTTTTGATGTATATTGATCTAGGATTATCTACCAAAAAATAAAACACGTAAAACTAATCACAGCCGAATTCTTACCTGAATATGAATATGAAGAGGATTAGTAGAGAGAAAAAGACTGCAACGTTATCCATCGTTCTCAACATAACAAATAATTGTCTCCTCAGATTTGGCATAAATCTGACCAATTTCAATATCCTGAGAAGACGAAATGTTCTCAATACAGATAAACCAGAATCTGTATGTGGTTCACCCAAGAAATTTTTGAACAATTCGATAGCGCTGAAATAAAGAATGAATGAAATACAAGAATGAAAATTGGAAACACATAACAGGAATTTCTTAAATTCCCTCAAACTTTGATTGTATTATTACAATATGATGATAGAAGTAATATAGGCAGACTTGAGGCATCCTCAACATCTAAATTTTAAATACTGAACTTAATCTAGTCATATTTTGTACGGTAATATACAGTATATACGAAGTCAATTCGAGTGCCATAAAAACTAAATAGTTACCGAACGTCGCCAGTTTCTTTGTATGGCATGGGCAGCCTAATTATTGTTTTTATGTGGGAGGTTTTATATGGTATTGACTAGTAAATTTATCAGACCCGGTACATTAGTCTTTTATTTAGCTGTTCGGATTGACTTCGTAAAGACTATACATTCAATATTCAATTCAATATACATCAAATCACCGAAAGTCTCGGGAATATCGAAAAAACTTCAATGTTGCGACATTGAATGCACAGAGTGGGCCAAATTGGACACTTTTGAAGGAAACTCCTGTTTTCAAACCAGATAGATGAAAACTGAATACTGCGGTGTCGAATTTTATGACAAACTCAATTATGAAAACCACATATCGCTATCTATAATCGTTTCTGAGTTACAGCATGTTTTTCGAAAATGTACTCTTTCGAGAAGTTGCTGTAACTGTTTTTCGGTCAAAAATTTCTTGTTTCTATGCCGTTAATTACAAATAAATAGTTGAGTAAGAAGGTGTTTTTTTTTGAAGAAATCTCAGAAATTATTTGAAATATCTGAAATTGAAAAAAAAAAATTGAAGAGCAGAAAATTTCCTGAAAAAGTCAAACTTATCGAAATTGTCCGACAATATTTATCGTAATTCCATTAGATAATGAGATATTTGGATATGTCAGAAAATTTTTTTTCAGGAAATTTTATGAAAAAGTTTCTTAAAAGCAACCCCCATGATATTATTCAAAATAGTATGAATTATACTAAAAATGACACGTCACTCTTTTTAATATCTCTTGTATTACGAAAATATAAGGCAAAACTATATTTGAGTATGTTAAATTGCTCATTGAATAAACAAATTCAATAAAAAAATGGTTAACAAATGCATCCTTAGCTTTACAAATATTTCTTCAATAATTTCTTCCAAAATTCATTATCATTATCAAATATTAGATCGAAAACATTTTTTTACAAAGTATTTTGATTATCCTGATTTATTACAATAGTAGTTACAAATTGAAAAAAATGCGTTGCTTCTAGCAATGAAAAAAACGAAATAACAGAAAATAAATCATTGTTCTATTTACATTTTCAATTTTGTAATGCCTTCACTTGTTGAACTGGAAAATCTAAGTTTTTCAAATTTTCCAACGGAAATTTTTTCTAGGACAATTTTTACATTATGGTTGCAAGAAGGTAAAAATTCTAGGTTTTCAGTTTGAACATTTTCAGAGTTTATATGTTGCAACTAGCAAAACTCAATTGGGAGTTAATTGATAAAATACGGTAGAATTTTTTTCTGACGAAATATTGTTTATTCGTGTGCACAGTAACAATCCCATGAAGACCAATGTTCACCTGACAATTTGAAAAATTCAGCAAAATCGTCGGTAGTTTCGGAAGTTTATTTTTTTCAGGAATTTTGCTACTTTTAAAGAACCATTTTTTTGTTCTTGGGATGTTTGCAAAAACAATGTGATTTATTTTTACCTAATTATTTATGACTTCATCAAATATATAGGTATATATATTTTATACAGTGCTTTTCTTTAATGCTCCCCCGTTAAAAAAATTGAAATTTGGGATAATGAAATTAATGAAATAATACTTCATTTTGAAGTAAAATTGGCAGATGCAACTTTCAAGATGGCCACTGGGCGCCATCTGGGAAAAAAATTAAATAGAAAGGGGGGTCTTGTGACACATCTTTTTGAGGCTCCTGAGAAATGCGTCACAACCCTAGAATATGATTTCAATATCTTCAACTACTACAAAATGGCGTAACTTTCAATAATTGGCTGAGTACATTGACATTTAACTTCATAATATGAGGTATTAAGCTTGAGGTTAGTTCAGAAGATGCTCGAAATGGTTGCCTTGAACTTCTCGACATATGAATAGCCTATCCGATATTTCACGCCGAATACTATAATTATTTATTATTCTCTGCCGTATATCCAATATTGAATCAGGTTCAGTTTCCTACACGTTTTGCTTCAAATAGCCCAATAAAAAGTCCAAAGGTGTCAAATCTGGCGAGCAGGCTGGCCATTCTGTAGGACCTCGACGGCCAATCCAACGACCGAAAAAGTAGTATCCAAATAGTTTTTTACTTGTCTAGATAGAGTAATGTGGTGGTGCTCCATCTTGTTGGAATATAATATCCATATCGAATTCATTAGGATTCGCTTTGACGATTTCAGTGATGAGAGGGTCAACAGTAGTTGATTCAAATACAGTTTCCCTGTTGGATTTTGAACAATGAATAGAGGTCATACAATATGGTTTCCCAATATTCTTGCCCAAACGTTAATTTTTTCTTATATTGGGTATGTGTTTCCCGGAAAATGTGAGGGCAGTTTTGTCTGTGAACATTGCCGTTTAAAAAAAATGTACATTCATCACTAAAACAAATGTTGTGAAGATAGGTAGGATGCCTTGCAATGGTCTCCATCATGTCAGAGTCATCTTCAGTAAATTGGTATTCCATTTTAATTTTGTATTTTGTGGATCAAAAGTATCCACACAGAGGAGGAGATACAAACATTCGCGAAGGAATAGGTAGACTGTTCAGGATTTACTACCGTCTCACCAATGATTTGCATTTGCTGTTCTTCCGGAATGGACAGATGACCTGGGGGCTTTTTGTTATGTATACTACCGGTAGTTGTGAATTTGGATACAAGTTCCCTCAAATATTTTCTACGGAAAACGTTCAATGAAAATCCTTTCGGTCTTGTGAAAGTTACGCGTCGCACCGTCAATAAAAATCGCTTAAATTTTTTTTTCAATGAACGAGAATTGACTATTTTAGGGATTGTTGACGTGGTACCTTTCTACTAGTTAAACCAAAAACTAAATGAGAATATTCTGACTGAACAATGATGTTCATTGTCGTACCGACATTTTTTTGTTGTTTTTATAAACGAAAAATAACTTAACAAACCTTATCGGGTTGTTGGAATTGCCATATGGCAGATAAAAAGGAATATTTCTAGAAATATCGATATTAATGTGTTTGTCTTCAGGAAATCATCAAATATTCCGCCATTTTGTAGTAGATGAAAATATTGGCTTCATATTCTAAGGTTGTGAAGTATTCGTCAGGAGCTTCAAGTTTCATTTGTCAATTGCACTTCAAAATAAAGTATTCATGCAATAATTTCATTATTCCAAATTTCAATTTTTTAAGTTGACCTGTTCAAAAATTGAAAGGAGGAGAGGACTATAAAGAAATGCACTATATAAGTACCATTCGAATCGAAAGTCATAATTTTCGGTCTTCAATGGGTCTTCAACCAATTAGGTCGACCGCCGTGTCTTTATACTGTGGCGTACTATCGAACGCATCTTGAAAATATCTAGGTTTGCACTTTTTTTGAGTGCATCCGGGCATGAAAATGGAGAATTTTGAAATTCGAGAATGGTCAGAATTCCCAAATGAGACGGAAACTTTAATACGTGTAAACCCCCATTCATCAAGCAGAAAATTTTTGAGTGGTTTCAATATCATAAATTGAGGCTTCTATGATAAACTATATCTCCCAACTTTTCTTCAATTTTTATGGAGCCTTATTTCAGAAAGCTGACCAATTCTTTCAAAATTCATGCAAATGACATCAACCTTGTGTTTTTTATTTGTGACCTTCAGCAAATGAAAAATACTCACCTCAAAATTACTATGACGCCGTCAAAGACATTGAACCCATTCGAAATATATCCAAAAGGTCCTTCTGAAACCACTTTGAGAACCATTTCCACGGCGAATATCGCGGAAAAAATAACATTCGTGACTTCAACGACATGCGTCAGTATCTCGGATTGCTTATGATGTTCAATGCCCATCGATAAAGTATTTATCAGAATTGCTAATAGAATACCATTCTGAAAAAGCTTGTGTTCGACGAGCACTTTGATACACCTCCTGAGCATTTTAAAAGATTTGACCATCCCCTTCATGACGAGACAGCAGGCGATGTAAAATTGCGAGCGTTTCTCGTTCTTGTACTCAGACTCGCAATGCCACAGATCTTGACAGCAGGAATAATCGTCCTCCGGTATCTGCTGAATGTACATTTCCTCTCCCGTCTTCTGCCTGTTGTTGATACCCTTAGAGAGTGAGCTGAAGAACGTATCCAAAACTATTTGCCCCGTCGGCAGTGCTGCATTGATGGCCCCTAGAGCGAGAAGTTCTTGACAGGTGAGTGCCTCTCCATTCATTAGCTCGTTGCAGTCTTGTTGGATTTGTTGCTGAGTTTGAAGGATTTGTTGCTGGCTCGGCACGGATGTTATTTGCCAGATGTTTCCGTCGCCTATAAAATGAAGGTTTGAGTTGTAGTTTGAATACTCCGATCGTTTATTGATTGAGGAAATTGTTTCTATAGGTTCCGTTTTTCATTATTCTACAAAGCCGCAATTTAATTAATTCTAGGAAAGGTTTGTTTTGGAAGGAACCTAATTAATTTCAGAATGAATGAATACAACCAAATGCTATATTCAAAGAATATTTCCATTAATTACATTCTACATACATTGGGGTGAAAATTCCTCATTTTTTTTCTATATGCTTATTTATCTACGCTATATAAAGAACGTACCTGCATATTTCAAAATTCTAGGTTAATTTGCTTCGGCTGTATGTTAATATAAGAGTATCAGTCAATCAATAGGTGTCCACAAAAACAATACTGAATAGCATGAGCAAAAAAACTGAAAGTATCAGAATGAAATACACTGGTAATCCTACTAATCCTACCCCTACTAATATTATAAATGCCTAAAGTTTGTGAGGATGGATGAATGTAATGTATGTATTTACGTTTTCTACTTTTTCACGCCTAAACAGATCAATGGAATCAAATGTGAGTTTATAGATAGATCATGACCTGGAATACCACATAGGGTAGGTTCCTGCAGTAACGCGGGTAAAACATGGAACAGCTAGTAGTGTATAAGTGGGTACTTATTGATTGACTGACACTCATATATTGAGTGTCAGTCAATTGAACATAGAATCTTGAAATATGCAGGTAGGTTGTAAAATGTGCCTTGTTGAAAAAAGTATCCAATTTGATTGTATTTATGGCTCAGATTTTTTTGCGCGTAGTGGGTACCACATAAGACATAGACATATGCTATCGCGGACTTTTATTTAGAACGATTTAAGATAAACAATCTTACAGTACGATGAAGCAAACAGTTTCGTTGGACCAAGACCTATCATTGGCATCGCTTTAGGCTCTGCCAAACAGAGATTGAAGACCTGGATTGCAAGAAGATTTATGGATTTCTGGCAGAATCTCCCAGGATTGGCTCATTCCAAGGAGTTTATTCACCCTTTGAAGCTTAATACCAAACAGTTATTGGACTACAGTAGTGATGAACTAAGATGTCTAAGAGGCCCTCTTACAGGTCACTGTCATTTGAGTCGGACTGTCGGAAGACAGTGTGTGTCGCCTCTGTTCAGAAAATGACGAAACAGCAGAGCACATACTTTGTGCTTGCCCCGCTGGGGACCGTATTTAGAGTTCGGCAGAGTCGTACATCTACCATCCGATTCGAAAGACCACTCATCATGCAAACTAATCGGCTTCGTTAAGAAGCTGGATTTATTTGGTCGAGTGTGAATAGGTGTGAGCCACAATATACCCTTGCGGGTTGCGGTGGAGGGTCGAATAGACCCACTCACTTTGGACCTAACCTAACCCAACATTATCTTCATGTAACTCCAACGGTATAGGCAGCGC
The DNA here is from genome assembly GCF_025532065.1 of Leptinotarsa decemlineata. Classification (NCBI taxonomy): domain Eukaryota; kingdom Metazoa; phylum Arthropoda; class Insecta; order Coleoptera; family Chrysomelidae; genus Leptinotarsa; species Leptinotarsa decemlineata. Next base: position 16,319,137 of record NW_027412668.1, on the reverse strand, counting down.
ACGTCAGGTAGCAAGAAATTTTCTGACTTACTTGATACTTATCGTTATATTATGAGCAAAATCACACAAACCTCTGTAAATTGTAGCCTTTATGTTATTATGATTAATAATAGTAGTATAGTATATAGGTTGATTAAGTAGGAAAAAATAAGAGGTGTTGGAGAGGGATGCCAGAAAAATCATGAAATTGTCTGAAGTTTTTTGTGCATTCTGAAAGTAAATTCAATAGTATTATATATCTACATCATATCAAATCAGTGGAAAATGTCAGACCAAAACTAATTGTCATATATCCAGGAGCGAATTCGTCGAATAGGGTTCAATAATTATAATAGTTTTGAATACACTAAAATATAGGGTACCAAATGGCACCAATATATTGTTGCAAATTATGCCCCAAAGAAAATTTCGCCAGCTACCACTGGTAGTCATAAACCAATCGTGACGTAGCTAAGAGCGTGCGAATGTACGATGTTCCGTGCCGCTCTAGAAGCAGCGAGAATAATGCTACCGATTTCGATGGAACTTCGGCGAAATTTCTACTGCATTCGATTACGAACGCTAGCCTCGAGCATATCGACACAGTCAAGTGTACGTTACAGCGCGGTACGCGAAGTGATTTAGTAAGGCGATAGATATTCAAATAATAGTTGAAGTTTAGTTGAGATGTTTGTTGTATTTAAAGTAAAATAAAGTTGAATTTGATTATTCAGTGTAGTCAATTATTGGTTAACCCACGGGGAAAAACATAACAATATGTTAAAATAATGTTTTCACATGAAACATCACATATTTCTAACAGGGAAAAATTTCGGGATTGGTAAAGATCCAGAGTAGTTGATTCATTAGAAAACCTCAGAGAACATGTATTGTAGATAGAAAATAATGCCAATGAGTAACTTTTGTAGCAGGTGAGGGAGCATCTGAAGAAATCGTTGGTGGCTTAGCTTCCCTCGCTTACGATAGTCTAGATTCGCCAAAAACCAGAAATATAAAACAACTAGTAGAGGTCTGCCTAGTAGACAGATCACAGTTCACAATTGGCTGTGGTATTCACAGAAATCTATTCGGATCATTGGTATATACATTTCGGAATTGTAAGGTCTCATACCTCGATTAAATCTAATTAAAATCCCTGAAAAATTATCTGTGAAGCCTACAAGGCATACATGGAAATTCGCTTAAACCAAATGAGATGGAAATAAGGATTCCAAAGGCTTAGAGAAGGTATCAGATATCAACGACCATTTTTTATAATCTACCAGAGATGTAACGGAAATTCTCTCTTGCACAGAGGAAGCAGAGAAAAAAGGGAAATCGGTTATAAGGGACCAATACTGAAGATCCGGACAAACTCAAGTATCTACTAAACTGTATGAGATACTCTGAAGCTCAGTTCTCAATGAATAATCTGAAAAAAGGAACAGGGAGTCGACAAAAACCGGAGAAGATACTATAAGAAAGTTCGCCTGGGTCTAATATTCAAAGTGCAACACTGAAGTCCTAGACACATTCAGAACTAGAAACCGCTGAAGGGCTTGAAGGAGTGGTTGGTGGTACATTTGGGTAAAATCATATCAGTCTTTTCTGTGAAGTGAGGGCGCATTCGATATACTGTCAGTACTCATTAAAAATCAATATTTCAGATATTGAGGAGGAGGGAGATCGACGGAACAAGCTCTAAGAGGATAGACTAAACGCTTAGAGAATCAGTAGTGGCACAGGTAGCAAGGAACATTCTTCAGGTTGAACCTGAACTGTTATGGAACCTAATGATAGACGAGTTACTACGTCTTCTGGACAATAGTTGTTATACAGTACTGGGTTATGCAGGCGACTCAGTGTGAGACTAATATAATGTAGTGAAGGAACGCATGCAGTCTTTGACTATAATAACAATATGTACTGAAGTAGGAGGGGTTCCGATACGTCCATCCAAATTGAACAAAATATCGTTCACCAAGAGGACTAAGATAGAGAGACCTCTATGATTACAACTGAGATTATTGGAGACGGCATATGACTCTGAAGTTCACTTTTGACTCAAATTTCATTGTGAATATAACAAATCGTGAAGAATGGATGATCCCGATATCATGCTTGGTAGAAAATGGATCGAAAAACGAACATGAAAGCGGTACTGGAATGTAATATGCGGGCCGAAATTTACAATACGGTTAACTGCTCGTTCAATTCATATTAGTTTTCGTGGCAAAAACACATAAGAAACATTTATTGATTTGAGGCCTGAACGAAATGGGCGTTTTAATATTCTTGGAGAAATTGATACGCTTATGCAGATTGACTGCGCAATGGGCTTGATGAATCCAAGAATGGAAAAGAGACTTTATGGAACTGCCGCGAAGAACTGAAAAAATGGGTGAGTTGAAAAAAATATAATTCATTCTGGGTTGCCTAGACACTAAAAATGAGTTGGTAAGAAACATAAATATTCAAGTACGATTTATCTGGGAACATACACGGATAAACCTTCATGAAGAGATGCCAAAAGAATTGAAAAACCGCTTCAACAGAGCAGCGATTGGCTCATCATAATTACAGGGTTACCCACTCAACATTTATCTATTCAGTGCACAACTGAACGAAATAGGGCTGCATAATGGAGAACTCAGCAGCAAGACATATAACGAATTAATAGATATCGTTGCGAATATGACGCACTGGATCGTAGGACACACAAACCAGTATGGTTTTCAAAGTTAAAAAAGCACCAATGATGCAATCTTTCATTTTTTTGAGCATGCTTATACGAACCTTAACAACGGGGAATCTGTAGTAGCTGTATTTTGTGACTTTTCAAAAGCCTTCGATTGCGTAAATTATAGTCTCCTTTTAAAGAAGCTATGCTTCTATGGTTTCAAAGGTGCTTGTTATGAATGGTTTGCCTCATACCTAAGCGATAGAAAACAAATATTACAATCGAATGGACAACTATCATCCAGCGGAGATATCTTATCTGGGGTCCCACAAGGATTAGTCCTAGGCCCAATTCTTTTTCTTCTGTATTTAAATGATCTGGCTTTCATTCCAACTAGAGGAAATTTTACAATTTTTGCAGATGTCAATACCATCCTCTGGCATGAAAAAACTGTCCAGCAATTGAAATATACTACCACTAGTGACCTTGAAATGTTTAAAAATTGGCATGATTCCAATTACTTATGTTTTAATATGAAAAAATCGAACGTACTTACCTTTAGCACCTTCTGTGAAGATTTGAGCCTAAACGGACAAACTTTAGAAAACAAAAATAAGGCAAAATTCCTAGGAATATATATTGATGACAAACTGGAATTTGATTGCATACGAGTATTAGAGCATTGACAAAAAAGTAAGCAGCGGGATGTTATGCACTTAAAGTTGTCACAAATAAACTGAGCACATCTACAGCGAAAATGGTTTATTACTCTATGATTGAGGCTCATTTGAGATATGGAATTGCCTTTTGGGATTTTGTAGACAACAATTACTACAATCAGTGTTTGTCCTTCAAAAAGGGCACTTAGATACCTAAGCGAAGTTCCAATGCGTGAACCCTGTAGACCATTATTTACCAGCAAGGGCATTTTAACCCTCACCTGCATTTTTATTCTAGAGTCTGTATATTTAATACACAAAAACCAAGTAGTCAAATGAAATATGTTACAAAGCACATATCGGAAAATAAAATACCTCTCCCTATTCCGAAATCTAGACAAAGGACTCTCTGATTTATGAAAGCAAAATAATATATAATTACGTTCCCTTCGAAATCAGAAAGGAGAAAAATTATTACAAATTCAGAGAAATAATGAAAAAAGATCTATTAAAAAAAGGATTCAATAATCTCGAGGAATTTTACAGCGAAACTCTGCTATGTTTTTATTTTAGATATGATTTTATTCTCAGTATGTATCATTTGTATTTCATTCGTTTTTTCAGGTAATTTTTATGTGATTTTTTTATATACCCACTCATTTTATCTATATTCGACATATGTTTATTTTTCAACTGATTAGTATAGGGTTTTTCTACTTTTGTAAATATTTTGAAATATTTACAAAAGTATACATATTAAATATTTGAAAAATCACTCTTTAACAATTTTTTTTCCTAACATCAATAAAAACTTTATTTCTTGGACAATAAAGTATATTTCTCTCTCTCTCTCTCTCTCTCTCTCTCTCTCTTTCTCTCTCATACCCGGTAGGATATCTATAAAGGCAAACATCCAACAAAGTACAAAACTATTGAAGGAAACAAGATTGGTGTAATCACTATCATGAAAAGATTGGAGAGAAAATGTAATCAACCCATGAGCCTGCAGTGTTATTCGAAGTGTTAATATGTACGATTTCAAAATACTCAGTACAATATCTCGTTTTTCATATTACAACAATGAATATCTCAAGGAAAATTAGATTGGATTTGATAATCATTCGAAGTTTAACAATTCTGAAATCTTTCAAATCTTTTGAAGTAATCATTTTACTTCAAATTCCTTCGTAGACTTTTTAAAATGATACTAGAACCTTGTTTACTACACGAAATCATGAGGATATGAGGGAACTAGCGGAATATTATCTCGTTCATATTTCATAGAAAAGGTTCGTCCCCGTGAATAAACGACTTTTACCGTTTTAAACAACTTCAGTCGACTTTTATTTTGTATCTCCTAGACTTCCACTATACTTTCGGACTGTCCGTAATTTATAACGTAACTTCCCTTATAATCTGATTAACTTCTAAAAAGGAGAGAAGTGTAGCGTAAGCTGGATTACAGGACCTTTTTTGTTGATATCTCCTTTTCGACTCGAGTTTGCTCCTTTAAAAGTCGTTCAGGTTTCTGCGCTAATGCCACTCAACGTATGTTTGAATATTTCTCGAGGATACACGGATCTTTCAAGGAAATGAATAGTGATGTTGAGGGGGATGTTCTGTAGATTATATGTGTTTCTTTTTCATCTGCAGTTTGCTCCAACAGATAGTGAGTCGATAAGAATGTTCTTTTTATTATATATAGTATAAGAAGCAATACCTCGAAAGAAAACTGTTGAAACTGTTATAAAATTCACTGAAGGCAATTTCAATTATCGATATTCGTACCCAACAAATTTTCAAAAATCCCTACTATTTCAGGTCTGAAAGAACTGGCGGTGAAAATTTAACGGAAATAAAAAGTAAGAAAAAAACAACATTTGTTGCTTTTTTGTTGCTGAATAGTTGCTAGAACGTTAATTTGGCTGCTAGAACCGTTCGCGAAAAATTGACAACAGTTGTAGTTTTCTGATGAAACCGACTAAAATTTGAATTCATGGATCAAATGAATGAAGGTGACTTTGTTGCTAATTTGTTGCTGTAAGATGCTACGAAAAACAAAAAAATTATTCCATTTCTTCAACAAAGTCAAATCAGAGAGAGCGTTCACGCTAGCTTAATTGTCAACTTTTTTGTCTTGGACGTCGAAAGAGTTCAGAGATAAGTACATCTACGAACAGGCGACGCTAGCTCAACCATCGATCTTTCAGTATAAAAATTAAAAAATGTTTGTTGCTTCTCATGAAACTCACTGACCGTGTGCAGAGAGTCAGCAACAAAATCAAAACCGGAGGTCGGAAGATGTTTGAGACTGATAAACCTACAAACCAGCCACGATAGCTTAAATTTCGAATTTTTCATAAAACACATTCGATAATACACTGTTACTCCTCATAAAACACACTGACTGAGTGTAGAGAGTTAGCAACAAAATAGAAACCGGAAGTCGGAAGAGTTCAGAGATCGGTATATCTACTAACGGAAAGGTTAGCCTAACTCTCGATTTTTCATAAAAAACATTCTATAATACATTGCTGCTCCTCATAAAACGCACTGAATGAGTGCAGAGAGTCAGCAACAAAATAGAAACCGGAAGTCGAAAGAGTTCAGAGATAAGTACATCTACGAACAGACGACGCTAGCTCAACCATCGATCTTTCAGTATAAAAATTAAAAAATGTTTGTTGCTCCTCATAAAACTCACTGACCGTGAGACTGATAAACCTACAAACCCTCCACGCTAGCTTAAATTTCGATTTTTTCATAAAACACATTCTATAATACACTGTTACTCCTCATAAAACTCACTGACCGTGAGACTGATAAACCTACAAACCCTCCACGCTAGCTTAAATTTCGATTTTTTCATAAAACACATTCTATAATACACTGTTACTCCTCATAAAACACACTGACTGAGTGCAGAGAGTTAGCAACAAAATAGAAATCGGAAGTCGGAAGAGTTCAGAGATCGGTATATTTACTAACGGGCCAGGTTAGCCTAACTCTCGATCGACATTGTTACTCCTCATAAAACACAGCAACAGCAACAAAATTAAAACCGGAGGTCGGAAGATGTTGGAGATTGATGAACCTACAAACCGGCCACGCTAGCTTAAATTTCGATTTTTTCATAAAACACATTCTATAATACATTGTTACTCCTCATAAAACGCACTGACTGAGTGCAGAGAGTCAGCAACAGAATAGAAACCGGAAGTCGGAAGAGTTCAGAGATAGGTACATCTACGAACAGACGACGCTAGCTCAACTCTCGATCTTTCAGTATTAAAATTAAAAAATGTTTATTGCTTCTCATAAAACTCACTGACCGTGTGCAGAGAGTCAGCAACAAAATTAACATCGGAAGATGTTGGAGACTGATAAACCTAAAAACCGGCCACGCTAGCTCAACTTTCGATTTTTTCATAAAACAGATTCTATAATACATTGTTACTCCTCATAAAACACAGCAACAGCAACAAAATTAAAACCGGAGGTCGGAAGATGTTGGAGACTGATGAACCTACAAACCGGCCACGCTGGCTTAAATTTCGATTTTTTCATAAAACACATTCTATAATACATTGTTACTCCTCATAAAACGCACTGACTGAGTGCAGAGAGTCAGCAACAGAATAGAAACCGGAAGTCGGAAGAGTTCAGAGATAGGTACATCTACGAACAGACGACGCTAGCTCAACTCTCGATCTTTCAGTATTAAAATTAAAAAATGTTTATTGCTTCTCATAAAACTCACTGACCGTGTGCAGAGAGTCAGCAACAAAATTAACATCGGAAGATGTTGGAGACTGATAAACCTAAAAACCGGCCACGCTAGCTCAACTTTCGATTTTTTCATAAAACAGATTCTATAATACATTGTTACTCCTCATAAAACACAGCAACAGCAACAAAATTAAAACCGGAGGTCGAAAGATGTTGGAGACTGATGAACTTACAAACCGGCCACGCTAGCTTAATTTTGATTTTTTCATAAAACACATTCTATAATACATTGTTACTCCTCATAAAACGCACTGACTGAGTGCAGAGATTCAGCAACAAAATAGAAACCGAAAGTCGGAAGAGTTCAGATATCGGTATATCTACTAACGGGCCAGACTAGCTCAAGTCTCGATTTTTCATAAAACACATCTATAATACATTGGTGCTCCTCATAAAACGCACTAACTGAGTGCAGAGAATCAGCAACGTAATAAAAACCGGAAGTCGGAAGAGTTCGGAGATAGGTATATCTACGAACGGACGACGCTGGCTCAACTCTCTATCTTCCAGTATAGAAATTGAAAAATGTTTGTTGCTCCTCATAAAACTCACTGACCGTGTGCAGAGAGTCAGCAACAAAATTAAAACCGGAGGTCGGAAGATGTTGGAGACTGATAAACCTACAAACCGGCCACGCTAGCTCAACTTTCGATTTTTTCATAAAACACATTCTATAATACATTGTTACTTATCATAAAACGCACAGACTGAGTGCAGAGAGTCAGCATCAAAATAGAAATCGAAAGTCGGAAGAGTTCAGAGGTTGGTATATCTACTAACGGGCCAGGCTAGCTTCACTCTCGATTTTTCATAAAACACATTTTATAATACATTGCTGCTCCTCATAAAACGCACAGACTGAGTGCAGAGAGTCAGCAACAAAATAGAAATCGGAAGTCGGAAGAGTTCAGAGGTTGGTATATCTACTAACGGGCCAGGCTAGCTTCACTCTCGATTTTTCATAAAACACATTTTATAATACATTGCTGCACCTCATAAAACGCACAGACTGAGTGCAGAGAGTCAGCAACAAAATAGAAATCGGAAGTCGGAAGAGTTCAGAGGTTGGTATATCTACTAACGGGCCAGGCTAGCTTCACTCTCGATTTTTCATAAAACACATTTTATAATACATTGCTGCTCCTCATAAAACGCACAGACTGAGTGCAGAGAGTCAGCAACAAAATAGAAATCGGAAGTCGGAAGAGTTCAGAGGTTGGTATATCTACTAACGGGCCAGGCTAGCTTCACTCTCGATTTTTCATAAAACACATTTTATAATACATTGCTGCTCCTCATAAAACGCACAGACTGAGTGCAGAGAGTCAGCAACAAAATAGAAATCGGAAGTCGGAAGAGTTCAGAGGTTGGTATATCTACTAACGGGCCAGGCTAGCTTCACTCTCGATTTTTCATAAAACACATACTATAATACATTGTTACTTCTCATAAAACGCACTGACTGAGTGCAGAGAGTCAGCAACAAAATAGAAAACGGAAGTCGGAAGAGTTCAGATATCGGTTTCTCTACGATCGGGCCACGCTAGCTTTGATCTCGATCTTTCAGTATGAAAATTGAAAAAATATTTGTTGCTCTTCATGAAACTCACTCACCGTGTGCAGAGAGTCAGCAACAAATCAAAACCAGAGGTCGGAATAAATTCGAGACTTGTAAACTTACAAAACGACCACGCTAGCTCAATTTTTTTCTCATAAAAAACATTCCATAATAATTTGTTGCTCCTCATGAAACGCACTGACTGAGTGCATAGTCAGCAATAAAATCAAAACTGAAAGTCGAAAAGAGTTCGGAGATCGATATACCTAGACACCGGTAACGCTAGCTCAACTCTTAAAAATTGAATTAATATGTTTTGGTCCTCATAAAACGCACTGACTGAGTGCAGAGAGTCTGCAACAAAATTGAAACCGAAAGTCAAAAGAGTTTGGAAACTGGTAAACCAACAAAGACAAAAAAATCGAGAGGTCGATTTGTCGGTATACCAGTCTCCAAACTCTTCGAACTTTGGCTTTAATTTTGTTGTTGACTTTCTGTACTTAGTCAGTGCGTTTCATGAGGAGAAAATATATATTAATTCAAGATTTGTGAACAAAACATAGAGAGTTAAGCTAGCCTGGCCGGTTTGTAGGTATACCAGTCTCCAAATTCTTTTGACGTCTGGTATCAATTTTGTTGCTGACTCTTTATATTCAAGTCAGTTCATTTTTCGAGCAGCAACCCAATTATTATGCAAAGTATACCAAAGTATACCTGAAAGTTAAGGTAGCGTGGCCGGATTGTTGGTTTACCAGTTCTCAAACTCTTTCGACTTTCAGATTCAATATTGTTGCTGGTTTTCTGCACCCAGTTAGTCCAATTCATGAGGAGCAAAAACTGTTAATTAAAGTTACAAACCAAAAAAATCGAGAGTTAAGCTGGAGAGACCGGTTTGTCGGTATACCAATCTCTGAACTCTTTCGACTTCCGGTTTTAATTTTGTTGTTGACTTTCTGCACTCAGTCAGTGTGTTTTGTGGGGAGCAACAAATATTAATTCAAGTTCCATGACAAAAAAGTTGAGAGTTGAGCTATCGTGAACGCTCTCTAATTTGAAAATGGAATTATTTTGAATTTTTTTTTGTAGCATCTTACAGTAACAAAATAGCAACAAATTCACCTTCATTTCTTTGATCCATGAATTGAAATTTTAGTCAGTTTCACGCTATCTTAACAGAAAATTAGAACTGTTGTCGATTTTTCGCGATCGGTTCGAGCAACAAAATTAACGTTGTAGCAACAAAAAAGCAACAAATTTTGGTTCTATTATTTTTTAAATAAGTTAAATCTACACCACTAGTTTTTTAGACCTTAATTTTCCTAATCATCGAAGAAACTCGAAACGGCCAAATAAGTGGTTAATCTAATCACACGTGGAATACTTTCAGTTTGTAGGGTAGTATACATTTTTGTATCCATTTATAAGACACACTTTCCACTTCCTATAGAATTTGGTGAAAACAGAGGAGTAATTGGTGGGAATACTGTGAGATGAATAAAAGAATGAACATCTACAATGAAATGGGGTATCAGTAGGTGTTCTTGTGTTCCTTGATCGATCTTTATCCGGATCAAGCTATTATTCGAAAAGAAATTTGGAAAGAGGTACTCAAAAATTAACTTCAAAAGTCCGAAAAGGATTCCGTGAAGTCCAAGTAGAAGTTAGATGAAAAATAAGAGACATCGACGATGTTATGTTGAAGTTGTACGACCAGATGTCATGCGATGTAGAAAGGATAAGAGACTGAATCTCTGGAGTTGTGTTGAATATTCATTTGCGAACAACTCAACACCATTTCCCAATAAAATCGATTTGAATTATCAATATATAGCTTTGTGCAAATATCCGATGACAATAATATAAATCTTACCTGCTTGAGTTGTTTTTTCACTAGAACAAACATTCTTCTTATCGATGTTTGTATTGGTAGATAATAAATTTGAAGACGTTGTTGGAGGGGAGTTGTTCTGACCATGAGATACCAACATGTCGCTGAACATAACTGAAGACCTTCTTCTATTATTAGGAACTGATGGCGGTGATAGGAGATTGGTAGGACTCTGTAAAATTGTGATTTTTATATTATTTACAATGTATTTCACTACAATTGGTCTTTGAAATGGAGTAAAAGTCAATAAAAAGCCTCAAGAAATCCAAACGGTTGTAATTTTTCAAATAAAAAAAAACTTACGTCATTATTAAAATTAGCAATATCTTGATTAGATATTGATGGCACTCTTAGAAGACCCGGTCTTTTTGGAACGACCGATAATTCGATAACATCATCATTTCTTGTAATATTTTCGCTGAGGATAGAGCTTGTCCTGGATACGGCTCTCGTACTTGGCACACTTGTTTGCTGAAAGTCAAGTGTAATGAAAGTGTGGTGTATTACCAAGATAATTTCAAGAATAGACCATGTATAAGCTTGATTTTCAAGTTTGGATTGTGGCTGGGAAAATATTTTACAAAATTACATTCAGCAAACTGATAATTATATCACCTGAATTTTTGTTCCTTAGAAAAATGAGACATTCGGTGATCTGCAAATATTTCAACCCTCATATTCTCAATGATTTTTTTTTGAAAAATTACATTACTCAAATTTTATTCGATATCCAACAACTCATAACTAAAACATACTCAGAACTGGCATAATAAATATCTAACACAAAAGTACTACTTATAATAAGGGAGCCCAAGGGGGGATTTCGGGATTTACTAAAGCGCGGCAGATTAATATACAGGGGGATACCTTGTACCCGGTTAAGTATCTCCACCAAATATGAGCCCCATATATAAGGCCGCCTGTGAGGGAAAAAGGATCAGATTAGTAAAAAAAATGATCATCAGAAATTATCGAGCGCATCAGATTAATTAGGGTGAGTTAATTACCTGCTAAAAAGTTAATATTCCAGTAATTTAACAATTTGAGAGTGACGTAAATAAAGGAGAGGGCAGCAAAGTTGTAAAAAAATAATGTCAATTCGACATTCTCGAGCGTAGCAATTTTTTTTTATTTTGAAGGAAATAATTCAAGGATAACGAAAAATATATAATCTGACGATTTCCCCAAGCCGAAATAACAAAAATTTGTCGATAAATTTTAATGCGTGCGGCTGTGTGATACCTATATTTCCCTCTCCGAGTTTCTATTCCTCTATTCTCTATTCACTTTTTCTCTATCTATTACTCTCCACTCCGTCCCCACTCTGAATTCTGATCACAGAGACTCGTTCGTGATGAAGATGATGATTAATTAATCAATTAATTGATGATATAGCCGTTACTACGTGGTAGGAAATCATAATGGAAAAAGATAAATTAAACTTTCTATTTATAATATATGAGTTTGAAAATGTCTTTATAGGACGAAACTACAGTAACGTTAGTTACAAATAAAAGTGATAAAAACATAAAAAGTTTCATTTCTCTTTTCTGCATTAATAAATCAACTGATTATGAAAAATTAAATTTTTTGAGCATTTAAAAAAAATTATTTTCTTATAAATACAAGTATTCCACTTGAAAAACATACACTTATTCATTTGCATGCTATTTCCTGAGCTTTTCAATTGATTGAGTTCAATGAATTAAAAAAAATAAAAAAAATATGGTTTTTGTTAGAATAAGCGAATTCCTCTAGATAATCGTCAGATTATGAAACAGCACGTCTAAAACATAAAGATGAACCATATATATCTTAATCTGATGCGCTTGAGTATTTCAAAATGGCGAATTTTTTTTGCACATTATAATAATGGCTGCGAGTTTGCGTCAGATCGAAGTCGTCAGATTATTGAATGAAAGTTTTTTTTTGTTGCACTCAACACCCCCTTAGAAATTCTGATGCGCTCGATTAAATTTTTTTTCTTTGCACTTTTAACGTACAACCACCCACATCATGCAAACGATCAGATTAACATACCAACATTATTAAAAATATGTAGGACATTGATGCTATCAATATCTGACGCGCTCGAGTATGTCCATGCAACAGTATTTTTTTACATATTTGTAAATCTATAGCCGCTTCCCCCACCGCTGAAGAGGTATATATTATATAACATTTTTTTCTTCTTATCATTTAAGCTTTGCAACCTAACATGTCTCGAGTAAATCCCCATTTTGCATCGTGGGCTCCCCTGCTATTATGACTGAATGACAAAATCTGACCCAGTCTTGCCTAGCCGATGGAAGATTTTTAATGGATGATTGGATGGTTGATTTATCATGTGCAGATTTTGAATTCTGCCATTTGTTAGGTTGGGTTAGTATCTCATGTACTTAGTAAGTTTTCAATATAAACACTCATTAATATTGACTCCTCTCAAGCTTGAATTCACAAACAGAATTATTACTTCGCAACACACCAAAGCCACAGACTCATAAACCCTCCTGTCGTCGTTCAATTCGGACATAGTTACTCGAGTGTGCACTGGTCTGTTTGAATGACTGTCCTTCCTACTCTCGAATCTCAAAATAATGCTGGCTTGCCGCACTGAAGCAGACGTCTTTGCCGGACAAATGCAGAAGGCTGTCAGTTTTAGCTCACTGTGCTTACTCAGGGCACATGATTCTTGGACCCAATGATCACTCACCAAATGGTGGGAGGAGTGGATGCTGGCAAGTCCTCTTGAATGTATCAGGGCTTCGGGGGATAGGGCTTGACTAGCGCAAACTTATACATAATAATATCAGCTTGTGAGTTGCTAGTAACGACCAGATAAATAGTTAGAAAAATATAACTTGCTTTCAGTTAGTTTTACGGCCAATTGAAGTGTTCAATTGAAGTGAGTGCAGAACAATCAAGGCCCGGTGGCCCTAGACGGATTGAGTTTTTTGCGAAAGGAACTTGAAGAGTTTTTCAATTCGGCCAAGAATATATATGAAACAATGAAAAACATTTCGGTGAACACAGAAGAACCAAAGATATATTTTTCGAAAACTGTTGCAGAAGAGATGAAGGAATTAATCTCAGTAGTTTTTTTTGTATAACATTTCAACAAGATCAAATTTATAAACAGAGGAATACATGAAAATTCGAACAAATCCAGTGAAAATCTAGCTGAAAAATCTCCACTGACATATCTTTGAGTCTCTGTAGTAGACCCTGGCTATAAATTTCCTGATTTTATGTTATTCAGTCTTAATATGATTCGACATTTCCGAACTCCTTTCTCTGTGAGTTTTTTTGTATGAGTTCATTTTTATGTCTTTATACAGGGCTATTCAAATTCGTTTCTGTACATGCGGATCTCGTAAACGATAAGAGATAGAGTGTCGGTTAAATTATGACAAAGTTGCGTATTTTAGAGACCTATTCAATGATGTAAAGAAATCGAACATTGCTCTTTTGATTCTCGAGATATACAGGAAAAACCAAAAAATCCCAAATTATTTTTTTGCCTATATCTTCTTTATTCGCATACATATTGAAAGTCTGTTCACATTTTGCTACTGGCACTTGATGTGAGCTCTCAGAATATATCCATGAATCTTTTATACAGGGTGTTATCTGACTTGGGCCACCCCCATTTTTGAATTTTTAAATACGGACCTGTATTTTTTGTTGTAGTTTTTGGATCGTAGACGTTCTCTTCATACTGAAAAATTCAATTCAATTTTATATTTCGGAATTTTTCGGTAATATTCGATTATAATTGTGTGGATTATTCCTTTTTAAATTACGGCCCTGGAAATTGGTTGACTGAGTTGAATAAAAACGCAATAGCAACTTTCACGTCTTCCTATGTACCGGTCTACAATATTCCCTAGCATCTAATTTATAAATCAAACGCAATACCCACTTTTGGCCAACAAAAATGTTATTTATAGATGTGGAGCAACCCCATACAGCGATATTGTATGAGATGTGAGAATAAATTACAGCATAATGAACATTCAAAAGCTGATCAGTACTGTGTGGATGAAAGTTGCCGTATAACGTAATAACCACAGTTCACTTTCTTTCTGACCTGACTCATAGCTGACTGAGTCATGTTACTATCAACATAGGTACCAAGGAATTTAGTATTGTTTTTGAGGCACCAATCTGTAAATGCGACAGACAGCTCATTGAGTTTAACTTGGAGTTCCTCTGTCATTTCTTCAGTGGACACCGTTTTGCAACACCTCAACTACATTTCTGGATGAATAAGGAATCCCAAAATTGCGGACATTTTCGGACAATTCAAATGCAAAATAAGTATACCGGATGAAATAAGTAATATGAGTTATGCATTGGAGATACCAAAAGACCATTAAAACTCAATGGGCAAGTTGGGAGTGATGGAACACTCAGCTCATCAACAAAACATCAAATAATGGATCACCACGCATTATATTTTTCCATACAATATAACGACCTACATCATATCCATGTCACCAAACATTCAAATTCCGTGATTAACTTTATTTGAATTATTGTCTTGTCATCCTCTTTGAAGATTAGTATTTTTACTTTTCTCAAAAGTTATTCCCGTTTTATTTTCTCACCAGCAAACATTTTGGTTATATATTTTTTTCGATTGGCTCATTTGTCTACTTCTAAGTTTTAAATCTATCATTTTCCCCATACCATGGAATTTCCAATATCAAATATAGAAACATCATCCGCGTGTTAAATACAGATGCTACGTCGCACGAGCGAGCCAAGGTGACTTTGAGGAAGTGTTTCAAGTTTGACCTTGAACGACCTTGAACATGGCAGAGAAGGTGACTTTGAGGTAGTGTTTGAACGACCTTCATTGATTCACGAGGCTATTTAAAAAATTCAAGGATTCGACCTTGAACGAACTTTAGCTGCCTCCACCACTTTTTGAAAGAACATATCTCTAGAGAGATATCTATAAATATGATATTTTTTGAAAATAATTAGCTACTTATTGTTGCAGTGTTTCAACTTACATTACTTACATTTCGCCTCATCTTAGGACAACTAGGATGATGCCTCCTCGCATAGTTAAGTCTTATAGTCTCTCCCGCAAGCATTTTCTTGTCCCTCCTCTGCTCTCTCCTCACCCTATAGAGCCGGATCTTCTTTAAAAGTCTCCGTTTTGACCTCCTCCATAGATGTGCGATGTACTTCACAATTTCGGCATAGCAACTATTCGGTTCACTATTATTTGTGGAAGAAGCCAAAGTGCTGCTACTTTGAAATCTGGCTCTTTCTAGACGCATTCTCTCCATTTCACGCTTTTTTGTTTCCGAGAACTGGGTTGCTATGACGACCAAGCAGAGATTGATCATGAAAAAAGAACCGATCTGAAAGGAACATTTTCAATTAGAAAACTGATAAAATAGAAATTTTTATAGTTGAACACATTCTTTTTAGGATTCAGGATTGTTATTATTAGCACTATCACCCACCTCCATTAGTAATAATCGGTTTCATATCCGATAATCCCCAATTACACGTAGATCTAGCGATTCCAACATTATATAACGTTATTAGAATGAAGCGTTTCTACAGTGAAAAATGATACTGAAACGTTTTCCGCATATTTGAAAAAATAACACGGCATTTCAAACATCATCTGAAGGAACAATTCGTTCAGGCCAGTCTCAACTTCCTACACTGTAGGTTAATGGACTGACACCTATCAGAAAACCATTAATCCTCTGGATAATACCACGAAGGGCATTGGATTATATCCGATAGGTGTTAGTATAGGTTTCTTCACTGAAGTTATTCCTGTGTATGCTGTTGACGATACAACTGCCGCAATAGATTTTCAATTATTGGAACACACTTGCAGACCAGTTTCGCGTTGTTTGACCACCCGTCACCCGTCACCCGTCAAAATATCCGGAGAGGTGCATTACGACATGCTAAAGGTTGCCCCTTTCCTCTCATGCAGACCTACGACTTCGTAGGTACGTGTGACAGATACCCAACGGAAAAAAACACCAACTAACCTAGCTAATGCCGCACAGAGAGTTGAAGTAGAATCATCAGGTACCTGTGTAATGTCTTCGACTTGGAAGATTCGTCGCAAGTTACTTCCCACCATGAAATAACTTGCGACTTACTTCAATTCTCTGTGCGGCATTAGCTGGGTTAGTTGTTGTTTTTTCCGTTGGGTATCTGCCACACGTACCTACAAAGTCGCAAACGAGATATAAGCGGAACCACCTATTGGTGTTTACGCAGTTATTTTTATCAAGTACTTTTCTTGGTTATTCACATTTTGTCTTCAATCGAGGACCGCCTGCCCGGTACTGACGATGCCCAATAGACTGAAACAGCTGTCTACCGGTGGCTCTTAAATTGAAGTCAGTATGGTTATTTTCCTGTTCTGGTTATTAGCAAACGTGAGAATATACATATCTATTGAATAAGATTTTGAAATTCACAAAATACAGATTCACATTTTTTCAAAGATTTTTTGAGTTGAAACCTCAAAAACTATATGGAATATTTTAGAATTATTCTAGTTTCAATGGAGTTGCTGTAAAATCGCCCACTTTTTGAAGACAACAACAATTATGTCAAGCTGTAGAACAAATTTCAAATTGTTATTTACACCTTGATTTACATTGGTTGATTTTAGCCAAGCTTATGTGAAAGTATCCGAATGGATCTATTTTGCACAATATTACTTCTTCTTACCACTATTAGAAGAACGAAATAAATCCAGTCCCAAAAGCTGTGACCATCTTGAACATAATACATAATTTCAGTCCAACCTTCTAAAGATATTACCTGAAAAAAAAAAAGAATACACTTTATACTATATTTTCATTTCTAGAAATATATAACGTGATTCATTTGTAACCACTTATGATTATATTCAGAGTTTTGTTGAAAAAAAAATTTGAAGTACAAAAACGTTTATCAGAAAATATTTTGATAAAATTTAGATGAATATTGCTTTATTGTGAATATCGAAAGTAGCAACAAATCCGGAAAGTGTCCTGTTTTTGCCTCTCCGGATTAACGGGGCCCTTCTGTATGTCCATTGGCTCAAATAACTTTGACCGTTCTTTCTATAGATTTTGAAATATAGTGCGGTCGTAAATATCCCCCCTCCTCTTTTGAACGGGGCAAGATATCAAAGTTGAACGAAATTTGTATGAATAGCCAACGACCTCTACTGTTTTGAACCTGGATAACCGGTTACAAAGTTATTGATGTATGAATTTGAGACTAGGTAAAATGATATTTTAACTAACTTTGCATCGAAAGGATGATTGAAACAGCTCCAAAGTAAGTTATCACAGGTTACACAAAGTTTGTAATGTGTTGAATCAAAGTATTCGACAAAAAGTGCATTTCTGTCTTCAACCCAATTCAGGATTTTTTGTGATCAACTATGTAGATGAGGATACGAACTATGTTACTTTGACAGCTTGATACTGAGAATTTACTTCATTTAATTTCGTTAATATTTTCAAAAATGGTTCGCGGTAGAACTTTAGAGAGAAAAACAGAAGCAATCTTTATTTACGCCGAGGCTGGCTATTATTTTGATGAGGTAGGAAGGGTGTTCACCGGAAGATTTCCTGATAATGCGATCCGTCGAAAATATCTCGGGGAATAGCTTGCAAGTTTTTAATTACAACTAGAAGTGTACCTAGAGTTAGAGGAGCTGGAAGGAAGTCTATCTTGGATAAGAAACAGTCCCTGCAGTCCACGACAACAGTTGCTCGTGAGAATGATGTTTTAACAACCACCGTCAAGAAATACCTCAGAAGATATAAGTTTCACTCCTATAAACTGAACATGTAACTTGAATTATTTGACTACGACTCTGACAGAAAAATGCAGCTTTGTGCCCGAGCGTTTGATCGCAAAGCTAAACTGCTTTAAAATATTTATTTCAATGATGCACAACGAAAATATCAATCATCAGAATGATGATCTTCAGCCTTTCTCGTTTCAGTAAATGTTCACACATATTTATTGTATCATTATGGGAATAAAGACCTATTATTATTATATTGGTCAGACATGAACCCACATATTTTTGGGCAGGAATATTGGAAAATCATATTGTTGGCCCCATATTCCTGGGGGAAAATCTGACTGGTTATTTACATTTGGAAATTCTTCCAAATCCATTTAATTCGAATTGTGGTCAACAATCAAGATGGATTCGAGAATCCAGTTGTTTTCAACAAGATGGTGCGTCCTAACATCTTTTCAGGTCTGTAAGGGATTGATTGGATCAGACAAACACAGGAGTTGGATTGGTAGGCGCGGTCCTTTCGAATAGCCTGCTTGTACACCGAATTTGAATCCTCCCGATTTTTTTCTATGAGTCTATATCAAATCGAAACCTATGTTATGCAACTAATGCCAATACGGGAACTTAGAGGCTGAATTACCCCAAAAACATTTCAAAAGATTTGAAATGAGTTCGTAAATAGACTATTTTACTGTGAGGGGGATCAAAGAGACATTTTAAATATCTGTTCAAATTAATTTTTAATGTTCAAGGTGAGTAAATGATAACGAGGTCGAAATTAAATGCTATCATTCATGACCTTGAAATTAACGTTTATCTATCACAAAATATGTTTCATTTCAAAAAATCTGACGTAGAGTGGTGGAGTTGCGAAATGAAAGTCATTATATAGTGAATTAAGATACATTTCAGAGGAAATATCACAAGACTCCCCTTTTCAATTGGAAAAAAAGTTGAAAGTGCTTTTTCGACGGTAAGTGATGTCACACTGTTGGTTTTTTAAATCGAAAATTACTAAGAATAATTTCGTCCGACTCTATTCTCTGACAAAGAGATTCTAGGTTCAGAAACTTCGACTGTATGTTAATATAAGAGTGTCGGTTAATCAATAAGTACCCACTTATACAATACTAGCTGTTCCCTGCTGTTTTACCCGCGTTACCCTCTTTATGTGTAATTCCAGGTCATGATCTATCTAAATACCTACTTACATTTGAATGCGTTCACAAACGCATTTATGATATTAGTAGGAGTAGGATTACCATATAGAAAATAATCATGAAATAATTCAGATTCATTTAAGCAAATACATCAATTGAAAGATATTCCAACCTTACTTCAATATTTTAACACAAGAACACTCAGTATTCAGAATTCCATCTTTCAATATTTCAAGTCCATAGACATCGAAATTGATCCGATCACAGGATATAGAATATAAAACAATCTCCAGATACGCAAACTTTGCACAAATTGCGTACTGAGCATTTTACCTTAGTACAGTGACCGGATCAAAGTTGCAATGTCAGCGTATAATTCTTTATAAATATTGAGGGGGGTCAAGATCATTAAACACACAGTATTCAGTATTCATTTGAGTATCGATTAATCATCAGCAATGCAGCACATCTCCTTCTCTTCGATCCTGCTGGGTGGCAGTATAATGTAAGTTTTTGATTGTTTTAATGTATTATTTTTATTAACATTTGAGTGTGAGTTTATTTTTTCTGTTTCTTCAAAATAAATATTTAATTAAGTTTCAAATGAGTTCTATCATTATTTGGATGAATGAATGAATGGGTGAAACAGCAAATAAAAATCCTCTCGTTAATAGCCAAGCGAATACTGAGTTGCGACAGTATGTCATTCTAATCCTTTCAGTTTTTTTGCTGATGCCATTCAATATTGTAATATTGTATAAGTGGGTACCTTTTGATTGACTGACACTCTTATATTAACGTACAGCCGAAGTTACTGAACCTAGAATCTTGAAATATGCAGGTAGGTTCTTTGTATAGCGTAAATAAGCATCAAGAAAGGGAATCAGGAATTTCCACCCTCAAGGGGGAAAATTTTATCAGTTTTAAAGTTGGAAACCTGAAGTTTTGAGTTATTAAAAAATATTGTAACTATTTGTTTAAAATGATCTCACCCGGAACTTAATGTGACAAACCCTATTCTACGCGGGCGAAGCCGCGGGCAACTACAGTATAATAAATAAATCAATAAATATGATAGGGATCGACACATTTACAAATTTTTAGGCATGCAGAAAACAAACTTACCAGAAAAATTGCTATCCACGCTAAGCCAATATTATCGAAAGAAATGGTATCTTGAAATGGATTTTGATTCCTATCCGAACACAGCGTATAATACTGATGCCAATTGATGCAATATTTATCATCATCCCGATACTGAGGAAGATTTTTCTCTTCTACTGTAAGGTTACACGGTTGCGAGCCATTCTTGAATGGAGGAAGATTTGTGCAGAAATGCATGCCCGAGTTGTTGTTTCTGCTACAGATGTAATCCGTTTCCACAGGTTTGTAGAAGTATCCTATTTCACTGTAATATTCAGAAAAAGCTCAGAGAAGGTGAAGAAAGCGATATGTTAGTAGAGATGCTGGTGATGGAAAGCGATTTGATCATTGTTACTGTTTTACATGCTGGATATATTTTTATCATTCGTTAAGAAAATCGCGTTCCAACATTTTGGTCACTAATAGTACAAAGTTATTTTTCATTTTGATTCCATTCGAAGTTCTTGAACGAAATTGAATTTCTCTTACTTTTACTTCGAATGAATCCAGTAGGTTAGTATATTTACAAAAGTAAGTGTTTTAGCTTTGTTTAGGTGTAGTGTATCGTGAATGAGTGAAATATGAAAAGAGGCAGAGGGCATATGCGCTAAGCAATAATATGAAAATAATAAGGTTGAATTTTTAATACGCATTCACCACTTTGAACTTGAAAACGAAGTCAGTTATTCTATCTGAAGTTTTATAGCGATAAACCAAAAACAATACAAATTTGAATCAATAGAACTTATGGTTATCTTGCATATATTCAAAAACTGGTTCTGCAGGATGGATTCAATAACTTTATTCGTTCATGAATTGAGGATTTGTGCAAAAATAATTTATTTCCTTCTAGAAAGGTAATGAATGAAGGAGAATATTATGTATTATGTAGTTGGATGATTTTTCTTATGAGTCATAAGACACCGACAAAAAAATATCCAGGAATACCTACAATATAGGCGAAATGTGATCCAAATAAGTATGTTTACAGTGATGATAATATTCGAAAATTGAACTATTTGGCAGTTTTCTTCAACGAATATTCTGACGAAAAATCCTGAGCTTTTCACTGTTACTGAATATATTCATATAAATCTATCTATTAAATCTGGTGGAAACTCTTGAATATCTTATCATGTCGGGTGAAACTTCTTTGAGCAAACCTTCGAATTCTTTTGGGCGATATATTGACATTTGTGTGAAATTGATAGGTTTTCCCAAGGATCTCGAGAAAATATTCAATCATATCATTTTTTATTGACCTTAGTGAACAAATAATATTCTTAACAGAAAATATATAAAGATAATAACTAATTGGCAACAAATCTCGTTTAAAAAAAAAGGAAATTGCTTGATCATATGTTTTTTATATTCTCAAACTGTTCTCCAGGAACATATTATTGTAAAGTTGATTTTTAAAGTTTCAACGGCATTGAAAATTAATGAAGAATGTTTCTTAATATTGATAACCGAAATGAACCAAAACATATTTTGAATTCATTCACAGAGGAAATATTGAAAAGTTCATTTTTTCAGATGTAAATTGGAAGTGGGATAACAAAAGAATGATTCAATCATTCATTTGGCAGAGATTTCAAGGAATATATGATTGAAGCATATGAGTTCCAGATAATGATACTGAAAATTATATTTTTCAATCTATTTGAGATATCTCTCAGAGAGATATGATTATGAATCTTGGACAAAACGTATATCAGTGGTGTTATTTTGACCCGTAAATATTCGAATATATTTTCCAAAAGAGCTGTACATCAAAATGAGAATCTGAGACTTTGATTGTATACCATTATTTTCCTTTATGTTCATTGAATATAATTTGTAATCACATTATTTTCAACTTTCTATCTGTTAAGAATATAAACGAGAATATGAACATACTGGTATTGACTCTTATTGAGAAAATAATTACCCATATAGTAGAAAATGGCAAATGCCTGCTGGAAAACACAAACATTGTTCCGGTTAATGCTACGACAGACGTTTGTGCAAGTTTCCTCACACAGGAAATTGCTGCAGATGTATCTCCTTCGTCCATCAGCAGGATATCGTTGAATTCAATCACGTGATCACCTATGGCTCTGTTCCAGAGTATTACTCTTCGTCAGTGCCCGACAGATTCAACAGATACAGCAGTATGTTCTGGACTTAACTGATTTTATTGTGGATCGACTGCATATATGAAACCTACGTCATATATTTGTAGACCTAGATATGTGATATTATTTTGAGCTCCCGTTTCTCACCGTTTCACTGTAGTTTTGTTCTATGGCGTTTCGTTCTATGGCAGAAAAATGTTGCCACAAGTGATTCATCCATCTGAGGATTCTGGTGAGTTGATTTTGACTATATCATTGAATAATATCAATCATTGTTTGACTTTGTCAGAGTAACTTGAGGTTTTTCAACAAAAACTCTTCCGTATAAAAACTCTGCTATTCAAATACATCGATATCTATCACGGACGGTGTGCACATTTTATATGGTCATAGCGCACCCCAAAACAAAACCCAGATATCAGGCTTCTCATGACTGTCAATATCAAGTGCGATCAAACTTAGGAACAGCTCGCAGAAATAAAAAAGGAATTACCTACAGCGAATGATACGATTTCCAGACTAGAAGACAAAAACCTGCAACTTCAACACCAGATAATACAAATCGATAACGAACTCAGAAGAAACAACACAATTGTCTTTGATCTTCAATCTGATAACATATCTCAGTCCTCAGTAGAACTCAGTGAATTTCTTGAGATCCCATTGAGTCTTCAGGATATTAATAATATTTTCTTCAACCTCAATAAAAACAACAAAACCATCCTGACAATCAATCCCTCCAAAACAATAGTACTGCTATTTGGTCGAACAGCAATGAGGAAAAGATGTGAGAGAAATATCGATATCGTTTTGGACGATCATCATTTGCCTTTGACAGAATATGCGATGCCCTAGTTCTCTCTCACGCCAACTATGCAGATATAGTATATGACCCAGAATTACGTTTATCTGATTAAAAGAGAATACAGACCTTACAAAATGCATGCATTAGACTCATTACAGGAACTAGGAGGGGACAACATGTGTCTCATCATTTGGAGAGACAGGGATAGCTAAAAATGGAAGTTCGACGCATATTTCATGCTTGTATCACCTACCATAAGATTATAACAACAAAAATACCCAGTTACCTTCACGACAAAATAAGATATAAAACAGACGTCTATAATTTGAATCTGAGATTTAGAAATCAACTAACTACACCCCGCCACAGAATCTTCGTGAATCATTTTCTTATAATGTGGCCTTGCTTTATAATCGAATTCTCAATTCAATAAAATCGCTTTCCGCACTAGATTATAGAAATAAACTCAAAAATTCACTTACGGGAACACAAATTGCCTCAACTCCTCTGTCAATAATATAATTTTGATGTAAAGGAGAATTTCATACAGTTTGATTTTCATTTTTTTTTTTTATTTTTGTTAGTACTAACAGAAATGATTCTGGTGCATTTGGCGCTGATATACATCTTGGATTTACGTATGTTGTGCATGTACAATATTTTTTTTTTTCGAGGTTGAATGGAAGAGCAACTTCTGATTGAGTCATTCATGACAAGATCAGAAATTGAATTCTGCCTTTTGATAGGTACGTCGGTGGATATTGTATATATTGTAATCCTTACATTGTATTTTTTGTCTTATCCGTCAAAAGAAACAGTTATTACTATTATTATTAGATAGAATCTTCTCAAACTTCAGTGAAGCAGTAGCGGTTCCTGACCCTAATTGTCATCCAGAAATCATCTCCAGCGATGAGGCCCATTTCTGGATGAATGGGTACGTGAACAAATAAAATTGTCGAATTTGGGACGATACCAATCCACATGAGATCCAAGAGCGTCCAATATGCGCTGTTTGGTGTGGATTTGGGTATGGCAGCATCATCGATACATATTTTTTTGAGAACGACGTTGGCCAGGTCATCAATGTCAACGGTGAGCACTATAGGTAGATAATTATAAACTTCTTTAAGCCTGAATCGGATGATCTGGACACCAACGACATGTGGTTTCAACTGAATTGCGCAGTACATGCCACACAGCTCATGCCACATTCGATATTCTGCACGAGAGATATGAGGGTATGGTTATCTCACGTGGGGGTGATGACAACTGGCCATGGATATCGTGGGATTTGACCCTATTAAGACTTTTTTCGTGAGGTTCTCATAAGTCGCAGATGTATTCGAATAAGCCACGAACCACAGCGGTCCTCAAAGCAAACATAACCCATACCATTGATCAAATTCAGCCTGATTTATGCGCCAGAGTAATGAAAAAATGGACGTTTCGGATGCGCTCTACCTGAAGAAGCCGTGGCGGACATTTGAACGATGTTATATTCCACACATAATGGCATCAATAGGTCTGTACATGAAGTAAGTGGACATACCTTCGTGCTATGATAGGTGTCAGTCCGTTAACCTACAACGTAGGTTACGAAAGTGACGTTACTTTGGTTTGGAATCTTTTAATTTTTATATTTATTTTTCATTTTTGCTAATAATATTTTTTAATTTCCAGCTTTTATTAATATTTCAATTTTTAATCTCTGGTTGTAGCTTGTACGTTATTTCCTTGTAATTTCAGTTTTTTGTTTTGATAAAATTGTTATTGTCACTTGATTTGGACGTAACTTGGTTTGGAATCTTTTAATTTTTATTTTTCATTTTTGTTAATAATATTTTTTAATCTTTAGCTTTCATTAATATTTCAATTTTTATTTTCTGGTTGTAGCTTGTACGTTATTTCCTTGTAATTTCAGTTTTTTGTTTTAATAAAATTGTTATTTTCGGTTAATCTTTTATTTTTTTCAGGAATTTCAAATCATTTTATATTATATTAGACAATGGAAGTCCGAACTGATGAAATACACTATATAAAGATAATAAGGGTAAAACTGGGAGAAATCGCTTAAGCGATTATTTATTCGAAGAAGACAACACCCCAAAGAAGTATTTTCCAAAAGCAGCTGCAGTTTGTGTTAATTTGAATGGTTGTATTCAAAATTAGTCTTCCAAAAGAGCTGTTCATCAAAACGAGGCATTTCTGAATTTTTGTCTGACTGAAAATTCTTGTAGAATTATTTTTTTTATCAAAAAAGTGGAAGTAGTATCACATTCCGTGAATGCATGAATGAAAAATAGATGTTTTGTTGTGATGTTAGGATATCTCGTCAACAAATTGTCTGACAAATTCATTGTGAGGCATTATTTTTGGCTAGTTAGAAACATTTCTTCGTCGTCGAGTGCCAAAGCCATCAATATCATTAACCTAACACATCAACGCCCTCTTAGACAACAGCTATATCGTGGAAGTTATTATCTTTAGCTGACTGTAAAATTAAATATTCACTTTTTGCTTGACTCTAATCATTATCATTCCAGGACAGTTTTTTGCAGAGAATGCTAATTTTTTTTTTACGTTTTCTATAAATTTCTCTTCAGTTGTATTCAGACTCGGTATTCTCTGAAAAAAAATCGATTATAGTATAATTCAACAACCGACGATTTGTGATCCTATGGCATTCACGTATGGTTTGTCAATGAATATTATTATTATTTCTCTCATACACTCCAGCTTTATTATCATTACTATATACAAAAAAATTAACTTCAACGGTGGTACTGTTTGGAACCTTTGTTGTATTAATGAATATTAGTATTGGAGTTTTTTTCCCAACACTAAACCGTCAATTTGATACCTCGCCACGTGTTTCGATCACCAAGTGATCATCTTCAAGAGGAAGATCAAATAAATATACTTGCAAAGTTATCCTTATTTATACCATAGATACCTGTTCTAGGTACCTGCGTCTTATGTGTCTTAAATTAATTTTACAATGTTGCCTTATCTACTAGTCTTAAATTAATTTTACGAAGGGTCCTTGTGACAGTCAGGTAAATTTAATAAAAAAAATGTAATTGGTACAGTTTGTTGTATGATTTTCAATATAGTGAAAATCATATAATACATATGATACGGAAAAGTCTGGAATTTACGAAATTAAGTGTAAGGATTGCGATGCAAAATATTATGGACAGACAAAAAGATCTATAAAAATAAGATATAAGGAACACTTAGCACACTTAAAATATGGAAGACCTGAAAAATCAGCCATCGCCCATCATATTTTGCAACAAAACCATTCCATAGACTTTAGTTCATTAAGATTAGTTAGACAAGTTAACAACAGGCATCTAGATGCCTATGAGAGTGTAGAAATAAGTAAACATAATAATATTATGAACAACGATGGTGACTAATACCTAATAGTATACTTTATAGCTTGTTAAAATAATATTTTGTTTATTAGATTTACCTGACTATTACATAAGGACACATTATAAAATTAATTTAAGACTAGTAGATAAGGCAATATGGTGAAATTAATTTAAGACACTTAAGACGCAGGTACCTAGAAGAGGTATCTATGGTATAAATAAGGATAATACTGTAACTATATTTAGTTTGATTTTTCTCTTGAAGATGATCACTTGGTGATCGAAACACGTGTCGAGGTGTTAAAGTAACAGTTTGGTGTTGGGAAAAAACTCCAGTAGTTTTCAATGTTGGTGTCAGGGTCATCAAATAAATCTCTAAGAAAATTAATAACTTTTTTCGAAAGAGCCACGCCAAATGAAATTTTTTATATGGATATCATACACATTATTGAAACAGTTGTAATGATTTTGGTCCCGCTTCAAAATCGGTATTGTTGCTGAGTTCTTCCGACGAATAGACTTTTTTGTATCGACTATTAGGAGCAAGAAGTATCAAGCCGGCTTTTCACTATGGGATATACTATAAATTATATTATATTTCAAGTTATAAACAAATATCGCTCACCGAACTTTCAAACGGAACCGTTTACATTACGATTTAATATATATTACATCTCAAGGTATAAATATTTTTTCGACCGACCGAGCGATATTTTTATAGTTTATATTGCTCCTCCCGTCCCCCCGCACACCTTTCGCGCCGCCTGCGCCCCGCAGGTTGATCCTGTTTGTGATATTGTGCGTAAGTCATTCGTCGCATACTTACCGACAAATATGAAACACTTCATGGAAAGTGTTAGAAAATATCCATATTTATGGGCGACAAACACTGATGAATATAAACTAGGTGAAATAAAGTATGCTGCTTGGAGAAACGTAATAAAAGAATGGACAGTAAATTTCTCTTTATTGTTTTAATTATTATTATTACATAGTAATCTGTTTTGTACTCTCGTACTTTGCCAAGATACACCTCCTTAAGTGTTAAAAAATCGGCAAAATTCTTCCCGAATTAAAAAACTTTGAAACCTGACTGAGTCAACGGTGGAAGCTGACTATCATTGGAATTGGGTTGCACTTGTTCAAACATATTCATGAGAAGAGAAAAGTATCTTCTGTATAATTCTGTGTTCATATAGAAGTATTTGTTCCGAAATAATTTTTTTCTTTCGTGTAATTCAATGTTTATATGAAAGTAGCTGTTTCAGGAGGACTTTCTTTCAGTTTGTGTCTGAAAGTTACTTCTTTGCATGATCTACACATCCATGTGTAGAGTTACTTACTTATTTTCAAATTGATTACTTCCTTCCTTTCTTTGGAAGATTCTCTCATCCCTTTTTTTTGTATCAAGATGGAGTAGTAGAAAGCCAAAAACTTTCTTTCCCAAAAATTAATCACTCCTAAAAATATAACCCCTTCAATTCAAATATTCATGTTGTTTTTGCTTAGGTAGTTATGCAGGACAACTGTAGCATTAACAATTTTATCGACAAGCTCGACACGGCATTCGAATAGTTTTCTGTATACTCTCCAAAAGCATTTTCAACCACGCATAAGATTTTTCATTGAGGGTTGCTTCGTCAGCGACATCAATGTACGAGGTTGCCTTTTATATTTCGGAATTAGAGAACAAAAACAAATATTAGTCATCGAAAATCACATTATCGTTTTTCAAAATATTTCCCATGAAGATCTATACACTTCTGCATCTATATACTTTTTGAACCAATTGTCGAAGCACTTTTGCCACTCTGATTGAGGTATCTCCAAAACATGCATTCTGAATGCAGCAACCGCTTCTTCAGGTGTCGAAAAACGCTGACCTCTCAGTTTGTTTTTGAAATGCGAGAATAAAAAAAGTCATTCGGTGCTAAGTCAGTACTATACGGCGGATGACTCATCAAATCGATGTTTTGGGTGCTCAAAAATGCAGTTGTTTGAGCCGATGTGTGAGAGCTCGCATTATCGTGGTGAAGAGTGACCTGTCTTCGGCGGTTTCACGATATCTTGGAAGACAACTGGCAAGCAAATGGTTGGGCACCATTCAGAATTGACTGTTCTGCGTTGTTCTAGTGGTACGGTTGCGACATGTCCAGTTTTTCCGAAAAAACAGGCGACCATTTGCTTGGAAGTGTTTCGTGCGCGAACAACTTTTCTTGGATTTGGCTCTTCTTGAAACGCACCCATACAGTCGACTGCTGTTTACTTTCGGGCTCATACCCGTAAATTCACGATTCATCACCTGTCATGATGTCATAGACGTGTTTTAAAGCACCGCGATCTTATTTTTGGAGCATTTCCTTCGACCAATCGACATGAGCCTTTTTTGAGCGATTGAGAAATTGTGTGGGATCCAACGCGAACAAATTTTTTTGGCAGTCATATGTTTATATGCAATATTGAATGTATGGTGGTTCCTCTAAAGCCTAAGGTTGTCTCAATCTCACGATAGGTCACATGACGATCTTTCAATATCAGTTCGCGCACAGCATCAATGGTTTTCGGAACAACAACTGATTTTGGACGACCTTCACGAAATTCGTCTTGAAGTGAACTACGACCACGATTGAAATCACCATACCATCGATAAACACTGGTCCTTGATGAAGCTTCATCGTCAAAAATTGAATTAAGTTCATCCATGCATTGTTGCTGAGTTAATCCACGTCGAAAGTTGTAAAAAATAATCGCACGAAAATGTTCATAATTTAATTCCATTTTTGGGCCGAAATGAATCTTTAAAGTTACTGTAAACAACACAAATAGCGTTCAAAAATGTTCAACTTTATGATAGAGCTGTTAGTTGCCAGATTGCAACACTAGGGTTGCCAAATCCCGAATCATAAAAGGCAATCTATCGTATATGAATTTTTTATTTGCATCAACGACCGCTAGTAAAACAATTGAAAATGTTTTTTTATAATTAAAGAAATTTGAGCCAGAGTTTGGTGGAGCTTTTATCACGACGTGCTTATCGTCTATAGCACTAACGCAATGATCAATACCAATGAGTGAAGGTTGTTGCATAATGCATCACAAACATTTCCAATAATGCTCGAAACTGTACACAAACCCATTCTGTAACTGTAAGCTATTGATGCAAACGAATCACCTGATGCCGAGTACCTGTAATAAATACATATATATTCAAAAATTGTTAATGTTGTAAATCTGATTTTATTTCAGTAAAAGAGGCAAAAAACTTATGGAAGAAATTAAGGAAAGGCCACAGGCAGTCACTGAATAAGAAGAAAACAACTACTGGACAGACAGCCGGTAACGATAAAAATTGAAAATATGATAAACTTATGGAATTTTTGAGTCCATACATGGCAAACAGACAGAGGACCACAAATGCTGTACCTGTATCGGAATCACCTGTATCTGTATCAGAGCAAGTAGACTCATAGCAATCTCAAAATAAAACAAGGGAAGAAATATCTGAAGAAATGGATATTAATGTAGAAAAAACTTGGGAGGTGATGAAACTATGACAAGCAAAAGAAAAGCAAAGGATAGCGTAATTAAGTATTTAGAAGAGGAAAAAAAGCAAGAGATAAATGAACCGCTGAAAGAGATTCAATTTGAAGACAAATACTGACACAACGAGAACAGACAGATGCAATGAAGTCTTTTTTTAATACGATGTACGAAATGAGTAAGACTTTACGCTTCCTACTTTCACCTCTCAAAATGGATCATCACAGTCGACAAACAGCACTCAATAATCACAGTCGATGCATAGCCCTCCGCCACAACATTCGTTTTATGTACCATCACCCTCGCCTCCAACTATATCAGACACAAATGAGATCACCAACGATGTGAGGACTTATTTAAGTAATTATTCTACCTACCTAGATCTGTAACAATTAAAATAGGCATTGACTATATTGCTTATTTTTACTAAATAAATAATAATAATTAATCAAATAAATAGTATTATTTTAAAACTAACCTCAAAGTCATCGCTAGTCTTTCTGTGGAAGGAATGCTTTTACGTAAATGTGTGTCTTGCTTCATAATGTCATTCTCAATCATAGTAGGAAGTTTGGTGAATTTGATTTTAGTCATCCCATTAAAATTTAAAAACTTTTCTTCGTCCAATTAATTAAAAAGTCTAAATTCGTCACATTTCTCTCTTAACTTTATATGATTTAATATCCAGTATCGACGCTTCTTGGTTTCACTTAATAGTAACACGAGTAAATCGAGGTCTCTATCATCTTCATCTGATGAACTATCGAGACTTTCTAACAAAACAATATCCATTTTTTATGAAAGACGATTTAGTTTGTTTTTATATGAACGACATGTACGGCGTGATCCCAAGACGATCAGAAACTGGCCAAAAGATATATCTCACAGTGTGAAGAGCAAACGCAAGATATATTTTATATTTCTGAATATAAATTACAGTATATCCCATAGTCAAAAGCCGGCTTTCTACGTAGTGGAAATTCGAATTAGTGATATATCTATTTACTTTACGTAGGAATTCTATGAATACACTCCACAAATATTAAGCTTATGCGACTCCAAATAAGAGGTATACTTATGGGTAAACTTCTTGATCAAGTTGTCAACCAAGTTTGTTTGTGAGACCACGAAGCGTATTCTGAAATTGTTATTTTCTTACTGAACTCGCTTCATTTACAGAGCGATACAAAACTCGAAAGCAATTGCATTCGAACTCGCATTCGTTCAGTTCGATTTCCACAAATGTGGTTAATAACGACGGGTACGACTGCCGACGTAATGTCAACGATACGAGTTTCACAATAGAGGTGGAATAAATGTTTGTGGCCTACTCAGTAAATGTACAATAGCTTCGACAAAGGGCCTTTGTGAGACGTAACCGAGTAGAAAATGTCGTTATATTATTTCCAAATCCATGCAGATAAAGTAGCGGTTTCCAGAAAAGGACGGTTTGAAAATGATTTGTTTGCTGCAAATCACATCGGCTGGAACGTCAAAGAAATGAGAAGGAACTTGGTGCCTTTCATATGTTGACGATTGAATTCATTCAAATTATTGTGAGAGGTATTGAAAACATACAGTTGGTCTTACTTTATTCTGTTAAAATCTGTTTTTCCGTTAAGCAGCTGTTATTATTTGGCAAATACATTGTTTCATAGCAAATAAACGATTGAGGAATAACGTTATTGATACGTGCATGTGAAGTTAATTTCAATGTTCGATCAAATTTATGGAGAGCTTGAAAACAAGGTCTTTGGATTTTGGAATACAGAATGTTGAATTTTGAAATGTAACACGTTCAGATAATACTGAACGACGTACTTACATAATAAGTAATGAAAGTGAATAATTAACAAACAAGTCGACCATTGGATTTTTAAATTCGATTTTAAAAGTGAAGAAAACGACTTGATCAAACGCGTCTACAGGGTGTTTCAAATTCGATCTTCACCATTGGGATCTCGGAAACTATGAGAGATTCGAAGGTGTTGAATTGGGGCAAAGTTGCGCATTTACCTGAATAACGATATGCCGTTGAGAAAGTTCTGAAATTCCGAGTATATCCGGAGATATCCGGAAAAAAAAATAAATTTCGGAAAGTGGTTTTTAATTTTTCTGGCTTTATTTTTCGAAATATTCGAAATTAAATTGCGCTTCTTCATTGCCACTTTTCTCTGCTACATAATGGTGTTTTCAGATTTTCTATATGACGTTTCGTCTTCCGGCCACCATCATCAACTTTATTTTTTCTTATAGATGCTACATTGGATTCTTTCTGTTTTGAATAGAACCAGATTTAACCTTTTCAATGATGTATCATAAGTTATCATTCTTTTTCGAAAAATTGAAGATATTGAAAAAAAAAATTCTTATCATAATAGGCTTTGACTGTGATGTTTCTAAATTTGATTTGCAATTTGTTACACTCTATGACATTTTATTATTGTACAAGTCATTGAATATTTGGCGAAAAATAGCTTTCACGAATGAAGAAAAAAGAGATAGGATACAAATTTATTACAAATACGATAGAAACAGTGTTAGGACATCGGAAATGTGTTTAAAATTCTATACCGAAGGATGACAACCACGTTTTAGTTAATTATTGTTATTTGTGCAAAGTTCTATTTTTATTGAAGAGGACGCAATGTCTAATTTACCTCATACACACCACATTTGTCAAATTTTGATTGTTGATTCTGTCGTATAATATTTTTTCTTCATTCGTGAAAGCCATTTTTCGCCAAAAATTCAATATTCAATAACAAAATATCATTGAGTGTAACAAAGTGAAAGTCAAATTTAGAAACATCAAAGTAAATCCTATTATGATGAAAATTAATTTTTTTCAATATCTCCAATTTTTCGAAAAAGAATGATAAATTATGATACATCATTAGAAAGGTAAAATCTGGTTCTATTCAAAACAGGAAGAATCCAATATAGCGCCCATAAGAAAAAATAAAGTTGATGATGGTAGCTGGAATACGAAATGTCGGATAGCAAATCTGAAAACACCATTATGTAGCAGGAAAAAAGTAGCAATGCAAAAATGCAATTTATTTTCGAATCCTTCTAAAAATAAAGCCAGAAAAAATAAAAATCATTCTCCGAAATTTCGTTTTTTTCGGATATCTCCGGATATACTCGGAATTTCAGAATTTTCTCAACGGTATATTGTTAGTCAGGTAAATGCGCAACTTTGCCGCGATTAAACCATCTTCGAATTTCTCATAGTTTCCGAGATCCCAATGGTGATAATCGAATTTGAAACATCATGTATACATGAACAAGAAAACAGATGACAATAAATCAGGACGGTAGAGAACGATATTAACTGACAAAACTCAATCTGCTATCGTTTATTTTTATAGAGTTGTAACGAAAACAACTCATGAATATTTAGACTTTTCGAAAAAGGAATAGGAGGTAAAACAGACACGTAACACTATGCTCACGGTGCGCTTCACAAACTTGATTAGTGAAACGCTAGTCGGAAACAGAGTTACAGTTCTGGTGTGCGAAAGAACTGTCATCGTTGGATGCCCTTTTGTATAAACTCCGTTACTTGAAAATGACTACTCAAAGACGAAAGTGCTTTGTGCCTCAGAATACTTGAAACATTCAATCAAACATACTTTGCTTCTCTTTCACAATTTTTTTCTTGATTGTTGATTTTCTATAACACGCCTGAGAATTTATAGTCCATACCTTCATCACTGCTTGAGCGCAACATGGTAAATCGGGTTCAACACTCTGATTCGGTAGATATTGTCTTCGATTAAACAAACACTGCATTGTTTGCAGTTAGAATATTCATGAATTTCAATTGAAAGACAATGTTGAGATAACCAGATGAGAAGCAGCTGCCGATTACAGTTATGTTTATCCCCAGTATTACGAATTGTCATTCACAATGTAAATTGCTAGATATTGCTACTCCGTTGGTATTATGGAAAATAGAAAATACATTTTCTTTTACAGAAATTCTTCCTTGATATTATGGAATGGCAATGAAGAAAACATATTGAAAATATTTTTCATGAAATTGTGTGATACCTGATCCATTATGCATCATAAACTTAATGAATAATGCTCCATTGTAAGATTGTAAGATCGTCACATCAGTCAGTCATAAAGTTGGTCGTTCCTACGACTTTTGAGATACCACATTCGTCCTTGCAGTCAACGCATACGCAACTGAAGATATCTGTCGCCGTATAAGACGAAACATTTGGTTCATTTCGACCAAGTCTTACTAGATTGAATTTTTTCTCTGATAGTGACTTCAGCTGTGAAAGCCTATGTCTTTGTGTCGTCACATATACAGTTTACAAAATCGTAACACGAGTTTCACTATTAATATAATAGCTTTTTCAGCCGAGTAGTAGACATATTGTAGAGACATTTGAAGAATATATTGTGAATACATGAAAAATAGCTCTTTAATAGAGAAGAAGTGATAGAAATAAAATATTCAGAAGGAAGTTGTCTGTAAGAAGAGATACCCAACGATGCAATTGATAAAACCTATTATATATCTGTTTTCATCACCCTGTATCGGGAATTCATATATTGGTATAAAAACTAGTTCACTTTTTAAATGCATGTACCTCGATTCACGACGGTTGACTTGATTAGCATTTTGTTTAGAGTAATACATAAATCACACTCAAATTAGTGGTGAAGAAAAGAGAATGATTAAAGCACCCTCCATACTAGAAATATTAGTATTGATATATTTCATGTACCCATCCTTTTTCAAATATTCCAGTAACCATCTTGTATTTGATAAACATTGGATTATGCTGTTCATGAAACAGGTGTTGTCAATATTTTTCATCCCATTAAGCCCAAGGGTTTCGACAGAGGAATGTATCACTGATCTAATTGTGTTTTAGCTGTTGATAATACGTTCGCCTCTGCTGTGTTCTTTCCAGTAATCACGGATGCGATGATTTTCCCCATCATTGGACCAATGGAATGAGGAATTTGAAGTTAAATTGCTTGAAACTGAATCAGATAGATTCATGGTAGTTTTTTCTAATTTGTGAGAGAATGGTAATTCCAGAACTTGTTTATTTTCCTCTGCTTCTGGACGCTTTCCATCATCTCGACTAACACCAAGGGGTTCAAAAACTGAAGGAACCTCTGCGGAGGATAGAGCTCTTTTTATAAGATCATTATTGAAATTATGTTTTGAAAATCTGCCAGAACTAAATTTACAACTTAGGCCATGGTAACCATTTTCTTCTACAGTGGATCCACATCTGCATTTATGATTAACACAAATTGTAGAACCTAACCGAAGACCTATCGAAATTCTAAAAGATGCATCATCTAAGAGGGTACCCAAAGAAGCCACGGGAAGAGCATTCAGCCAGGCACCAGATTCTTTCGACATAACAGCTTTGAGTCTAGCCATTTGAATATCGGAATCTTCAGCTGACTCAAGAAGTTGATTATGAACCAAATTGATCATTGGATAATCCTAGGCTTTTGAACACTTTTTATTTTCGGGTAGGGCATTTTTCGTTTGAGATAACCATTTATTTTCACCATCCAAGTAATACACATCAGAAATTTCAGACAAATATTTGGAAAGAATGGCGTTCATCAAGTGACGAGAACTGTTATAAGAGAAAAGAAATGCTGGCAGTGAGAGGGATGAGGCTAATCGAATACTTAAACTACCAGAGTTAACTGGAAGAGAAGCTTGACTCCAAGTGATATCTTCGAATTTATTATTGGTAATTTTTAGTAAAGATTTGACATATCCAAGTTGGACTGCATCACAAGGTATACAATAATTTGGGAATTGCCAAATAGTATTTTAATAGAAAATATGCTATATGGGAAGGAAGACTATTGAGACGAGATGACAATAGAATTAGAGACTCTGTTTTTTATGCGAGGCAACGTTATACAGTCTCTGCAGAGAGAGGAGCTCCCAATAACTAACAGTGTGTTTTGGGGACAATTTTGATTTATGGAGAAATTGTTGTGAAACGATTTGTGAGCATCTGAAAAGGGGCAGAAAAGAACAAGACCTAAAGTATCGCCTTGTTGAACCCCTGAGATAAGATGGTAATAATTGGATTTGTTCGTTTTTTTCTGTTGGAAGTAGAATAAAATGAAAAAGGCCCGCGATTCTCCGCGAGTTGATATTTGTTTATGCAGTATTTTTCAATTTAGTAAGAAAAATATCATGCGATCCCCGACCCTTTTTTCATGTATGTTATTATTTTGTTACAAATATTCAGTTCATACAACATTGAAGGTATGAAGGAAAAGACACGCGTGTTTGTCAGCTGTTCAGTTGTTTAGCGAACGCAAATCATTGTTTTCCGTTATTCACGTATTTAGTTGAAGTGATTTGTGATAATTGAAAAGGGATACATTCCAGAAAAGACCAACAGAACCGCCAACTTCTAGCGGGAGTGGTGGATCAAAAAAAAATCGTCTTCATGATGACAATTATTTGAAATTCGATTTTACTGTGATTGAGAATAAACCGCAGTGCATTATTTGCTTTAAAACTTTATCAAGAGAAAGCATGAAGCCATTGAAGTTAGCAAGCCACCTCAACACAAAACATCCAAATGAAAAAGATAAACCCGTAGAATTTTTTGAGAGAAAATTAAAAGCCCTTCAACATAAAAAAACTGCTATAGTACAAATGTCCAACCTCAATGAAAAAGCGTTGCTTGCTAGTTATCGAGTAGCTTTTCGTGTGGCTAAAACAGGAAAACCCCACAAAATTGCCGAAAGTTTGAATTTACCGGCGGCTTTAGATATAGCAGAAATTATGTTTGGCAAACAAGAAGTAGAAAAGCTCAAAAGTATACCTCTCTCAGACAATACCGAATGGTATAACTCAGGATAAGCGATATGGCGACGGACGTTCGAGACCAAGTCATAGAAAAAATAAAAGAAAGTACTTTTGTGTCCTTGCAATTTGATGAATCTAATCTACGGATATATTGCGGGTTGTGCGCAGTTTGTCGCTTTTGTGCGTTTTGAATCCAATGAAAAATTAATGGAAGAAATACTATTTTGCAGAGCACTTCCCTCAAACACGACAGGTCAGTGCTTGCATAACATGTTCCTTGAAGCTATGCAAGACAGGAATATCTATTGGGAAGAAAAATATTGCTATTTGTAGTGATGGAGCAAAAGCTATGACTGGTGCAAAAAGTGGATTTATTGCTAGATTGAAAGAACAAATGCCAAACGCTTCTTGGATGCTTTGCTTTCTTCATCGCCAAGCTCTTGTGGCCAAAACCTTGCCACAGGAATACAGTCAAGTTCTAAATATTATTATGAAAATTGTAAATTCAATCAAAGGAAAAGCGTTGCAGATACGATTGTTTCGGATTATTTGCGAAGACATAGGGGCACTCCACCAAAATTTACTTCACCATACAGAGGTTACATGGTTGTCGAGTGGCAAAGTATTGGAGTTATGGAACTCCAAGCTGAACTTTTAATATATTTACACTAGACAAAGTCGGACTACTCTGAATATATTTGTGACCCGGATTTTCTTTTGAAATTAGCTTTTCTGATTAATGGAAAAACAGATTTTGAACAGATTCATTAAACAGATTTTTCTTCCTGAAGTATTTGACCATTTGAATATCTTGAATAAAAGTCTTCAAGGGCGAGATGAAAATGTCTTCACTGCAGGAGACAAAATACATGGCCTCACAAAGGAAATTGACTTGTGGTCATTCTCTATAAATCAAAATAACTTCGATTCATTTTCGTCGACACAGTCTTATATTGAAGAAGTCGGATGTGAGATAAACATCAAGGAATGGTATGAAAACGGTGATAGATAATTTGAAAGAAGAATCATGTCATTTCTTTTCTGTGCAAGAGATATCGGAAAACACTGAGCGAAGGTGGTTCTTGAATCCATTTTTAACTGCAACTATAAATGAAGCGAATTTAACAACCAAGCTCAAAGAAAATCTGCTGGAGTTATCTGCCGATGGGATGCTACACTTAGAATTCAAATCTGTCAATTTTGATAGCTTTTGGTTGAAAAGAAAAACAGAATACCCGGAATTAACAACTGAGGCCTTGACCTGTTTGATTCCATTTGCCACCTCGTATTTGTGCGAGTTGACATTTTCATCGATGGCCCAAATAAAAAGCAAGCAAAGAATTCGCTTAAATTTAGAAAATGACTTAATTCTCAATGTAACAAGCACGGAATCACGATGGGAAAAATTGATTAGCCAAAAACAAGGGCAACCTTCGCTCTAGGAGTGACAAGTAGACGAAGGCTTTAATTTTTTGTTATTTGTTTGTATTAATTTTCTTGATAAATCTATCTTTATAAACTTAATTAATTTTTACTGAGGTAGTTTTTTATCCTTGCGAGACCCCTCTACAGAAGCATAGCGACCCCCCAGGGGGTCGAGACCCACACGTTGAAAAACGGTGGTTTATCGCAACCTTTTTCACGCACAAATTGAGTTGACATTTGAAATTTGGAATTTGTTACTAATTTTGAAAAATTATAATTATAATTCCAAGGTGATGTTACCAAACATAATGAGGTGGAATATTTATATCTGTCCCAAATCTCAAGTAGTCCGAATAAAATGAATGAACGACTAAAATCATTTCGTACATAGGTTTCTAGACTTTCCAAAAATGTCATTACATCAACTATGTTTCTAATTGTGACTTTCATCTCTTCTATTAGGTATTTTATTTGTATACCCAAGCGACCCTTATCTTGTCACTGATTTTGTTTGTAAACATTAGCATAACAAAAGATGTTTGAGTTAGTATGCTTTCCACGCCCGGTGATGTATATTCCATAATGGAAGTGTTTTCACTGAAGGAAATTGCACCCCAAGGCTAATAGGATCGAGAAGGAAGGGTGAAAGGGGATTCCAAACTGGTGATGGTCGTTTGGAGGAAGTGCTACGTATTTTATGTTCCTTTATGATTATATTATACGGTTGGGTGACTAATAGTGTATATGCTGTTACTTCCTTTTTGACTTTTGGTATAATTTTCTGAAAGATATAAATTTTATCCGGCTACTTTACTGCCCACGTGAAAGTATGTGAATGTTTTATTGGTGCATACAGATAAGGGTGGTTTTCACTGGACGCTTGTTTATGTTACTGTTTGTTTTCTGCTCCACTGTATCTTCAAAATATACATATAAAGCAGTGGATATAAATGAATAAATGTAGATTCAGTTTTTTCTGTTGAGATATTTTTGTTCAGATAAAATTCCTTGCCACTTTTCCAGTAGTGAATGTCGATATGAAATTACATTTATGAAAATCATTTTAATTGGACCCAGTGTTCCGGAAAACATTCGATTACAACCCTTCATAAGCAGTAATTGGATCGTTTGGATAATGACTAGTTCAATGTTATATGCATTTTGGAATATTTTAAACAATAATCTCTCCACAATTATCTCCGATAAATACACTTTCTGTAGCTCGAATGAATTCAATTAGAATCAATATTGAACTGAGAAGACATAATTTTTTAATTGTCATTATATCAAATGAAATAACAAAATCCAGCCTGGTATGCCGTGGTCAAATAGAGCTAGTCGTACCTACCAAACGTTTCGTCTACTGCTGCGGCAGACATATTCGATGGTATATGCGTTGACTGCAGATATGAAGGTTATATCTCTGTCTCAACAACCACTAACTCAGCCTTCCTCATTTATTTCATGGTTAATTTCTGCTAGGACCGCTTTCATGTCTAATTCAACACAATACAACACATGATTTTATAGGGGGCCATTAAAACTTCTAAGCATCCCAACAACTTCAATAGAAAAGCTACACGGGTCAACAACAAACATAGTATCCAGTTCTTGAGAAGGCCTTAGATGGGAAAGAATACAACTCCAATCGATAGATCATAGCCAACATACCTGTCATGTATCACCACCCCCACCATCACCCCCACCAGCCTGTAAAATTATAAATATGAATGAACACGGAGTTGTCAGTCAATCGATGCCGCAGTAGCGGATGGTTCGTTTGGTACTACAAGTTCCATTCAATTTCATTCTAACTGAACTATAACTTCTTCATTACAGTTAAAATAGATCAGTCAACTTCAAGACAAAACTGATATTTTGCTTAGATCTTTCCTGCACTTTCTGTGAGGTATAATTCAATTGATTTCAGCGAGGTGTTGAAAGAACGAGAGAAATTGCTTCGTGAGGAAATTTGCATTTGTTGAATCTAACTGTGTGAGTACGTTGAGAAAATTGAGTGTTTCCAATTTTAATTTGGAATTCATTTTCAATTCAAAAATTACAAAAAATCTTGTTGCATATTGATCTAGCTTTACTAATTGAGATTTTTCCAGTATTTCAGAGAGTATGGCCTCCACGTCTTCCAAACTGAATTTCACTGAACCATACGATGATCCTCTATACTCTGTCCATCTAAGCAACGAAGTGATCCAAAACATTATCATGCATAGTGTAAGTGATCTATCAAACAAGGCTGATTGTACAGAGTCGCACTAAAGAACAACCAAAATTTTATTTAAGTTTCCCAATAATATGGGATGGGTATAGGATAATTTTTCAGGTGGATAGTAGGGACACACATTAGCAGTTTCTTCAGCCGTATGTGGAGTTGACATTTTAAAAATTTTAAACTTCGAAATATCATATATGTACACACCACAGACGTTGAATCGTAACTCACCACTCCTACCCTATAGCAATAAAGAATACACGCCACGGCTGATGGCGAGCAATCGCGCAGGTATAGACTCTCCCAACTAATTTACTACTGGATTACAATAAGCCCCGTGCCGGAAAGTTTCGCACCTATAATTATTTTTAATTAGGGTGGCAAATGTAACATGACTTCTTTGTAATTCCTTTCCATATTTTATTTAGTATTATATGTAGTGGTACACTAGTAGTAGAACATTAAACTGTTATATAATGCTACACTCATCCAAAAATAAACTTCAATCAGTCACTATATGAATACAAATTTTATTCATCTTTACTGCTGCTTGAGCTACTATCTTCATTTGAACTTATAATCACTGGAATAACCCCTGTTAAACCTCGAGGAGTATTTTATTTTTCCAATCTTTCCGCTCTATATCTACTACATGAGGGAATTCGTGCTCCGCCTCACATCTTCCAACTTGAAAGTAACATTCTTTGGGGACATGTTTTTTTGACAGTAGCCCAAATGAGTTCAATGGGATTCAAATCCAGATGGTAGGGTAGGGTAAAACATTATGTCTGTTCAAGCAGAACCTCATCAAATTTGTATCTAATATGATGCTTTTTGTTTACCTTGATCCACTCGTATAATTCCTGTTTAAGCATGTTAGGGGTGAACATAATGCTGTTTTCGTGCAGCCACTTCACCATGTCAGCCTTCCTAGAATTTGTGTTGAGGGCTGGATTAATTTGATTATCATGGTATGGATCAATTTCGGTCAGGACTATCAAATTCACAGGTAAATTTGAGATTAACTTTTCTTGTAACCATTTACCATAATTTTCAAAATTCATTTCTGAATGGATAATCCCCTGATGGGTTGTGCCTGGTTTAAATATACGTCGACAATTAGGTATAGAGCCCATGTCACCTTCTGCATGGACAATACTGAGTCTTTTGGTTGATTCATCCGTCGAGTTCTTGGAAGATGTCCATTATGAAAGTATTTTCATCAAGAAACGCAATTGGTCACTGTTGGCTGATTCTTAATGCTCTAATGTTCATTTTCTCTATGAAAATTTTTCTATCATTTTCAGTCCATTTGAAATCTATTTTCTTTAAAATTCAATTGTACGAAGAGATGTTTCGGAAGCCACAATTCCCAAAACGTCAATAATTTTGTGTTAGAACTTTTTTACCGTAATACGACACCCTTCCGTCTTATGAATGTGGTAAATAATCTGTCTTATATTGGAATACTCATACTCGGGAATATCAGTTACTAGTGTTCTTCTAGGCCGCTATTTTCTTGGGCTGGAAAATTTCACTTCTCAGTTATTTGCAGAAATTAATTGCTCCCATTCTTTAACCACCCTTTCAATGGTTCATATGTAAATACCTAATACAAAATAAAGATTTGTGTTGAAGTAGTCATTTTTTAAATTCATTTAATGTTTTCTTATTAGTCAGTGGGCTATGCTTGAAGACAGGCAGTAAACAAATCTAAAGAAATGAACTTTAAATGTTCAAGCCCGTCTCGGATATACCTACACAGTAGGTTAAATGGACTGACGCCTATCAGAAAACTACTACTCCACTGGCTAATACCACGAATGGCGATGGATTATATCCAACAGGCGTCAGTGCAGAAATTTTCACAGAAAATTTCCTGCATATGCCGTTGTCAATACAACTGAAAGAGTCGACCTTCAATTTTGAAACTGGCACACTGGCAGACCGGTTTCGGGCTCCTTGGCTACTCATCAGTGCAAGATAGTGGCCATCATCGACCTAAAGTCAATGATACTCCATAATTGAAAATCGAAATTCTTTCCTCGTCTTAAGTTGGAGCGAATAACAAAAATGGCACTCCATCTAGTGGACGAGGTACTAACCAACTGGATATCCGAAATTTGCCCGATTCCTCTGAATAAGGAAGAAAAACTTACTTATTAGTCAGTGGGCTCTGCTTGAAAACAAACAGTAAACAAATCTAAAGAAATGAACTTTAAATGTCCAAGCCCGTCTCGAAAATACCTACACAGTAGGTTGAATGGACTGACGCCTATTATAAAACAACTACTCCACTGGGTAATACCATGAACGGCGTTGAATTATATCTGATAAGCGTCAGTCCATTCAACCTACTGTGTAGGAATATCCGAGACGGGCTTGAACATTTAAAGTTCATTTCTTTAGATTTATTTGATGTTACCTGTAGCGAGATATGTTTTATTTGCGCTTGTATTTCTAAGGCCTTTGACCGTGTGTGGCATGAGGGTTTGCTGGCCAAACTTCGATGCTATGGCTTGTCGGATCATTTTTGTGTACGGCTCTCCAGCTTCCTGAAAGAACGTTCCCGGTAAGTGGCCGTCGATGGATGTCTTTCGAATACTTTCAAC
Source organism: Leptinotarsa decemlineata (assembly GCF_025532065.1). Classification (NCBI taxonomy): domain Eukaryota; kingdom Metazoa; phylum Arthropoda; class Insecta; order Coleoptera; family Chrysomelidae; genus Leptinotarsa; species Leptinotarsa decemlineata. The sequence goes on along the minus strand of NW_027412668.1, from coordinate 16,275,533 downwards.
ATCAACGCTGATGTTCCCAAGGGATCCATATTGTCTTCGACCTTCTTTTATTGAATACCAACGACTTATTGGAAAACACCAAGAATCCAGTATATTGCTTTGGTGACGACAGCATTTCATTTGTATTCCAGGACAGGCTACTGAGGCATCTCCTCACCGGCAGCAGGAGGTTGCATATCTTAATGAGGATCTAGAGATGATTTCGAATTGGGATGAAAGTAACCAGGTTCAATTCAATGCCACAAAAACCTAGGCATCGGTTTTCTCTAAGAAGATGAATGTTTCCGAACCGGATATAATAATGTCAGGTCAGACAATTCCGCTTTCTGCTTCGATAAGTTTGTTGGGGGTTAAAATGGACACCAATATGTCTTGGCACAATCATGTCGCTGGAATTGCGAAAACCGCTTCTCAAAAGATTGGAACACTGTTCCGAACCAGAAAACCGTACACATCTCAGCAACTTTTGATGCTTTATGAAGCTCAGATCAGGAGGTTGCATTGAAAATGAGTTTGTGCGCATGAGGGCGAGCTCGCCATCACGTTTAGCGCTTGCTGTACCTGAATGAATTCCGACAGCCGATTGCAGTTGAATCTGATCTGCCAGCGTAAGAATGTTTGTTTATTCCATCCAATAGATACAAATTTACGTGCCGATCATGCATCTATCACTATCTGGGTTACTTTGTTTGTTGGATGGAAAGAGTTCAGTATATTCTTTCAATCCCGCAAAAGAAAACAATTGTCATTTTGAATTCGACACGCTGTATGGTATTTCGCACGTATACCTCCCCTACGGTTCAATCGTAATTCACCTAACAAATGCCTCCACAATTCAGTATAAGTATGTATCTTACAACCAGCCACATGAGAACAAAATATCTCTGTCTTTTGAAACTTTCCGATTCACACCGAGATGAATAGCGTTCATTTATCAAAATCCCTTAGCTGTAATGTCATCTCACAAACGACCTGTATTCCACCAAGTAGGCAGTGCTACATGCACTGCTGACAAGTTCCTTGTTCAACACGTACGTGACCAACATTCATTATGGTCGCAGGAAGCGGAGACAGGTCAGATGTTTGGATAACTCTCGATGGGAAGACTTCACACCTGTGGATGGCTTGGATAGGTAGGCGGGAGAAGTGAATTCGGATTGTTTTAGGGATTTGAATGTGAACGAAAGTGTTATTTTTGGAAACAATTGGTGTTCGGTAATGGGGTTTATTTCGGTTACTTAATTGGATTGGTAGTAATCTCACTTAGTAGGTAAATTAAAAAATAAATTTTTTCTTGCCTGTTGTTCTGAATACACTGAATAATTACAAATTTTCACAGCATAGACTTCATTAATTCAATAGTACTGGCCTATACTTGATGAAAATCCGTATTAAAACTGAATAATACAGTTAATTGTATGATTTTCACTATAACGTTTCGCTTTACAATAGCTTTATCAAGCTTAAACTAAAAGTTACTTCCAAATTTCAACTATTTTATGCTGTAACATATTACCTACTTGTATGCCTATTTTCATGAATGAATCTAGCTGAAAAGGTAACTATATATGAAAAAATATTTTTTTTCGAAAGTACCGTAAATATCCTTAACTTTTCTCACCTGGAAATAAACAGATTTAATGATGACGAATTTTCAGTTCAGTCTGATCGTTCATAAGATATTGTTGATATTATCCAACAGGTTAAGTTTGAAACCTTTCTTCTGGAAATGGAGGGGCTAGAATTCATGGTTGAACTCATGTCCCTCTGTAATTAAATGAGTGGCATATGTGGAGTTCATTTTTCCATTCTGGAACCTATATCTGTGTTCCTTTATGCGGGCTTTGAACGTTCTTCCAGTTTGATCTATATAAAACATCGGGTATGACTCACATGATAATTTATACACTTCCGATTTTTCTGAAACTGAACTTTCATTTTTGTTATTCATTATATGCATGCCTAAGTTGTTGTTGGTGTTGAAAGCAATATTTACACCTTTCTTGTGCAGAAAAACTAGACTATTTGAAGTGGGTTTGCCTAAGTAGGTTAAGGTTCTATAACTTTTATCCTCATATCTTCGAATTGGATAAACCTCCTTCAAAGCTTGGCTGTATAACTTTTTTGATAATAAATAATGTATTAGACTGCTATCGCAGTCATTGTTGGCGGCTATTTCTTCATTATATTCAGTTTTTTATCGAAATTCGCCTCTGACAAGGAAACATTTATCAGTCTGTGGATCATACTGTTGAATGAAAATAACTTTCGTTATTGTCAAGTCCAAAAAATTTATAGAGTCGTCCTTTTCCATCTCCATGGTGGATGTGATAGAAGGGTGGAGATAATTGATCAAATTCAAGAACTTAGTCAACTCTGTTCGTTCCTGTGGAACATACCAGGATATTATCCATATATCTAAACCAATACACGAAACTTTTCACCAGTGGGTTATTGTGTATTTTTCCTCTGCAAATCGTCTATGGAAATCTCTGCCAAATTGGGACTGAGTGGATTTTCCATTATGAGATCTTTGCAGGATGAATAAAAAGTTTCATTGAATTGGAAGTAATTCTGTGAAAAACAAACCGTAAGCCGTAAGTGTGATATTTTCTTTTTAACTACCAGATTGATAGACCTTTCGTCCAATAGATTCTCTACGAGAGTAATCGTTTCATCATCATTTCCAACACGTGTTTCATTACATAGAAGCATCCTCAGTTGGACTGGTATATTCTGCATTCATTTACAATGCAATTTATACAAATCATCGACATTAATTAATAGAGATTATTAACAATTGGTGAACAGGTAGTTTTAAGAACAGAAAGCCATGACTGTTGTCTGTCCACCCGTCTGTCCGCTAGTCAGTGCATCTGTCTTGAAAAGTTTCGTCCACCATATCTTTCGATAGTTTTGAGTTATATATGAAACTTTAACCAATCATATAATCCCACTAGATCTACTCGTACAGTCTAGCAATCGGAAAATAGGATTAATTTTTTCAAGCGGAAACTGTTTTGAAAAAATTGAGGTGAAAAACTTCACGCAACCTTTATTATTACTCAAAGGAAAGTGTTACCGAAATTGTCGGGAGTCTAATTTCATTCATAATTCCAATATTACAGATAAAAAATTGTTCTGGAGAATCGATTTTGTTCGCCTCAAAGAGAACCCGGTAAATAATGTATTTACAAAATATCGGTCATATGATTACTTTCGTGAAGCGTCGGTAAATATATAAAAATGGTTCTACACAATTAAGCTCGTGATGAGATGAGCAAAGGAATTATTCATTAGTTATGATCGTCACGAAATTCTGTATTTCTGCTGATTACTTGAAAGCGTGAGTAATATTCAATATTTAAGGAAAGAAAGGTTTCGGCTTTCTAGTTTTCCATCTTTATACAAAGCCACAAACCAGTTTGCATGATCTACAAATACTTGTACGAGTATAGAGTGAATACTTGTGATGTACTGTTTGGAACCTTTGGTGTAGTAATGAATATTACTGGAGTTTTTTCCCAACACCAAACCGTTATTTTAACACATCGACACGTGTTTCCATCACCAAGTGATCATCTTCAAGAGAAAGATCAAACTGAGTTTGATCTGTAGTGCAACTATTTTATCGTTGACTTGGTAATAGGTTAGTTGTAGGTTCAAAGTGTCGCAAAGTTTACTTCTCAGATAATGTCTACCAATTGTTCGTCTAGAAAGGTTGTGTATTATGTCAATATATGTAGTCAGTAGTGAAAACGTAAGATTGATGAGATGTGTGTAGTTATATGAAATGACGCCGTTCACCATACCTAATCAAAATTTCCATCATACCTTGTGCATATTTTCCAAAGCCTACATTTTTATGGCATATGTAAAAACAAAAAATATTCACTGCGAAGAGTTCATTATTCATTCTTAACAATGAAAGTTTCGGGAAGGAGAAAATGCGAATCTTTGATGTAGAGACTCCAAAAAAATTCTTCAATGGGAAGCATATTGGTTTGCAAACTGACAAGAAAAAACATCTTATAGAACCTTATAGTTGAAAGATCATATTTTTACTTCTGAAGGTTGGGAATGATCCGAAATTTCCATAGAATTTACTAAGTTACTCTCATCAAGTCCCCCGACAAAGTAGGTACACTAAAATACGTTGAAAACTATCAGTTAAGGAATCAATCGAAGTGGAACATTTCGTTAACAAATTGGAAAAAAACTGAAGATATTGAAGAACTAAAGAAATTTTTCTTGATTTGAGATGAATTTACAAAAAAACCTACAATTTAGGAAATGTGGTTAAAAGGCAGCTAACTTTTATTGACTCATAAATTATCATTATGATCTATGATAATCCCAGACATATTTAACATATTCACTGTTTCTTCCAGAGCACATAATTTTCATGTTTTAATTTCCGACGCTCATGAAAACTCAATTCACTTCATTTGGAAATACGAAATAGAAGTATCCAACTGTTTGCACCTGAACCCTATAGTGGATGCCCGACTTGCTGATAGCCTTTCCTGTTAATCTCACACGCTGAGACTAAAGGCAAACTTTCAAATTACAAGAGAACGCTGCGGAGTAATTAGCTGGGAATGTAGAATGGCTTGAGAATATTAACTCAATGAAAATAAGTGTGTGGGTTGCAGGGTGAATGCAAACAAAGAACCTTTGGAAATAGAAACCTGGGAAAGGTGAGTTTGTCTCACTTAATTCATGGACTAGCATTACGATAATTCATAAAAGCATTATTCCGTTTAGTTTTCGGCGATATGAGTCTGGACTGTTTATTGGTGGAAGAAAAATAATAGTTGGTATTTGGTGGGAGAGAAAGAACGAAATGAGAGGTGATTAGGCATGAATACTAAAAATATGCTTCGTTATTCTTTTCACGTAAGTTGGCTAACATAAATGGAAATAACCGTCTGACATGTCCTTTTTTTTCAATTCTTCGTGTCCTTTCATCGTCTACATGACATCCATTACAACAATCTGATTCTCTGTACTGGTTTGTATAGGCCCCTTGTAGGATTTTTGTCATATTCTTCTGAATATAATAGGTTGTTCAAAAATTTGTCTGCCTACTGTAATCTAGTGCCTCACATTCTCATAAAACATGACGCGCTATCGTTATACAGCCCTATTTTATTCAGGTGTCCTCTTAAAGACCAATGTCCAATTTGTACTTTGCTCGAACAGTTTTTCAGTTTGTTCACGGGTATACTTTCATAGGTCCACTTCCCAAGCTGGTTCCGTACCAAATATTTTGGTATTCTCACAGTTGGTTCTGGCCCTATACATATACTCGTATGCAGTATGAAGGCGATCTATTCCTGTTCGCCAATTTCTTCAGTTCTTCACGACATTCCCAGACCAGTCTTGATGTCACTTATGGGTTCTTCAGAGCCCCAACTGTAACCTGGTTGTCTGTGAAAATATTAATCCATTCATTTGTTGACCCCTGATTTAATGTTCCTTGCGCATTGCAAATTGCAAGACAGATTGCATATAGCTTCAAATACCAAGCGTGTTACTCAAATGTGGATTTCTCCCCAGAACGGTGTATTACATAGCGCCTTATTACTGGACTCAATCACAAAATAATGAAAGTTCCATTTTTTATGGAACGTTCTGCATTCACTGTCGATTTTTCGCTTCTTTTCCATACTAACAAATCACATATATATGCCCTCGTTGAATTCCACCTACGTTATGGAATACCGTTTGGGGAAGTATTTAATTCATCAGCACTTCTGTCTGTATTAGTACTGCAGAAACGGGCTGTCAGGTATATGTGTGAGATCAATCCTCGTGATTCATGCAGACACAAATTCGTTGAGCAAAAGATTTTAACAGTGATTGCTTTGTTCATTTTGGAATCGGTTTGCCTCATTTCCAAAAATATGTCCCTATTTGAGGCTTTATGCCATTCTTATAGCACCCGTTCCATCGCGTTGAAATTGCCAATTCCTTTAACAAATTTGGTCAGTAATTCTTTTTAATACAATGGGGTCGAAATGTTTAATCACTTGCCCTCAGATATAGGACAAATTTTACCAACAAAATGTTTAGTCTGGTAGACCCTATTATAATTTGCAAGAGTTCCATAAGATAAATTCACGTGACAAAATATGCATTTTTGAATTTAGGTTTTATAAGATTTTTGTTTATATTCTTGTTTGAATATAAATGTTCGATTGTCTGATGCAATGGGTGTGTTTATTTATGGTGTATTATATATTAGTTTATATATTTATATGTGTATTATTTAAGTGTTAATAATATTTTTAAACAAATCTGTACACAAAACCATGTTGATACAAAATTTCGATGTTGTATGTAGTGTATGTACTAACTTTACTTTTTTTTAGGTGTTTTCAATTCACATTTTATATTTCTTTATTCACATTTATATTTATTTTTCACAAGCTTTGTCCACAAGATTTATTCTTAATGACAATAAAGCATATTATTATTATTATCATTGTTATGATATTGCAGGCCTACTGCATGCATTCCTTCACTATATTTATTGTTTTTACACTAGATTGGATGAAGAACTAATTTGTATACCACAGTATTTTAGGTATTTTAGTTGAGTATACGATATTTTTGTACAGTTGGACACAGAGTTGGCAGGCAGACTGATTATCAGAAACAAGGAGAGAGAGAGCTATCTAATCTAGGTTCACCTAGAGCATTATTCCCAATACAACTTTCAATAAAATCCCAATGAGAATGTTCCCTTGTGGAATAAATATCTGGAACGAATAACATATCCAGAAACACCTTGAGAAGTGCAAGAAAAATACGAGGATTTATTTATATCTAGTTAGGTTAGACCACTTTCGTAGAGAAAGATAATATTGCGTTATTCATTACATTAAGGATTACATCACCCCAAAAAAAAAACAATATAATTTCGAAAACAAAAGATTTCAACCGAAATTGTGAAAATTGAATAATAGGTTTATCTTCACGATCATCCCAAAAATGTTATTTAAAGAATATTATCGAAAAAAATTCTCTGAATGAATCCAATGCTTCAGAAAATATCCAGATATAAGAAATATAGGAAATGAAGATCCGGCGTTTCTGTGTTGGAATTCAATTGTTTTTCAGCAATTTGTATTCATTTTTTCATTCATATGTGAAAATACCAAAAGAAGGTCAATGAGAAACTCAAATATATAGTTTTACTTGTATTTCTCATTGCTACAAAAATTTTAATTCGAATAAATGGTACGCAGAAACGTTTTCATTTTTTGATAAAATACTCAGTCCTTACTGTTACTGAAATATTCAATAACCATGAATAAGTCCACATGTGATGAAGTACTTGCGTCTGCCCCAATTAAACTTTCCCGGACCGAAAACTTCTTTGTTCTTACTACAAATATCAAATGCTTTGCTTTTTCAGACGCCGTATAGAGAATCGAACATTTTTGTCACTGTATTCTGGATGACAATCACTAATTATCAAAATGAATAAAGAGCTATGCTACATACCCTTACTCGAATACGATGTGGATTATCAACACATCAATCACATAATAAATCGAGAATAACAGATCAGATGTCTACAAACTAACATGCGACTCGTACCCAAAATTTTATATAGTGATGTGAATCATCCCTTAAAAGAAAGATAAGGCGGTATTAGCCAGGGGAGTAGTTGTTTTCTGATAGGTGTCAGTCCATCAACCTACAGTGTAGGAAGTTGAGACTGGCCTGAACGAATTGTTCTTTTAGATGATTTGAGTGTGGAAATTGATTGATTATCATGTTTAGTGAGAAGTTGAGATGAGCAATATATCGCTAATTACTAGGCTCCTGAGTTCCAACCTAACTCCGAATAGATATTTTTTTTCCAAAAGTGCATCTATTGGAAAGTGGGTTGATTGGGAGTGTGAGACACTATGTTCCCTAGATGGCTCGCAGAGTTAGTAACGTAACATATTAGATCACGAGGCTGATGACTACTGTTAGTTGATGCCTGGGCACCAAAGGAAAGAAAAAAACATTGAATGATTTGTATACAGTTCACACCATACATCGATACGTGATAAGTTTTGGATTGTATTGATTGATTTAGAGATGTTTTTTATGCCTTTATTAAATTATTCAAATAGTTTTCCAGTCAAAGATTATTCCACTTCATATCGAAGGTTACAGTACAAATTCTTGTTGAAACTAGGGTCTTTGATAGTGTGTACAACTGAAAGGGAACGGGGATTAGGGCTCTTATATGCGTATTCAAGAAGTAAATCCTTGTCATAAGCAGGACCAAGACATTAAGGAATTGAACCGTTCGCTGAGGAAACCAAGGGGCTCAATCGAATAGGATGTTTCTAATATCACGTAAATGAATATATTGAGGGAATGAAAATGGAATGGAAATGAAAAAAATAACTCAATCATTATCGTCATCATCATCAATAGTTTCCTTGGATATCCGTATTATATCTTTATAAATCACAACTAATGGAATAAAAAACGCATTTTGACGAATTTCAGAGAATAATGCAGGTGAAAACTATAGTCAGCCTATGTTGTATAGTGTTGGATAATAATGACAATGTTTTCATCACAGGAATTCAATTTTTGGTATTTTCGAGAATATACCAACACTGGAAATAATAACACGTGATAATCTTGTCATGAGCAGAAATAGAACATTATGAAATTGGACCATTACCTAGAGAAAGCCAGGATATTTTCAGTATGGATGGACAATAATTGAAAGAAATATAATTCGATGAATTTCTTCAACTGAAATTTGCATACAAATTCTATCCAATCAGAGTGAATTGACTTGAGCTGACAAAAACTTGTGATCAATATAATAAATACATAGACAAAACCATAGATATCATGAAAATATCATTTCAAAACTAGAACCTAATACACACCTCATTCCTCATCGCATTGAAAGAATATTGTAATACTGTATTATTCACCAACTTTTCATTGGCAAACCATGAAAATTATGAAAATCAAAAAATCATGGCGATTGTAAAAATTGACAACCATGATGAAATATGTTAATAATATTTTTGCTCTATGGAGTTATAGATTTCACGCTGTGAATGGAAAGCGACGCACACTTTGATGAAGTAGGCTTTCAACAAAGCGGCGATAAAACAGAATGAAAATCTTCACTGCTAGCTGTCAAATTATGATTTGAGCAGTAAAGACGCTCTTCAACTAGTGGTTGTCGTTCAATTTTAAAACACATTCGCAATTGAGTATGAGAATTATGGGATATTATAGTCTGTTTCATACAAACCGGGGAAAATGCAGAAGCAACAAGCAATTTGTATCACGAGAGTATTCTGTGAGAAGACAACCTTTTAGAAACATTTTCGTAAGACTGCGACAAAATCTAATTGATGGTGGTCAATTTGAAAAGAAAAGACCAAAATTATATGAAATAGTTGAAAGAAATAGTCGTTTTGGGAGCTGTTCAAAATAATCCCAAGACGTCAACGCGAAATTTTAAAATATTAACAGGCCTACCATGATTAAAAAAAACACAAATTCAAACCATACAACATCACAAGAGTTCATCAACTCAGACCAGGAGATTTGAACGCCGCATGGCTTTTTGCCAGTGGTCCCTAAAAAGTTGTAACCAAGTGCGTCATTTTTCGTTTAATTGTATTTGGACAGACGAAGCTTATGTGAGCAGTGCTGGCATTTTCAACCGCTACAATTCTTATACTTGGGCACAACAAAATCTTTATCCTATTGTGGAACAGGGAAGCAGAAAGATTTGGATTTAGTGTGTGGGCAGGTGTTCTCAGGTGTATAATTATCGGCCCTTTATTCATAATGGCACTCTCACATTTCAGAGGTATTTGTAAATTTTCAGGCAAAATATTGAACCCCCTGTTGATGAATTGCCAATAATGAAGCTCAGAAACATATATTTTCAATAAGACGGGGCTGTAATTGTCACCATTTTTTTGGCTGCAAATTTTGGTTATAATTGGATAGATAAACATGGACCCAACCGTTGGCCGGCCAGGTCATCGGACCTAATGCCTATGGACTTTCACCTCTTGGGAAAGTTGAAAGACCTCATTTTATAATTGCCGACCAATTCTAGATACGAATTGAAAGCGGCAGTGATGCAAAGTTTTGCTTCTCTCACTCCTATTGAACTAATTGATACGGCAAAAAAACGTTTAGAAAAGGTGTCGCTTGTGTGTAGGAGAAGCTGGTAGACATTTCCAACACTTTCTCTGAAGTAATATATTTCATTGTTTGTTCTTTATCATTATCATTATTTTTGTTGAAGTTTCATTTAGTAGAAGTAAATATAATAAAAATAATAAGTTTTATTGAAACTATGCGTTTTAATTACTGATGTGAAAAGCTTTCTCAATATATCTTTAGATATGATGCCATTCAAAGGAATGGCATCATATCTAAAGAAACATACAATAGATACTGCACAATACTTAAAAAAGTAGTACAGGAAACAAAAAAAATGGCCAATATAAAATATCTGCAATCATCTTCTAACAGGTCTAAAGCAGTATGGAATCTAGTAAAGAACTATACTGGTGGTGGAAAGAAGCAGCTTGATTCTGTAATAGATATGTTTTTCCAATGAAAATGACAAAACAGAAGCACTTTGCAAAGTCAACAATTTTTTCATACATAATTGTCCAAATATTACAAATCAAGTCATGGAAGTGGTTTTCTAACCCCTCCCATCTACAAACAAAGCATATTTTTCAAACCTGTTGATTCGAAAGAAATATATGACATTATCAAAAACCTTAAGAACACTGAATCAGTAGGCGAAGATGGAATCCCTGTTAAATTACTGAAACATATAGCACATGAGATTCGTGAGTCTTTATCACATATAATTAATCTATGTTTGTCAACGGGTATTTTTCCAGATAATTTAAAAATAGCATATGTGAGAGCTATATATAAAAAAAAAGAAAAAAGTGAGCTCAATAACTACAGACCTATTGCACTTCTTCCCAATATCAGTGAAGTTTTTGAAAAATCTATATACATGAAATTGATAACCTTTCTGGAAGGTAATAATATTCTGTCTGATACCCAGAATGGTTTCAGAAAAAAGAAATCAACCATTAGAGCAACCTATCAGGCTTTATGTAACATAATAAATTCCATCAACAAAAATAAAATTACAACAGCTGTTAATTTGGACCTGTCGAAAGCCTTCGATAGTGTTGAGTATGAAATGTTGGGTGTCAAGTTGTCAGGTTTGCCTCTCAAATTGATAAAATCATATCTGGAAAATAGGAGGCAGTTCGTGATTCAAAGGGATCAAATGAACGGCGAACTAAAACATCAATTAAAGAGAAAATAATCAGAGGGGTACCTCAAGGGTCAATCTTGGGTCCTTTACTCTATATATTATATACTAATAACGTATCAGACGCTGTGAATGAATTTATGGTGCAATATACTGATGATTGCTTTGTGATTTTTAGTTCAGATGATGCTTCTTCCGAAAAAACCAATATCTTTTCCTCCCTGAACCTGCTAGAAGACTACTTTTCAGCTCATAATCTGAAATTGAATACCAATAAAACGCATGCCATAACGTTTACACGAAATGGTACTAGTAGTGTTTGTAATCTCTGTAATGGATCAACAACATTGAAATCTTCTCCTCAATTGTCTTTTCTGGGCTCAACAATTGAATCAAAATTAAACTGGAAGAGTCATATAAATAATATTGCAACAACTTTATCAAGATACTGTTTTGCTTTGAAAGTCATACCACAAAATATTTCTCAAAATGCAGCACTACTGGCATACTATGGATACGTTGAAAGTTTGTGGACACTCAGCAAATATTCATTCTACAAAAACAATGTTTGAGAAAAATTTTCAATCTACCTAGAACAGAGAGTTGCAGGGAAATATTTACTGAAAAGAGAATTCTTACTCTTACAAGTATGTATGTGTATGCATGTGTTATTTTTGTTAAAGAAAAAATGTCATCATTTGAATTTTTTAATAGGAATCACTCTCATAATACTCGCAATAAAAACAGTCTTCTCAACTTAATGAAACGTTTTTCTTTTGTACAGAAAAATGTTCCTTTTTCTGTGATTAATATTTATAACATAATACCTGATTCCATCAAAAACTTGCCTGTTACAAAAATGAAAAGGAAACTAAAAATCATGCTTTTATCAAAGGCTTATTATTCGGTAGAAGAATCTTTCGCTGACAGACTTTGAATTGTCTGCCTGTTTATATTCTTTGTTTGACTGTTTTTGTATACTTTTACAATGTTATTATTGTACTATATGTTTGTCTGAAATGTCTTGTAGTATGCAATGTGTTTATTTATATATATATTTTTTTCATTTTTTTCATTTTTTTCATTTTATATTTTTTTGTAATTTTTATCATACTCCTTTATACATTGACATGTTCTACAGCCGTAAGGGTCTTTGTACCAAAGAACTAATGAAGATAATCTATCTATCTAATATTTGACAGCTACTAGTGAACAATTTCTTTCTGTTTTATCGCGTCGCGTCGTCCAAAGCCTACTTTATCAAAGTGTGCGTTTCTAAGTCTACATGAAAAAACCTTAAATCTCTGTATTTCAAAGATGACTCTAGCAAAACATCAAGTGTGCAACATTTTTGGAAAGGTAATTTCAAACCCTATTGAAATATGCAGAAATATACAGGATGTCCCATTTAAAAACTAGTTTTCCATCAATAACTATTAGTATCTCATTTGAAAAAGTAAGTTTTTCACACCATTGATCGGATTCTACGTAAGTAAGTACTTTGGAAATGTTATCATAGAAATGAAGTTACAGCAACGTTTCGAGAATGCACATTTTCGGAAAACGTGATGTAACTCAAAAACGATTGCGTTTGTCATAAAATTTGACCCTCAGACACAATCATAAAAATATTGATTTGGTGAGTTTTTCTCATTGGAGAAATTTCATCAATATCTTCAATAATTATCTTTGAGTTAGGTGATTTTCCAAAACTTTAAAACAAAATCATCAAAATATCGTTTCTCTCCAAGTGGGAACAAATTATTAATTGTTCCGTCACACCTCTATTTATTCCATCTTTTATTAGGATTTTATAACAATGTGGAAAATTGCCTCTTCCGCCATTTCTCCTCTGAAGATGGAAACATTTTTCACATTCAGTAAAGTCTAAAAGTTTATTCCTTTTCACAAACAGAAACGGAATCAATTTGATGTTGCAAATATTCTATTCGCCGGCTTTACCTCCAGAGACCTAATTAAAAAGTTTTCAACTAGTCTTGATCAACATATTCTAGTAAACTGAAGATAGCAAGTGATTATCTCGAGATTAGCGAACTTTTCGACTAATTCGCTATTCAATTCATTCAAAAGTTTCTCTACCATTTCGTTAAACCGGAATTTTACGGTGACTTTCTAAGGAAATTGTAACTCGGTAGGACGTTATTCAAATTGCATTGCTGACCTTGTTTGACTATATTCATTTATGTACATTCAACTCGATGGATGCCTGAACAGAACTTTCTTTCAATTCCAAAATAACGCTTCAGATGGATTCGTGAACTTTAGAGGCAGATAGTTCATACGTCGAGAGACCGTAACTTTGTTCTGGTGTTGAGAAATAATTTTCGATATATTAGAGGCAGAGGTTGCTGTAGGGTTTTTAATACGATGATCTCAATTTTCTGGAGGTTTGGTAAAACTGTTGAATGTGGTTTCTATTTCATTGTTCTCTAGTATTATCTCATGTTCAAAAATCACCTGAATGTAATACTATTTATGTCATTGCTAGTGAAGTTAACAAATTTCAGACATATTCAATGCTTGGTGAGAATTTTTCTTTCTACCCTGTTGCATGATACCTACACCTATTCCTCTTTATTTTTCTTCTAGATTATAAATTACGTAACAACGTAGAAATTCCGACTCGCTTCTAGAACCAATCATATTTTCATATATTCTATGGGACTTATTTCAAAATGTTTCATATAATTAGCCTCATCATGGAAATCTACAACTATGTGACATAGCTTTCTGGTAGAAGTTAGCTCTAATATAATAGTGTTATTAGGGTGCTTTTATGTCAAACCTAGAGATTCTAAATGGGAGAGTGTAATTTATAATTAAAATAATGATAATAATATTAATAATAGCTGGCTAGACGGATACCGTAAGAAAAGAGGAGAAAAAACTCCACAGACTCTATCCAGATCACTTTGTCAAAATAGTTGTTTCAATAATTGAAGTCCTTGGTATCCTCTCGAATATAAAGATCATTCCGGCTTGCCGCACTGAGGCAGACATTTCAGCCGGAAAATGCAGAAGGCTGTAATAACTGTTGGCTCAATGTGTCTACTTGAGGCACATGATTTTCGGACTCAAAAATCACTTACTCATGGTATAGGGAGCCGTCATTGGTAGATAATGCTGGCGCGCCCTCCCGAATGTACCGAGGCTAGCACAACCTTAGAAAAAAACTATAATAGTTAAAACGATACGTCATCAAAAATGATAAAAAGAAGAAAAAACCTAGTTTCAGTATGAAGGTGAATAAGCGGAGTATCAACCAAAGCTGTTCCTCAACTGAACCTGGGAATAACTATTGAAACACAATATTACCAAGGTCAAAAACGGACTTTAGTCTTTTTCAAGAGTTGTTAATTGTATAAAATCGAAACTCACAGGATAGTTGGTTGTAATAATTGTAATACGAGAATCAGTTGGTGATATTGGTGATGTCGTGAAACTATTGTCTGTTAGGAATGTTCTAAACGTCTTAAGTAAGTAATCAGGTTAACGAGAGGTCAAAACTTTACGTGTGTTGGTGAGTATGTGCAAAGTTCTGAGAGTTTCTACTTTTAATCATCCTGATTCTTGCATAGTTGAGTATATATGATCATATTTCCGGTAACCAGATGAGAAACGCTCTGTAGGCTGAGAGCATCCGATTGTCTTAAAGCAGGTCCTTGAATACCTACTGACCCCATAAGGAATTTTTGATAAGATCAATGACTCGCATGGTCTAAGTTTCAAGTTAGAGTTGAGCAAATCACGATTTGGAAAAAATTGCCTGAGAAGTTTGTTTCAGAGAGCTGACATGTTTGGTGGTGCGAAGTTCAGGATAAACCACAACCCTAAATTTTTTATCTCGATCACGGATGGAAGTATTTCAATTTCGATTCGAAGCATTGCTTTTGATGTATCTTAGGGAACTTCGTACTTTCTCACTCGTGACTGTGGTGGAATGGTGTACGTTAAATCTAAGATCGAGGGTCGGATAGCCAGTCTGTACCCTCTGATCAATAGACAATCCAAAATGAGTTTAAAGAACAAAATTACGATCTACAACACGATGTTCAAGCCTGTCATCATGTACGCTTCAGGCGTCTGGGGACAAGTGGCTCCGTCCAACATTTCCATTTTGGAAAGGTTGCAAAATAAGTTAATTAGGATGATTGTGAATGCTCCTTGGTTCGAGCGGAATGAAGCCATCCGTAGAGATTTGCAGCTGCCTTCCATTCGGCAGTCCATTCAGTCGAGGAATGAGAGAGTTTTTGAAAAAACGGAAACTCATGAAAACCCGTTAGTTAGGGAAGCCACAGATTATGCTGTAGACGACCCCTCCCGATATAGAAGGCCCCGACACTCTGTCGAATGAGGCCCTCATGTCCCCGGTTAAAGGATGAATAACTTTTTCATCCATCCCACCCCAGACAGGTAGGGGTATCCCGTGAAGGGCGGCACTGATGTCTAAGGACGTCATGCCGTCATCTATCAGTTGTGTACCCATTGGCCCCTCTCAAGGCCAATAATCAGCCAAAAGGGTAGGGGAGCTGGTCTCCAAACCTGGACGAAATCAGGAACACTCGTCACTGTGGTGAAATGGAATGCTTTTTCAGATTCCATCAAACCAACATTACAATTTCATGGGGACATTTGTAGTGCAGATTTGATAAGTTGAGGAATGATATTGAAGTGCTGGTTAATGAGACTTATATCATTCAATTTACCAGGAATATCAGAATTATGATGCACCTTCCATTCAATGAATAATTGTTAATTGACAATACCTCAACTTCCACTTCAATTGTGAAGTTTGGAAATGTATCGATGTTATATACCAAAAATTAATTGACAAAAACTTGTCAGTCTTGAAAAACCACTAGACAGCACGTCACGTTCGTCTTAGTGTGGGTTCACTAAAAAAATATATGCGCGGTATATGTTGATGGTTTCGTCATTACATTGTTTTAACCATCGACCAGCTGCTTTTCTGAAGTGATTTTCAGTAGTGTCACAGACCGATCTGTGCTAAATGAGAAGGGCATATCTTTCAACCTTTCCTCTCAAGTATCTGTTTCTAATTAAAATATTACTCGACTCAGTAGTGGTTTTACAACTGGAAAATAACCTATACATCCTCCATACCTTACTGACATCTCTTCAATTCATTACGTCCTGGTTCTAATATGATCACTGATCTCATCATTGAACATGCCTGTTTTTATCCAATTGTGCCTAACCGAGAACCCACCGTAAGATTTGGCGAAGGAACCTAGATATGCTACCAGGAACTGGCGCATTCGCCAAAGAAAATTTGAGAACTACGAACAAGCCATTTCAGATGTTATACAGACATAAGAAGAAAAACAAATGTAATATTGCTGTTGTATGATTGTTGGTAAAATCTAATCTAATCACAGACTTAACATAACCAACAAGTGGCCCAATAAATAGATATAATATATTTTATCGACTTGGGTTTTTTCGCCTTCCACAATCTTAACGTTTCGGAGGCTAAAATCTTCCTCCGTCTTCAGAATTGGAAAAAATCTCATGAATGTTGCAGTTTTCCATTTGGTTCATCTTATTTACGTCCTCGATAGAGGAAAAAAGTAGTTTTTGATGCCGTTAAAAAGTTTGATTTTTTCTCCGAAAAATTGACTCATTCAAATTCAGGTATTTTTAGTTGGGTAAGTTATCGAATAATCACCAGAAATTCTCTCATTCATCAGCAAGAGTGATGGAAAAATCAGAACAGATGCAGAAGCGAATAAATAAACCGAAGTGAAAAAAGAATTAATGAGAACAAAAATCAAAGCGAAAAAAAGAAGTGGATGCAAGTGCAGTTGCTGGAACATTTTTCCAGAAACACCTGAAATGGTTAGCCAAATAATTGACCCAAATCATTTCGAAAAAGCCCTGCAATTGATAAATGATGTCTATAGGTCACAAAGAAAGTCAAGGAGCCTCAAGACAAAATTTAAACCTGCAGCAGCCGCGTCCTCAGAGTTGTACAAGTTGAAATACAATCAAATAGCACTTCGTCCAAATGATGAAACGCTATACAATTTTCCCCTGAAACAAAAGAAGCAATCATTGAAATTTTTCGATTACTATGTTAGCACCTAGTACTGCAAGGTTACCACCTAAAACCAGAGCCTAAACGCAACGCATTTATAATTCAACACCAGACAGCGTTGTTTCGACCCGCCATAGGTCTCATCAGGCTAAACCACAAATGCACTGCAGGACTCAATTGTGCTGTAAGGGCAAGTCAAAGTGAGTGAGGGCGATAACATCTGTAATAAGTACCTGGCAGAACTGGCTGGTATCTCCATCGCCACAAAAGAAATAACCAGGAAATGAATTTCTGGCAAAAACAAAACGATCTGCACTGATAGTAGACAAGCCCTATTAGCCGTGAACAGACAAAGGCAAGTACTAGAGTACCACTAAGAGTTAGCCAAAGTCTCGGTAGATAATAACCTTATCCTGAGGTAGGTTGAAGGGCACGACGGGAGTAAAGGTAATCGCATTGCCGACTCTTCAGCTGAGGAAGCGGCTGGACTAAGAATTTTAGGACCCAGTGGCACCTACGGCCTGATGACTCCGACAATTGCGGAACTAGCCAAACGTCACACCCATGTTCAATTCCTTAAAAGATGGGATGAAATCAAAGGATGCAGTATTGCCATGATCACCCTAGGCGACCTTCAGAAGCTGGCGCCGAAGAAGTATCTAGTCATGATCAGGAGAAATCGACTCTCAGCAGTAGGATTTCTGACTTGCCACTGTCAACTAAGGAAACATCTCCATAATATGGGACTAGTGGACACACCTCTATGCAAGCTGTGTGAACAGAAAGATGAAACTGTCAGGCATATCCAATGCGAGTGTCAGGAGTTATCGTCAATAAGAGAGCGTGTGTTCGGCCTACACCTGCCGATACGAAGGAGATATCTCCCAGAGACCTGTCCACGATGATCTAGGAGGACAACTTTTCGGGAGGATGTACAATGGGTCACATGTGGCCTAAGTGCTTTGGGTCAACACTTACCCTCCCTACTCTACAGATAGCACATAGTACAGTAACAAAAATATAACAGTTTCATGATGGAAGATGATACATAGTTTTTGACGTGTGGAAAGTTGGTGAGAAGACAAAGTACCGGAGTGATTTGTTTGTACCTACAGCCAGTAGAGGAGAATTTTAAAAATGAAAGAAAGGTATTTTGTAGTAAAACAAAAGACGCTACCGACCAAAATGAAGAGTGTGGTCAATATATAAAATACACACATCGGAAAAGTCTAGGGATATTTTTATAACATACTAAATATCATAAAAATAAATGCATGAGGTCGTTTAATTTCGATTAAATTGGTACACTCGACCACCCTGTAGATTTCTATGGGTTGAACAAAGCCTGCAAAAACGGTAACTAATCTTTTATCAAGTTTTTTACAAACTGTAGGTTTTCGGCTAAAATGAATAATCTGAAAGTGTCGAGCTTGTACATTCTATGCAGTTCTTGCTCAGCAATTAAACTGGAAATATTGTGCTTTAACATGGAACGCCATCACTTACCATTGGCTGAGATGAATAGAGCTGTAGGGCTTCTTCAAGGTGGCATGCGACAAAATGATGTAGCTTTTCGTTTGGGGGTCTCCCAAAGTATTATCAGTCGATTGTGGCGGCGTTTCCGTGAAACTGGCAGTCCAGCCGAACAACATCCAGGGCGAGGACGCGCTACAACTGCAGTTCAAGACCGATTTTTGGTCTTAACCGCAAGAAGACAACCGACAATCACAGCACCTGAGTTGGTTAACGTGTTGTTCAGCAGACGCACCAGGTAACCATTGGTCGTGATACTGTCAGAAATCGACTGCATGAAGCAGATCTCCACAACAGAAGGCCACTTAGATGTCCACCTTTGTCGAGAGGCAATCGCGGTAGAAGATCAGAGTGGTGTCAAGAACATCAAAACTGGGATGCAAATGATTGGGTCACAGTTTTGTTTACAGACGAATCCAGATTTGGATTTCATCCAGATTCTCGTCGAGTAAGACTGTGGAGACGACCTGGAAATAATGAACGTTTGAGACACGTCCAGGAAGTCCACAAATACAGAGGTGGTACAGTAATGCTATGGGGCGGAATCATGATCGGCGGCAGAACCGATCTCGGTTTTCCAAATCGCTCCCTGACAGCTCGACAGTACCTCGTCACCATTCTTCTACCTATCGTCCGTCCGTTTGCTGGTGTTGTTGGTGAAAACTTCCACCTAATGCACGATAATGCTCGTCCACATGTCGCGCGTCTAGTGACTGACTGGCTCACCAACGAAGGAGTTGATGTATTGCCATGGCCAGCACAATCACCGGACCTGAATCCCATCGAGCATGTGTGGAACATGCTTCAACGAAGAATTACTCCGCATATGGGGAACACTCACACAACGTTTCAATTGAGAGAGCTTTTAATCGCTGAATGGGCAAATGTACCTCAACAAGACATTGACAATCTCATTTTGTCGATGCACGATAGATGTAGAGCCGTAATAAACCAGCGTGGAGGCCATACTTCGTACTGATTCCAATTTTTTTTGCATTATGATTTTTTTTCGGGGTGCCAAAGAAGAGCCATATTTTTTTTAGTTTTGCTTATATGCGCACTCAGTATTTTTGACCATTTAATAAATTTTGCTGCAAGTTACATTCGTTTAATAATCACCCGTTAACTTTTTTTTCCCTAAAGCGATCTAAAAAAAAAATATTGCCATTTTAAAAAATATCCCTAGACTTTTCCGATGTGTGTATGAAAATGGGTGAAATTGTCAATACGGGTTGTTTTTGACACCTACATTCTGAGATTTTCAGGTATGTTTCATTCAAGTGATACTATACAGAACTATACAGAACGGAGATCGTCAATTTCCTGAAATGTTCCAAATCAGCAAATGGGACTTGTTCAACCCCTATCAAAATTGAACTAATTTCAATTATTGTGTATACTGGACTTGAAGGAGGAGTATTGTTCAAATCCGTTAGTAAAACTTGTCTGTAACAGACTTTTGTTTTGATATGTTTAGGATCATTGCTACCAATAATGATGGAATTATTGGGCTTTGTAATACAAAGAAAGGTCTCGAAAAGGAAGTAGGCATCATCAAAAATGACCTTCAACGGAATGGTTACTCCAAAGTGATGGTGGAACAGGCTTTAGCTAGAAGACAGCAAGAGCTTCACAAGGAAGAGAAGCCGCCACAACCAGTACTGGTACTTCCCTATATCAGAGGATTGTCAGAAAGGATAAAAAGGATTGGGTCCAAGTATAACATCAGAACCTGCATCCTGGGAACACTATCTATAGCAGCCTCACGAAAAACAGGCCACCCAAAGTGGATTGCGATTTCAAGAATTGCATTTACCGGATACCCTACGAGTGCGAAGAATCATACTAAGAAGCCATTGAAAGTTCGCATTGCCGAGCACAAGGAACACACACAGAGAGGAGAAATCAGCGAATCAGGAATAGCAGAGCATGTTTGGACTCATCAACATAACATCAAGTGGGCTCAAGCTGAAATCATCCATAATGAGGAACACTGGTTTAGGAGAAAATTCAAAGAAGCCGTATTTAGCCTTGCTAGCGCAGAGATACGCAACATATGGACATGTACAAGTGGAACACGATCAACTTCCGCCAAACGGTCAGCTTCCGCTAAAAAAGATGAAGCGGAGAGAGGGAAGAGGGGATAGGTGAAAGCACTCGAATGACCTATAAATAGTCAGATCTCGGAGGAATAAGTCCAATTATCACCCGAAGATGATTGTGGATACTAGCAATCGAAACGTCGTGTAGTAACTTGGTTTGGAATCTTTTAATTTTCATTTCTAGTTATTATTTTTTAATTTTCATCTCGTGTTAATAGTTCGACTTTTTATTTTCATTTTTTGGTTGCTGCTTGTATTTTATTTTATTGTGATTTCAGTTTTTTTGCTTGATATAATTGTTATTTTTTCAGGTAATCTTTTTGATTTTCGAAATTCTTTCAGGGATTTCAAGTCAATGGAAGTCCGAACTAATGAAATGATGGAATTATTATTCTAATAATTATCGAAAATCGGCGAACAACGGTTAATCGCTAGCGGTTAGTGAAATTCACTCTCGAAATCACTGTTACATTGGAAGTAGATTCGATCTTTTGAAACGTTCCATCTGATAACATCGAGGTTAAACCTCTTATTCCCTAAAAATATCTCTTGGTTGAGAACAAAACCTGACAGTTTCCAATTCGCAAATATTTCAAACGCTTGGTTATCAACTACCTTTAAATTCACAGTATTAATCCTAACAGTAATCTTTCCGCACTGAAGAAATGCCAATAAAACGTTCAGCAACGGGGAAATCGACTGAAGGTATCGAGTTTAAAATTTATGAGCGAGTTCTGCGATTGAATTCGAAAATTTTATGGGATGATTTCAGTCACATATTTTCATGTCAATTACGTGATTTAGTTTTGGTGATGAAGAGTTCATCGTGGAATACTGATAGTATATCAGTATGGAAGAACTTTTACTATAAACTGCAGACCAAATCGCATCTACAGAACATTCCTAAAAATATCTATATTACCAACAAGGTGAACTGATTTCTCTAGTTGGTGAATATCGATTCGAAATCATACGAATAACTTTAGGGTGCAACCCCCTATCTTAGATAACTATTTTAGTTTCATTGACACTCAATGCGTCCCGATTTATGTTACTGGAGAAAATTTCCACATTTCCTGTTTTTGTACTCATTTGGGTACAAGAAGGTAGTTCCATCAATCAGAAGCAGGAAGAATTCATGGACGAAGAAGCACTCAAAAAATATGCAAACCAGAGACACGTGCTGACACGTGTCAATTTTTCGAATTGCTAAATTTTTTTCGCATTCATATCGATAAATACTATCTTTCAAAATAATTCTCTTGTATACTGGGTGATTCAGCCAAGCGTGGCCAACCGAAGTTATATTATTTTAAATGGAACACCCAGTACATGAATACGTCATTCGATTCGATATTTTTTTAGCTCTCTAAGAATTTTTTGTTTTCGAATTTCCATTGTGGCATTGCCAAATTATTCCAGAAACACCTATTTTGTAGACAATAGTTTTTTAATTCACCACCCGCATGTCTACAGCAATTAAGTGAAATATTCAAGTGACTTGTGCTGGAAATCACATGTGGAAAATCAAGACCTGAGTAATTATGAGTTGAAATTACTTACAAACATTGAGAGTTGATATTTCTAGGACAACAGCTGGTTACTGGAAAAACCTTTTTTGACTCATTCTGTTACAATTACAGATTCATATTCAGAAATAAATCAATAGGTTTCTGAAACCCTTAATGCAAAACCTCGATAGTAATAACACATTTTCAGCTGCTTTGCCAAACATATTTCTTAAAAATTTTCGATATCTCAAATTTGAAAATTTCATACATAAACCATGTTACCAAAATGACTATCAACAAATTTGTATTTGTTTTCATTTAGGCTAATTGAGGTTTCAAATGGTGACAGTATGAATTGTGGGATAATAGAGATTACCTTAGTCCGGCGACTGCCAAAAATGGATGGATTATTTATTGAAATGTTTGTTTGCGATTATACCCCATTGATGAATTTGTTTGATTGATAACATTAAACTTGGACTCTGAATTCAATCCATAATAGTTTATACTGAGTTGTTGTTTTTTGGTTACCTAAATGAAACAGCCACATTAAATGTTAAATAATCTATTCTAGTCAGTTCATGCAAATAAAGGCAAATTAATCACGGAATCCTGTTACATTAAGTTAATCGATTTTTTTTGCTATTGTTGATGGAGCTCTAGATTTGTATTGTTCTATTGTTTCGGATACGAATGGGTTTTCTTTCCATTGATATTCTGTGAATGTCAAGCGTTGTGAAGTAGGAGACTATCATTCATTAATTAACACTCGTGATTTGAATAGGAGAGAAATTCATATAATGTTCGAATACAGATTTGTTTTTGCCTGTGGAATTACCACTCGAATGAATTAATAATGTAGTGGAATCAACTGGATATTTATGACAAAAATTTGGATTTGAATGGCTTTTATTTCAAAAACTTCTTCCTATTATTATTAATGTAACAATATCACATTAGATATTCACCTAATAACTGTGGAAACAATGATACATTTGGAGTATGGAGTATGCCCACGCAATTTATGAAGTGTTCTTCCTTATACGAGGAATTGGGCAAATTCGGATGTGTGGTTAGTTACCTCGTTCACTGGCAAATGGGGATATGACAAACATGTAGTTTGTCGTTCGCTTCAGTCTAGTTCGGGGACTGATACTCGATTTTCAATTGTGGGAAATCATCGACTTCATGTTGATGATAGACACTACCTTGCACTGAAGAGTGGCCAAATAGCCCGACACCGGTCTAAAAGTGTTCCAGTAATTGAAAATCGATTCTGGCAGTTGTATCGCCAACAGCATATGTAGGAACAACTTCAGTTAAGAATCCTGCACTGACACCTGCCGTATATAATCCAACGCCCTTTGTGGTATCAGCCAGGTGAGTAGTTGTTTTCTGATAGGCGTCAGTCCATTAAACCATGTGTGTAGGTATATAGAGACTGGCTTGAACGTTTAAAGTTCATTTGCTTTAGATTTGTTGACTGCCAGTCTTCGAGCATAGCCCACTGACTAATAAGAAACTTTCAAAAAAACCATAATAACTCCATTATTTAAAAAAAGCGATGAAACAGACATTATCAACTACCGACCCATATCACTCACTACACACCTGAACAAAGTATTCGAAAAGATCATAAAAAAAGGCTAAAATCGTCAATTTGGGTTTCGGGAACAATTATCTACCCAAGACGCAACCTTAGCTCTTACTTCAGAAATATCATCTGCTCTTAATGAGAATAAACCGTGCCTATGCATTTTCATTGACTTGTCGAAAGCATTCGACACAGTTGACTACAACCTTTTACTGAAAACATTAGAAGATATTGGTATAAGAGGTGATACTCTGAACTTGCTCAAGAGTTATCTCGTCGATAGACTTTAGTGTGTAAAGTTTGATGACATTTTGAGTGATACACAAGAAACTGTTATAGGAGTCCCTCAAGGCACAGTTCTGGGGCCAATTTATTCAACATATATGTTAATGGACTATATGCCATCAAGAGCAGAGGTAAAATATTGGGCTTCGCAGATGATAGCCATTTTTCACAAGGCAAATAGCTGGGAGTAACTGGAACATGTAGTTGAATCGGGTCTGGTTTTGATTAAAAATTGGCTCAAACATCGATTATTGACAGTGAATCTGGAGAAAACTCACTATATACTTTTCAGTTGCAATAGTTCCAGCAAAACTTCTTTTTCTCAACTGAAAATTGATCAATATGTAATACTTCCAGAAGCTAAAGTGAAATACTTAGGAGTAATAATAGATTCACATCTTACATGGGATTCTCATATTCAGAATATTTGTAATAATTTGCGTTGCATATTTTCCAAATTCAAATTTTTGGTAAAAATATTAACAAACTCTAACCTCAAAATTTTTTACCATGCATTTGTAGCGAGCTACGTTATTGTTTGTTGGGGAGGAACCTACCATACGCACCTTTGCCCTCTTGAGGTGCTCCGAAAAAGGTTCCTGAAATTAAAATTGTCCAAACCGCCTTATTATTCAACTGAAACTCTGTTCAACGAAGCAGAAGTTTTTGATATTCGCCAGCTCTTTTATTATAATATTATCTTCTATTACCATAAGAACATAAATTTTGCTCTACCGACTCACTTGCACAACACCGGCAGAAAAGTTGATCATGTTATCAATTTTACAATACTCTTATACTTACTTGGCTCCGAAACTGTATAATACTATTCCTGAGGAGATTGATTCGTACCTTCCGATTCACTTGTTTAAAAAAAATCAAGATGATTCATGTTGATAGAAAAAATACTTGAATTGAATGTACATGATTAGGTACTATCATTTCAATTAGGAAACCACACACTACATCGTTTTATTTATATTATATATTTTATGGTGTTACAATTATTGAGCCATTTTCTTTTACTAGTATATAGGAATGTAAAAGTTTGACTTTTATTTACATTATATTTTACGTTGAGTAACTGAAATTGCCACCAATGATATATATTCTTTTTACTATTATTGATGTCATAGGTTTAACTTCATATCTATATATATTATTTCTGTCTTTTAATAAATTCTTGAAATTGTATTGTTTCTGTTATACGAAGCAAGTGCTTTTGCACTTATCGTCATTTTCCTTTATTCAACTATTATTATTATGGTAAAGAGAATTTCTGGCTTTCTACTACTCCATCGTGATGCAGAAAAATGTGGGAATCTTCCAAAGAAAGGAAGGAAGTAATCAATTTTAAGTGGTGAAACCTTCACCACTTCATTCAGCGAAGGTGTCATCCCCCATTTTTCAAAGGGGTTGAGAAAGAAATAACTGTATACATAGATGTGTTGATCATGCACAAATCTGGAAGAAAAAGCCTTTCTGAAACAGCTACTTCCATATAAAAATTGAATTACACGAAAGAAAACTTCTTTCGAAACAAATACTTTTATATGAACGCTGAATTGTACAAAAAACAATTTTCTCTATTCAGTTTGTATCCCATTCGTATGGAATCGAATCAGATATCATTCACAGGATTCCAATTTTGGAGGTGGTGTCAATTTCTATGATTTCATAGTTTTATAACTTAATGTACCTAATAGTTATTAACCGATCAAGTATAGCGTCATTGTATTCATGAAATAAATACACCAAAGTATTGATGGTTTTTCTGTTTTGATTTTTCTTCGAATTCGCAATTACAAGGAACGTTTATGTAGTACATCATTCCACTTCAGTGAATATACCAGTAATAAATGGACAACAATGCCATCAGTCCAGTTTTTTTATTTTTATCACTCTTCTTATTATTATAAATAATTTTTTATAGTTTTGTCCTCAACAATGGAAACATGTAAGTCACTCGAGAGTTAATATAATTTTCTGAAAATTTCTCATATAGTTAGGTTCGCGTTTGTAAAAACATCATGTATGATATTCGTATTATAGTTGTTTTTATTTTCTTTCACTTACGATACTTCAACCAAGAATCATTCCACCGAACATGTTGTTGATTGGATTCGTTCTTAGACTGTCTCTAGTTCCTGTTGTCGATAGTGATATTGAGTGTCCCAGCTGGTATTGTATAATAAAAGATATTGCAAACAATAACGTCAATGGATTCTCCCAAACTTGAAAACAATTCGACCAACTCTGTTGCAGACTGAATTCATCGCCTGACTTGCATAGCTGCAGTTTAAGCAAAATTGATGTCATCGAAACCCATTCCAACATCAGTACATTCTGATTCTTCGATAGAGTAAATCAAGAAAGTTTCTCATGAGAATTTACATTCGGAACAATGGACGTTTTCAACGGCTTGTTGACTCTTTCAAACTTCACGATTCACGTTTCCCTTTTGAAACTTTGCGAATTCCATTTCACAATCTAGCGAATCAACAGCCAATTTCTATGTAGTCTCTAGCGAAAACCTATTACAAAAAGGTAATCTTGTCTTCAACTTGGAGTTGTACTCAAATCATCGAATGATTCTTTGTTTGATTGATGGAAATGAAAATAATGAAAATGCTGAGTCAGGCACGCATGAAAAAAACATTAACTGAGTTGAATTGGCATTGAAGGAATTTCATTAATCAATAGGAAGATGTTGAATCCGTTTGAATTCCAGATATGAAAGCATGACACACAAAGTATGCTTTGTGATTTCTGTGTCGAGAAGGTAGATTTATAGATAGATAGATCTTTATTCACCTACTTTATGATGAAAATACATTTGTAGCAGGTCGATTTCTGGTCTGTACATGCGGGCATGCGTGACGATGTTGACAATTGAAACAATAAAACTCATGTTTGGGGTGAGTATTCCATGTGATCTGGTAAGGAATTCCTCAACGGAATGGAAATAGTACTCAAGGAACATATTTTTCAGACATTTTTCGAATTTGTGATTATCCAGGGATTTTATTTCTGATGGAAATTCGTTATAAATTTTAACATTTAGTTGAGACTCAGAAAGTCTCAGTTTGGGAGGTCTCAATTTCCCAGAAGACCTTATAGAAGACCTACCATTGGTTGAAAAACTTATGATATTATTGTAAATATTTCTAGCAGTTTGATGAATATGAATACAGGGTGAGGGTAATATCATGTGTTTTATTAACAAAGTCCGATAATGGACACGATAGTCTGCACCAGATTCTAACCGCCTTCTTTTGACAACGAAAAATCAGATTGGGCAAAGTTACCTCATGAGACTATGCCATAGTTTATATGTAAATAAAAAGTTGAATAGTACTATGTTAGCAGAACAGGAGAGCTGAAATATTTTTCAGTCGCCACTAGCCACAATAAAAATTATCGAGGAGAAAGTTTTCCACATAACTGTTCTGTGGTAGCTGTTTCTTTCTTGAATGTTTTTATCGTTAGTGTATTTCTTTCACTTCAATAAAGAGAAAATTACAAATGTTATCTATTATTCTGTCTTTGATTGAAATAAACTATTGGAGTTTACTATTGATTTTTCATGATGCTACATACTGGAAAGCCTAATATGTCATTGGCCTAATAGGTCATTGGCCTTCTACTATTAGTTTATTCATCATTTGTTTTCTTGTTTGAATTTTTGAGTACAGACCTTGTGCTTTCATAAATTTTATAATTTTATCCAGATTTTTATTATGATCTTGCAGACATTCCTTTAGAGAATTTGATATTTCAAATCGTTGACTAGTTTCATCATATTGGACACAGTTTAGCAAGATATCTTTCACTGTTAGCCTTCACCTACATTGTTGGCATATTGGTTGTCTTTCTTCTGAGAGCATGCATGTTTTTTAGGTTGGTTAACCTATTCTCAAGTGTGTGATCACAGTTTGTTCTCTTCGTGTCTGTGGAATAGAATGCCTACAGGGTGTAATTTTTGGCTTCACCTGTCATTCACTTTGCCATAAACCCATAATTGGTTGTTTAAAAAAATGTTTACGTCTTCTGGTCGAATATTACAAACATCAGATATTTGGTAGCACGTTTGGCTGCCCGATCTGCTTGTTCATTACCCGAGATTCCTTTGTAACGAATCTGAAGCCGCCCCTGACCGATATGTCGGTCAGCGAACAAACATATAACATCAACGTAAAAGTAATGCAGTCGGCAACCGCCAGTTAAACTCTAGTTGAGTACCGAAACGACTACAGAATTCTAGAACGATCGTTACCGATATACAGGGTGTCTCTGGACTTCCTCTTTTCCTCTCGGGAATGTATAGATGGAGTCAAAATATCACCAGTACTTCATATAACTTTTTTTTCTAAGATCCTTCGTTACCAAGTAACGGGCCCTCGAAGTTACAAAATGAAAAATGTTTTTCTTTGATAACTTTTCAAGTGAATATTCAAAATCATCCAAATTTTGGTAATTGACTAAACAAATGAATTCCGTCGATGAGCTTTCATGCAGAAGTCAGTTGTTTTGCTACAAAGTCAGGAACGGACTACCCCCGATGGTCCACACCCCAAAACTTTGAAATGACAGATATTTTTCAATATTTTTCAACAAATTAAGGTTACTTGGACAATTTTATGAATGAAAGTACTCGTGTGGAAAGTCGATCGGAGCAACGAGTCTTGATAAAAATGTAGTTTCACTCGACGACATCAAACCCGCTCGTCCACCATTATTTGAAATGAATAATTATCAAAGCAGAAATAATAATGATAACGGTAATTCAACAACATTTATCCTGAGATGTCTACCATTATTCGAAAATATTAGTTTTTAAGGAGAATGGAAATGTTAGGTAAAATGTTCATAACGAATTTTTATAATGCAAACACGTTTAACTAACGAAACTCAAGAGCCTCAAGAGCAAACAGAAATGAAAAATCCGCTACAGAAACTGCTCGATATGACCACCTCCTCTCTCTATACATTTTCTTAGTCTGCGAAGACACCCTCTCTGTACTTGAAAGAGCATTCCAGGGTCGTTTCGTATGGCTTCACAATGTAATGTTATTCTATTCAACAATGCATCTTTTGTGTGAATAGGTGTAGCGTAAACAAGGCTTTTTAGATGCCCCCACAGAAAGAAATCCAATGGATTTAAATCCGGAGACCGCGATGGCCATGAATATGGCCCACCTCTACCAATCCATATATTGTGGAAAATATGGTTCAGATGGTCACGCACAATCAAACTAAAATGAGGAGGAGCGCCATCATGCATAAACCACATATCTCTTCGGGTTTGCAATGGAACATGTTCTAAAAGTCCATTCAAATCGTTCTGAATGAACTCCAAATAACGTTCTCCATTCAATCGGTCCTGTAGAACGAATGGTCCTATAAGATAGTTTCCTATGATACCAGCCCAAACATTCACGTTGAATTTCCGTTGGTGTTTGGTTTGCAATATCCCATGGGGATTTTCTTCGGCCCATATATGGAGATTATGAGAGTTGATAACTCCATCTCTATTGAAACCTGCTTCATCAGTGAATAAAACTCGATTAATAAAAGTCATATCCTCTCTTTGCCTATCCATGAACCAATTGGCATATTCCAGTCGTGCTGGAAAATCTTGAGGTGTCATGGCATGTACCTTCTGGATGTGAAATGGGTGGAGCAGTTGTTCCCTAATTTTTCTATGAATAGTGGACTTGGATGTATGGAACTGTTCTGATAGATTTCTGATGCTCATTGAAGGATCACCAGCGACGGCTTCCAAAATATTTTCCTCCAATACAACGGTACGTACAGTCCTAGGAGCGCCCTCACCACCTCGTTTTGGCAAAACTGTACCTACAATAATATCGAAATAAAACAACGTGCTCAAATTAATTATCAATTATTACATACCTGTCTCCCTCAAGTTGCGATCGACACGCTCGAATGTTTCTCTTGACGGTACCGTTCGATTGGGAAAATGCTCTGAATACAGACGACGAGCTTCTGCAGCATTACAAAATGCTCGTCCATAAAATACATGCATATCTGCATATTCATTGAATGTAAACTGTTCGGCCATATCAAAAAAATTCAAAATATCCTATAGAATATTGACAATACAATGATAGTCATATGACAACGCACCACTCAACAAAACAAAATCGCATTCCAGTTTCTCATTTTTTATCAAAACTTTCTAAAAGGTTTTTTTTGTCAACATCTGTGAAAGAAATGGAACATAATTATTCCCTGGATATTTTTCACCTCATCATGTGCAGCCGTTTTTGTAGTTCATTCGTTTGCTTTTTATTAGTATAGTAAATATTTTTTCCGATGTGCGTTTTTTCAGCTAAATTTAGATTCGTGTTAAAGAATTTCTTCCATAAAATTATAATTATCAGTGAAACTCCTCAATAGTTTAGCTGTGAAGAAGAATTTGAAACATTCGAATGTTGAGTTTCATGAGATTCAGATAACTGATCAACACGAAACGTGATTATTCTACACGTATTATGTACATACAAAATATGGAATGAATTCGATATTTCATAGTAGAGTAGCTTGTTAGTTTAAAAACATCACGAATCTACAGAACTTGATATTTCTTTTGAAAAAATATCTGCTATCACAATTGTGACTTGAACTTCCATATAGGTACTGTACTTTTTGTTTACGACTTCATTTTAGCATACTTTGTATTATTCCTGTTATAAATGTTGTTGAATTAACGTTATCATTATTATTTCTGCTTTGATAATTATTCATTTCAAATAATGGTGGACGAGCGGGTTTGATGTCGTCGAGTAAACTACATTTTTATCAAGACTCATTGCTCCGATCGACTTTCCACACGAGTACTTTTATTCATAAAATTGTCCAAGTAACCTTATTTTGTTGAAAAATATTGAAATATTGAATATTTACTTTGCCAAGTAAAAAAAGTACAATTTCTCAACAACCCTGGAGGTGATCGTTTTCTAGATATTTACAATTTTCTAGTGAAGTTGCAAAAACTGAGTATGTGGTGGATCTCGTCAAAATAAACAATTTTTTTCTATAAAATGTTTCTTATGCAAATATCTAAAATTGCAAAAAATTGACAAAAAGCAATGTTTTGAAAAATTTCAACAATTTGTATTTCGAAAACGAATGATTTTACAATAAACATTTTATAGTTAGAAGTTGTTTATTTGAATCGAAGGGGTTATATTTTTAGGAGTGAATAATTTTTGGGAAAAAAAGTTTTATTACAAAAAAAGTGTATCAAGATGGAGTAGTAGAAAGCCAAAAACTTTCTTTCCCAAAAAGTTGTTTATGTTGATGAGATCCACCACACACTTAGTTTTTGTAATGTTCTCAGTAACTTCACTCAGCGCCCTAGGAGCTAAGTAATATGCATCGATATAGAAAATTGTAAATATTTCGAAAAAGATCATCTCCATCGTTGTTGAGGTAGTGTACCTTTTTTACTTGGAAAAGGTGTGGAAATTAGGTTTTTTCATGACAAGTGCCAAAAGTTTACTATCAAAAAAGTTTGGGTAATTTGAAATAAATAATGACAGCGTCAGCAGCGCTCTCTAGATATTACATGAAAGTTAATACGAAATTATAATTTCCACGACAAGAAAACCGAGTAATGAATTTTGTGCAAATAACTTATTTTTTGCAAAATTTACTTTTAAAAAAAGAACAAAAAAATTAAATTTTAACAACTTCTATCTCCGAAACGAAGCATTTCCGGACACACGTTTATATCGACTTTTTTTTCTTAAAACTGTCTCAGCAATACTTCAGTTCAATATTTTAAGGTACTTATGTTACACCCTGTATATTTGCCACCGTAATCAGCCGAAAAATCATCATTGCCACCCAGTACATTCGCCAGAATAACCGTACTATAAATTACCTCAGTTATTCAACTCCAAAACGAAGGGATGGCGGTCCGCCAGCAACAAGTGAACACGGAGTTTATACGGGATTTTGGGAGAGCGGCAAATGCAAAAGAAGTTGTGTGAGGAAATCGATTCACTACCATGCAACATTCATTTCTCATTTTGTGATGTCTGCGTTGGGATTTATATGAGAACCGTTAAAAACGGACTGGTTTCAGCTATATTTCAGCGACTCATGTATACTTTAGGAATATATCTCGTGATTTAGAGTTTTCTCTTCTTCGGAAGATCTTCCAGGAGATCTTGACGCTTGCTGTTTGATTTTCATATCGCGGTATTTTCAGAATTGGAATGTAGAAAAGTGATTTATCTATATACTACAGATGAAGGAATACAACTAGATATCATTAACATTCTCTACAAATGAGAAAATGAGTTATAAATTGATTCAGACCCATAAATCTATCACATTACACAATTTAGGTGCTAAAAATCGTACGTTGAAAGGTAAGACCTCGTTATTCTTTAGCTCGCACAAGTTTTGACTTCTGAGAGCTGTCGTTTGTAGGGAAGTGACTGCTGTATAACGGAAAACAGAATTTTAACAGATATATGATATGGAAGCAAACGTTTGAAATACGTAATCTAGTTTGAATATTCATGAAAAACTGAAACATTCTTTGCGGTAACTGTTCTTTCGGTATATAACTTTCCATGAAGCTTAATCAATAGAGAATCTGCTGAAATAAACTAATGGGCAAACTGAAAAGTTCACCCCGAAAAGTTACTGTGTAATATAAACCACTGAAGAGTCAAATTAGTCACTAACTTGCCGTATTCACGAATTTTGCCTAAAAATTAAATAATCAATGGAACACAGGATAGACGTTTTGATAAAATTTTTTTTTCGTTTTCAAAACTAATTGAGAAGAGCTATATTTTTTCCAACACAGGTGAAAAAATAAAATAACTAGATGTCATTTTCGACATAAACGAGTTACAGAAAGTTTTCTGAGAAATTGGTGTAGGTTCGGAAAATGTGTATAAACGTAGACTATTCATTATGACATTCGAACATTTGATTTTTTTGACGTATGCCAAAGGAAATATTGTTCGCAAATGAGGTATTGTTCACAAGTATTTTTTTTTTATTCTGAAAACGAAAAATTGAGCATAGACATTCAATTTTTTTTTAACATTATACATTTATATTTGGAACAATCATGAAATACGAATCAATTCAGAGGACTAAGTTTATAAAAAAAGAAAGAAAAAAAAACCACCTCAAAAGAGTTGCTTCGTTCCTTTCTGTTCATAAAAGAGGACATATGCCTCATCACTCACAAGCGATTTTGGTGAAATAGGGGACACGTGTGAATCGTTGTATTCATACCACGTGCCACTATATGGGCGTCTGCAATACGCTGTGCAATGCCCGTTGTAAGTAGTTCCACTGTGATTTGAAAGTGCATATAGATTATGACGACAAGGAGCCACAGTGTCTGCTGCATAATTGCTCATATCTAATCCATCTGAAGAAATGTCAATGAAAACGTTGTATTTGTCTCTGAATCTTTCCGTTGGAGAAAATATTTTCAAATGAATCACCAAAATACGGGGAAATATACAGATTGATAGGGAATTTGTAAATTTGTTTCTTTCCTTGCACCTCGAACACGTTGGTTTTTCATCTTCATCCAGAGTTTACTCTCTTGTGAAGGAATTCAAGCAATGTGACAAACTCAATTGGCCAGTTCTTTGTGGTATGGAGAAAGACAAATCCCAGAAAGGATCGAAGGTACTGATGAGTATCCACAGTGTGTGCACTTCATAGTGGATTTTAATTGACCAACGAAATAGTCTACAATCTCAGCCAGGACTCTTGTGCTTTTCCGCTGTGGCTCAATTTTTCGTCAATCTCCGTTAAGAGCGGTTCAAGTTTCTCAGTAATTCTGTTGGAATTTGTGGAATTCGTGGGCGTCTTGATGGGCAGAAACCATGAATCGAGGGGCAAATCTTCGAATCTGACTTTCTAAGTAGACTGTGTTAATTATTCTATCAGATGAATCTTTTGTCCACAATTCCTTGATAACTTCTGCGAACGCTTTGATTGAAATACCTTCCATTCTAGAAATACTAGTATTGATATCTTCCATGTATGTACCTTTTTTTTAAATATTCCAGCAACCATTTCGTGTTTGATAAACATTGGATTACACTGTTCATGAAACAAGTGTTTCCAATATTTTTCAACCCATCAAACCGAAGAGTTCTGACTGAAGAATGTACCATCGATCTATTGTTGTAACTATTGATACTACGTTTACCACTACTATGGTCTTCTGAGTAAACACGGATACGATAATTCACTCCTTCATTGGATAAGGAATTCTTAGCGAAACAGTTCAGAACTGAATTGGATATTAGTTCTTCTGGGGACTGTGAGGGCTCAGCCAAAGGACTGAACTCAGCCTCATTTAGAGTTCCACATCCTCTTTTGTCAAAGCTTGACGGTTTTGCTACGAGTCTTCCACCACACTTGCTCAACTCCAGTTCTGGGTCTACTATCATAGGTAGATGCTGTTATAGATTTATGATTGTTATGTGATTACACCCTGTATATCGTTTTTAGTTGACATTTGTTAGTAGTGATCAAGGTTGATGTGAAAATATGAGTTGTTGAAAAAAAAAATAAAGTTTTTGAAAGACGTCTGACTTTTCTAAAAGAATATAAAATTTCGTTCTTCGACCCGGAATAAATAATAATTTGCAGGTAATTCAAAAACATATGGTTCTTCGACCCGGAATAAATAATAATTTGCAGGTAATTCAAAAACATATGGTCCTTCGAGATATGCAAAGAAACAACACCATGGATAGCATGAATGCAAGCAAATCTGTTCAAAACCTGAGGTACAGTCAAAGATTGAAAGAAAAGAAAGAGAAGCTAGAGGCTAAATCTGATGTAGTCGTGACAGCAGTTGAAGGTCAAGGAGCAATCAGAAAATCTCCTTCCAAACTAAAAGGAAGCAGTAGGAGTAGTCAAGCTTCAAGACTGAAGAAATTGGAAATCGAAACGGCAATAAAGAAGAAAACATTAGAAAAAGAGCTTATAGATCTAGAACTAGCCCTGAAAGTAGCAGAAATTGAAGAGAATAGTGATGAAAGTGAGTCAATGTCAATGCATCAGTCCCAAAAGCCTAACGTGGAAGATTGGATCGACGGTAAAACTCCATGGACAAACGGGCATGACGGTGAGGATAAGCATTCGATATTTATGGTAAAAGAAGATGAATTGGTAAGAGATTCTCATTCTAAAAATAGTCCGGAAAAGTATTCTACCCCTTTCTTTCATAACAATATGTATCAAATGACTCTTCCTCAGATGACAAAAATATTAACAAGGCAATCTCTGCCACGAGAACTTCCCATTTTTGACGGAAATCCAAGTGAATGGCCCAATTTTATTTATCATTATAATAATTCTAACGCTATTTGTGGATTTTCAAACGAGGAAAATCAATCTAGACTACAGAAGTGCCTAAAAGGAAATGCCAAAAAAATTGTTCAATCCCTTTTAATAATGCCACAAAATGTTGACAAAGTTATTGATTTACTGAAAAATCGTTTTGGTCGGCCAGATCATATAATAATGATGTTGTTAGAGAAAATAAAGAAATTTCCACCCGTGAGAGAAGAAAAGCTTGAGTTATTCATAGAGTTTTGTGATGAAATCAAAAATTTTGTAGCTACTATAGAATCGCTCAATGAGGAAGAACATTTACATAATTCAATTCTAGTGAATGAAATAATGAGTAAATTACCAACCTCATATCAGCTATCATGGGTAGAACACCTTTCTAAGTTAGAAAAACCACGATTCAAACTAGTAGAATTAGGAAAGTGGCTTGATGAAAAGGCAAATGCGGCTAGTCAAATTCAAATTCCAAAATATGACATTCAGGAAAATACGTCAAAATCAAAATATGTCAAAAAAGGAGTTACTTTAGCAACGAGCAAAAAATCTTGTATTTGCTGTAAGAAAAATGTACATCATCTTACAGAGTGTTCTGAATTCAAGTCAATGCCAGTAGATGGTAGGTGGTCAATAATAACGGAAAATAAGATATGCTTTTCTTGTTTGAGTTTTTATCATAATCTAAAGCAATGCAGAAAACGAAAGGTATGTGGAGTCCAACAATGTCCAAAGTTTCATCATAAGTTATTACATAAAGACGTTCCTCAGACTATTAATGAAGGCAATAATGTTGATGACTCTGCCATTGTTGGAACAAATTCTCACGTTTTCAATAATAAATCCGTTCTACTGAAAATTTTACCGGTAGTTGTCACTTGTCGAAACAAAACAGTCGAAACTTATGCACTTTTGGATGACGCATCAACAATTTCTTTAATAGATGAAGAATTTGCTAATTATCTTGGTCTTGATGGTCCCATACAAAGTCTTTCTCTACAATGGACTAATGACGATTTGTTTCATCAACAAAATGATTCTAAAGTTGTTTCATTTACTATTAGTTCCAAAGACAATGGTCCCAATTTTCAGATGCGCCATGTACGAACAACGAAACTTTCTCTTCCCTCGCAGACAGTAGATTTCGATAAAATCAGGATGAAGTATCCATACATCCAGGACAAGATTTCACCGTTGAAAGATGCTCAACCCAGGATACTCATCGGACAAGATAATTGGCCACTTCTAGTTAACAGAAAACTCATTTCTGGACCATGGAATGGACCCGCCCTGAGTAAAACATTATTGGGATGGGTAATTCATGGAAATTTGGATGTCTCCAGTAGAAATGAACATATCGTCTGTCATATCAGTACCCACGATCTCCGAAATGAGAAGGATGATTTGGATATTCTACACGAAATGGTTAAAGAAAATTGGAAATTGGAAACTGTTCAAAGTATGTCTGATAAAGTTTCGTCGATTGAAGATAAGAGAGCACAGCATATTTTGGACACAACAATGAAACGAAGTGGAGAGAGATTTGAAACAGGACTTCTATGGAAAAAAGATAACATTGTTCTTCCTGAAAGCAGAACAAATGCGCTAAAAAGACTGAACTATATTGAACGAAAAATGGATAGAGATGAGAAGTACGGTGAAATATATTGCGAAAAAATTCAAGACATGGAGAAGAAAGGTTATATCAAGAAGTTGACAAAAAAAGAAGCAAATAATGTGAATGAGAAAACATGGTATTTGCCACATTTCGGGGTAACAAATGTAAACAAACCAAATAAATTAAGAATTGTCTTTGATGCTTCAGTCAGAAGTCACGGTGTGAGCCTCAATGATAATTTATTGACAGGTCCCGATTTGTATAACTCCATGAATGATATTCTGTTGAATTTTAGAATTAAAAAATATGCATTCACTGCTGATATAAAAGAAATGTTTTTGCAAGTTAAAGTAAGACCGGAAGATTGCTCTGCACAACGAATATTATGGCGAGGTAAAGATCGACGAATTGAACCTGATACATATGAAATTGTTGTCGTATTTTTTGGATCGACCTGTGGACCTTGCTTAGCCCAGGAGGCTAAAAACAGAAATGCCGAAGACTTCAGAGAAGAATTTCCAGAAGCAGCAACTGCCATCATACAACAACACTATATGGATGATTATTTGGGATCGGCAGACACACTCGAAGAGTCAATAAGTCTTATTAAGGATGTGATTCATGTACACAAAGCAGGAGGTTTTGTCATTTGTAACTGGATCACGAATCATGAAAAAATCAGCCAAAGTATTGATGTTTCACTCTTAGCTTCAGGTGGAAAGAATATGGAAAAGAATGGAGAATTCGTATTAGAAAGAATTTTAGGAGTTTTTTGGAATCCTCATGACGACACGTTCAGCTTTCAAACAAAATTTCAGAAAATTGACAGCGATATTTTGGAACACCTAAGACGACCAACAAAAAGGGAAATCTTGAAAGTTTTGATGTCCATCTTTGATCCATTAGGATTTCTGGCAAATTTTTTAATTCAAGGGAAGATTTTACTACAGGACATCTGGAGAAGTCAAATTGGCTGGGATGATGAAATTTCAGATTGTATGGATGAAAAGTGGCAACTGTGGATTGCAGATTTGAAAACTATCCACAATTTCAAGATTCACAGACAATACTTCACTTTGGATAGACAAAAAAGTGAAATTCAACTCCACATATTCTGCGATGCCTCTGAAAAATGTTACGCAGCTGTAGCCTACTTAAGAATTCAACAAGGAGAGAAAGTTGAGACAAGTTTTATCACTGCTAAGACACGAGTGGCACCTTTAAAACCTCTTTCCATTCCTAGGTTAGAGTTACAAGCTGCACTGATGGGAGCGCGCCTAGGACATTTCTTGAAGAAAACCTTAGACATGGAAATTTCGGCTATTTGGTACTGGAGCGACTCAAAAACGGTTTTGCATTGGATACGGTCTGAAGCTAGAAGATTCAAAGTTTTTGTTGCCCAGAGACTAGGAGAAATACAGGACTTGACGAATTCTTCAGAATGGAAATACATCAATTCCAAAGAAAATGTGGCTGATGAAGCTACGAAGAGATTGGAAAAAATTACGTTTAGCGATAATAACCGGAGATGGATTACCGGACCAGATTTCTTGATATTATCACCAGATCAGTGGCCAAAAGAAAAAATGGAAAGGGAAGTAAATATTGATCATCTGGAAGAAAGACCTTGCGAATTTGTATTCTATCATTTCATTCAAGATAATCTCATAGTGCCTGACCCGAATAGGTTCTCTAAATGGAAGAGATTGTTACGTGCTACAGCCTATGTCATTAGGTTTTATGAAATTATTAAGAATCACAGTAAATTCAAGTCCGAATTAACTGCAGAGGAAATTTGCAAAGCTGAAGTTCATCTTTTCAGAAACATTCAGTTGGATTCATTCAATGAAGAGATGACATTTCTTAGAAATAAAATGCCCATCAGAAGTAAAAGTCGACTTTACACTCTTTCTTGTAGTTATTCTGAGGATGATGGACTCATACGGCTCAGTGGAAGACTGGACCAGTCAATTCAGTTGACCGACTCTGCAAAACGTCCTATAGTTTTAGATCCTAACCACAGAATAACTAAACTTCTGATCCAACATTATCATGAAATGGTTCACCACCATGGTCAAGAAATGGTAGTGAATAATCTGCGAATGAGATTTTGGATATTAAGAATGAGGCAAGCGGTAAGAAGTGCTTGGAACAGCTGTCAACATTGTAAAAATCAAAGAGCTTTACCAAGAATCCCAATGATGGGACAACTACCCCCTTGCAGGATTGAACCCACAATCAGGGCCTTCATTAAAACAGGCGTTGACTATTTCGGACCTTTAGAAGTATCAGTCAAGAGGAGCCGAGAAAAAAGATATGGTGTTATTTTCACCTGTATGGTCACTCGAGCTATTCATCTTGAAATAGCACATGATTTGAGTACGAATTCATTTATCAATGTACTTCGTCAGTTTGGATGTCGGAGAGGATTTCCTGAGGAATTATATAGTGATAATGGAAAAAACTTTATAGGAGCTGAAAAGGAAATATCTCAAGAACTGAAGAAGTTGAACCAGGATGAAATACTACGATTTTGTGCAATGAAAAAAATTAAATGGGTTTTCAATCCTCCTCTAGCACCTCACATGGGAGGATGTTGGGAACGACTTATTCAAAGTATAAAAAAGGTTTTAAAAGAAATTTTAAAATCAAAGTACTATCCAGAACATATTCTGAGAACTTTTTTGATTGAATGCGAAAATATTTTAAATTCTAGGCCTTTAACATATGTTTCATTGGACTCTGAAGATGCAGAGGCATTGACTCCTAATCACTTTCTCATCGGTCCGTCGTATGCTGCACTCTCCTGTACCGAAACCAGCGATAGGGATATGAATTTGATGTCCAGTTGGCGTGCTGCACAGAAATTATCTGATTTATTCTGGTTCAGATGGACAAAGGAGTATTTGCCAAGTTTGATCAGGAGATCAAAATGGCATGGTGATTCAAAATCTGTCAGTGTAGGAGATGTTGTTTTAATGGTAGATCCAAATGGACCCAGAAATATTTGGCAGAGAGGTATTATCAACGAAGTTTATCCTGCCAAAGATGGTAAAATCAGGATCGTCGATGTGAAGAATAGTAGTGGCACGATTTTTCGACGACCAGTTTCAAGACTCATCGTTTTAGATGTTATAAAATAGTAGTAATTTGTTATTCAATTACTAAGGGGGAGAATGTTATAGATTTATGATTGTTATGTGATTACACCCTGTATATCGTTTTTAGTTGACATTTGTTAGTAGTGATCAAGGTTGATGTGAAAATATGAGTTGTTGAAAAAAAAAATAAAGTTTTTGAAAGACGTCTGACTTTTCTAAAAGAATATAAAATTTCGTTCTTCGACCCGGAATAAATAATAATTTGCAGGTAATTCAAAAACAGATGCTGATAGATTTTGTTCATGGGAAACATTAATAGCTCACTTGGTGTTTTTGATTGAGGAATTGTACGTGTATGTATGATAACGATAAGCTACTGACTAATTGGACTCTTCAATGATTTATATTACATAGTAACTTTTTGGAATGAATGTTTCAGTTTGCCTTTCATTTTATTTTAGCAGATTCTAAATTGATTCAGCTACGTTCGTTGGAAGGTTATACACCCAAGAAAAAGTAAGAAATATTTATTCTTTCACAAAAATTGTCTTTCAAAGAATATCAAACGTTACCCATGTTGCGGCAGAAGAGTATCAATTCGCTAATAATTGAGGGTATCACATTCCGAATCTTATACGGAGAAATAGCAGCAGAGGACAGATACTTGGAATACAATTCCGTGTTAGGAATCACACGTTAAAAGGTAATACCTCGTTAGTCCTTAGCTTGCACAAGTTTCTCAACTTCTGAAAGTTGTCGTTCGTATGGGGGCAACAGCTGATTAACGGAAAAACAGATTTTAAACAGTTTTTTTTTTCAAATTGAATCCTCAATTCAATATTTTATGAATTCCGATATTCGAAGATCAAATAAAGTATAGATTGAATTCGATAAATTTGTGAGAAATGCCT
Organism: Leptinotarsa decemlineata; assembly: GCF_025532065.1. Lineage (NCBI taxonomy): Eukaryota > Metazoa > Arthropoda > Insecta > Coleoptera > Chrysomelidae > Leptinotarsa > Leptinotarsa decemlineata. Next base: position 16,234,115 of record NW_027412668.1, on the reverse strand, counting down.
CTTAGAATCAAAAAATATGCATGTTGCAAAATTTGTATCGAAATGATCTGTGATGAAAGATTTCATGTAATGGATATATTTATTATGTTTGGTATTTCAAATAATTTAAACAAGAAACCATCCACAAAATCGACTCAATGTGTGCTGGATTTTTCAGCAGACAATCCTGAAATGGAAAATCTGATGATTTCAAAAACATTCCCTGTTTTTACACAAATCCTCTTCGAAAGTATTTCTCAAAAATATCTGCTCCGTTGGAAAATTCAGTGTTGGAGATTCAGGATTTAGGATGCGGTTACTTAACAATGTCTATTAGGTACTCGCGTGCAATTTAATTTGTTCTAGAACATTTCTTCCGGGTTATTTTTTCAACGAATGACAAAAACAAAGATAATTCTACTATGATCTATTCAAGAGAAAAATATTTTGTTCCATTTATACAATTCAGTTAGAGGTATTGACAAAAAAATTGTGTATGTATAAACGTTAACTCTCCATTCAAACTTCTGCAGGTTGAATTATTTACTTTCCTGCTAATTTCTGAGAATTGACTGGAATTCCAAGTGATGATATCCAATTGATAGCTCTACAAATATTGTTTATTCAACGATAAGAAGAAAACAATAATCAAGTTCTAATTACCTAAGAAGACCAGCTTGTCACCATACAAAAATATGAGCAAAATTCATCCTTTATTAAAAAACTAAAGAAAATCGTATTCATTGGTGAATACGATCCTGATAAGATACATTCAGCTCAGGGAAAATATCTGAACTTATCCTTATTGAATATAGGATAAATAAAATAGCTTGTGTCTGATTTCTACTATGATACGACTACTACTATGATACTATTGTACCTATCGCAGGTACCAAAAGCACATTTACTATTTCATTACCGTATTAGGAATCACACGTTAAAAGGTAAGATCTCGTTAGTCCTTAGCTCGCACAAGTTTCTCAACTTCTGATAGTTGTCGTTCGTATGGAGGCGGTAGCTGATTAACGGAAAAACAGATTTTAAACAGATTTTTAAACAGATTATATATTTGGGAATTTGTTTGTGAAAAATACTTCAGTTTACTCGAAAATGGTTTAACAAACCGAAATCGGTCGTAACAAATAAAAATCGTACTAGAAATCAGACACAAGCTATTTTCTTTATTCTATGTTCAATATAAATTTCTATTAAATAAATAGGTCATCCAATCGCTAATTGTAACATTGAATTTCGAAGTATTCAATTTTTTATTATATTTGAGTTTCATCATGTGACATATCGAAAAACAACACTTAGGAACACAGCTATTGTTGAGTGATGTTTTTATATTGGAGTGATTTATGTGTTCATTAAGGTGATTTATTATGTACTTGATAGTACAGAAACAATGATTTCACTTTTGGACTGCTCTGAATTAAATATAACCGAAAACCAATTTTACGTTGTTGGATATGCACAATAATTTTTCAGAGAATGAGTACTAATACTATATAAACATATAAAAACAATTTGAAACGAAATACTGAAGAAGTTCAAGAGTGATCACTTCCATTCTGACAAATATATTGATTTCAATTCATCCAATATTTTTGGATTCTGTAGAAAATATGATACGGAATGAAGAATATATACATGGTTAGGAATTCAGTATTGTATACTACCAGGACAACAAATTTTTTTGAAACAGATTAGGGTATTCTGTACAGGAAGGAAAGATCTGATATACGCATTTTGGAATATAAATATTACAGAATATATCAGGATCTGAGAATGATTAACATCTGAGAATTTTTGAACATCTTGTGGTTTGAATTCAGACCGCAAGAACACCCAAAATCATCTGACGGGTAATTTGAATAGAAACACAGAACTCAAGTTGAAAAACTGACAGTTGAACCACTCATTCTGAATGTTACGAAATTGTTGTACGACATTTTGAAAGTACAATTATAATATGTCGATAGAATTGGAAAGGATATATCTTAAGATGACATTAATTATTGGGAAAAATCTTTCTACTTCTGCATCTCTGAACTAAAAATATGGAAATCTTCCAAAGAAAGAAAGTAAGCAATGAATTTCGACATAGACTCTTTATAAAGATGTGTCGATCATGCAAAGAAGTTATTTTCAAATACCAGTTGGAAGAAAAAATCCTCCAGAAACAACTACTTTCATATAAACATTGAATTGTACGAAAACAACTACTTTCACATGAACATTGAATTATACACAAAAACTGTTCCTATTCAGTATGTATGATTTACACAACTTTGCGACGGAATTTATTGCTTTTTCCCTTCATTTGGGAGATTCCCACATTTTTTGCGTGAAGATTGAGGAGCAGAAAGCCAAAACTTTTTTTTTCCATAGAATTATAGCTTTTTCTGATTTCTATACTAACGATAGTACATGAAATTATGAAATCTGAAAAAATGCCTTTCTCAAGATGAGATAAACAAATTACTTGAATGAGTTCACTAGTTCACTGTCAAATTGTCAACATGATACCTATTTCAATTGCCAAGTACCATTGTACTTCACATAATGAAAAATGGTTTCGAATGAAACTTCAACAAAAAATGTTTAGGGGTGTTCAGAAATGACATATACATCCTGTATATTATCACCGATTCGAATAATATTTCACAAGTTTTTCTATGTCTGTCTAAAATCTGCTTTTCCGTTAATCAGCTGTCGCCCCCATACGAACGACAACTCCCAGAAGTTGAGAAACTTGTACGAGCTAAGGACTAACGAGGTCTTACCTTTCAACGTGCGATTCCTAACACGGTTGCAGAATCATCCCAGCTTCAACCAGATAAATTCTCTCGAGAATTCTCTCGAGGCAGGAATCGAACCCACGGTCTTCCGATCGTGGGTCGGGCGTACTACCACCGCGGTCAATTCCACAACAAAGTGTTTGAGAAAATGTAAAACATCTTTCCCAGATGATTTTTTCATGAAATCCAATATTGCATGAAGAATGCCCAATTCGGTTCTCACAAAATCGCTTTAAATTTTAATCACAGTAAACTTTGATTTGTTGAATAGTTAATATTACTGGAGTTTTTACCCAACACCAAATCGTTATTTTTACACCTCGACACGTGTTTCGATCACCAAGGAATCATCTTCAAGAGAAATAAAAAACTAGAAACTACTCAAAACTAAAGCTATTTATGCTATTCAGGTACATCATACAATTGGCCTTTCTATTATTTTACAATATGTCCTTATGTATGTTTAAATGTTACAGCTACATATAGAACAATTTTCAGCTATATAAAATTAGTTTCACAATATTGCCTATCTAAATATATTTACAATGTGTCTTTTTGTAGTAATCAGTAAACCCAACAATATTATTTCAACAAGCTATATAGTATGCTTTTTGGTATTGGTCCGTTATCGTTATTATTATTATTTTTATAATATATATATATATATATATATATATATATATATATATATATATATATATATATATATATATATATATAATATTGTTGGGTTTACTGATTACTACAAAAAGACACATTGTGAATATATTTAGGTAGGCAATATTGTGAAACTAATTTTATATGGCTGAAAATTGTTCTATATATAGCTGTAACATTTAAACATACATAAGGACATATTGTAAAATAATAGAAAGGCCAATTGTAAAATTAATTTAGGGTGGCACACTTGTATGGGTGGTATTACTGATTACCTACCTGTATGATGTACCTGAATAGCATAAATAGCTTTAGGTGTAAAAATAACGTGTGTCGAGGTGTAAAAATAACGATTTGGTGTTGGGAAAAAAACTCCAGTAATATTCATTACTACACCAAAGGTTCCAAACAGTATATCATAAATTGTTGAATAGTATTGAATTTTCTACAACTGTTCTTTTCAAAAACACTTGATATAACTTTCTTATTACTCCAACTTCGGAAGAGGAATGAAATACTCTGAAAGAATTCCGATTTTCAGTTGTGGAATATCATTGACATTAGGTCGATGATGGTCACTATCTTGCACTGATGAGTGTCTAATAAGCCCGAAACCGGTCTGCAATTGTGCCCGTTCCATAATTGAAGGTCGACTCTTTCAGTTGTATAGCCAATTGCATAAGCAGGACATTTTCTGTGAAGATTCCTGCACTGACGCCTGTCGGATATAATCCAACGCCCTTCGTGTTATTAGCCAGGGGAGTGGTTGTTTTCTGATAGGCGTCAGTCCATTAAACCTACTGTGTAGGTATATAGAGACTGGCTTGAACGTTTGAAGTTCCATTTGCTTTAGACTTGATATAAAGTGAAAAACACTATGAGTATTTCATTCGAAAACTTTTCAGCTTGGTCATTTCAAAGTGAAAATGCCTGTATAATTGAAAGTCTATGTAAATCAAGACTTTAACTGTAATGTTAAATGTTTGACATCTAAAACATTTCAATATTTCACAAGTTGTTTCTTTGATTTCGAGATGTATTTCTTGTTTCCATATTTTAATCATGAAAATTCTGGAACATATCAGTGACTGTTCAAATCATTTTCAAAAATACACATAACAAAAAAGTTAATCCGTCTAGGAATTTTCATCAGCCATTCACGTTTGCCACACTAGCAAATTATTTCCAGTAAATCTGTATATTTAATAATCTGTAAATAGTATGGAATACTATTAATTGGAAGGATATATTTCGAGAAGAGATAAATTTTTGAGAAAGTCAGTTTTTGTCCTTCTACTTCTCCATCTTGATACAAAAATGTGTGAATCTTCCAAAGAAAGGGAGAAAGCAATCAAATTAAAAAATCAACTCTATACAAAGACGTGTAGGCCATGCAGAGAAGTAACTTTCAGACACAAACTGGGATAGAAAGCCGAATCCAAGTAGCTATTTTCATACAAACATTGAATTTCACGAAAGAAACATATTTTTGAAACAAATACTTTTACGAAAAACACTTTTCTCTATTCCGTTTGTATTTCAAACATTCGTAATGGGATCGAATCAGATACCATTCACAGGATAACTACACAATTTAAATAATGAAGGAAGTGAAATTTCACTTATATGGAATACTGTCATTTGCACTGCTACACATCAGATGTTTCGCCGTAAGACACGCAAGATTCCTATGGCTGGGATTTGATCAAACAAGCGAATGAATGTTATTTACGTACTGTCATCGATGACATTGGTGAAATGAACCCATTCCGTGACAAAAAGTCGTAATTATGAACGAATTGAGTGTTTTTTCGCATAATCTTATCCGTATTTGCTACTGAAGAACCGATAAGGCAAGTATCTTACGGCAAAATATCGGATGTCTAGCAGCGAGGATGACAGTTTTCCATGTAAGTGAAATTTTACTTCTTTCATCAATTATATTGTGTAGGAATCCCGTGAATGATATCTGATTCGATCCCATTACGAATGTTTGGAATAGAAACGGAATAGAGAAAAGTGTTTTTCGTAGAATTCAGTGTTCATATAAAATTATTTATTTCAAAAGTATTTTTCTTTCGTGTAATTCAATGTTTGTATGAAAATAACTGTTTCGAAAGGGCTTTTTCTTCCAGTTTGTGTCTGGAAGTTACTTCTTTGCATGATCTACATACAGAGGTACTACTTTTGAATTTGATTGCTTCCTTCCTTTCTTTGGAAGATTCACACATTTTTGTATCAAGATGGAGAAGTAAAGGCCAAAAACTTTCTTTCCCGAAAATGGAATACCCCTCCTTTATTTTGTGAAAAAAGTTCATTGTTTAACTACCGTATGAAGGCTATTGAACTGCAATATCATTAAATCTCTCTAAAATATGAAATCATTATAAAATATCAAATGAAAAAAATAACGCACTGTCGAGAATTTCGTGTATTTCAAAAGAGTTTGTTGGTATTTGTAACAGCAAATGTACGGGAAAATGTATTAATTTGTACGTCTCGAAAAGGTCATGTGAATGGTTCCAATCAAAATTCAACCACATTACATGAACATGCAACAATGGAAATGTAATCGTAATAATGTTCTACTGGTACGATTATCGAGTCAGTTGAATTTTCGAGAATGTCATAATTATTTTCGAAATTCAACAATGCTACATCATACACAGACAATTAATTCTGCATGCACGAGGTTTATAAATTCGGAATGGAATATCAAGTGATCGTTCAAATTTTGGTAGTCGATTTATTCGAGTGTTCACTGATTTAATGAAGCTTTTTGTATCCAAATTATGTTTTGAATGAATATGAAACTGAGAAATTCAATGGAATGGAAAACAAAATATACCTGTATTGATAAAAATTGTTCAGATATCTTCGTGTAAAGGTTCATCACCATAAAATAAAATATTTGTTTTAGGCTGAATATATTTTTTCAATAAATTTTTTTAACGTGATTTGACAAAATTCATAGTTGCGCGAGTTGGTTGATAGTGCTCATATTATTTCAGTCATTGAAGAAAATTTTGTATAATGAAACGATCATGGAAATAACGTGAAAATATATGACAATTTGAAAACATGCAATCGATTTTAGACCTAGAAAGAAGGATTTCAATAAGAGACAAAATAATTTCGTAACTAGCTTTGAAAAATGTAGATAGTTTCACAACCCTCAACTCAGAGTCAACTATGTTTCTCAAGAAGTTCAGTATTTTATTACAAAGTCCACTCACTGATTTTGGACGATTCGGAACAGTACAAACTCAAAACCAAAACAAACTTATGGTGAATTTTCCATAATGGAATAGTGTCTTTCAGCGAAAAAGAAACTATTGAGTTCTACAATCAGGTAATTTGAGCGTTTGAACCGTAATACACATTTCAAATTTTGAGAGGGAACAGTCCCACTGAAAATTTGAAGAACCAGCAATTTTTTGCAGAATCTTCCCATCGTATTGAAAATCGAGATCCTTATCATAGTTTTAATATTATCTCTCATTTTAGACATTACTATGAAAACTTTTCATATTGTAACACTAACAAGCATTTTTGTTCAGTGACATATATATCCACCAGTTATTAACATAATCAGATAGATAGATAGATACAAGTTGAGTCAGCATAAAGAACAAACTTCGAAAACATTATATTAGAAATGCTGTAAATTTACATAAGGCGCGTGAAAACAGATCATAAAATGAAAATGTTCATTACAATTATCATATATTTCAAAAACGCTCGTCAAAATATTGAAAGTAACTGATCGTTTCAGTGAATGAAAAGAAAAATAGTCTTCACAGAAAACAAAATGGAAACACAAAACTTTTTCGTAGGTGCAGGAACATCAATATATTAACCTTGTTTGATAGTCTAGATTGTGAAAAGTTTTGATAGATATATATATTCGTCATGAATCTTCATAAAAAATTGACTCAGGTTTTCGTCATTTTACACTGAAAATATATAAAAATCCTTACAGTTCTCTGAAAAACCCCCCTCCTAACTGATCCTGCTTGAACATAATTATCTAGATCAATTGTTTGAAAATTTATTACAAATAAATGATTCATCCACAGTTTGCCGTCGTTTAAAAAAAAATTCTTAACATTTCTCTAGAGCACAGCTGAGTCTAGTAATGAATTTGCAAATCATCCTAGCATCACTGATGAGATCTATCGCAGGTCGAAACAGCGTCTGATGTTGAATCATGAATTGGGCTTCAGTTTTCAATAAATTGTTTCTATTGAAAAATGCAATGGAAAGAATACATCCCTTTATTGAACAAAATTTTGGAAACAAATATGGATCTAATACTTATTTTTTCCTTCCTGAAACCAAATGAATTTCTGAAATATTTCTTATAATTTTTTTGTCAATATTTTGTCAGGAAGCGAAATAATTTCAGACATGAACAGTCTGCTAAGCTTCAATTTTTGAAAAATCGGCAATATTATGAAGATGTTTGATTTTTAATGAGTTCGGGTAACAAGAATTTCCTCGAAAGTTTTCAGATTATCATTCAAAAGAATAGAAAATGTTGAAATGTTGAATGGTGGGTATTTTCAGCTTTACCAAAGTATCATCAAATAGAGTTCCTCAAACTTGAACTTTACATCAAAAAGTTTTTCTTCTAGAACTTGTTGAACTATCTGCTAAAATTTTTGAAATATCTAAAAAAAAATCTGTCTATTCAACAATTTTTTGAGTAAAATATATATTTTTTGTTATTTCATTCCGATATGGAATTGATAGTTTTTCAAGATGTGGCTTACATTTACAATACGAATTATCTATATTCCTCGCAGAAAACTCTTTTGAATATGAATGATCGACAGTTGATTATATTATCATCTACAATCAACAGGAAAAATATACCCTTATAACACTGATTTGTGACCCTTTATAAATATGTCTGTGTGATATTGAGAGTTAAGTATTGATTGTAATAACTATAAGGACCACATGCTGAACAGAAATCATGCCACCAATTAAACAAGATTCGAGGACTATTGAAGTATAAATTTCGTGTAAAGTAGAATTTGTCAGAGCATAGTTCATCGTGAATCTTTTTTGATTTTCTAATATATTTTTCAGGAGAGAAACGTGGTTCATAACTTCTTCAAAAATATGTGTCACTTGTTAGCTATAACTTCGTCATTTATTTCACTTAGTAGGAAGAAAATATTATTTGCATTGTGCAGGAGAAGACGCCGAACATTTCACCAATTATTTACTACCAAATATTTTGAATGAGTTGAACAAAAAATATATAAGTTTGTGGTTTGACTAAGTCTGTATTTGTTCAATACAAATGAAGCTACTTTCACATAGAGTCAGTGGGCATACTTGAAGACTGGCTATAAATCAAATCATCTAAAAGGCCAATAATAGGGGAGCCTAAGCGGAGATTTCGGGATTCACTAAAGCGCGGCAGATTAATATACAGGGGTATACCTTGTACCCGGTTAAGTACCTCCACCAAATATGAGCTACATATATAAGGCCGCCTGTGAGGGATAAAGGATCAGATTAGTAAAAAAAAATTGATCGTCAAAAATTCTCGAGCGCGTCAGATTAAGGTAGAGTGAGTTAATTACCTGCTAAAAAGTGTATATTCGAGTAATCTGACAATTTGAGAGTGACGTAAAGAAAGGGGAGGGCAGCAAAGTTGTAAAAAAATAACGTCATTTCGACATCCTCGAACGTAGCTGAATTTTTTATTTTGAAGGAAATAATTTGAGGATAACGAAAAATATATAATATGACGATTTCCGCAAGCCGAAATAACAAAAATTCGTCGATAAAGTTCAATGCTTGCAGCTGTGTGATACCTATATTTCCCTGTCCAAGTTTCTATTCCTCTATTCTCTATTCACATTTTCTCTATCTATTACCCTCTCACTCCATCCCCACTCTGAATTCTGTTGCCATGACGCCATCACAGCTGATCACAGAGACTCGTTCGTGATGAAGATGATGATTAATTAATCAATTAATTGATGGATGTAGCCGTTACTACGTGGTAGGAAATCATAATGAAGAAAAGAGAAATGAAACTGTCTATGTTTTTTACCACTTTTATTTGTAACTAACGTTACTGCAGTTTCGTCCTATAAGGACATTTTCAAACTTATATATTGTATAAGGACATTTTCACACTTATATATTGTATAAGTAGTACGAAACTGCAGTAACGTTAGTTACAAATATTGTATAAGGACATTTTTAAACTTATATATTGTATAAGTTTGAAAATGTCCTTATAGGACGAAATTGCAGTAACGTTAGTTACAAATAAAAGTGGTAAAAACAGACAGTTTCATTTCTCTTTTCTTCAATAATTAATCAATTGATTGTGAAAAATTAAATTTTTTGAGCATTTTTTCAAAATTATTTTCTTATAAATACAAGTATTCTACTTTAAAAACATACAGTAATTTATTTGCATGCTATTTCCTGGACTTTTCAATTAATTAAGTCCAAAGAATTGAAGAAAAATAAAAAAAAAATATCATTTTTGTCAGATTAAGCGTATCCCTCTAGATAATCGTCAGATTATGAGACAGCACGTCTAAAACATAAAGAAGAACCATATATATTTTAATTTGACGCGCTTGAGTATTTCAAAATAGCGAATTTTTTTTGCACATTATAATAATGGCCGCCAGTTTGCGTCAGATCGAAATCGTCAGATTATTGAATGAGAGCTTTTTTGTTGCACTTAACACCCCCTTAGAAAATCTGACGCACTCGATTGAAGTTTTTTTTTCACTTTTAACCCTTACGTACAATCACCCACATCATGCAAACGATCAGATTAACATACCAACATTATTGAAAATACTTAGGACATTGATGCTTTCAATATCTAACGCGCTCGAGTATGTCCATGCAACAGTATTTTTTTAAATATTTGAAAATCTATAGCCGCTTCCCCCACCGATGAAAAGGTATATATTATATTACATTTTTTTCTTCTTATCATCTAAGCTTTGCAACCTAATATGACTCAATGACGTTCGAGTAAATTCCCATTTTGCATCGTGGGTTCCCCTGCTCCAATTCGTTCAGGCCAGTCTCAACTACCTAACCCACAGTCATCGACTTTATGTTGATGATAGACACTACCTTTTCACTGGGAAGTAGTTGTTTTCTGATAGGTGTTCATGTGCATTAACCTACAGTGAAGGGAGTTGAAACTGGCCACAAACAAATTATTCTTTTAGATGATTTGATATATTTTTTTGATTCAATGGATATCAAGAGAAGTTATGAAGATATTCAAAATTAGTTTCACCGTAGAAAAGTGACAACAAGTTTATTATTAACATTTCGTGGACCTGAATTACTTGACGATGAATTACCATGCAGTATAAAATTTTTTGAATTCGACTGGTTCGGTCGAAAAAGAACATTCAATACACTCATTGATGAAGATCGAATTTCAATTTTATGATGGGATGACTGATACAATTGGTAGAGAATACCTTCCATTTCCCATTTGGAAGGATCATAGTTGCCATACCTACTATTTTTTCGTAATTATTTCTCTTACCCTAATAGAGAAAATGATAATAATTGATTAAAAAAAATAATTGCAACTCTACCGACTTTAAATATTACTTGATTTTCACTAGTTTAATGTTATGAATGGATTTTGGAGTTGCAGGTGTTGTTGAATCCTGTTCTACCATAATTGGGGAAAAATAATTCCGACCATGGAAGTCTTCATGGTTTGAACAGTAGAAAAAGCATCGTGTTGAAGATACCTTGGATGCTTATCTTTTATTATTAGCAGTTCGCCTTAACGGAAATAACCAAATTACGCAAGTGATGTTGTATTGCGCAGAAATGAAGAAGGTTTTTTTCCAGGAATAACAGATAATCTCTTCAAGTTTTCAAAATCATTGTAATTTCATCGTGTATATTGTGTTTTATCCAGTCAGCTATTTGGGTGAAATATTTCAATATTCCTGATGTTCTTCATGTTTGTTCATGCATATGCATCTTTCGAGCTTTGTCTGTCATGACGTAAACTCGTAACATAACGAGGCTTAGAGAGTGTAAACTTTCATGACCGCAGATAACTGTGTAAAACCTATTTTCCGGGTGTTTTGGCCGTGGTGTGCAGGTTTAAACGCCTGACGTTCCGTCTACAACGGCGGTTTGGTAACAGTGGTAATGTGGAAACGGTCACAGTGCCCAAGATGATGCGCGCGTTGTTATTCGCGTTGTTCCCAACGTGAAAATTACGATGCCGGTTTTTGACTCTGGTTTTATATTATTATTTGTGTGTATGGCTTGTTTGTGTAACCTTTTTGGACAGGTAGCCAAATTTTATCAATGTTTATTGTCTCTTCTTTCCTTTCGGAATTTACTCTGTGTTTTTGAATTTGTATTGCCATTTACTTTCTACATATATACTACTCTATATCCAAAAATATACAGTGCATTTCTTCAATGTCCCCCCCTTTTATTTTTTGAACGGGTCAACTCGAAAAATTGAAATTTGGGATAATCGAATTAATGCATAAATACTTCATTTTCAAGTGAAATTGACAGATGAAACTTTCAAGATGGCGACTCGGTGCTATCTGAGAAAAAAAATTAAATGTAAAGGGTTTCTTGTGATACAGCATTTTGAAGCTCCTGACGAATACTTCACAACCCTAGAATATGAAGTCAATATCGTCACCTACTACAAAATGGCGGAACATTTAATAATTTCCTGAAGGCAAACACATTAATATCGATATTTCTAGAAATATTTCTTTTAATCTGCCATATGGCAATTCCAACAACCCGATAAGTTTTGTTGAGTTATTTTTTGTTTATAAAAACGACAAAAAAATATCAGTACGACAATGGACATCATTGTTCAGTTAGAATATTCTCATTTAATTTTTGGTTTTACTAGTAGAGAGGTACCACCTCAACAATCTCTAAAATGGTCAATTATCGTCCATTGGAAGATAAAATTGAAGCGATTTTTATAGGTTTTTCGAATCGTCCTATATGTAGAAAATATTTGAGGGAACTTGTATCCAAATTCACAACTACCGGTAGTATACATAATAAAAAGCCCCCTGGTCATCCGTGCATTCCGGAAGAACAGCGAGTGCAAATAATTGGTGAGATGGTAGTAAATCCTGAACAGTGTACTTATTCTGTCGCGAATGTTTGTGAGGTGTCTCCTTCTACTTTGTGGAGACTTTTAAAGAGAAATAGGTATCATCCATACAAAATTAAAATGGTACACCAATTAACTGAACATGACCCTGATCGACGAACAGAATTCTGCTAGATCATGACGGAAACCATTGCAAGGCATCCTACCTCGAATGTACACGTTATTGGAGTGACACCAACCCTCACGTTTTCTGGGAAACACATACCCAATATCAAGAGAAAATTAACGTTTGGGCAATAATATTGGGAAACCATATTGTAGGACCTATATTTATTGATCAGAATTCAACAGGAGAACTGTATATGAATATGCTGGAAACTACTGTTGACCCTCTCATCACTGAAATTGTCGAAGCAAATCCTAATGAATTCGATATGGATATTGTATTCCAACGAAATGGAGCACCACGACATTACTCCAGACAAGTAAGAAACTATTTGAGTACTACTTTTCCTGGTAGTTGGATTGGCCGTCGAGGTTCTACAGAATGGCCAGCCAACTCACCAGATTTGACACCTTTGGACTTTCTTATGGGACTATTTGGAGCAAAAGGTATACGAAACTGAACCTGCTTCAATATTGGATATACGGCAGATAATAATAAATGTTTGTAGAGATATTGATGTTACTGTGTTCGAAACTGTTCGGCGTGAAATATCGAAAAGGCTGCTCATATGTCAAAAAGTTCAAGGCAACCATTTCGAGCATCTTCTGAACTGACCTTAAGCTTATTATATAGTTAAATGTCAATGTATTCAGGCAATTATTAAAAGTTGCGTCATTTTGTAGTAGTTGAATGTATTGACATTATATTCTAGGGTTGTGAATTATTCGTCAGGAACTTTAAAATGATGTATCACAAGACTCCCCTTTCCTTTCAATTTTTCTTTTCCAGATGGCGCCTAGTTTCCATCTTGAAAGGTTCATCTGTCAGTTTCACTTCAGAATGAAGTATTCATGCATTGATTTCATTACACCAAATTTCAATTGTTTGAGTTGACCCGTTGAAAAAATAAAAGGGGGGACATTAAAAAATATACTGCATAAAGAGGCAATAGAAAATTGAAAACACAGCGCAATATCAATAGAAGAGAAGAAACAATGAACAATTATGAAATTTGGCTACCTGTCCTTTATGCAACACAAACAAGGTCATGTAGTCCAATTAAGAGAAACAAAGCCATGCCCACCAATAATGATATAAAGCCAGAGACAAATACAAGCATCATAGTGTCTGCGTTAGGAACAAGGGGAACAATAACTCGAACGCCAACTCGGGCACTACGACCGATACCACATTACTTTTGATAATGTCTACTGCAGTAGTAGGCGAAACGTCCGGCATAAAAAGCTGCAGACCACAACCATAAAACCTGTAAAGTAGCTTTCACACAACGAGGCTCATTTGTTATTTACCTGGCATCATTTTTGTTTCTCCCATACATATGCCAGTTAGTTTGATTGAAATGGGTTCGGCTTTGACTGTATTCGACGAATTCTGAAAAAGTTATGAACCACACGAAGATATATGAAGTGAAATAAGTTGTTCACTATTCTTGCAAATAGTTTGAAAGAATTGAGTAAGAATGACAGTGAGAGACGAGATTTGGACATCGACAATATACATGGAACGAGTGAAGCACACCGAATACAAGCTGGCTATCAGCATGTGATCTTACGTATAAGGCACGCGTACAACGTACTGTTTCGGTATGTCCCTGGAACAAACCAAAGCCACCATTCACCATTCAAATAGGATATTCCATGGTAATAAACTGACTGACAAATCATCTGATATTTATTGGTGACTCTATTATAAATGAAATCAATGGAATGGAAATTGTTTTTTACAGTGGTCAAGTGAATTGAATTTACTAATTCGCGGATTTCTGTACTACTTCTGTATCCAATAAATCTAATTGTTCTTCAACGTAACACATAATCAATGACAACATTACTCACTGATTCAAGATGATTCCTATGCTCCATTTCTGAATGACACAAAACGTCATTTATTTTGCCAACCAGATTCCCCATTTATTGAATACCGAAACAAAATTCAGTCAAAACTAATCAACATTTTTATTGCTTTTGTCTTATCATTTTTTCAGGAGAATCTTCTTGGTCTTATTACCTTTGCAATAGTAGATACTCTTTGTATGTTATGAGGGCACAGAAGAGTTAGAAAGTTATACTCGATTGCTTTATGGCGAGGACATCACCTTGTTCAGATATCTTGGGAATATTTTGAAGTTCTGTATTTATACTTGGAGTTTTCAATGCTCTTTAGTTGCTGCTGTTGGTACTCCTTTTGAAAAACTCCTCAACCCAAGTATTCCAAGCAAAGCGTGCTTTGGAGAGTTCAGCCATGTGACTTTCGGAACCCGTTTTCTTTATCTATTTCGGACGCGTCAGTAAACAATAGTAATGCTTCAATCCAGCTTTGGCTTATGTACTGTAGATATTCTGTAGCTGTTGATGATCATTTCTAATTCCACCTCAAAGTATTACTCAGATAGCATAAAGGTAACCTGGATTCATGTAAGTTATCAAGCATATCATGAAGATACCAATCATTACTTTTAATCATTGTTGGTCCAGGTTGCCGTTGTAACTTTGTCGAGAATGTTATTGACATTGTTGTTAAAGATATTATGACCGAATATCTCGACCTCAAGTAGTCAACTTCTTTGACACTGTATTAACGCAAAAGTCTTTTCAATATGGTTCTATAGGCAAATTTTTGTGAGACGTTTTTATTTCTGGAATCTACGGACAAATTTTTTCCAAAATAATTATTTCTGATTGTGAAATTTGTTCCAAGTTGTGAAAGTTTGTGTGATACCAGTATCATCAGCACAAATGACTTTTCCACCAGATTCAAAACAATGTAAACAAGTAGGATTAATATACTGTTTCATCTCACTGAAAATGATAATTTAGTTACACAAGTTGTAATGGATGATTATATAATTTCTTAAACATTCTTGGAATCTCATGAATTATAAATATGTCAAAACAAATTTCATTAAATATATGGAGTTTCTAGAATTGATTGATGAATACTGTATAATGAAAATAGTGTACAATGGAAATTATGAAAAACTGAAAAGTATAGACCTGGAATAAAAAGGACATTACTGATGAGTTTTTTTGTGAAAACTGTCACATTACGATTGGTTTTTTTAGCTGGCTTGTCAAATTCCCGTCGTATAATTCTATGTAATAGTTGATGTATAAAACGGAAGAAAACTCTTCCTAAAGTTATATTTTTACAAACCTACAGGCATCTCTCAGATTGATGTTTAATTTTTTAAATATTTATTTTAGTGATGAGGTAGGTAGGTCTGAAGTGATTGCATCTGAACTCAATCAAATGAATCTAGTTTTACAACAAAATCAAAATCAAATCAAAAAGTGATCTTTCAGATTGGCTGGCAAAAGTGAGACTGAAAAATCAGATCCGGTTCACGAAAGGGCAGGCACAGTGTATTTGCTCTCATTGCATTGTGAAGGATAGTCCACGACAAAGTTCATAGACTTAGGTTCATAGTAACAGTTACTCAGACTAGTGAGTAACTGTTATCAAGTAGGTAAGCATTACAAATGTCTTATTTCGGGAAAAAGTATCATGTGATTCGTTTCGTGGGGCTGATTCTCCCAGGCAACCTGTAACTAACAAGGCCGGATAGCAGCTCTGGAATAGTACCTGTGGAATGTCTTCTTGAATAATTTTTACGACAGCCATAATGGTGGACCCAAGACATTTCAGTTGATTGGTCTGTACAGGATATTCAAGGTGGAAGATTTTCATCTTAATGGACCTATTCATATGAGAGCATCTGAAAGCACATTGCATTGAGCTTTTTCGCCCTTGATTTGGGTAAACCACAAGCGTTTGCAGAACTGCGCAGAAGTTTATTTCTTCTCCTGATGCAGATTCTGTTTCTGCTGCTCAAGAGTCGTTTAGGAGAACTCCTACCTTGAAACACTTGATTCTGCATGGGTATATTCTAACGCTCATCATTGTAGGGCAGTAGTAGTAATAATCACCCTCACCACTTTTTTATTTATTTATTGGAAACGGGTCAATGTTGAGCATAAGAATCACCTTCCAAAATGTTACATTTCATGATGGAAATACAAGTTTCTGGCAGTTAAGCATCATCCGCTATTGCCATTCAGTACAAAACTGAGCTTGATTTATATGGGTATATGAAATTTGAATTACACATTTCTAGCATTTGTTGAAAGTCACAGTGACAATAGAGTGTTGATTAATATCCAAAAGCAATAACGATTCATGACCGATTTGGATGATTTGTAGTATAGTTTTTACCATGGATTCAGAGTCATCAATAAATAATGGATTCACATTGGTATTACGATTCACTCCAATTGAACTGAACTTTTCATCGACGTTTCGTGAAATCAAATTTAGAAACCTCGCGAACCTGTGAATTTATTTAATGATGATCCGGAACACCTTAAGCAAAATCTGAAAATTGTAGGGGAATACTTGAAAAACTGGGGAAGAATCGGGTGAAAAATTAAAATTTCAAAATCGATGCATAAAATTTCACATGCGTTGAGTTACTTCAAAAATACATGGGGATCAAACTTGCATGGTGATTATTTTTGAATTAGATGTATGGGATGTTCTCAATGGAGTTTTATGTAAATATAAATATTTATTTTGCAAAACCGTTTTGATATATAAACTGCAGGAACTTGGGTTTTTTCGATTGAAATCAAAAGCTTTGATTTGGTTTTCTAATAAAGTGTACAGAAAAATAACAGAAAATGAAGCAAATTTTATGGATTTTATTATCTAGAAGTTATTCTTCGATTGAATAAACTTCAATACGGTTTACTAACGTCAAACTCTTGAAATTAGATCTCTGTTGTCATTTTCTACATGATAAAGAACCATTGGGGTTTCAGTTTCAGTGGATGAACAGATATACGAGCATTTCAGAATCTAATACACAAAGGAAGATGAGAGACAAAAAGACTCCCTGAAAATTGAATGGTGAATACATTTAGGTGAACTTCAAATAGGTGGAGCACTTTTACGATAGTAAAAAGTAAACATATCGATGTGTGATGAAATTGGCCGATAGTTCTACGTAACAAAAAACAAGTATTGTCATAATACTTCATCGGGAAAAATAGAGGAATGGATTTTGGATACTATGTATATCATCACTGACTTAGATTTTTCCAAGACAAAACACAAGCACTACAGGAAAATCCTTAAGGAGCTCTCAGAGCGGTGCCTGGATTTGAATCGCTAGAGATTGAATCCATTTAGAAAAACGTTCTCAGGAAGTTTATTCCACATGGACGCAGTTCTCAAGATGAAAGAGTTCTTGAACAGTGAAGCTTGAGGTGTACTGAGTTGAACCTCAAAACGATGAGCAACCACAGTCCGTCGCGTATTTCTGATATGTACAGCTCTTGGTGAAATCAAATGTGCCAAGTCACTTGAACACTTCCCGCGAAATTATCTATACAAGAGAAACGAATCTCCAACCTTTCTTCGATGTTCCAGGCTATTAAGGTTGAATGTAATGTTCTCGTCTCCAATCAGGCGGATGGCTCTTTTCTGGATGGAATACATCAACGTCAGGATATATTTGGGAAAAGTCCTCCATACATGAATACAATACCCCAAAGAAGGTCTAACTTTATAGAGCATCAAAAGGTTCTGAGGTGTGTACAGTTTTCTGGTTGTATACAGTGTTCCATGCGTTTGAGAAGCAGCCTTTGCAATTCCAGCGACATGATTGTGCCAAGACATATTGGTTTCCATTTCAACCCCCAACAAACTTATTGACGCAGAAAGCGAAATTGTCTGACCTGACATTACTATATTCGGTTCGTAGACATTCATCTTTTTGGAGAAAACTGATGCCTGGGTTCTTGGGGCATTGAACTGAACCTGGTTACTTTCACCCCAATTCCAAATCACTTCTAGATCCTCATTAAGATATGCAACCTCCTGCTGCCGGTGAAGATGTGCCTCCGTAGCCGGTTTCCTGGAATCCAAATGGAATGACGAGACAAGTGTGCTGTCGTCAGCAAAGTAATACATTGGATTCTTGTTTTTTTCCATTAAGTCGTTGATATACAATAAAAAAAGGGTTGAAGACAATATAAATCCCTGGGGAACACCAGCGTTGATGGTGAAAGTATCCGAGAGATATCCATGGACGGCCACTTGCAGGGAACGTTCTTTCAGGAAGCTGAAGAGCCATACACAGAAATGATCCGACAAGTCATATCATCGAAGTTTGGCCAACAAACCCTCATGCCACACACGGTCAAAGGCCTTAGAAATATCAAGCGCAATAGCTCTCCATATTTCTCGATTGCGTTATTCCAAATATGGGTGACATACGATAGAAGGCCGCCTGTTGATCTCTGTTTCCTAAAGCCATATTGATGATCGCTCAAGATGTTGAAGCCTTCCAAATATTTGATGATATGGTGGTTCACGATTTTCTCCATGATACCTCACGAGATATAGATGATCAGGATGGTGTCAAACTTTCTCAAATCACTTTGCTACTTTTTTATTGAAATTGTGTTAATTTCAGATTCCATTAGACTTTGAGTTGTTCGAAGGTATTGCATTTTTGAATTTCTACTCGATGAAATAGAGAACAATTTTCAATACGATTTTAAGCAGAAAAGATACAGAGACGGTGATTTTTTTTCAGTTGAGCCCTTCGGAAAATATTTTCTTTTCATAAATACAATTCTTAAGTTCGGGAGTGAAGTAACTATATTCAATTTTAGTAGTAGTTATATATGAACTTTTGAACTGTTTTCCTGTGACGGAGGGTTTTGGTAGGTAATATTTTTTCCTGTTCTCCCTAATTTGAAACTTTCACATACTCAGAAAAGTTAAAACAAATAAATTTTCTAGAAATATTTCCTTTTCATAGATATAAAACATATTTTTGTTAGTTGTAATCTTGTTATTAATTGAACGCTTATTGCGAGAGTCATGAAGATTTTGATCTGTCAATATTTATAAATGAACTGATATTATTATGAGATGTACCTTCGGAGATGAGACTGAATTCAATTTTCATTTTACGAAAACGTTTCATTTTTGCATTTGAAATTTTGAAGAGTGAAAGGGCACACTTGCCAAAGTTTTCAAGAAACTGCATTGACGTGGATTAACTTTGTACAATTCATGTAAACATCCGCACACTTTCGTTTTCTAAAGAGAATGCCTTAATCAAGTAATTCCGGGTTTGGCTAATTAGTACATTAAATCTCATTGGTTATTCAGAGAAGAATTAAAATTCATGAAATCTAAGAGTGGCTTTAATAATTGAATAGAACTGGCCGATACTTCATGAAAATCCATATTAAAACTCATCAATGCCGCTTATGGTAAGATTTTCACAATGAAGGGTTTTACAAAAAGTGAGACACGTGTTTCATTATACAATACCTTTCTCAATGTTATAAAGCGAAACACGTGTCGCGGTTATCGAAAAACCTTCCATAGTGAAAATCATACAATGAACTGTAATTTAATTTCCATATTTTATGGTATATTACTCCACCTTATCTGATTTTTATTCTCTTAGTCACTCGTATATTAGTTGATCGGACGATTGTCATTTTGATTTCATTGTGGGGGCACTTCGCAAAGATTTTGATTCATAAACTACTGTGAATATAGGAATGCCTTCTGAATGTTTTACGTTGATAACGCTATTTTGAAAGATCTAATTTCAAGCGTTCGTTCTGTTTTTCAATTGACATATTTGTCATTAGTACCTACTATCTACTTTTTGAAATTTAATTCTACTTGAAAGCATGCCTTGAATTACTTACGTTGGCATAGGTATGTGGGGAAATTGTTCACTATTGAATACACACCGTTGTCGCAACACCCCCTGCCAGAGTTGCACCCCAACAATACCGAAAATAAAGAATACGAAGAAGCAGAGCAGCAAGACATTTCCTAGCATAGGTAAGGTGTCCAGGAGAAGCATCACTAATATTCTCATACCTGAAATTGAAAATTATTTGTATTACTGAACAATTTGTTGAATACAAAATCACACTGCTATTATCAAATTTTACGATCAGGTAAAGGTTACGTCTAACGTAACCTGAGTAAATGTGTAAATACTACGCCCGTAGATTGCTGAGGCTTCAACTTTGATGTTTCTAGATATTACTTTCAATTTGTTACACTTAATGATATTTTGTTATTGTTCAAGTCACTGAATTTGGCAGAAAATGGCTTTCACGAATGAAGGAAACAGAGATATGATACAAATTTATTACAAATACGATAGAAACAGTGTTAGGACATCTGAAATGTATTTAAACTTGTATCCCAAAAGACGACAACCACTTTGAACTATGTTCGAATTATTTGGTCGAAATCTCACCGAGTTTGGTTCGTCTGAAAAGCCAATGAGAAAATACGGAGACAAAATCAACAATCAAAATTTGATAAATGAGCTGTGTACGACATTGTGTCCTTTTCAATGCAAATAGAACTTCGAACAAATAACGATAATTTACTAAAATATTGAGACAAAAGTAAATCACACCAAATCCTCAAAATGCTGGCCTTGTTCATGATAACATAAATGTGCCCTTCTTCGAATATTATTCAGTGAACGATTAATTTCCATCCTCGTCAATCTTCCGAACTCTGTTACAATGATGTGTTGAAGGTCCTCAATATTTTGATATTCCCTCTGACCATAAACTCTATTTTTCAGTGTACCCTATAAGAAAGGAGAGTGGTATGATGACTGCTACCTAGGACCTTCCGAATAATTTTTTAGCTTTCAGTACATTATCTACATCATTGTTATCTTTTTTTTTTTCAAATAAACTATTTTACATGAAAATTTATTTTCCTAATTTATTTTCGAGTTTTTAGTTTCTTATTTTCATACTTCCTACTGCCATGCAGTTCTCGGCACGTTTTAACCTTTTACTTTGGTGGTTTACCGCTAACGACGTATCATTTTCAGCCACCCCAAAGACACACAATCTTCGAAACGATACAAAATCTGGATTTGGGTGGAAGATCCATGCTTGTATCCTGATTCCGAGTTGACAAAGTTCTTTGTATACTATAATACTAGTCAATTCCTGTCATTTTATACACATATTGAGGTAGTTGTGAAAAAAATATGTTATCTGCTATTTTGTAGCTGCGGCCATCTTGAATTTACAATGAGACATAATTTATTGAATTGTATTGTCATCAAAACTAAATGTGTGTACCAAATATCACATCGATTTGACATAAGGAAGGGGATCAAACTTCAATTATTAAATTTTTCCCAAGCAAACAGGGCAAGCTAAATAAAATCGTTGAAAAACAGTTTTTGTCATTGAAAGTGACATTTTTCAGTGGTATTGAAACATGATGTTTACGAAGTAGCGTGTTAAAATATTTTTAACACTAGTGTTTCGACAAAATATCAATAAAAAACAAAAATATTCAATTTTCAAGGAAGTTTTATTATGAACAATAGATATAGATACAATGGAATTCTGTTACAAATGTATTATATACATTAATTACATTATTATTATTATTATTTATGAACAATAATATGAAAAGTACAATTAGAACAACTGCTGATATTAAACTTGGGACGCTGAAGAGTCTTGTAATATATTTGAACTATCTGTGTTGACAATTTCATGAGCATTAACATTTAATTTTCGAAGTGAAATGTAAGTGTAACGCTGGAACTAGCTGTTGGGATTTTTCTTTCAGCAATAGCCTTTTTTTAAGGAATAGATTGATCGATATAACCCTGAATTCCATCCCATGTGCTTTTTAATATTCGTTATATTCGTTCCTGATTCTACTAGCAAAGAAGAAGAAGACCTGAAACAGTGACCTGTATATTCAGAAACGTGTTTATATCAATTGGGTTGGCATTGTATTTATAATTTGAGTATTTCAGAAAAAAAAAGTTCATGATTGCACAGTGAAAAGTATTTCTTTTAAAGAAGATCATAGGTTGTTTTGAAATTTTTATCTCTATTGGAGAAATTATTACTTCATGCCAACAGCGCATGTTCCACAAGAGAATCACACTTTTTTTAACGAAGAAATAAAATTTCTTGGCTTTTTAACGGCACTATTCGTTTGATTATATTATTGCGAAGATGAACAATTTTGAATCAATAATATATAATATCATCTCAAAATCCACTACCAATGTAAAAATAAAAATAAACTGTTTCAAATGGAGAACAATATCAACTTGATCTGAAAACATATTGTTTGTTTGAATTCAAAACTGTATCCTTTCAAATAACTCATTTCATTCATAACAAGAGTATTGTAAATCTATATACAAAACTATATTATGATCCACTGAAGATAACAAGAATTTTGTATAGAATGAACAGAGTTTCTTTTAAAGAAGAATTTCATTCATTTCAGATTGAAGAAAACTGTTTTATTTGAACATAGATATTATTGAAAAGAATTTGTATTTAGTATTATGAGAAACTAACAGTGTAGAACAGTGTTGTACGCGACAGTATGTGTTGGAAAGTGACGTTGGTGTGTTGTGATTTTAAGGAGGAAGTATTTTATGTGTCTGTAGATAGTGCAATTCTTTTCTACCATAATCTACCATAATGGAACAGATTGTACAACACTGGGGTCTTATATAGTTGAAAGATATTTTTATAGGTAAGTATTATAATTGGATAAAATTGAGGTGTTTGGGTTACTTGAGAAAGAAATTATGCCATCAGTAAGTACTGCATTGTATACCTAGTACCGAAGAGAAAGTGGTAAACTTTAACAGTAACTCTTAATTTTGGCCTCATTTTGCGAAAATTATATCAATGCTTTGTAATTTTTCACGCATGCATTATTACATTTGCTCCGCAAGTGTATATTAATTTGAACTGAAAAATTCTCCACGTTGATTCAAATTCGCCAATCTCTTATTTTGTTTTAAATAAGTGCATCTTCTCTAAATAAAATTTGATTTTCTTTTATACCGAATTCTTTTTTCATTGAAAGAGAGAGGTAATTATAGTTTCGACAATAAATTATGATACAAAAAATACCAAAATAGGAACCAGTAGGTATAAAAAGCACCTACATGTGACAGCCACTTTCTGATTTCAACATGTAAATGTTTGTTGAATTCCGAAACGTCTTTGCTTTCTGTAATTACTTCAGAAATCTTTTTATGTTATTCATTGTGTTCATTTTTCATTTATGTTATCTTTTAGGAATGTAAGAAATAGGTAGAAATATTACCAAACTCACTAGAGGAGAAATCAGAATTTCCCAAAACGTGGAAACAGTGAATGTTTTTATTTAAATAGAGTTTGTATGATCATGAGTTAGATTTTTTAAATGAAACATTTTATATTTTCCATTGATCCTCTAATATTACTTACACAACGGTTTTGAAAGGCAATTTTTCTGTAAAGACTTCTATCCACTTCAAAGAGATTTGAAGTACGTCATGTGAATTTATTATTTATTTCTGATCAAGGAATGTTTAACCACCTTTTTACTTGATAGAAATCGTATGTTGAACAATAAGACCTCAGACAAGTTTAAAATTTTGAGGGTTGTCGTTCGTATGCGCACAACAATTGGGTTGGTTAACGGAATAAATCCTCTCAAACAGTTTTTTATTAAAAAAAATATATATTTTTTTTATTAAGTGGCAGCCGTTTTCATAGTTTTGCCTATCTAGATATTTGAAATGATGGCTAACGATGATGTGCTGATTTTTTCTTTCGTTTCAGAATCCATGTGATGTTCCGGCAATTGTAGATTAACAAAAGCAAAATGCAGAACTTGATAGACGATAGTGATTTTTTTAATGTTATTTACCAAAATGGCATCTAGTTTCAAATACTTTATTTTGTAAAATTACTAATAAATTGATTCATTTTCTTGTCTGAGTTGTAATGTTGTATAGGCTTCGATTTTATTTTATTTGTTAATTTGCATTTTGTCAAGAATATGTCACTTCTTTTTATATATGTTTTCTTATTGAATATTTATTTCTGTTATTTGTATAACTGTATGATCTCTCAATAGTGTGCGGTTGAAATATGACATTTTAGCAAAGATTGACAAAGAAAATTCAGTTTTCTACTATGTTTTGTTTTTTATCATATGCTTTTTCAAGTAAACCAATCATAATATATAATGTATTATTCAATTTGTTCCCTTACCACTATAGCTGTTCATATTACACACGAGACAGAAGCATGACACGATATAAACAGAAGCATGAGTTCATCTTTAATGAAGTAAATGAGTTTATTTGATTTATAAAAATAAAAGCGTCTGAATGAAAAATGCTTCTCTTCAAAGAAAAACAAAACAGTTAATTTCTCCTAGGAAGATATTCAAATAGTGTTCCAAGTTAACGTATCATTCTTTCAAAACCCAAAAAGTTTCACTTTTGCTCCCACTAAAGAATGCATACTTACTTCTCTTGAGCTATTGCGATGATTTCTATTGAAATGTATGCACAATCTTGGTGGAATATTTTTTTATTTGAAAGAACCGTTTATTCAGTCCATTTGAATTAATAATTCAAATTCAACTTGAGAGAATATATTTCCCAGTTTATAAAAATATTTCTTCATGAATATAGGAGAGCAAGATTTCTTTAAATCGGATAATGTTCTTCACTTTGAGACTTTTATTTTTACTGTGTGATAACAGAAGGGTGTAATGCTACGTATATAGTCAATGTGTTTTCCAACAATACAAAAAGAACGACCGATTTTCGTTTTTGTATTTGAAATTTAAACAATCAATGATTAATCCATTTAATCCATTTAAGGTCTTCTATTAATGAATGATACAACTCTTCTACCATTCCAAAAAAAATTTTATATTGCAAAAAACAGTTATACGTCTAATATCTAATGCCAACTTTAAAGATCATTGTCGCCCACTTTTTATTCATCTCAAAATTATGCCGCTTCCTACAACTTTTGTATATGAAACATTGATTGAAATTCATAAAAGTTAATCAAAATACATTTTACAATCGCAACAACATGAATATCCTACAATATAAGGAAATCTGATAAGAACTGAGAGATTCAGACTGAGCACCTCACAAAATAATTCATTGAATTTGAAATTTTATAATAAGTTACCATGTCACATAAAACAACTCAGTTTCTACTGTTTCAAGCAAAAACTGAAATCATTTTTTTTAATCACTGTTTTTATTCTACAGATGAATACATGTTATACAACATAGATAATTCATGTGACTTTGAGTGAGTAACAATTGTTCTCATTTTTAACATTAGTTGATTGATTGTTTTCATTATTATGTACACTGTTCTGCTACACAAGCATTGTGATGGTTTTATTTGTATATATGACGTCATATTTATAAATTTTTGTGTTTTGACTTGCTACAAATATTTGTTCAAATGTATCACGTAGCCAATAAACTATTCTATTCTATTCTATTCATATATATGGCGTTTCGTCAAAGTCAAAGCCTATTATGATAACAATAAATTTTTTTCAATGTCTCCAATTTTTCGAAAACATATGATACATCATTGAAAAGATAAAATCTGATCTTATTCGAAACAGAAAGGATCCAAAGTAGCCCCCATAAGAAAAAATAAAGTTGATGACGGTGGCTGGAAGACGAAACGTCGGATAGCAAATCTGAAAACATCATTATGTAGCAGGAAAAAAGTGACAATATGCAAGTGCAATTTATTTTCGAACCCTTCGAAAAATTAAACCAGAAAAAAATAAAAATCATTTTTCGAAATTTCTGTTTTATCCGGATATCTCCGGATATACTTGGAATTCCAGAACTTTTTCAATGGCATATTTTAAGTAAGGTAAATGCGCAACTTTGTCCCAATTCTACCATCTTCGTATCTCTCATATTTCCGAGATTCCAAAGGTGAGGATCGAATTTGAAACACCCAGTATACAATATGATTAAATAGATACCTACATGCACTTATGAAAGTTTTGTACATTTGTTTCGAAACCTGATGAAATGGTTATATATCAAATAATATTGTAGTTTCAATGATACTTGTTCAATTCATAATATTGTTTTTTTGAAGTCGACAGGAAAAAATTAAATTCTCCATATAACAAGAACAGAACTGAGCCACCCATGAATGGAGGAATATTTTTGAAATAACGTTTCAGTATTCCTGCAAAACACAAGATATTTCTTATCACGGACAAGTCCAATTATCCTAATGGAAAGTATGGAAGTGTAATTTTTTCATCGACTGAACGTTATTGAAAAAATCCAATCGATATCACGAAAAACGTTGTGAAATGGAAATTACACGAGTAACAGGTAAACGACTTATTTTCTTACGGAATATAACGAGAAGCATTTCATTCTGCCCAACGTTACATTTGTATTTCACGTTTTCGACGGAATGTGCAACAGTTACATGCTTTGAGCAATGATGGGGAAAATGGTTTCCTAATGATCAAATAGTGCTATTGCATTGCAGGAGCCGCCAACGTAGCGATCTACATTCGGAATTACGACGTCATTTGTGCTCGTTCAGCTCTGAGTATGATGCAGAATAATATCATTCGAACCGTATCTTCTCGTTTATTTTTTTTTATTTTGCTGCCTGTAGGTACAAGCGATGCTGAGATAAAACGAATATTTTGTAAAGTATTGTTTAACTCTATGCATTATAGATGAAGACACCTTTATATTTTCGATATTTGAAGGTTATGTTAGGTTAGGTCCAGAGTGAGTCTATTCAATGTCCCACCGCAACCCGCAAGGGTTTATTGTGGCTCATACCTATTCACACTTGACCAAATGAACCCAGCTTCCTAACGACGCCGATTAGTTTGTATGGCGAGTTGTCTTTCAGGTCAGATGGTAAGAGTACGGCTCTGACAAACTCTGAAAACCTGATTTGGTCCCCAGCGGGGTGGGCACAAAGCATGTGCCCTGCTGGTTTATCATTTTCCAAACAGAGGTGACACATACTGTCTTCCGACAGTCTGAGTCTCTGCATATGATGATTCAAATGACAGTGACCTGTAAAAAGGCATGTTAGACATCGCATCCCTACTGTAGCCCAACAACTATTTGGTATCAAGCTTCGAAGGGTGAATAAACGCCTTAGAGTGAGCCAATCCTGGAAGATTCTACCAGAAGTCAATAAATCTTCTTGCCATCCAGTGACAGGTTCTCCTCAGATGAAGCTGCTTGCAGCACCCTCCTTTGTAAGGGAGTCAATTCAGTATCCTCATTGCTTTCCAGGCCAGTATGGCCAGGAATCCAGACCAGAGACAATCTGTTAAGCCTTCCTATCGAGAAGAGTCGTTTTTGGCAATTTGCTACCAACTGACTAAAAACACCTGTACCAGAACCGGAAGGTATTTTTGGATCCATCTGAAAGCCAACAACTATCTGCTCTTAATATTTTCTTCTCCAGGAGGAACTCGTCCTCTCTACTCGGGAACAATACTTTAAAAGGCAGTTCGAAGGTAGCAGTTGGAGGCATAAAGTCAGAGGTCATTTTCAGAATGATGTGACTCTCATTCTGATGTGACTCTCAGTGTCAACCAACACTCTGTTGCAATCTGCATTGAATTGATTTGTGCAATTGGCAATGTGTACAAGTCAATATGCAGTCCATCTAGCCTCTCTCTCCAGAAAAATATGGAGAGGAGGTAGATCTAGAAGGATCTCAATGGCTGCTGACTTTGTGGTACTGATGACTCCACTGATGACCAGACAAGCCTGTCTCTGGATATTCGAAGGAATTCACATTTGAATGTTCAGAGGGATATATAATTTAAAAAATCTGATCTCCAGACACGGCCAACAGCGATATTGAACAAATTAGTGTCATGATTAGTGTTCCATGAAGAGAATAAACAATTGGTCTGTCAGAAAAAACACAGTGAGATTTCTTCATTAACTTTTGTAATATTAGTGAAATATTAACGAAATTTTTGGTTGTTTTGTGTTGATGCTCGAAGTAGCAGAGAAGATACTGCAGATTTCTACTCGAGACGACCCCACGTTCTCCAAAGTGGTTGCATTGGATGTTATTTTCAATGTAACTAGTAGTGTTATTGAAATCTCTGATAATTAATGGTTCAATACATGTGAATATAGGATATTGGCGAAAAATCAAGGTTATCCACGCCTGAGTTTCATTAACTGAAAATATTCAAAGATGAACTCAGAAGATGTTTTATTTGCTACAAGATTGAGCCCTAACAACTGAAGTTATAGCAAACATTGACAACGAAAAATTAGATTATTGCTATTGGGCTCAAGGTAATTTCATAAGTTACATACATTTTCAAAGAAAGTTTATATTTACTGGTGAGATTACATTTATCTACAGGAAACATTGAGTCAATGCCTGGTGTGGGATTTAAGGAAACATAATAATTGGAACTATTTTCTGGAGTTCGTTCAGTTAACTCCTTAGACAGAATATTTTGGAATGACATTGAAAAACTTCCCTTCATGACAGTACATTTGTATTTGCAGCAAGATGAAGCATTCATCTATAATTCGTGAATCGTGCAATCAAAAATGGAGTCAATGAAACAAGGTCCAGAAACCAGTGTGAATTTTGCATCAGTATAAGACGGGTTTTTTCAAAATATCATCGTACTCAAACGGTATAGTCGAACAAAATCGCAAATGACTCCAAAAATGTAATCGAATAGAGGAAGGACTAGCTGAGGCAGGTGGGGCAATGACAAACCTGTCGTTTGTTGTTCGTTTCAGCCTCGTTCGAGAAATGATACTCTGAAGGAATTTGATTTTCAATTATCGGAAATTATCGACTTTATGTTGATAATACCTTGCACTAACGAGTGACCAAATAGCCCGAAACCGGTGTGGAAATGGCAATGTGCACAATTCTATTTGTAGTCCTATCTAGCCTCTTTCTCTTGAAAAATGTGGAGAGATCTAGAAGGACTCCATAGCCGCTGACGGTGTGGTACTGATGGCACCAATAATTGAAAATCTATTGCGGCAGTTGTATAGCCAACAGCACATGCAGGAAAAACTTCAGTGAAAAATCCTGCACTGACACCTGTCGGATATAATCCAACGCCCTTCGTCGTAGTTGGGGAGTAGTTGTTTTCTGATAGGTGTCAGTCCATTAACTTCCAGTGGAGGTAATTTAAGACTGGACTGAACGAATTGTTCTTTTAGATAATTTGATTTACAGCCAGTCTCAAAGTATGCCCACTCAATTTGTGAACTAGATTTTCATATCATTACTATTTGCAAAGTTATTGTGAATTTTGAATTAAGATGCCACGGAGGAATCGAAGACCCTTGAAACTCAGTAAAAACAACACAATAATATTTGGCTCAAAAACGCTACGTTACGTTAAATACATTTCTGAACTTCTCTTTCGACAAACTTTGGTGGTTTGGTGGAAACGGTAGTCCCAGCACGTTTTAGGTTTTAATTGAAGAGCTGCCGCCTTTATCGCCATCAAAAAGTTTTCAGTCCTGCCTGAATGTATAAAAAGCCAATCTTGCTGAAGTCTGCGCCAGTTTATAGAGTTTCGACTAATTGAAACAAAATATTCTACGAACGCCGTCGTTATTTTCTACCAAATTTAAGTTATTATAGATTTTTTTTTGTTTTTGAGTTGGTTCATCAGTAGTGACAATTTCCACAAATATCTATTACATATACTACCTGGGCTGAAAAGTCTAGGGGCTAACACAAGGTGGTGCTAGTCTTATTGCATTCACCGAAATTCCATGATATTCTACTCATAAGTTTGTGAGTTATTGTGTGAAGAGTGGCACTAATTTTGTTATTTTCAAAACGATGTATCAAAACAATACCGTGTTTTAATATTACACTGCTTCTTGATGGAAAAAAAATACTGTTCACGTGAAGCAATAGCTTGAAAAGTATTATAAGGACTCCGCTCCATTAGAAACAACAAATAAACGTTGGTTTGCTGACTTCAAACGTGATCGAGAGACACCGATGACGCAGAAGGCAGTGGACGTCCAAATAGATCAGTAACACCAGAGAGTATTAAAAAAAATCCACAAAATCGTTTCCAATGACCGAAAAGTGAAGTTGCGTAAATTAACTGATATTGTAAAGATATCAAAAGAAGTGTTGACTTTATATTGCATGAGCATTTTACGAGAAAGCTTTGTTCAAAGTGGGTGCCGCACTTAGAAATTTCAAATAGAACACCCTATATATCATTTTTAAATTCTGCATCAAAATCCAAATAACTATATACTTATCTCTCATCGTTTTTAAAATAATCATTTTGTAATTTTTTTTTGACGAAAACATGGCATTCTTAATATTTAATATGGCATGAATTAACTGATATATCGAACTCAACTTCTATCATTTCAGAATGAAACTCAAATCTTATTTTATACAGAGTGTCTGAAAAATACGTCTCAATTTGTATCTTTGATAAACAACCATAACTGATTTTTTTAAATCTGTTTGAAATCTGTTTAAAATCTGTTTTTTTCCGTTAACCAGCTGTCGCACCCCTACGAACGACAACCCTCAGAAGTCGAAACTTGTGCGATCTGAGGATTAACGAGGTAACCTTTTAACGTGTGATTCCTAACACGGAACACCCTGTATATTATTCAATTTTTGAATTCAATCAAACAATGTGAACAACTTTGATCGACTGTGTCTTATACCTATTTTTGACCGTTTATGAGATATGAACTATTTAAAAAAAATGCTCCTATGCAAAAATAAAATCAAAAATCAAGTGCATAATACACACATTCTTGAAATTTTAGCTTAGGTCTCGGACCTTCTAAAATTCACTCCTTCAATGCATATGGTGAAACTTTTCTATTTCCAATCATCTACTCGAATATCAAAAGAGTTTTAAACATTAATTTTGAATTTCACAACCGAATTTCGGCACGGATAATGGTGTGTCATGATCTAAGGCTGATTCAAAAAACAAAATAATTGATTTGACAATAACTTGTTGAAAGCTAATTAATACAGATTTTTGTATGATTTTCATTATAAAGGGTTTCACAAATACCGCGACACGCGTTTCGCTATACTATAGCTTCTTCAAGCGTAAACTATCCGAGTTTCATATTGAAGTGTAATGAGTCCGGTGACTGGTGATATGGAAAATGCAATAAACATTTTAGGATATTTTTAAGCTTAACCCAATGCATCAGTATCTAGTGCTGCGGTTGATTCGGGAATATCTCGAACTTCTATATGGAGAATTTTACAAAAACATAATATGCACGATTATAAATTAATTAAGGCTGCAGGCTTTGCATTGAGATGATTCACCAAAACTGGTAGAATTTTGCAAAATGGCACTAACATGGAAATACGAAGACCCACACTTTTTGAAAAAAATTATATGAACTGATGAATCACAATTTTTACGTGAGAGAATATTCAATTGTCGAAATAATCACTTCTGAGCAAAGGGGATTCCAACAAAAATTCAGTTTTAATGTTTTTTGTATGCTCATAGATGATAAAGTTCCTATTTGCATTTATGAAGTAAAGTTGAATTCTGAAAAATATTTAGATATTCTGAGATCGACTGTGAGTGATTTTCTGGATAATTTGGCCCTGAACTTATCTCGGAATTGTTGGTATTAGTTGAATGGAGCTCCTGGACATTGCACACGTGGAGTGAGTAGAGAACTAAGCGATATGTTCGGAGATCGGTGGATACGTCGTTTGGGTCCTTGAATTTGACCGCTTCGATTACCGGATCTAACTCCCCTAGATTTTCTCCTCTGGGGAAAAATCAAAGAAGAGGTATCTAGAACACCTATCTATATGAAACAGTAACTGAAAGATCTGGTTGGATGTGTCTTCGAGGAAATCAAGCCATCGGAAATCCGCAGAGCCACGACTTATCACGTAATAACATCAATCCATCAATGTTTACAAGTCAGCATTTCAAGCACATGAGCTATTGAATTTTTATCATATCAGTATCAAATGTCTAATAATTGCGAAGATAGTTTCACAATATTGTCTCTTGTTTTCTAGGGTAGAATTATTTTTGTTATCAATTTAATTTTGAAAAGTGTTCGTTCTTGTGTCGAAATATTAGATAATGTTTGTCATACATCCACTATGGAATTTCATTCATGTATTCCATTAAACCTTTCTGAACTAATGTAAAGTCATTATTCATTTTTCGTTTTTGTTCAATAATACATTTTTCCCAGAATTTTGTGTTTGAAATGTTATATTTGTGTAGAAGAATTCATATCTCATAAACGGTCAGAGATAGATATAGAACATAGTTGATTGAAGCTGTTTACATTACTTGACTGAATTCGAAAATTGAATAATATACAGGGTGTTCTATTTGAAAAAAAATAGTTATGGTCGTTTATCGAAGATACAAATTGAGACGTATTTTTCAGATACTCTGTATAATATAAGATTTGGGTTTCATTCTGAAATATCAACCACCATATCTTATCTCAATGTAGCAAGAAGTTGAGTTCTATGCATCAATTAATTCATGCGATATTAAATATTAAAAATACCATGTTTCCGCTACAAAAATTACAAAATAATCAAAATTTTAAAAACGATGAGAGATAAGTATAGAATATGTTCAACAAAAGTAATTCGTATTTTGATGCAGAACTCAAAAATGATATAATATATAGGGTGTTCTATTTGAAAATTTCAAGTTGATGTCTGTTACATGTAGATGTGGCAATATTGCGGTGATGAAAATATTTTCAAACGATAGATCACAACCATTTACATCGGTAACTAAAATTTAAAACTCTCATCTTTTTTTGTTCTCTAGATACGTCTAATAGACCATCGAATATGGAATACCCTGTATATATTTTGCACCTGTTAAATCTCAACTTGGGTATGGTTTGACAGCCTAGGGAATGATAAAATACCCATATGAATTGTTTGAATTTGATACAAAAACGGATTTTCAGACTAATGTATACAAAAATGGATTATATTTCAGTGATGATATATCAAATGTCAAATGTATAATGGGTTATTTTTGAATATATTGATAGTGAAATACAAAAAAGACAAACATGACGAATACACATTTTGTAATTACAATGCATGGACCATTTGTTACGGAAACGATTTCCTTCATACTATCTTTTACCGAAAGTGTCCAATGTAGAACTTGTGTACCTAACTGAAAATGATCAACACCCACGATTTAATGAAAACCAAACTGAAAGCTGGACTTTGAGGAAATCTAGAATATTAACTCATCATATGCCAGACATGAAAAATTATTGATTATCTTCCATAGATATTGGGTTTTGGTCCGTTTTAATGTTATTTCTTTTTGTCGCTCTATATCTCAATGAATGTTTATTCCAGCACCGGGTCGTGGTATATATTAAACGATAGAGAATTGTGTAGGTATTTTACTTCATTTTAGTTTGTTACTATATGATGTCGTTAGACAATTCTCGCTAATTTTTCTCTACTTGTTCAAATTCGTAGACAGAAAAATCAACCACACATTGGGCAATGATGACCCTGTTGGAGACTGATCCATCACAAACGATGCGTGAGATGAACTGGGCGTTAGCTCCTATGCGATTTTTGATTGTTCAGAACGTATGGGAATAATAAAGAAGCTCGAAAAGTTGGTGCCCCACGATTTGAACGACCGACAGAAATTGTCACGTTTAGAGGTTTGTTTTTCTTTGCTTGTGCAACTCACCAAAAACAGCATGGCTGCTGTCGCTCACTATAACTTTTTGCAACCAGGGTAAACAATCACAGCAGAATTCTATTGTGAGGAAATTGACGAAATGTACCAAAAGTTAATGTGCGTGGAAGTCATGCCTCGCCCATCATACTTCCCAGACCTTTTACCAACACATCCACCATCTTTTCAAGCACTTCGATGAGTTTTTCAGCGGTAGATCCTTCGCCAATCACAACCAGGCGAACTTTGTCGACTTCATCGAATGTCGGCCACCCCATCTTCATGCTGACTGCTTCGAACGCCGTTGGTAAAAGTGCCTTGAGTCGTATTGCCTGATTAAAATTTAGCTTATTTCGATTACATTTTAATAATTATTCACTGTCATTTATTTTACAGATGATTTCTATATATATATATATATATATATATATATATATATATATATATATATATATATATATATATATATATATATATATATTATATAAATAAAATATTAAATATTTTCAACTTCAAGTAAAAATTCGTCAAATGTACAAAAGCGATTTGTCGATAATAATGACTCAAGTTTTTGTTTAAAGGCAATTGGTGGTAGTGTATTTACACTGTTTGGCAATTTGTTATAAATACTCGTTCCAACAAACACATCAGGAGACTTTTCATATTTTGTATAGAGGTGTTTTCGAGTTATGAGCATATGGTTTTTCTAGTACTATATTTATGTACTTCCAATCGTAGGTCGAAGTGCCTTTTATTTTCATGGATATATGTCATGAGGTAATACGATTGGTTCAGTTTCTTAGATGTAAACTCTATTTGTTCTCTCCATGTGAAAAGGGAATCAATCATTGTTTCTAAAAACTTTGTACAAGTTGTTGAATCTCAGAGATTCGTTGAGAAAATTGAAGGTGAAGTTATCTAGACTCCGAGGAGAATATGCAAATTCAATACAAACAGTCTTATTGACATTAACAATCAATCTGTTTTCAAAACACCACTCACTGAATTCTTGCAGCACAGTGTTGACTTGAGTATTCATTTCATCCGGTGTTTTGCTCGATAAGATGAGAGACGTATCAACTGCATAAAAAGGTACACATTACCATTACCATAACGTATATGGTCATTTGTTTCATCTGCTATTGGATATCTTCATGAAGAGTTGATTTTGAATATGATTGATAGCTACCATCCGTCTGGAGTTTCTCATATTTTTTTCTATAAAGATGAAAGAGTAGAAAGCCAAAAAGCTTTTTTTCCAAAAATTACATCTATTCATTTTTCCGAGAGTAACTAAAATTTAAGAAACAGCTATATATAACAGAAAATAATATTATCACAAGACCAAACAGGAATTGAATTGAACTTAATATAAATTTTAAAAAATTGATGGGGAAATGAAATCAGTTTTTTTAACGACACAGAATAACCCAAAGAGGTCACTTGAAACACAAATCAACTGATTTGATAAACTCAATCTTATGTCAATTCCAAAATGACTATAAGTCTGTTCTTCTATCAGGCAATTGATCATAAATGAAATAGCTATTTGCATAGTATTCAAGCTGGCGCCTTATTAGATTAAGAATACATCTAAATGTACTTGAAAGGGTACTTGAAGAACACTTTACAGTGAACATTCAACAAATGCTATTTGCATGTCAGTTTGAATTATGTCTGATTGAATTTGCATAATTGGAGGTAATAAGATCAATTGATACATTTATGATCATGAAAACTTCGAGATTAGTTGTTTAATTTGATATATCAAATTATTGTACACGAAAGAGTTTGCTCGAGAGCAATATTTTGAAAATCATGGGATTGCACGCTTTCTGATTGATGGAGCTTCGTGTACGAGGGATATATGTTAAGATTATTTCCCTCGATTCAGGATGAAATCTCTCGATTTAAGGCCCCAAGATTTCATCAAATTTTCATACACTTGAGTCAGTTGCCTAGCAATATTTCAAAAATAATCACACATTTTTTATCTATTCAACTTGGCGCACACGAGATATAACCTTTTAACATTTCCAGAAAAAGATAACGACAATATGAACTCAAAATACCTATTTTCAATACCCAAATTTTAAGATTCATGTGAGATCTCTCAAGATTTTATCTAACTTCTTTA
Organism: Leptinotarsa decemlineata; assembly: GCF_025532065.1. NCBI lineage: Eukaryota > Metazoa > Arthropoda > Insecta > Coleoptera > Chrysomelidae > Leptinotarsa > Leptinotarsa decemlineata. The sequence goes on along the minus strand of NW_027412668.1, from coordinate 16,197,600 downwards.
GGTATTATAACTTTCCACAATTTGAAATATATGAATGTATAATGTTGTTTATTGACCTTCTCCATTCATAAACAACGTGACATGGATAAACAAGATCAAGGTTGATGCTGACTTGCTGAATCGAAATCCGGTGATACTCAAAAAACTCAGTTTCAATATCCAAATTTCAAGATTCATTTGAGATCTCTCAAGATTTTATAGAACTTATTTGGGTATTATAATTTTCCACAATTTGAAATATATGAATGTTATATGTTGTTTATTGACCTTCTCCATTCATAACCAACGTGAAATGGATAAACAAGATCAAGTTTGATGCTGACTTGCTGAATCGACATCCGGTGATACGCAGTTCTTAAAACAACGACACAAAAACTCTTCATTTTCTTCGTCCATTTTAGAATATGGCATCACCAATTTTTTCATAAATACCGTCCTGCGTGACGAAGCAAATCAGTTACAGTTACAGTCACATTTTACAGATAGTTCAAAAAATGTTTGAAATATGTTTTTCCGTTAATCAGCTATCGCACTCCTACAAACGACAACCTTCAGGAGTCGCAACTTATGCGAGCTAAGTACTAACGAGGTTTTACCTTTTGTGTAATTCCTAACACGGGTTGAACGATAGCAAATGAAAATTGATCTTTCGGCCTACGGCTTGAATCACCGATTGACACAGCGGTCGTTTGAGTGAATAAACAAAGCACCCACGTCGAACCCACCGGCTACCGACCGACCATGTTATGTACAGACTCTGTTACTTTCAATTTATAATCAGTTTCTGTTCAGATTATTACTCAGGGAAATTCGGAGTTGTTAGAAACCCTTCAAATTGTGATATACTTGTTGAAAAAATACTCAACTGTAAAACATCGAATGAACACGGATTTTAGTTCTATATTAGAACTTTTTATATATTATTGTTGGAACTCAATTTATTCAAAATAATATTTGTACTATATTCAATACGGAGATGGCTTTTATCAATAAGAATTTGGCATGGTTATGGAAAACTTATCGGGGTAAATTAAAAAGTATGCTCTTTCTACACGTGTATGAAGTTTTCCGTTACAATTTTCATATTTTTTAGATGCGGAAAGAGAAAATACCAAAAGAAGGTCGATAACAACTGATTTTTCTCCACAAAGCAAACACCTGTCATGAGTAACAGTTTATGTTCATTTTAAGTCTAGTGCATTTGATCATTGTTGAACTCTGTGAAAGCTGCATAGCTTTCAATTTTTTCTATGCTTTGAAAAAAATAATCAATGATTGATATCTTGATTGTTGAATTCCCAATCTACTGTATGTAGAATTGAACATGAACTTCATGAAATTGGAACATAATCAAATACGAGTTTTTTTATGAAGTAGAAAGAAAGTATATATCTTGATTGACATTGAGATATCCCACAGAAACCGACGACACAAAGTGACGCCAAAATCATTGTCAAAAAAGTTCATTAACAGAAAATTTCTGCTGGAAATGTGAAAAAAAATGTGAGCCGTCATGGGAGGCCTAGCAGATGTGAAACATCGAAAATTATTTTGTACAAAGCAATACTTGGTGAATATTGTATGCGTTTCCGCTTCAAACTGTTTGAATTTGTCTGTGTTCTGCTCCCGCAGTATCGATTTTGAAGTACTATATTATTATTATTCATTCTGAAAAAACATTAAAGTGCTAATAGAAACTGAATTGAAGTAGTATATTCTGATACCATTAGATTAATAAAATCTTACATAATATTAATAGTAAGTCCTGTATTTAACTGGATCTTGCTATAATTTTCAGTTTCAATAATAATATTTTGTGACCCCTGTGATGATTTTTGGGTACTTAAAAATATTTTCGAAAATTAAATTTACATTTCAATGTGGCTTTGATATACTAGTAAACTCAAGAATCCTAGCTAGTTATCGCAATATATTACTAAAGATCTAAAATTATAAATATCGATAATTGCTGTTCCAATATGAATTTCACCATCATTTAAAAATTATTCAAATAATAAATTTTTTGATGTTCCTGTTGATAACAAATAAGAAAAACATTCGTGCGCTACTCGCTATCAGCTGATTTTGAAATACATTTTTGTCAGTCTTCAGTGCATTATTTCTTATAAGAATGAAATTAAAAGTATTCAATAATTAATATTAATATGTTATATGCTATGGCAATTGTGTAAGTTTTAATCTACCAAGAGAGTAGATGTTAAATTTATTGGCTCTTGAGACAGACCAAATATACGCCATAATACACAGATAAATGCACACGTCAAATAGAACATATTTATAATGAACCTACTAAAGACTTGATGGTGTATCCTACACGGAAAAAAAAAAGATTTGTTACTTCAAAGAAACTTATTTAGTCTAATTTATTTCATCACTTTGATTAAATATCATTCATTCCAAACGACGTGTGTATTGTATCGATTAGATGATAATTTTGCGGAGACAAAATGAAATTTTCATTTTAATTTCTCTAATATTTCAATTCAAGAGGTCTTTTCAAGATCATTTCAAGAATAACATTTATTGAGTTCTCAAAATAATTCGGTTGAGTCAAACAATATAATTTCATCAAATCAAAAGTACGTCTGTTGAATGAAAAGTTTCCAATTCAGTTTAACACTATGGGGTGCTGTTTTGACACTAATATGTAATTGAATCAACTGAATATTTATTTTCACTTCAACAATACATATCAATACCTTTAACTAATTTTGGAAATAATTTCAAGATTATGGATAATTTCATTTCAATATTTTTATTATTTGTTGGTTTGAAAAATTGAATTGTTTCCTTCAAAGAAATGATATAGTTGAAATACTTCTAAGGAATAGAGTGCCGGTCGGCACCATTTGCATTTTCGCAAGAACCATAAACTAATCACGAATGGAATAAGAATTAACAATGTGTTTTGTGTTTTTCAAGGAAATGACGAAGAGGTTTACAGTTTCTTTTTGATTATTCGTGGATTGAAGTTTTTCAGTGTTTTCACAGGTATGTTGATAATATACTTTCTTTCATTCCATATTTTGAAATAATTATGAAAAGCATGTATTGGATAAACGGAGATCGTTTTTTTCAAACACGTGCCCATACATTTTTCTCGACAGCTATCTATAAAAGTGGCTTGAAGTTCTTATTGTTTAATGTAATGACTGAAAGAAAGCTTCCATGTTTTTAATTCTGTTTTTAAGAAAGTAGAAGTTGTCGAGTGAAATGATTATCATTGAGAGGTAAGTAGGTATGCATACACCGGGTACCTAGTTGACCTTTGATCTTTGGATACGAAGGAATTGGACATTTTCAGAGTAAATACAATTGAGTTGTTTGCCACAGAAATATGTGTAGGTATACAATGTCGGCGAAGAGCTGTACCTTTATTTCGAATTGTAAATTTCTTACATCATAAATAATTGAATGGTGCCGTAAACAATGATTTCATTTTCATCATGATAGTATATACTGAATCCTTGAAGGAACCCCTTTTTAAGATTTTTCTTTCAAAGAACATTGTGAAATAATCAGTTTTCTCTTGTATTCCTTCATTAAAATCAGTAATACCGAAAAAGGAAAGTTATTTGTAACATATTTACAGAAATGATGACATCCAACAAAACTGCACGAACTCAAAACATGCAATATAATCTCTTTTATTTTTAGACATGGAGGAATTTCTTAATAACTTGGGATTAAATGACCTAATTGGCATTTTTAAAGGTAAAAAAATACATATATTATTTATACTTTTCAGACAGAAAATGATGTATTTCAATCACCTTCAAACAAACAGAAAATGATGTAACCTTAGACATAGCTAAAAGGCTCACTGATGAAGAAATGAAAAAAATGACTCCCCAAATTGGCAAAAGAAAAATATTCAATGAAGGAAGCAATTGATGGAATAAATTAAGAATCATATATAACAGAGGTATGTCTTTCATTCATAACTTTAATAATAAATATGTATACCATTACAATTAAAAACATATTCAGTTTTCTCAAATAACTATATATTTTTGTGATTTGCTGTAGATACTTATTATTATTCAGGTCTATACCTAAGTAATTAAATGCTAGAATTCTTCAATTTAATAGATTTGAAGGCCTGAAAGTTATGATTGGAGATCTAGGTAAATTTTGTCATCACTGTCATATTTCTAATCAAATTTTTCTATGATGAAGTACGTCATTGTTTTTTTCCTATTATCAAAAAATTTGTTAAATTGGATGTGTACAAAAAAGAAATAATTATATTTTTATATTTCTATGGGATAATATCTAAGCTAGTTAGTAGAAATTGATCCAATACTATTATTGCGAAAATGTAGACTATCACTAATCTCTTTCATTTTAGATCATTACTTCAGTGAAAGGTTTCGAAATCAACTCTGATTTTTTTTAGTAGATATCACCAATAATAATAATAAATAATAGAATATATTAATGTTTTATATTAGGATTAACCGTTTGTGAAAAATGTATATTTTCATTTAAATATTTGTAGAAGTCTATTATAATTTATTAATTGTTTGAATAAATTTGGTACTGAAATTTCTCGATTTTTATTTATATTTTGCTCATTCTCACGTTGAACAATTTTCCATGGCATTTACATAATCAGTATCGAATATGAAATATTTACCGCAAGACTCCCATCAGCAGCTGATTAAAAAATCGTGATACGTAAGTAGATCAATAATCCAGTTGAGAAAATGATACAAAGTGTATTTAATGTATTGAGAAATCGGGTTGTTGAACAAACTATAATATATTCTCACAATTATTCAATAACTTGATCTATTTTGATTGGAGATTCATGTAAATTCAATCACTGACTCTGTATTTCTGATTCTGCCGAAAAGTAATTTTCTCAATATACTAAAACTATACGTAATGCTTTTTATCTACAAACTTAAAAAACTTATTGAAGTTTTGGAGAAGAGAAAAGTAATTTTCAGTAGAACTGAAAATTATTACCAACGAGATGCTGGTACTCAGATTAGTATAATATTTGGTTAATTGAATCCAATAACCAAATTCAAACAAGAGGGAAGGATTTTGATTTGTAACTTTATTTCATTTGGTACATCATTATTCATACTTATTTTGAACTTTCGAAATGCTTTACTCTATCAGAAAGATACTCACAATGAGGTATAAACATTGTTCGTTCAACTACTATTCATTATTTGTTCAAGAAAATCATTACTTTAGTGGAAATTTTCCCATTATCAAAACAAGCAAAGTTCTCCATCATCCTGCAGATATATTATGTTTCTTCAACATAACTTTTACTCAAATAGAAAATACATTTGATTATTTCAATCAGATCCACTATTTCACCCATCTTTAAATTTTGTTTGTTCAATAGAATATTTGAATTACTCTAAATCATTCTCACTATCAATTAGACAAAATATTACTTGAATTCAATTCTTCCTTGAATTGAAATAACTAATGGATGCGATTGTTTCAATGAAATATTTGTTTGATACAATGAACATATGCTTGAAGAAATAGTTAGGAGTCAAGAATTCCTTTTACTTGCATCAACAAAATATTTTGTCGTGCATATATGACACTTTTATTTCTTTGAATGAAGTGAATTTTATTTCATTCAACAAATCTTTTTTTTCCGTGATAGTGTGATTTTGCTTTATTTGCAATTTTCTAAATTATCACTGTCAGGCATATTTTATTTTTATTTATTTTTAAAAATTATTTACTCAGTAAAACACAGTTTATGTATGATGTAGTAAAGACAACTGTATACACTATAGGTATCCGAGCTCAGTGTGGCGCGACATATAGCGTAACGCCGAATCAGTCGGAAGAGAGTCGCACAGTCGCTTGCGCGAACGTATGTTATAAATATGTCTTGTATTGGGTTTGGAATTGTTCTCAAACTTCGTTTTCGAGCATTTATGTAAGAAATGTTCGAACTTTACGTCATAGAAAGAGTATATTGAAATCTTGTATAGGATTGTATATCTTGGTAAGAATGTACATTTTGTGTTTCTGACTGAAACCCTCATTTCGGTATCGTTCTCAAACTTCGTTTCTGAGCATTTATGTATGGATTGATCAAATATTAGGGCATAGAAAAAGTATATTCTATGTATTGTATTGAATTGTATATCTTGGAAAAGATGTATATTTGGTACTATGACTAGGAACTCCGTTTTTGGCATTGTTCTCAAACTTTGTTTTCGAGCATTTATGTAAGAAATGTTCGAACATTAGGTCACAGAAACAGTATATTGCAATCTTGTATAGGATTGTAAATCTTCGGAAAAATGTACATTTTTTATTCTGACTGGGAACCCCTCATTTTAGTATTGTTCTCAAACTTCGTTTTCGAGCATTCATGTATCGATTGATCGAATATTAGGTCATAGAAAAAGTATATTGTATGTCTTGTATCGGATTGTATATCTTGCAAAAGATGTATATTTTTCACCACGACTAGTAACTCCGTTTTTGGCATTGTGTCTGAACTTCGTTTTTGAGCAATTAGGTTCGCTCTCGTTTTACAAACAGAAAAATTATCACAAGCCTTTTTGGACTTGCTTAAACCATTTCTTTATGAACCTGAATACGATTTATATTTCTTCGTAAGTGAATGGGATTTCCATTTGAAATATCCAATTGTGTCCTTTTGAAACCATAACCGGCATTCCAGGTTTATATTAAGAAAATACTTTCTCAAAGGACCTTTTGTTGGAAAAACTCAGGAAATGCCTTGTCCAGCTGCTGTTTGATTCATGGCAGCCACGAGATTTATCTTGCAGTCCTCGTCCAGATATTCTATTCATGGCTCGGTTTCGACTTTTGACCCCTTTTATTCGTATTTACCGAACCGACGAAAATCTTGATTTCGAATCATTGTTGCCAAACACAGAGTTCGCAAACACTGCTTGATATTGTTACTGTAATGACACTTGACCGTTCGAGAAACTGGAAATTGTTTTCTCCGGTTCTGTTTCTTTTATATTTGCAGTTCTATGAGATGAATAACGTTGAAAAAGGATATAACAACAATTTAATTTTCGTTTGACTTGAAAAAATAAATGTATAGTACGATTCACGGTATATGGTATTGGCTAAACGATAACAAAAGAATCAATTAGACCCTCAAGTTGTAAAGGCCGAATTAAATGAAGTGGAGAGAATAACAATATAACACTACACTACACAATGGGACTAAAGCAGGTAGTTCATTGTAGTTGATAAGACAATACCATTTGTAGTGGAATATACTATACCTAACGAGTTTTCTAGGCACTCTTGACGAGGGTCATATACTTTCCTCATCCTGATTTTATTTTTCATTCAAGTGATAAATGATACTCTACTGGATGTATATATAGGTTACACCTAGGCACATAAATGCCTGTATAAATTCGTAGTGACGGAATTTATTAGACCTAGTTATATTAATCACTTGTATGGAATAAAAATTCATATGAGGCTTCGATAAGTGAATAAACAATTTAAATCTAATCTGAGTAACTCCGTTGAAAACCATAATGTTTTTTCAGATAATTTTATGGAGTTTGCAGGGGATGCGAAAGCTTAAGATAAATTTAGCTAAAGAATAATACAAGGTCATCAAATGTTTCATGATATCTCTCAGAGAATAGAGTTTATTCATTAACACTGTCATTTTTTTTGTTGAACAACTATGGGGCCTTTCCACCTCGCGTGTTGATCAAGAAAACTTCAGATATTCAATAAAATGCGTTTTCAATCAATCAATACTTTGAAGAAAAGATAATTGAAACTTTCTATGTTTTTTACCTCTTTTATTTGTAACTGAAGTTAATGCAGTTTCGTCCTATAAGGACATTTTCTAATTTATATAAAGCATCAAAAGTTGCTGAGGTGTGTACAGTGTTCTGGTTCTATACAGTGTTCCAAACTTTTGAGAAGCATCCTTTGCAATTCCAGCGATATGATTGCGCCAAGACATATTGGTGTTCATTTCAACCCCCATCAAACTTATCGAAGTAGAAAGCGGAATTGTCTGACTTGACATTATTATATCCGGTTCGGAAACATTTTTTTTGGAGAAAACCTGAGTAGATAAGGGTATTAATTATGGAAATCCAATGATGGTTGACCTTTCGAAATTACCTGATTGAATGGGTTAGTGAAGCTGATTCACTAAATTAAAATAAGCAGCATTTTTCTGAAACTCTTTCCATATTGAAAATATGAATCCTCTCGATGATGAGGTGTTTGTTTAGAAGAAGTTGAGAATCTAAAATATCGGGGTTCAAAAATTATTTGATTTCAATTGAGTTAAATTAGTGAAATGTAAGAAATTATTTGAAAACAAGTACATCGAGTACAAAAGTACAAAGCCTAATTTAGCATATAACTTTCAAAAAATTTAACAAGACAATACATATGGTTATTTCATGCATACATGATGTGTGCATGAAGCAGTCAATACGAAACAACTGAAATGCATCAATAATGAACAAAAGCTAGACGGTTTCCGGCCCAACTCTTTAATGTAACTTGGAAACAAGAATGAAACTTCATAAAGCATTTTCTCATTTTCATATACGTGCAAACAAATCCCTACCTCCGTAGTCTACCTACATACGAGTAATCAGGAAATGCATGTGGGAGAATATTAAATTCTCGGGCAGAAATTGAAGGATTACTTCACGAGAAAGCAGCTTGCGAAATATAGATGCAAATTATGGTCATGGTCAGTGAAATTGAATATGACTTCCAGGGGTAGTATTTAATATATGTACATTTTCATCATATAGGTTTGAGAAATACATCAAAAATTCTATAAAATATACTTTATGAAGATATAAATGTGTACTTTTACCTGTGATTATTTATACCGGATGATTCTCTGAGGTGGCTCACCCCTATAACTTTTTTATTATATCCTATATATATTATTACATATTTCGATCGAGAATGACATTCTAAATCCAACAATACTTCACTAGTCGATATTTTACAAATGAAATCATTTTTATTCCAATTTTAATTTTTTGATCTAGAATGCCATGATTCGTGTGAATGGCTTCATTCTTGATCAAGTAACATGGGAAAACTATGACTTTGAGCCTTATGACTTCACAGTCGTTTTAAGAATTATTTCACAGTCGCAAATATGAATTTTTCCAGTTAATTTGATTTCTCTAAATGGAAAGGGAATGGCTCGTTGGTTTTTTATGAAAGATCATTTTCTTACGAATAATTTGATGCCACACACTTTCACTTTATTTTCTAGATTTTTTTGAATAATTGCAAGAAACGATCATACTTAATAACAAATAATACATATTTGGTATAATTATGCACGAAATCATGTTATTGTAGTTATCCATGACAAACAATTGAAGCTATTGCTAGGACTACCTAAACAAATAGGCTAATGATTATGCTGTCACTTTTGAAATTTCATTTGTTGTGTAGTTTATAATTAGATATGACAAATCAAACTAAAAACGGAAAAACAAAAAAGAATGCAACTTATGTAGCTCGAATTAATGCTCGCAGAGGTTATCTAATCGTCGCCATCCCACTCGGCATTATTTTCCAAAACTGGAAAGAAAAATGCGAGATGAACCAGAAAAAATGCCAATAACTTCATCGTCAGTGAAGAAAAAGAAGTAGACGTGTTGGCATATGTTGAAGTGAATTGTATGGCGTCAATTCGCCAAATTGTTTCTGAGTGTGATATAAGTTATTCGTCTGTTTGGAGAATTTTTCACAAATATAATTATCGATCATTCAACTACCAACTACACCAACATCTTTACGATAATGATCACAACCGAATATTGACTTATTGCAACTGGTTTTTGACTAGATACAGAGGAGATATACGTTTTCCATTTACAATTATTTATTCGAATGAAACTCCATTCACCAACTTGGATATGTGCGATAGGAATATTAAAAGGTACTGGTCTCAAACAAATTTACATCTGAAGCAAGAAGAAAATTTTCAAGAGCGATTTGGTTTCAATTGCTGGATGGGTATTAGCGGAGGCACATTTTTGGGCCAATAATTTTCGACGGACAACTGACTGCGGAAAGATGTCTACAGTTCCTCAGCAATTGAATTAATGATTTCATTGAAGATTTGCCACCAAGTTGGTATCTATTTTCAACAAGATGGAGCGCCATCTCACAATTCTCTAGTCGTAAGAGATATCTGAATGGCACCTTCCCAGAAGAGTGGATTGGCACTTATGGACCTATTCAGTGGCCTGCGAGGTACATGCTTGAGTTGTCATATTTTTACTTTACATAAATGTATTATTTCTTTTTCATATTCTAGATCACCAGATCTCACTCCGCTAGATTTTTTCTCTGGGGAACAAATAAATACATAAGCTGCTCGTGAAGAACTAGAGCATGAAGTGAGGGTGGCATTCTAGAACATCATTAAGGAACAGCTAATCAATCTGATGCGCGTAACAATTGAAAAAGTTGAACTTTGCCGATCAAGGAGGAGGCCATTTTGAAAATGAGTAACCTTAATGGACTAATTTGCGATTTTCCTGCAATTATTCACAAAAATAGATAAAATAAAGTGCAAGTGTGTGCTATCAAATTATTCGTAAGACAAAGATCTTTCACAAAAAGCCAATGAGCCATTCCCTCTCAAGTTAACTGGAAAAATTCATATTTGCGACTGTGAAATAATTATTAAAACGACTGTGAAGTCAGAAGCTTTTCGCTTCTTGTGATATATTTCTATTTCTACTTATTTTTCTTTCAGTTGTAGCAATCTTTTTTTTTTACCTATTATACAGTCTTGCATATATTTTCATCAACACCTTTGTACATTTCCTGTAATTGGGTGAATAGAATGCCTGTTGGAAATAAAGTGCTATCAATCAATCAATCAATCAACAAGCCGTGGTTTTCCCATGTTTCTTGATCAAGAATGAAGCGATTTATACGAGCCATGGCATTCTAGATTAAAAAATAAAAATTGAAGTAAAAATGATTTCATTCGTCAAATATTGAAAAGTGAAGTATTATTGGATTCAGAATGTTATTCTCGATGGAAATAAGTAAAAATATATAAGATGTCCTATTTAAAAATCAAAAGTTGGGGTAATTTCCGGTCAAACGAGAAGTACGGTAAAGCAAGTAAATAAACAGATCAAAAAATGTAAATTGAACTATAATTCACCACTCCCGAATTTTGTTTTTCTATCTCTAGTAATAAAAAAGTTATAGAGGTGAGCCACCGTAGAGAATCACCCGGTATGTATTATCTTCATGTAAATATGTAATTACATATTTATCTGGATGTAGTGAATAAACGTACTGGAATTAAATCAGTTGATAAATTCCTATCGTTGTCAAGTAAATTCACGAATTATGGGTTGGGTCTGTGGGGTGATACTGTCCATGCACGGGATGTTTCCATTAGCCATATTGAAAATAACCAAAAGTAATGCCACTCTTAGCACAATAAATCACATACTTATGAGTAAAATATCATGAAATCTCAACAGCTTCCTTTTGAAGATAAACAATAACTGAGAAGGCGGTGAATGCAATATGTGTTAGGCCCGAGACTTCATAATTGTAACATCGTATCCTTCCGTTACATCATATAGACTCGCATTTATTAGTTACAAATGGGCTCTGTCATTTTATTATACTCACTGGGTATCCTATTTATCGCTCTCAATGGCCTCAGCACTCTGACGGTCCTCATAGGGGATAGATTAAGGTTGTTCGGCAATCCATATTCAACCGCTCCTGCGAAAACGATGACAAGATCCAGTCGATTCCAGGAATCGGCCAGATATGCGCCTCTACCGTACACTCCCATGGCGATCATCTTGATGGTCATCTCGAGAGAAAAGAAGGCGAAGATGAATTCGTCGAACATCTGAAACGATCAATAGGTTATCATGAAAGAGGATCGTAAGCGAATATCACCATTAATGGAAGGATCATTTGATTCTATGTTTTGAATTCTGCAAAACTCTCTAAGTCGTGAATTCGATTTTATTAAAGAAATGAGGCGGAACTACTGGGAACACAAAACAGTTTCGTCCCAATTGACTACACTTCAACAAGATATAGACCCAAAACCACAATGAATATCGAAATTCCTATAATTGATGTGTGAAGAAGCTAGAGTTCAAAAAAATAACAACATAATCAAAAGCAGTTCATAATTACAGAGCTGCCATAACTCTAACAAAATTACATGTGCTGATATTTTTAAAGTTGCAAAACCAGCTCAGATGAAATTTCTCTATAAAATGTGTCCTTGTTATTCAGTAAACTAAAAAACTATTACTACTTTCAGCAGTATTACGTTCAACGATTGATTATTGAAATTTGTTTTTATTTATGTTTTATGGGATAGTTTAATTTGTCACTTTCTGGAAATATCTCGATAAATAAGATAGCCGTGATTATGAGTAGACAACACAAGTTATTATCCACAATTGAAATGTTGGAGGTATACTTCGTGAAACAATAATTTCTTTGCTTATTAAAAAAACAGGCTATTCTGATAAGCCCCATTTTTAAATTTCTGTAGTCACAGTACAATGAACCCTTTTTTGAAACAATGAAATTCTTGTTTGGCCTCACTTCAGAAGGATAAAACCAATCTTCTCAAGATACAAAATGCACTTCAGTGGTAAAAATTCATAATGAGGGGGTGGGTTGATGTCAAAATCCCATAAACTCCAAATAGCAGACTTGAGTGAATAATTTCTAAAACAATATTTTTTTTATACTGAATTACACCGCTGAAAAAACAAGCTAGTGTAGTCAATACAAAGAACTACATACTTTTATTTCGCCTATGAATCGATGGATAATTCAAAAATCACTTACAATACTTCTGTGAATTCCTTCAGACATTAACTTTCCTTTTTTAGCTACTATATCAACGTATACTATATTATATAGTCATTACAGCATTTCATATCAAAACAATTGCGAAAACAACTTTTCAATTGATTCTATTGGAAAGTCTTCCTCATTCGCTAACGATTTTCTTTCTTATTAGTCAGTGGGCTATGCTTGAAGGAATTACAATAAATCAATAAATTAACTCAATGGGTTTGAAAACACACTTTTTTAAATGTTTTTGTCTCTAAAACTTCAAGTAGTTGGTTTTGGTATAGTAATCTTCAAAATACAAATTGTTATCTATTAAAAAACTTTGCATCTTTCCTCGAATTTTTATTCGGTACTTTGATGAGCTGTCGCGAATAATAGGAAGCGTTGTCAAGAAATGGGTCAATGTGTTTTCAAAACATTTCTCGAAAATATTAGCTTCCATGTTCTTATGATAGTCAACATTGAAGTTCTCAATTTTTTTTCACATAATTTCAAAGAATTCGAAACCCATCCTTTACTTCTTCGCAATGCACAATTATTATTCGCGATCCTTTCTTTGCAGGCATGTTAGACGTACACATTCTCGAACCATCAGTCCACCCTTTCGTAACGTGTGTTTATTATTTTAAATGTAAATCCTAGTTTCTTTATCCAATTCTGAAGAGTTTTGTTACAACAGCTCACGTTATGGCCGAAAATATTCAATTTCTTCCCTATGATTTCAGTTGTAGGAATCTCATTGCTTTTGTAACAGTCGTATATTGTTTTTTTCAATGATTTTATTAGATGAACATCTAAAGGTTTTGGTAATCCTGTATCACATCGCGTCTTGCGTTCATCAGATTTGTTCATAAGATTCGTAAGATTTACGTACAGTTGGGAAAGGAATTTTGTTAAATTTTATGTTGCTTTTGATAGTTTGTTTCCCCCGAAACCAAACTTGAGATATAGATTCTCATATACATTGAAACATACTCTCTAATGTTTCTCTTTTCGTATTGTTCACCATTGCTATTGGAATCACTACACTATTACTATTAGTAGTTGTCCAAGGACGCCAGATTTTAAACAGATAACAAAAATTTCAAGTAATCATATCTGTATCAATTTGGAATTTCAACACTCAAATCGCGATCAGTTCCTGAACTAAACACGACGGCGATAACCATCTCTGATTCCCCGATTTCTATTCGTCATTGAAACATGACTTCAAATTTAATATTATGACTCTTCGGTTAGTGAAAATTATCCAATAGGAACCGACAAGTCAACAGTCCACGTGGACTAGTTCGCTGCCGGTTCATTTCTATGTATTGGTTTTTTGGCCTTCGAGAGTGCCGCCAACTTTAAGAGTGCACAATATCGTTTACTTCGACCATACAAATTAGTTGATTTATGGTCGGCAAACGTAGGATCAACCATACAAGAATAAATGACCTTGAAACCTAATTCTAGGGAAGGGGGTTGAAGTTGTGTTTACTTTTCTATGAACCCACGAATATACACGGCATAACAATATGAAAAACTGATTTCGTACAGCCGTACAGGAGGTCACTGTTTAAAAATGAAAAATCTTCGCATTTTTCTGCCCCCATTTTATTTCTATGGCGTTTATACAGATAAGGTTCCAGTTGTAATTGATATCTTAATGTGCAAAAGACGTACAAGAACTTTTGTCAAATTACTCCCCGACTAGGGTTATTGTTTTCACTTTTCCAAGATGTTCACAACCTATAATTGAAGCTTTAAACCATTTTCTACTTCAGGACTTTGAATAGTATACATTTTGAGGGGTATTATATGGCCCCCACAAAATTTAGCATCACTATAAGGGTACACAATAAGGTTTCAAGTATAGCAATACTTGAACTTCTCGAACTTGAAGAAGATATTCCTTACCAAGAACCCTCGTTGTGGAAATCTTAAAACAAAGTGTTTTTGATGCATCAAACATTTATTTCTCCTCGACAAAAGGAGTTTATCACCACATTTTACTTTCAATATATCAAATAGTAAATTCATTCGCAGAATATATACGTTTCAGCTATATCTGAATGTAATGGTTTAAGAATAGCACTTTACCGGTCATTTCTGTCCGACGGACTGAAATTTATTATCGATTTCAAACAGGATTTGCGGTTAAGTGCTGTTAAGTTGGTAATAAAGCAATATTTGTAGGTTTTACAATCAATCCCTATCGTGTAATTCAAATGTTCATAGAGAACACATACGTTGTCAATTCCGAAGGCAATAAATATTTAATGGCATTGTTTACGTGCAGGAAAATTAATCAATTTACATCACAGCCTTTTTGTTACGTGATATTATTTCGAAAGGCAACGTATGACTTCATTTATTATATCTTTCGAAATAATCGATGTTTCTATGTTTGTAATTCATTTCGAGAAAAATACCACTGAGAAGGAGAAATATGTTTTTCAATATAGGCTAATTTATTCATGAATGATCGTGGAGTAATTGACTTTTCACGTTTATCACGAATTATTTGCACAAAATTATCGATTTCTATGTCTATTACAACCTCTTGCTCTGACAAGATATTGTCACAGTGCTACAGTTTTGATGAGAATTTGAAATCACAACAAATGTGCAGCTAGTCAAATTTAAGAAGGGATTTCTCAATTTTGATATGGTCTGGCCTACCGGAGGCGTGTTAAGTTCCATGCACGAAGCGACAGGATGGGAGCATGCTGGAACGGAAACATGACGTGAAGTTTCGTTTCTCTTTCTATATTTGCTTATGGGGGGACGGGTCTTGTTCATATCCTGGCATGTTCCTGTCCGTTTCCTGCCTTAGTGCGCGCCCCGCCATTAGAAACTATAGAAAGAGAAACGAAACTTCACGACATGTCCCCGTCCCGGCATATTACCGTCCTATGCCGTCCGGTTGCAGTGTACGCCTTGCATTAGAAGGTAGTGGAAGCACTCACTCGCAACAAGGCGCCTCGCCTGGCCCTGATGAAGTGCCCGTCATCGTACTTGAAAAGTACACAAATTAGCTCGCATCAGTATTTTGCAGACTTTTCAACCTGTCTCACAAGGAAGAGGATTTTTCTTCTTGAGGGAAGCTTGCTCGCGTTCAACCTATTTCCAAAAAGGGCAAGAAAAAATCTTCCAAATAACTATAGCCCAGTCGCTTATCGTCAAATATTTGGAAGGCTTCAACTTCTTGAGCGATCATCAATATTGCTTTCGGAAACAAAGATCAACAGGCGACCTTCTATCGTATGTCACCCATATTTGGAATAACGCAATCGAGAAACATAGAGAATCAAGACCTGTTGCACTTGATATTTCTAAGGCCTGAGAGCATGAGGGTTGGCTGGCCGAACTTTGATGCTATGGCTTGTCGGATTATTTTTGTGTATTGCTCTTCAGCTTGAAAGAACGTTCCCTGCAAGTAGGCGTCGATGTATGTCTCTCGAATGCTTTCCCCAGCATCGCTGATGTTCCCCAGGGATCCATATTTTCTCCAAGCCTCTTTTTATTGTAGGCGAGATATGCCAGAGATGGCATACTTTTTTTCCATACTTAATTACTAGTAGCACTTTGAAGTTACAGAATTGGTAAAGAGTGAAATGAACACTTGAGACACTTAATAATTGAAACATAACTTTATTACTTCGAAAACCTTCATACGTTTTCTGTACAAATTAAAAAAAAAACTCTTCATATGCCATCTCATCGACACAATTGTTGGTGAGATTACATAGTGTAAAACTGCCCACTAAAGTTGGCATATATCGCAAACAAATACTTTTGTTGCTTTAGAAACGCCGCCGTATTCGGTCTCGGCCCATTTCAAACATCTTTGACATCGTACCCATGTTTCTCCCGCACGGGAACGGAAATATAATTCGTTACAAAATATACATGCAACAGCATCGTCGTTGTGACTTTCAATCTTCGAATCGCTACTATCCTTTTCAGAGTCTTCTTCAGGTATTGAGACCTTTTTTGCAGCTCGGGTGGATTTCCTTAGGGCTTGCGCTTCCCTGTCAGCAACTAGCTGCTTGGCTAAGTTAATATCTGTGGTGGTATTGATAACTCTATATTTTCCTTTTCTTCTATTAACATGTTTTCTCTGTAATGCTGACGCTTTAGGTAATGGTGATATTTCTGCCACAGAAATACTTCCAACTTCTCTATTTTCATCAAACTCAGCCTTATTATTCATTACACCTGATGGTCGTGGAGCAATAGAAATAACTTCTTTCGACCGTTCTCTCTGGATACTTCCATCAATAGATAAATCAGTAACATCGGCAGGGCAAAACATCCAGTGGAAAGACATTAAAGGGGCAAATGCCTGTTGAAGAATAACCACTTGTTGCGTTCTTTACAGTGGCTGTTTTCATATATGCTGGGCTGAAAATTTCTGCAACTTGGAAATGTGTTACAGTCCTGCCTGGGTGATTATTCAATCATGTGGTTAGCTCTTCATTATAGTATGAACGAAGAGCCGAATAAAAACTCACGTCCAGAGACTGCACCCGATGGGTGCAGTGTGGCGGAAAGCAAAACAGCACTACACCATTTTCTTTTGCGTATGATATAACTTCCAAACTCTTGTGTTGGTTTAGCGAATTCTATGAAATGTTCAATCCATTTTAAAAATACATTGCTATTCATCCAGCCTTTCTCTTGAATCAATCCAATCGCTCCTAGTGGCGCATGATCCAATAACTCGTTATTTGTATTTTTACGGGGGTAAATTAAAGCGGGCGGCACAAACGACCCCATGGCATTCATACACTTCCGGCACTACTCAGAATACCCACTTGTTTTCACCCTTTAGACGCGAAGATTTTTACATTTTTAGAAGGAACAGTTGACAACCCAGATCCATCGACATTCCAAATATCTCCTGGTTCAAACGAGTATTGATGGATGACATCTGATAAACGTTGGAAAAAATTTCCAATTCGCACTTTGTTGAAGGAACGGACACGAGCAGCAGAAGTTGATTTTGGTGTTCTGAGCGATATAAATGGATTTCGTTGCCTAAACCCTCTAAGCCAGTCCCAGCCAGCCAACTGTTTCTCCCGTGAAAACCTATGTGGAATATTTTTTGCTTCTGTTATCTGAAAAGCTAGTTTTCCTACATTGAAAGTTGACATCCCGAAAAAGCTACTAGCTCAGTTTATAATTCTTTTGAGAAAGTAATTTTGTGGCCTCCTAGATAACCTTTGCTGGCACCTTTTGAGTTATCAGTTCGGCGTCTCAACGTAGAAAAAGGAACATTGTATGTTTTTGATGCCATTAGCCATCCCATTCTTCTCAGGAGTTATTTCTCTGCAATGCCTCATGATATTCTCTCTTAAATCTTGTGATGTTGTTAATTCTATCTCATACACTCTAGACTTCAAATGACCTTATAGAATGGAATTCACAGGAGTGAGATCCGGAGATCTTGGTGCCTATTCTGTAGGACATCTTCTGCCAATCCAGCGACCAGGAAAATGATCATCCAAAAATTGTTGCACTGGAGCTGCATGATAAGAAGATGCACCATCCTGCTGAAAAATCATTTCGTTTTCGAATAAATTTATATCCTCCTCAGTTGCCCCATTGCTGCACGGTACTATACGATTCTCCAACATATCCAAATATTCGTCACTAGTCAAATTATCATCGATAAAAAAGGTCCTATGATGTGGTCCCCTAAAATCCCTGCCCAAACATTCAGTTTATTAGGTCTATGGGTATGACGATTCGTATCGCTCCAATATCGACAATTTTGCCGATTCACTTCTCCATTCAAACTAAACGTACATTCATCCGAAAAACAGATTTTATACAAGAAATTCTGATGCAAGTTGATCCGTTCAATTAGACTTTCACGAAACTCGATACGTCTGTCGAAATCATCTTCGTTCAATTCATGAACTAGTCTAATCTTATTTGGATAAAATTTCTACTTATGAAGGATCCTGAGAACATTTGTACAACTGATTCCTGATTCTCGAGATAACTCAGTAAGAGACTGAAAATTTTCCAATAGTCCAAGGTGCCCTAAAACTGCAGTACAAATATCTTCATCGTTGAAAACTCCTGAACGGTTATGCTTTTTATTGTTAACAGATCCAGTTTCCATAAATTTGTTCAATGATTCCGAAACGTATTTGTGTTGTACATTTCTTCCTGTATGATTAATATTGAACATATGAGCATCTGCCAGCTTTACCACTATTTCCATTCTGGTAGTACAAACTCACTATTTCAATCCGTTCTCGAAGCGTATAAACCATTGCTTCTCAAGAATGCAAAACACAGAAACACCAATTGTAACTTCACCTGGTAGGTAATCGTTATTGTAGAATGAGACAAATACAAAATGAAGAGAATATCGAATTCAAACTGAACTAGGCAAAATAAGACTTTTTTGAAGTATACTTCACAAAAAACACCTATGAAACTAAGGTAACAGATTGTACAGAATTTCATTCAGGGTGGCTCGTTCTCAAGTTAAATAATTTTTAGCTTCCAAACTATGAGCTTCAGACCATAATGTATTCTACTTTGTTAAAATCTGTTCATCATGGAGAATCTGATAATGCAAAACGATCAATGTGTGTAACATCAAATGTGAATATGTCAAAATGTGACCGCTGCGCTGTATACTATTTATTGTTGATGTGTTTTTTGTTTTTCCTGCAAATAATCATTGTACCAAAAGTTATTCAGGATGGCACGTTTGAAATGGAATGCACTGTATATCTCAACATGTCGTCACTTATGATACTAATTCCTTTTGAGATTTTCGAATAAAAATAAGAATCGATGCCCTTTCTCAATAAGAAACTAAGTTGAATCATAAATGATTCATAAATAATATGAATCTTAAAGTAGTAATTTAGTGCCTTAACCATTTCGTCAGTAGTAACTGACATTTCGTCAGTAGTACTGACCATTTCGTCAGTAGAAACAATCGCTATTCCTCGGATGAACTATACAAGGAATGTCAAATAATGGACCTTAGACAGCTTTATTTTTACAACGTACTCGTCAAATACAATTCCAACGAAAATCAAATAAAAGAACATCACAGTTACTATACAAGAAATTACAAGAAAAT
The DNA here is from genome assembly GCF_025532065.1 of Leptinotarsa decemlineata. Classification (NCBI taxonomy): domain Eukaryota; kingdom Metazoa; phylum Arthropoda; class Insecta; order Coleoptera; family Chrysomelidae; genus Leptinotarsa; species Leptinotarsa decemlineata. Next base: position 16,177,613 of record NW_027412668.1, on the reverse strand, counting down.
ACCGTATCCTATCATACTGAAAAAGTCAATTTCACAAAGAGCATTTTCATACACATCAACCAAATTCTACAATATTATTCCTGATAAAATTAAAAACAGTAACCGCACTCCAATTTTTAAGAAGAATTTGAAATCGTTTATATTCGAAAAACAAAGACAATATGTGATAAATATATTAGAATAAAAAGTATACCAACCAATTATGCCATATTACCCTAGTCACATTATATGAATTTTATACAAATCTTATTATTATTTTTACATTCTGTCAACATATATTGGTTTATGTCCTTGTTTTATTTCTTTTTATAATGTTTGTCTTGTGCCTTATTCTAGAAAATATACTCATTGTTACCATAAACAGGCACCCTGTATTAAGTTTACACGAATCTTATTATTATTGTTTTATTTATATTTTTTGTCAACTCATAACGTCATGTCTTTTCAAATTATTATTTTTTATTTTTATGTTACATTCTATTTGTCTTGTAGCGTACTCTATAAATTATACTCCTTGTTACACAATAACGAAACAAGTGCAATAGCGCTTATCGTTCAAGTCTTTATTCCCACTCTATCATGTAGTTCATTTATTTATATTCTGTACTCTTACGGTGAATAAAGTTTTTTTTTTTTTTTTTTTTTTTTTTTTTTTCACCGTAGTGTGCGCTGGTCAGGCCCTATCCCCCGAAGCCCCGATACATTCGGGAGGGCGCGCCAGCATAATCAACCAATGACCACTCCCCACACCGTGGGGTAAGTGATCATTGGGTCCGAGAATCATGTGCCCTGAGCAAACGCAGTGAGCCAAGAATGACAGCCTTCTGCATCTGTGCGGCTAAGATTTCTGCCTTAGTGCGGCAAGCCGGTATGATTTTGATATTCGAGAGTAGAGAAGACATCATTCCACCAAGGACTCCAATAATCAGAACGACCATCTTGACAGAGTGATCTGGATAGAGTCTGCGGAGTTCGAAGAGAAAATCTCGATATTTTATCCGTTTATTATTATTATTATTATTATTATTATTATTATTATTATTATTATTATTCAGTTCGCATTGAGTTTTGCACAAAATTATATGAAGAATCCTTCATCACAACAGTTTTCATGAAAAACAAGTTCTGTACTGCAAGTTAACGAATTGTTGACAGGAGTTTAGAATTATTCACTTCGACAAAATAAGAACCATTATTGGGATTAGCAAAGTAATTATATCACCTGCGCTTAGTTTTTCCAGTGCGTTGAAAATACTTACATAATGTATCATTTGGTATCCAACGAATCATTAGAAATTCAAACTAAAGGAACAATTCGTTCAGGCCAGTCTCAACTCCCTACACTATAGGTTGAAGGACTGACACCTATCAAAAAACAACTACTTCCCTGGCTAATACCACGAAGGGCGTTGGATTATATCCGACAGGTGTCAGAAAAGGATTCTTCATTGAAGTTATTCCTTCCTGCATATGCTGTTGGCGACAACTGCCGCAATATATTTTCAATTATTGACCAGTCTTCAATAATAAAAAATGGTATGTTGATAATTGAAATGGAAGCACTCACCTGTAATATTTGGCATCTGTTAGTAGTACATGGATCCTTATCCAGACAAGGCTGATACATTCCTAAGGTAACACAGTTGAGGATTATCACCATCATCGATACCCTCTCGAACCATGTATGACTGAGTTAAGGAAATATTACATTCATAAAAGTAAGACCATATGTATTTAGAGAAATCCAAGAAATACCATATTTCATATATCTGAAAAATATCGGAGGGGTTTAAGAAAGTATGCATCAAAATATGTACTTCGGTACAAATGAATTATTATTACAATTATTGAACAACTTTATGAATTTTACACAGTAGACGTTATTTCATAATGATGATTATTATTACTTCAAAAGATGCATTTTTATTACATTATTATTATGTTCATTGGAAGTAATAGAATTGAGTTTCGCTTTTGATTACTAGAGTTCTGTGGAGAAACCATATACATAATGTTTATTTACTGGTGGGATATGATATTCTGATCAGGGAATAGAAGAACCTATTATTCGAACAAATATACAACAAAATGATAGTTTTTATCAGAAATATCATCCCTTTTTTTCGAAACATTTTTGTACCCTTCTTCGCACTGACCTGCAATTGATCCCATATTTTTCAAAGTAATTTTCTGGCGGATTTCAAAAAATATACAAAACAAAATTACTTTTTATCCTGTAAATACTCCAATACATTGATGAATTAAATTTTCATGAGAAACATTTTCTAATAGCTCCACTCCTGCACCACAAAATATTGAAGGAAACTCAATATAAAATAATGATAGATAGATATATACTTCATTTGACTAGGTTTTGTTGAAAACATTTGTAGCAAGTAACAATACATTAATATACAGCAAGAGGTTTAGGTTGGGTCCAAAGTGAGTGGGTCTATTCGAGCCTCCACCGCAATCCGCAAGGGTTTATTGTGACTCACACCAATTCACACTCGACCACATAAACTCAGCTTCTTAACGAAGCTAATTAGTATGTAAGACTATACAGCAGAAAGTACACAGTGTTTATAAACATGTAAAAAATATAGAAATGAAGTTGCTGATATCACAAGCATAATAAAACTATCTAAAAATTGGTACACAGAAAATAGGTGCTATAATTTACTCAAAACTTATACATAATGGTAAAATAGAAATTAAAAAAATTACCCAATCATTCTCACAGCAATACAAAGTTGCGTATTTATTTACCTGACTAACAATATGCCTTTGAGGAAGTTCTGAAATTCCGAGTATATCCGGAGATATCCGGATAAACAGAAATTTCGGAAAATGGTTTTTATTTTTTATGGTTTTATTTTTCAAAGGATTCAAAAATGAATGGCATTTCCGCATTGCTACTTTTTTCCAGCTACATAATGGTATTTTCAGATTTGCTATCCGACGTTTCGTCTTCCGGCCACCATGATTCACTTTATTTTCTCTTGTGGGCCATACATTGGATTCTTTCTGAATAGAACCAGATTTTACTTTTTCGTTGATTTATATAATATATCATTCTTTTTAAAGAAATTGGAGATATTGAAAATAAATAATTCTTGTCATTTACAGACAGAATGGACCAGGAAACTAAAGAAAAATTGATAAATGAGGTACGTATGAAGTAAGTTAGAGATTGTGTTCAATAAAAATTATCAATTAACAGGTAAACATGAACCCAGGGGAAATCTACATGTCAAATTTCCTCCGAAATGAATATTTGTCATACAAGTGCTTGGAGACATATCAAAAAAGCGGTTTAATATGTTAGAAACTAATCTAAAGCAAATGGAACTTCAAACGTTCAAGCCAGTCTCTATATACCTACACAGTAGGTTTAATGGACTGACGCCTATCAGAAAACAACTTCTCCCCTGGCTAATACCACGAAGGGCGTTGGATTATATCCGACAGGCGTCAGTGCAGGAATTTCCACAGAAAATGTCATGCATATGCAATTGGCAATACAACTGAAAGAGTCGACCTTCAATTATGGAACGGGCACACTTGCAGACCGGTTTCGGGCTTATTAGCCACTCATTTGTAGTATAAACAACCCCAGGCAGTTCCGAGAAATTCGACCTCAAGTGCGATTTAGTATTAACGTGTGGGCAGCAATTTACAAAGATAGAATTATGGGTCCTCATTTATTTGACGGAATTTTGAATGGAGAAACTTATCACTAGTTTTTAATGTCGATTTTCGAAGACTATTTGGATGATCTACTTCTGGTTAACTATAATAACATCTGGTTTCAGCATGATGGTGCTCCACCATACACTATCAGACGAGTATCTAATTAACAAACTGAAAGGTTTGGTGATAAATGGATAGGGAATAATGGGCTGGTGAGGTAGCCAGCAAGGTCTCCAGACTTAGGTGTTATGGATATGTTCTTATGGGCTACACTGAAAAATAGAGTTCATGTCAGAGGGAATATCAAAATTTTAATGACCTTCAAAACAGCATTGTTAGAGAGTTCGGAAGATTGGGGAGGAGGGAAATTAATCGTGCAGTGAATGATATTCGAAGAAGGGCACAGTTGATTAATTATTGTTATTTGTTCAAAAACTATTTTCTTTGAAAAGGACAAATGTCTAATTCACCTCATACACACCTCATTTATCAAGTTTTGATTGTTTACTCTGTCTCCGTATTTTTTATTGGTTTTTCAAACGAATCAAATTCGGTGAGATTTTAATCCAATAACTTGAACATAGTTCGATATTGTTGTCGTCTTTCGGGATACAAGTTTAAATACATTTCCGATGTCATAACACTGCTTCTATCGTAATTTTAATAAATTTGCATCATTTCTCTTTTTTCTTCAATCGTGAAAGCCATTTTTCGCAAAAAATTAAATGATTTGTACAATAACAAAATGTCATTGAGTATAACAAATTGAAAGTCACATTTAGAAATATCAAAGCCAATTATAATAAGAATGAATTTTTTCAATATCTCCAATTTTTCGAAAATGAATTATAACTTATGATACATTCAAAACAGATAGAATCCAATGTAGCGCCCATAAGAAAAAATAAAGTGGATGATGGTGTCCGGAATACGAAACGTCGGATAGCAAATTTGAAAACAACATTATGTAGCAGGGAGAAAGTGGCAATGTGGAAGTGCAATTTATTTTCGAATCCATCGAATAATAAAGCCAGAAAACCATTTTCTGAAATTTCTGTTTGTTCCGGATATCTCCGGATATACACGAATTTCAGCACTTTCTCAACGGCATATTATTAGTCAGGTGAATGCGCAACTTTGCCCCAATTTAACCATCTTCGTATCTCTCATAGTTTCTGGGATCCCAAAGGTGAGGATCGAATTTGAAATACGTTGTGTATGTTGCAGAGTTTATATTCGCCAAGAATGTGAAATGAGTTCCTAATGATAAATAATGCATCGAAACTACTTCTTCTAACGTTTTATACATATACTTATTAAAAATAATCTAGATTAACTGGTATTTTTCATTGAAACATTTATCACACATAAAACGAGAACTGTTTTCATTGAATAATACCCAAGTACGAAATGAATAGATACTATCCGTTATTCCAATGAAATGAAAATATTTCATGCATGCACTCTCATGCATGGCAATGAATACCTATGCTCATTTCATTCCAAACGTTGTCTTTAGAGCTTGCCTTTGTCACATGTGTTATTTTAGCTCTTTACGGCTTGTAGCAAACATCGTCCTTTCATATTCATTTCTATGCATTTGCTGTAGATAATCCGTTTTCAAGCCAGCTTTACGGAATATAACAACACTTGTGAGACCCATTTGAATATAATAATGGTCCTCCAAATTTCTTTGTATACAGATAACATGTATTTTCGGATTTGGTCAGAAATTCTTGGTGAAAGGTGATGAAATGAAGGAAGTTGATATTGAAATATGTCACGTTTATAATCATTCAATGTATTTTCAATTGCCGTTTCCCATTACCCATCAATAATTCTCTTTCAGAGTTGTACATATTTATTTTCGAAGCTCATATTGAGCTTTCCATGAAAATGGAAATAAAGTAATTCAAAGACTGATGAATATATATTTTTGAGTCAAATATTTTCCTAAAAATGATTCCTTTCTAATCCCTTTTTACAAGCAGTCTTGAGCCCATAGTAATCACTGAATATCTCAATAATGAAAATTGAGACAGGTGCTTGATATAAAAAAAATGTGGCACAAAGCGTCCACACTTTTTTCACAATAATACTAGTATTTTTTGTTCGTTATTGTTTTAAGCTTAAAAAAATATTTTCAACTTTTTAGTTCAATGTTCTTCAAAAGCACGTTTTTTTAAACTATATTTATTTTTCATTTTTTAGTTTCGTATGCTATAAGAAGTGTTTTTTAGTCTTTTTAAACTATATTTATTTTATCTAAACTTTGGGATCAATCAGCCGTATATTGTTTAGAAAAATGACCATTGATATTTTTCGATTCCGGAGATGTAGCCTGAAAATCAGCTACCAAGCCAAGGAAGGCAGCAGGCGCGCAAAGGAGGGTTACAAATAAAATAGCAGGCGCGCGTGTTAATAAAAAAATACTTTTTTTCAAATGGAAACTTACATGTGAAGTGAGTTCAAATTATATCAAGGAGATTACCTACAGCGCCATCTGGCCGCGAATGGATCAAGCAATAACGTCGATATATCAAGGAGGTTACTACATCGCCATCTGCCCGTGAATAGATCAATAATAATATCGATAATTCTGTCAAATACAGATCTCGAGCTTGAGAGTTACAAGTAAACAAACAAACATACATACATACATATAGGTGAATCTAATGAAGGCGTATCAATTAAAAAACAACAACAAACGAACAACGGTTCCACATTTCAATCTATGGAAAATTTGAATCACGAAAATATCTGGAGTACTACATAAAATAAAAATATGCTACATTAATTTGCCTTGAGAACATTATCAATTTCAATCTATTGAAAAGTGATTTGATTATATTTTATTTATATTCACAAGCACAACAGAAAGATCTTTAAAACAATTAAAGAGCGAATTACTGAAATGCTGGTCTTCCAAAATGTTATTGGTGTATTCTAGAAAGGTAATTTTCGCTATTGTAGATTATATAGGTTTAATAGTTTTTTGTAAAAGGTTAATATGGGGATTCAAGTTACTCAGCAAACAATTTTTTTTTCATTTTACTATTGATGTTGTATGAACCTGTTGTGTATCTACTGAAATTGTGAACTTGGTGAAATTATTAACTGACGAATTTAGTTACCAACCAGAAATATTGTTCAATATTAATGTTTGATCTTCCTCTTGAAGATGATCATTTGGTGATCGAAACACGTGTCGAGGTGTTGAAAATAACAATTTGGTGTTGGGAAAAAACTCCAGTAATATGCATCTACACCAAAGGTTCCAAACAGTGCATCACACGTTTGATTTCCAAGTACATATTATTCATGTTTTCAGGATTCTCTGCTGTTGGTGTGAAAGAGAGACAAAGTTAGGCCTGAGTAGGACTCGGTTGTACTGGTATATAATATTAGCGCTGGTTGTTGTAACACTGACTTTGGTTTTGGTGAGTGCTAGAATATAATGACTAATTGTATGCTGATGGTGGTGTAAGGCCTCTGATGTTGCAGAAATTAATTCAAAAATAACTATTGGGTCTATTGATAACTGCAGTTTTCTCTGTATTGATAACAGAAGACAACAGAACCTACAAGAATAACACCCTGTATATTTAAAAATTATATCAAAATATAGCTCTCATGAACTCCTAAAACTTTTGTATGAAACATTTTTGTGTATCTCCTTCAACAAACCAGATATTGCCTGTCACATAAAATGTGGGACACCCGGTATATATCTGAATTCCATAAAATAATTGATCACTTCACAGTTCATCACTATACAGATGACACTCAGTTATAGTATCAATTTTCCCAAGTAACTGGCAGGTGGCAATGGAAAAAATTATCAGCGATCTACAAAAGTTACAGGATCTATCTATAGCCCATAACCTGAAATTGAATTCTAAAAAATATCAGCTGATACTTTTCGGCCCTAAATACAAAACGTGGAAAATTGAACGAAGAATTGAAATCCAACTTGGACAATATTTACTACAAATAATTACAGAAAGCAAGAACTTGGGTTTGTGGCTACATGCTGATCTGAGATTTCACAAACATATAAATTCACTTTGTCGTAGCTCGTACAGTATCTTACGTCAACTCTATCAAAGTAGAGATAATATAACTTCCAAATTGAGGTTGAAACCTTGCGAAACCCCCATATTGTCTAGATTAGCATATTGCGATATAATCTACGGGCCTACTTTGATACAAATTGATGTAAATCGACTAGAAAAAATACAAAACAATTGCATTCGTCTTTCTCATAGTGTGAGAAAATTCGACCATATATCCCCTAAGTTCGAGGAGTCAGGTTGGTTACCGATTGCTAAAACCTGGCAGTTCTACCACTCGTCAATACACATAAATTCCTCATTTACAAAAAGCCAAATTATATTTATGAAGGATATAAAACTTTCAAATCTCAGAATAATTCGAGGACACGAAACCGTCACACTTTTATTATTCCAAAACACTCGACAACCTGCTTTCCTTGTAATTTTATTTACAACTCTATTAAACAATATAACGCTCTGCCCAGTGAATTTAGACACTACTCCATTCATGAACTTCTCACTTACCAATATATACTAGGTAATTATTTTTATATTTCTATATAATACACGCTATCCCTTAGGTTAAGCTGTGAAACAGCCTCGGCTCAACTTCGTCCTTTCATTGATTTTTGTATCTACTTCTTCTTTATAAACAATGTATGTCAATGAATGAAGCCCATTTATTATTATTATTATTATACTGACGCCATTGAGTTAGAACTTACCCAGAAATCTGTTTGGAAACCATTCGGTTGTTCTGAAAACATCGGTGCAATAACTAAAAATTAGCTCTTGAGAATCTTGGCTGAGATGGTATCAAAATATGGCAATTTCACCATTTTTTGACTTTTTCCTTACTCCAGCTGTTGTATTCTCATTTTGTATTTATATATGGCCTTTTCCTGGCACCTAAAAACACTAATGGAGTTACCTGAATCACCCCAAATCAGAATACCATATGACATAATCCATAGTAGGATCTTTTGAGCGTCATCAAGCTGACCACATTATTTAATCGTTTCAGCACAAACAAGACAGTGGAAAGTTTGCTAGTCACAGCTTTGATGTGATATTTGTATAGTAAACACATGTACATACATATATTAATTTTCTACAAATATTTAAATTTATTATGAGTTTCCATTAATAAATTAACATTTTTGAATGCATTCTTTATGCATAATTTTCATTACCGGATCCATTATTATCGGATGATTGTAAGACGGAGACAATACATACGCATCGATTGTTGTTTCATCTCTTGTGATGACTCCTTTCCGCTATTATTCATTTGTAGTTCTAATGCATCTTCTAGAAATTTCACCAAGAGTTGACCATCTTCGGACGCCAAATTAGTGTTAACGTATGATAGTTTTCTCTTAATTCTTCAGAGCCTACTTGACCGTAAATGTGTCCACGCAACTCCTTCTCGCCCCTACGGTAATAAACGAAACGAATAACTTATACCTTCCTCTCAATTCCCGTTCGTCTTGTCCGATCACACTTTTCGTAACGCTCTGGTCACGAATTCACCAGCTTACTCCCCAAGCCAAGCGCGCGTAAAGAAGTTTCACTTCTGTAGTCTCCCTACAGATATTCTCAACTAGTTTCTCAATTGATTTTTTTATGGGTAGATCAAGTAACATTTCGAGTAAAATCAATCGTGCGTGTTTCTTTATATTGGTTTGTATTATCAAAAATTATTTTGATTCGCCTTGTGTAGTGATTGTCAGAATGAAACATCTTAGTGGAAATAATTATCAAATTTGAGTTATTCGTAGTACCAAACCTGATTAGAGTTCATAATTTCACCGCCTACTTTGCTTCGGGACGAAATCAAATTATGAAATTACCGTACAAGCGCTCTGTTTTGCAAAGTCGGGGCGACGATTCATTTATTTCCGGGACTTAATTACAGCCGATTAAGCTTCGCAAAACTGGCTCTAATATTTCATTTCCCCCGAAAACTATTTTTAAAATTGTTAGCGCGCATTTGGAAACTGCCGTTTAAGTGACCGTTTAAACTCTTGATATCCTCGAGCTCGCTTTCATTCACGCTCGTTCGTTTTGAGAATTAGATCCATTATTTTCATGTTATCTCTGTTCGAGGAAGCAATTTGGACTAGTTTGCACAGATAGAACATCAACGTCCGGCATGGGAATGATATGTGACCTACAGAACCCTAGTTAATCTAAAGTATTCTTCTGAATCTGACACAATATAAATAGATCATCAAGAAGAATTGGATGATCAATTTGGTAGATATGAATACCGGGTACTTGAAAATCGACTTTCACCACTGGGATCTCAGAAAGTATAATAAATACGGAGATTGTGGAGCTGCATATTCATGTGATCAATAAAATGTCATTTGAAAAGTTTTGAATTTCATTAGTTCGGACTTCAATCGTTCAATCGGATTCTTCTTTATTTCAAAATCGGTCGGTAGCCAGGTGGTTCGACATGGGTGCTTTGTTCACTCACTCGAATTGACTGCTGTGTTGGTCGGTGGTTCAAGCTCTAGTCTGAACGATCGATTTTCACTTGCTATCGTCCAACCCGTGTTAGGAATCACACATTAAAAGGTAGGACCTCGTTAATCCTTAGCTCGCACAAGTTTCGACTTCTGAGGGTTTCGTTCTCAGGAGTGCGACAGTTGGTTAACGGAAAAAAAGATTTTAAATAAAATTAGAATGGATAGCTGAAATATCAATTATATAAAGCAACTAAACCTGAAATGATACGATATAAATAATAAAATGATCAAAATACAGAGTAAAAATAAAAAGAAGTGAAACATTCGAAAAACATTAAAAGGTATTGAATTTTTTATTTTATTTTTATAATTTCTAATCTTTTAATTATTTTTCTTCAATTTATTTTCAATTTTTTGTCTATTTTCATTTTTTTCATTTCTCTTTCCTATGCAGCCATTTTCATTTTGTATCTTGATCATTTCAATCGTTTTATTGTATTTTTATTTTACGTTTCATTGCTTGATATGATCAATATTTCAGCTATTCATTCTAATTCATTTTGTTCTTTTATAAATTTCGAATCATAGTGGAATCATATTGGTGTATTTTATTAATCAGTGACAGGTAGTTCATTAAGTTATTCGAAAATTGATTTATCAAGACACTGTTGAAAAGCAATAACCCCGCATTGTGAAGTGAGCATAGTGAGCGGCGTTTCTAAATATGCTCTTTGTATCGCTGTCGTTGTTATCGAACAACCTGCTTACGTTAGTGGTGATTAGCCACTCTTTAGAAAAATCTAGAACCGTTTCGACTGGCAAGCAGTTAGATAAGGTTAGGTTAGGTCTAAAGTAAGTGTTTCTATTCGACCCTCTACCGCAACCCGCAAGAGTTTATTGTGGCTCACACCTATTCACAATCGACCAAATACACCCAGCTTCTCAACGAAGCCGATTAGTTTGTATGGGATTGTGAGAGTACGGCTCTGCCGAACTGTAAAAACCTGATTCGGTCCCCAGCGGGGCAGGCACAAGTATGTGCTCTGCTGTTTCATCATTTTTCAAACAGAGGCGAGACACACTGTCTTCAGACAGTTCGAGTCTCTGCATATGATGGTTCAAATGACAGTGACCTGTATTATCGACTTCTGTATGAGGTTGGATTCTTCCAATCTCTCCGCATACAATTAAATACCGTAAATTTCCGCTTGAAATACAGTCGCATAGGTTCCTAGGCAGGTTTATATCTCTGTCCTGAGTCTGTGACTGAAAACACCTGCACCGGAAGTTGTTTTTGATCCATCTGTGAACCAACAACTATCTGTTGTTGAAAAGAAATAACCCCGTATTGTGAAGTGAGCATAGTGAGCGACTTCGATGAATTTGCTTTTTGTATCAATGCTATTGTTATCGAACTACCTGCTTACGTTAGTGGTGATTAGCCAATCTTCAGAAAAATCTAGAACCATTTAGACTGGTGGGCAGTACCTACATATTATTTGTTGCGACCATGTTTTTGGTGCTGAGGATTTTGAGTTGTTAGTGGGCAAAATTTTTGAGGCTACAGAAATGTCGTGACTTTTTTTCCGTTCCCACCTGTGAATTTTTAATGAACTCTACCTATTTGATTATGTTTACGAAGTGTTCCAATTGACACTAGAAGAAACAGAAGAGACAGTGAATGTGGAAGAATGTTCCATTATTTGAATTGAAATCAATGTAAATTCAAAGGAATATATTTTTTAGGAGAGATTAATTTTTGGGAAAAGAAGATTTTGGCTTTCTACTTCTCCATCTTCATACAAAAAACGTTGGAATCTTTCAAAGAAAGGAAGGAAGCGAGAAATCAATTAGAACTCTAACACAAACTAAAAGAAAAAGTCCTCTCGAAACAGCTACTTTCATATGAACCGAACACTGAATTACACGAAAAAAAACGTTCGAAACATAAACTTTTATATGAAAGCTGAATTTTTTCTATTCCGTTTGGTTTGTATTGCAAATATTCGATATGGAATTGAATCAGATATAATTCACAGGATTCCTACACAATATAGTAAATGAAACACTTACATGGAACACTGTCATCCTCACTGGTAGACATTCGACATCGTGAAAGTTATTTCTTTGCATGAGCTACACATTTTTGTGAAGAGTTACTTTTTTGAAATTGATTGATTCCTTCCTTTCTTTGGAAGATTTCCATATTTTATATGAAGATGGAGAAGTAAAAAGTCAAAACCTTTCTTTCCCTAAAATCAAAGTGTAATGGAAGTATGAATTGAAGAAAACGTTTCAGTAGTACTGAAGAAAAAAGATTGAGGTAGTTTCGGTGATGTTTTTATGTAGTGACGTATTCAGGATGCATTCCTAGGGGGCCGTCCATTAATCACGTGAGACTGGAAAGGGGGGGGGTTAACAAAAATAACAAAATGTTACAAGAATATTGTATGACTTTGACTCGCTATTGCCAGGCAACGAAAGAAGTCGCCGGGCACCACGACCACCGTCCGACTCGTCTTGCCAGTTATATTCTTTTATTTGGGCGTCGAATACATGCATACACCCTTACTTCGTATGTTTTTCATCAAAACAATGTCTAAACTAGGTGCTCTGTATAAAAGACATATTCGCAGAGTATGAGAAAGGAAAAATTTCAAGATTCTTTGTAGGTACTAACAAATACAAGTGATTTTGGGGGTGGGAGGGGGGTTAGTCCTTAACCCCACCACGTATCACCAAGGGGGAAGAAGGGGTTGATAAATAACATCAGGTGATTAATGGGCGGCCCCTAAGATGGGGGGTGAGAAGGGACAGATATGAAAAATATCAGTTCATATGCATCATATGAAATGGATGACCGATATATTTTTTGTTGTTGTTGTTCTTACGTTACAAATAATTTTACCTTTTCTCAAATAGTTTCTGAGGAGCACAAAAATCTAGCGATTGTTTTATATTTCCTGAACAACGTTTTAGCCCCCTCTACCCCTTTGTACCGTATAATGTATTATAATTATGACAACATAGTGGCGGATATCCTTGAGTTGAGGTATTGGAAAAACATGTACTGAAAAACAGGAAATAGAGAAAAACCAAGAACAGGATGGATATTTCCATATTTGAATTGAATTACGTCATCAAATACCTTATTATTTTAATCACTTAATCTTTCGTTCTATATTCCTCTGACACATTATATTCATACAATAACAACTAAATCATTCGTTACCTTCAGAATTGCGTATAGGAGCAAAGTGAGGCAGAAGGGCTTTCAGATGCGAAAAGTTCCCGTGGGATATCCTCAAACAGTATATATAACTCATGGAAGCTGAATTTCGCGGTGATTTCCTTCGTGCCAACTCAACTCTACCCTCATTTCGCGAGGCCTGTTAAAGACGTTTTGATCGTACCTTGAGTTTCAGATGATCTCTAGGTAACTTCTAATTAGGCTGGAGGATGGAGTCAATTCTCGTTTAATATAAAGGTAGCTATGTAGTCATATCCCAGGAATATCTACTTGGGTCGTTAGTGTAAGGATAGAATAGTTGATATTTCCCACTCGATTCGGGTAGGATCATGATAGATAAAATTCAAAGAGTTGAGGGAGAATTCATTATTTTCAACAGTTCAATTCTGAGAACAAACATATCAATTTGATTTCTCAACCCCAGTCAAATTGTTCTCTTCATGGTCAGTTGCACCTCCTTCTGTATCACTATCGATGTTGTCTCGGTTGATATTTTTTTTTAGAATATTAGACATACCTGTCTTTTGTATCGTGTGTTACGGTTTAGTGAAAATCTTTTGTTTTCTTTTGTGAAAATCTCACAATACATCATGATCTTTTGCATTAAAAAATGTTAAAGTTCATATTTTTATGAAGTTTTGAAATTACTTCATCAAAAGATAGACTATTGAGTTATAACCATTTTTGGTTGTCTCATCAGTTTGATGATTGACAGTGACATTTCCCTATACGAAGGACATTTCAGTGGTTTAGCCTCACATCTGGTAAGATCTGGCGGGCCGAAACAGCGATATCTGGTGTTGGATCACAAGTTCATGAAATTCGCACCAAGTTCAGTTATATCTACCGGATATCTCCCCCATTTCATTATCTAGCCATTGTCTCATCATTATTTATCATTTTATTTTTTATTTTCATTGTTTCCTGAAATAAGTTGTATATTCATTTAATTCATCCTTTCTACCAATCAGATGATAATACATTCTCTATTCTACAAGTAATGGTACTTGCAATGACTCAAAATATCATTCACGCTATATTTTGATGAATAGCAGAGCAAACCAGAGCTGTTGAACTGTGTAAAACATTACAGTTCAACTGCAGAAAATGCGGCTGATGAAGAATTCAGGCTCAACGATATTTTTTTTACCAACAGGGTAGTCAATATATGCTATTACAACCCAAAAGGTAAAGAAGTGTTCTCCAAACTAAAATGAAAAGATCTCTTCCTTTGTGAATTGTCCTCGTAATCCAGTGATATACCGTTTTGAATTGTGGAAGCAACTTATAGCTTGAAAAAAATTTGAGGTCGGGTACCATCTTGTTTCTAAAACTTCACATAAATAATACAATACTTGAGTTGAGTTCAGATTCAATGATACAATGTTGCATATATTTCATAAAGGTACTCGAATGAGTTTTTCTGTACAGTTATATCTTTCAAAGTGCCCCTCACATACACACTTTCTAGACCACACGGATGCACACTTTTGACAACCGACACTTGAACAGCATACAACAACAAGTAACCGCACACATAGGCAAACATCCCGGTCAAATTCCCCTTGACCCAAACTGTCCACTAAGATGCCTTTTCAGCGAATAAGATATCCTCAAAGCCTTCCATCATGCTAGAAATACCGCTCCAGGCACTGACTGATGACAAACTCTCAACTACTTCTCACAAGAAAACGAGATATTTCTCCGAAACCAGCATTGTTTCAGGACAGAACACTCCACCCAAAATGCCCTATTCGAACTCCACACCCACATCTCCCAAACATTGACTTCTCCTTTGGCACAGCTGCAATCCTTCTAGACATCCAAAAAGCATTCGACCAGGTCTGGAAACTTATCCAAATTCACCTTCCACCTCACTTTAGCAGACTAGTTGCTTCCTTCCTGGCCAACCGATAAATCCGCATTAAAGTCGGTGACGCCCTATCCTTTCCTCTTACACTTGAATCCACAGTCTCCCAGGGATCTGTCCTAATCCCTTCCTCATTCCTAATCTACGTACACGACGCCCGTACCATCCAAAAGATCCTTCAATATGCAGATGACACAATTTTATACTGTTCCACCTCTAACACCCGAATTCGACTTGAACCTCAGACTTTAGGGAGAGAGCTTGCCACTTCAAGACTTGGCGACCTACTTGAGGGTTACTTTCAAAAGGATCCTGAACTTGGAAATCGACCTGAAAGAAACCCTGGACAGAGCCCGGAGAAAAAATCTCCTGAAAGCACTGAGAGGCAAGCTTGAAAAATGCGACGGTAAGACTCTATTACACACGTACAAAATATTCATAACACTGTTCCTGGATTATAAAGATACGATCTTCTGCATGCTCTTCCTGAGAAGATTCCATCGCATCCGAAGAATCCTACTCAACATCCATAAACTCACATTCCGATACCCCTCTCAAGATTTATATAACATAGTGAAAATTACCCCAATTCACCTAAGAGTTCAGAACAAGAACAATTAGCACCAACATCTCCGCCATCAACACACTGGCCACCCCCTGGGTGCCTCGTGGAGGTACCAGAATGATTACAAGGAAGAAGCTCCCGTTTCCCCCAGATAGACTCCTGGGAACAATGGAAGACCCGAGAGAAAGATCCAGGACGTCCTTGAAAAGTACTCACTGGTGATCAGATAGTGTACAGTATAGAGCCTGGAACAAACTGAAGCGTTACCCCTCCTACTTTTGGCCTAACCTAACCTGAACTCGCAAAAACAGACCGCTGCAAAGAACTTTGACCACTCCAAACGTCAAAATCAAAAACCTAGATGAAGACAGATAAAACGAGATTAGGATAGATAAGAATAAGGGCTTGTGAATTAACACAAACGCTGCAGAGGCATGAGCCCATAGCAGGACTCTCCAATAAACAATGTATCTGAAAACTCTTGTGAACTAACTGTAAATTATCGTCCTGAACTTGACAACTAGTGTAATGTCTTTTCGGAAATCAACTTCAAAAGTTTCATTGTCCCACTATAAGAATATTATTCAACAGAGACAGGTAGACATATTCATAGAAGAAACATTCCGATGATGTAAAAATGCCAGATCTCTTCAAAAACTTTCAAGTCTCTTTGTATTTAATGAACGTCATTCTACTCCAATTGGAACGTAAAATGATACGCTTATTTCTCCTTTGACCTAAATAACTCTGGGAATCCTACAATTTACGTTTTCCTGTCTACATTTCAAACAAACATAAAGCTTCGCAAAAGAACATCAAAGGGAAACCTTATTTCTCGCGTGAAAAAGCATCCATCAATTCGTTTATGTCTAACTCTTCGACTGATCACTAATCAAGTCTCCCATGAGAAAGACCCAACATAACAAACTTTGCGAACTCTTTGGCGAATTTGATCTGGGATTAACATTCCGAACGTAGGCAATGTTATCTTTCATAATTTGGTTGTTTTCATTTCCCTTCCGGGACAAGTTTGTTGAGACCTTTGAGAAATTCTATGAATGAGCAACATTTGGATTCAATTATGGAAATTGAATTTATTGCGAATGATTCCATACATCCATAGGATGTATAGATTCATTCTACCAAGGAATATTCTGAGCGATAATGTATGTCGGTCTCCTGAAAATCATACTTAAGATAATAAGGTACCGTTGTTCTATATTCGTTTTGTGATAGGATATTAATTCAATTTATAATAGAATTGCAGAAGATTTCACTAGTTTATAGCCAATTCACGACTTTAATGTCAAAGGCTGTTTTTTATCAATTTTTGGTCCCTAAATGCGAAAATGATAGTTAAAATTTCTTAACACGTAAGATTTTTGAGTTATGATTTTTTTCACAAAAATTTAATGAACACGACATTCCAAATCTGCTTTTCCCCTCAACTGAGGAAATTGTTTAAAATCTGGCAACACATGGTCTAAAACAAGTTTAAAAGCCAATCTGCTCCATAATGGTAACAAAAGACCCTCTATTCCTCTTGCACACGCAGTTGCCATGAAGGAAACACACGAAAGTATGTCACTTTTATAAATGCAATAAGTTATTATACGTATAAGTGGTAAATATGTGGTGACCTAAAAGTCATAGGACTATTACTAGGTCTTCAGGGCGGATTTACGTGTTAGGAATCACACAATCACACTTGTTGCACTCAACACCCCCTTAGAAAATCTGACGCGCTCGAATAATTTTTTTTTCTTTTCACTTTCAACCCTCACATACAACCACCCACATCATGCAAATGATCAGATTAACATACCAACATTATTAAAAATACGTGGGACATTGATGCTATCAATATCTGACGCGCTCAACTATGTCCATGCAACAGTATTTTTTACATATTTAAAAATCTATAGCCGCTTTTCCCACCGATGAAAAGGTATATATTACATAACATTTTTTTCTTCTTATTATCTAAGCTTTGCAATGCTCGAGTAAATCCCCATTTTGCATCGTGGGCTCCCCTGCTACAAGATTTCCATATTCACAATGACAATAAAGATGTGATTCTTCTCGGACTGAGAAAAGACTACTTTCTCAAAGAAAAAGCGTCCGGAAAATGGGAAGTTCGCGGACGGTTGCCGAAAAAATATTTTTATAAGCTTTATTATTCATCACGTTTACTGAATTATTTTTATCGGTCATCTTACCTATGATCGAGTTCGACGGAAATTGCAGAAATGTTTTCGTCAACAAGTAAGTAAATCATGAATATCTTACTGCATTGAAATGAATGGTTGCCACTTCGAAATCGAAGTAACTGTCGTACTTTTTGCAACTCTTGCGTTAAATAATTTTCAAATATCAACTTTTCTTCCGTTTGGCACTGTTTAGAAGTTTCAGTCGAAAAACAAATAGAAGACGGAATTAAGGAAATAAATATGCCAAAAATCAATATCTCCTCAAAATATACCCCTTTCAATTCAAACAAGAATCTTATAGCTGGGATTTAATCAAATAGGCGAATGAATGTCATTACGAAGTGTCATCGATGACAGTAAATTCAATTCATTCGTGACATAAAGTCGTGATTTTATGAAGAAATTGGATACTTCATCTTATAATGTTATTCAGATTGGTGCTGAAGAGGCAACAAGGCAAGTGTCTTATTACGAAACATCGGATGTCCACCATTGAGGATGACAGTGTTCCATATGAGTGAAATTGTACCTCTTCCATTTACTATATTGTTTAGCAATCCTGTGAATGATATCTGATTCAATTCGATACCAAATGTTTGGGAAACAAACTGAATAGAAAAAAGTGTTTTTTGTTTAATTCAATGTTTATATGGAAGTAGCTGTTTCGAGAGGGTGTCTTCTTCCAGTTTAAAGTTACTTCTATACATCTTTGTAAAGAGTTAATTGAAAGATTCTCATAAGATTTTTTGTATAAAGATGGAAAAGTAGAAAGCCAAAACCTTTATTTTCCCAATGTGCCATATTATTCCATCAATACTCTGGGATATTCCCAAACTCAAAATCTCCACCAAGTCAACTCATTCGATGGTTTCCTTGATGGGCATTTGCATTGTCTTCTATGTATCTTTGTTTTCATGATGGGGAATAAATTCAGTTTTGACGTGAACCAAATTGAATTAAGGACACCAGGATGGGATCAATTTGCATACTTTCAACCCTGCGCTCATTCAGTGAGAAAGGGTCGGTTTCTGTTCAATAGCTACGATCTAGACCACAATGGAATTTTGTTTAGTGTCTTCGGCAAATATTGATACTGGGTTTCAAGTTTCGTTTGGTTATGAAATGGATATTGATTCGTCAGTGGTGACTATACGGGTCATTATATAGTCCGATCACTTTGGATATTTATATTTTATCTTTAGAGGATGACATTATTTTGAGTGTAGATGCATTATTACGAATTTGTGAACGTAACTCTTGATTTTCTTTTAGTTTATTGGTGCTGTTAAATAAAGAGTTTCATACAAGTTGAGATGAACAAATACAATAAACTGGAAATACAAAATATAGATATACTTATAAAGTTCACATGTTGAAATGATTTATAAATTTAGAGTTTTAGTTTATGTGAATCATACATTACTGTTGAGATACTCGTCATAATAATAATAATGATAGGTTTCACTGGCCAGATAATAAAAAAATGCTATGTGTTCATTCCTACCATAAGTTTATGAATGTGTTGGCAGTTTATTATGGAATTCAGGAGACCTATTCATACTGGCATTTCTGGATTTCTGCAGCCCCAGATTCTTCACTCTTGAGTCTTCTTTTGTCCTTGTATTTTCCTGTTATACTACTTTCAGGACTATTTATACAAAATTTCCTATCGTCTGAAGCACGAGTAGATTGTATCCATATTTCTATGGCATATAAAAGCATTAAATTCCATCATAGAGACATTCTGGTTCACAACTGTTTTCAGATATTTCAAAGAGTAAATGCATGTATCAACTCTGTTTGTTATATAGTTTGGATTACGGATCAAATTGCAAAGTGGGCCCCTAGAGTATTCTCAGAGTAATACCAAATTTTCTGTTTTATTATATTTTTTCAAGGAAAATGTCATTTTGTCAGCTCTAGTAATTGACCCGAATGAATCCGATCTATTTTTAGACATCTTCTAGTAGTTAAGCAATGCCATACGATTTTTATGACTCACCCTGCATAAGAAATCATTGGACTTTGATATGATATGCAAATGCGTGTATTTGAATCTCCAACAAATATCTGAATCAAATTTCGAATTCAGACGTCATTGTCAATTTCTATTTATTTCAGGTTTGGATTAACGATTATTATTATTTTTTTAGTACAGTGGATTATTCAGTACTCTCTCACTTTCTATTTTGGATGGTCGTTGCTTCCTATCTTCAGGCGCATATGACCAAGCTCCTGTCGACCTGTCCGTTGACAGGGCCTTCGTCGGAGGGCGTAGCGGTCTTGCACGAAGCAATGCTGCCACCCATTTTTTGTCGATTTTTTTAACATAAAAACAATTTAAATTTTATGAAGTCGCCTCCTGCTTGAGAGACCTTTTGGTTTTTTCCACATATACAGCCCCCTTTACGTGGTTATCCGAACCACCTCGGCCTGGTTACCGGCGTGAATAAAGGGGGCCATTTATTCATCACTTTTTTAAAGACACTTACACATTTCAATATTTAACACAATGGACTAACACAACACAAAACGGAGCCCCACGATAGCACATGGCATCCGCGTACCTTCTTTGTGGACGGACCTTATCAGCACGTCCGTCCACTACCACGGCCGTGTAAATATATCTGATGAAATGAAACATTACCAGACCTCGTTTACATGATGTTTTCAATGGGGACTTATAACAACCGATGTTACTGATACCAATGTTAATGTCTGTTTGAACACCATTCTCATCGAACGTTGTGTAATAACGAAAAACCTGTAAAGAGACTAGCTTATAAATCTAGAGTCATGTTAACGTTCCAGAAAATGAGTTTTGTTTTGAAATGTTCCCAAATGAGATAACACCACGTTGCTTGCAATTGGTAGTTGAAATTAGATGGAAAATATTCAGATTGATTGATGAAATATTTTTTCATATACCTAAACAGTACTAAAAATATGCAAACACATTCCAGAATGATGAGATATTTTGTTCATAAACGATATATAAACTCTCAGTTTCATTTGAGAAAAAGTAAGAAATTCCTAGGGCGAAAGCATTTTTATTTTTCCTTGAATATAAGGCGTCACTAATACGAATGTCGAAATAGCATGTTCTCAGAAAGAGGTAATTCATAAGATTGTAAAATATATCAAAATGTTACATTCTATAGAAAAAAAAATCAATTTCCAATAGCGTATATGACAAATTTATGAACATTGGGTTACAATGGCAACGGGGTAGTAAGGAACGGTTTTATGAATATAGATTTATATATATATATATATATATATATATATATATATATATATATATATATATATATATATATATATATATATATATAGATATGTAAAGGTTTTAAATCATACGACCTTTGCTAGAGAACTGTTTATTGAGGACTGGTCCGCGAATATATAAAAGTATAAAAAACATGCATGTTGTTTGTTTCTTTGGGAAACATTAGTACAGTGAAATAGGTTGAAGATATTATATTTTATGATAACTATTACATCCCCTCCTTTAAATTTCTATTTTTATATTTTTTGTTTTTACCCTATTTAAACTATCCTATACAATATCTTCATACTACCCCAAACAACCAACCATTAGTCTCTGCGGAGGCTTGATAAGCCTACCGTACTTAGTAACATAATCATTATTTGTTGAAATTGGAGTGGAACAATTCAATGTATTCTCATTTTCAGAGGTTCGATTTTCTACAGAATCACTGTCATCATCTGAATATAAATCTACCTTTGGAGTATAATTGTTATTGAAAGAATTATTTACATGCTTATTTTTGTAAGTTCCACGAGTTATGAGATATTTCCTATTTCTAACAATTTGTCTGTTATTATCGGCCAATTTTATGTCATACGATCTATGTCTGAAATTTTTACCTATTACTTCTCCAGGAATATTTTTAGAATTTGTTTTTACATAAACTATTTCATTTTTTTTTAGTTTTGGCAAATTTTTTGTTCTCTTATCATAATAATATTTTTGACTTTTTTGTCTTTTTTCAAGAAAATTTTTAAAATAGTTCCTTTTGATATTAACTGGTTTTAAATGATGATCTGCAACAGGTAAAATACTTCTCAAAGATCTATTATTTAATAATTGTGTAGGTGAATATATTTTATTATACAGAGGAGTATTTCTTAGCTCCAATAATGCTAAAAAAGGATCATTTTTTGCCACTTCACATTTTTTGAAAATATTTTTCACAGTCTGTATAGTTCTCTCTACTAACCCGTTTGATCTCGGATGTTTTGGGCTTGATGTAAGATGAATAAAGTCCCATTCATTTGCAAAACATCTGAATTCATTTGAGGTTAGTTGTGGTCCATTATCTGAAACTAGAACCTCTGGGATGCCCTGACGAGCAAAAATATTTTTAAGCTGAGTAATCACTGCTATTGAAGTCAATGAATCTAATCTAACAATCTCTGGATATTTAGAATAATAATCTACTATACAAATATAATGTTTTCCTTCAATTTCGAAAAAATCTAAAGCAACTTTTTGCCAAGGTCTTTTCGGAATTTCATGTTGTTTTAGAGGTTCTGAAGGATTTCCTTTACTATACATAGCACATGCTGTACAGTTAGCAACAACATTTTCTATTTCCCGGGTCATGCCTGGCCAATATAATATCTTTCTTGCTCTATTTTTTGTTTTTTCTTTACCCAAATGACTAGTATGTAACTTTTCTAAAATTTTCTTCCTTAATTTTCTAGGAATTATTAATTTTGAATTTTTAAACAATAAATCATTGTGATATGAAATTTCATCTTGCATTGAAAAATAAATTCTCACACATTCATGTACTTTTTGTTTTTCACTTGGCCAGCCATTTTTTGATAATTTAATTAATTCTTTCATTTCTTGATCTTTCTTTATTTCATTTTTAATTTCTTCTAATTTACTTTCAGAAACCTGTAAATTATTTGTTACAAGAAAAACTTGAGCATTTAAATTTTCCTCGAATATTTTTTCAAAATTTATTTCATCTGCTTCAGATTTATAATTATTATCATGACCTCTTGACAATGCATCTGCTATGTACATTTGTGATCCAGGTTTATAAATTATTTTTACATCATATTTCTGAATTTGAATGAACATTCTTTGAAGACGTGGTGGACACATATTTAAAGGTTTTTTTACAATGGTTTCAAGTGGTTTGTGATCACTTTCGACTATTACATTTTTTCTTCCATATACAAAATGATGGAAACGTTCCAAACCGAAACAAACCGCGAGTGCCTCTTTTTCTATAGGGGCCCAACTTCTTTGCGATTGAGTTAATGATTTTGATGCGTAATAAACCGGTAAATTATTTTGTAAAAGAACAGCTCCTATTGCAGTTTGAGATGAATCAACTGAAACCGTGACAGGTTTGTTCACATCATAGAACTGTAAAATAGGTTTTGATGACAAACTTTTTTTTAATTCCTCGAAACAGTTTTGGTGGTATTCTTCCCAATGCCAAAGTACATCATTTTTTAAAAGATTTCTTAAAATTTCTGTTTTCATTGATAAGTTTGGTATGAATTTTGAAACGTACGTAATCATTCCTAAAAATCGCTCTAAGTCTTTTTTACAAGAAGGGATTTTGAAATTTTTTATTGCCAATACTTTATCAAAGTCAGGTTCGATACCTTTATCTGATATTTTATGACCAAGAAAAATTAAATTATTTATGCCAAATTTACATTTACTTAAATTGATTTTTAAATTAACTTCTCTACATCGCATCAATAATTTATTTAGTCTTTCATCGTGTTGTTCTTTAGTTGTTCCCCAAACCAAAAAATCATCGATATAAGACTCTACGCCAGGTATATTTTCAAACAGAAATTTAATCTTTTTTTCGAAAACTTCTGAAGCAAGTGTTATCCCATACGGAAGTCGTAAAAATCTATAGCGTCCATAAGGTGTATTAAATGTGCAAAGCATCGAACTTTTTCTGTTTAATTTTATTTGATAAAAGGCATCAGAAGCATCTAGAACTGAGAAAAATTTAGCACCTTTTAATTTTGATATTATGTTATCTATTGATGGTAATGGATAATGCTCTCTTTTGATGGCCCTATTGAGGTCTTTAGGATCCATGCAAATTCGTATGTCTCCATTTGGTTTATTTACTATTACTAAAGAATTTACCCAATCTGTGGGATGATCAACTCTAACAATTATTTTATTTTTTTTCTAAATTTAATAATTTATTTTTTAATTTTTCTTGGACAGCAATTGGAACTTTTCTGGGAACATGAATTTTTGGACAAGCATTTGGTTCTAATTCTATATTAAATGTGCCTTCTAAACAACCCAAACCTGTAAATACATCATTGAATTCTTTTATTATTTTTTCATAATGAGCATCTTTTGAGTGTTCTGCTTTCAGAGAATGGACCAACTGAATTAATTTTAATTTTTGACAGTCTTCTTTACCTAATATTGGTACAACATTTTGTTCATCTACTATATAAAATGTTAAGTATTCTGATAATTCTTTGATTTTACAATTTAAATTACATTTTCCTAAAATTCTTATTTTTTCTCCTGTATAGGTTTTCAAAGTAGCTTTATCATAGATTAAATTATTTGGATTAATTTCTAATTTTTCTAAAAAATTTGCAGGAATTATATTGACCTGAGCACCTGTATCAAGTTTGAATCGAATTTTTGTACCATTATGAACATCTAATATAACTTTCCATGTATTTTCATCATTATCATTAACACAATCTATAAACAAATCATCATATACCTGTAGCTGAACTTCACTAACTGATTTACACATTTTAGCAAAATGATTCGATTTTCTACATTTTGCACACATTTTTCCGAAGGCTGGGCAGCGATTCTTCTCGTGTTGAGTTCCGCAGCGGTAGCAGTTAAACTTTCCCGATTTCACATATTCACTATTATTTTTCACACGTACACTTTCATTTGTCACCCTCTGACATCTTGATGTGCCTTGACTGGTCGATGGCCTGGGTACAAAACGAGTTTCTTTTGAAGTGAATTTTGTAACAGCTGCTCCAGTTTCTCCATGATGTCCTCTCTTCTTTATTTTGTCCACTGTTAAGTTGTTACTTTTTACACTACTAATTTTTTCCAGTTGCTCCTTAGTTCTTTCTGCTACTCTACAGATATCAACAGCTTTTGAAAGGGAGATATTTTTTGTTCTTATTAATTTATTTTGCAATTCTACGTCCGACTTAAGTCCCAAAATTAATTTACTGGTGATTAAACTGTCGGTAAGGGTTTCAAATTCACATGATGCACTCAGATCTCTAAGATCCGTTATGTAATCATCGATGCTTTCATCTGGCTTTTTATCCCTTGAAAGAAACATGTGCCGTTCATAGGTTACATTTTTTTTCTGGGTTGAAATATTCTTCAAATTTTTTATCCAGTACTTCAAAATTCATTTTGTCTTCTCCTGCCTCGTAAGTGAAATTGTTGTATATCTTCAGAACTTTGTCTCCTATACAAGTTAACAGTAGCGATGATTTATATTCGGAAGGCTCATTCGTAGTTCGTGTTGCTTGAAGAAAAAGTGCAAATTTTTGTTTAAAAAACTTCCAGTTATCGGAGAGACATCCTTCCATACTCATTGGCTCTGGCTGTTTTATATTAGTATTAAAGTGCTGATGCACAACCGATTCTTCTTTCAATGAATTAGGCATTTTCACTTTTCAAACTTATTTATATCAATTACTTTGACTGCGCCATGTAAAGGTTTTAAATCATACGACCTTTGCTAGAGAACTGTTTATTGAGGACTGGTCCGCGAATATATAAAAGTATAAAAAACATGCATGTTGTTTGTTTCTTTGGGAAACATTAGTACAGTAAAATAGGTTGAAGATATTATATTTTATGATAACTATTACAGATATATATATATATATATATATATATATATATATATATATATATATATATTATTATTTATTTATTTACAGTCGCTTCGACCTCTAGGGTCATTAGCGACTTGTCCATATATTACATGTTCATGGAAAAAAAGTTAGAGAGTATGTAACAAATTGGTATTTCTGAGGAAAGCTAATAGATTATTAATATTACATTCATCTCCTAATATGTCCTTTATTGATGGTGGGAAGCCATAAATTTGTCTTTCATTGTGATTAAGCACGCACTCGGCGAGAATATGTTTGACACTTTGAAGACTATCGAACACTTCACATACTGGGGGATTTTCTTCAGATAGTAGATATCCATGGGTGAGACGAGTGTGGCCTAGACGAAGACGAGATAAAATGACCTAGGCTTGTCTTTCATTGGGGTTGTTTTTCCAAGGAGATACTGACTGTTTTATCTCATGAAGTTTTGCTAACGAACTATTCCATTGTGATTGCCAACTGTTGATGATCGTTTGCTTGTATAGAGACTTCAGATTCGTATGAACAGCAAGTGACACTGTATCTGTTAGCGGGTTAGTAATTGCTCCTTTCGCTAGTTTATCAGCTCTTTCATTTCCAACTATGCCAATATGTGAAGGGAAGTCAAAAACCAATAAAATTTGAATCAACGTTAATTGTGTCGCGATATGTGATGTGAAGTATTCCATTATATTATGTATCACACCTTTGTACAGGTGTCAGCAGTGAATTAATGACTGAGAACTTCAATTTCAATCTCCGAGGAAAAACAAAAATTCTACACCATGATTCATTGAAAGAAGAACGCATCTGCTCCAGATCAACATGTCTAGAGTTATTGAAGCAGTTTGATAACGTTGGTCGAAAATAGTGTTCATACAGGCTTTAAGGTTATTTCAGTAAATCGGGTTGTTAGAAATCTTATCATTAGATGCCGTATAAACATGGACTTCATTCAAACTGGTCAAAACCATTCACAGCTGAAATATATTGATGACCAGACCCGAGTCTCTATCTGAAATGGTTTATTGCAGCTCAAAAAATTAATCTCAATATTTCATTATTTCAAACGTCAGGAAAAACTGCACATAAATGAATAATGCAAAGTACTACATAAAATGAATACTGAACTGAATAATTTCTATATTGTCGTATAACAAATTTTAATTAATGCTGTCGTGTGGAAACATTAATGATGTTTGTTATTATCAAATAAATGCCACATATTCAGTTCATCAATTGTGATTACGCAAATTATTCGACATTTCCAATTTGTCTCAGAATGAATTTATACTAATGATTCAAACATGATTTGAAATTTATATAAATTTCTGTTAATAATCATGACATATAAATCCTACATATTTGAACATTTCTGGAGTATTCTGTTGACGATTTTAAACAAGTCCATTGAAAGTAATCAATGATTATAGATGAAATTCTTATTGAGAAATGAAAGTGAGAATTACTCGTGAGTGATAATAAAATAGATTGGACAATTTCCTTCTACAAAATGAGTTGCCATACTTATCTTAATTATCTAAAAGAAAAATTTGTTCAGGTCATTCTCAAATTACCTACACTGTAGGTTAATGGACTGACACCAGCCAGAAAACAACTACTCACCTGGTTAATACCACGAAGGGCGTCGTATTATATCCGACAGGTGACAGTGCAGGATTCTCCACTGAAGTTATTCCTGCATATGCTGTTGGCGATACAACTGATGGAATCGATTTTCAATTATTGGAACGCACACTTGCAGAACGGTTTCGGTCTGTTTAGGCACTCGTCAGTACAAAGTAGTGTTTATGAGAATACTCACACTTAGAAAGAGTCATACACAAAGATTTATATTCCATTTCGGACTTAAACTATGCAATATATTACCATATAACCGAAATGTCGAACTGCAAACGAAGCATTAAAAGTTGTATTTTCGAAAACAATCCATTGCATTTAATTTTCAACTGATACACACTCCGCTATTACTATATTATTTATGACTTATTATTTATTCTTTCTTATTTTCTCTTTCCCATTATTCCTACCTACCCAACTATTATAAAATAATTCTTGTGATATTCATCAACTCAATATGATCATTTATATTTTTCAAAAGTCGCACTGTATAAAAAGTGAATCAAGATACCCAAATGGAAGAATAGAACATATCGACACAAACCTGCTATCGAAGGCGCTCGCATATAACAATTAGAAAGTATTGAAGCTCCAAATCCTTTTTGTGAACAAGTGTTAATAAGATACTGCCGAACCTGATTCGGTCCCCAGCAGGACAGGCACAAAGTATGTGCTCTAATGTTTCATAGTTAATGAGGTAGTCGGATAGTCGAAGTTCAAGATTCCCACCTTGATATCCGCGACAACCTTCCCAAATGAGGGTTTTTGAACGTCAGCCACACCTGACGATATCTTAGATTCAATCGTGCAGGGCTTTTTCGCCTCCGATTTTTCATGAATCATCACTTGAGCGCGAACGTTTGCAAACCTGCTCATGGGGGGTTTGTTTTTCCACCTGAGACAGATTTTGCGTATGCCGCTCAAAAATTTGGTGCAAGGCGGTTTTATAAGGTACTCCGCTCTTCAGGAGATGACTCAGTCATTTCCTGGCTGCACCACCAAACCTTTTTTTTAGGTTCAGTTATTGGATCAGGAGTTGGGGAGTTGAGAAGCTCTGGCTCCGGAACTAAATTCAAAGGGAGGTCAGTTGGAATCGTAAACTCGAGAGATCCATCTCTTGTGTAGACTTGCTCCTGATCTAAATTTACAGGGAGGTCAGTTGGAGTCGTAAGCTCGACATCCATCTCCCCTGTAGACTCAGCGTCAGAAAGAATTTTTAAGTTTACTCTGTCTATAAAAGTCCCACGAGTAGCTAGGGAAATAAGGTCGATCACGGCAGAGCCCCGCATTACCGTGACAAGGCGATGCTACGACGAGAGGGCGCCCGGTATCTCGAAGGTTCCGTAGAGAGAGCTGATAGGCTCAGTGTCATTCATCTCGGTACCGATACACACACCTTAGGATCAAGTCATCGTTGGGATACCATTCAGTTAGGGAATGAAACACTTGATTATCAAGAAAATAAATACGAATGCACGGAGCCACCAGCAGGAGCCAGCCGCACAGTTTTGGTTTCAGTTAATAGATCTTGTGTTTACAGGAAAACTATCAAAATCACCATGGAAGCAGTTACCTGCGTGACATCCGGGTCCAGAAAAGTATACAAATATGAAGCTTATCGAGTGATATAGATATAGGTATACAGAGATACAGATTTGTTATAGATACAGAAAGAAATACGCTGCTGGTGGATCCGTGCATTTGTATTCCTTTCTTTTGGAAACCAAGTGTTGCCATCCTTACACTTGGCTGCACCATACTGATGATGGACCAAAAGCCCGAAACACGTGTCTATGGTTTGCTACGTCCGATTATTAATTTCTGTATCTATATCAAGACACTCAATAACTCTCATATTTCATATTCATATAAAATCAATAAAGGGGTATGCAGTCGAACTGCATTTTTATCAAGTTTTTTTTTTTGGTTTCCACATTTTGTCTTCAATCGAGGACAACAGGCTGAAACAGCTGTCTACCGGTGACTCTTAAATTGAAATCGATATGGGAGTTGGTTTTGTGTTGAAGTCAGCAGTTTTTTCAAACTTGTATAAACCGAGTTCAAATCCTTCTCACGATGAATATGGATCAGCATGTAAATGACTTTCATTCGAACATTTGCATTTCCGCTAGAAACGAGTTCACAATCATTGCGATAATAAAAAGCTTCACATTACCATAATGTGAAAATAACTTCATTGGAACTTCTACAAGCCGTAAACAACTTTCAAAGAAAGAAAATGCTTCCTGAATATGTATAACGACATTCGGTATACTTGAATGAGTGTTTCTATGGCGACAACCCTGAAGAGTAAAAAAACAAGCGAAGTTTTTACGAATTTCTATTTTGAGGGTTGTCTCCATGACACGTTGACACGTCAACACTGAAAACGAGAAAATAAATGCGGGATAGGGAAAAGGTGTCACATGAAAAAGTAACCTCTCCCAGAGGATTTGCCGCAGTCATAACACATGTAATTTTTAGAAAATCCATCATTTTCTTCAGGATTTCATGTCAGACGCAGATCGACAAGAATGATTTTCAACAACTGTTGAAATTATATTGAGATATTCATATTTTCTACAAGTAGATTGACGAAAACATAAAAAGACACCTTTTTTCGGGGCAGAGGAGAAATTGTCCATTGAATTCAAATCGAATTCAAAAGTGATAGCGATTTACAACTATATAATAACTTTATATTGATTATGAAAGTTCATGATGTCACAAACTTCAAGTGGATTGCACGCAGCGTTGCAAAATGTTGCCATTTGACACTGGAAGAGATGATCTTCATTCCAGTGTCAAATAGTCATGAATTTTCGGTAAAGATATGAGTGAATCGTATTTCAAATATATTTGAAAGAACTGATACCTACCCTATTGCACCTATTTGTTTTATATGAATGATCTCAAACACAAAAGATTTTACAAAATCTTATGGAGAAGATGCAACTTTCAAAATGAAACATCATAAAAGTATTTACATGCTAATGAAACATGAGATGAAGTTAGCTTTTCGAGTCCACATCTACTGTCAAAAACTCGAGTTTTCAGTTCAGTAACATAATTTCCTATTTTTTTGAAGTGTAGTTTCAATATTTCATTGAACTTTTCAACTAATAGGTCCCTTAAACATTCAGTACTGTCATTCAAGTAGATCATTATATAAACAACATTACTAAAAATTGTCCCGTCATTCCCTGTCACCTTACATGTTTATTATTACTGACATTATTCTTTCATCATTATTATGTTTCGAGTGGCGTAAAAATCAGATAGACTGTGTTTTTATCGATTATGGAATAAAAAAACTTATCTAGCTATATTTATTGCATTAAGTATGAATCTTTCGGTTAAACGTCGTTACTGGACCCGAAGATTTAGTATTACTGAATAATACAAGTGATACGAAGGAAGTAAGTGATTATAAAAATTATTTTCGTATGTTCGAAGACACAATAAATTATTGCGAATGGTCCAACCATTTTGAACACAAAAAATACGATTATGCAGAACAGTTTACCAGGTAATGAATGATTGGCTTTAACTCTGAGATACCTAGCCGCGAGAAGAAGCTTTGAGGCATTGAAGTTATCAGTTGCAATATCACCGGATTCAATAAGTACAGCTGTTCTTGAAATCTGTGATGTTCTTGAACTGAATGATGACGAAATAATGAATGATTAGTATTCATTAATGTTATTGTTTTAAGGTAATGCCATTATTACTGAACGTTTAAGGTACCTATAACAGTTCATTATTGCTAGCTGTACTTAGCTCTTTCAGAAAAATACTATCAATCAATCAAAATATGCTTTAATATCAAAGAATAACATCTTGTTGACAAAGCCTGTATATATAAATATAAATTTAATTAAATTGATAACATTTGATAAATGTATAAAAATAGTTACTACCATATCAATTTGAATTAAATAAGAACAATCACAAAACACTAATTGATACAGTTTATAATTATGAAAGTATCGGCCAGTTCTTTTCAATTAAAAACAATCAGTCACTGAAACAATAGAAGGTGTATAGTGTATAGAAAGTGTATATAAGTGTATAGAAAGTGTACAGTTTTGGTCTACTCATCATTCTATTCTATCCATATAACATTCTTCCAAACTATAATAGGTTATATCGGAAAGAACTTTTTCACTGCTTTTCTGAATCTGGCGTTGGACGGTATATCTTCAGTACTATTGGGAAGTTGATTGTACATTTTGCAGCCGTTATATATAATTGAATCATAAACGAGAGTGGAAGATGTTAATGGTAGTTTGAGATGGTTACTTTGACGTTACTGTAATGAAATTTTGTTTATGTTTATTTATGAGACACACTGTTTCAAGTATAAATATACACTACCGTGAGTATGTTGTGTTGCTTGTAGTGAAATCTGCACGAATCACGAAATTTTAGTTTACAGAGGTATCTCAGGGCTCTTTTTTGTAAGATAAAAACACTTTAAAGAACATTATCACTGCACACTCCCCAGAATGGGATACCATATCGCAAATGTGACTCGATCAAGGAGTAGTATATTTCATCAGTTCAGACTTCCATTGTCTAATATAATATAAATTGATTTGAAATACCTGAAAGAATCTGTAAAAAGATTAGCTGAAAAATAACAATTTTATTGAGCAAAAACTTAAATTACAATGAAATGACCTGTGAGCAACAACCAAATAATCAGACGAATTGAACTATTAACACAAACTGAAAAAATGATTAACCAGAAATGAAAATCAAAAATATAAAATTAAAAGATTCCAAACCAAGTTACTTCACGACGTTTCAATTGTTAGTATTCACAATCGTCTTCGAGTGATAACTAGACTTATTCTTTCGAGATCTGACTATTTATAGGTCATCCGACTGCTTTCACCTATCCCCTCTTCCTTCTCGCGCTTCATTGGATTTTGGCGGGAGCTGACCGTTTGGCGGGAGTTGGTTGTGTTCTGCTTGATTAGAGGTTTCCATATATTACGTATCTCTACGCTAGTTTGACTGAATGCGTTGTTGGAAAACATTTATTCGGCTTCTTTGAATTTTCTCCTAAACCAGTGTTCCTCCTTGTGGATGATTTCAGCTTGAATCCGCACTTGATGTTATGTTGATGAGTCCAAACAAACCGGATTTCCTGGTTTCTCCTCGCTGTTTGTGTTTCTTGTGCTCGCCTATGCGAACTTTTAATGGCCTCTTAGCTTCACTTGTGAAACTTTGTGAAATTTGTGAAATTTTTCATCTAATCTCTTTACAGATTCCACAGGGATTTCAAATCAATTTATATCATATTAGATAATGGAATTTAGAACTTCTTCAACGAAAATAAGTAGTATACTGTCTTTGCGGTTGGGTATCCTAGTTCGTTTGCAGCAATTTTCACAGCATAACAACCAGAGGACAATTTTTTTATTCTAGTTTTTGACATGTTCATTGAATTTGATACCGTTGTCGATGTATAGTCCTAGAAATTTAGAAAAAACACGGTTTTCAATAATCTAATGGTTTAAAGAAATATCAGCAACTTCACATTTGAAAAATACTATCTTAGTTTTCAATATGTTGAAGGATAAAAGGTTCGAGTCGAACCACTTTTTGACCTTTATTGCATCTGAATTAATGACATGATGAAGATCGACTTGCTTATCATTATGCCATAGTATGGTGGTATCATTGGCGAACAGAGTGACATTTCCTGTAATGTCTAGCATCGCCAGGTCATTACATATAGTAAAAAAAACTGTAGATGACCTCAGAGCTTTTTGTAGTTATTCGATAAAAATTGCTCCTTTGGGAGGTTCCATACCTCATAATTATTGAAAAATCGAGCTGTTATAACCAATAGTATGAAGAATAATATGACGGGTGTGTAAAGGATTGGGACTTTATTGAAAATCATTTTTTTCACTAATTGAGATAGTAAGAATAGACTTCAGTTTATATACATGGTGAGAGAATAGTATTTTATATCGAAATAATTTTCTTCGCAATACCATCGCGTGTCTCGATGAAGTTCATAAAATGATTTTCAGAAAATGAAAGAACAGTCGTGAATAAAATGGATATAAAATGGATTTCATTTCATGAGAGTGGTCAAATGCAACTACAACTACATTTTCCCCGATAATTCAATTTCTTGAAAGCTGCTACGAATGTCAAATGATTCAGGACATAATTAGTTCTATTTTCCACTCGAGACAGATTTAATCATAGTCAGTCATTTTGGAATTGAAAAAAAACATAAATGTTTATAACCATTAAGAAACAAGGGTGAGAGAATATTGAATTGAAAAAGATTACCATGAATGAATGGATAAGTTCCAGAATAATCGTAGAAATAATATTAGGAATTTTTGTTTTGAGCATATTACAGAGATAGTTAACATGTCTAGAGACGTTTTTGTTAGCTTGTTAGTTGATACAACTGAAAGAATTGGTGAGAATTCAATTGTTATGTATATGGTTCATTTCTTCAGTTCTCTTTCCACTCAAGTCTCTGCCTAAAAGCTTTCAGAAATAACATTCACCGAACAATTCAGTCTACTGGGCTGAAATACTAGATTCCAGTGGATTCAATTACCTTGTAAAGAAATAACAATTTTATCAAGACAATTTATTTTTCTAGGTACGAACAAAAATACCCCAAGAATTATCGGTCTCTGAATGTGACCTCATATAATTGGAAATGTTTGGATCCAGGCTTTCGCAAACCTATAAAGCTGAAACTTGTTTTATGATTTTTACGGAATGTTGTTCTTGTGGAATTGGACTTTTTCTTAGGAACTCGATTTGAAAAAGCCAATTTTATTATTTAACTTTTACAAAATTGAATTGGAACTAGGCAATGTTTATAGCCAAACTTCACTTCTTGATGTGAAGATTCTGGATTTGGTGTGGTTAGAATTATTCATTTTCATTTAAGATTTGTTGTCACCATTGAAGATACATTGATATATATTTCAGTATATATACAACTTTCAAAAGTTCATTTCTTGGTTACGTTAAACTGCTATAATACAGGACTTTTCAGACTTTCCTTATTGATACAATTGTATCTAGCTAATGTTTTTAGAAAATAATCAAAAAAAATCTACCTGGATTTGTTTATTCAACGTCTTCTTTTTTATATGAGCCATCATTCCTAGAAAAATAACAATCGTCACATCATCATATCGAACAATGCAATAGCAATCAGAGTTTTTCCTTGACTATTCTGATTTTCATTTTTTCCAGTTTGTGGGAGGTAAAAATCCCCAAAAATTCAATTGAAAATTCAAAACATAATGTTCACATATTCATTATACAGGAATCGAATTATAAAATGATCTACTATCTTTATTGAAGTAACTTTTCCAGCGTTAGATATCAGTGCAAATAACATGAAACTGATTAATCTCAAGGTCTTCGTCGAATCCTGCCCAATTTTTGTTTACCAGTTGTGTAGTAAAAGTTTCAGTTCTTTTTATGAATGCCTAGTAGTTCGGGTACATTCTATGGCCCACTCAATTTTTTCAAATCTACTCGTCCCCTGCCTACCTGCCAATGTTCCCTAGTTCTAAGTTTTTTAAGGGCCTGTCGATAGATTTGCCATTTTTCACATGGTGAGGCTTTGAGAAGTTTTTCTTCTGGTGTTTGTGTATTTTTCGGTATTAATTTTTAGACTACCTATTGAGATAATTTCACATTGCCACCATTGATTATCTCGTAATGCTTGGAAATTGATGATTTTTGGCCAAATTTATGGAGGTTATGAATCATTAAAGAAATGTAAAAGCGACAGTAGCAAACAAAATGAAATGAGGTATTTTCAAATATTATCATAACTTGCGATCCGCCCCTGCTCCGCACGGGTACAATGCTAATACTAAATATACAACAGAATGTCTTCAAAGTATTGTTATTTTCCTCGCTAGAGAGCTCTGATAAACGCGTGCGATCGCCGGCCGGTACCGCCGCAACCACTATGTCCCTTTTGAGCTTTGACCTTTTGAGGGTGTACAGTACTACAGTACATTTTTTATCTATCACGTAGGGTTCAGCCAGCATTTGCAATGTAAGCGAAAAAAAGTGTTTATTCGCGACATCATATTAGAAACCTCTACTATATTATGCATGTTATATACTGATACGAGGTCCGACTATTAAATAACGAGACTGCGGGCCTAGAAGGCGTTTTTTTTCGATATTCAGGGTATTGCGATGACTGAATGGGTTCCAGAGGGTCATACTGTCAACCAGACTTACTATCAGTTTTGGCAACACTGCGAGAACGAGTTCGTAAGAAACGGCCTGAGTTGTGGAAGAACAATTCGTGGATTTTGCACCAGGACAACGCACCTGCCCTTTACGCGCTATTTATGAGGCGGTATTTGGCCGATAAACGCACTCTAGTGCTCGAACACGCGCCTTACTCGCCAGATTTGACACCGTGCGACTTTCTTTTTGTTTTCAAAAATAAAATCTGATATGAAAGGGGCCTGATTTGAGTGGATGGAAGCGGTAAAGCAAAAAAAGACAGAACTGGAGGCTCTCACCGAAGAAGACTTCCCGCACTGCTTTCATCAATGGAAAAAACGTATGGGGAAGTGTGTGTGGGGGGAGGGGAGTACATTGAAGGGGAGCATTCGAATGTAGAATAATTTTTATAAAAAAACCCTTATTTGTAACCAGTCTCGTTATTTAATAGTCAGACAACGTAAACTTTCCTTATGAATCACTTTATCTATTAGAAAAACCCACATCAAAATCCGTTGCGTAATTTCGAAGATCTAAGGATACAGAGAGACAGACAACGGGAAGTGACTTTGTTTTATACTATGTAGTGATAACAACCTGGTTATCACCTCTTTCTATTTTTGAATTCATTTCATACATTCTTGAATCAGTTTCCACCCATTCTGAAATAATTCCTAATAAGTTATATCACTGGAGTTTTTTCCCAATACCAAAAAGTTATTTTAACACCTCGACACGTGTTTCGATCACCAAGTGATCATCTTCAAGA
Source organism: Leptinotarsa decemlineata (assembly GCF_025532065.1). Classification (NCBI taxonomy): domain Eukaryota; kingdom Metazoa; phylum Arthropoda; class Insecta; order Coleoptera; family Chrysomelidae; genus Leptinotarsa; species Leptinotarsa decemlineata. The sequence continues at coordinate 16,140,922 of NW_027412668.1, read as the reverse complement.
GGAAGATCAAACTAAACTTACTTACAAAGTTATCTTTGATGTAAGTATGTTTAGTTTGATTTCTTGAAGATGATCCCTGGGTGATCAAAATACGTGTCGGGGAGTTGAAATAGCGGTTTGGTGTTGGGATAAAACTCCAGTCATATTCATTACTACACCAAAGGTTCCAAACAGTGCATCACAAGTACCGAATAAGTAGGTTATATCTAAAATCATACTGTGTTCTAATTTTCGTCTTTATGTTAGTACTGTATCAGTATTGGACTTTGACAAAAGGTGTAGCGTCGGTACAAAATGACAAAAATACCGATTTCGCTGATATGATACACTATGAAAGTAAGTTATTTAGAACAGTGTGGAGTTATAACTTATTAAGAATACGAGGCTAATGGCTATAGCAGTCGATGCCGGAGCAACGTAAAACATATGTATCATGGTAATATTTCGAAAGTTTCAATCGAAAGGGTATATTTTCAGAAAATATTGGTATTTGCGAAAGAAAAGTTTTTGGCTTTCGACTTTATGCAAAGAATGTGTGAAACTTACGAAAGAAGATTTAAATTCAATATTGAGTTTTCAGAGTTCAGCAGAGCCGTACTCTCACCATCTGACCTGAAAGACCACTCACCATACAAACTAATCGGATTCGTTGAGAAGCTAGGTTTATTTAGTCGAGTGTGAATAGGAGTAAGCCACAATAAACCCTTGCGGTTTGTGGTTAAGGGTCGAATAGATCCACTTACTTTGGACCTAACCTAACCAACCTACACGAAAAAAACACTACACAATATATTACATGACAGAGTTACATTTATCATCCTCATTACCGGTCTTCAAAACGTTGGAGGGAGGCATTTGTCTTATTACCTCTTATTACCTCTACATTACAAGATGCAGCGCTCAATTCTGTTGAAAATATGTACTCCATTTTGTTCTAATTTGTGTGGACTATGGTACGAGTGAGTTATAATATAGAAATTCCCGCAGTAGAAGAAATTAAACGTCCATAAAATACACAGAGAGTAGAATTCCTTCTCTGGTAAACCATTTGCTGCGTTTTGATGCAACGGTACGGAAAAGCGTTTATTGAATTCTTTTGTCCATCAAATAATGACGTAACCGGAGGAATTAAAAAAAATAGGTTAAGGTGCTCCAAAAAAGGAAAATCCGTGAAACGTACTTTATTAAATTTTATTTTTGTATGAATATTCCACTTTCATGAGTTAATGCTTTTGTGTAAATGGTATTATTTATTTTCATAATACTACTCAAAACACAGTATTATGTGATTCCACAGAGTGGGATAGTAAATAGGGTGTATGTATTTTCCTGTACTAGTGTTTTATGAACCATTCAACAATTTCCCCTATACTTCATTTTTGAATCATTCAATTTTCATGAATCAATCGTCAAGTGTTTTTGATTTAACAAAAATTATCTCCTTATCATTCAACTATGGCAAAGTTTAAAGAAAGGGTAATGGAATCGTATATAAATAAATATATATATATATATATAATCGAGAAAGGTTAATGCAGTCAAGCTGCTGGAAAATAATTCCATGAAAATCAAAAGATAAATAGATTAGTACTTTTTGATCATTCCCATATTGATTTCAATTTAAGAGCCACTGGTATACAGCTGTTTCAGCCTATTGGGCATCGTCAGTACCGGGCAGGCGGTCCTCGATTGAAGACAAAATGAGAAAAACCCAAGAAAGTACTTGATAAAAATATCTGCGTAAACGCAAGCGAAAGATAAGTGGAACCACCTATTGGTGTGACACCCAAGTCAACTTGCCAAGTTTTTATGTCAATGTTGGTGGTTTGACCAATCAACCGACAACTGAGGTGGCAGAATTTCAGAAGCTAACCTGAAATGTCATCGGAAAACGAATCCACATGTTTCTCGATTTCATATCATTTCTAGTAAGTGTACTGTACATAAAGTAAGTGAGCATACTTGAAGACCGGCTGTAAATCAAATTATTCACACGAACTATTCATTCAGGCCAGTCTCAACACATCTACACTGTAGGTTAATGGACTGACACCAGTCAGAAAACTACTTTCCTGGCTGATACCACGAAGGGCATTGGAGAATTACAGACAGATGGGCGATGACAAACATATTGTTTGTCTAAATTGATGGATGTAACCGTTACTACGTGGTAGAAAATCATAAGGAATTAAAGAGAATTGAAACTTTCAATATTTTTTACATTTCACAAATAAAAGTGGTGAAAAATTCAATTCTCTTTTCTTCATATTGTTTGTCGTTCGCCTTCAGCCTAGTCCGAGGAATTCTCTGAAGGAATTCGATTTTCGTTTATGGAAATTCATCAACTTTATGTTAATGATAGGCATTACTTGCACTGACCAGTATATGAACTAGTCGAAACCGGTCTGCCAGTGTTTTCCAATAATTGATAATCGATTCCGGTAGTTGTATCGCCAACAGCATAATATGCAGGAATAACTTCAGTGGAGAATCCTGCACTGACACCTGTCGGATATGATCCAACGCCCTTCGTGGTATTAGCCAGGGGAGTAGTTGTTTTCTGATAGGTGTCAGTCCATCAACCTACAGTATAGGTGACTTGAGACTGACCTGAAGGAATTGGTTTTGTGAATAATTTGATTTATAGCCAGTCTTCATGTATGCCCACTTACTTTACGTATAATTCATACAAAGGTTTTGTCCGTTTTTATGAGTCTACTTTGAACCATAATATCGCAGTGAAAACTTATTCAATTCGTTCAAAATAAGCGCCATTTGAATCACTGCACTTTTACTAGCATGACACAATTCTATTAATTACTTCAGCATAAAAATTGGCTACTCGGGATTCGAAACGTCCACGAAGGCCGGTTCAGCTCAGTCTTGATTGGCGAAGGTTCCACCGTGGGTGTTTGAATAGATGGTAGTTGATTGACGAGAGGTCTGGGGAGTATGATGGGTGAAGCAGAACTTCGACGTGCAATACAGTAACCATGGTCTCTTTTTGGTGGGTTTTCACCTTTGGGAAGTGCTTGGGTGGCTCATCGGTGTCCAACCACTATTGTGAACGTCTCCTGTTGTCATAGAGAATCCACTTCTCATCAAACGTGGAGATCCGATCCAAGCAAGGATCGTTTTGGTTGGGCAGAAGTCAAGAAGAGCAGACCTTGAAAGTGACAATTTCTGTCGATCGTTCAAATCGTGAGGCACTTTCCGAGCCTTTTGACATTTCCAATACGTTTCAAACCATCAAAAACCGCATGAGAGCTGAAGCCCAGTTTTTTCGTCATACGACGCACCGATAGTGATGGGTCAATCTCCACCACAGTCTTTGAATCCTCGTCTTGGATCACTGTAGGTAGACCACTTCGGAGCTCATCTTCGAGACTAAGATATCCGGAATGAAATTTCGCAAACCAAATAGTACGTTCATTAACGTCATCATTGGGAAATGGTTGGTTGATTTTCGGGCTGTTTCGGCAGCCCTTTGGATCAATTCGAATTCGTAGAGAAAAATAGGCTGAAAATCACTTAACGTCATCATGTATTAGTAGACTGGAAAGAGGCAGAAAATTTTAATTTGTAAAAAAATGCACAGCACCAATGTGTAGCGTACAAAATTTTCTATCGAACATCGTACACCACGACACAGTATAATGAATATTCATTGAGACTGTTCATTGAATCGGACTGAACTTTTCAAACAACCTAATATTTATGAATATACAGACTGGTTCCAAAAGCCATCAACAAACTGTTATAGAACTTTCCAATGAATCCATCAATACATTTTTTAGTAGAGTTTTCACGTGATTCAGGCATGAAACAATAAATTATCTTTCTATCATTCAACGCATAGATTTGCGTAACGAAAAAATTGGAAAAAGCATCTGGAGAATATTTCAACAGTTTTCATATCATCCAAAACAAACTTCGTCGAGATTTTTTCCTGAGGCACTGCAACACAAAGCCTCACGATAAAAGGATAACTTCTGGTGAAGTGGTGTTTTGCTGGAACTTGGCGGTAATCGAGTGGATTAGCGGGACCCGTCGATAAGATGAATGAGATTTCCGGGAAGTATCTATCGTGAATGTGTTATCACAACGAGAAGCTTTATAGCGACTGCGAAAGTAATGAAGCAGCTAAGCTGATGGCCCTGAGTACTATGAAACGATCCAGACATTAAACTTGTGTGTCATATCTAGCTTCCATCCAGAGTTTGAGATGAATTATTAGAGTTATCAAAAATGTTTCGTATGAAAGTTTTAGATATGGTGAATTTGGTGAGAAACTTTTTCATCATATAAGTTGTGTAATATAATAAACTATTGGTTTGATTCAAACTGAAGTTTATTTTCAATTTTTAGAGGATTTGAAAAATTCACGTACGAGTTAGAAAATAAAGGACAACTTCTATTTCTTGACGTTTTGGAAATGGGGAACCAATATGGAGGGCTAAAATACGATGTATTCAGAAAGGAAAAAAGCACGTACAGATATATTCCTGATAGTTTACATCACTGTGGACAGTACAAACGTGCTGGGCTGACTTTTCTAGTGCATCATCTTACATTTCCTCTTACACATGAAAAGTTCACAAAAAAACCTACAATACAGGAAATGGCAGCCAGTAACGGTTTCTCGAGGGGTCTTGTAGATGATATAATAAGGAAGAAAAAATGTCAGGTCAAGAATGAACCAAATCTCGACTTTTAAAAACGACGAGGACCAAAATAAGTATATCTCAGTTTCATACCACCATACACGAAGACATTTAAAAATATTTTCAAGGAAATGGGTATGAAGGTGGTTTTTAAAACAAGTCATACACTACAGAGCCTTTTAGGCAAGACAAAAGACAAAATCTAGAAGTCGCCAAAGTCTGGAAACAACTAAATTGGATGTAAGGACTGCGATGCAAAATATTATGAACAGACAAAAAAATCTATTGAAATACGATATAAGGAACACTTAGCACACCTTAAATATGGAATACCAGAAAAATCAGCAGTTGTCCATCATATTTTGCCACAAAACCATTTCATAGACTTTGGTTTATTGAGATTAGTTAGACAAGTTAACAACAAGTCATCTAGATGCCTATGAGAGTGCAGAAATAAGTAAACATAATAATATTATGAATAACAACGGTGGATATTACTGGAGTTTTTTCCCAACACCAAATCGTTATTTTCAACACCTCGACACGTGTTTCGATCACCAAGTGATCGAAACACGTGAAGTGATTTCTCAATTTTGCCTTATCTATTATTACACAACAACGGTGGACTAATACCTAATAGTATACTATGTAGCTTGGTAAAATAATATTTTAATCATTAGATTCACCTGACTATTACATAAGGATATATTGAAAAATTAATTTAAGATAAGAAGATAGGGCAATTTTGTGGAATTGGTTTTGTATAGCTTACAATATTTTAGTTATTAGATTTGCCTAACTGTTGCATAAGGACACATTGTGAAATCAATTTAAGAGTAGTAGATAAGGCAATATTGTGAAATTAATTTAAGACACTTAAGACGCAGATACCTATAAGAGGTATTTATGGTATAAATAAGGATAGCATTGTAAGTATACTTAGTTCATTGCACATCTACATACAAAGAGAAGCTCGACTGGTGACATACAGGCTAATGCAGAGGTAAACCTCAATCAGCCAGTCACACGGTGCAGAATACTTGAAACTGTACAATGAACTGAAGGCAGATCCAATACTAGGAATACCCGTGGATACCACTGTTCCGCAGTACAACTGGCAAAACGGTCCACCGGTAAAAGCGAAAGAAACTTGGTATATAGATGGCTCAAAGACTCAAGAAGGAGTGGGAGCCGGTATATATGGAGGCAGAGCAAAGACGAGAATCGCACTCAGCCTCGGACATAATGCAACTGTGTTCCAGGCAGAAGTAGCGATCATCGAACATTGTATAGGGGAAATAAACAGGTAGAATGTCACAAATAAAACCACTGTCATTTTATCCGGTAGCCTGGCTGCAATAAAGGCGCTCAGCTCATTTCAATTCTTCTTAAAACTGGTGGGAAGCTGTCTGAGTGTACTCAAGGAGCTAAGTACCCAAAATAGGGTCACTCTGTTGGGTACCCGGACATGAGGGTAACAAGGGTAGTGAGGAGACCGATGTTGTAGCCCGTGAAGGCGCATCCAAGGCTATGATCAGCCCAGAACCCTTCTGCGGAGTAGCGAAAGCATGTATAAAGACATCCATAAATTCATGAATGCAAGCCGAATCGATCGGAATAAGCTCCCAGGAATGAGGCAGGCGAAAGAGTTCATAAAGAAATCATCGCCCAGATTCACGGAAGACCTTCTAAACCACAAGATTGTAAGGGTAGTGGTGGGTCTACTAACGAGCCCTAACCGACTCAGGAAACATATGAGCAATATGGGTCTGACAGCAGAAACCCAATGCAGGTTCTGTCAACTGAAATTTTCAAAAACTCTTCCGTTTGAATAATGGCGGATAATTGTGGATCTTGAGGATTTAGAGGACTTAGACTGTTACAGATTTGAACTCATATATTCATTGAATAGGTTTTAAGCAGTTTGCCTCTGATTCTGTTGTGTTCTGTGATATCAATATGTCATTGAACGTTTCTGGAAGATGATAAAGTTACACCAAGAATCCTTACTTCTCTTGAAGATCAATGTGTATAATATATTATTGTTATTTTGAATCAATACGGAATCTGAATGTCTATGTAGAGATTAGCCTCACGACTACTTACAGTTTTTAATCAAGTACTCAATCTATTCTATCGTAATATTAGAAGAGTCACTTGCTGTCTGCTGATGAGAATTAATTTCACTGCTAACAGGAGGAAAATAAACCGAAAGTATTCCCAGGAGCTCTTTATTACTTCGTGAAAACTCTTTGCGATTATAAATCGTTCAGAATAACTTGAAGGACAACAAAGATAAATGATATACTGTGAAGGAATATGAATTTGTATTTAAATAATGATCGTTTCGAGCCTAAGTGTATTGTGGGCCACTGAAACGGTTCGTCAATGTCTATCGGTTTTGCCAGAAAAAATTATGAGGTTCATTTCCAGCAGTAATTATAGTTGAAGTTCAATGTTTCGTAGAAAATCAATTCAATGAAAATTTCGTTTCTGCTAAGTTCGCATTTCAAAGTGGTTGGAATGGTTGAAAAAAAGGGGATTTTAAAGTGTTACGTAATACTAGACACTATCCGTCATACCAATTACTTAATCTTTTCTTCAAATACCTACAGACAGAGTGACTATTTTTCCAATGTTTACACACGGGGAGCTTCACGTCTCTCGCTTCCGAGAGAAACAGAAAGGCTCTTAGCGCCAAAATGCAACGAGTCCAATGGAGCTTTCAGACGAAGAGCGGGTGCCGCCAGGTCTCGGGAGACGAGAGCTCTCTCCTGCACCTCAAGCCGGGGAGCCCCGTCTTCGATTCTCGAAGCTATTCATCACTTGGTGCAGTTGGCATATTTTTTCACTTACTGTATTTTCAAACTGAAAATATTGCCGGCTCTTATGTATCTTTATTTGTAGAGTAGGAAGGCGGGGTGTAGGCCCACCGTACTTAGGCCACATGTGACCCATTGTACATCCTTCAGAGGAGTTGTTCTCCTAGGTCATCGTCCATCCTGTGTTTTCCAAGAAGGTGGACAGGTCATTGGGAGATATCTCCTTCATATCGGCAGGTGTAAGCTAAGACTCGCCGAACACACACTCTCTTATTGACGACAACTCCGGACATTCGCATAGGACATGCCTGACAGTTTCATCTTCCTGTTCACACATCCTGCATAGAGGTGTGTGCACTAGCCCCATATTGTGGATGTGTTTCCTTAGTGCCCAGTCAGAAATCCTAGATCCGTAGATTTTTCCAGGGTCGCCAAGGATGATCCTGGCAAGATTGCATCCTTTGATTTCATCCCATCTTTTTAGGGATTGAGCATGTGTGTGACGTTTGGCTAGTTCCACAATTGTCGAAGTCGTCAGGCCGTAGATGCCACTGGGTCCTAAAATTCTTAGTCCAGCCGCTTCCTAGGCTAAAGAGTCGCCAGCTGTGTGCAATCGTAACATGGCCATTAACGCAACCTCCTCAACGTACAGGTCCAGAGGGGTCAGACCCGTAATTGCCGCAATTGTTGTTGTACTCATGGCTCCTGTGGTTTTCAAACAAGTCAATCGCTGAATTTGACATAATTTTTGGATGGCTGTTGCCTGTTGATTTTTCGGTCCCCATGTAATGACTCCGTACGTAAACATAGGTCTTATTATTGCAGTGTAGATACAAGTGACCACACGGGGTGAAAGACCCCATGCGCATCCCACTGTCCTCAAACATTGCTCATGAGCCACATATGCTCTTTTTGCTCTACTCTGTAGGTTAGAGTTCCATGTTAGCTTCCTGTCGAGGATAGTACCAAGGTATTTCACCTCTTCAGGAAAGTTTAGATTGCTTTTGAAGATTTCGGGAGATTTTAAGCCAGATAAATACTTCTCTTCCTGGTGAAAAGGGCCATCTCAGTCTCTTTGGGATTGATCGACAGTGAGCATTCCTTACACCATGTTTCTATTAATTTGAGCCCATGCTGCGCGATATCGCACAGTGTGTTCACAAATTTGCCTGTCAGCATGAAAACTATGTCATCTGCATATGTAATTGTGTAGAATCTATTATTGTTGAGGTGATTAATTAGGGTATCCAGAACTATGTTCCAAAGAAAGGGCGATAAGACCCCTCCCTGTGGACATCTTTTCATGAACCGTAATACAGGGTGTAACTGAATAAGTGTAAAACATTTGAGGAGGTGATTCCTCATCAAAAAAAGATAGGATCTTTCATATGAAGAAACTTCATTGGAGCATACCATGTTAAGATACAATCCCTTGAAGGGGGTACATTAAATTTGTATAACAATTTTTTTCACAAGCACTAAAAAAGTTACAATATTGAAATTAACCTGACGTTCTGTACTACCAAAAAGACACTTAGCCAGAAATTTATTTGGTTTACCCGTGGTTGTGAGGGGTGGAAACCCCTAAAATTTATTTCCAATGTAACTTTTTGTCTTATTATTTGTTTACCATTCAAAAATTCATTTCCGATAGCCTGTTTCATTCTAAACAAAAAATGTCTCCTTGATTTTTTGTCCAAAATAAAGCAGTTCGTAGCAAAAAATTATTTTACGAACAACTACAGAGACACATCGTCATAAATGCGAACTGGATTTATTGTTATTTTGTAGTTGGTACCTGAATTAAACGATTAAAGGGTAATAAACAAAACTAATTTATTATTAACAAAGTACACAACATGTAGAAATCATAGTAAATGTTCAATATGTCTACCTTTAGAAATTACGCATGCGTCTAGACGTCGGCGCATTGAGCCACGTATTCGCTCAAATATTCCTGGAGTCTCTCTGATTACCCTGCACGCATCGATGATGCGGTTTCTTAAGTCCTCTGCAACGAGAACAGGACTACGATAAACCAAATGCTGTAAATGGCCCCAAAGAGATAAATCGAAAGGATTGAGATGCGGGGATCGAACGAGCCAGTTCTGTGGTCCACCTCGACCTATCCAATGATTTGCATATGTTTCAGTTAAATGCTGACGTGCTACTTAACTGAAATGGGCGGGAGCCCCATCATGCATTAAAAACATATCCCTTCTGACGTCCAAAGGAACTTCCTCCAGCAGTACTGGAAGCACTTCTCTCAAAAATTGAACGTATGCCTCACCATTCAATCGTGGAGGTAGAAAATGAGGCTCAATTAAATCATTCCCAATAACTCCGAGCCACACGTTAAGAGAAAACTGTTCTTGATGGTTAGTTTGGACAATAGCGTGAGGGTTTTCATCAGCCCATATGTGGTAATTATGAAAATTAATAATCTTGTCCCGAGAAAAACTACATTCGTCTGTGAATTCTGTCGTCTCCAGAAAGTCACAATTTCTTCTAATAATTTCCAGCATCCAATTGCAAAATTCAAGACGGTTCGGAAAGTCTCGCGGTAACAGTGCCTGTACTCGTTGCAGATGGTATGGGTATAAGAGTTGTTCCTTCGAAATCCGAAATACCGTCATATGATCAACATTTAGCTGGAAAGCAATCTTTCTAGTACTGGTAGTAGGTTGTTCTTCAATCAAACTGAGTACTGCTTCCTCAAGCTGTGGTGTTCGTACTTCTCGATGGCGACCACAATCCTGCGACCACAATCTTAGTAATCGTTGATGAAGTCAAGCAAATATTCTATGTGAAGGATGCTGCCGTTGAGGATACCATTCAGTATATCTTCTAGAAGCTTCCAACCCATTCCCCTGCGACTGACCGTAAACGTAATCCATATCAGCCATTTCCTCATTTGTGTATGCCATTTTAATAACAAATGAATTATTAAAGTAACAAATTAAGAACAGAACAACAACACACAATTAGTATTAATTCAATTTCGAAAATTCACAAACTGACAGCGTCATACCAATTTAATTGTCACTATCGCTAATAGCGACCTACTAGATAGATTAGTTTCGTATTTTCGCATTTATGACGATGTATCTCTGAAGTTGTTCGTAAAATAATTTTTTGCTGCGAACTGATTTATTTTGAGCAAATACTCAAGACACATTTTTTGTTTAGAATGAAATAGGCTATCGGAAATAAATTTTTAAATGGTAAACAAATAAGACAAAAAGTTACATTGGAAATACATTTTAGGGGTTGCCTTTTCCACCCCTTACAAACATGGGGTAAACCAAATAAAATTTTGGCTAAGTGTCTTTTTGGTAGTATAAAACGTCAGGTTAATTTCAATTTCGTAACTGTTTTAGTGCTTGTGAAAAAAAAATGTTATACAAATTTTATGTACCCCCTTTAAGGGGCTGTATCTTAACAAAGGATGCTCCAATGAAATTTCTTTATATGAATATCTTTTTTTCAATGAGGAATCACCTCCGCAAATGTTTTACACTCATTTAGTTACACCCTGTATATGCATGCTGATGTGGATGAAGTGGGTTGTGAACTAGTACTTTATCTCTTATGTATCGCTCACATAGCCTCTCCATAGTCGTTAAAAAGAACGATGTAGGACTATTTGGTCGAAACGCTTTTGGTAATGTGTAGTCCATCCTGCCTGGTTTGGGTATAAATACTACTCGTACTTCTCTCCACTTACTGGGAATATACCTCAGAGCTAGAGAGGCTCTGAATATTCTAAACAGGTGCGGCATAAGAATATCCAATCCCCATTAGAATATCCAATCCAAATTGCCGGCTCTTATATTAACGTACAGCCGAAGCTACTGAACCTAGAATTTTGAAATATAGAGGTAGGTTTTTCTTATAGCGTAAATAAGCAACAAGAAAGGGAATCTGGAATTTCCACCACCAAGAAGGAAAAATAGGGGTTCAAAGATTGTATTGAATTTAATCAGTTTTGAAGTTGAAAACCAAAATTTTTGGGTGAATAAAAAATATTGTAACTATTTGCTTAAAATGTTCTGTCACGAAACTAAATGTGACAAACCAAATGCTACGCCGGCGAAGCCGTGGACAACAACTAGTAAACACTAAATGAAGATAAGTAGAAAGAATATTATTCATCACTTCCATTTTCGAAGCAGGTTAGAACTGAATTATGAACAAGCAAGTGAATTAATTGTTAATGAACATTTTCTAACTACGCAATGAACAATTGACCTTAAAAGTTACATTTTCATTAGATTCATAATCTCAACTGCTTAAAATTTAATGAATAGATCTATCTCACTTGGTATTTGAGGGATGCATTTTATTAACCGAGAAGATGGACCTGATATGATTAAAAAATATCGAAAAAATCTTTCCTCGAATTGAAAATCGACAGATCTGAGCAATTTATTTCCGTTAACTATGTGAAATCAGCTTAACTTAATTTTCATCAGATCACCCTGTACTTTGAAAGCAAAGAATACTATTTTCTATGAATGCAATACAGCAAAGTATTATAACCCCTAATGCGCTATGAAAATTCTGACCTGCATTTGCTTCATTGATTTTTTGAACGTTTCCTTTGATTCAGTCATCTTCAGATCCATATTTGATATTCTTTCGACAAAAAACTTCATCTTTCTCTTTTAATTAGGCGGAGAGCTGGTTTCAAAGAGAAAGTTTCCTATGGGAACTCCGCATCAAATGCGTTTTTAATGAGGTATTCCGCCATATCTGTCAGGCTTTACTTAGCGAATGTGCAGGAAAAAATCGGTAACGTGTTTCGTTGTGAAGAGATCATTACACGCTTCGGTTCGCTTGTGGCAGTTGTTCATTGATGTTAGAGCGGTCAAGTAAACCGTTGGCAACGTTTTTCGATGGAAGTCACAGTATGAATGCATATACACAATCTTCATGGACTTTTATGGGGCTTTTCACCTCTCAAAATCTGTGAATATGAAAATTTGTAATGGTGAGCTTCAAAATGGTGTAGAAAAATTCCCAACTTCCAATTCATCCCGTTAAACTACTTCGTAAATTCCATATATTGGTCGTATTCAATTAATTGACTTACCGAAAAATAGCTGAGTATTTTATATGGCATTTATCTTGATATCACGCATACCTAAATTTGGTTTCATCATCAGAATTAAAAAAAAACTGTATTCTGCGATTAAAAAAAATATTTCATTTTATTTCTTTTCCACAGATGTCAAAGACAAATCGAAATATGAAATATGTCAGACTTTTTCTGCGAATTTCTTTATATTTCTTCAAGTGTGATCCATCTCCAAAGATTTGTTTGATATGCAGTTATCAACAGATATAAGAATGAATGCTGATTTTTGGAATTTATGCCTTTTAGCGTTTGTTGACTTGCGATTCTTTTAGTTCTATTCCATTCCACTTGATGGTCACTTTGTGATTCCAAACGTATTGTGACAATTTCAATTCCATTGACTAACTTTAACCCTCATTCAGAAGGTACATTCTAAAGCCACTACTTCTTTAAAATTTCCATCTATGGTAGTGATTCCGTTTCAATTCCACTGTGTGTGGATCACTTGCATCTCCATAATCAATTATCTATTCAGTAGTATACCATCCATCATTCGACGCTTCATATTTGTTTTCAAGGTCAATAGGATTTCTGACTGGCCACTAAGGAAATACCTCCACAAAATTCATCATTCTTCACTATTTTTATTAACAGATCATCTTTCAATGATCTGTATCTGAAAAAATACTTTCTTTCAGTTGAAAATTATTAATCAAATTAAAATGTTTATTTAACTTTTGTGAAATCACACAAAAACAATTCTGAAACAATTCTAGTAGATTGAGCAGGACATCCATCATGTACAAATCATAATTCATGTCGTTCTTGAAAGCTCATTTGTTTTTTAATAACATTGGTTTTTATCGTCAATGAAAAAAATTTGGATTTTCGTCCGACCACCACCTTCAATTTTGGAAGGAGACAACGCCATTTGTTGTGTGTATGTGGTGTGTGTATGTAAACATAGGCTTATAGGAATGACATTAATTTTTTTGGGAATCTTCTTAACAGGGCTTTGTTTTGCACCCGTAGAGACAGTTGGTGCCTGAGGGAGCAGATAGATGTCTGTCAACCCCAGCAAAACTTTGATAATCCTCTTCACCAGGCGAAAATTGGACGATCTGACGTCACTTTTCCTCAATGGTGACGTCACTCCCTTTGGAACGAACGTGAAATATCTTGGCATTGTCCTTGATGAAAAACTCACCTGGAACGCTCACTTGGAAAAAGTTTTACACAATACCAAACTGTCTCTATGGACATGTCGAATGATTTGTGGTGAAACTTGGGGTTTAGGTCCCAAACAAATCCATTGGATTTATATGATGATTGTCAGACCAATGATCACTTATTGTAATTGCCTGGTGGCCGAAGGCTTCACAGAAAACGGCTTAGGCGAAGCTCTCTGGTTTACAGAGACAAGCTTGTCTAGCTATCAGTACCACACCGTCAACAGCCACGGAGATCCTTCTAGATCTACCTCCCCTCCACATTTTTCTGGAGAGAGAGGCTAGATGGACTGCATATAGATTTGTACACATTGCCAATTGTACAAATCACTGGTTGACACTAAAAGTCACAGTATTCTGGAAATGACCTCTGACTATGCCTCCAACTATCAACTACGAACTGCCTTATAAAGTACTGTTCCCGAGTAGAGAAGACTGAATCCTCCGGGAGAAGGAAATATGAGCAAGCGGAAAATTACGCTATTGAATTGTGTGCGGAGAGATTGGAAGAATCCAACCTCATACACAAGTCAATAAAGATATTCTTGGACAGTGAAACGGCGTTGGAAGCTTTTGGATCCTACCAAGCAACGTCTCAATTAGTATCAAATTGTCAAAAAGGACTCTCCTCGGTAGGGAAACTCAACAGATTGTCTCTGGTCTGGATTCATGGTCATACTGGCCTGGAAGGCAATGAGGCTGCAGACTCCCTTGCAAAGGAGGGTGCTACAAGCAGCTTCATCGGACCAGAACCTCTCATTGGCATCGCTTTAGGCTTTGTCAAACAAAGATTGAACACCTGGATGGCAAGAATATTTATGGACTTCTGGCATGGGTATCCCAAATAGTGTTAATACGGCTTCTTCATAAACATTTCAAATACAAAATGTTCTTGAATATGCAGATCATCAGTATTGATGTCATGCCTTGTTGAAAATATGGTTTGCGAAATTTTAAAGTTAAGCTGAATATCGTTGCAACAAACTTGAAGTTGGTGATTTCCTAAAACTATCAAAAATACAAGTTAATTTCACAATTATTCTTGAATTTGATCAAAGCTATGCTCAACTGATTTGGTTGTGATCACTTTATGAAAGTGCAGAGGGTGATTATAAAAAAATACAAATTGGGAAATCATTAATAAAAAAAAAAATTAAAAATTACTTTGGAGGTCATGTTTTGGTATTGAGGCATATTTTTCAATTGTAAAAGACTTTTCTCAATAACATTTCGCTGAATTTTATGAAATAAGTTTACTTCACTCCTGTAAAATTTTTATATTTTCTGGCCTACCTTGTATACTTGTTGATTTGCAACCATTCTTAATGTACCTGATATTCAATTCAATTTCAAATAACACGTCAATTTTCACTTTCAGAGGGACTAATTCTGATATGGAAATCATACCCGAAACTTAACCCCCTGTCAGCAACTACCCCCCAACTTTTTCCAATAGAATGGAGGTCGAGTGACATCATTTGAAATGTTTTTGTCCCTCTAATACTTCTGTGATTCTTTTCGAAATTGGTTCATTTGTTATTGAGAAATTGAATGTTGAACCTTTTATTTAATAAAAAACAGAAGATTCGCTGTCGCTCGTTTTAATGTGGAAATCAAAAACAACTAATATCAATGGCAACACAGTCAACGGATAAAGTGTGCGAAATGATCTCCATCTAGTTCCATACAATAATATAGTCTACTTTCGAAAGCATTCCTTACATTATTGAAGATGTACGGAGTCAGAAATCGGCATTTCCGAACAATTCTCTGTCGCAGGTATTCTAGATTTGTAGAATTCATTTCATTAGTAGTAAACGTTTTGATATGGATGATACTGGTAGATTTTTTGAATCTAGTTGTCGCGCAACAGAAAGTAGATAGTTGGCCACTGTCACTTCTTCGCGAATTATTATTCAGTCATCCTTGTTCACTGTGTTCCAACATGGTTTATTCTACTGAGGAAAGAATACAAATTGTTGTTGCATTATCAAAATAACGAATGTGCTTAAGCTGCTGCAAACATTTATAATACGAATCATCCAGATCACAACGAGCGCCATCAATACGTTAAGTAGTTAATGGATAAGTTTCGAACTTCAGGTTATGTTCACAACAGAAAACACGAAGTATCCCGTGCTGTCAGAAATGACGGAGTTGAAGTTGCAGTTTTAGGACATGTGCGAATGGATAATCGACAATCTATCAGACAAGTAGCTAGAGCTTCTGGTGTAACAGCTACTAGTATTTTTCGCTAGTGTTTTTCGGATTTTGAAAGCCTACAAATTCCATCCTCTCAAAATAAGGCTAGTTCAGGAATTGAACGAAGATGATCCTGATCGTCTACTTTAGTTTTGTAAGATGCTCAGCGAAAAATTGACAAATAACCCAAACCTATTATACAATATTTTTACATATCCATACAATGTTTTTCAGACGAAAAGTCTTTAAAGTTGAATGGTGAAGTGGATAGACATAATTGTCATTACTGGAGCGATGTGAATCCTCATTTGGTGATTGTAACACATTCAAAAACTCTAGAAAAATTTAAAGTCTAGGCCAGCATTTTTGTTGATCATATTATTGGCCATTCTTCATTGAAGATAATCTCAATGGAGACACATACTTAAATCTATTACAAGACTGTGTAGATCCCATGATTACACAAATTTTAGAAAATGATGACAATTTAGTAGAAGATGAAATAACATTCCCGCAGGATGGTGAATCCCCACATCATGAAGTTCGGGTGAGACAGTTTTTGGACGAACGTTGTCCAATGCGTTGGATCGGCAGAAGGGGTCGAGAGTAGACTGTATTATTGTATGGAACTAGGTGAAGGTCATTTTGAACAATTTATACGTTGATTTCGTTTCCACTGATATTATTTGTTGTTGATTTCCTAATTAAAATGAACGACAGCGAATTTTGTTTTTTCTTAAATGAAACGTTCAACATTTAATTTCTTAATAACGAATGAACCAATTTCGAAAAAAATTACGGAGGTGATAGAGTGACAAAAAGACCTTTGGAATGATGTATCACTCAACCCCCCATGCCATTAAAAAAATAGGGGGTTAGTTGCTGACCGCAGGAGGGTGAAGTTTCGGGTATATCTCTGTATCTGTAGAGTAGGTAGGGTGAGTATAGGTTCACAGTACTTAGGCCACACGTGACCTATAGTACATCCTCCCGAGGAGTTGTCCTCCTAGGTCATCGTCCATCCTGTCCTTTCCAGGAAAGTGGACAGGTCACTGGGAGACATCTCCTTCATATCGGCAGGTGTAGGCCAAGACTCGCCGAACACACTTATTGACGATAACTCCAGGCACTCGCACAAGACATGGCTGACAGTCTCATCTTCCTCTTTACACATCCTGCATAGAGGTGTGTCCACCAGCCCCATATGTAGGTGTTTCCTTAGTTGACAGTGACCAGTCAGGAATCCTACTGTTAGGCGTAGATTTTTCCTGGTCATTGCCAAATAGGTCTTCTGTGCCAACTTCCCAGGGTCACCCAAGGTGATACGTTGTCTGTTCAAGGCTAATAGGACTTGTCTGCTGTTAGTGCAGATTGTTATGTTTGTGCCAGAAATTCCTTTCTTTTGTGGCAATTGAGATACCAGCCAGTTCTGTCTGGACCACGCTGGTATTTCTTCCCATTCCCCACTTAATTCTCAGGCTTAGTGATTTGGAGTACACTCCACACCCTGAGCCTTCTTTGGTTTCTGAGCCGTCTGTGTAAATCCGTATTGCATTTGTATCATCTGACTTTATGTTCTGCTTCATTTGTATTTTGTAGGGTTTATTGAACACAAACCTGGGTTCAATTGCATCGCTTGTTGCCTGCAGCAGTGGTTGCGCAGTAAGCGCTTCCCGCAACTGGCCTCGCCTTAGTTGACCCATTCCTACTTCGAGGTTTACACCAGCCATGCGCAATCGTTCCATGGCCATCAACGCAACCTTCTTAACGTACAGATCAAGAGGGGTCAGACCCGTGATTAATTCCATTGCCGCGGTTGGTGTTGTTCTCATGGCTCCTGTGATGTTTAAACAAGCCATTCGCTGTATTTGGTATAATTTTTGGATGGCAGTTGCTTGTAGAACTTTCGGTTCCCATGCAATGGCTCCATACGTTAACATAGGTCTTATTGTAGCAGTGTAGATCCAGGTGACCACACGGGGTGAGATACCCCATGCGCGTCCCACTGTCCTCCGACATTGCTCATAAGTCATAAGCTCCACTCTGTAGATGAGAGTTCCATGTCAGCTTCCTGTCGAGGATAGTACCAAGATATTTTACCTCTTCAGAAAAGTTCAATTTGCTTTTGAAGATTTCGGGAGGTTTTAAGCCCGTTAAAATTTTTTTTCTGTTGAAAACCCACCTAGCAATTTCGTATTTTATAATAGTTGCGGAAACGTTTCGGAGAAACAAATTATGAAACTGCATTTCTCCCAGAAATGTTTTCAATATGTTTATAAAACTGCTATAAATAGGAAATTGGCACCGTCTTATAAAACATTATAGTTATTATCAATATTTTGTAAGGCCTTTTACAAACACTACAAAACAGTTTTATAAACATTTTGGCAGTTACTATAAAATTTGTCTAACGCTCTTAAAAAGTAGTTTCGTAAAGACTTTCCTTACTGCACTTTTGCAACATATTTAAGCGATACTTATAAAATAATCAGAAGACAATTTCATAAGAAATTAAGGATGAATTAGAATTGAATACAGTAACAATAGAAATTGATTATTAGTTATTGACAAAATGTATCAATTAATTAAAATTTATAAAAATGAGTTTTCAATATTTTTTTGGCCGTAAGCTACAATGTATTAAAAATATGGAAGTATTTTGCAAGAGTGTTACCTCATATTACTGGAGTTTTCTCCCAACACCAAACCGTTCTAGACCCACTATTAAGATTTGCGACCGTATATTTTTTAATAGATGGATTTTCTGAAACAAAACCAAATTAACCCAAACCAACCATTATCCCTTCTTTCACTAAACAAAAAATTATAAAAAATAATTTGTTACAAATAGAGTATTCGAACCCACCACAAAAATTAATCATACGTCAATTAGTCAACATCCCAACATCAAATCCATTTACACTAACGAATACTTATGGATACGAACACTGTCACGAATTAATTATAGAAAGCGGATAGCGAACCTATACAATTGAATTTGAACGCGAACGCATACGCTCAAATCACAAAATCATCGGAAACCTAGATACTCCCAAATGAATTAAATGCCGTGAATCACCTTGTATGGTTTAGTTGCTATAACTGAACTCCCATCCAACCTTAACAACTCATTTCTATATGAAATATTTTTCGAAACACAACTAAGCATCCCGTTATTTTGATGTTTTTTTTACACAGAATACTAAGAATACGGCCCTATTAATATTTGTTTGCCTTCCTGCTCCGCTGTGGCTCTGCTGTCGGTACACAACTGTTGTGATTGTTTATAAGTTAGTTGACAACATTTTTGCTAATAAATGACACTTTGGTGACTCTTATAATATAAATTACTTATATTCATCACATATTACCTTTTTTATGATAAATATTCGTTGTCTAATGCTAAATACATGTTATATTAGACATAACCTATATCAACGCGGATTAAATATTGTTGATATTTAATTTGTCGTGCGTTTAGTGGAAATGACGTGTACGTTTCTGATGTCAGAATATATCTTTTAATTAGCTTCAATAATTGACCAGATATTTGATAATTCAGGCCTATATTTTCAGTTGATAGTTTTGTGTTTTTGAAGCTGGATTTGACTCATTTTATTTACGTTTTAGGTATATATGTTCACCATAGTTCCGTCGTCATGGGTAAATAATAACCAACTCTCATGGCCAAAAATTGATGCTGATAAGCTAATACGAAACCACAATTCTATGCCCGAAGCCAGTTGGTTTACAATGATGTATAAACTAAAACAGTCATTTGATGACCTACCAAATTGCTGAAGAAGAACTATTAGAACGAATGCTGAAAAATGACGATACAGAACAAGAAAAAATTATTAATTCTATGCAACCCAAAAAGCAAGCAGGGTTATTTCCATTCGAACAAGTTGTCACAAAAAGTGTGAAAAAGCCAGAATTATGTATCTTTTATGGGACACCGTCTAAATGCCAGTAGCCAGTAGTTATTAGTTATTCGAGGAGTTACTTCTGAATACTGTCTGTGAAGCATACCTTGCTGTACCTGAATTTGTCATCATTTAAAGAGTTGTAATACGAAACTGCTTCACTCAGAACAAAATATCCAGGTTTCCTAAATACTAAAAACTGAAACTGCAAACCCTTTGTATTTTACAGTCTTCCAAATTGTGAATAATAAGGTTGAGTTACTAAACCCAATGCCTTGAAAATATTGAATTTACTTATGGGGTACCTATATTCAATGAAAATCAAATATTTAGAAGTTGCTGAAGAACTAATTTCCACCATGACATCGATGGTGCCCCACTTGAATAACTCAACAAAAATATTCTTACTAAATACAACTAAAATTTTGAAGAATTTTCCAAAGATCTGTCAGCTGGTTGTTCTTAAATGCTGCATTTTATTCTTGATGGCAGAAAATATATATTAGCAAAAGCAATTTGATTTTATAACAGTTATGTTAGTGTTTTGGAATTGTAGTAAATATACCATACTATAAAATAGTTGGGAAATTATCATTGAACTGACAATATGGTAATGAAGATAAAATTGTATCTGAAAGCATTTTAATAAAATAATTTCATTAAAGCTACAGAAAACAGTTATAAAATAAGCTTGAAATAGTTTTATAATCATCATAAAATCTCGCAGAAAAGTGTTATAAAACTGCTACAAAACAATTCACTTTTATAGGAAAATAAGTTTTATAAGTTAGTTGTAAAAACGTTTCTGTGATAATTTCCTGACTATTTTATAATTGTTTTTTAGTTTTATTCCATAAACATTTCTATGACAAATTTATAAAACACTTTTATTGCCTACAACTGTATTGTGTTCACGGATCATCTAATACAATCAATTAGCATTTTGGAAGTAATTATAAAATACTAATAAAATAAAACTGTTGCAACACCATGGAATTATAAAACAACTTTGCTGGTTGGGAAGGACCATCTCAGTCTTCTTGGGATTGATCGACAGTGAGTGTTCCTCACACCATGTTTCTATCAATTTGAGCCCATCCTGCGCTCTATCGCACAGTGTGTTTACAAATTTGCCAGTCTGCAAGATAACTATGTCATCTGCGTATGCAATTGTGTAGAATCCGTTTTTGTTAAGGTAATTAATCAGGGTATCCAGAACTATGTTCCAGAGAAGGGGTGATAAGATCCCTCCCTGTGGACATCCCCTCATGACCAGTCCTTTCACTGTGATGTCTTCTACATTAATACTTATTGCTCTACTGGAGAGCATCTTGAGTATCCATTCTCCTACTACCAGGGGTACATTTCTGGAGTGTAGTTGCTGGGTGATTGTTGGAAAGGTTGTTTTATCAAATGCTCCCTCGATATCTATGAATATACCCAAGATTCTTTATTGTCCAATGATCTCTCGATTCTGCCAAACACACGGTGAAGGGCAGAATCAGTAGACCTTCCCGGAGTATATACATGCTGATTTGGATGAAGTGGGTTGTGAACTAGTACTTCATCTCTTATGTACCGCTCACATAGCCTCTCCATGGTTTTTAAGAAAAACGATGTGAGACTAAGTGGCCAGAATGTTTTTGGTGAGGAAATGTACCTCAGAGCTAGAGAGGCTCTGAATATTCCAACCAGATTCGGCATAAGAGTGTCCAGTTTCGGGTATAATTTTCATATTAGAATTAGTCCCCCAGAAATAAAAATTGACGTGTTCTTTGAAATTTTCGATTACATGTCCGTTTCTGACTTACAGGGAAAGTTTTCGTTGGAACGCCCTGTATATATATTGAATATGAATATGCACCAACCTTCGGCAATATTCGTATTTTTGTTGTACAGGTAACTAAAACTGTTTCCATCTGTTCCACACTTAAAACACCACACTGTATTTTCAATGAGGTTTAAAGAACATGATTTAAACTCGTCCTATCCTATCCATTATCAAGCAAAGTACGTTTTCAAAAACATTCAGAAATAAAATAGAAAGAAATAGAACTTATCACACTCAACCGTACTATCTTCAAATGGAATTTGCCTCAGGACTCAGGGTTTGATTCCGCATTCCACCGACCCAAATACCCTCATTCATCGTAACCCTTAAGTGATGATATAATAAGAGGGGCGCGCATACCTTTTCAAATAACTTCCATGGAGCTGATTCTCCTGATATAATAAGGGTTAACTCACGAGGCACACTCCTGCATCTTATCTCGATATTCTCGACAAGAATCGAGTGCAAATGACATAATATCAACAACGATTAGGACTCTAGATATCTTGGGGTGTGGAAAGGAAGTTGCGATGATGAATAAGGAGTGTTTTGAAGTATATCACAGTTCTTGAGAGGACAATAAGATGAAAGCAGTGCTCTTTGGCAGTGACGCATCTGTGAAGTGGTAAAGGGGGTTCAATGCTGACTTTTTTGCTGTTTGATAGTGATTTGACTAGTCAATTTTTTTCAATTCTCCGAAAATCAGTTTTATTTACTGTACTAGTTTGTAAAAGCTTTTTGCTGAGTAATCATTTTATTCTTCGCCGATGATAGATAGAAATCTATAACCCATTCAAATAACATTTTCTTGTGAGACTTTCACTGAACAGTTCACGAAACCGAAACACGTTTTTTACTATACAATAGCTTCCTTAGGCGAATTAATACGGAAAAAG
Source organism: Leptinotarsa decemlineata (assembly GCF_025532065.1). Taxonomy (NCBI): domain Eukaryota; kingdom Metazoa; phylum Arthropoda; class Insecta; order Coleoptera; family Chrysomelidae; genus Leptinotarsa; species Leptinotarsa decemlineata. The sequence continues at coordinate 16,118,272 of NW_027412668.1, read as the reverse complement.
TTCTATATAATTAATGCTTCATATAATTTAACAATTTGATTCATATAATCTACTTAAAGACTGTTTGCCTGAGTTTGGGTAAATACTAATTAAAACATGATCAAACGTCAGGGGAGAAAGTTTGCAGAATCATTTGATACTGGTATATCAAACTATTCTACAATGTCTTTTATATAACAGAAGGTGACTACAAAACTTCTTAGATGAATGACCAAATCTGTAAAAATCGGTAGATTTTGAATAAAAAAATAAGTACACTACAATTTTTCATCTAGGAAACAGCTAATATTGTTGTTAAACATAATATTGTACCCAATTGCTTATACAAAATATTCATAGTATTCAAAACATTTTGAGAAAATATCATTCAGAATCGATGTGCACCATTTGAATGCAAAATTCCGAAATTTAGTAACTTTACTGTTTCGTGGTTCTTTCGCACATCATATTACCTGGCTTTAAAATTGGATAATTTTAGTCAAGAATATAAATCTTTCCCATTTGGAATGTTCAAAAAGGATATAAAAAAACATCTGCTATCAAATACCTCTTAGAATGAAATGTAAAATTGTTTTCAAATTTTTTTAACTTACTTTAAGAATACTACTGAAATTTTTTTATGAATGAGTTGAGAATTTGTTATGATTATAACAAACTCATCCTATGTTACTGTTGTTACCACTACTATTTCTTTTCTTAGTCTGGTTCAAAGAATAATAGAATAACATACAGTGCATTTTTTTGATTCCCTCCTTTTTATTTTTTGGATAGGTCAACTAAAAAAATTGAAATTTGGGACAATGAAATTAATGCATGAATACTTTATTTTGAAGTGAAATAGACAGATGCAACTTTCAAGATGGTGACTGGGCACAGTCTGGAAAAAAAAATAAATGGAAAGGGGGGTCTTGTGACACACCTTTTTGAAGCTCCTGACTAATGCTTCACAACCCTAAAATATAATGCCAATATCTTCAACTACTACAAAATGGCGAAACTTTTAATAATTGCCTGAATACATTGACATTTAACTACATAATATGAGGTAATACGCTTGAGGTCAGTTCAGAAGATGCTCGAAAAGGTTGCCTTGAACTTCTCGACATATGAAAAGCCTATCCGATATTTCACGCCGAACATTTTTGAACACAGTAACGTCAATATCTTTACAAATATTTATTATTCTCTGCCGAATATCCAATATTGAAGCAGGTTCAGTTTCGTTCATCTTCTGCTTCAAATAGCCCCATAAAAAAATCAAATATGTCAAATCTGGCGAGTGGGCTGGCCATTCTATAGACCTCGATGGCCAATCCAACGATCGGGTAAAGTAGTATCCAAATGGTTTCTTACTTATCTGGAGTGATGTGTTGGTGCTCCATCTTGTGGGCATATAATATCCATATCTAATTCATTAGTATTCGCTTCGACGATTTCAGTGATGGGAAGGTCAACAGTAGTTTTGAGTATATTCAAATACAGTTGCCCTGTTGAATTTTGATCAATGCATAAAGGTCCTACAGTATGCTTTCCCAAAATTCCTGCCCAAACATTAACTTTTTTCTGGATAATGGGTATGTATTTCCCGGAAAACCTGAGGGTTGGTAACACTCCAATAACGGCAATTTTATTTGTGAACATTGCTGTTTAAAAAAATGCGCATTCGTCACTGAAGCAAATATTATGGATATAGGAAGGATGCCTTGCAATGGTTTCCATCATGATTTCGCAGAATTCTGTTCTTATCAGGGCCATCTTCAGTTGTACCATGTTAATTTTGTATGGATGATACCTATTCATCTTCAAAAGTCTCCACACAGTAGAAGGAGACACCTCACAAACATTCGCGAAGGAATAATTAGACTGTTCAGGATTTACTACCATCTCAATAATTATTTGCTTCAATTTTTTTTAACAATTGACGAGAATTGACCATTTTAGAGATAATTGAGGTGGTACCTTTCAACTAGTAAAACCAAAAACTAAATGAGAATATTCTAACTGAACAATGATGTTTTTTGTCATTTTTATAAACAAAAAATAACTTAACAAACCTTATCGGGTTGTTGGAATTGCCATATGATAGATAAAGAGGAATATTTCTAGAAATATCGATATTAAATTGTTTTTCTACAGGAAATTATCAAAAGTTCCGTCATTTCGTAGTAGTTGAAGATATTGACATTATATTCTAATTCATTAATTGAATTTTTTGAGGACCAATATTAAAAGTTTTATTATTATTATTGAAATGTACTTTTTTATCAGATTAATCATTTATACTTGAATAAGTTTTGTCACTACCTGATGTTATATAAAAGGCATCGTAGAATAGTTTGATGTACCAGTTACTGATGAGGCTACAGTATAGCGAAACGAGTTTCAAATAAAATTTATCGTGAAGTCATTATCATGACATTTTACTGAATGATACTGTACAGAATTTTTTCTGTGGAAATTATTATTTTCTTATATCTTCATTTAAATTCGTTTACGAAATTCATTTCCTGATGGTTATAGGTTAGATCTGTGAGGATGTAGGTCATCAGGTACCGTAAATAGTGTATGTGCTTGGGAATAATCATCAAATTATTTTCATATGCGATGGAAATGGCTGACTTGTTTTCCTCACCCAAAAATTCATATTGGCTACATGGAGAGTCACCTTTTTCAAAGAATAAAGGAACATAAGGGTAGTTTCTTGGATGTAAAGACCAATTCTACATTCGCAAACCATCTTGCGGCAAAAGGGCATAAGTTTACCTACGACTATGAACAGATACCAAAATAATGAGTTGTTTGTAGCATACACTATTAAATAAAAGAGCCTTTGCAGCTCGTTTGAGAAGTATTCAGAGTTTTCTACTGAGATTACCAACTCAAAAGAAATTGCCCAATTTCGGCTGAACCTTATCGGGTGACAGTGAACAAGTTGCCCTGAAAAAATATTTTTATGAAACAATACAATTATTTTCATTTCTGAAATGAATATTTATACACACCTCGTTTCAGGAAAGTATGTGTATGAAAAGTTGTAATTATTATTCCAGGCGAATATGCCCCCAAAGTTACATAACATTACATGTGCTACATATGGCACACTTTTGTTATTTTCTGCTATATTCATCCTTCATATTAAGTTATTTGTAGGCTTGAACTACTAGGAAGCCTAGTAATTCATTGACACAATTTTTATTTTTAGTTGGCCCTAATAAATTGAGGAATTCCGTCTCAGGTCTTCATTTGTGTTTATCCCGAAAACCTTGTCACAACTTTTCTTTCATATTGGACCATTTCCAAGTTTCAATTTTTAATAGTGCACTTCAACATTGAAATATTTGTTTCTTATACTGCAACCAGACAGTTTCCTTATTTTATAACTTTCATTAACGTCTCGGTCGAAGAAAATAATGTAGCCTGGACGCTAAGTGTGATATACGAGTATAAGTAATTACATCTATAACGGTTTTATAAAACTAAACCTCATGAGACCCATGGTTTTTATATCACGTAACAGTTGGGCTGAAAAATTTGTAGGCTAACATAAACATTTTATTATTCATTATAGTTGCCTTCGAGGGCCATACAATTTTTCGATATCATTTTAAAGTACGATTTGTCTTTAGCCTCGAATAGACCTCAGCGTCGACGATAATCTGTTCATAGCTGCTTTCAGCGAGCATTCTCTCGAGGTTTGAGAACACAAAAGAGTCACTGAGGGCCAGATCTGGAGAATACGGTGGATGCGGAAGCAATTCGAAGCTCAATTTATGCAATTTTCCCATCGGTTTCATTGATTTGTTACACGGTGGATTGTCTTGAGGAAACATCACATTCTTTTTCTTTAAATAGGGTCGTTTTCTCGTTTCAATATGTCTGCGAATAAAGAAGATATGGGCAAAAAAGAAATTGGGATTTTTTGGTTTTTCCTGTATATCTCCAGAACCAAAAGAGCTATATTCGATTTCTTGACATCATTGAATAGGTCTCTAAAATACACAACTTTGCCACGATTTAACCGACACTTCATCTCTTATCGTGTACGAGATCCCCATGTACAGAAACAAATTTGAATAGCCCTGTATATACAGCTTCTTTGCATGCCTTGGAGCCGGTTCACCGCGCGAGTCCATTCAGATGAGGATCGGTTTGATTCTGGTTTGTGATTATGGAGCCAAGTTTCATTCATTGTCAAATATCGACATCAATTCGGGTTTTACATGATGGAACAGCTTCAAGCACTGGTCAGAATCGTCAATTCGTTGTTGTGACTGGTCGTTTGTGAGCTCGCGCGTCACCCACTATGAAGTTTCGCATATTCAAATAATAATAATGGTAATAATTTATTTCCCAAGAGACAAAATATTGAATTGGAATAGTCAAGTCCAGAAAAAAGCATACCATGTAGATTGAACAAGTTCACATTCAGAGGTTTGGAATACAAAAACTCGCCGTTGAAAATTCTAAACATATAAGAAATGTTATGTGTGTAAGATACAACAGAAATATTGATAACAATATCCTTATGAGATATTTCTTGAAAATAATTCATTTGCTGAATAAAAACATCTTGTAACAAGAGTTGCTTTTTGAAAATCAATAACGAAGAACAATTTGGTGATGTATTGAATGCACGTGTGTCATTATTAGTAGGAGAGCAGAAATGTACTCGTTTTACAAACGGAAGTGAGTTTGAGAACGAATATTCACTTGATGTATATCATAATCCTTCACAAAACTATCTCTATTCTTGAAAATATAGAGACAATTCAAACATATATAAGGATGAAAGTATTGAGATCTCATATTTGCTGAAAAACCTTTTACACCTCTCGGTATTAGGCAAAAATCACGATACACCTGATATTTTTTTTTGTGCAGTGAAAAATTCCTGAGACGTGGTTGACCATCCTCAGAAACAAACACCATAACGCAAACGACTTTCCACTTGCCCGAAATACTCCATCAAAGAGCACTGCGAAGTTTTTTGACGATTATAAAATCGAAGATATTGTGTCATATCCACATTAAAAAATAGTGAATTGTTATATGTCCACGTTGCCAAAGATCGAATTAACTCATTACAACTTGTTCCAAGCATATCATCAGAATGATCAGACACAAGTACAGATATACTATCATCTGCATACATTTCAACATGAACATTTTCACATATTTCTTCAATGATAGCAGAAATAACACAGGTCCCAAAATAGAACCCTGTGGAACACCCATGTTGATATCAGCTAATGTAGAATTTGTAACCCTCAACTCATTGCATTGTTCATTTCTCAAACAGACATACTTTTGCGATTTTGTGGAAAGCCGTGTGGCATGAGGGTTTGCTGGCCAAACTTTGATGCTATGGCATGTCAAATCATTTTTGTGAATGGCTCTTCAGCTTCCTGAAAGAACGCTCCCTGCAAGTGGCCGTCGATGGATACCTATACTTCCACCATCAACGCTGGTATTCCCTAGGGATCCATATTGTCTCCAACCCTCTTTTTATTGTATCTCAATGACTTATTGAGAAAAAATAAGAATCCAAGATACTGCTTTGCTGACGACAGCACACTTGTCTTGTCATTCCATATGGATTCCCTGACATCGGCTACGGAGGCACATCTTCACAGGCAGCAGGAGGTTGCATATCTTAATGAGGATCTAGAAGTGATTTCGAATTGGGCTGAAAGTAGCCAAGTTCGATTCAATTCTACAAAAACCCAGGCATTAGTTATCTTCAAGAAGATAATTGTCTCAGAACCGGATATAATGATTTCACGTCGGACAATTTCGCTTTCTGCTTCGATAAGTTTGTTGGGGGTTGAAATGGACACTAATATATCGCTTGGATTGCGAAGGCTGCTTCTCAAAAGCATGAAACACTGTTCCGAATCAGAAAACTGCACACACCTCAGCAACTATTGATGCTTAATAAAGCTCAGATCAGACCTTTTTTGGAGTATTGTTCTCATGTATGGAGCTCTGCCCCCAAACATACCCTGAAGTTGCTGGATTCCATCCAGAAAAGAGTTATCCGGCTGATTGGAGACGCGAACATCACGTGCAACCTTGATAGTCTGGAACATCGAAGAAAGGTTGGAGATTTGTCTCTCTTCTATAAATACTTTCACGGGAAGTGTTCAAGTGACTTGGCACATTTGATTCCACCAATGGACTGTGGCTGCTCAACGTTCAACCCATGTTCAAATCTTCCATCTGGATAACTGCGTTCATATGGAATAAACTTCCTGAGATAGTTTTTCCACATGGATTCAATCTCCAGCGATTCAGCGCTCTGAGAGCGCCTTAAAGATTTTCCTGTAGTGCTTGTGTTTTGTCCTAAAAAAATCTTGTAATCCAAGTACTGCATTATTTTTTACACCATAGCGGTATAGCCACTTCATGATATTCATGCACGATATGTCCAACACGTTCCTTTGATACCTTTAGAGTCTAAGCTATCTCGATCAATTTAACTTTGAGGTCATCCAAAATCAATTTGTGTACTTTTCGTTGGTAACAGCCTCTTTGGGGCTTTGCCAAAAACAATGCTTCATCAACACATGGAATTCGTTCTCATCCATTTTCTTCAAACTAACAAAAGTTGCTTCTTTCAAAATGTTCTATCTCACAGACTAATAATCAGGCAGCTGTGAAATTTCTCTACATGTCTTTTGAAGGTTAGGGTTGACTAAAAATCATATGGATTGAATACTAGTAGTCCTATCTGTATGAACTTTTCATCCCACCTAATATGTACGTTCGGCTGACGCAGAACTGGTCTCATTTTGAATTGAAAGATAGAACCCGAAACAATTATTATTAATTGCATGATGATATTATTTTCAGCGCAAGCAATTTATTTTCATTCAACCAGAGCATATTTATTTTCAATGTTCCGCAATACGGAAGTTCTCAAGCCCTTATTTCAAAAAAGACAATAGCTGAAGGCAGAAAATTTTAACACCCTCTGAATAATTGTCCTTTTCTCGTTCCGAAACTTTTCAGCGCGTTTCTTCAGAGGAAGGAAAAGAGACTCTTTAGAATAATAAATTCCTTCATAAAAGATAGGCCAATAAAAAAAATTCGTTTATTAGGTATGTCATCCCAACAGTAGGATATGAAAGGAGGCAAATACTCTAACTGCTGTCGAAACTAAGAATATTACTAAATGTAATCACGATTATCTGTATCGAGGAGATATACATACGTACTACCAAATTAATATTCATCTCTTTCAACTACCTGTACCGTAGGTTTTGGTGAATTTCTGCCGGGAAACAACTACTTCCCCGGCTAATACCACGCTGGATACTGAATTATATATGACAGACATCCATGCAAGATACTTCACAGAGGTTAGTCTCGTAGATGTTTCTCATTCATTCAGCAGCAGGACCAAGCTGAAATTATTCGAGTGGATCACCTACAGACCAGTTTCGGAGTATTACTTCTCATGAGTGCAGTGAAGATCCGACTCGAACAGCGAAGTGCCTAGTACTCGATTAATTTCAACGCGGTTCAACAGCATGTGTCAAACCTTCGTCTAAGAGAAGGATTGTAAGATACGATCATTTTCTGCCAGTTTCATATTCTTCTGCCTATCTACTTCCAATTTCAGCAGGGATGAGGGAGTTCCATGAACTTCCACCCAGAATAACATAACCTCTAGTGGCCTTTTCATAGAACAAACACACTAGGGAGAAATTTAATTTCGCTGGTAAACATAATCACGATGAGCAGAAGGGATCGACAACAGAAGCTTCTTGGAAAATTATGGAAATATGCATTAAGTAATCACAATTTAAAAGCCTAGTAGTAGGAGTTTGTTTTCTAAAATGAAGGATATTATGTTCTTCCAGAAATATGCGGAATGATTGATGTTCTTGATATATATACTACTGTAATTTACGTATTCAAAAAACATTTTATTGTGAGATTTTCACTAAACCTGTTTGAAAAATCTGTTTAAAATACATTTTTCCGGTAATCAGCTGTCGCACCCCTACGAACGACAACCCTCAGAAGTCGGAACTTGTGCGATCTAAGGATTAACGAGGTCTTACCTTTTAACGTGTGATTCCTAACACGGTTTTATAAAAACGCTTTTCATTTCTTCGTCAAACTGGAAATCATTTTGAGATAGACAAATAGTAAGTTAATTTAGAATTTCCTGTTTTACTAGTGGATTCATGTGGTTTTTGTCTAAGAGACGCTCAACAATTTCAATTGTTTCAATTGGCGGAATACTGAAAAATCAATTTTGGACATCAAACGATATTAATTTTCCGTTATCAGGAAGAATTACGTTTTCAATATTATTCACTAATTTATAAGGATTATTTATACTAAATTACGGCTTGAAATCAGTACCAAAGAGAGATACCAGAATCTGATTTGGTGTTACCAACAAGATATGGTATTAAACTCACTGAAATTGTACGCTTCATAGTCATAGTCACTTCAGACAAGTATTCACACTTGACAACACACTGACGCCAACGACTCATAGATTCTTCTGACGTCACACATGTGTTTGCCGCGTAAGATAATTCCCATCTTGTATATTTGTTATACATCATCAATACGGCTAAGTTGCAGGTTACATTGTTTGAAAGTATACATGAATGTTACTGGAGTTTTATCCCAACACCAAACCGTTATTTTCATCACCATGACACGTGTTTCGATCACCAAGTGATCATCTTCAAGAGAAAGTTTAATCTTGGTTCCAAACAGTGTATCTCTAATGAAAGTATACGTGTATTGAGTTTAGCTCTTTGATGGACTAAATAAGTCTGTTGCTTACATAAGACATATACTCCTCTAAGAGAAAAGTAGTGTATTATATCAGTCAATACCTAACATGAATATAATCATGGAAAAGGCACGTTCCCATCCATCGAATTTGATTGAAATTTGTCTCGGTATGATAATCTGATAATCGAAAACTTACCCATCATCAATTGTGGTTACCTGTTTACTTCCAAGCAATATGCATGTTATCCAAAACTAACACATTTTTCTATAGTCCGTTCATAATTTGTCGATAGCACAAAATGAGGGCCCAAGTCATAAAACGGTCATAAAACTCGTAAAATCATAGGCGGAGGTTCCTGAGGTGTTTATTCATTAAATATAAAGCTTCAGTTTATATTCGAAACTTGCCTTGAAAGGGTGAAGTTGTTACGAACGAAAATAATTTTTGGTTTAGTACATTTTTTAATCGCATTTAATTTACGGCTCGTTGGTGTTTCGGCGTCTACGGCAGTAATTAACGTTTCTAATATTTATTTTGCGAATTTTGTACAGTGCGTGAGTAACTTTTTTTCATATTCCTACAAACATATACGTACCTTTCGTTCCTGCTTGTTTTGTTTGATTGCTTGCGATGGCTTCGTCATCATCATCAACATCATCAAGTTTTACACCGGTACTGTTGCGTACAGTCACTAAGTCTGTCTATTCACCAAGAGAGAAGACTATTGTTTTGAACGTTCACGATGCTCTGGTTTCTCAGAATCCCACAAACAAGATCAAACATAATCAAGAGTTGTGCCAACATGACGGGCGTAGGTTCCTATCTGATAGGTTCCTATCAGAAAGAAAAAAAAAGGTATAGCTAACCCAAATACAAACGAATACTTAAAGAGGGGGAGAAAACCTGTTGAAATTGATGAATTTGCCAAAAATGGTATTCGAAGATGATCCTGTTTATTTTGAATTTGAATAGTTTTGTAAGTAATCGTAGTTTATATCATTTAAAAATAGGTATTAATTAAATAAATGTATCTTTTACAAATTGCAAGTAACTTATTATTTTTGAATGAAATAAAGAAATTTTTTTAAAATAAAAATACAGTTTACAGTACCTACAGTTTAAGAATATTAATATATTTATTTATTTAAAGTAACTAATGTTTTAATCATATACTCTACGACACTGGTCACTCATTTCCACTCAAAATACCTACATAATCGGATTAAAAGTTTTATAGCTGTATTGTATTTCTTTAGATACAAGGTGGGTTAGTCGAAAACATCTTAAACTGCCAGTTTTAGTTTGGTTTTTGTTATTATATCATATTAGCTGTCCTCTCTGTATTTCAGTTCTCTAATGAGGGTCAAACTTGCAGTGAGCTATCAACAAATTATGAACGGACTATAGATTGTGTCTATTGTTGACTGGCCTAAGTATATTCACATTATCCTGCACACTCCTAGATGAGTTGTTCGCATGAAAAGAACGAATGAAATGGAAACAGGAACGTGACAAATATTCACGTTTAGTAGTTGGTTGGGTAAATTAAAGAGAATTCTTAAAGAAACATCCCGAATGAAGTGTCTTACACAATATTTCAAAAGCAATAATTGGACAACAGTTCATTTCCCCCACTCAGTCAAATTATACAAAGATGTTATTTATTTCACAAATCTATAGTACAAGGTAATATGTTTGTCTTTGTTCAAATCAATGTAAAACCCTGAGTGTGTTTCACATCTGTTTCCTATTCAAAATGCTCGGTTTCGTAAACAATGGAAACATTGATATTGCTTTCCTCCGTAGTGCAATTGGCATTATTACAAGAGAGACTGAAATATATACGTCTAGTTTCGAATTGCGTAAACCCAGTATACAATGAATAGCAACCACTGTGGTGACTGAACTCTGTATTGGAATCTGTAGAATAGGTTAACTGGAAATGATCGACCTTCTTATGCGTTATATTTTGGTATAGACACCTTTTTCAGGACTTTGAGGACCGCATAGTGTTCTGGTGTTCATAAAAATTATTCAATGGAGATATATCCAACACAATACAGACTCAAGAAGTTAGTTTGGATCGAACGTCTGCAAAACCGAATGTTGAGATTCCTTTAATAAATATATGGGGTCAGCTGAAAATCGATTGTTTTCATACTAAAATTATAACTTTCAAATTTTGATTTGATATTTCAGCCAAACGGTTTTAACAAAGGACGGAGATAAAACTCCTCAATGATTAGATGGATCTAATCAATTCTTAGAAGAAGACTGAGAATAAACTAATTCGAGTGATTGTGGAAAAAGACTGTTACGAAGGAGGCAAACTATTGTCACTTTCATTATCGTTGGTTGTCAAAAATTTAATAACGAAGCTGCACGATTAGAGTCACACGACAAATGATCTGGTCATCACCATGAGTGGAAGAAGGCAAACAGAAACAATCTTGAATGCTAGGTCCTCCAATGAAATCCATTCATATGATAAAAAAACACCTTTCTCAATCACCAGAAATACAATACTCCTCTTGATCCGCGTTTTATCAAGTTAGCATCTTCAGGAGATACAGTTTTTTCAAGGAAATATCTGATGAGGCCAATCCTAAACTATCAATGGGGTGAAGGAGAAAATCCTAACGGGAAACCTTCATCGAATCAAACAATATTCCAAATATTTTTTTATATGAAAGGAACTAAAAACGCAGATGGGTGGAGTGTAGTTTGGAAGGTGACGGTACTCTAGGAGTACAAAAAAAAATGAACATCATCTGTTAATACAAAAAATAAATCCGACGAAGTTGCAAATGTAATACATAATAACCCCTAGTACTTCAATCACATCTCGAACATTCGTCTTCAAATCTAAAAATATTACGAAATGTAGTTGAACTTGAAAGGACAACGGCAGAAATGTTTTTTTTTGTCGATGATGGTCATTCTAACGTGAAACGTATTACGCTTGTTGTCGGTTGATTGGTCAAACCACCAACACTGACATAAAAACTTGGCAAGTTGACTTGGGTGTCACACCAATAGGTGGTTCCACTTATGTTTCGCTTGCATTTACGCAGCTATTTTTATCAAGTACTTTCTTGGTTTTTCTCATTTTGTCTTCAATCGAGGACCGCCTGCCCGGTACTGACGATGCCCAATAGGCTGAAACAGCTGTATACCGGTGGCTCTTAAATTTAAATCAATATGGGAATGATCAAAAAGTACTAATCTATTTATCTTTTGATTTTCATGGATATATTTTCCTGCATCTTGACTGCATTAACTTTTCTCGATTTCATATCATTTCTAGAAACATGTGGATTCGTTTTCCGATGACATTTCAGGTTAGCTTCCCAAATTTCTGCCACCGCAGTTGTCGGTTGATTGGTCAAACCACCAACACTGACATAAAAACTTGGCAAGTTGACTTGGGTGTCACACCAATAGGTGGTTCCACTTATGTTTCGCTTGCGTTTACGCAGCTATTTTTATCAAGTACTTTCTTGGTTTTTCTCATTTTGTCTTCAATCGAGGACCGCCTGCCCGGTACTGACGATGCCCAATAGGCTGAAACAGCTGTATACCGGTGGCTCTTAAATTGAAATCAATATGGGAATGATCAAAAAGTACTAATCTATTTATTTATACATACATATATATATATATATATATATATATATATATATATATATATATATATATATATATATATATCCGCGGCAGACCGCGGACACATGTTTCTGGCTATTGGCCTCATCAGCGCGATGCAACCCAGTGTAAAGATGGGCAACACTTGTTTGCCGAAAGCAGGAGTGTTGTGTCCACGAATTGTTTCATTTTTGATTTGTATCATGTACACTCGATAAAATCTGTAGGGATATTTTTAAAAATGGCAATAATTTTTTTTAGATCGCTTTAGGGAAAAAAAAGTTGACGGGTGATTATTAAACGAATGTAACTTACAACAAAATTTATTAAATGGTCAAAAATACTGAGTACGCATATAAGCAAAACTAAAAAAAAATATGACTCTTCTTTGGCACCCCGAAAAAAAATCATAATACAAAAAAATTGGAATCAGTACAAAGTATGGCCTCCACGCTGGTTTATTACGGCCCTACATCTATCGTGCATCGACAAAATGAGATTGTCAATGTCTTGTTGAGGTACATTTGCACATTCAGCGATTAAAAGCTCTCTCAATTGAAACGTTGTGTGAATGTTCCCCATATGCGGAGTAATTCTTCGTTGAAGCATGTCCCACACATGCTCGATGGGATTCAGGTCCGGTGATTGTGCTGGCCATGGCAATGCATCAACTCCTTCGTTGGTGAGCAGTCAGTCACTCGACGCGCGACATGTGGACGAGCATTATCATGCATTAGGTGGGAGTTTTCACCAACAGCACCAGCAAACGGACGGACGATAGGTAGAAGAATGGTGTCGAGGTACTGTCGAGCTGTGAGGGAGCGATTTGGAAAAACGAGATCGGTTCTGCCGCCGATCATGATTCCACCCCATAGCATTACTGTACCACCTCTGTATGTGTGGACTTCCTGGACGTGTCTCAAACGTTCATTATTTCCAGGTCGTCTCCACAGTCTTACTCGACGAGAATCTGGATGAAATCCAAATCAGGATTCGTCTGTAAACAAAACTGTGGCCCAATCATTTGCGCCCCAGTTTTGATGTTCTTGACACCACTCTAATCTTCTACCGCGATTGCCTCTCGACAAAGGTGGACATCTAAGTGGCCTTCTGTTGTGGAGATCTGCTTCATGCAATCGATTTCTGACAGTATCACGACCAATGGTTACCTGGTGCGTCTGCTGCAACACGTTAACCAACTCAGGTGCTGTGATTGTCGGTTGTCTTCTTGCGGTTGAGACCAAAAATCGGCTGTTCGGCTGGACTGCCAGTTTCACGGAAACGCCGCCACAATCGACTGATAACACTTTGGGAGACCCCCAAACGAAGAGCTACATCATTTTGTCGCATGCCACCTTGAAGAAGCCCTACAGCTCTATTCATCTCAGCCAATGGTAAGTGATGGCGTTCCATGTTAAAGCACAATATTTCCAGTTTAATTGCTGAGCAAGAACTGCATAGCATGTACAAACTCATATATATATATATATATATATATATATATATATATATATATATATATATATATATATATATATATATACATATATATATATGAATTCGAGAAAGGTTAATGCAGTCAAGCTGCTGGAAAATAATTCCATGAAACCTGGACCCGGATGTCACGCAGGTAGCTATAGCTGCCTCCGTGGTGATTTTGATAGTTTTCTTGTAAACACAAGATCTATTAAGTGAAACCACAAATGTGCGGCTGAGTCCTGCTGGTGGCTCCGTGCATTTGTATTTATTTCTTCTGGTAACCAAGTGTTGCCCATCCTTACACTTGGCTGCACCATACTGATGATGGGCCAAAAGCCCGAAACACGTGTCTATGGTTTGCCACTTCCTTGAGTGCTATGTCCGATTAAAAAACTCCTTTATCTATATATATATATATATATATATATATATATATATATATATATATATATATATATATATATATATATATATATATATAATTGGAGATGATTTTCATTTTGCGACAATAACCGTTTTTTTCGTGCGATAACTAACTTTCTCAAATTTCTTTTTGTATCTGACATTGATTTTTCAGGAAAGTGACGACGAAACCATACGAACATAAAACTCTATTTTCAGCTCTGTAATTCAGCTAAATTACATCCAGCAATATTCTAACCATTATTCGAAATTTCTATGTACCAGTAAATATTTCCTTAGGTGGAATAGATAATGACAACACAATTACATCCACACTAATAATTATGTTGTTTCAGAGATCATTTGTCGCTTCCCAGTCGGTGCTGTAAAATTATTATCGGTAATATTTAATTGTCGAATATGATTGGTGAAGAGTGTTTGTATCTCGAAGAAACGTTTACCTATATAAAATGCTTCTCCTACACGTCAGTCATTTCAGCGTAACATCACAAACAATATTTGTTAGGACCCTCTCCGCCCTTAAAGAACTGATAAAATGAATAGGTGGATTGGTAAGGTGGCTATCATCACGGGGGCCAGCTCAGGTATAGGAGCAGGAATTGCAAAAAAATTGGTAGAAGAAGGAATGACGGTAAGATTTTTATTCTTCTTGAATTTTCTCCTTTGATTTTTCCTAATTTATTTCACTTCAGTTATATTGTCGGTAACCAAAATTCTATTTCTGGGATACTTTCACAGAGAATATGTTGGCATCAACATAAATATCTTCGCAAGTAAAAAGTTACTGACTTTTAGTGTTATCCAAAAGTAACTGAAAGTTTGAATTTGTTGAAGAGTTTTTCCTGAATGAACATATTTCACAACTCTATTTCTTTTGATCTTCATTACAACCCTCTTCATATCAATATGTTATCTGCTAGTATTTTTTCAATTTCAGGGATTAGACAATTACACTCAATGACAAAGATAAGACAAACGTAACGAATGTTTAGAATACAAACTGATTAGAGAAAAGTATTTTTTGTATAATTCAGTGTTCATGGAAAAGTATTTGTTTTGAAAGAATTTTTCTTTCGTGTAATCCAATATTTATATGATTGTAGCTGTTTCAGGAGAGCTTTTTCTTCCAGTTTGTGTCTGAAAGTTACTTCTTTGCATGATCTACACAGCCATGTAGTTACTTTTTTTAAAGTGGATTGCTTTCTTCCTTTCTTTGGAAGATTTCCACATTTTTTTGTATCAAGATGGAGTGGTAGAAAGCCAAAAACTTTCTTTCCCAATTAACATAGGATTATTGAATGAGTATTTATTCTGCATTTATATTTTTTTCAATTGTAACAATTCTTTACCCTCATATTCAAAGTTGGTTTTGGATTTTTTCAAATGAAAATTTTGAATTGTGTATTTCCTATTTTGTATTTTGTTCAACCGTCTTGTAAATTCAGTTAGAATTTCTCTCTGTTTACGAATACACTCTAAGCGATTTTCATTTTTATCCAGTTTTTACATTGGTTTATTAATCTCAGTGTCTCTTTTTTCCATAATTTCACTTTTTTCAATTGGTCTTTTTTTCATTACTATAATATAAGATAATCCATTTCGCCGATTCTTGTATTTGTTTTCGATTATCTTTGATGAGAAATTTGACATTCTCTTCATTTAGATTTCTTGATTACAATCCATTATCCATCATCGAAAGAATAGTCCAACAAAAATCAGATACAATTCTCACAAATTACAACAGAACCTTCAGTTTTTGAATAATGATGATGAAGGAATTCATTATTTGAAACAACTGTGTGAATTGAAATGAAAATTTCTAGATCTTACCGCCATTCCTTAGCTGGATGATTATTCATCTGAGCAAGGAGAAAATATTTTCTTCTACATACTTTTATCTAAAGAACAATTAGTGTCATTCGGGTACAGGTACTATGTGGAAGATACTTCGAATTAAGTGATATGACAACTCCAAGTTTTAATTTATGTACTACTATTTGTCTTCTTTAGAAATTTCGTTGTTTGACTGAAAAAACAAGATTAAACATTTGTCAAATAAGTTATCGACTATCTTTTTCATGCAATCAGGAACAATGTCAATCGAAAATTAGATGTTGTACATTAAAAAACGTACCGTTATAGAGCGACATGTTGCGGCTGTCGGACTTAATGACCACTACTTTCAACAAAATATCCCTCTGTTTGGACGCATAATCTTTCAATGGAACTAAAACAATTAAGTGTCGCAATAAAAAATTGTAACCGCGGTAGAACGACAGGTTTAGGTGTTGTGCGTGTAAATCAACCATTACGCACAATGAACATTTTAGTGTGGTAATGTACAAAATACAAGCACTAGAGGAAAATCCTTAAGGCGCTCCCAGAGCGGTGCCTGAATCGCTGGAGATTATATCCATTTGGAAAAACGTTCTCAGGAAGTTCATTCCACATAAACGCAGTTCTCCAGATGAAAGAGTTCTTAAACAGCGATGTTCGAGGTGTACTGAGTTGAACACCAAAACGATGAGCAGCCACAGTACGTCGCGTATTTCTGATATGTACCGCTCTTAGTGGAATCAAATGTACCAAGTCACTAGAACACTTCCCGTAAATATATCTATAGAAGAGAGACGTATCCTCAACCTTTCTTGATGTTCCAGGCTATCACGGTTGCACGTGATGTTCGCGTCTTCAATCAGGTGGATGGCTCTTATCTGGATGGAATTCAACAACTTCAAGGTATGTTCAGGGGCAAAGATCCATACATGAGAACAATACTCCAAAGAAGGTCTGATCTGAGCTTTATAAAGCATCAAAAGTTGTTGAGGTTTGTACATTTTTCTGGTTCGGAACAGTGTTCCAAGCTTTTGAGAAGCAGCCTTTGCAATTCCAATGGCATGATTGTGGCAAGACATATTGGTGTCCATTCTAACCCCCAATAAACTCATCGAAGCAGAAAGCGGAATTGTCTGACCTGACAAATTCGGTTCGGAGACATTTATCTTCTTGGAGAAAACCGATGTCTGGGTGTTGGGGATTGAATTAAACCTGGTTACTTTCACCCCAATTCGAGATCACTTCTAGATCCTCATTAAGATATGCAACCTCCTGCTGCTGGTGAAGCGTCACTTGTATGTTTATTTGTAATGGACTACTTTAGACTCGATGTATTTTAAACTTTGTACCCTTATCAAAAATTGGTGACAATACAATAATTTCATAAGTTCATCTCATTATCCTGATCAGGATCGCCAGGATTGAATAATTTCCCCACACAGTGAGAGCAAGTGAGACAACCATACTGTCTGCGCATACGTAAATATTTTATATTACAAGAAATGTATTTGAAATAGTAAGCCAAACTGAAAAGTGGAAAATGAATAATAGAAAAAACTAAAAAAACACGCTTTAATAGCAACACAAACTAAAAAATTATAAGTCCTATTGGCTTGATATTACTAATAACTTTCAATAAGTCTGAAATCAGAATGAATCTATTTACAAAAATATTAATTCGGCTGTTACAAAAAAAATTGGTTGTGAAAAAACTTGGGGTGTTGAATATCCATTGTTATAAATACTTGGTTAGGAGCTGTTTGCCAGATTGAAGCCATAATAAAAATATAATTTTAAGTGTCCCACCCTTTCTTACAACAAAATTATTTCCTTTTAAATAGATTTATCCAGATTCCAGACTTATTAAAAGTCATTAGTTACATCAAGCCACTTATTATCGATGTTCGACACAACTTTTTTTAGGGAAGTAAATAATGAAACACATCTGAAAATGTAGGTAATTTTGACGTAATTTTCATTCATAAACACTTCCGAAATACAAATCATGGAATTATAAAACAACAATAAAACTTAATTGGCTTTCCGAAGCGACTTCGTTGATTCCAGTGGCGCCTTTGCTCTGCTGAAGAACTTGATCTGCCAATGTCCTCTCTCTCATTAAACAAAATGTAGGGTGTTTCCAGAGGTCCAGAGGTGTTCATCTATTTCGAACCTTCGTAAGAGTTTGGTGCTTCCGTCAGAGGTTGAGTCATGTTTGTAGATTATCAGTGTTATTATTAGATTGACTGGTGCCTCAGCTATACTTGTTTTCTTATGACAGTCAGTCAGTTTAGCGCATGTTTGGCAATACAGTCGATCATCACCTGTTGAAAGTTACATTTTCTGATGTTTTAACAATAAGGTTTGCATGGACTGGTTATTAGTCATATTAGGAAACGCTAGTTGAAGTTCCAGAAATTCACATACGTTTTTGCTACCACTTGAACATTTACACAATCTTAAATTAGTTCCTAATTATTTTTTATTTTTCAGTTTGTGTTGCTTTTAAATCGTGTTTTTTTTAGTTTCTTTCAAACTCTACTATTTATTACCATTTTTTTACGAATTGTATGATAAAAAAATCACTCATTTCCTTCAAGACTGAATATTTTTCAATTCTTTGAAGGTCGTGGGGTTGGCCAGGCGCATAGACAAAATGGAAGAGTTAGCTCGAACACTTTCCGGAAAACGAGGATACCTCTACCCCGTGAAATGTGATATCACAGTCGAATCTGATATTCTGGACGCCTTTCAATACGTGAAGAATAATTTGGGGCCCATTCACGTACTGGTAAATAATGCGGGAGTAGCAAAAAATACAACTTTGATGAACGGAGATACTGAAAGCTGGAAACAAATTTTGGATGTTAATGTGATGGGTAAATATGGTTTTGAATAGTTATTATTATTATTATTATCATTATTGTTTATTGGGGTTGGGTAAATCAACCTGAATCAACCTTAATCTGAATAAAAAAAAATGTTATTCTGGAAAGGGACGAAATGACATATCAAAGGAGTGAGAAGGTATCATATGGGTAAAAACGATGCATATTACTTAGCTCCTAGGACGCTGAGTGAAGTTGTTGAGGACATTACAAAAGCTGAGTATGTGCTGGATCTCGTCAAAATAATCAACTTTTATCTTTGAAATGTTTATCAAAAAATCATTCGTTTTCGAGATACAGATTATTGGAATGTTGGAAACATGGTTGGTTTTTGTCATTAGTTTTTTGCAATTTTAGTTATTTTCATGAAACATTTCATGGGAAAAAGTTGTTTATTTTGACGAGATCTACTACATACTCAGCATTTCCGGACACTAGTTCATATATATACTTTTTTCTCACAACTGTCTCGTTCGGAAAAAAATTCCAAACTCCTTGTTTTTGAAATGGTTGAAATCAATGTGTATTCTGATTGTATGAATAAGAGAACTGACATTGATAATCTCAGCAGTATAAACAGTAACTTGCTGGAACTACATCAAAAACATAATAGTAATGAAAATTATATCAATCAATAACTTTTCCTTGAAAGTCAAAGATTATAAAATTATCATACCCAGTGAAAAATGACATTTATGTGAAGGTATGACATTTGTCAAATCAAAAAAATCCTATACATGTTTAACTTTCCTCATCAAATAATATGTTCAATTTATTTTTTTGGGAAAGAAAGTTTTTGGCTTTCTACTACTCCATCTGATACGAAAAAAAGGGATGAGAGAATCTTCCATTTTTATTTATACTAACCGTTTAAAAGAATAAACAAGAAAATAAAATATTCAATTTGAGTATAGCCATAATAATTAAAAGTTATACATATAATTATACATATGCATACACATATATACTCGAATTACAATCTGATTATACAATTTGATAATAATTCAACAAACAATTCAAAAGAATTCATTTAACATTAATCTTGGTCATACCGCGATTAAATATTGTGAACATGGAATGACGTATCAAAATAAATAACTTCTTTCTATAAAATGTTCGAGGAAAATAAATGAAATTGCAAAAAACTAACTATGTTTTAAAAAATTTCTACAATTTGTTTCTCGAAAAAGAATGATTTTTCAATAAACATTTCTAAGGAAAAAGTTGTTTATTTTAACATCCACCACATACTCAGCTTTTGTAATATTCTCAGCAACCTCACTTAGCGCCCTAGGAGCTGAGTAATATGCATCTATATAATTGTACATATCTCGAAAACTATCACCCCCAGCGTTGTTGAGGAAGTGTATTTTTTTCAATTGGATTAGGCGTGAGAATTAGGCTTTTTCCCGAAAAGTACCAAAAGTTTACTATCAAAAGAGTAAGGGCAATTTGAAATACATAATTACAGCGTACGCAGCACCTTCTAGATGTAACCTGAAAATTAATACGAAATTATGATGTCACATGTCAAATATACCCCAGGTTCCAGTTTTCGTGCAAATAACTTATTTTTTGCAAGAGTTATTTTTAAAAAACAAACAAGGAATTCAGTTTTAACACCCTGTATTTCCGAAATGAAGCATTTTTGGATTCAAGTTTTTATAGACTTATTTTCTTGAAGTTGTCACAGGAATACGACACTTTGATATTTAAACGTACTTATGTTACACCCTGTATATAGGTCTTCCGGATTTTCAACAACCATGACCCACATCTTCAGTTCACCATCGAAAAAGAGAATGAGAACTTCAGTGTTCCATTTCTCGATACAATACTAATAAGAAGATATATGATAATACGGTAATTGCTTCGTGGTACACCAAACCAGGCTCGTCTGGTAGATTCCTGCATTATCAATCGTTCCATGACAACAAAAAAAAAAGTCAATTTGGTCTCAGGGATGGAAAACAGAGTGTTACTAACAAGCCATTTCATCCTATGGACTCTCAACCTTAAAAAATTTTCAAATTTATTCATCACAAGTGGCTATCTTCCTAAACTAGTCAACGGTTTGATTTTCAGTCATACTTACTAAGCATAGTGGGACAGATGCTTCTTTCCCCAGAAATGATACTATAACCTCTAAATATTATTCCATTCCACATATCAATGTGTTATTGTGTAAAATTAAAAGAATCAAACATATCCATAATATTCCCTGAATAAGATCAACAAAATATTCAAATAATTCATTGCTCAACTTGGAAGAGATACAGTATACTCCTTAATCGAAAGTTAACAAAAGCAGTCAATAACAAGCTTACCTACCATTTCCAATTCACCTACTAATTAAATCAATCAATCTAGAATGTTCCAACGTAGTTACAAGGTTTAAATTATTTCAACGTAACCATAATGTTTCAATGTAGCTATAAGTTTTTACTAAAAAAAATCATGTTCATCATAAATTCGTTTGTAATGTCTATACCCATGCAACTGGCACACCTATTGGCAATACAAGAACCGGAAACCCTTTCATGCAAAACCAAATCGGTTTTAGTGGAATTAATCCTGCCCTTGTATTTTGAGATTACTAATAAACATTTTTATTATTATTACAATTTCATTCAAAAATACTGTCACAATTGAAAATATGTTTACCAAATTTAAAGACAAAACTCCAATTTTGCATAGTTCAGGCACAGTTTATGGAATTCCTTGTGCAGCTTGCAACCAAATCTACATAGGACAAACCGGTAGACTTTTCAAAGACAGCATCACGGCACACAAAAGCGGTATCAAAAATAACAAAAAAAATTCTAATGGTTAAATTTGTCCGTTTTGAAAAGCAACAATAAATCACTCACGACCAATGCCTTAATTGTAAACAGCTATTTTTATTTTGACACATGTTGAGTTGAAGTGGAACTTTTATGAATTTGGAAACAGAAAATGATCATTTTCCGAAACGTGACCCTCTAAAGAGAGATGAGTATATGAATTTCGTTTTTTTTTTGTTCATTATTCAGTTGTAAGCAAAATGTATGAATACCACAAGTTACCGACTAATTAGACTCTTCGGTGGTTTATATTGCGCAATAACGTTTCGGAGGCATGCTGAGCAAACTTTTCAGTTTGCTCGTATTTTCTATTTTGAGGTTACCAATAAACATTATTATTATTATTACAATTTCATTCAAAAATACTGTCACAATTGAAAATATGTTTACCAAATTTAAAAACAAAACTTCAATTTTGCATAGTTCAGGCACAGTTTATGGAATTCCTCGTGCAACTTGCAACAAAATCTACATAGGACAAACCGGTAGACGTTTCAAAGACAGAATCATGGCTCACAAAAGCGATATCAAAACTAACAAAAAGAATTCTGATGGTTGAATTTTTTCGTTTTAGAAAGCAACAATAAATCACTCATGAACAATGCCTCAATTGGAAACAGCTATTTTCATTTTGACACATGTTGAGTTGAAGTGGAACTTTTATGGGTTTAGAAACAAAAAATGATCATTTCCCGAAACGTGAACCATCTGAAGAGAGATGAGTATATATATGTTTTTTTTTTGTTCATTATTCAGCTTGTATCAAAATGTATGAATACTAAAAGTTACCGACTGTATGTAGGTTGGGTTAGGTTAGACTCTTCGGCGGTTTATATTGCGTAATAACTTTTCGGGGGCATGATGAGCAAACTTTTCAGTTTGCTCGTTATGATATTTCAGCAGATTGTTTTTCGATTCATCTCTGTTTATTTGTCAGATAGTGAAATGTTGAATACTCAAAAAACAATAAAACCGTCTCATTCATTGTTATGTTAAATTTGAACTGCCATCAATACGATTCCAGAAACTTTCGTACGAAGAACTTTCCTAGCTATCACCTTCTTTTCACGGATGAAGTAGTTAATTGGAATGAAAACAAAAATTAATGATGAAGTTTCGTGTCCCATTGACATTTGCATATATGAAAATTGTCATTACTCAAAACTGAGAGTTATTGGTATAGGGACTAGTAGATCAAAATGAATTATGAAGTGAGATAGTTGCATCGACAAATTTTGCATTAAAAATACGGAAAGGTATATGAAATATTTGACAAATATTCGGAAAATTTTTTGAAATGTGAGATATTGATTTTTTTTTTTGATATTGAGTGAAAGTCTATCGAATACGCAGTATTCACTTCCATCTACTGTCCAGATTTTCAAGAAATTATATAGTAAATACTTAAAATGAAATTTCAGAAGTCTTCAAAATGATGTACAACCTAACTTTTTTCCGATATGCTGAACGAAACATCTGTCTCTTTGAAATACCAGGGCTGAAAATATTTATTCCGATTTCTCATATTATTTCCTAAAAGAGAGTTATCAAGGGACGTTTCAAAAATAACACCTTGTGAATTATATTCAAACATATGTTTGATAATCAAGGATTTTATTCAATATTTATTTATTTTTTCTTCCACAAGGACTAGCGATTACAACGAGGGAGGCTATCAAGGATATGATTGAGAATCAAATTGATGGACAGATAATCAATATTAACAGTGTGTTTGGACACCGAGTAAGCCAGAATGTGCCACTGAATATATACCCAGCGAGCAAATTTGCTGTGACTGCTTTTACTGAGTCTCTGAGATACGAATTCTGTAATGCTAAGTCTCGAATCAAAGTCACTGTAAGTACAGGAAATTGTCTTGAATACTGATACTATTTTCACACACATTACGGTACATATGAGTCTTGTTAATGAGCTATCCTTTTAATTACACCTCACCTTCTCATCGCCTAAATGAAGAAACATAAATCTTTGACCTTTGGGGTCAGATTCTATTTAGTTAAATAGATTTTTTGGATTGCTGACTATCAGAAACGAAATCTGAATAAGAACATTCTTGTACTAATACTTATAATAAGAATTCTGAAATCTGTTATATTGAAAACAACAATAGATAATGTGATATAATTATTTGGTTTAATAAAGTTCTTCAACGTTTCGGCGACATGCCTTTGCATCTTCAAGTCTTTGTATTTCTGGAAGTACCAAACTCTAGTAATGATGAAACTTTGAGGATTCCGCCAAAAATATTCACGGTGGGCAACAATCTCAAGAATCCCCAAATTTGACAGCCGTTTTGAATTATATTCTGTTAGAACATCATAGGTGTACATATATTTCTATATAAAATGGATCGGAATGTATATTCCGTCAGCAAATGTTCTGTCAAACAAATCGATCACATACTAGCTAACGATTAAGGGATATAAAAAAGGTAACAGACATAGGATCATTATTCACACCATACAAAACCAGTGAGTGTTTGGATATGAAAAAATTTATTTTCATGCAGCCATCACTTCTCTTGACATCATGTCTACAAAAACCCATCAAGACAGGAAGTAATTTTGGAGAAAAGCGTAATAAAATCTAGTAATTTACGAATTCTGCTACAGTACTGTGAGTACTCGTCAAAATGAATACAATTATCGTTGATTTTCTCCGTAAACGACAATATTATCTTTTTTATCAAAAAGTGCTGACTAAGATACCTTTAAAGGTAAATTTTGTCAGTCCTCGATATTTTGTCTCATTTTGTAATATTAGGTAGGAAAGAACTTTTTACGTCCGCATTTTATACGTTACTTGAAATCAATTACCAAATAAAAAAGAAAAAAACAAGTACAAAGCACTACAGGAAAATCCTCAAGGCGCTATAAGAGCGGTGTCTGTACAAAAGTAGCGATTCTCGTTGGATTCTCCAGTTCTCCAGTTGAAAGAGTTCTCAAACAGTGAAAATCACACCTTAATATTTTATGATCATGTTTTTGTTGTGATGATTATTTTTATTACAAAATATGAAAAATATAATTATAGTTGATTGTTTCTTCAGAAGCTCATCATTCAACTCGCTTGCAAAACTTTTCTGAACGATCATTCCCTTCTTTTCGAATATCCTAACAAGTGAAATGTAACAAATGAGATTTTACATCCCTAGAAGTTTTAGCATCTACTGAACGCTTTTGATTTACTTTCAGAGTTTGAGCCCGGGATTTGTCGTAACAGAAATATTCGAAGCCAGTGGAATCAGTGCTGAGAGTCTAGCAGAATTATTTGAAGGAAACTTACCTGCCTTAAACCCAGAAGATATCGCCGCCGGAGTGATTTATATTCTATCTACTCCACCTAATGTTATGGTAAATCAAACACGCTAGGATTAGTGAGAGAAAACTGAGAAAGTAGTCTGAAGTCAGGCTGAGGAATTGATAAAATTCATATCCTCAGATTCCTAATTCTCTGATAAATGAAACATAAAATCGAAATACATTACAGTTCATACAGAGTAGGGCAGTGAAATCAAAACAAAGCCGATTTTTATGAATAACACTGAGCAAAAAATCACTCGGACCCACACTCATTTTTTTTTTAAATAATAATAGTAATAATGATAATTGTCAAGTGTCGAGCTTAGCTCATTGTGAAGAACATCGGTTTCATTTTTCAACGTTCCCCATTCTGATGGAAAATCACAAATATTTGAAATTTTTGCCATTTGTAATTTTTAATTGTTCACATTCAGCTTTGACCGGATCCCGATCAAATAAAAACTTAAAATATTATCCGAACATTTTTCAATGTTGTAAAAATGTTCGTACTGTTTGAACTGGAAACTATCTCAACACGCTATGTTTTTCACATAGCACGTTTGGGTAAATAGTAATCATGATCAATGTCTGTCATTATTTTTACCAATTGCAAGTGCAATTGTAGAAGAAAGAAATACTATGGAATACATTTGAATACATTTGAGGAATATTATTATTATTATAATCATATTATTTTTTAAGTTTGCGCCGGTTAGGCCCTATCCCCCGATGTCTTGATACATTCAGGAGGGCGTGCCAGCATTATTAACCAATGACCACTCCCCACACCGCGGGGTAAGTGATCATTGGGTCCAGGAATCATGTGCCCTGAGTAAGTAAGCGCAGTGAGCCAAGCACGACAGCCTCCTAATTTTGTCCGGCTGATATTTCTGCCTTAGTGCGGCAAGCTGACAAGGTCTAGAGATTCGCGAATAGAGATGTCATCATTCCACCAAAGACTTCGATAATCAAAACAACTATCTTGATAGAGTGGTCTAAATAGAGTCTGCGGAGTTCGAAGAGAAAATCTTGATATTGTATCCGTTTTTCCCCCTCTTTTCGGAGGATATTCGTCTCGCCAGAACTGAAAGCTCCACGACAAATAACGTCTTGCTCTGGTGGTCGCGAAGGAATACATCAGGCTTATATTCGTTCCCCACAACGGATTCAATTATTCAATTACAGAAGACCCCATCCATTGACTTATCCTTGTATTGCCGCAGGAATGAATTAAATCTCTGTGGCTTTCATATGGGCATCTTGCTGAAGGGGTTCCAACTTGGTGACGAAGGTGTGATCACCTCGTTCAGTGTCGACAACTAAACCGGGTTTAGAACAGAAATGTTCTAATTCTTGCTCTTTCATAGTCGCGGATCATGCAGAGAAGAGGATCTAAACTCCTCACGACTTTACAGGGTTCATCCAGTACCATTCTGTAATGAAGACACTCCAAACTCAAAAGTCCACGGCCTTCGTGTAGTCGAGGAATGTACAACCGTGGAACGGACAATTCGAGAAGCAAACTCCTATAGGGGTGCATCATTTTTCGGGTTTTTACGTCGAGTTAATACAGTTCCTCCCGAGTCCACTACACTACTCTAAATGAGTAGGGTGAGATTGGAAAGGCAAGCATATTACTTGCAATAACTTTGTTCTTCCCCGAACATTCCGATGATCAGATCTGTCAGAGTTTGTTCTGATACTTGCCGCGAAGAGAATTTTTCACTGCTGTTACCTCTTGTGAGTGGCATTGTTCCACCACTAGGTAAGTACATGTCTCTCCGGCATCCAGACGCTTCCATCTACGAGCTGCACATCCTCTCAGTAGTCCAACATAATCCTGTTTTGAGACAGAACGTTGCACATTTGTCGATCTATCCATTATCATTATTATTATTGTTTTTATTTACAGGTAACCGAATTAGGAATACAACCTGTTCACCAAGTCGCTTGAAATATATAGAAAATATTTTCATTAGAATAGGAGAAACATAGTGAAATCAAGAAATCCAATGATAGTATTTGAAGTTAATGAACTGCATGTCCAAATGAAACAAAAAATAAATAACACGATATTCACTACATTTCGTTGTTTCATTAAAAATATTTCTCGAAATCGTTTCTGGTGACATGAACATGGAATTTTTCACCAACAGCTTTATTCGAAAGTTGATTTTGGCATAATAATAATGTTTCAGTATTGGTCACATGTATTCTCAAAACATGAAAAAAAGTTTTCGTGAGGCACTGTTTGAAACCTTTGGTGTAGTAATGAATATTACTGGAGTTTTTTTCCAACACCAAACCGTTATTTTAACAACTCGACACGTGTTTCGATCACCAAATGAACATCTTCAAGAGAAAGATCAGTTTGGTCTTCCTCTTCCATGTACAGAAATAAGTAGACAATCCTACCTAGGCATATAGTCTAATCAACAAGTTCAAAAACATGAAAAATAGAGATAAAGTTCCTAAAAATATGAGCGATAGCTCATTCGATTCGAAATCACCTCTAGAAAAATGTTTTCGAAGGATTTTGGTGCAGGTGAAAACTAGCAATTATTATAAACAGAATAAGATTTAAAAAAATGGTATTTAGTTTTTCGTTAATAACTCAAAAAATTTTATTATTTAGGCAAATTTGAAAAAAGCTTGTTAAAGAGGAGGAAATTTCCGATAAAAAAGTCCCAACTCCCGAAACTCTATCTCTATTATTTATAATTTAATTTGACGTTGAAAATAGGGTTCCGCGCGGCTGTTACAGCATGCGTGCGCTACCACTGAAGAAAGTTTATCAAAAGAAGAAATTTTTTTATAACATAAAATGTCATTTTAAAAATTTGAAAAAAATCTAGTATTTTCTTAACACTTGAATGAATCGGGTCCTGTAGAAAAAAAAGTTTTATCACCATTTTTCAAAAAGTTATTCTACTGTTAACTAACAAATTTTTTCATCTCTGTTGGCATAAATAAAGGGATAAAAGATATGGCCTATAAATTTTAAACTTCGTGGAGCCCTTTTGATATATATATATATATATATATATATATATATATATATATATATATATATATATATATACTTCATACGATCCTGCGATGAAAGTTCATAAAAATTAATTAATTTGTTAATCATGATTTTTTATAACTATTGCAAAATGAAAAAAATTTTGATATGTTTGTTTTCACATTAAACAATGGTAGTTATTAACATAGAATATGAATTTCTTACGTAATTTGTTTATTAGATTGTTTTAAACAAATAGAGAAATTTAATATTTTTCAAAAATTGTGTTGCTATTTTGTTGTCTAGAGATAATTATGATGTTTAAAAAAAAGTATCCTATTTTGAATTTTTAATTGTTTAAAATCGATATTTTTATATTTCGATTGTTTAAATAATTAGTTTAGAAATAATTTTGCTTTTAAAAATCATAATTCACACTTTTAAATAGTTAAATTGGTTTGTTTATATTGTTTGTTCAATGTTTAAGAGTTCAGGTAATTGAATCGAATTATTCAAAATCAAAATCATTCAGAGAAAATTAGCATCATTGAAGTCTAGCTACCTGCGCTTGATGCACACCTGTCAGATCACTCATTTCAACCAATAGGAACGAAGCCACGACCAGAATCAATGGAATAAAAAAACGGCGCCCCAAAGCGTTTGGTTACCTCATCGCCTTTGAAAATGTCCACCAAAAAATATTCCAAATAATCATAGACTTGTCGCTTTTCTTTCAGGGTAACAAAAATTATTGAGAAAGCCGAAAACCACCACATCCTTGAACATTTGGAAGGCTTTAACACACTGAGCGATCATCAATATGACTTTCGGAAACGAAGATCAACAGGCGACCTGCTATCGTATGTCACCCATATTCGGAATAACTCAATCCAGGAACATGGAGAGTCAAGAGCTGTTGCGCTTGACATTTCTAAGGCCTTTGACCGCCTGAGGCATGAAGGTTCTCTGGGCAAACTTCGATGCTATGGCTTTCAGATCATTTTTGTTTATGACTTTCCAGCTTCCTGAAAGAATGTTTCCTGCAAGTGGCCTTTGATGGATATCGCTCGAATACGATTCATATTGTCTCCAACCCTCTTTTTATTGTATATCAACGACTTATTGGCAAAAACCAAGAATCCAATATATCACTTTGCTGACGACAGCACAATTACCTCGTCATTCCATTTGGATTCCAGGACATCACCGGCTGATGCACATTTTCACCGGCAGCAGGATGTTGCATATCTTGATGAGGATCTAGAAGTAATTTCGACACCAATATGTCTTGGCACAATCATCTCCCTGAAATTGTAAAGGTTTCTTCTCAAAAGCTTGGAACACTGTTCCGAACCAGAAAACTGTACACACCTCAGCAACTTCCGATGCTTAATAAAGCTCAGATCACAACTTCTTTGAAGTATTGTTCTCATGTATTGAGCTCCGCCTCCAAGTATACCCTGAAGTTGATGGATTCCATCCAGAAAAGAACCATCAGCCTGATTGGAGACACGAACATCACTTGCAATCTTGATAATCTGGAACTTCGAAGGAAGGTTGGATATTTGTCTTTCATTTATAGATACTTCCACTAGAGGAGTTCAAGTGACTTAACATTTGTTTTGCGATACACATCAGGAATACGTCAATGACAGCGGCTGCTCATCGTTTTAAGGTCCAACTCAGTACACCTGCGTTTTTCCAAACGTATTCAATTTCCAGCGATTCGAATCCAACGTGAATCGCTATTTTCATAAAGGTACCCTTCTTAGAGCGGCTCAAGGATTTTTCTGTACTGATTGTGTTTTGTCCGTGAAAAAAACACAATTGTAACAAAACGTTGGGCGTGAAAACTTGCAGAACACGAAAACCAAATCTGTCAAAATAGCTTCGACAGAGTTATCACCATCAGTGACTTTGTAGTCATGTAATTGGCGCTTTTTCCAATAGTCTCAGTAGAAAATTATATTCAAATCCAAACCTGAAGCAGAAGGGCTTGAGAATATAAACATGTGTCACAGTTTCCGTGATTATTTTCGAAGGAAGAAGAACGATCTATACCTCTCAGTTCCTGTTTTCATGTTTTTTTTTCTAATAACTTAGTCAGCAGAATCAGCTAAATCCCAACTCAGCTATAAGTCGAGTTCTCCTCTCGGGGAAAACATTGTGTAGTTTAAAAGCCGATTCAGCATTATGGATTTTGAGTGCTCACTTAAGAGATGGATTCGCAGAGCGAGTATTGTCTAACATTCCTTTGTTGAGATCGTTGTATTATTTGGATGTTCGTTCCCCCGGAATGTCTAATATTCGAAACCAATTAAATATTGATTCAGAAGATAATTCGGTTATCACGAACAATGACGGAAAGCCTTTTTTAATGTGAAATAATCCATTTACTCAAACATGTCTTGTTAATTATTATCAACCGTCCTTTGTTTTCAACAAAATTCGTGGAATACGCCCTGATTGTTTCTGAATAGGTGATTAGTAAACAATAAAGTATTCTTCACAATTCAATTATCCAAATATCAAACAGATAATTTCAATGCCAACATGATTTTTAAGGACAAAACACAAGCACTACAGGAAAGTCCTTAAAGTGTTTTCAGAGCGGTGCCAGCTTCTAAAAAGAGAGATTTCGAAGACTGATAAATCAATTTGTGCCAGAAATAACTTTTTGCAGCGAAAACTTCTAATGGGAGGATAAACCTCTTGGTAACGTAACGCATAATGGCGCCAGTATGTCCTTTCTCCTCACTCTAACATACAGCGCAGGCCGTACGATTCTCTCGCCTCTTTTCGCACGGCTCAGTGTTCAGTGTGTGGTCGACATATACTGTTGTGAGTGAGCAAATTATGTAAAACTATCACCGCTTTTGGAAGTGATAAGAAATTACAGACGCGGTTCAACCCGGA
Source organism: Leptinotarsa decemlineata (assembly GCF_025532065.1). Classification (NCBI taxonomy): domain Eukaryota; kingdom Metazoa; phylum Arthropoda; class Insecta; order Coleoptera; family Chrysomelidae; genus Leptinotarsa; species Leptinotarsa decemlineata. The sequence continues at coordinate 16,087,148 of NW_027412668.1, read as the reverse complement.
CAACAGTATATCATTTTACTGACCGCGGAAACCTATCCGAACACACAAACCGCGTCTGTAATTTCCATCATTTCGACGTTTCGGCTCCTGCTTTGGAGTCATTTTCAAGAATCACTTAGATTTGTACTGCATGATTCGAAGACGAGGTCGTAATCTCCCTTGTCCCCAAGTCTCGTTACTAGTTCTATGTTTGCTGTGTTCCACTCTAAGTTCATACTGGTCACTCAGTTGTTCGGGGCCCATATGCATGTTGTTGTAGCAGGTATCTGGTTTGCCTGAGTAATTTTCAGGTATCTTGCGTGACAGCAATATCCTCCAGGTTTATGGTAGTCTCTGCGAATCATCTCGCTTGTTGAGGCAGTTGGGGCGTTTTTCAATTTCGATTGCTTTCCGAATTATCCTGTGTTACGTTGTAAATTTCACTTAGCACAAGTCACCTAGTTAACCCAACACTTGGTATAAACGCTGTAATTCCTTATCATTGCAATATCTCAAGCTACACTTACAAGAAAAGGTTATTCTATTTACACAGCTTCGATATGATAAAATGCCTGACTCCATCGTAGACTCTACTCTAAAAACACAAATATACTTGTCAGTTTGTTTGTCATGAATGAGAAATAAGTCCTACTACCTTCCATCTCGGTTTTTACTGGATTTCCATCCCAAAGACAGGCTATTCTTGTGTGGGATTGCCAAGTATTACTGGTTTCATTCATTTCGATAGTACAGGAGTCGTCATTATGTTGTTCTGTATTTCAAATCCACTTATTGAACTCTTGTACCGATATTTACTTGATGGGATATCGAAAATCTGTAAAACGACATTGTTCAGGTTGGAATAATGTGCTCGGTCGGTAGCCAAGCGGTTCGGCGTGGGTGCTTTGTTCACTCAGTCGAATTGACTGCCGTGTTGGTCGGTGATTCAAGCCCTAGTCTGAACGATCGATCTTCACTTGCTATCGTCCAACCCGTGTTAGGAATCACACGTTAAAAGGTAAGACCTCGTTAATCCTTAGCTCGCACAAATTTCGACTTCTGAGGGTTGTCGTTGATAGGGGTGCGACAGCTGGTTAACGGAAAAACAGATTTTAAACAGATTTTTTTTAAACGGTCAGATATCAATATCGATCAATTCAGTAGTCTGTTGAGATGTTATGCCAATTATTGGGACTCCTTACCTCATTTTCATTGGGTCGTATCTGAAGCGATTTTTCTTTTCTGTTATATTGAAGGTCTTTTGTAAACATCCTCATTTTCGTAAACATCATAGTGTTTGACAGCATTGACACGACAGCCGTGACATCTAACCTTGGTTGAGGGTGTAGGTGTGTTGTATGAAAGTCTGTCAGGAGCGCGTTCAGTTAGATGAACAGAGTTGTTCGACTACTCAGCGAGGAGAGCATTTCCGTTAATTGTAAATAGGTTATATGTGCATTTTATGTGTAAATAAATTATGTAGTGTTGTGTTAATCTACGGAATCAAGTATTGAATTAGTTATTTGGACAAGTCAACGTAGAGATGACGGGAAAGTGACATCTATCGCATATGTTGGAACTTACGTGCAGAGGGACCGGCAACTGAGGGCTGTCGTCAAGTGGATGACATTTGAGAGATTACGGGGAGATTTGAGATTGAACGGTGAGAGTCTGGACGAAAGGTGATCTGTGTTGAGTTGTTCAAATATAAGAAATCCGTCAACACTGTTATGAACTCTGGTTCTAAAGTGTTTTGTGTTTCATGTTCCATGTTGTTGTATGTAGAAAACTGTTCAGCCTTGACCCACGGGGTTTTTGGTAATGAATGTATTGCAAGGTGTAAAATAGTATGAATACTATAGTAAAATAAACTAGTTGAAATTAGAACGTTCAATTACTGAATGTAACAACAGGTTATGGGCCCAGAGCGTTAAACTACGCGATCCAAAGATTGAAATATAGATCGAACCGATATTGATTGTGATCGAGAACATAGATTGTTTAAAAGTGAAATATGGCGGAAGACAGTAAGAAATTATACGTGCTGCACGGTGAAGATAACTACTTTGACTGGTCAGTTAGAACTGAAGCCAAGTTGGTGAGTGAAAATACTTGGATAGCTATAGAGCCAGGATTTGGAAATGACATTAACGCTCTTAATAATGACCAAGCTCGTCAAAATAGAAAAGCAAGGTCCTTAATTTTTTCTTTGGTGTCAGATGCTATCTTAGAAGACATAGGAGATATACAACTTGCATAAACTATCTGGGAAACGTTGATAGGATTATATGGTACTTTCACATTGCTACATAGTGTAATTACGATGAAAGACATGACAAGGTTAGAGAAGACAAATGATATGACTATGCAAGAATATTTCTCAAAGATGCAAGGGTTAAACAGAAGTCTAGTTCGTGGAAAGATTGAGTTTACGGACCAAACCATTGCCATGTTAATGCTAGCTGGACTCCCTTTAGATCAGTATGAAGGAGTAGTAAGAAGTTTAGAGGAGAACGATAACTTGACGACTGCTGAGGTGAAAAGAAAACTCCTAACTGAAGAGAAGAGGATGAACAGAAATGCTCAGTGTCTGGGAACGGGAATAATACAATGGCGTTGGTGACAAACGACAAAAAAATCTAAGGATAAATAAGGCAAGAGGTGATATAATATGTTTTAATTGTAAGGAATCAGGGCATGTTAGGAAATATTGCCCAAAAATTTAATATAAGAAATGTAGTAAAATGGGGCATTAGGCAATTGATTATAGAACTGTTAAAAATGAAGGTAACTTGAATGCTAATGCTGATAGGAGAGTAAACACGGATGTTAATAAGAAAGAAAGTAGTATGAAAGGTAGAAATGTTTCTTATATTGGAGTGTGTGCATTATTATCATCAAGCAAACATTATCAGTGGTTTCTAGATTCTGCTGCTACGGAACACATGACATCTAGAAGGGAACTTTTTATAGAGTACTCCTATGCAAGGAGAAGTAGTTTTTGGAAAGGGTAAGAGAAAGGAATCACACGTTACAGGGTAAAACCTCGTTAATCTTCAGCTCACACAAGTTTCGAATCTTGAGAGTTTTTGTTCGTAGGGTTACCAGAAAAACAGATTTTAAGAGGTTAGGTTAGGTAATGTCAAAAATGAGTGGGTCTATTCAATCCTCCACCGCAACCCACAGAGGTTTATTGCGGCTCACACCTATTAACACGCGACCAAATTTCAACTGACACAGTTTCTTCTTTTCGTTTGACCTTCACGAGGAGGAAAGGTCTTATGAAAGTTTTATGAAATGGGTGGTTATGATTTCGAACAGCATTTGACGTATTGATGTGAATCGCTACTTTTGCACAGGCACCGCACTCAGAGCGCCTTAAGGATTTTCCTGTAGTGATTGTGTTTTGTCATTAAAAAAACTATCTCATTAGTTTTCGTAAAATTTTCATAACGTTCATGAAAGGGTTCAAAATTTTTGAAAAAACAAATATCTGGGCTCGTTATCAAGCTAAAATATGTGAAAATATGTGAATATGTGATTTTTGCTACCTATATGAATATATTGGTGAGAAATTGATATTCATAAAATGTCCAAAGTTACGTGCAAAAGGCACACTCTGAGGAAAACATACTTTTTTGAGCACCATTTGATGTTTTGAATTTTGGGACACGACGCAGAAAGTTCCAAGCATTTCCATTTCAGCAATAGATTTTGCTTGTTATTTGTAAACATTCGCAATATCTCGCGAAAAATATTTTTTCTAACAATTTTTTTATGAGTGAAGGAAACTAAAATATAATATATTCATGCCAGATTTCAACTGTGCCATTTGGGCGAAATAATTTTGAATTTCCGCTGTTTTGAACTTCGAACTGCTCATATCTGGCCGAGTTTTGGTCTAATTAAAATTTGGAATTTCGCAAAATAACCGTCAAAAAAAGTTTCACAAACCCTATAATTTCAGTAAGGCTGTTCTACAACAAGGGAATCAAAACAGCATTGACAAAACCGTTTTTATTTTCGTTACATTCGAATGTGTTTCGTATGTTTTAACAAGCCAACGTTCAAATTGAAAACTATTTCAACAAATTTTTCCGACTCATTCCTTTATCAACTTTATAGTATTAATTCAATTGTTTTGAAACAGTTCAGGCTTGGAAAATCACATAGGTGATTTTCAGCAGATTTCTCCCTCACTATAAATTTTGTTGTTTCAGATAACAGTTAGGTGTTTAGAAAACTCTTTTTGACGTCAGCTATCTTACTACTCTAATTACTAACTAGGTTTCCTTACCACCAACATGAAAAGAAAGTGATGAATTGGTTAATAAAACGTTCATTGATGGACCCCTTTGGGTTCGTTTCGACATATTGTGTGGGATCCAACGAATTCTCGAGATGATTAACGAACGCAGGATAAATCTACTCCGTCGGCTATATTTCATTCTCAGTTTTTGTTTTTCGAATTCTACTGATTGGACAAAGGGGAATCATTCGTCAAACGCAAAAGCACTCGTAAAAACACTAATGAAGGATATTCATTGATTTGTTCCTGATATTTCGGTATAGGAGGATTTTTGTTCACTAGCTGAGGATATTTCTGTGTTGATTCCTGATGACTAAAGTTAATCAGTAAATCAGTGTATGAAATGTTCAATATTATCTTTGAGTGAAGTGAAACCCTTCACCACGTATTAGTGGTTTGATTATCGGAAATAGAAAAGAATATTCTGTTTGGTGAATGTGGGGGTGACAGTATCAGCAGACACGTCACCTGAAAAGAGGTCATGCCGCTCCAACCGATAAACAAATTTGTTCTGCTATGACTTCATGAGGAAAACAAAAATTCAGAAAATTTCTTTATGAAAATTATCACTTAGATTCAATAATACTCTGATTGTATCTGTTCTGAAAACAGAAATTTTGTTAGCTAAAATTTCTAAAGCTGAATAATCCGGAAATGGTGGTTATAGAAGGGGAAAATATTTGTATTTTTTGTTCTTTGATAAATTGGTGGTACGATTGTGCACGGCTGGTGTAAACCTCGAAGTAGGAATGGGTCAATTGAGGCTAGGCCTATGGCCGGAAGCGCTTACTGCGCAACCTCTGCTACAGGCAACAAGGGATGCATTGAACCCAGGTTTGTGTTCAATAAACCCTACAAAATACAAATCAAGCAGAACATAGAGCCAGATGATACAAATGCAATACGGATTTATACAGACGGTTCAAAAACTAAATAAGGCTCAGGGTGTGGAGTTTACTCCAGATCGCTAATCCTAAAAATTAAGTGGGGAATGGGAAGAAATACCAGCGTGGTCCAAAGAGAACTGGCTGGTATCTCAATCGCCACAAAAAAAAAACCAGGAAAATAATTTCTGGCAAAAACATAAATATCTGCACTGACAGCAGACAAGCCCTATTAGCCTTGAACAGACAACGTATAACCTCAGGGCTGGTACTAGAGTGTCACCAAGATTTAGCCAAAGCCTCGGTAGATAATAACATTATCCTGAGGTGGGTTAAAGGGCACGACATAAGTAAAGGTAATCGCATTGCCGACTCTTTAGCCAAGGAAGCGGGTGGACTAAGAGTTTTAGGACCCAGTGGCACCTACGGCCTGATGACTTCGACAATTGCGGAACTAGTCAAGTATTATACCCATGCTCAATCCTTAAAGAGATGGGATGGAATTAAAGGATGTAATCTTGCCAGGATCACCTTGGGCGACCCTGGGAAGCTGGCGCTGAAGAAATATCTGGCAATGACCAGGAAAAAATAAGCCTAACAGTGGGATTTATGACTGGCCACTGTCAACTAAGGAAACACCTCCATAATATGGGGCTAGTGAACACACCTCTATGCAGGATGTGTGAACAGGAAGATGAGACTGTCAGGCATGTCCTGTGCGAGTGCCCGGAGTTATCGTCAATAAGAGAGTGTGTGTTCGGTGAGTCTTGGCCTAGACCTGCCGATATAAAGGAGATGTCTCCCAGTGATCTGTCCACCTTCCTGGAAAGGACAGGATGGACGATGACCTAGGAGGACAACTCTTTGGGAGGATTTATAATGGGTCACATGTGGCCTAAGTGCTGTGGGCTTACACTCACCCTTCCTGCTCTACAGATACAGATGGGGGTGACAGTATCAGCAGACACAAGTCACCTGAAAAGAGGTCATGCCGCTCCAACCGACACATAAATTTGTTCTGCTATTGCTTCATGAGATAAACAAAAATTCAGAAAATTTCTTTATGAAAATTTTCACCTAGATTCAATAATACTCTAATTGTATCTGTTCTGAAAACAGAAACTCTGTTTCTGAAGCTGAATAATCGAGAAATGGTGGTTATAGAAGGGGAAAATATTTGAATTTTTTGTTCTTTGATAAATTGATGAATCGTAATATTGACTTCAAACTCGAAATTTCAACTTCACTTGTTGTCTAGTACTTTCAGTTGTATTTCATATGAAAATTTATGAAACTACTGTTAGATGACAGTAATATGAATACTATCAGTAATTATAGAATATCAACACCAAACCGTCATTTCAACACCTTGACACGTGTTTCGATCACCAATTGATCATCTTCAACACCTTAACACCTCGACACGTGTTCTTGAATATAATCACTTGGTGATCTAAACACGTGTCGAGGTGCTAAAATAACGGTTTGGTGTTTAGATAAAACTCCAGTAATATTCATTACTATACCAAAGTTTCCAAACAGTGCATCACAAGCACCAATTATAGAGACAAAATCGGAGTTGGTAGGCCGTGTTCCAATAGAACTTGTTGCCAGAGAAGTAGACAACCTCAGGTAGATGCGTTGACTACGAACAGGAAAATGGGAGGTATGTTCAGCTGTTTAGCATGTTTGTTGGTGAGGGGCATACAAATTAGAAGTGGTTTGTGTGTTCGGCGATTTTCAGTTATGAACAAAATGGATACAAAAATTTGCTTTAAATCCTGTGTGGAGAATGGAATTGAATGTTCAAAAACACTTAAACTGTTGACAGGGCAATACGAATACTATTAGAGAAGTTACTGGTGATGTCGACATATCGGTTGGCTCATGCAATTTTTTCGTAAATTTTGGGTATGAAGCGTATGACAGCAAAGTTCATTTCAAAATTGATGACTTTTGATAAAAAAAAACATTGCATGAAAATCGTTCAGGATGGGTAAGTTATGACATCGAAACCAATGTCCAATAGTCCCAGGAGAACCAAGACCAAAAGTAGCACGCCAAGTACGATCAAATGTCAAGACTTTACTCACTGCTTTCTTCGAATACCATGGCGTAGTGTATCAGGAGTTCTTCCCACATTTCAAGAAGTTCTGCGCCGCTTGCGAGAAGCAATACGATGAAAATGGCCAGTATTGTGAAAAAACAATTCATGGTTTTTGTATCACGATAATGCACCTGCTCACTCTTCATTGCTTGTTCGTAATTTTTTTGGCCAAAAACAACACCGTAATCATGCATCAGCCACCGCATTCACCAGATTTGGCCCCCCGCCAAATCTGGTGAATTGTTCATGTTCTCTAGATTGAAGAGGCCCATGAAAGGAAGGCGTTTTGTGAAGATTGAGGTGAAAACCGAATCGCTGAGAGAGCAGAGATTCCAAAAATTGCATACCAGAACTGCTTTGAGCATTGGAAAAAACGCCGACATATAGGCACAAAATAGAAATTATCAGCTATAATATCCCAAGGACATTGATAACTAACAAAATAATTTTATCACAGATTTCGAAAGCACGTTATTTGGTAACATCCCGACGCCGAAGGCGGAGGTATGTTACCTAAAATAACGTGCTTGAGGAAGTTGTGATAAAATTATGAGTTATTTATCAATGTTCGAGGGATATTCGGTGAGAAAATTTTTTGCAATTCGAACAAAATTATTTATTGAACACACAGTTATTAAAAGAACAATTCGTATAATGATATTCCGTTGATCTTGCTGTATTTGCCTCGGTTACTGCATAGGTGTTTCCAAGTGACATTTTCGAAATAAATTGAATTACTGAAATGTCAAACAACTTTATTGTGTTGGTTGCTTAGCAATGTCATGACATAAGTGATAACTACCCGTGAAAACTATCCATGGGTATCAGTGTAATGATGGTTTCATTGGTTATTTCGACACACATGACTAGAAATAGACAAATTTGATAGGATAATTTTTTTGGCAAAAATTTTTCGAATAAATAAACATTTGTTGGGATGTCAACTGTCAGTTTTGTTAGTTCTGGTGGGTAATCTGTCAGTGGAAAGTTTCCGAAAATGCACAAAATGGGTGACATGTAACTTCGTAATCTCAAACGTCATAAAGTAACAATTTGTTACTAAATTAACGCCAAAAATAACACAGCTAGAAAACTCAATTCAAAAAGTTTATTGATTGTTTCTGGTACAGGATGAATGTTAGTACACAAGATAGTATTGTAGGGGCCCCGCTACAGGCATATGCCTCTTCAGAGACACTGTAGAACTCCGATTCACTCATATTTATACTTGTTGGAGTTGATGGGAGTTGTGGTAAGGTGTTTATGTGATTGCTTACTCACGACTAGTTCGCACATGTACTAGGTTGATTGGTCGACATTGTTCTCAGGTATGGTGATGATAGAACAACAAAATGGGATAATCAGAACAACCTAGTATGAGGGGTGTTCAATTTTGAGTGAGCGTTCACATAAACATCTCCGAACAAGTATGAATACGAGAAACACAGAGTTCGCCAGTCAAGGCAGTCAGTCATTGCCGAGACTTCGAGGTAGTATCTTCGTTCTCGTAGTCCATTCATATACCACTGTAGATGTCTGCCACAGTAGACGTTTGTTATTACAAGTCACGGCCTATCAGCCGTGAAATTTTCCTGTTTATTCGTGACTCCGACCATGAAAGTCTATGTTCTTGTATTGCTATCTCTAAGTTGCCAAGCTGAAGCTGATATATAGATTTTCAGGTTTCTTGCGAAAATAATAATGGATAATATGTCTGTATTTTCAGGAAACAACATTTACATAAACCAAATATTATCTGCGAGACAAAATTCAACATGATTGATCTTCTATGTACCTCCCTCTCTTGTCAACAAAATCAAAAACAATCAAATAGAACAAAAATTGAATAAATCTGTTCCATTGAAACCGTGACATCCGAAATAACGACTGGGCAGAAAAAATTTTATTAATCATGTGGAAGTTATACGACCTGGGAAAACCTCACTGGAAATATCAGAAGTTTGGGCGATCAAAACATTTCAGGCTAAAAAGTTTTTGTACATCACCTGTGGAATAAGACGGCAGTAATGATTTGAGGATATTTCAGAATATTACATTATCGATGAAAATATTGTTACAAAAGATACAAATCCGTATTAAAAATTTCGAAGTAAAGGTGTCATACGACACCTGGTATGAATATTCTATTCATCATATTCTGATAGTCCAGTGAGAGTTGTAATAGTAAAGTGTACACAGATAATATTTTCGCGAATAAAGAGGATACAACAGAAAACAGAAATTCAAAGTTTTCGTTGTTACCGTATATCTCAACAACAAAAATATCTAGAATCAATTCTTTGATAACATTCAATTCTATTGGCGACCCACAGTTGCCAGGAGTAGCGACGGAGACGTCGTTGGCCACGTCGCCATGACGTCCCGGTGTGTTCGGCCCTAACGCTAGTTGCACACATACCGATTTTGGACGGCCGACTTTGTACCGGTCGTCCAAATTCCAATAGTGAACCACATGTGGGAACTGGACCTGGCACACACGCCGACCGGTGATCGTCGCCGTTAAAATACAGGTGAGCAGCCGTCCACTGCCACGGTATCGCCGGCAGTACCGGGAAGTAGCGGCGTACATGACTAAATACACTCTTGCATACTCACCGGTTTTTTACCGACCATTCCAGTCTCGAATGCTTGGTGAAATTGTAGATTTGTCCGATAAGAATTCGGTGAGTGTGCAAGCACCCGCTACCAATAAAATATCGGCCGATTTTATACTGGCCGTCCAAAATCGGTGTGTGTGCAACTAGCGTAACTGCCGTATGCAACAGTAAAAATGCGCAATCAAAGAAAAGATTCATTCCAAAACATTGCTGTGCTCAACTAACAATCCTTTGATGCAGCGGCTGGAAACCAATAAATGATAGTTTGGCACGTACGTTACGCTAGTAGTAGTAACTACAATTTCACCGAGCATTCGAGACTGGAATGGTCGGTAAAAAACCGGTGATACAGTGGCAGTGGACGGCTGCTCACCGGTCTTTTACCGGCGACGATCACCGGTCAGCGTGTGTGCCAGGTCCCGTTTCCACTATTGGAATTTGGACGGCCAGTATGAAATCGGCTGATATTTTATTGGTAGCGGGTGCTTGCACACTCACCGAATTCTTATCGGTCAAACAATCAGTTGCTTTGTTGTCGTAATTAGCACGCACTACCAAAACGAAGTTAATGCGTAGTAACTACAATTTCACCGAGCATTCGAGACTGGAATGGTCGGTAAAAAACCGGTGGGTATGCAAGAGTGTATTTAATCACTACTTCCCGGTACTGCCGGCGATACAGTGGCAGTGGACGGCTGCTCACCGGTATTTTACCGGCGACGATCACCGGTAGGCATGTGTGCAAGGTCCCGTTCCCACATGTGGTTCACTATTGGAATTTGGACGACCGGTACAAAATCGGCCGTCCAAAATCGGTGTGTGTGCAACTAGCGTTACGCGTTTCAAATTGCAACGGATAGAAATGCAACAGTACTTCTCCACTAGCCGTAAAGCAACGTGTTCTCGGTTACGTTACAGTACATTTGTTACGGATAGATACTCGAATATATTTAGACGAATAGATTTATTCAAGCTGTGGTGTTGCTTCACCATCAGTGTATTCATACACATCAGTGAAAAGAAGTAAAAAACATATGAAGTTTGAAGAAACGACTACCTTTGCGTATAATTCAAACTCTCGAATAAACTGAATAACCGACTGAAGGTGTAGCAAACTTCCAAGGAGGTTGAGTTCTGCACAAAATCTATAAACGTGTTAATGGTGAACGAGAACCTCGGAGCACTTGTTGCCGAAGTTGGAAACTGAAAAACTTTGACAACCACACACGTTTACGGAGGCAGTCTACTGTAAACACATATCCAGTAATCCAGTGGCGTATTTGCTGTTTCTTCGGTCGCGAGACCGAAAATTCTTATACATTGTTTGTAATTTTTGGAAGGTTGAAAAGTTAATCAGTTCTGATCATTGTCTAATATAATATGATTTGATTTGAAATCCCCGAAAGAATCTGTAAAAAAAATAAAAAGATTAATCGAAAAATAACAATTTTATCAAACAAAAAACTGAAATTACATATAAACAACACACAAGGAACAACCAAAAAAATAAAAAAAATTGAAATATTTATACAAGCTGAAAATTAAGAAATATTAACAAAAAATGAAAAATTAAAATTAAAAGATTCCAATTTTAATTTTTAATTTTTCGTTGATAATTTTTTTTTAATTTTCAGCTTGTATTAATATTTCAATTTTTTTATTTTTTCTGGTTGTTGCTTGTATGTTATTCCTATGTAATTTCAGTTTTTTGTTTGATAAAATTGTTATTTTTCGATCAATCTATTTATTTTTTTTTACAGATTCTTTCAGGGATTTCAAATCATTTTATATTATATTAGACAATGTAAGTTCGAACTGATAAAATACACCACGAAACATTGTCAACCACCTTCAAACAAACGTTGAGAAATTAAGTTGCATATATCCCCAGCCTTGGAACCAACCTCTGAAAAATTGAACAATTTTCAGTTTTTCTGACATAATTCATCAAAGAAATGATCATCGAGTGTGTGTCATATTGAGCTTCCTCTGGAAGTTTGAGAGTAAATATCATAAAATATAAAAAAATATTTGATATTTTTGTTCTTTCTGGAATTATTCTCCAATATACGGGGAATGAGGAGAAACGATTCGTATTAAAGTAGTCAAGGAAAGCCTATTGCTTTCTATATAAGGATTCAATTGGAAAAGCGAAATGAAGGATTATAAAATATGTTTACTGTTCAAAAAATAAGCTGAATGTTGAAACTTCGCGGGCTACTTACATTCGAATAGCGATTTATTGATGCTGGTACACTCGTTTCGGACATATACTCACTGATTCAGCCGTTTGGTATCTTGAGTTTGTTGGTGAGATGCACAAAAGAAGTGTTTCGCGTGTTCGGGGATTTTCTGCTGTCGAAAAAAGAAGATGAAAGAAAATTAAGTGCTAAAAAATATATGAAACATTGACAGTTGCATACGGTGACTGTACTCTGAGTCAGAAAAATGTTTACACATGGTACAAGCTTTTCACAGAAGGTCGAGAAAATGTGAATGACGACGCTCGCCCTGGACGCCCCAGCACATTAACAACCGATGAAAATGTCGAGAAAGTGAAGAAAATTGTTGAGAGAATCGTCGAGTCACTATCAGAGGAGCTGCTGAGGATATTGGCATATCAGTTGGCTCATGCCAAGCAATGTTTTCGTAAATTTTGGACATGAAGCGTGTGGGAGCGAAGTTTATTCCAAAATTGCTGAATTTTGACAAGAGTTCAGGCCAGGAGAGTTCAATTGAACAAATTGTATACAATTTCATGAATTTCGAAATCTCAGCTGCAATAACTTGAAATAAAATATTCAGGTATACGGTTTTGGGATTTTATCATTTTTTTCTACACTCAAGGCATCTGCTTTGATGTACTCACAATATACTCCGGTTTTTTATTATTTTCAGAGTTTTTTTAATAAATAACGCTGTACACGTTATCAAGATAACTAAAAATCTCTTCTTGGCATATACCCACGTTTTGATCCACCATAGGCATATAATATTCATAATACATCATTATCCCAGAAGGTGTGTGTTGAAAAATATAGTATGTTTCATTTAAGGAAATCAAGAGAAGAATATTTTCAAGTCTGACTCACCCAGTTATTATAAAAAAAAACCACTAGAACTATTTTTCGATAATGGAGAAACTACATTTTCGAAATATCTTCAGAATATGGCATATTCTTCAATTGGGTTTTCGATGAATAGTTATAAATATTTAAAAAGTATTTTTCTTTCGGACGTACACGGATTATTTTTTACTACCAATAGCAAAGTGGTGAATACATATTCATAAATCTATATCTAAATCACAAACATTGCTTTCCGAAGTTTCAGATGTATCGTGTAAATGATTTGAATATTAGTGATACAAAGAATCCCATTCCAGCGCTTTCTAATGTGCATTCCATTTGAAACAAGACATCCTGAATAAATTTTGGTATAACGATTTGCAGGGAAAATAAAAAAACACGTCAAACATAGTATACAGGGGGGCACATTATAACATATTCACATTTGATGTTACTTCCCCTATCGCACTCCCAGAGCATGTCACAAGTTTTTTTAATGGATCACCCTATATTGTTTGGCGTTATCAAATGCTCCATGATGAGCAGATTTCAACAAAGTAATAACTTTTGAAACAATGATTTGCAGGAAAACTGAAAAAACAGTTAAACTATTATATAGGAGGCCACTTTTTCAAATATTCGTTCTAGAGACAAATATGGAAACAATAAATCAGAAGAAAAATTAATAATTCTTGAATCAATATCTGATGACTGGACAATGAGAAGAAAAAAAATTATATAGTAAATATTCAAAACGTTTCCATACAATGGTACAAACGAGCTTCCATTGCCACCCTTACATGATTGGAAATTTCTGGAGTTATTTCTCTGCAATGCCTCATGATATTCTCTTTCAAATCTTCTAATGTTGTTGATTCTATCTCATATACTTCAGATTTCAAATGACCCCATAGAAAAATATCTACAGGGGTGAGATCCGGAGACCTTGGTGGCTATTCTGTAGGACCTCTTCTGCGAATCCAGCGACCAGGAAAATGATCATTCAAAAATTGTTATACTGGAGCTGCATAATGAGGAGGTGCACTATCCTGCTGAAAAACTATTTCATTTTCGAATAAATTTATATCCTCCCCAATTGCCCTATTGTTGCACGGTATTATTCGATTCTCCAACATATCCAAATATTTATCGTTAGTCAAATTATCATCCATAAATAAGGTACCTAAAATTCCTGCCCGAACATTCAGTTTTTGAGGTCATTGGGTATGAACTTGATGGTATAAATGAGGATTCGTATCACTTCAATATCGACAATTTTGCCAATTCACCTCTCCATTCAAACTAAACGTACATTCATCCGAAAAACAGATTTTATATAAGAAATTCTGAAGCAAGTTGATCCGTTCATTGAGACTTTCACGAAACTCGATAGGTATGTCGAAATCATCTTCGTTCAATTCATGAACTAGCCTAATCTTATATGGATAAAATTTGTACTTATGAAGGATCCTGATTCTAGTAGTACAAACTCAGTATTTCAATTCGTTCTCGAAGCGTATAAATTATTGCTTCTCATCAATTAACAGAATGAGAAAAATACAAAATGAAGGAAACATCGAATTCAAAGTTAACTAGGAAAATAAGACTTTTTTTGAAGTAAGCTTCATAAAACCACCTATGAAACTTAGGTAACAGATTGTACAAAAGTTCATTCAGGTTGACTCGTTTTACTCTCATATAATTTTAGGCTTTCAAACTATGAGCTTCAGACCATGATGTATTCTACTTTGTTGAAATCTATTAATCATGGAACATCCGATAATGCAAACAATTGATCCATTTGAAAAAATGATAGCATGCTCTGGAGTTGCGATAGGGAAAGTTATATAAAATGTGATTATGTCAAAATGTGTCCTCCTGTATACTATTTTCGAGGTGTTTTTTTATTTTTCCTGAAAATCATTGTTCCAAAAGTTATTGAAGGTGGCTCGTTTTCAACTCTAATAATTTATAGCTCCCGAACCATAAGCTTCAGACCATAATATGTTTTAAACTTTGTTGAAATCTTCTCATCATGAAGCATCTGATAATGCGAAATAATATACGGTGCTCCAAAAAAAAATTGGTGACATGCTCTGAGAGTGCGATAGTGGAAGTAACATCAAATGTGAAATTGTCAATATGTGTCCCCCAGTATTCTATTGTTGAGATGTTTTTCATTTTTCCTACAAATAATTGTACCAAAAGTTATTCAAGGTGGCTCGTTTTAAATGGAATGCACTGTATATACCACTCCACAAATTATTAGTGAGATTAGCCGAAGAACACACATAATAACGATAGAACTTTCCCGACAATACTGCCATGAAATGTGTAGATATTTATCAGTTCTCATGGACTATTCAGTTAGAATGTATTTTGAAATGTATATTCATACTGAAATATTGCGTATTTCAGATCTCTGCAGAAATACCTTCTACAAACTACTACGAGAAAAAAATCAAGTTATTTCCATCTTGTCATTAATCAATGAATTGAAAGCATTTATTCTTCGGAAGAACCTCTCGACAGTGTAAAATTTTTCAAAAGAAACTGTTACAATCTAAATTTTAACATCAAATAATATCAAACAACAATTCATTTTCATCTTTTATCGCAGCAAACGTGATATCAGAGAAAACGATCCCGTCCCGGACTTTACGAAAATATATAACGAGGGTACCATTGTTGAAATTCAACAATGAGAAGGAAAATAATTAGGCAGGCTCTGTGGTAGAATCCAACGTTATTATATTCCCGTAATTAGGGACTGTGTGCGGAGGTATCAGGTGAACTGAAACGAATATACATCGGAGAGGACAAATAAAACCGAAGGATTTGACTTCGGTCATGGTAATTAACAATCTCGAGATGAAATACAACAGGGAAATATTTCCGTTCTGGTGACAAGCTATCATTTTTAATCATTCTGGAAACTGCGTAATATATTATCTCGTATCTTCAATCGTGTGTATTGTTCCGTTTTAAGTCTGAATATGTTTAGTGCCCCTATCGCACACTCAAGATTCGAGTCACTATCATATCGAATTAAAGGACAAGAGGGCGTAAACGTTGAAAAGCTCTAACAAATCCGAAACAGGTGATTCCAGATACATGAATGGTTCAACCAAACGTGAATAGAATATATGATGGAGTACTGATACCCTGATTAATTACCTCAACAATAATGGATTATACACAATTGCATATGCAGATGACCAATTAATAGGAACATGGTGTAAGGAACACTCACTGTCGATCAATCCCAAAACTGAGTTGATCCTTTTCACCAGAAAAAGAAGTGTGTCGGGCTTAAAACCTCCCGAAATCTCTGAAGAGGTGAAATACCTTGATACTACCCTCGACAAGAAGCTAACATGAAACTCTCACCAACAGAGTAGAACAAAAGAGCATTTGTGGCTTATGAGCAATGTCGTAGGACAGTGGGAAGCACATCAGGGACGCACATGGGTGCTTACTGCCGACGACTCAGAAACTGAAGAAGGCTCAGGATTTGGAGTTTACTCCAGATCACTGAGCCTAAGGATTAGGTGGGAAATGAAAAAAAAACAGCTGGGTTCAATCAGAACTGGCTGGTATCTCAATTGTTTCAAAAGAAATACCCAGGAAAGGAATTTCTGGCAAAAACATAAAAATTTGAACTGATAGTAGACAAGCCATATTAGCCTTGAAAAGACAACGTATTACCTCAAGGCTAGTACTAGAGTGCCACCAAGATGTAGCCAAAGCCTCGGTAGATGATAACAATATCCTGAGGTGGGTTAAAGGGCACGACAGAGTAAAGGTAATCGTATTGTCGACTCTTTAGCCAAGGAAGCGGTTGGACTAAGAATTTTAGAACCCAGTTACACCTACGGCTTGATGACTTTAACAACTGCGGAACCAGCCAAACGTCACACCCATGCTCAATTACAAAGATATGGGATGTAATCAAATGATGTAGTCTTGCCAGGATCACCCTGGGCGACCCTGGGAAGATGACGTCGGAGAAATATCTGGCGATAACCAGGAAAATCCTATGCTCAACAGTAGAATTTGTGGCTAGTCGACACATCTCTATGCAGGATGTGTGAACAGAAAGATGAAACTGTGAGGATTGCCTTATGCAAGTGTCCGGAGTCATCGTCAATAGGAGAGTGTTTGTTCGGCGAGCCATGTGGTCTAAATGCTGTGGGGCTACACTCACCCTCCCTACTCTACATACATAATAGTACTGATTTCAATGATATATGTTTTACCACCGATCTTACCAGCTTACATGGGTAGCCAACATATATATGCCATACTTTTTTTTTGTCGAAGTGTCACATCAACTTTTTATGAAAATAGTTTCCATTTTCGTCTGGAGGGTGTGCTTTTAAAAATATAATGGCTGGAAGTTCTGTAATTTAGAAAGTTCCAGAATAGTCCACAATATTCAAGAGTATTCGAGAGCATTATACTGAATTCCATGATTTTTTGAAATATTCTAGAATGTGATTGAATGTTCGAGATAAGTTTGAAACAAATGGAACATCCCAGATCACTGTGGAAGGATCAATGATATGATGTGGTAGCCCTCTATTCCCCATCTTCTCGTTTCACCTGATGAGAGACTCAAAAGCTAGATTATTCACGTTCTTGAATTTTTTCTAACAGTCCAGAACATTCTAGATAGCATTCCAAAACATTTCAAAACATAGAGAATAGTCTGAAGAAGAAGATACTGTCTTTATGTGTGATTGATGACTTGTTTACTTTATGGTTATTCATGATCACTTAAATGAAATGAATAAAAACACTTCTGTCTAAATAACACTGGAAAATTTTATTTTACGACCGGTTTCGGGTTTGATCCCATTATCAAGTATAAAACTGAAATCTGAATTTGGAACATCGATTCTATAAAATTTTCAGGTATGCTGCTAGGCCAGGTATTTGAGAGACAGGATGGTAACTTAAAATACCATCCTGAAAATTCTAGGGGTTGTCAAACTCATAAATTCAAGAGAGAAGACCTACATAAATCAAGTTGCTCGTTTAGGGGTATATGTTTCTGGTTTTCAAATAATTAGTTAATTTCTATGGCCTCCAACAGATACATTTTTCTCCCTTCATCATATATATGTAGGATTTTGAGGTTATCTTCATTATCTTGTGGTTTGATTCTTGAAGATGTTTGTACATTGCAGATTTTTTGTCCAAACAGACGTGTTCACGCAGTCTTATTTCAAATTTTCTACCGGTTTGGCCTGTATATACTGCAGAGCATTCGCCACTCTCTTCTATATAAACCTGACTTTTTCATTCTATCCCGTTTGGGTTTTGCATTAAACAGGGTTCTACCTAAATCATTATTACTTGTGAAAGCTGTTGAAATTTTGTATTTAGAGAAATAATTTTGAATATTATCTGAAAGTTTTCCTGAGTAATTGATGCTACTTGACCTAAAGGAATCACTGCCCTCACAAGTGAAAATAAATTATAAAAAGGGTTCCTATCTTTCCTATCTTTTCTCTCTCTCTTTTATTTATTTTTTCTCTTGCTTTTCTCTAGTCTTCTTCTTCTTCTTGTTTACTAGTACTAGTCAGTAGGCATATTTTAGTTTTAAGTTTAGTTTGTAGTAAGGGTCTGAGTGGAAGACCAGTTTCTGTCTTCCTGCTGTTGAGAGAAAACTAAACTCTCACCTTTTATTTGCCTAGTTTTTTTTTATTGAAACTTAATATTGGTTCTGAATTTTTGGTAAATAATAAACGTATTATTATTATTATAATATTGTGTTCTCCACAGTTTGGGTATAATTCACTCATAAGTGTTTTGTGAGATTTACCTGATATTATCTTTTCTATTAGGGGCATTGGTATCTGATTGTTCAATGCAATTTACTGAATTATTTTTAATTCATCTTCGAAATTCTTTTCTGGTAAAGGGATTGCGAAAGCTCTGTGTATCATTGACCTAAACGCAGATAACTGAAACAGTCAAAGGGAATTAATTATACAGTCTGTGAACGTGTTTTCCGGTAGATTGAATTGAAAACCATTATTAACTCTCGAAATATTCAAATCAATCAATCAATCAAATTAATCAATTTTTAAACGTTCCCAATAGTCTACATAACAAAATTAAGTTCACAGTAGAAATCGAACAAAACAAGGAGCTTAACTTCTAAGATTTGAATATTTCAAGAGTTAATAATGGTTTTCAATTCAATATCTACCGGAAAAACACGTTCACAGACTGTACAGTTCCCTTTGCCCCTTTCAGTCCGCTCTCACATAATGTATCCGCGTTTAGGTCAATGATACACAGAGCTTTCGCAATCCCTTTACCGGAAAAGAATTTCCAAGATGAAATAAAAATAATTAAGCAAATTGCAGTGAACAATCAGATACCAATTGCCCTAATAGGAAAGATAATATCTGGTAAAACTCACAAAACACTTATGAGTGAATTACACCCAAACTGTCAAGAACACAATATAGTCAAGTACAGTAGCATCAATTACTCAGGTAAACTTTCAGATAATATTCAAAATTATTTCTCTAAATACAAAATTTCAACAGCTTTCACAAGTAATAATAATTTAGGTAGGTAAAACCAACCCTGTTTAATGCAAAACTCAAACGGGATAGAATGAAAAAGTCAGGTAGGTATATATAGAATAGAGTGTGGCGAATGCTCTGCAATATATACAGGCCAAACTGGTAGAAAATTTGAAATAAGACTGATGCGTGAACACGTCTGTTTGGACAAAAAATCTGCAATGTACGAACATCTTCAAGAAGCAAATCACAAGATAAATGAAGATAACCTCAAAATCCTACATATATATAATGAAGGGAGAAAAATGAATCTGCTGTAGGCTATGGAAATTAACAAATAAATTAAAAACCAGAAACATATACCTCTAAACGAGCAACTTGATATATGTAGGTCTCCTCTCTTGAATTTATGAGTTTAACAACCCCTAGAATTTTCAGGATGGTATTTTAAGTTAGCATCCTGTCTCTCAAATACCTGGCCTTGCAGAACACCTGAAAATTCTATAAAATCGATGTTCCAAATTCTTATTTCATTTTTATAATTGATAATGGGATCAAACCCGAAACCGGTTGTAAAATAAAATTTTCCAGTGGTATTTAGACCAAAGTGTTTTTATTCATTTCATTTAAGTGATACTGTCTCTACCTGAAGAGCGTACAAAACAAAGACAATCGTCACAAACATTAATAAAATATACTGAATAATCTTCCTCTAGTGCAGTGATAATTTCTAAGAAATGTCATTGGTGGTGTTTCAATTACCTAAATACTACAATCGAAGGTATACCAGTTAGTAGTTTCGATTCTAAAATATTTTGAAAATGCAATTATTTGACAATAATGTGAATATTACATCCACCAAGTCAAGTCAATGCTGGAATATTGGTCAAATGTATCAATTAGTCTTCATTGACCTGAAGATATGATTTTTACCTCAAACAACAAAAAATAGTTCATTTAAATTGGTTAAAGAGATGAGAACCAACAATTTATTTTTAGAACAATTATATGATTTTTTTTGCTATATACAAATTGTTTACATATGATCGTATGGTGCACAGCAGTGTTGATGTTGATGATGAAGTTATATGTGGTAAAATGTATATGGCTAAAAAAATGCGAATGCTAATAACAAAGTTAAAATTTATTCAAAAGGATAATCGCACAAGGTAATGTGCGATTATCCTCTTGTGATGTTATAACTCAGAATAGAGTTATAACATATAATATAACATATTCAAGACATTCCACTGTGGAAAAAAGGGCGTACATCTCCTAAATGCTCTTGAAAATATTATTTTACATCATTATTAAATTAAATTGGTTTGAAAAGTCTTGAATGATAAATTTGATAAAAAAAAATTAAGAGGAAATTCACTGTTTCCAGAATATCTGAATGATTTTGATGGATATACTATAACCGAGGAGAAATATTTACGAATACTGAGGAAAATTTTCATGCCTAATGAATATACTGCCACAATTTTGATGAGTATGTATGTAAAATTGTATGTATGATTTGATATAAGATCTCTCCAAATAGTTTACAACATATTCATGGTACCATTATAGATTTGACCGTCAAAGTCCTCTCAAAATATGGCGAGTTCAATTCGAAGTTAGAGATCTGAGTACATATTCCAGATTTCAGACATGATTCGCACGGAGGTTTGTTTTTGAAACTATTATTCTGAAAATTAAAATTCATCACATTTATTTTTTTTTCTTACCGTTATTAAAATATTGCATTTCTTTGAATATCAACGTACTGTATTTTTTGAATAATATTTTGAAGTTGCAGTGAAGAAGCAGGTAACGCCACTGGTCCTGGAGGAAAGTCATGAACAAAACACTAACGAGCAAAGAAAGTTTTTGGCTTTCTACTACTTCATTTTGATACAGAAAAATGTGGAAATCTTTCAAAGAAAGGAATGAAGTATTCAATTTTGAAAGAAGTCACTTTATACTTATATGTGTAGATCATGCAAAGAAGTAACTTTCACACACAAATGTGAAGAAATAACCTTCGTGAAATAGCTACTTTCATATAAAGATTGAATTACATGAAAGAAAAATTATTCTTTCGAAACAAATACACTGAATTATACAGAAAACACTTTTCTCTACTCAGTTTGTATTCCAAACATTTGATATGGAATTAAATCAGATATCATTCACAGGATTTCTACACAATATACTGAATAAAAGGTGAGAGTTGTGTGTTTTTTCTTATAATGTTATTCGGATTGGTACTGAAGAGCCCTTAGGCAAGTGTCTTACGGCGAAACATCGATGTCTACCAGTGAGCATGTCAGAGTGACATTTTCACCTCTCATTCAGTATATGGTGTAAAAATCCTGTGAATGATATCTGATTTTATTCCATAATGAATGTTTGGAATACAAACTGAGAAAAGTGTTCTATGTATAATTCAGTGTTAATATAAAAGTATTTCTTTCGAAAGAATAATTTTTCTTCCGTGTAATTCAATGTTTATATGGAAGTGGCTATTTTAGGAAGATTTTTTCTTTCAATTTCTGTCTGAAAGTTACTTCTTTGCATTATCTACACATCTAGGTGCACAGTTACTTCGTACAAAATTGATTACTTCCTTTCTTTCTTTGGAAAAATTCCACATTTTTCTGTATTAAGATGGAGTCGTAGAAAGCCAAAAACTTTCTTTCCTAAAAATTAGTCACTCCTGAAAATATAACCCTTTAAAATTAAACTAACGGGCACTTCTGGGCATTTCCAATTTGCAAAACTCTAAGAGAGGTGTATCAAAGCAAAATGAGAATGGATTAAACCCAATAACTAAACGGATTTCTAAATGAACCACGATTAGAATCATAAAAAGTACGCCTAATCATGATATGGTATTTTGAATGACATATTATTTCAGAAAAAACTTTCACGAATAGATGAATGAGAATGGAAGTACCTACGATGTAAATGTCTATTTGAATTGAAGTTTTGTTTTTTGACATATAAATAATAATTATAATGTTTGCACATTCATGATATAGAGTTCCATCGAATAAACCAAAAGCTAACTCATTAGTACCTTGACGGTTTGAAATATTCATTTCGAAACTAAGTTTTGATAGCCTATTTGCATTTTGGAAAAAATACACATCAAATATGGCGTCAGGTATTGCGAGGAAAATATGTTAGGAGTAAAGCATTGTTAAAACTAAAACAATTTTGAATTGAATGTGGTATTTTTTCAGGAGAAATTAATTTTGGGAATGAAGAGTTTTAGATTTCTACTTTTCCATCTTTATACAACGTGGGAATCTTCCAAAGAAAGGAAGAGTTTGTTAGGAATCAATAGTTTTCTTCCTGTCTTTTGAAAATTCGCACATTTTTCGTATAAAGATGGAGAAAGAAGTAGAATGCCAAAAATTTTCTTTCCTAAGGAATTTCATTTTGATTTTGTTGGGTCTGATTTTGCAAATATTACTCAAAAAAATGGTTGAAAACGGAGAAAGCTAATATAAAAAAAAAATTCAATCGTTTATTTCATCTGTACAAGAATTTATGAAATTCATGAATACGAGGAATTATACAGTTCGTTTTAAGCTGTAACGTTTCGGGGTGAACTTTTGGTTTACCTTCAGATTTATTTATTTTCTAGATTTTGAAAGGTTGAAAATTCAGAAAATATCAAGGAACATAATTTGCTATTACATTACCAACAGGTAATTTTTCATTTTTCGAATGGTTGATAATTTTGTTCATGTATTGAATCAGACAGAGGCCGTTGCAAGATTTGATGTTAATCTGAATTGAATTTTTTTTAAATGGTACATTATTTCAAAAAAAAGAGATGATTTTGCAGTTTACTAACTGGTAGCTCTTATTCATGTCAGACCTCTACTAAGAGCACATTATCAGCATTGCAGTCATTCATTTGCTCAGTTGGTAATCGTCGAAACATATTAATTTCCGTCAGCGTACAAAGTAAACTATGAAACAAGTACAAGAAGTTCCCTCCATCATATAAATCACCAAAGTTTCACGAATAGTCGAGAAATAAGCTATGAAATTCAGTTGAGAACATTAGTTTTTCATAAAAGTTTTTGATGCTCGATGGAGAGTTCTTAAGACTTCTACAGTTCGGTAGATTCCAATATCTGATATTTCAAAGTACATTTTCTATTGTATTTCTCAGTTGAATCTCGAGACAAACGAGTTTGAAATAAAATGTTATACGGTGAAACATATTTGTAATGTGAACAGTGGCGTATTCAGTAGTATTTGTAGTAGTAGTATCAATAAAAGTAGTTACTAATAGAACTAAAACTTCAACAATATCAATATCAAATAACAATTATTTGCACTATGATATTATGATAGATTTTCAATATATCCAATTGACATTTGTGCAAAACTCCTCATGGAGACAATAAATACCTCGTTTGTTTGAAGGTGGTTGACAGTATTTCGTGGTGCATTTCATAAGTTTGGATTTCCATTGTCTGATACCGTCTCTCTCTCCGCTTCTTCGGTTTTAGCGGAATTACAAGGAATGTAATGTAGGATGCTGTGTACGAAACTGCTACTTCCAACTGAAGAAAGAATTGGGTTTCATTAGTTCGGACTTTCATTGTCTGATATTATATAAAATTATTTGAAATCCCTGAAAGAATTAATAAAAAAAATAATTAAAAATTAATTATATCAAGCAACCCAACCTGAAATGAAATAATAGTGAAATAAAATACAATTAAAAATAGAACAATCGAACAAAACTTCGAGTGATCTGCAGAATCAGTCATCACCCTAAGACGATTGTGGATACAAACAATCGAAACGTCGTTTAGTAACTTGACTTGGAATCTCTTAACTTTTTATTATTATTTTTTGTTCAATTGTTATATTTTTACTTGTATTTCATTTCACTATCATTTCATTTCAGGTTTTTTAGCTTAATATTAGTGTTATTTTCAGCTACTGATTATTAACTCTTTTATTATCAAATCATTTTATAAAATATCAGGCAATGGAAGTCCGAACTAATGAAACTCATCATGAAATGTTGTCAATCACCTTCAAACAAATGAAGAACGAATTCTTTACGCAAGATGAGGAACTGCCAATGGGATCGCCACTTTCACCGGTTATAGCCAACATATATATGGAGTGGTTTGAAACTCTGGCCTTTGAAGAAGCTCACAAGAAGCCCCGAATCTGGTTGATATATGTGGACCATAGAACCATGAAAATGCAGAACTAGACACCTTCCCAAAGCACATCAACAACGTAAGTCCTTTCATCACTTTCACAAAGGATAAGGAAGTTTACAACGAATTGCCATTCTTAGATGTATTGGTGAAGAGGACCGACACTAAATGGGAAACAACTGTATACCGAAAACCCACTCACACGGGACAGTATCTGAACCAGGAATCCAACCATCATCAATCGACTGAGGAATTATCAAGACTCAAGTAGACCGTGCTTTCGGGCTCTGTAATAGAAAGGAAAGTATCGAAGAGGAATCAAGCATTATCAAAAATGACTTTCAATGGAATGGTTACTCCAAAGTTATTGTGGAACAGACTTTAGCTAGAAGACAGCAAGAGCCTCACAAGAAAGAGAAGTCGCCACAATCAGTGCTTTCCTACATCAGAGAATTGTCGAAAAGGATAAGAAAGATTGGGTCCAAGCATAACATCAGAACCTGTTTCAGATCTGGGAACATTATTCGTAGCAGCCTCACGAAAACCAGGCCACCAAACGCGGACTGCGATTCCAAGAATTGCATTTACCGTGTACCCTGCGAGTGCGAAGAATCATACATCGCATTGCCAAGCATGAGGAACACACACATCGTGAAGAAACCAGCAGATCAGGAATAGCAGAGAATGTTTGGACTTATCAAACTAACATCAAGTGGGCTCAAGCTGAAATCATCCACAAGGAGGAACACTGGTTTGGGAGGAAATTCAAAAAAGCCGCATATATGTTGTCTAACAACGCATTTAGCCAAGCTAGCGTAGAGATACACAACATATGGAAACTTGTAATCAAGCGGAACTAGACCAACTCCCGCCTAACCGCCAGCTCCCGATAAAATGATGAAGCGGGAAAAGGGAAGGAGGAGGAGGAGATAAGTGAAAGCTGTGAAATGACCTATAAATATCAAATTTCGGCGGAATAAGTCCAGTTATCATCCTAAGAGGATTGTGGATACTACCAATCGAAACGTCGTGAAGTAATTCGGCTTGGAATCTTTCAATTTTTTATTTTCATTCCTTGTTAGTATTTTTTTTTAGTTGTCATCTCGTGTCAATATTTTAATTTTTTGGTTGTTGCTTGTATTTTATTTCATTGTAGTCAGTTTTTTGCTTGATATTATTGTTATTTTTAGCTAATCTTTTTAATTTTTCAGATTCTTTCAGGGATTTCAAATCAATTCATATCATATTAGACAATGGAAGTCCGAAATAATGGAATGCACAATAAATATCTCCACAACTAGATAGAAATCATGCCATGAAGCAGAAGTTTCTACAATGCTCTAAAAACCTCTATTTTTAAAGTAAAAATATGAAATACTAGCTGTTGCCCGCTCTTATATTACCGTACAGCCGAAGCTACTGAACCTAAAATCTTGAAATATGCAGGTAGGTTCTTTGTTTAGCGTAAATAAGCATCAAGAAAGGGAATCAGAAATTTCCACCTTCAAGGGAGGGAATAGGGATTCATAGATTGTATTGAATTTCGTCAATTCTGAAGTTGGAAATCTGAGGTTTTGGTTTAATAAAAATATATTATAACTATTTGAATGAACTTGTCGGTCACGAAACTTAATGTGACAAATCAAATTCTACGCAGCCCAAGCCGGGGCAACAACTAGTTATTCATAAAGGAAGATCGAGTACAAAACGATTGAAATGTCACTGTTTTCAAAGATAAAAGATCAATATTACGTTTCTTTATCGAGAAACTGCCACTCTTTTCAGTTCCACGCATCTGGGGTATTTCATATTTGATTCCAGACGTGGCAGGTATGATTAAAGTTTCAAAGAGAATGGAAAGAGCAGATGTCAATGAAAAAAGTAAACGACACACGTATTTTTTCAGTAACGACGGAATGTTATGGAAATTTACGAATGTATGTTAGACTCCCTCCTCAGCGGACGTTTCATACAAAAATTGCAATAAACTCACAGGGAATACTTGATATTTCTCAACGTTAATAATAAATTTTCGTATTTGAAAATGTGTTTTCACTGAAACGAAGGAAAACTCAATTGAAGTACTTTCTTGACAGAATTATGACCACCACAACATTAGTTTGGTTTCTTTTGCTCACAGTCGCAAAGCTTGTGATATTTGCAGAGTAAATGTGTTCAGTACGCAGAACCCATTATTGAAACTCCACTTCATACGAGCCTAAGCTGATGATGAATTTGTGAACGGTAAGAGGTCAAAGTATAAAAAACTAATACGTCAAGATTCGAGCCAAAAACCTTCAGGTACGAAGGATAATTGATTAAAAACTACAGGTCGATACTGCGTTATGAGAAATGATTTCATCGAATATAAAGACTGCGTGTTATTTAAATAACCGTAACTTCCCCATACTCTCGTATGTTTGTTTGATGACTAACATAGATTCTCCCAATTCATCATCAGTTATTGAAATGAACGTCTACTTTTAATTCTACAAAATCTAGATCTAGATGAGTAGATTTGTTTACCTTCATCTTGAGAGCCATTTCAATCAACTAAAACTTCGTTGACATCTCTTTTGTATCTGCTGAACAATCTTGGAATACCTGGAGTACTACAAAAATATACCAGGATACCAACACATTTCAAGGCATCTATACCAAAATATTTCACCCAACAATTGTTGGACTACAGCAGAGTAGATTGGAGTGTTGAAAAATTTGACGTACCGTCTTTGGTTGGAATATAATGAAACAGCACAGCACATACTTTGTGCTTGCCCCGCCGTAAACTGATTAAGGTTTTACAACGTTTGGCAGAGTTTCACTCTCGCTGGTCACCTGAACAAACTAGTCAGCTTCATCCAAATGCTGGACTCATTCATTAAAATCATCGCTTATTGCAGTGGAGGTTAGAATCTACCCATACACGTTGAACTCTACCTAACTCTAATCAAATTACACTTGATAAGTTTCATTATTGAGTTGAGTTGAGGAAGTGGCTACTTTTTCATCATGTCATGGCAGAAGAGAAGATTATAGGACCTAGAAAAGATTGAAAAACTAATAGCAAGTAGACCTTCTTGAAGTATCATTTTTGTTCTCTCAAGTTCCATAAAACTACTAAAAATAGTAAAGTTTCAACCAGTTTCTGTTCGTTGCTGAACAAGAATATTCTTCAAACATCATGATTCACTTACCGATCACATGCTGATAGTTCAAGTTCATAATATCATTGATATCTGAAACAAAGAAATAATGATTTTATTAATATGGAAAAATCTGAAGAGTTACATTATATTGAAGAAAACAGCCCATTTCTCTTGTGGTCTAAGTCTTTTTCTTTTTAGGAATAATACCCAATAGCAAAGCAATTCATATGATATCAATTTACCTATTTAATAATTTGAGGAAGCCGAGTGATCCAAATTTGAACATAATTGATAAGTTTGGAAGTATGTTTTAGTAGTTTTGAACATAACAAGCTTCAACTGACTTTGTCGAGCGGTGACTCCTCCTAAATTAAAAGGGATATTACGACCCAAAGAGACGAGCATGTCTTTTAACAATCTTCTCATGGAGTAGTGAAGAAAACGATGAATCGACAAAATGCACCGAAAAAAATTATACAGAAAGAGCTATCGGTACTCAGGTTTAGTGTTTTTAGCTTTGACTTTTCAATATTCGTGAATGATAATCGTACTATAATTCATCAGACATTCCTTTTCCAAGATCAGAAAATTGTATTTCAGCACCTTAATTATGACATTCAACTCTCGAATTTCCCTTTCATGATTTCTTCTGAGTCGACTAGTGAAGTTCTCATATAAAATAAATGAGCAGTATGGAATTTATGATGAAAAATATAAATTCTTGTAAACTATCTAACTCAGATTTCAATTACATCCAACCGGTCTGAAACTTTCGGTCATCGAAACAAACGTGTTCACGGACTACATCACACCGAAGTACACTTTCGACTCAAACTTGACCTGTGAAGTTACAAACTGTGACGAGTAGATGATAACTTGGCTGGTATACGGGTTGAAAATCGAACAATGGAAGACAGCTGGAATGTTCGTTTTCAAGGCATATATGTATGCAATCTTGAAATGTACAAGGGTTAATGATTTGAGGCCTCATCGAAATGAGTGTATACTTATTTATCTCTGTTTCTCCATACTGATGAGTTCTAGGAAACTGAAATTTGGTATTTAGGTGCTTCTTAGATCTTAGATGCACACTAAGAAAGGATTTTCAAATATGTCAACTGGGACGCCTCCCGTGGGGATGAAAGGGGCGCGTTCATATATGAAAATTACTTTTTCATCATTGTTTCTCCGTATCGCTATATTTTTGAGAGCTGATATTTCATATGTAGTTTTGTTTTATGTTGTAGATGTGCACTAAGAAATAATTTTTGAATATTCCAACTGGGGCACACCCACTGGGTTTCACATATGAAAATTACATTTTTATGACTGTTTCTCCGTACCGCTCTAGTTTTGGACGCTGAAAATCTGCATTGAGGGTTCGTTTTATTTTGTAGCTGTGAAATAAAAAAGGATTTTTTAATATTCCAATTGGGGTACTAGCGGGGGAAAAAGGGGGGTTCATAAAATAACGTTTTTTGGGGATAAAACAGGAGCACTACAGGGAAATCCTTGAGTTACTCTCAGTGCGGTGCCAGTGCGATAATAGTGATTCACATTGGATTTGAAATGCCGAGGATCAAATTCATTTGAAAAACGTTGTCAGGAAGTTCATTCCACACAAACGCGTTCTCCAACAGAAACAGTATTTAAACAGTGAAGTTCGAGGTGTACTGAGTTGAACCTCAAAACGATGAGCAGCCACAGTACGTCGCGTATTTCTGATGAGTACCGCTCTTGGTGTAATCATCCCGTGAAAGTATCAATAGAAGAGAGACAAATCTTCAACCTTTCTTCGATGATCCATACTATCAACGTTGCAAGTGACGTTCACATCTCCAATAAAGCGGTTCTTTTCTGGATGAAATCCAGCAGTTTTGGGGTATGTTTGGGACAGAGCTCCTTACATGAGAGCAATACTCCGAAGAAAGTCTGATCTGAGTTTAATAAAGCATCCAAAATTGCTGAGGTGTGTACGGTTTTCTGGTTCAGAACAGTGTTCCAAGCTTTTGAGAAGCAGCCTTTGCAATTCCAGCGACATGATTGTGCCAAGACATACATGGAAACACCCCCGTATCTTCCTTCAGATTCGTGATCAGGACTACCAACTTACTACGAATACACTTTTTTCCTGAAAAAATTTCAGTGCTGCAAAATCCGAATTTGTCTCACTTCTTATGGAAACACCCCCGTATCTTCCGTAATATTCGAGGTGGAACGATTAAACTCTCCAGACTGATGGAAATGCTCAAAATGCACCTACCACCTGAATGGGGTTGGCCAAAGTGATATACACTGTCCGCCAATCGCGATGGAACACACCATTTTTAGGTAAAACATATTACGGCGCAAAATAGTTCGCTTCCAATACTTGAATCCCTTCATTCTATCTGGAGAGTACTCTCAGGTATGAAAGATCCTGAACGAAAATATTATCTGGCCTTTTTTTATCAAAATTTAAACGGACGACTATTAGTTGATTTTCTCGAAAACCCGATGTGCGAAGAACTACCTTTGGATGTGAGACAGCATAATTTTTCAGTTAGATGGTTCACCAGTTCACAATAGTGGCATAAAAAGGGTTTGGTTGAATCGGAATCTACCTAGGAAATGAATAGGACCCAATAGCCCTCTCGTAGTATGGCCACCACGATCCCCAGATTTAACTCCACCGGATTTTTATTTATGGGGAAACTTGAGAAATAAAGTTTATAAGGATAGGCCAACAAATGAGGAAGATCTCTGTGCAAGAATTATACAAGCATGTAGAGAAATCACACCTAGAGAACTGAGAAGAGTTGGAGGAAATAATAGAAGGCGCCGAGAAAAATGTGTTCGATTGGAGGGAAATTTCATAGAAGGCACGAAAATAAAAAATTGTCAACAGTTAAATCATTCGAAATTGATTGTTTTGTTTTTTAATTGAAAATGTGATTTTGAAAGTAGTACTTCGAAAGAATTTTGAATTACATAACATTTTTCGCCAAAAAATATCCTTGTTTTTTTTAAATAATGGGAAAATGAGAATATGAACTAACATTACCCATCCAAAAACCTCACTGATTACATGTTTCCGTTCCTCTTACAAAATTACCATTTTCTCTCTTATTGAGAAGGAATAACTTTCCTGACAACAAAATAAAAAATAAATTATTTATGTGAAAACAAAAGTCGAGTTTCTCTTAAACAATTTCGTTTATGTTTTGATGTCAAAACAAAAAAAATTTACTTCAATTATTACGGAAGATACGGGGGTGTTTCCATGAGATGTGAAACAAATTCGGATTTTTCAGGACTCAATTTTTTTCAGGAAAAAAGTGTAATCGTAGTAAGTTGGTAGTCCTGATCACGAATCTGAAGGAATTTTGAGCCTATTTTGCCCCCCAATATGTTTTACCGTAAAAATGGGTTGTTCCATGGCGAGTGGCGGGCAGTGTATATCACTTTGGCCAACTCCATTCAGGTGGTAGGTGCATTTTGAGCATTTCCATCAGTCCAGTGAGTTTCATCGTTCTACCTCGAATATTACGGAAGATACGGGGGTGTTTCCATGAAAAGTGAGACACACTGTATTGGTGTCTATTTGAACCCCCAACAAACTTATCGAAGCAGAAAGCGAAATTGTCTGACCTGACATTATTATATCCGGTTCAGAGACATTTATCTTTTGGAAGAAAACCGATGCCTGGGTTTTTGTGGCATTGAAATGAACGTGGTTTATTTCCCTCCAATTCGTGATCACTTCTATATCCTTGATATGCAACAGGAGGTTGCATATCAAGATATGCAACCTCCTGTTGCCGGTGAACATGTGCATCCGCAGCCCGATGACCTGAAATCCAAATGTAATAACCAGACAAGTGTGCTGTCGTCAGCAAAACAATATATTGAATTCTTGTTTTTTTCTAATAAGTCGTTGATATACAACGTTATTCGTTATTTCGAATATGGGTGATATACGATAGAAGGAGCCTGTTGAACTTTGTTTCCGAAAGTCATATTGATGATCGCTTGAAATGTTGAAGTCTTCCAAATATTCGTGGATATGGTGGTTTATGGCTTTTTCCACGATTTTTGATATCACTGATAGCAAAGCTACTGGTATATAGTCACATTTCCACCACCGTTTCTTCTTACTGGTACATTTTAGGAGACCTAAATTTTGTATGTATGTTCATTTTATATTGTAGATGTGCAATAAGAAAAGAGTTTTGAATATTCCAACTGGGGCGCCAGCCGCGGGGGAAAAGGCGCGTCTATTGAACAAAATTATCTTTCCATCACTATTTATCCATGCTCTTAAATTTCCGGTGCAGGTAGGTAGTCATTGACTCTATAGGTAATGTTTGCAGGACGCTCAAGAATCACATCCCACTCTATTTGTGGGCTTCGAATCAGCTGTGAGGGTACCAGAATCTAGGTACAGGACCATATCGAGAAATGATTCAATGATAAAATGAACATTCTACACAGTGTGTTCGATTATTGTTTATTATTGATAAGAATTTGTTGGAGTTGTAACACAATTGGAACAAAACCACCAAAAATTTGCTGCAAATAATGGAATATAAAATGTGATCTACTTTCATGTTGTGACTTTAGGCATATTTCAATCTCGATATTCTGTCATGGCTATTTTAGGAAAAACCAAATATACAGGGTGTAACATAAGCGCGTTGAAATATTCAAGTAATGTATTCCTGAGATAAGTTTTAGGAGAAAAGTCTATATAAAATTGTGTACGGAAATGCTTCGTTTCGGGGATACAGGGTGTTGAAATTGATTTTTTTGTTGTTCTATACCCGGCGTTTTTTTGACGTGGAAAACCATAATTTTATAATACAATGTTTATCGAAAAATCAATAGTTTTCAAAATACAGATTGTTGAAATTTTTCAAAACGTGGTTGGTTTTGTCATAAGTTTTCTGCAATTTCAGTTATTTCCATCAACCAATATATGGAAAAAAAATTGTTTATTTTGACAAGATCCACCACATACTTTTGGTCGGTTGGTAGCCAGTCGGTTCCACGTGGTTGCTTTGTTTACTCACTAAAATTGACTGCCATGTTGGTCGGTGGTTCAAGCTCTAGTCTGAACGATCGATTTTCACTTGCTATCATCCAACCCGTGTTAGGAATCGCACGTTAAAAGGTAAGGCCTCGTTAATGCTTAGCTCATACAAGTTTCGACTTCTGAGGGTTGTCGTTCGTAGGGGTGCGACAGCTGTTTAACGGAAAAACAGATTTTAAACAGACTTAGTTTTTGTAACGATTTCGGCAACTTCACCTAGCGCCCTAGGAGCTGAGTAATATGCATCGGAAACGAAAAGGAAAGGTGGAGAAATTAGGTAATTCAGAGCAATTTGAAATAAATAATGACACTGTACGCAGTGTCGAAATTATGATATCCCACGTCGAAAAAACCCAGGTACCAAATTTTGTGCAAATAGCTTATTTTTTTACAAAAGTTACTTCTGTAAATCGAACAAAAAATTCTATTTCAACACCCTGTGTCTCCGAAACGAAGCATTTCCGGAAAGAAGTTGATATAGAATTTTTTTCTTGAAATTGTCTCAGAAATACGTCACTTGAATATTTGAACATACTTATGCTACACCTTGTATTTCGCATTCATTTAGTTATGAACAATTTTCATGGTTATGTTTTATAAATGGGCAGATTATAAAAAAATCGCGGAAATATGAAATCCAATGAACTATTTTATGGTACATTTATGGTTCAAACCCTAGGTGACTTATATTTCTCAAAAACTTTTTTGAAACTATATTAAGTCAATAATAGTCAAGAATTTTCATTTTGAATACTACGAGGAAATCAATCCCTCAACAGGATTTTAAACTACGAATACTCCAAGTTTTCGTAGACTTCAAAGAAATCTGATGAGGAAATGTCTCTTTGAGCAGATTTTGATCCTGCAAGAAAATCAGATACGAGTAGCCCCTTTATTCCAGTTTCAGTATACTAATAGCATCGTCCATTCAATCTACAAATAAGAAAAAAGATAATGTCTAGTTTCTCCCGATCCAGGCTCAGTTTCCGAAACTTGTTAGCAGAATAATAATATAGCTTGCTTTGAGTTCAACCGAAAAGAAATCACATGAGATGGGAATATCTTTCAGAAAAAAACTTTCCAGGACAACAAAAGATATATTTGGATTAGTATGTATGTATGTTGTATTCGTTATAACATGAAAACTGCGTGGTTTGTAGAATATGGCGTTTGTAAAATGTGACTATAGTCTATTTCAAAAGAGTGTAGAGTAATAAATCATGAAGTGTCATAAAATTTGCCTGAATTTCGTTGTCGTCCATGGGCGTAGGCAAATCTTAGGATTATTAAACTTAATAATTAAAGTAAATTAAAAATTACAGACATAGATAATAATAAAAGGCCATTTTTGGGAAGTAATTTGGTCTAAAACTAAGTACCTACATGTTTAGGTAAGTAAAATTTCTTAAAAAAAGATTAAGATTAATTTTAGTGGTTCTTGTAAACTTATTTAATATGCAATTTGGGTTCATATACTTGAGCATGATTTCTCGAAAAAGGGTTAACAATTAGTTCCGAGGTGCCATGTCATTATAATAATCCCTTTTTGACCCTGCCCACCAATCATGCAATACCTATTAAACCCAGGTAATTAAGAAAAAGGGTTTAAATATATTGTAATGGTGTCTTAAACATTCGAGTTATAATAGTAATTGTTACTACACCAATTAAACGTACAGTGATATTGTGATATAGAAATAGTGAAAAAGTTATAAAATGGGGACATTTACTCCAAAGAAAAGAAGTGTAAAAAATTCTCCGCTATCTGTTTGCGAAAAAGTTATAATTTTAAATGTATATGATTGCATAAAACACGATCACCCTAGTTTGTCTGTGCAAGAAAGTGTTGAGCGATGTGCCCGAATGACTGGAATTGGACAGTCCACGATTTTTAAATTATTGCGAGAAAGAAAGATATCAGGCCAGGTAAGTCTATGCAAGAGAAAATCAGGAAGACCAATAAAAATCTTAGATGAAGACACCAAATGTGACATTCGAAGAAAAGTTCATTCGTTTTATTTTAAAAAGGAAATACCCACTCTTGAAAAAATATTTATCGAGATAAGCCAAGATAACGATATTCCTTTGATATCCAGAAAACTTTTATGGAAAACTTTAAAAAGTATGAATTTTGCCTGGGAAAAGCACAATCGAAAGGCACTATTACTGGAAAGTGATGAAATTGTTTGCTGGAGACGAAAATATTTGACAACTATAAAGCAGTACCGCAGAGAGCAAAAGAAAATTTTTTATCTTGATGAGACGTGGATAAACGAAGGTTATATAGTCAAAAAAATGTAGCAAGATAAAAATATAACAAGTTCTCGCCAAGCTTTCATAGAAGGCCTTTCGACGGGTATTAAAGTGCCTTCGGGAAAAGGGAAGAGGCTTATAATTACTCACATTGGAAGCGAAGACGGATTTTTAAAAGAAGGTTTGTTAAGCTTTGAGTCGTGCCGGACGGGAGATTATCATGAGGACATGAATTCGGATGTCTTCGAAGACTACTTCGGGGAAATGTTAAAATTTCTTTCAGCTGATTCGGTCGTGGTTATGGATAATGCAAGCTACCATTCAAGGCGCTTAGAGAAGGTACCAACTTCAGCTTGGAGAAAGCAAGAAATTATTAACTGGCTGTCAAATAAAGGTATTCAGTTTGAGACGAATTCAGTAAAGAAGGAACTACTAGCCATAGTAAAACAACATAAATCTCGCTTCATGAAATGCCGTAGAAGATGTAGCAGAAAAGTATAAAGTAACTGTGCTGCGCCTACCGCCATATCATTGCGAATTAAATCCTATAGAACTTATATGGGCACAAGTTAAAGGATATGTTGCAAGGCACAATACCACATTTAAAATGAAAGATGTCAAGGTATTGTTTGATCAAGCCATTATGGAAATCACATCAGAAAACTGGCAAAAAGCAATCCAGCATGTTTTAAAAGAGGAAGATAAAATGTGGGAACTGGACAACTTGGT
The DNA here is from genome assembly GCF_025532065.1 of Leptinotarsa decemlineata. Taxonomy (NCBI): domain Eukaryota; kingdom Metazoa; phylum Arthropoda; class Insecta; order Coleoptera; family Chrysomelidae; genus Leptinotarsa; species Leptinotarsa decemlineata. The sequence goes on along the minus strand of NW_027412668.1, from coordinate 16,051,250 downwards.
CGATCAGGTGGTTGACCCTATAATTATAACACCAGGGGATGATGACAGTTCTTCGGATGAAGACTATACTGATGTAGAATAATTTAATTGAATTGTAAATATACTGTAGCGGGATAAGCAATCTGGACAGAGACCAGTGTATCAGTGACAGTGACACTTTTGCTTAGGTTAGGGTTTAGAATTAAGGGTAGTCTGAATAATTATTTTCTCGGAAGGTTCTCGAAAATTGTACCTAGTAATCTCTAGAACATTCAATTAGGGTGTAAATAGAGTGTTGTTAAACGTTAAGGGAAGTTCACAGTTTTAGTATTGTTCAAGTGTCAAATTGTAATAACGTATCCAGTAAAGTTCTTGTCGTTTCTTCGTGAATAAATTGATTTAAAGTCCCCACAAGTGTTTCAATACGTAAAGTTCGTTCGTGTGTGTTTGTGAGTATTTCCCGATTTCGGTTCGTATATATTTTATTGTTACATTTTATATTTTTTTAATAACACTGTTCTGCTGTATTAAATTTTTATTTCCTTTAATATAATTTTTATGAATGCATATTCTTTTGGCAATTATCCCACTAGCGCGCCTCTGGCTCAGTATTTATCCGTCGATAACAATGGACAAATCCCTTAAAACAGGGTGATACCTACCTGCTCTTTATGAAACGACATAATTTTGCAATGCGGACTAGGGAAGTGACAGAATTTATTGACGGATCACCCTGTAGCGCTTTTGAATACTTAATGAGATTTTATTACTCTACACTCTTTTGAAATAGACTATAGCAGGATTTTAAGAATGTTCTGGTATTTTTAAAATCGATCTTCTGTGCTACAAATATTCATTGAATAAGATAACCAGTGGGGAATCATTATCAAAATTGAAAATTTCAGTGGGAGCTGAGAATTAGCGAGGCCTTTTGATTTAACGTGAGATTTCTAGCTCGTGAATGATTAGACACTTCAAATGCTCACCATCATTGTTTTTTTTATGTCAACGACTTTGACTGTTTTCATTAAGTTTCAATACTTTTTCCTCAAAAGTATTGAAAAGAATTTGTTGTTTTTTTTATTTTCCGTCAATATTTCCAAAATGTTTTTTCACATGATATGAAAATCTTCTTAGCATTTTGCTAATAACTATTTCATATAACCAAATGAAACGGGACTGAAAATTTACACATTATTTTGGAGATTACCTATTTGCTTATGATATAGATCGTTCTTCATAATACAACAAATTATTCATGAAACTAAATATTAGAAAATGGGAGCCAATACGAATATTGTCATAATACTAGTATATCCTGGAAACAGGTAGAGTTTCCCCAACTAATTCTCAATAAAAAAATAAGTTTGAAAGAATATTGGTAAACGGTTCTATAGAGAAAAAATTAAGATGATGATGTAGATAATGTACTAAACACTTAAAAATAATTCAGAAGGTCCTAGCTAGTAGTCACCACACCAATCTCCGCACCATCAGATAAGAAATAATAAAATCGTTGGGTGTAGCGTAACCTGAGTAAATATGTAAATACTACGCCCAACGATTTTATTATTTTTATCTGATTAATACCGTAGATTGCTGAGGAGAGTGATGTGATGACTGCTACCTAGGACCTTCCGAATTATTTTACAGTTTTCAGTACATTATCTACATCATTAAAATTTTTTTTCTTCAATGTATCGAACATATTCAAAAAACAATTCATTGATATTTTCTTTACGTAAAGTCACGCGCGAATTGTATGGCAAAACACGTGTCAGTTCATAAGATGCTTGAAATAATGGCCTGAACTTCTTAACATATGAACAGCCTATTCTATATTTCCCGGCGAACATTTCCGAACACAGTAACGTCAATATCCCTACAAATATTTATTATTCTTTGCCGTATATCCAATATTGAAGAAGGTTCACTTTCGTAAACCTTTTACTTCAAATAGCCCCATAAAAAAATCCAAAGGTGTCAAATCTGGCGAGCGGGCTGGCCAGTCTGTAGGACCTCGACGGCCAATCCAACGACCGGGAAAAGTAATATGCAAATAGTTTCTCACTTGTCTGAACTAATGTGGTGGTGCTCCATCTTGTTGGAATACAATATCCATATCGAATTCATTAGGATTCACTTCGACGATTTCAGTGATGAGAGGGTCAACAGTAGTTTCCAGCATATTCAAATACAGTAGTTCTGTTGAATTTTGATCAATATAGGTCCTATAATATGGTTTCCCAAAATTCCTGCCCAAACGTTAATTGTTTTCTGGATATTGGGTATATGTTTCCCGGAAAACGTGAGGTTACTGTCACTCTAATAACGATAATTTTGACTGTTTTGCCGTTAAAAAGAATGTACATTCGTCACTAAAACAAATATTGTGGAGATAGGTAGGATGCCTTGCAATGATTTCCGTCATGATTTCGCAGAATTCTGTTCTTCGATCAGGGTCATCTTCAGTTAATTGGTATACCATTTTAATTTTGTATGAATGATACCTATTTCTCTTCAAAAGTCTACACACAGTAGAAGGAGACACCTCACAAACACAAGTAGACTGTTCAGGATTCACTACCATCTCACCAATTATTTGCACTTGCTGTCCTTCCGGAATGGACGGATGACCTGGGGCTTCTTGTTATGTACACTACCGGTAGTTGTGAATTTGGATACAAGTTTCCCCAAATATTTTCTATAGATAGGACGATTCCGAAAACGTTCATTGAAAATCCTTTCGGTCTCGTGAAAGTTACGCGTCGTACCGTAAGTAGAAATCGCTTCAATTTTTCCTTCCAATGGACGAGAATTGACCATTTTAGAGATTGTTGACGTGGTACCTTTCTACTACTAAATGAGAATATTCTAACTGAACAATAATGTTCATTGTCGTACTAACATTTTTTTGTCAATTTTATAAACGAAAAATAACTTATTAAACCTTATCGGGTTGCTGAAATCGCCATATGGCAGATAAAAGGGAATATTTATAGAAATATCGATATTAATCTGTCTTCAGGAAATTAGGTGTAGTAGGTGGAGATATTGACTTCATATTCTAAGGTATTAAAGTATCCGTCAGGAGCTTCAAAATGATGTATCACAAGACCCCCTTCCCATTAATTTTTTTTTGCCCAAATGGCACGCAGTGGTCATCTTGAAAGTTTCATCTGGAAATTCCACTTCAAAATAAAGTATTCATGCATTAATTTCATTATCACAAATTTCAATTTTTTGAGTTGACCCGTTCGAAAAATGAAAGGGAGGCGGACATTAAAGAAATCTGTATGCACTGTATATTTCAATAAAACCGTTCAACATATTTTTTACCTTTTTAATTTTCAACCTGCTTTCAGTTTCTGATTCTATAACTCAATTATTTTCATTTTTTAGTTTTTGGGAAAGAAAATTCTTGGCTTTCTACTACTCCATCTTAATACAAAAAAAGGATGAGGGAATCTTTCAAAGAAAGGAAGGAAGTAATCAATTAGAAAATAAGTAACTCTATATATGGATGTGTAGATCATGCAAAGAAGTAACTTTCAGACACAAACTGAAAGAAAGTACTCCTGAAACAGCTATTTTCATATAAACTATTGAATTACACGAAAGAAAAAAATTCTTTCGAAACAAATACTTCTATATGAACACTGAATTATACAGAAGATACTTTTCTCTACTCAGTTTGTATTTCAAACATTCGATGTGGAATAAAAATCAGATATTATTCACATGAGTTCTACTTTAAATGAATGGTAACAAATTGCACTTACATGGAACACTGTCATCCTCACTGGTATACATCGATGTTTCACCTTAAGGCAAAGGAGGACTTTCTTTCAGTTTGTGTCTGAAAGTTACTTCCTTGCATGATCTACACATCCATGTATAGAGTTACTTATTTTCAAATTGATTACTTCCTTCCTTTCTCCCTCATCTTTTTTTTTGTATCAAGATGGAGTAGTAGCCAAAACATTTCTTTCCCAAAAATTAATCACTCCTAAAAATATAACCCTTTCAATTCAAATAAGATTCTTTTTAGTTCTTTCAGTGCCTCAGTGTTACAAGGTAGGTAATATGTAATCCACCATTTCGTAGCTGCTGCCATCTTGAATTTACATCTTTTTCAAAATGTACAACTACTTTTGTTAGTCAAGCCTTGTCATTTGGATATTGAGATAGTTGTGAAAAAATATGTGATATGCCATTTTGTAGATGCGGCCATCTTCCCCACCGAAGTATTCAAGAAGATATTTGTTTTTATTTTTGCGAGTGAGACAAACACCACCAAGTCTATCAACAACAAATCAGAACGTTTTAACCTAATGTGATTATAATGTAATATGGCACAAAGCACCCATCCACAATGATACTAGTATTTTTCGTTCATTATTGTTTTAAGCCTATTTAAAAAAAATATCCTTAACTTTTCAGTTCGATGTTCGATGTTAAAAGCGTGTTTTTCAGTTTTTAAACTATATTTATTTTTCATTTTTTGTTTCGTATGCTATAAAAGCGTTTGTTTAAACTACATTTATTTCATCTAAACTTTGGGATCAATCAGCCGTATATTATTTAGTAAAATGACCATTGATATTTGCCAATTCCGGAGAGGAAGCCTGAAAATCAGCTACCAAGCCCAAGGCAGCAGACGCGCAAAGGAGGGTTACAAATAAGGCAGCGCGCGTGTTAATAAAAAAAGACTTTTTTCAAATGAAGAAATACATGTAAAGTGAGTTCGACTTATATTAAGGAGGTTACGTACAGCGCCATATGCCCGCGAATAGATCAAGCAATAATGTCGATAATTTTGTCAAATACAGATCCCGATCTTGAGAGTTACAAACAAACAAACATAAATACATACATACAGATCAAGCTAGTAAAAGCGTGTTAATAAAAAAAAGTGACTGGCGGAAGCAAAGCGACCAGAAATATTTTTCTTGGAATTGAATATAAGTATCGACTAATAAGTGTCAGTTATTTAAAAGAAACTATAGGCGTAAAAGAACAGTTTATTGAGCTCCAGAAATTCAAATATGCTTATTTTTTTTTGTTGGTAAATGTGAAACGCCTAAATTCTCATTGCAATGCAAATAATTTTTGTATTCACAATTTCGAAAAGCTTTTTTGTTTCATCCATCAAATCAACAGCACTCGTGATTGAATCAGATTGATACAAGATTAACGATTAAATTCCGAATGCGTTCAATTAAATATTAGTTGCCGAACAGTAAATTAAAACTTTTCAATTCCGAACTCAGTTGCGTTATATATTCCTGACAACATCGAAAACTTTAGGGTTTCCAATAAGTATTTTACATCAGAGTGGGATTTTGTCGATAATTCTCTGGCTTTTTCAACATGATAAACCTTTCGGCAGCGCTCATGCTACATTTTCCTTCTAGCGGTTCGTTGAAAATGTTTTGTTGAAATACAAATTCAATAGCGAAAACAAGTATTTTTTGTGAAGATTAGAGGTCGACGAAAAACACAAATTCAATCAAATCAACTCATTCCTGATCACATTAGTTATGTGAGCCTATGAGAGAGATCCACATTAGACTGATAATGCTTCTAGATTCTCGGGATTTGATGAAATCAACGAAGGCCGTTTTTACCTGGTCCTGATTGGCAAAGTTTCTACCGGTGAGGAAGTTATCCAAAGTGCCTGAAGAGATGGTAGTCGGTTGGCGGGAGGTCTTTGAAAAGTGCCTGGGTGTCTCATCGGGGTGCAACCACTGTCCTGAACGTCTTTTATTGTCCTGAGGGTTATACTTTTCATCACACGTGACGATGCAATCCAAAAAAGGATCGTTTTGATTGCGCAAAAGCAAAGAAGAACATACCTTGAAATGTAACAATTTCTGCCGATCGTTCAAATCGTGGGGCACCAACTTATCGAGATTTCTGATTTCACCAATACGTTTTGAACCATCAAAAACCTCATGGGAGCCGATGCCCAGTTTTTCCGCCATCCCACGCACCATTTGTGATGGGTCAGTCTCCACCAGGCAGAATTTACTCAATGGTAGCGGCGTAGCGAAATTGAACAAAAAGTAGCGGAATTTTCTACCAATTATCAATATTGAAAAAATATGGAAGAAGAAGAGGCAGTGGACAGCTCTGGAAGATGACAGCTGACAATTGAATGATTGAATGCATAGTCAATACGTTGTAGTATTAGTAGCTGAAGCCAGAACGTGATGAAAGAGATGAAGAATATTTTTGGATATTTTAATTCATATCATAAACCATATCACCTCCAATATCTTGAAACTGAAATTTTCAACTGTCTCGAGTATTTCAAATTATATGAAACAAATTACAGTGGGAATGGAAGATAGTTCATCTGATTGTAACTCGAGCGAAAGAGCTACCACAGTTGAACTTGACGGGAACGGGATATGTTAGAAAAAATACGAAAAGTCTCGAAAACAAACTTTTTCCCAACATCGGTTGTCTGATTTCAATTTGAAAGGATGGATTAGACCTGTCGCTAATGATCGTTCAAGAGCTCGGTGTGACTATACGTACGTGAACAAATTGATATTTATTTTTACTTTTCTGAATCATTATTTCAAGCTAAGAAATATTAGGTCTAGACGACAGCTTTCAGAAATTGACTGCTGTAATTTTAGAAATTGAGTATCATCTACTGAGTTGCGCGGTTGAAAATTAGCAAGATCCTGATTCCTGACATCAGTGACAGTTCAGTTTTGTGGTATCTGAACGGTACATAAACTAGAAACTGTATTTTCTGTGGTATTTAATTTTGAATAGGGCGCATGCGCGAATCGATTGCGTCAGATATACAAGCGTAGCGGAATATGAAGCAACGTAGCGGAATTTTGGTTCAGGTGTAGCGACTTTATAGTTCATCCAGTTGGCAACACTTATAGTCATAAGCTGAGAGAAGGTAAGAAATAAAAATTTGGAAAAAAGAAACAGCATCAATGCATGGGGTACAAAATCGGTTTTGCGTATGGCTCTTTTCCCTGCAAGTGGCTGTCGAGGTATCCATATTGTCTCCAACCCTGTTTTTATTGTATATCAACGACTTAGAAAAAACCAAATTTGTTGATGAGACAAGTGTGCTGATGAAAGCACACTTGTTTTGTCATGGGCTGCGAATGCCCATTTTCACCGGTATCAGGAGGTTGAATATCTTAATGAAGAACTAGAAGTAATTTTGAATTGGGGTGAAATTAACCAAGTTCAATTCAATGCCACCAAAACTCAGATATCCGTTTTCTTCAAAAAGATAAATGTTTTCGAATCGGATATAATAATGTCAGGTCAGACAATTCCGCTTTTTGGTAATTAAAATGGACACCAATATGTTATGGGACAAACATGTTGCTGGAATTGCAAAGGCTACTTCTCAAAAGCTTGGAACACTGCCTTGAAAGAGAAAACTGTACACACCTCAGCAACTTTTGATGTTTTGTGAAGCTCAGATCCGACCTTCTTTGGAGTAATGTTCCCATGTATGGAGCTCCGCCCCCAAACATACCCTGGAATTACTGGATTCCATCCAGAAAAGAGCCATCCGCCTGATTGGAGACGGTAACATCACTTGCAACTTTGATAGTCTGGAACATCTAAGGAAGGTTGGAGATTTGTCTCTCTTCAATAGATACTTTCACGGAAGGGGTCAACTAACGTGGCACTTTCTGATTCCACCAAAAGCGGTACTTATAAAAAATACGCGACTGACTGTGGCTGCTCATTGTTTTGAGGTTCAACTTAGTACACCTTGAACTTCACTGTTTAAAAACTTTTCCATTTGAAGAACGGCGTTTTTGTGGAATGAACTTCATAAGAACGTTTCTCCAGAAGGATTTAATCTCCAGTGATTCAAATGCAATGTAAATCACTACTTTCGCTCAGGCACCACTCTAAGAGAGGCTTAAGGATTTTCCTGTAGTGATTTGTCTTTTAAAAAACTATCTATCGATCAGTATACACCACGAATAGTAGAACGCATATTTATTGTGATTTGGAGCTACAAAAATGCATTACATTGAAACAGAACTTTTGAAACAACATAAAATATATAATCGTCCTCCAATATTCAATTGCAAACGATTGCGGCGTGCGTTGGCATTTTCAGGGCTACACATTATCATGAAACTATAATTTGATGTACATTCCCAGAAAAATTTTCAAATTATTGAATGGAGTACCCATCCAAATTATTGATTGAAGTCATTTGGGCTATCGGAGTTAACTCAAAATGATTTGAAGATTATTTTTCCCATAAAAAATCATCAGATTTCCAAGGAATGCTTGTATTTAATGACTCGTGGTAATTTAGATGACTTCGTCTGATATTTCCTGATTTTTAAGAGTGTACTCAAGTTATTTATTGTTATACCATTTTGATCAGTATTTCAATAATGTTTATAACATATTCAAAACACTTTTGAACATGCCACAAATCATTTTTTTTCTTCATCAGTTGGCATGTTAAATGGAAGTTATCGTAGAAAATGCATAATTATTATCGTGGATACTATAATAGGGGAGCCCAAGCGGGGATTTCGGGATTTACTAAAGCGCTGCAGATTAATATATAGGGGAATACGTTGTATCCGGTTAAGTACCTCCACCAAATATGAGCCCTATATATAAGGCCGCCTGTGAGGGATAAAGGATCAGATTAGTAAAAAAAAATTGATCACCAGAAATTCTCGAGCGCGTCAGATTAAAGTCGGGTGAGTTAATTACCTGCTAAAAAGTGTATATTCCAGTAATCTGACAATTTGAGAGTGACGTAAAGAAAGGGGAGGACAGCAAAGTTGTAAAAACATAACGTCATTTCGACATTCTCGAGAGTAGCTCATTTTTTTTTCATTTCGAAGGAAACAATTCAAGGATAACGAAAAATATACAATCTGACGATTTCCGCAAGCCGAAATAAAAATTCGTCGATGAAGTTTAATGCGTGCAGCTGTGTGATACCTATATTTCCCTCTTCGAGTTTCTATTCCTTTATCTATTGCTCTCTCACTCCGTTCCCACTCTGTTGCCATGACGCCAACACAACTGTTCACAGAGACTCGTTCTTGATGAAGATGAATATGATGATTGATTATTCAATTGATTGATGGATGTAGCTACTACGTGGTAGGAAATCATAATGAAGAAAAGAGAAATTGAACTTTCTATGTTTTTTACCACTTTTATTTGTAACTAACGTTACTGTAGTTTCGTCCTATAAGGACATTTTCATGCTTATACAATATATAAGGACATTTTCAAACTTATACAATATATAAGTTTGAAAATGTCCTTACAGGACGAAACTGCAGTAACGTTAGTTACAAATAAAAGTGGTAAAAAACCTAGAAAGTTTAATTTCTCTTTTCTTCATTAATCAATCAATTGATTATAAAAAATAAAAATTTTTTGAGCATTTTTTTTAAACTATTTTCTTATAAATACAAGTATTCTACTTAAAAACACTTATTTATTTGCATGCTATTTCCTGAGATTTTCAATTGATTAAGTACAATGAATTGAAAAAAAAAATTAAAAAAAATATTGTTTTTGTCAGATTAAGCGATTCCCTTCAGATAATCGTCAGATTATGAGATGGCACGTCTGAAACATAAAGATAAACCATATATATCTTAATCTGACGCGCTTGAGTATTTCAAAATGGCGAATTTTTTTTGCACATTATAATAATGGCCGCGAGTTTGCGTCAGATCGAAATCGTCAGATTATTGAATGAGAGCTTCTTAGAAAATCTGACGCGCTCGATTGAATTTTTCTTCTTTTCACTTTCAACCCTTTATCACACCAACGTTACTAAAAATACGTAGGACATTGATGCTATCAATGGTATTTTTTTACATATTTAAAAATCTATAGCCGCTTCCCCCACCTATGAAAAGGTATATAACATTTTTTTCTTCTTATCATCTGAGCTTTGCAACCTAATATGTCTCAATGACTCTCGAATAAGTCCCCGTTTTGCATTGTGGGCTCCCCTGCTACTATCATCAAGTAACGAGTAAATATATTGACATTTATATTTATTTGTTTTTAATTTTAGTACGTACAGTTACCAACAATTAAATGGAAAAGTGAACTATTTACTCCGTACTGAAACCATCTAATATATATTCCTTGATTTTGTTTTCATTTTGAATGGCTCAAGATTTTGAAACAGAAGCGTACATCAACCAACATTTAGGAAACTCCAAAACAGCATTTTTTTGATATTGCAATAACCGTGCATTCAGGCAGGTAAAGACTTTTACCTCTTGAACTTGCCGACTGAAATTTCGTCTTGGGAACTCAAAATAAATCAGGAATATGGCATAGGTATAATGATTATGGAACATATTATTCTTAAGTATGGATATTGTTGCCTTGCCCTGAACACCAAAACTGCAATACTTTTTATGTCGTGAGTTTCACCAACTAATTTGTCGTTTCACAAACCAATGTTTCAACATCATCTAAGTTATGGAATCCTTTTTTTGAATTGACGAATTTTTAGAGCAGTCAAAGATTCAAACAAAAATTCATTATTCTTTTTTATTTCACTTCGAATCGGTGCTACGGTTTAGAAATAATTCCATGCTATTTTGAAATTTTGATTATTTTCCCCATGAATATATATTGGAAATGAATTAAATTAGTATTTATGATGCTTATTAACGACTCCTATATGATAATTGGTTGATAACAATGCTCAATAATATATGAAAATAATTCCATGTAAATTCTCACTCAGTCGTAAAACGCCATGAATATAAATATGATTTCAAATCCTAGGATCAAACAATTTTCAATAATACGCGGAATGAATTCTGTTTATTGCTAACAAAGAAATATAGGTTTCCATAAAAGAGCTAAAATATTCGTTCTGGCGTCAAATTGGATTTTACATATAATAATGGGAATTAAATGGTTGTTATTTGTTCTACAATGCTCACACGTTTCATTTCTATTGGATATTAATTAGAATATATCAATCGGAAATTCAGGAGCTGGTACTGAGGACCCATTTTACAACTTCACGAATTTGAAAAATCGTTTGGTTTGATATCTCTCAATACATAAATCAATAAAATATACTTTTTTCAAAGACTACACCTCACGATTTGATCTCCAAAAAATTCATTTGAAAAATATATCACATGTTTCACTAGCACAGTAGCTTTATCAAGTGATTTGAATGGATTGGATCTTCATCAAGTAACGGCCGAATCAATCAGAACAATAAAATATACATTGGGTGACATACGAAATACAAGTTCTAGTTGATCAGTTGAAGAAACAAAAACTCAAATAGATTTATGAACATTCATTACTACTTTTTTTTTTTCATCATAGTGTGCGCAGGTCAGGCCCTATCCCCCGAAGCCCCGATACATTCGGGAGGGCGCGCCAGTATTATCAACAAATGACCACTCCCCACACCATGGGATAAGTGATCATTGGGTTCGAGAAGCATGTGCCCTGAGCAAGCGCAGTGAGCCAAGAATAATAGCCTTCTGCATCTGTGCAGCTAAGATTTCTGCCTTAGTGCGGCAAGCCGGTATGATTTTAAGATTCGAGAGTAGAAAGGGCATCATTTCACCAAGGACTCCAACAATCAGAACAACCATCTTGACAGAGTCGTTTGTATAGAGTCTGCGGAGTTCGAAGAGAAAATATCGATATTTAATCCGTTTTTCTTCCTTTTTTCGGACGATATTCGTCTCGCCAGGAGCTTATTAGCTTGTATGAGTCTGAGGGTGGGGAACGAATAGTTCCAATAAATTCTGCACTTCTCGTTCCCCACAACGGGTTCAATATCCCCCGGAGCGTAGGGCAACACCGGTGTCTCGTCAATACCGTAAGAGTGCCGTAGATGGTAATATAGCACTCTTACGGCCGCGTTATGTCGATGGATATAGGCCGAGACCGCATATGCTGGACATGCTGATAGCAAGTGCATTAGGCTCTCGAGTTTCCGCGGCAGGCCCTGCACCTTGTGTCAGCAACCTCTATACCCATCACGCAACTGCGGTAGACTGAGGTGTTGAAGACACCATCCTTCAAGTCATGATGGACCCCGCAGTTTCCGACTTCAGCCCACTCGACCTGAGGAAAGCGACAAGCCAAGGTCTTCAATTTTATTGAAGAATACCCCATGCATTGACTTATCCTTGTGTTTCCGCAGAAGTGAGGTGATCTCTGCGGCTTTTATATGAGCTTTTTGCTGAACGGGTTCCAACTCGGTGACAGAATTGTGGTCACCTCGTTCAGTGTCGAACACTTTACCGAGTTCATCAGCTGCTCGGGCAGCTGCCCTAAAGAGAAATGCTCCAATTCCTGCTCTCTCATGGTCACGGACCATGCAGAGAAGGGGATCCGAACTCCTGACGACTTTACAGGCTGTAGCCAGTACCATTCTGTCATGTAGACACTCCAAACTCAAAAGTCCATGGCCTCCCTGTTGTCGGGGGAACTACAACCGTGGAACGGACGATTTGGGATGCAAACTCCTATAGAGATGCATCATTTTTCGGGTCTTCACGTCGAGTTGATAAAGCTCCTCCCGAGTCCACTTCACTACTCCAAATGAGTAGAGTAAGATTGGAACGGCAAGCATATTTGTTGCTTGCTTATTATTATTATTAAAATATTGTATTTTAAGGTGGTTGACAATGTTTCTTCGTGAATATTAGAGATTTAAAATTCCAGAAAGTGGAAAAATAAACAGAGTATTTCTGTGATTTGAAATCTTTATTTTCTTATTCTAAATTTTTTTTGTATTCTTTTATTATTTCACTCGATTTTTTATTATAGTTTTCAGCGCACTTATATCTGTCGAATTTAATATTCATTCTTTGTTTTCTTACATTTTTCAGCTTGTGAGCTTGAGTACTTCCTTGAGTTTTTCTTTCTTTGGAAGAAATCCTTCCTTACATTTCGATAGAATTTTGAGCTAGAAGAGGAAAGAATTACAAAACAAGAAGATTGTTATAAGTGAGAGTGATTAAATCTTTCTCCATGAAAATGCCAGCTATTGGATCGACAAGGAATTCGATCCTCGAATATCAAAAATAAAAGCGGCTTCCCAAAGCGGTCAGTTTGGAAGCCAAGCTTCAACATCGACCATCGACGAGATTCATCCTTTGTCTTTCACAGATTCAACATTGTTACTATAACATTTTACTATAAAATAGTTACCGCACTCCATCTAAAATTCAGTGTATTCTTTCCGGATTGAATTTTTCCACAACTACCAATAACTTTCATCAGAGAGTTTCGCAACTCAGCAAAATATTTCAATGTGAAATTTAAGAGGCTTAGAGGAACTCAGAAAGTCTAAAAATGCAAGGACAACTTCAATATTTCCTATACGTGTCAAAGTTTTGGGCTTTTCATATTGTTTGTAACTTGTATTCGTCTCCTCAAAGGACCAGTTTTCTAATGTCGCATTTTATGTGCGGATAAAGTAGGTTGAACTTCCGAAACTCTCGAGTCGGGAGAGATTAATGAAAACTCTGATAAGATGAGCTGTCAAGGAATGGCCAGATGGATAGAACAACATACTTATTTCGTTGTTTTTCAGGAAATTCATTCATAGCATTAGGATCTGAAAGTTGTTAAGTTTGAATAACGAGGTCATGGGTTATCGAATATATATTTCATACGATAAGATACGAAAGTAAAACCAAAAGTAAATCTGGGCGCGCCAGTGAAGACGAAACAAGATCAGTTCTTCCATATCGTGATAAAGATTTAGCTCGAAGGGCTCTAGGACGTTTTGAGTCACTTATGGTGTAATATTGCGGCAGTTATCTGTTATCGTAAGTCATCTTGAGATGATGGTTGAGTTTTAAAGATTATCGTCCTCGAGTTACTCCATAAAAAAATTAATGGAGAACTTGCGGGCCACTCTATGATCCTCATCAGTCAATCTACCTACCAGGAAACGTTTGATTGCTGGTAAAAAAAGGATCAACAGTGATATGTACTCCACAGTTATACACGACAATTGAGACGATTACCAGTCCCACACTCATTTGAGAAACAATAATTAACATCCAATTCGTGTTATCTATTATTCATTCACCCATCAACTAGTAAAATTTTCAAACGCCTGTCGAAGTTTTTTTTTTCAGGACAAAACAAAAGCACCACAGAAAAATCCTTAAGGCACTCTTAAGACACTCTAAGAGCGGTGCCTGGGCGAAAATGGCGATTCATATTGGATTTGAATCGCTGAAGATTAAATCCATTTGAAAAAATTTTCTCTCGCGGTGTACTTAAAACGATGAGCAGCCACATTTCAGGGCGTATTTGTGGTATGTACCCCTCTTGGTGGAATCGAATGTGCCAAGTCACTTGATCACTTCCCTTGAAAGTATCTATAAGAGACAGACAAAAACCCATTCTTCATTCGATGTTCCAGACTATCAACGTTGCGAGTGATGTTCGCGTTTCCAATCAGGCAGATGGCTGATTTCTGATTGGAATCCACCAGCTTCAAGGTATGCTTATAGGAGCAGAACTCCATACATGAGAATGATACTCCAAGGTCTGATCTGAGATTTATAAAGCATCAGAAATTGCTGATATGTGTACAGTTTTCTGATTCGGTACAGTGTTAGAAGCTTTTGAGAAGCAGCCTTTGTAATTTCAGCGACATGATTGTACCAAGATATATTGGTGTCCATTTCAACCCTAAACATTATTTTACCCAGTTCGGCAGGGGTCGAACCAATTGAAGGTCTTGAATTTTTGGAAATTCCGTAAAGCGAACCTGGATTTGCGGAATTTTCGGACAGCGGCTCAGGCCGTGTACTAGTACGCGTACGCAGATACTGAGGAAGTACGGTCCTCATAGGGAATTTTTCCATAAGCTGAACACAGAGTTTCAGCTGTGATTCCTCTCAAAAAAATTTAAACATTTTCATTTTCAGTGTTTAACTTATGGAAAAAGCAAAATGGCAGAGAGGACTGTAATTCCCCATCATCTACGTACGAGTAGGTACGGTCGGAGTGTCGGAGATCGAGATTTTTCAAATGACAGATTCCTATGTGAAACATCATCATAACTGTTTTGAATTGACTAGTATTTGAAAAATTAATTAAATCCCCATAAGACTTTTTGTATCTCCCCAAAAAGTTTGGGAGATTGCAATAATCAATTTCCCGAATACTTACTACTGCAACAGTTGTATTGGTCACAAATAATGTTTCAGTAATAATACTTCCTTTTTGCAGCTTGGTTCTTCTTCAACTCCTTCACTTCTTCCTCTCCAGTTTTCAAACCGCTCATCTTAGTAGCGATTTACAATTTCGGCGTCTCCGCTTCTTTTTTCCTCAGAAAAGTTTCTTCTCTTCGCTGTTTTTCCTTCTTTCTCTTCTTTTTTTCTCTTCGAGATGTGATTTGTAGGAGTTACAGGCATGTCGCGCCAAATTAGCCAATCCTTGCAACTTGGCACCAGCTCCGCTTTTCACTGTCATGGCAGCGTCTAAGGGTCGCTCACACATTGGTTTGTCATCTTTTAGATATTTACCAGAAGCTGAAACCCCTCTTTCTACTTCGACATTTTCATGGGACAAAGAAAGAACAGCTTTAACGACCTTAGTGACATTAGGCAATCTCCAGTGTCCGTTTTTAGGAAAAGAAATTGACGCCAGTAGTCATCTATTCTTGAGTTAGTTTCATCCAACCGCACAGCGTCTTCTTCTAGTTGTAACAATCGCCATTCATCTTGCACAAGTCCGACATCAACTCCTAACGGCAACGCATGAGCTAGTGTTGCGATTCGACCCACGCTAACTGATTTCTTTCGCTGTTCTGGCTGAAGACATCAACATGACTGGAGGAAATTATTGCTCATAGAACTTTTTTTGATTATATGGGCACATGCTACTTTGATGTGCTCTTGGGCTTTTGTTAGGAAACTCAGCCGAACATCCTCTTCTTATGCATAAATTTCACTCATCACATCATCGTTCAAAATTATTTTATTAGCTGGAAGGAGATGGGTTATTGCAGTAAGTAAAGATGCTAGACGATGAAGCTCATCGTATATGATATGAATCATAGGTCTGGTCGCCTGAAATGCTCCAGTAAAGGCTGTAAAGTTTCTTGCACTAGAGACACGATATTTGGCGGGAAATATAAAAACTATTATTCCCGGCCATTCAACAAACATACCCAGTTGATAAATTATTATTAGTAATGTTATGAAATTCAATAAGCACATGATAAAAATTCACGCCGCTGGGTTCGGAGACATTTACCTATTTGGATAAAACCGATGACTGAGTTTTCATGGCATTGAATTGAACCTGGGTACTTTCACCCCAATTCAAAATCAACTCTAGATCCTTATTAAGACATGCAACCTCCTGCTGCCACTGAAGATGTGCATCCATAGCCGATGTCCTGGAATCAAAGTGGAATGACGTCAGCACACTTGTCTTCTTCTTTTGATTTGTGCACAAGATGAATTTTACAGAGAAAGAATTTATGGGACATTAGAGTTCTTCGGATTATCTACGACTCGTGCCAGAAACTGTAAATAATCATCTGACACTCAACGTAAGATCGATACTGACAAGACTCAGCACAGCAACGTTCCTAGCTTTGGGGGTTCTTTCTTCAGATTACCACTGATACCATCTCTACACTAGTTCTCTCTACTACTACTACACTTTCGGTTAAGATGCTTATTCGAATTTCAGTCATTAAACTACTGTGCTGTAGTATTAGCGCACCTACTATCTTCATAATGATTTCAATCATCGATACTCTTTCTGAAGTTGAATAAAATCATTTCGAGCAAAATAAATATATTCACGGTTAAAATATGTGAAATACTAAATGAAGGTGGATGAAATCCAAATATTGTTGAAAATAAGTCGTCAAAAACTAAGAAACTGCTTTTTGGAAGATAGTACTCATTTGTGAAGGTTGTTATCAAATTGAAATCGCGCTAGCTGCACAATGAAAAAATAGTATAAATAGTGAAAATTCACTTCATTTTCGTTCATTGAAAAAGTATCCAAAAACGTTTCTGCCTGAAAAACAGTTGCATTAAATTTAAAAAAAATGAAAAGCATACTAAAGAGAAACGATGACTTTTCAAATAAGGTATCGCTTGACTTCTGATCCCATTTAAGATATGAGGGTTAGGTCAAAAGTGAATGGGTCTATTCGACCCTCCACCGCAACTTTCAAGGGTTTATTGTGTTTACAAGGGATGGAAGTAACAAGGTTGATAAAATAAGCACAACAGATTTTTCCTTTGAAATGAAAATCAAGGCGTTTGGGAGATTTTTTTTTGAAATGCCGTCCATGAGAAATGGGCCTTGTTCCATTTTCACAGGCCAACCCTGTATGCTCATCTGATTTGATAAATGCCTCTCAAGTTCGTCCAAATATGAAAAACATAAAACAAGAAAAAGCATCAAGTTTGAGAAATATATCAATAAATCTTTGTTTATGACTTTAGATCGACAAATCTCTTAATTTATTACCCAATATTTTATTTGATTTCATCCCTGTAGCGGTAGATGTTTGAAGAGGAGTATCAGGAGTTTACGAGTATTTGTCGCTTTTGATATTGATTTGAAAGTCATTCCACCTTTTGATCAGATGCTCTTTCATGTGCATTTTTCATGAGTAATTCGTACTTTTGCGTGCTAGTGATCGCACGTTGAGAGGTAAAGCTTCGTTAATCCTCAGCTCATACAAGTTTTCACTTATGACGGTTTTCGTCGTGGGAAGGATCAGTAAGTTAATGGAAACACAGTCATCAACAGTTATATACGCTGTCTGTTCAAAAAATTATTTCCATTTTGTCCCCTACAAGGTAGTCCCCCTCAGATATAATACACTTGTGGCACCGTTCTTACCAGCAGTTCTGATATGCAGATTTTTTATATGTCCTTGAGCTCTCTCTGCGATTCCGTTCTTATTTCCTCAATAGTCGCAAAACGCCGTCTATTCATGAGTAGTTGAGGCATGATCACGGTGTTGTTTTTGGTCAGAAAATTCAAACATGCAATAACAAGAGAGCAGGTGCATTCGTGATGCGAAAGCCATGAATTGTTTTTCCACAATACCGGATGTTTCCTTCGTATCGCTTATCACAAGAGACGCATAACTTCAAGATAATACTCCTCATTAACCATACAACCATATGGAAAAACCTCCACGGCAATCGAAGAAAACGATGACAATTGATCAAACTTGGTGTGCCACTTTCTACACAAATTCCAGCCCTGCTTTAACATTTCCACTTTTGTGGAACGGTTCATCTTTTGCCTAAAAATTGGCCCCAGTTTCAACAATAACCTGTTCATTCGAGCGAAATTTCTCACCGGTGAGAATATAGAATATAATTTCAATATTTTGAAATACTACAAATTGGCGGAATTTTAAATAATTGCCTGAATACATTGCATTTAACCCCATAATATGAGGTAATAAGCTTGGGGTAAGTTCAGAAGATGCTCGAAATGGTTGCCTAGAACTTCTTGACATATGAACAGCATCTCCGATATTTCACGCTGAACATTTTCGAACACAGTAGCGTCAATTTCTCTACGAATATTTATTACTCTCTACCATACATCCAATATTGAAGCAGCTTCAGTTTCGTACACCTTTTGCTTCAAATATCCCCCCAGGTGTCAAATCTAGCGAGCGGGCTGGCCATTCTGTAGGACCTTGACGGCCAATCCAACGACCGGAAAAAGTAGTATCCAAATAGTTTCTAAATTGTCTGGTGTAATGTGGTGGTACTCCATCTTGTTGAAATATAATATCCATATCGAATTCATTAGGATTCGCTTCGACGATTTCAGTGATGGAAGGGTCAACAGTAGTTTCCAATATTCAAATACAATTCCCCAGTTAAATTTGGATCAATGAATAGAGGTCCTACAATATGATTTCCAAATATTCTTGCCCAAACATTATTTTTTCTGGATATTGGGATGCGTTTTCGGGAAAACGTGAGGGTTGGTGTCACTCCAATAACGGCAATTTTGTCTGTGAAAAATTGCCGTTTAAAGAAAAAAGTACATTCGTCACTAAAACAAATATTGTGGAGTTTCCGTCATGATTTCGCAGAATTCTGTTCATCGATTAGGGTCATCTTCAGTTAATTGGTGTAACATTTCAATTTTGTATGCATGATACCTATTCCTCTTCAAGAGTCTCCACACAGTAGAAGGAGACACCTCACAAACATTCGCGATGAAATAAGTAGACTGTTCATGATTTACTACCATCTCAGCAGTTATTTGCACTTGCTGTTTTTTCGGAATGGACGGATGACCTGGAGGCATTTCGTTATGTACACTACCGGTAGTTGTGAATTTGAATACAAGTTCCCTCAAATTTTTTTCACAGATAGGACGATTTGTAAAATGTTCATTGAAAATTCTTTCGGCGTCGTGAAAGTTACGCGCCGCACCGTATATAAAAATCGCGTCAATTTTTTTTTCCAATGGACGGGAATTGACCATTTTAGAGATTGCTGACGTGGTACCTTTCTTCTAGTAAAACCGAAAACTAAATGAGGATATTCCAACTGAACAATGACGTTCATTGTCCTACTGACATTTTTTGTCGTTTTTATAAACAAAAAAAATAACTCAACAAACCTTCTCGGGTTGTTGGAATTGCCATATAGTAGATAAAAAGGAATATTTCTAGAAATATCGATATTAATGTGTCTTCAGGAAATTATTAAATGTACCGCCATTTTGTAGAAGGTGAAGATATTGACTTCATATCGTAGGGTTGTGAAGTATTCGTCAAGAGCTTCAAAATGATGTATCACAAGATCCCCCCTTTCATTATTTTTTTCCCAAATGGCGGCCAGTCGCCATCTTGAAAGTTTCATCTATCAATTTCACTTCAAAATAAATTATTCATGAATTAATTTCATCATCCCAAATTTCAATTTTTCAAGTTGACCCGTTCACAAAATAAAAGGAGGGGATATTGAAGAAATCCACTGTATACGCGAGCAATTCGAAGCCCATTTCATGCAAATTTGCCATCGTTCCCATTGATTTGTGGCACTGTGCATTGTCTTGATGGAGCAGCACTTTTTTCTCGAAATGAGGTCGTTTTTTCTCAATTTCGGCCTTCAAGCGCTCCAACAACGCTAAATAATATTCACTGATGATGGTATTTCCCTTCTCAGGATAGTCGATGAATTTTCCCAAAATACCGAGGCCATAACCTTTTCAGCAGATTGTAATGCTTCCGGGCGCCTTGAACGAGATTCACCAGTTGCTCTTCACTGAGAAATCCTTTGTCACATATGTATGCGAAAATTCAGGTTTCTTATGTTTAAACATGGCCAAACACTGCTCAGATTATCAAGACGTTCTTGTTTTTGATCAACAGTGAGCTCGCGCGGCACCCACTTTGAACAGAGCTTTCTCATAATAAAATGCTCATGCAATTCAAGGTCAGCACATTTTTTTGATACATTTAAAGTACTTGTGATGCACTGTTTGGAACCTTTGGTGTAGTAATAAATATTACTGGAGTTTTTTCCCAACATCAAAATCATCTGCCTTCACGAAATATGGATATTCTCTCTCATTTTTCAGATATTTGCCCACGGAGTTTTATATGGGACATCCTGTATAGTATGCTATTTGGTATTGGTCCGTCATCGTTATTCATAATGTTATTATGTTTACCCATTTCTACACTCTCATAGGCATCTAGTTGTTGTTAACTTGTCTAACCAATCTTAATGAAGTGAAGTCTATGGAATGGTTTTGTTGCAAAATATGATAGTGCTAAATGTTCCTTATATCTTACTTCAATGAATCTTTTTGTCTGTCCATAATATTTTACATTGCAGTCCTTCCATTCAATTTCATTTACTTCAATAGATCTTTTTGTCTGTACATAATATTTTGCATCGCAGTCCTTACATTCAATTTCGTAAATTCCAGACTTTTCCAAATTCTCGACTTTGTCTTTTGGACTTCCCAAAAGGCTCTGTAGTGTAAGACTTGTTTTGAAAACCACCTTCATAACTAGTTCCTTGAAAATATTTCCAAAGTTCTTCGTGAATTGGTGGTATGGAACTGAGATATATTTATCTTGATTTTTGTCCTTTCTGAAAGTCGAGATTTCATTCATTTTCAACCTAAATTTCTTTTTCCTTATTATGTCCTTATTATGTAATCTACAATACCCCTAAAGAAACCGTTAGTGACTGCTATTTCCTGTATTGTACGTGTTTCTTTTGTGAACCTCTCATGTGTCGAAAGACGCACTAAAAAATTCAATCCAGCACGTTTGTGCTGTCCACAGTGATGTGAACTGTCAGGAATATACCTGTACGTGCTTGTTTCTTTTCTAAATATATCGTATTCTGACCCTCCGTATTGGAGACTCCGTATTATCAGATCGTCAAGAAATGGTAGTTGTCCTTTATTTTCTAACTCATATGTGAAATATATTAAAGGACATCTATTATTTAAAAAGGGAACAAAGTCCTCAATATTCGTCAGGTAGAAAGACAAGGTGACCGTTCCTTCCTATTGTTCATAAAAGCAATCTTCTATCTGGAACCGATTTTGTTTCATTCACAAATTAGTAAGAGAAACGAATTCGTCGATTTCGTAAGTATTGAAATTATTTTTCTCTAGTAAATCCGTGAGGTATTGCAAGTTCTGCGGAATTGAAACGTAGGAAATAAGGAACTAACATCAAAAGAAATCAAAATCTCATCTCCTTGCAGAACGATGTTTTTTGTATGTTGTATGAGCTCTAAATAGAGTTTTTTATACTAAAACTTGGTTCCGCAATAGACAAAGTTTCAAATTCCTTTGCTATTTGCTATTCCTTTGCTATTTGGTAGGTAGGAGCTCCAATAGCTGACACGATGGGGCGCATTGATTTTCCCGGTTTGTGGATTTTTGGGAGGCAATATAGTTTCGACATCGTTGGGTTGGAAACTTGTAAGTTCCGTTTCAGTTGAGGGGTAAGTATTTTGTCGCATTTCTTGAGGACGTCTTTTACTTCGGCAATCATCTTTGGTAACGGGTTCCTGGACAATTTTGCATACGGCCCGTTAGTAATGGGAGTATTGACCCGTAGTAGTCCGATTTATCCAGAACTACTACTTTGTTACCTTTGTCGGCTTTCAAATAAAAAAAAAAACTTCTTTGTCTTTCAATCGTTTGATAAGTTTCTTTCGGTTTTATCGTTGTTTATTGAATGCTTCAGATTATCTGTTATTATGTTCCTGGAGATTTGATTCCTGACTTTTTCTCGAGGAATCGGGCATATATTGAATCGAACTTTCAACACTAGCAACAATATCCTTAAGAACTTTCTCGGAAGGTGGGATGCCAAATTTCAAATCGTTGTTGAAAAGGTTGATCTCTTCCTTATCAAACAATTGTGATGAGCGTTTCATGTTTTCTGGTATTACTGTCTCATTTTAACGTCCACTGCGTTCTGCATCGTCGGTGTTTCTACGACCACATTTGAAGTCAGCAAACCAACATTTGATCAGTGTTTCTGATAGAGCGGAGTCCTTATAACACTTGCCCAGCCATTGCTTCGCTTGAACGGTTTTTTCCCATCAAGAAGCAGTGTGAAATTGAAGCACGAAATTGTTTTAGATTCATTGTTTTGAAAATAACAGATGTATTATCACTCTTTGCACAATAACTCACAAACTTTTGGGTAGAATATCATGAAATTTCAGCAGCTTTCTTTTGAAGGTTGGTACTAACTGAAGAAGCGGTGAATGCAGTAAGATTAGCGCCATCTATGTGTTAGGCCCGAGACCTTCCAGCCCATGTAGTACTTCTGTTATTCTCCCGAATTTGCAGATCATCACTAAGCTGGTTGCTATCTTCAAAACAGTAACAACATTTTGAAATTGACTTCATGAAATGTAGATGATTTTAATATAACTGAAGAATGTTATCATCAAAATAGATTGAGGTTTTGAATAAATATCCACCTGAAAAGATGTATGAAATGTAATTTTCATGTACGAAAACTGTGATGAAAGCCCCATCAATACCGGTGATCCTATTCTATAGAGAATCGATACACCACATGAACAATGTAATTCAACGGTCGTTCTCAAATAGGATATCACTCAATCGATTTTACGATGTTTTTCGGAGGTTTATTCGAGATAAATAACTTCCGCGCTGATGGATTATTGAAAGTTCGATCTCATCAAAGCTCATTGTTCCGAGCGTGAGACATGATGGTGTTTTCATTTTTGATTGTGTCCATTCAACGACACGAAAAATGTTCGACGGTAAGCCCAATCAGACCTTGAAATTGATTTCACAGGCAACTCAATATTTGTTGCAGAAATGAAATTTCAGGTGAAGTGGTGGTGAATGTTGTTTGTTTAGTTGTTTCAGACAAACATGTAAAATTATGAAGTATTTTTGGGAAACCGAATATACAAATTCTCATCATGATCGTTTTTTCCAAATTTTCTCTCAACATCGATTCAAACAAACTTGTATTGTACTAGTTAGTACTGATCATTCGATGACTGTGTCAATTCCATCTGGACTTTCGTTCTATTTTCCATGAATTATTTGCTTTTTAAAACTGATGAATAGAGTTTATTGTATGATTTTCACTATGAAGGGTTTTACAAAAACCGTATATACGCTGTACAGTAGCTTCTCCAAGCTCAAACTAAATATTTCTTCTAAATTACAACCATTTGATACTCTAACATATTACCTACTCGTATGCCTACTTTCTAATGAATGAATACAGTTAAACAGGTCAGGTATGAATTCAATAACTATATGAATACATTTTTCAAAAGTACCGTAAATGTACTTAACCTGGACATGAATAGATTCAATAATGGCAAAATATTCAATTCAGTTTGATCATTCATGAGATATAGAGAGTTTTTGAATCTGTTTATTTCCATACTCTCCAACATGTTACGTTTCAAACGTTTCGTCTGGAAATGAAGAGGCTTGTGTTCATGGTTGAACTCATGTCTCACTGTGATCAAATGAGTGGCATATGTGTAATTTATTTTTCCATTTGTATTCCTTTATACGGGCTTTAAACGTTCTTTCAGTTTGACCTATATGAATCATCGAACATGACCCACATGACAATTTATATACTTCCGATTTTTCTGAAACTGAACTTTTATCTTTGTTATTCTTAATGTGCATGCCTAAGTTGTTGTTGGTTTCGAAAGCAATATTTACACCTTTTCTGTGCAGAAAATCTGAAATATGTGTAGTGGGTTGGCGTAAGTAGGTTAAGGTTCTATAACTTTTATCCTCTTGTCTTCAAATTGGGTGAGCTTCCTTCGAAGTTTGATTATAACTTTTATGATAATAAAGAATGTATCAGACTGCTATCGTAATCATTGTTGACGGCTATTTGTTTCATTATGTTCAGTTCTTTATTGAAATTCGCCTCTGACAAGGGCATATTTATCAGTCTGTGGATTATACTGTTGAAAGCTGCTACTTTGTGCTGATACGGGTGGGTGGACGAATTATGAATGATAATATCTGTATATGCCGGTTTATGATAAATTGAAAAATCATATTTGTTTTCAACTTTCATTATTTTCAAGTCCAAAAAAGTCGTCCTCTTCCATCTCCATTGCGTATGTGATAGAAGGGTGGAGAGAACTGATGGAATTCAAAAACTTAGTCAACTGTCTGTTCGTTTCTGAGAAACATATCAGGATATAATACCTATACCAATACACGAAACTTCTTACCAATGGGTTACTGTGTATGTTTCTCCATTTTTGTGATCTAATGCCTTACATTCGAATGAGACATGACAAGCTTGTGCCCATTTGTTACATTGTCTGTAGCTGATATTTGGTGTCCTCTAACTGAATAGTAACAGTTGCCCCAGAATTATTTGCTCTGTAATCTGTTGAAGAGTTTTCCTAGTTTTTTTCTCATACATTCCTCTAAGTATATTTCCTCAATAATCTTCATGTTTCTTGTTGACTCATTTCGTGGTCTGACATCAAAAATGGAATTGAAGTTACATGTCCGATCTGCCTGAATACTAACTGCTGAGCCAATTTGTTTCTATTTCGCAGTTCGTTCCCATTTTTTAGTTTCTTATGGCATTGTCAGACTAATCTACATATCACTTTTGGGTATATCAGTGCCATAAGTGCAGTCAATTTCAGATTATATTTCGTATATATAGATCGATCCATCTATATAACCATATCCTTGAATATTTGGAAGGCTTTAACATCTTGAGCGATCATCAAGATGGCTTTCGGAACAAAGATCCCGGGCAACCTTTCATCGTATGTTACCCGTATTTGAAATAACGCAATTAAAAAACACGAAGAGCTGTGGCATGGGGGTTTCCTGGCCAAACTGCGATGCTATGGCTTACCAGGATCATTTTGTGTATGGCTCTCCAGCTTCCTGAAAAAATTTTGTTTGCAAGTGGCTATCGGAGGATATGTTCTGAATACCTTTACCATCAACGCTGGTGTTCCCCAGGGAACCATATTGTCTCCAACCCTTTCTTTATTGTATACCAACGACTCAGTAGAAGAAACCGAGAATCCAATATATAGCTTTGCTGACGACAGCACAATTATGTCGTTATTCTTATCTTATCTTAATGATCATCTAGAGGTGAATTGGGGTGAAAGTAACCACTTCAATTTAATGCCACGAAAACCCAGGCATCGGTTTTCTCCAAAATGATGAATATCTCCGAAGTGGATATAATAATGTCAGGAAGACAATTCCGTTTTCTGCTTCGATGAGTTTGTTTGGGGTTTAAAATGGCACCAATATGTCTCGGCACAATCATGTCGCTGCAATTGCAAAGGCTGCTTCTCAGAAGCTTGGAAGACTGTTCTGAATCAGAAAACTGTTGTCATGTATGGAGCTCCACCCCGATGCATACCCTGGAGTTGTTGGATTCCATCCAAATAGAGCCGTCCGCCTGATTAGAGACACGAGCATCACTTGCAACCTTGGTAGACTGGAACATCGAAAAAAAGTTGGAAATTTGTCTCCCTTTTATAGATACCTTCACGGGAGGCTCTCAAGTGACTTGGCACATTTGATTCCACCACATTTGAAAATCTGCGTTTATGTGGGATAAAACTTCCTGAAAACGTTTTTCCAAATGAATGCAATCTCCAGGGATTCAATTTCAACGGAAATTGCTACTTCTGCTCAGGCACCGCTCTTAGAGCCCCTTGAGGATTTGCCTGTAGTGCAAAGGTATTTCTGTAACGAACATATTTTTGAGATGACTATGAAACAGTATTTATTGCAAATAGTTTTGCATTTCGGAGTGACGAAGTCTATTAAGAAGTTCGGAATTCGTTTCTACAATTCCTTGCAGCTCTGAACTGTGAACTCTTAACTTCACCATCAATAAAAGAAGTAGGGGTAGATTCGAAATTGTCTGTTCACATTGCCTTCTTCATTCTCAAACAAAGAAGTCTGTCTTTCTACACCATTTATCAATACCGGTCGCTGATACACATGTGACCGTGGATTCTTTCATCATATCTTTATCTTATTCCAGTCTTCATATCATTACATAGATTGCTCTGGCTAGTATCATTGCGATAACCTTCCATTTTATTATTACTGTATAAAAATAAGTATGAAGACTATATCGAGGAGAGATATACATGTATGAAAAATAATATTTCGAAATTAAATTACAAAATATTAATATTTTCCAAAGAACCTACTACACCGTAAGTTCTGGTAGATGCCTGCCGAAAAACAACTACTTTCCCGGCTAATACCACTCTGGATATTGGATTATATCCGACAGTCATTCATACAAAGTGAGCTGAATCTCTAAGGAGTCATTTGATTCTAGGAAAAGGTAAAAACTCAAACAATTAACTGTTATTTTAATAAATATAGTTTATAAAAACTGAAAAACATGCTTTGGGCCATATTTTTTGTATATCAAGCGCTCTTTGCTTTTTTCACAATAATACTATTATTTTTCGTTCTTTATTGTTTCAAGCTTATTTGAAAAAGAATTATTTTTAACTTTTCAGTTCGATGTTCTTTAAGAGCGTGTTTTTTAGTTTTTTTGACCTATATTTATTTTTCATTTTTTAGTTTTGTATGCTATAAAAGCGTGTTTTTCAAATTTTTTAAACAATATTTATTGTATCTAAACTTTTGGATCAATCGGCAGTATATTGTTTAGAAAAATGACCACTGATAGTTTCCGATTCCGGAGAGGGAGCCTGAAAATCAGCTACCAAGCCCAAGGCAGCAGGCAAGCAAAGGAGGGTTACAAATAAGGCAGCAGGCGCGCATGTTAATGAAAAAAATACTTTTTTCGAATGAAAAAATACATGTAAAGTGAGTTCGAATTATATCAAGGAGGTTACGTACAGCGCCAGCTGCCCACGAATAAATAAATAATGTTGATAATTCTATCAAATACAGATCCCGAGCAAGGAGAGTTACAAACAAACAAACATACATACATACATACATGCATGCATACAGGTGAAGCTAATAAAAACGTGTTAATTAATAAAAACCAAACAATTCAGAATTCAGATTTATTTTTCAATATCGTCCCTATTTGAATTATTACCTTCATTCCAATGAACATATTGTATTCGACGGAGTAATTAAGTTTTCAGGTTTCACTTTTTATTTCTTTCTCTCTTTCAATCAATAGAAAACTAATGGATTTTTACTCCAAATCCTTGTCGGGAATAACAATACTCGGGAAAGGAAATTAAAGCTGGCTCGTAGGCATCCAAATCTTAATTGGATTTTCTTGTTGCATTGAGATTAAACTTCACTAAACTGTAAAGACAGAAGGATTTTGTATACGGTTATTAGGCTTAATCAGAGTGGAGACCAGCAACAGGAAAGTTTTTTGAACAACATAACACTGGTAGTGGATTATAGTGATCTTTCCTAATGGAAAGTTTCATTGTGTGTTTTAAACGGCATATGTTCCATTCAACTCTTCACTTTACCAAAATTCAGGAAGAGCCTGAAAATTTTCATGATTTTACAAGTGGTCACTGGTACAAGGGGTCAGTGGTAATGCACTGATGAGAGGTAATACCTCAAAATCGTTCTGTAGGTGATCTACTAGCCAGGAGTTGGCAAGTAGTTTCAGGTGGGGTCCGGATGCTGTGGGAAAATGTTAACGGGGTCCAGAAAAAAAACAAATATTAATAATAAAGTGCTAGATATCATTTTGGTTTCAAATCAATTCTGAATTATAAAAGAAATACAAGACCTCTTATTAATGTGAGAAGCTACACCGACGGTCTTGAGCTAGTTTTTTATAGTTTGGTTATCGAGAGGAACAGCAAACTCGAAGTGTGTTTTTCAAAAAAATTCATCTTTGAGAAAGATGTTTAACATGTGTATGTCAAGTCAAACATAGTAGCAAAATTGATAGCTAGTCTTTGACAATTTTCATATTCTTCTGGGACATGTTTTTCAAATATATCCAGCTTACGACGAAAAGCAGACACACTTTGTATCAGATCACATATTAATTTTCCATTTCCTTATAACTCTATATTGAACGCATTCAAATATTTTAAAATATCTTTCAGAAAAGTCACAACCAGCGCCAGGATGCGCCAGGGATGCGCCAGGAATGCACCAGGGATGCGCCAGAGATGCGCTAGGGATGCGCCAGGGAGCCAGAAAGCACTCAAAGTGCTTTCTGGCTCCCTGCGTATCCAAGTTTTTCAAGAAGGAGGATACATGTTCTTTTATTAGCCAGAAACGTTCAATAACTTGACCTTTACTTAGCCAACGAACTTGTTGTGTTGTAGTCAGTTAGAAAACGCAGAATCACTTTCAGAAAGGAACTCTTTGAAATGTCGGTGCTGAAGAGCAGAATGGGATCTCATGAAATTAATCACCTTGACCAAGGTCCATCACTTCTTTGAGTGTAGCACAAAGTTTTCCAAAAAAAATTTGACTGGTGAATTATGAACTGATACGATATTAGACCTGAATTTTTATCTCTGATTCTCTTTACTACCCCTTTTCCTTTGCCAATCATTAATGAGGCCCCATAAATTGAAAGCGAAACCATTTCATCGTAACTGATGTTATATTTTGTAATAAAATCATCAATGGCCTTGAATAAGCAACCCTTCAGTAAAAATCTGACACTAGTTGTCAAAAAATCTTACGAAAATTGACCTTTGTTCATCATCAACAATGTCACATAATTTATCAAGTGCTAAGGCGTAGCAAGATACCTTTTGCAGAAGTTCAAGAAGAGTGTTTTTAATATCCGCAGCTAAAATTTCAGTTCATCGTGTATTACTTCTCGCTGACAATGGAATACTTTGAATTGTAGAGACATCTTTTTTTCTTCAAAAAGTGACGTAACTACTGCCAACATACATTCCTTCACTATCTCAGAATCTGAAAATGGTTTCTGCTGTTTATTAAGCGTCCAGCACACACGTAACGCTGCTTCTGTGGATTTTTCTTGGTCGCTCATGCAACGAACTAGTATTTTGGACTCTTTTCGCAAGAACTGAGATACGTCTGAATTTTTTATTTACTAGTCTGACTGTCAAGAGGAAAGTTTTTGTGGAATTGCTGATGAGTTGTTTCGTAGTGTCGTTTCAAAGCTTCAAATTTCCACTTTTAACAATAGCGACAGTTTTATTGCATATAACGCACACTGTAACCGCGTGCCAAAAACCTTCTATTTTCACTGTCGACTTTTCGTTTTCTAGGATCCATATCAACGTAGGTACAGAAAGATTTTTTATCAAACGAACAAAAACGACAGAAATCATAAAACAAATGTCCGGGTACTCCGTTGTTTGTGCTGCGTTTGATGACTGACAGCCTGCTTTCAGTGCTTTCCCACTTCCCCACTATCGATTTTGATATGCGCTCGTGCTTGTTTCAACAAAACAAAACAGGAGCAAGCACGCTGAAGTAAGGTTAGTACGCGGTGCGCTGTGGAATGCTCCCCCACATATTTCCGAAAAAATGGTACGAATTTCAATCTATGGATGTTTCGTGTGCATAACCGAAATTTGAAAATATTTAAATCGCACCAGTCTGATTCGAACACACACAGGCTAGAAAGGAAACTTATCAGTAGTAGGCAATACAGGTTAACTAGGCAACTTGAAATAGAATATGTACTAAGTTAGATTTTGTGTTATTTTGGTTGATAAAGGTGTGGTATATCTCATCTACGAATGTTTATATGTACTTGGTATATAATACAATATTTGGGGCTATCCCCGTAAACGGACCGCGGTCCGGCTGTTGCTGACGGCGGTACTAGACTGATTTCAGCATGGTTCTGCTGCAGGCATTTACCAGAAACTACTATGTAAGTACATTGGTAGAAATGAATGTTCTGAGACATTATTTCCTAAAGTACCGGATAAATTCATTTTCTAAGTATCTATGAATGCAAATGAAAAATCCTGAAAAAATTATATCTGAAAAAATAACACTCTGAATAGACAGTGTTCGAATTCTTCGACAACCGATTTGATTGGGGTGATTGGGGTGATTTGATTGATTTCCTGCCTGATGTGGTGATTCAAGTCAACAATATTAGTTGGTTTTCTCTCGTGAATTTTGTATTTCAAATAGCCCCACAGAAAAAAATCAAGTGGAGTCAGATCGCAAGAACGGGCTGGCCATTCAATTTCGCCACGTCTAACGATCCATCGATGGGAAAAAACTTGATTCAGATAATAGTACTGCTGCTGCATAATGTGATATAACTCCATCCTGTTGAAACCATTTTCTATCAATATCTACGGTGTAAATCAGGTATTGAAACATTCTGTAAAAATTCCAAGTAACTGGCACCAGTTACTGTTCCCTCAAAAAAAATAAGGTCCAATTATTGCGTTATTCAGTATGCCAGCCCAAACATTTAATAGGATACTGAGTGCGACCTCCCCTCATCCAGTACGGATTTTGCGTACTCCAATACTGACAATTTTGCTTATTCACCGTTTTATGCAAGGTAAAGGTTGATTCATTGAAGAAAAGAATATTTTTGGGAAACTTCGGATTCCGTTCACATCTATCCATCATTATTTCACATCATAGGTTAATCAGGATCATTCTCATTCAGTTCTTGATGTAGCTGAATTCTATATGGATGATATTTATGTGTTTTCAAAATTCTCCATACAGAAGTATTACATACATCATTATTACCAGCTACTTCTCATTGTAGGTATTTGTGGGTTTTTTTCAAAAGATAATAAAACCTCCAATCAACTGTCGTCGTTCAGTTGATCTCCCAGCTTTAGAAAGATCTATTGACAGTTCCAAATTCACGAAATTTTTGTTCTGTTCTACTCGTAGACTAGGAAATGTGATGGTTAGGATACTTTTCAAACCTCGGATTGTGGATATTCTGCATATCTCAGATTGTGTTCTTGTTTGATCATCCACTCCAAGAAATACAAATAATTGGAGAGGTCTAGCGAACTAACTGAATTTTAAATACGTCTTATCTTTTTGTGACATTCAAATGTCACAAAAAAATCCGATTCTAGTTTTATGACAATAAAATAACTAAGGAGGAAGATCTGTTTGTATTGATTAAAAGTAATTTCTTCTAGAGTATCTCATTTCAAAAATCAAAAAATACCATATAGCCGAAGATAAAATTGGAAATTTTTTCAAAGCAGGTATCACACGCTACCAATTTTTATTCAAAATTTTCATAAGGCTAGATATAGCTTCTAGGGGGTTGATAGATCAGTTGAATAACTTTATCGAAAAAGTGTATTTACGAATTTAAAAATTGATCTGTTTCAGAATTTTTCATTCACATTCATAAACACGTAGAAAATGAATTCATACGTTATTTTAGGACCGCACTGTATGTATGTATCTCTTCTCGATAGTCTTCAGAATTATTTTGATTTGGTCACTTCGAATCTGGAAGTAACATTTGAAACTAAATATATGCCTTTTCAAGAGAAGATCGAAGGAACAAATGAATAATATATAGAAAGTGTGCAACTTTCAAAAAAGGAAAAAATGCACATTTTCCACGAATGTTCGGATCACAAAATGAAATAGAAAAACTTATTTTCGTGTATAATGATTGGAAAAAATAAAATGTGAGTTGGAAATCATGAACCTGAAGTACCGAACGTTTCGTCTGCTACTGCGGCAGACATCATCAGCGATATGTGTCTTGACTGCCTGGATCTAGGTTGTAGGAAGTACGTTTAGAAGATCTGGTACATTTGTCTTCCTTTTTTTGTTGGCTTATCACGGTCACTTCTTTTTTTCTGATATTACTGAACTCCTTTGCGATATGGTTGTGTTTAGGTAGTCATTTTACATGCTCCACTAGAACTTTCATTTCTCTCTTATTTCGATAAAACCTCAGAAATGTATACGTGTCACTCATCCTAGACAGATATCACAAGGAATAGCCTGAAACATCCAAGGACGGTTGGAGGCTTGCTTGACTAGAAATTTTTCTTTATTTAACCGAACCTCTATCTCCCATTGTTATTCAACAAATTCAATTGAAATAAATTGAAAGCATGCTAGAAAATGTATGCAACAAAGACAATGACTTGACCTTGTTTATTTTATCGTCGAACTTCATGATGACGTGGAAGGTACCGACACGAATTCAATTAAATGAAAGTTCCCGTTCACGCAACCTTCTCCGCCTCTTTTACTTCGGACAATATATCAGAATTTTGCCGGGAACAAAATTGCACTGCCACACGGTCTGCTCCTAGCGGAATCCTCCCTCAATTCGATACACTTGTTCCCGTATCGTACATAAGCTCATAACTCACTTAGTATTTGAGTCTCCAAATATAAGCTGAAATATGTTTTGTACCAATTTATTTCGGCACTCGGAAAGGGTCATTGATTTGAATCGTCTATTTATATTCCGGGAATAAACCTACTAGTCGGAGCGAGATTTTCATGATACTTTGACACTTTCATGATACTTGGGGTCTCGAATCAACATTGAAGGAGAATAGTGTATCGGAATGTCGCTAACACCAATGTGGAAGCTCTGCGAAGGTTCTTAATGAATACATTGGAAAAGGCTTTAGTGACCGAGATTTTCAGTGTAACTATCTCCATTCGGGTTTGAATGCCGTCGTAGTTTGGAACTGCATCCTAAAGTTTCATCAGCACGAGTGGCTGGCTTCTTCAGAGGTTTATTCAAGTTTTTTTCTTCTTATTAGTCAGACTGGCAGTAAACAAATCTAAAGAAATGAACTTTTAACGTTCAAACCAACGCCCTTCGTGGTATTAGCCAGGAGAGTAGTTGTTTTCTGATAGGCGAGACTGCCTTGAACGTTAAAAGTTCTTTAGATTTGTTTACTGTCAGTCTTCAAGCATAGCCCACTGACTAATAAGAAAGTTTTTTACTTATTCAGAGGGATCGGGCAAATTACGGATATGCAGTTGGATAGTACCAACTCTGAAAGAATTCTGATTTTCAATTATGGAATATCATTGACTTTAGGTCGATGAT
The DNA here is from genome assembly GCF_025532065.1 of Leptinotarsa decemlineata. Lineage (NCBI taxonomy): Eukaryota > Metazoa > Arthropoda > Insecta > Coleoptera > Chrysomelidae > Leptinotarsa > Leptinotarsa decemlineata. Next base: position 16,017,736 of record NW_027412668.1, on the reverse strand, counting down.
GGCCACTATCTTGTACTGATGAGTGGCTAATCAGCCCGAAACCGGTCTGCAAGTGTGCCCGTTCCTGAATTGAAGGTCGACTCTTTCAGTTGTATTGCCAATTGCATATGCAGAAAATTTTCTGTGAAGATTCCTGCACTGACGCCTGTCGGATATAATCCAACGCTCTTCATGGTGTCAGCCAGGGGAGTAAATGTTTTCTAATAGGCGTCAGTCCATTCAACCTACTGTGTAGGTATATTCGAGACTGGCTTGAACGTTTAAAGTTCATTTCTTTAGATTCATTCATGTTGATGATTCACCGATGACCTTGGTCAGATTTGCTTAAAAGGGTCATAACTGGTGATGAATCATTATATTATCAATAATATAATTTTCTGTAAAACAATCCGATACTCTTCAGACTTTCTTTACTCTGAAACTGAAATCTTAGACCCGAGACAGTTATTTTTTTCAATTTGAATGTTGAAAAACATAAAACTAAATCCACTCTGATAACTAATGAACACCACTATAACACAAGACGGAAACACAATACTTACTTGCCTTCTCCAGCTTTGAAGTCTGTTGGGCAGAAGAAATGAAATTTTTGGGTCCGAAATTCGCGCCTTCCGCAAAATATCACAGAAATCAATAATATCGAATAATTCAAAAATAAGTTGAAAGGTTATATCAAATCGACCTCGAGGGTTGATATATATCTACAAATCAGAAACTCCTTCAGGATTTAGTACTTCGGTTAACAGTAAAGTCCCTTCTGATTATAAACCAATTCCCTGATATATGTTTTCTGAGATATATTGGCTCAGTGAAAATCTCCAAATAAAGTGTACAGTCTTGCCGATTGGTCATACTTACCTAACTCACCATTGAGTAGAATACTGTTATTGATTTCAAACTTGGCGTAGCTTGGAGCAACTGGCTCAATCATGGAAGTAGAAACCGATAGAATGTGCAAAAATAAAGCTTGTCGCCTACTTGCCGTCACAGCACAGGACGGCGCTGTCCGTCGCCTGATGGCGACGGGTAGTAGCATCGCCGCCCACTTGTCAAGCTACAACCAGCATACTGAAGGTGTTATTTGTTCGATTTCAAGGAAATTTCAGTTGACATCGAGCGGTGACAGAAACATGTCTATCACTAGCTGTTCTGACGAAGAAGTCGTTAGTATAGTGACTATACATATTGAATATAGAAGAAAATAGTCACAAAAAAGAATGTTGCAGGTCCATCCCATTAATCAAAAGAGGGAAAATCTGGGAGAGTTTCATCATCTTTTGAACGACCTGAAACAAGACGAGGAGAAATTTTTCCAATATTTCCGAATGACTCCAGGCAAATTTTCAGAACTTCTGGATATTCTAGAGCCTGCCTCAACAAGCAACTCAATTTTTCCTCGTCCATTTTCATAGATACCGCCTGATACGGTGAGGTCAACTGATGGTATAGTAAAACAGAGAGACAGAAACTTTCCAGGCACGTTTAGACAAGTTGATGGTGGCAAGTGTTGTCCGGCGGCGAGCTCACTTAGCCAGTCCGTCACAGCACGTACCGTTATTTGCCGGACAGGATCGGAGAACTGGAATCCTTTCCGGCGGCGAACGCTTTTGGCTGTGCCGTGCCGGGCTAGTGGGTGGTTATCCATTCATTTTCATTGTACCAATCCTATCCGTATTTTGACGGGACGGACCGTGCTGTGCTATGCCGGACAAGTGGTCGACAAGCTTGAGACTATAGACGCGTGTAAATGAAGCCTACAGTGCGGTAAGAAGTATCGGCGTCGAAGGCAAATCCGCGTTTACATTAAGTTTAAATCAAAATATAAAATCGTATGAATAGTTATGGATTTAATGTTGATAAAAATCATATTAAGACAATAACATCTTTATTCAATTTTCATCGATACATATCTGAAGTTAATGGTAAAAGTAGGTTTTGTATTCGATTTATTTATTTGAACAAATATAAAAATGTATTGTCCCTTGAAAAGAATTGATTTTTTACGAAGCTTTCTTTTTAATCCTTCTGAAAAAGAACTCAAATCGCCGTTACTCGGCGCATACAGATTACTCTTAGGTTTTGCAGTTCGAAAAATAAAGTTTCACAAGTTTTAAAACATGTTGGACATTTTTTGGTCTTTATCGACTCAAGACGGAAACATAACAAATTCTAAGGCACGTTTCATCAGAATTTAAATTGTTTTGGAACACATTGTTTTACAACTTGTCGCATGATCTGAATTGTGCCAACTATATTTGAAACAGTATGAAATATTAATCACAAAGAATTAAAAAAAACCATTCGACTACTTTAGTTTTTCGTTGCTCGTTCGCAGCTCAGAATGCGAGTATACCTTTTTATTTCCTGCTATAAGAAATGACGCAATTTGTTGTGTGGTTTTCGAGTGCGAAACAACATATGTTGTCGCGACATTCAGGTATTAATTATACCCATGTTCAATTTTTTGTGGGATTTACCGCAACCATTTATTTCCGGAACGATTGTTGGTTTTTGTTTGAGTGTCTACTCCCTATTGCTGATTATTCACGAAGTAGTACATGATGAGTTCTTATATTGAAACGATGATGTACATTTGTTTCCCATAACAAATATCGATGCCTAAAGGCATCGATAAAAATTAATCATCAGCTGTATCATTTGATGGTGTAAATAATTTTACCTGTTTCGATAATGTCAGCATCTGTATCTGTAGAGTAGGGAGGGTGAGTGTAAGCCCACGCACTTAGGCCACATGTGACCCATTGTACATCCTACCAAGGAGTTGTCCTCCTAGATCGTCGTCCATCCTGTCCTTTCCAGGAAGGTGGACAGGTCGCTGGGAGACATCTCCTTTATATCGGCAGGTGTAGGCCAAGACTCGCCGAACACACACTCTCTTATTGACGATAACTCCGGGCACTCGCACAGGACATGCCTGACAGTCTCATCTTCCTGTTCACACATCCTGCATAGAGGTGTGTCCACTAGCCCCATATTATGTAGGTGCTTCCTTAGCTGACAGTGGCCAGTCAGAAATCCTACTGTAAGGCGTAGATTTTTCCTGGTCATCGCCAGATATTTCTTCGGCGCCAGCTTCCCAGGGTCGCCCAAGGTGATCCTGGCAAGATTACATCCTTTGATTTCATCCCATCTCTTTAAAGATTGAGCATGGGTGTAACATTTGACTAGTTCCGCAATTGTCGAAGTCATCAGGCCGTGGGTGCCACTTGGTCCTAAAATTCTTAGTCCAGCCGCTTCCTTGGCTAAAGAGTCGGCAATGCGATTACCTTTACTCCTTTCGTGCCCTTTAATCCACCTCAGGATAATGTTATTATCTACCGAGGCTTTGGCTAAATCTTGGTGGCACTCTAGTGCTAGCCCTGAAGTAACACGGTGTCTGTTCAAGGCTAATAGTGCTTGTCTGCTATCAGTGCAGATTGTTATGTTTTTGCCCGAAATTCTTTTCTTGGTTATTTCTTTTGTGGCGATTGAGATACCAGCCAGTTCTGTTTGGACCACGCTGGTATTTCTTCCCATTCCCCATTTGATCCTTAGGCTTAGTGATCTGGAGTACACTCCACATCCTGAACCTTCTTTGGTTTTTGAGCCATCTGTATAAATCCGTATTGCATTTGTAGCATCTGACTCTGTGTTCTGCTTAATTTGTATTTTGTAGGGTTTATTAAACACAAACCTGGGTTCAATTGCATCACTTGTTGCCTGCAGCAGAGGTTGCGCAGTAAGCGCTTCCCGCCATAGGCCCAGCCTCAATCGACCCATTCCTACTTCTAGGTTTACACCAGCCGTGTGCAATCGTACCATGGCCATTAACGCAACCTCCTTAACGAACAGATCCAGAGGGGTCAGACCCGTGATTACTTCCATTGCCACGGTTGGTGTTGTTCTCATGGCTCCTGTGATGTTTAAACAAGCCAGTCGCTGTATTTGATATAATTTTTGGATGGCCGTTGCTTGTAGAACTTTCGGTCCCCATGCAATGGCTCCATACGTTAACATAGGTCTTATTATTGCGGTGTAGATCCAGGCGACTACACGGGGTGAAAGACCCCATGCGCGTCCCACTGTCCACCGACATTGCTCATAAGCCACGTATGCTCTTTTTGCTCTACTCTGTAGATGAGAGTTCCATGTTAGCTTCTTGTCGAGGATAATACCAAGGTATTTCACCTCTTCAGAGAAGTTTAGTTGGCTTTTGAAGATTTCGGGAGGTTTTAAGCCCGTTAAACTTCTTTTCCTGGTGAAAAGGACCATCTCAGTCTTCTTGGGATTGATCGACAGTGAGTGTTCCTTACACCAGCATTCTACGGTGTATAAAATGTGCAGACATATCCATATTTTAGTATTTCATGTATTGAAACGGTGGAAAACCTAAACTGAAAGAGGCTTTTGAGGTCAGTTTCTATTATACAGGATGCTTCTCAATAGCATATCAACATTTGATGAAGTTATTTTTAAGTTAATTTCAAGAAAAACCTCAAACACCTACTCATTTTTTGAATTACAGAATCTTTTCTTAAAAAATCTGTTCTTTTGATAACTGTGGCATTTCTTGATATTTTTGTGAAACGTAACATGCAATTCTATGCATCAAACATTATTTTTCAATTTAGTGTTTTCGCATAAATGAATGAGATTCATTAAATATAAAGATTACTGGCATTTTTTCCTCAACACCAAACCGTTATTTTAACACCTCGACATGTGTTTCTATCACCAAGTGATCATCTTCAAGAGGAAGTTTTAGTTTGATCTTCCTCTTGAAGATGATCACTTGGTGATCAAAACACGTGTCGAGGTGTTAAAACAACGGTTTGGTGTTGGCAAAAAAAGTGCATCACAAGTACATGTGACTAGTTGTGTTCATGCCACGTGCCAGTGTAGGTATGTCTGCAGTATGATGTATAATACCTGCTGTATGTAGTCCCACTGTGATTCGAAAGTGAATATAGATTATAACGACAGGTAGCTAAATTTTCTGCTGCAAAATTGCTTATATCCAATCCTTCTGGAGAAAATGCGATGACAACATTCGATTTGCCTCTTAATCTTTCCGTTGAACAGAATCTTTTTTAATGTATTACTGAAATACGGGAAAAATTATGGACTGACAAAGACTTTGTGCATTTTCTCCCTTATTGCATCTCGTAAAAGTCGGTTTTTCATCCCATTCCGAAGTTTCTTTTCTTGCGCGAAAGAATCCAAGCATTGCGACAAACTCAATTGGACAGTTCTCTATGGTATGAGGAGAGACCAGAAAGTGACGAATGAGACAGTTATCAAAGTGCTTGAAACGATGATAGTCGGTTAGCGAGAGGTTCAACTCGACATCATAAAGTAATGAGTTGAAACGAGGCAGAAAATTAAAATTTGGAAAAAAATTACCAGCATCGATGTAGGAGCGTAGAGTACAAAATTCTCTATCTATCACTTTTCTCAAGGACAAAACAAAACACTACAGAAATCACCTTGAGATGCTCTGAGAGCGATGCCTATGCGAAAACAGCGATTCACGTTGGATTTGAATCGCTGGAAAATGAATTCATTCAAAAAAACGTTCTCAGGAAGTTTATTACACATAAACGCAGATCTCCAGATGGAAAAGTTCTTAAACAGTGGAGTACGAGGTGTTCTAGTGACTGTGTCACTATAGTCTATTTCAAAAGAGTGTAGCGTAATAAAATCTCATTAAGTATTCAAAAGCGCTACAGGGTGATCCGTCAATAAATTCTGTCACTTCCCTAGTCCGCATTGCAAAATTATGTCGTTTCATAAAGAGCAGCTAGGTATCACCCTGTTTTAAGGGATTTGTCCATTGTTATCGACGGATAAATACTGAGCCAGAGGCGCGCTAGTGGGATAATTGCCAAAAGAATATGCATTCATAAAAATTATATTAAAGGAAATAAAAATTCAATACAGCAGAACAGTGTTATTAAAAAAATATAAAATGTAACAATAAAATATATACGAACCGAAATCGGGAAATACTCACAAACACACACGAACGAACTTTACGTATTGAAACACTTGTGGGGACTTTAAATCAATTTATTCACAAAAACGACAAGAACTTTACTGGATACGTTATTACAATTTGACACTTGAACAATACTAAAACTGTGAACTTCCCTTAACGTTTAACAACACTCTATTTATACCCTAATTGAATGTTCTAGAGATTACTAGGTACAATTTTCGAGAACCTTCCGAGAAAATAATTATTCAGACTACCCTTAATTCTAAACCCTAACCTAAGCAAAAGTGTCACTGTCACTGATACACTGGTCTCTGTCCAGATTGCTTATCCCACTACAGTATATTTACAATTCAATTAAATTATTCTACATCAGTATAGTCTTCATCCGAAGAACTGTCATCATCCCCTGGTGTTATAATTATAGGGTCAACCACCTGATCGACCAAGTTGTCCAGTTCCCACATTTTATCTTCCTCTTTTAAAACATGCTGGATTGCTTTTTGCCAGTTTTCTGATGTGATTTCCATAATGGCTTGATCAAACAATACCTTGACATCTTTCATTTTAAATGTGGTATTGTGCCTTGCAACATATCCTTTAACTTGTGCCCATATAAGTTCTATAGGATTTAATTCGCAATGATATGGCGGTAGGCGCAGCACAGTTACTTTATACTTTTCTGCTACATCTTCTACGGCATATTTCATGAAGCGAGATTTATGTTGTTTTACTATGGCTAGTAGTTCCTTCTTTACTGAATTCGTCTCAAACTGAATACCTTTATTTGACAGCCAGTTAATAATTTCTTGCTTTCTCCAAGCTGAAGTTGGTACCTTCTCTAAGCGCCTTGAATGGTAGCTTGCATTATCCATAACCACGACCGAATCAGCTGAAAGAAATTTTAACATTTCCCCGAAGTAGTCTTCGAAGACATCCGAATTCATGTCCTCATGATAATCTCACGTCCGGCACGACTCAAAGCTTAACAAACCTTCTTTTAAAAATCCGTCTTCGCTTCCAATGTGAGCAATTATAAGCCTCTTCCCTTTTCCCGAAGGCACTTTAATACCCGTCGAAAGGCCTTCTATGAAAGCTTGGCGAGAACTTGTTATATTTTTATCTTGCCACATTTTTTTGACTATATAACCTTCGTTTATCCACGTCTCATCAAGATAAAAAAATTTCTTTTGCTCTCTGCGGTAATTCTTTATAGTTGTCAAATATTTTCGTCTCCAGCAAACAATTTCATCACTTTCCAGTAATAGTGCCTTTCGATTGTGCTTTTCCCAGGCAAAATTCATACTTTTTAAAGTTTTCCATAAAAGTTTTCTGGATATCAAAGGAATATCGTTATCTTGGCTTATCTCGATAAATATTTTTTCAAGAGTGGGTATTTCCTTTTTAAAATAAAACGAATGAACTTTTCTTCGAATGTCACATTTGGTGTCTTCATCTAAGATTTTTATTGGTCTTCCTGATTTTCTCTTGCATGGACTTACCTGGCCTGATATCTTTCTTTCTCGCAATAATTTAAAAATCGTGGACTGTCCAATTCCAGTCATTCGGGCACATCGCTCAACACTTTCTTGCACAGACAAACTAGGGTGATCGTGTTTTATGCAATCATATACATTTAAAATTATAACTTTTTCGCAAACAGATAGCGGAGAATTTTTTACACTTCTTTTCTTTGGAGTAAATGTCCCCATTTTATAACTTTTTCACTATTTCTATATCACAATATCACTGTACGTTTAATTGGTGTAGTAACAATTACTATTATAACTCGAATGTTTAAGACACCATTACAATATATTCAAACCCTTTTTCTTAATTACCTGGGTTTAATAGGTATTGCATGATTGGTGGGCAGGGTCAAAAAGGGATTATTGTAATGACATGGCACCTCGGAACTAAGTGTTAACCCTTTTTTGAGAAATCATGCTCAAGTATATGAACCCAAATTGCATATTAAATAAGTTTACAAGAACCACTAAAATTAATCTTAATCTTTTTTTAAGAAATTTTACTTACCTAAATACATGTAGGTACTTAGTTTTAGACCAAATTACTTCCCAAAAATGGCCTTTTATTATTATCTATGTCTGTAATTTTTAATTTACTTTAATTATTAAGTTTAATAATCCTAAGATTTGCCTACGCCCATGGACGACAACGAAATTCAGGCAAATTTTATGACACTTCATGATTTATTACTCTACACTCTTTTGAAATAGACTATAGAACACCTTTCGTGAAAGTATCTATAAAAGAATGACAAATGTCCAACCTTTCTTCGATGTTCCATACTATCAAGGTTGCAAGTGATGTTCGTGTTTCCAATCAGACAAATGATTCTTTTTTTAATAGAATTCAGCAGCTTCGGGGTATGCTTGGGAGCAGAGCTACATACATGAGAACAAAACTCCAAAGAAGGTCTGATCTGAGCTCCATAAAGCATCAAAGGTGTCTGGGGTTTATACAGTTTTCTGATTCAGAACAGTCTTCCAAGCTTCTGAGAAGCAGCCTTTGCAATTGCAGCGACATGATTGTGCCGAGACATATTGGTGTCCATTTTAAACCCCAAACAAACTCATCGAAGCAGAAAACGGAATTGTCTTCCTGACATTATTATATCGAGAAAATCGATGTCTGTATTTTTGTGGCACTGAACTGAACCTGGTTACCCCAATTCGAAATCACATCTAGGTCCTCATTGATATATGCAACCTCCTGCTGCCGGTGAAGATTTACATCCGCAGCCTGGAATCTAAATGGAATGATGAGAAAAGTGTGTTGTTGTCAGCAATATTATACTACGACACAGTAGAATAAATATTTGATGAGATATAGAGCTACAAAAACAAATGACAATTGAACGAATCAAACTTCTGAAGTGAAGTCTGACGAAGTGGTCTGGTGAAGTCTGGCCGAAAAAATCGATGACGCTACTACCCTATGAATTAGATAAATCAAGACTACAAGTCAATGACCTATCCTCTTTGTGTACGTGAAAGTCTGCCCACAGAATCATCGGAAACAACCATGTATCTTGCTTGATGATTTCGAACGAACGATAAATAATAAAATGCTGAGCTTTCGCCTTCGCGATATTGTGAAATTTTGACACACGTTTCCTGCGATAATAAACCTATTGTATTGCTTTCACTGGATTCATAACAACTAAGGGATAATAAATTATAGGTTTCAACTCTTATCCCTCACACCCTCTTCCGAATTCAATCTCGAAGGTGTTCCCCAACTTGAGAATGGGTATTAAATAAGTGTCAACTTGGATTGAGAAGTATATGTGTTGGTGTACAGGATGATGAATTGTTATTTTTGACAAGGAAGTACACTTCGTGAAGGGTTGGCACATTTGTAACAAGTGTAGTGTTGAACCACTAAATGTTGCGGACATATTTCGTAGTTATTTCTATCCACGTTAGTTTCATTTTTTTGTATACCTCGGCTACTTCCAGTGTTCGACAAATGTAAAGGCAAGTTGAGAAAATTATAATTTTATCCAGGAAAACTTTCAACAGATAAAAACGAAATATATGAAAACTTCCTAAACTACAACTCACGATTTGATCTCCACAAACTTGTGCAGATCAAATCGTGAGGTGTAGTTTATGAAATTACTATGGATCTTCATCAAGTAACGGCCGAATCAATCAGAAAAAAAAATATATGAAAACTTGTCGAATCTATATCTATAGTAATCTATACTGATATTATAAATTTGTGAGGATGGATATATGTATGGATGTATGTATGAATGTCTGTGGCTCTTTCGCGCCTAAACGACTGAACGGATTTAGATGAAACTTTACATAAATGAAACTTATACTTTGGAATAACATATAGGCTACAATTCACAAAGGTTTTGTGTAATTCTAGTCACAATATAACGAAAAGTATTAAGTAAGTCGAAAACTGTCTTGTTCCCTGAGAGCTATCTTAGCATGCCCTGCCTATACCGTTGGAGTTATAGTCGAAGTAACCGATATAGTAATTCTTAAAGCTTCGGCGAACTCAAAAGCCAAAAAAACAATACAAAGGAATAATGTAGCTACGAAATAGTCCACATGGACTGTAGAATTTGCGATTCGTATTTTATAATTTTTACTAACCGAGTTTTATGATTGGCTGAAGAGTCATAAAATTAAATTTGAAGTCATGTTACGGTGACCAATAGAATGTGAGGATGGTTAGAAGAGTGGTGTTGTCAATGTTCAGTTCACGAGCTAATCGCAATTTGAGTGTTGGAATTCGATACTGGTGCAGTTATAATTACTTAAAATTTTTGTTATCTGTTCAAAATGTGGCGTCCTTGGACAAGTACTAATAATAATAACCAGTGTGATGACAACGCAAACTTTTTTTTGTGTAGTGATTCCAAAAGCGATGGTGAACAATGCGAAAAAGAGATACCAGTGAATAAGATGCATTTGAATATTGAAACACAGAAAGTATGTTTCAACATATATAAGAATCTACATCTCAAGTTTGGTTTTGAGGGAAACAAACTATTACAAGCAACATAAGATTTGACCGAAATTCCTTTCTCAACTGTACGTAAAATAGTCAAAAACAAACCTTATGAACGCAAGACGCGATTTGATGCGGGATTACCAAAACCTTTCATCTAATAAAATCATTAAAAAACAATATATGACTGTTACAAAAGCAATGAGATACCTACAATTGAAATCATAAAGAAGAAATTGAATACTTCCGGCCATAACGTGAGCTGCTGTGACAAAACTCTTCAGAATTTGATAAAGAAACTGGAATTTAGATTTAAAATAATAAACAAACATTAAGCAGAGATGGAAAGCAGAAGAATATTAAAACTACATATTAAACCACAAATTAAAACTATTTTTATTCTTTCCTGAAGAGACAACATTATTGCAACAATAACTGTTGAAAATTTGTTGAAAAAAAGTAAATCAACAACTTGACACTACCATAGCATGCATTTTGTTTGTCAAGACCTACTTAAAAATTTTATTCAACGTGATTAAGCATCCTTACCGCCCTAGTTAGTGTTTATAAATAATCTGTAAATACTGAATATTGAAATTTTAATGTAATTTCAACTCTAGTAATTTTATTAATACTTATTGCAGTTTTTGAGTTGTGTCTGCTTTTTCAAAATTGAAGGTACTGATGTTTGTTTAAGAAAATAGCCAAGTGATTGAAACTTTGCACCAGTCATGTTAAAATTTTTATAGCAAATTTTTAATTTCTCTGTAAAAATGTCCGTATAAGTAAAAATGTATCAGAAAAGTTAAACTCCATGATGAGTTTGTTATGTATACATGAATTGATGACAATTAACCGAACTTGTTTTTTAAAATAAAGAGGATATCTGTCAAAAATAAGCAAAACGTTAACTTTATCCCAGTTGCATAAAATTTGGCATATGGATATAAAATTGCCGTAGACACACCTTTTTCAAGTAACTTTTTGTTAAATTTGATCTAGAAATGCACTTTTTCAATTTTTTTCAAAGAGAAAGTTGAATTTGATATACACTGAACGTCAGTGGGTCGCAGTTGGCCGCATCATTTCAAGTTAAATTTCATTGAAACTTTTCGAAAAAAAAGTTTCCCATATGGTGCGCACTTTAATGGTGACACATTATATATATATATATATATATATATATATATATATATATATATATATATATATATATATATATATATATATATATATATATATATATATATATATATATATATATATATATATATATATATATATATATATATATATATATATATATATATATATTTATTGTGATTCTTATATAATCAGAAACGGTTATTGAATAACAAAATTAGTTAGCTCCGTAACTATTTTATTAAAGGGGAACTGCTGGGAGGTAGGGGGCACTATATCGTTTACTTGAACTATACATGAAGATAATATACCGTAAGATTGTTTATCTTAAATAGTTCTGAATAAAAGTTCGCGATACCATAATCTACATCTTATGTGGTAGCTACTATATGCAAAATACTGAGCCATGAATACAATCAAATTGGATACTTTTTTACAATGTTCATTTTAGAATATCTGTCAATTTCTTAGGGAAATTGATACAGTTGTCGTTTTGAGTATTTAATACCTATAGATAAACGTACTTTACACTAAGTAATTTGAGCGTCTCGATTAAAAGTTATCACGATAGGATTAACTTGACGCAACGCGGTAAGCCAATACGCGTCGCGTCTACTGTAATACGGCGGAGAAAGATGCGCGGGGATAGAGGGGCGGTCTAAGCGATGAAGCGATTTTGCCGAGAACTCGACTCGAACGCGGGCAGACGCGTGAGGGCAGACGTCGTTGACGATCGTGTTAGTTTTGCGAAATTTCCTTAAAGGTAACATAATTCGATTCTAAAAGCTTTTCGTCACTTGGTGCAGTCGGCATATTTTTTCAGTTAATGTATTTTTCAAGTAAAAATATAAATTACTAACTGTTGCCCGCGGCCTCGCCCGCGTAGAATTTGGTTTTTCGCATTAAGTTTCGTGACAGAACATTTCAAACAAATATTAACAATATTTTTTCATCAACCCCAAACTTCAGGTTTCCAACTACAAAACTGACTGAACCATATTGCTTTCAATATGAATTTTAATTCCCTTCCAGAAATTTTATCTAATCATCACTTGATATCGCATTTCAGAGACATTTTATATTTCAATTTTCAATATTTGATAGAATATAAATGTGAAAGATTTTACTCACAATTTTCATTTCTATATTTTACCATTCTGATTGATAATTAATTATATTTTATTATTGTTAACTATCTACTGCTCTATGTAGATAGATAGTTACGTACTAGAGATAGTTTCACTGAAACTTCTGTTTATTTACTTTCATCATCCTGTATACTTTCCGATTATTCTATTGATAATCTGTCAATGAACTTCATTATTAGTATCATTAGTTTCCAAAAGGTTAGAAATAAATATAGATGATATAAGAACCCCAATTTGTGAAAAAAACAATTGCAAACATGGCATTCAGTGCCATAGCTATCTTGTCATGAAACTGTTTTGATTAAGATATTAATAATTTCGGTAATTTTCATTTAACTATATGAATACTGAATTTTTTGCTGATTTTTTAAGAAGTTTAATTGATTATTGGTTGAAAATTATTACTTAGGATGATGGAAATCACACCTTATCCATCAAATTTAATTATTATACTATTCAATTTATGATTGAGATATTTCAACAGGTCATTGTAAAAATGTAATATTTCATTAATTACTATTATTTATGTATTTATTGTTATTATATGTCATATTTATGTTATCACGCACAAGTCACTTCTGTGATATTTATTGTCTGTTTGTTCAACTCTATTCTCTGTGAATAATAGTATATTATATACCTAGGTCGAGAAGTGAGCTTTCTCAGCCGAGGTATATATAGAATTTTTTTCACTACTAACTTTGATATATTAACAATTTTAATTTTGGCATTAGTAATGTAATGGTTAGTAATGGTTAGTAATACAATGGGTTAATGTTATTAAAAAATACTTAGCTAATAGGCCCACTGACATTACAAAACTATTTATTTTATACCGTGGCTGAAGGATATATTGAGGAATCAATAGCTGATAAGAAGAGAATCGCCGAATTAGTGCAAAAATGTAATTCACCCATTGAAGCTTCAAATATAACTTCTTCTGCAAGTCAAGATGCTGTCTTAGAAAACGTCCATGTTGAAGATAATTTAGTGGAACAAGGTAATGAATGCGTTCAAAATACGAGAATTGTTTGTAACACAGAAGTGAATTTACCTGGTCCAAATGTTAGTTCCATTAATACAGGAAATGCTGGAATACACATGATTTGTCACAATTGTACAATTAATTGTAATTTCAAATAATTTTCAAACATATTTCCAATGTTCAATTTCCTACTTCTAGTTGATAATTAAGTTAACAAAAGTTTATGTCAATATCTTTAAAATTATAGAATTGTTCTCATTATTTACCTAGGTGTTTTTTATTATCATTATTTACCAAGGGTGAGAAATATCAATTCTCGTTAGGAGAATGGAGTGAATGATAGCAATTTCTCAGATTAGCAGTAAAAAAACATTATTATTATTATCTGCACATGTTTGTAAAGATTAATATACATATAACTTTCTATTTCTGTAATTCAAACTAGAGATGTGAGGACTATTGATGAAATGGTCACGCCTTTTTTTTATTAGGATATCATCAACACCAATAGCAACTCTATTTGTTTTTTCGGAATAATTTAGAAGGAGTCGTGAAAAAAATAAAGAATTTTTCTTTCAACATTAGAAAAAGGGAATGTAATAATCCATTCCTCTCTACTCCTTCAACCATATTGAATTTTCCAATCAAATTTTCCAACTATCCTAACTGGTTCGATTAATGAACATCCTTGATGAGCATCCAATCCCGAGTCTAGGGTTCAGTGGTAGATAATACTCTGCCTTTATGTATCCAAGGAATATTGGGGTTGAAATACCGATAGCCTAGAGCAAAGGATATTCGTATTTAGTTCTGAACGGGGAAGAAACAGAAACCCGTTTTAGCAAAACTGAGGAGATAATTATGTGTTTATAATAAGGAAGAACATCAGATTCTCATCAGCCCTTCCAAAAGTACTTATACGATGTTTTGATATGCCAATTTGAGTTGGAGCGGGATATATTCTGGAACACGAGTACATTTTCGTAAATAGAGACATCGTTTTGATAACTATTCGAAGATCTAATTCCACTGAAAATTATTCTATAACAAAACATTTTCTTAGATTTTCAATGAACTAGATGAGTATCTCACACTGAAAGATATGAATAATACTGGAGTTTTTTCCCAACACCAAACCATTATTTTAACACCTCGACACATGTTTCGATCACCAAGTGATCATCTTCAAGAGGAAGATCAAACTAATCATACGTACAACGCTATCCTTATGCATACCATAGATACCTGTTTCAGGTACCTGCATCTTGGGTGTCTTGAATTAATTTTACAATGTGTCCTTATGTAAAAGTCAGGTTGTTCTAATAATTGAAATATTATAAGCTATATAAAATTAATTCCATATATGGCCTTATCTACTAGTCTCAAATCAATTTAATAATTTGTCCTTATGTAATAGTTAGGTATATTCATAATTAAAAGCTATGTATAGCTATGTATAATTAATTTCACAATGTTGTCCTATATATTTGTCTTAAATTAAATTTTTCAATGTGTCCTTATGTAATAGTCAGGTAATCTAATAAATAAAATATTATTTTACTAAGCTATATAGTTATACTATTAGGTATTGGTCCACCATCGTTATTCATAATACTCAAATTATTATGTTTACTTATTTCTATACCCTCATAGTCATCTATGACTATGTTGTTAACTTATCTAACTAATCTTAATGAACTGAAGTCTAAGGAATGGTTTTGTTGCAAAAATGATGGGCGACTGCTGATTTCTCATGTCTTCCATATTTTGAGTGTGCTAAGTGTTTCATATATCTTTTTCTGATCTTTTTGTCTGTCCATATTATTTTGCATCGCATTCCTTACATTTATTCGCGATAGGAAAATACTTTCGATTTTTTTTTTTGGTTTCCATGAGCAGATTCAAAATGGACAGGTATCTACGGTATAAATGAGGATAGCTTTGTACGAATGATTAGTTTGATCTTCCTCTTGAAGATGATCACTTGGTGATCGAAACACGTGTCGAGGTGTTAAAACAACAGTTTGGTGTTGGGAAAAAATTCTAGTAATATTCATTACTACACCAAAGGTTCCAAACAGTGCATCACAAGTATTAAAAGATATATTGAAAAAATTCCAGTAGTAATTAACGCTGAAACAGTTGATTTTTCCCAAACTTGAGGACCCATATACAAAACAAATATTATTATTTTATGGAATGTTCAATATATCGTCAATATTATGATTGTGACTTCGTCTCTGTTGAGTTTTTAGTTTCAGGAAAAAAAATCAAATTTCGTCTCGAAGGTAATCTTCTTGCAATTCATGAAACGTGACCCAATAATCGACTGATTTTTCTCATAATATATATACTGTCTGTCCACACCAAGGTGGAGCCAACATTGGAAACCATAAGAAATATAAAGTCCAAAATAAGCACTATTCCCAAACCTCAGAACTGAAACACTTTTATCGACTCGCGTTCCACCAACCAAGTTGTTGGATTTGTGGACTCCAGGAGATGGATTTATTTCACAACAGAGGCTCCAGTCATAACTGTGAGATAGAAACGTTTTGAAATCAGAAAAAAAGTGTACATTGTAGAGCTTACTTGAAAGAAGTTTCAAAAGTTAGGTCAACTATTACGATGATACATCAGCAAAGTTGTTACCAAAAAGTAACTGTTTTCACAACCCATGGACAACCCGTTCTTCGATGATTTTGGTGTCTTGTCTCAACAACAGATCTTAGGAAATAGAAAATAACTAGGATCTACAATTTATGGAAATTTCAGTTAGGAGAAACGCCGATAAGAGTTAAAATTTGAAGTATGTGTACATGAAGTCAGGTTTTTCAATGCCTTCGAAAGTTTATAAATTGAAAATTATGAAATAAGATCTGTGAACAGTGTTTGAGGTTTTATTTCAATAACATTTCATTTTTCCATTTATCATTTACACATATTGTTTGCGACACAATGACCACAAAGAAACCATTTCTATATATGATGGAATCGGACGGTACTTGATGAAAATCCATAACGTATTAAAAAACACTTCATTGTGAGATTTTCACTAAACAGTTTCACAAAAATGCAACACGTGTTTCGCCATACAATGGATTCTTCGGGCGTGTTGTTAATCCGTGCCTCCTTTAGATTATAATATACCAATTACATAAATTTCCATTTCATTTTTCCACAGATTTGGGATTCTTCTGAGTAGTCTACAGTAGTAGTCCAAATCAACAGGAATCATAATGCCAACACCTATTCAAAGTCCATTTTGTTTTCATTTAGTATTATAAATTTTTGTAATAAAATCGACTTTTAATAATTCTTTCATTGGACAGTCGTCCATCTGCTTGGGTTTTTATGTTAATTCTTTTATTTTTGTCATTCCTTATCGCGTATCTTTGGAATTCGAAGGTTGACTGCCAAAAAACGAATGAATATTGAGAACGACACTGAACTGTTTACGACATTGTAACAAATGGTTTGTTTACCCCGCTCTAAAGTCACCTCGCTGATAGAAAACAGAGTTAGCGTTAGTTCCTCGAGGTTATCCTATAATTTTCTGTTTCGTGTTTTGTTTGTCGTTGTGTTCTTGTTATTGATAATTTTCATTAGAAACAAAGCACAAGCACCACAGGAAAATCCTTAAGACGCTCCCAGAGTGGTGCCTGTGCGAAAGTAGCGATTCACATTAAATTTGAATCGATGTTCCAGGCTATCAAGGTTGCAGGTGCTGTTCGCGTATCCAATCAGGCGGATGGCTTTTTTCTGGAGGGAATCAAGCAACGTCAGGGTATGTTTGGGGGCAGAGCTCCATACATGAAAACAATACTCCAAAGAAGGTCTGATCTGAACTTAATAAAGTATCAAAAAATACTGAGGTGTGTACAGTTTTCTGGTTCGGAAAAGTCTTCCAAACTTTTGAGAAGCAGCCTTTGCAATTCCAGTGACATGATGGTTCCAAGACATACTGGTGTCCATTTTAATCCCCAACAAACTCATCGAAGCAGAAAGCGAAATCGTCTGACCTGACTTTATTATATCCGGTTCAGAGACATTTATCTTCTTGGAGAAAACCGATGCCTCGGTTTTAGTGGCATTGAATTGAACCTAGTTACTTTCACCCCCATTCGAAAACAATTCTAGATCCTCATTGAGATACACAAACTCCTGCTGCCGGTAAAGACGTGCCTCCGTAGCTGACGTCCTGGAATTCAAATGAAATGACGAGACAAGTGTGGTGTCGCCAGCAAAGCAATATATTGGATTCTTGGATTCATCTAACAAGTCGTTGATATGAAATAAAAAAAGGGTTGGATTCAATGTGGATCCCTAGGGAACACCAGCGTTGATGGTGAAAGTATTCGAGAAATATCCATCGATGGCCACTTGCAGGAAACGTTCTTTCATGAAGCTGAAGAGCCATACAGAAAAATGATCCGACAAGCTATAGCATCGAAGTTTATCCAACAAATCCTCATGCCACACACGGTAAAAAACCTTAGAAATATCTAGCGCAACAGCTCTTGATTCTCTATGTTTCTCGATTGCGTTATTCCAAATATGTGTGACATACGATAGAAGGTCGCTTGTTTCAGAAAACCATATTGATGATCACTCAAGATTTTGAAGCCTTCCAAACATTTGAGGACATGGTGGTTCACGATTTTCTCTATGATTTTTGATACTGATAGCAAAGCGACTGGTCTAGAGTTATTTGGAAGATTTTTCTTGCTCTATTCGGGAATAGGCTTAATGCAAGTAATCTTCCAATAAGAAGGAATAACCATTTTCTTGTAAGACCGGTTGAAAAGTGTGCAAAATACTGGTGCGAGTTCATTTGCTCACTTTTCAAGTACGATGACGGGCACTTCATCAAGGTCAGACGCCTTGTTGATATTGAGCTGTTTCAAAATTTGCCTTACTAGACACTGTCGAAAAGTAATTTCCGGCATTGTGGATTTTAGTATAGGAGTAGTGGGTGGTGTCTTTTCCAGAAAATCGACTGTGGAGTGGGACGCAAATTGTTCAGCTAGTAGATTTGCTTTTTCTATGGATGTTGTTGAAATTGAACCATCCGCTTGTGTTAGTGGTGGAATTGTGGATTTTGTAAAGTTCTGATCAACAGCTTCAGCTACTGACCAGAAGGATCTGGACCCATTGGGATTGGAGCAGTTCATCTCTAACTATCTGATTGTGAAGTTCTTTGTATTCATTTCTCCTAAGTTTGCAGCTGTTGCGAGCATTAACAAACCTAATTTGATTTTCAGGATTGGCGGTAGGCGAGATTTTCGGAGGCGACAGCTTGTTTTATTGAAAAAAGAATATATGCATCCATGGGTGATAGAATAACTTCCGTGACTTCAGAAGCACAAGTTAATGGATCTTTAGACCTGAAAGAAACATCTAGCCAGGGGAAATTTCGGAAATGGTCTTGAAGATCCTCCCATTCTGTAATACCAAACTTTGCGCGGCTTAGATTGTTCCCAACATTCATCGGTAATTCACTCAACACTGAAATGAGTTTGTGGTCAGAAAATCCCAATGGAGACCTCACGGTAACTATGTAAATTTCTGGATTAGTTGTTAGGTATAGATCCAGAAGACTAGCATATTCTCCATCACGGTCAGGAATCCTATAGTTGATTCATGTATAATCTGAGTAAGTCCGGTGCTTATTGCTTAAGCCTCAGCTTCGTCGTTGATATTTGTAAATTTGAGCCATTCGATATTATGGACATTGAAGTCACCGAATATGGAAATTTTGGTACTGGGATGATTGATTTACAGAAGGTTAATGGTGTTTGCAAATGTGTATTATTGATGAACGCTGTATACGTCTGATTAATAATTCACCTATCACTAGTCTCAACAATTTCAATAGTTTAGTGTAACGAAGTGAGAAGTCGTTTACAGAGATATATTTACTTTCAGTAATGTCATACTTAGAATCGGTGGGCTTTCTGTATATGAATAATTTAACAGGTGGCAAAATTATGTGAAACGATACCGATTTTATGTTTAAAGGAAGAAATTTTGCACGGGTCTTTTCTGTGTCTGTGTCTTTTCGTATAGAAAACACTTTGATTTGTATTTTTTTTTCATATTCATCCATCTGAATGACTTCCAACTTCAAAGATATTCATATATATGAATTTGATAATATGAATTCATATTTTGAGTTTGTTGATTGTAAGTAATCGTAGAGTGATCAGGATATTTTTCATAAGTTCTTTTTTGTATTATAGTTCTGCCAGGCAAAATCGTAAAAAGCATAAAAATCGTGAGATCACAAGAGCATAAAGATTATAGGATCATGAAAAATTATAGAATCGTAAAAAGCATACAAGCATAAAAATTATGAGAACCACTAAAATCGTAAAAACAGGAATAAACTGGATACAAGGAGGTCGTTTTGTACGTGTCTGGCTGTACTGTGAAAGTAGGTGTGAGGTGGCTACTGCTGGATACTACCGGAATCTCGGTAGTTTCCAGCAGTAGCCCTAGAGAAAGACCCTGTATTTTGTTATTAATCTTATTAAGGTCATCACTGGAAAGAGTAGGAAATTTCAGAACATTCACTCTCTTATTTCTTTATACAGTTACTATTCATTTCAAATTTTGATTTAGTAATTTGGTCAAATGATCCATTCCAAAGTAAGGGATGCTAAACCCCTTTCAAAACTTCCAAGTGAACTGTATTCCTTGTTTCATTGGCATTCTGGAAGTGTCTCCTATACTGGTGTAACGAAGTGTGTCTACAGTGACAAGTGCTGAATATTTCAATATTTCAAGAAACTTCTGAAGATGGCACCCAAATAAGAGCTTTTGACTTGGTTACCCTCTTCAGCATTTATAACTGCATTTATTTTCAAAATCAAGAACCGACCTGCTCCCTTGCCTCCACAAATCAAGAGCTAGTCATTCCAACTGGGCAAATGTAGCGTTTCTTGCTTCCGATCAAGAAACGAGAAAGGTGACGTTATATTCCAAACCGTCTATTGTTTACTCTTTTGAGTAATCATTACCGGTAGAAACCAGGTAAATATTAGGCATGACAGTTAGTTATGAATATAATAAATACTAGTTGAAATAACTTCAAAAAAATACGCTTTAATAGCAACACAAACTAAAAAATGAAGAATAATTCGAAACTAATTCAATTTTGTTTGTAAAACAGCGCGGGTACAAAATATCCATTGTTATGAATACCTACTTGGTTAGGAGCTGTTTACCAGACTGGCACCCCATGTTTTTTCACAACAAAATTAAATTAGTTTCGAATAATTTTTTTATTTTTCAGTTTGTGTTTCTATTACAGCGTGTTTTTTGAGTTTTTTGAACTATTATTTATTTTCCACTTTTCAGTTTGGCTTGTTATTCCAAGTCCATTTGTTTTAATATAAAATACTAGTACTATGTTGCTGTATCGCTGTTGTTCCAATGTTTTGACAGACTCAGAATCAACGAACTTAGGCGTGCGCAGCGTTATAGAACAGTGCTTTCAAAAAATTGTTCTACAGCGCCATGTAGTGGCGAGTTACAGAAAAACTGATCGCCTAAAAACCTTCTCTATGAAAAATTACTTATACATGTCAAGTTTCATCATGATCGGATGAGCGATGTAGAAGTTTATCACTTACCAACCAACCAACCAACCAACAAACATCCATTTTTATATATTAGATATACTCATACACAGACAGTGTGATTGTCTCACTTGCTCTCACACTGTGTGAGGAAATTATTTAATCTTGGATATCTTGATCAGGATAATGAGATGAACTTATGAAATTATTGTATTGATTCTTGATAAGTGTACAAAGTTTGAAATGCATCTGCCCGATTGAAGTTAGTCAAAATCGAGTCCAAAGGAGTCGGCTACAAACAAACAAATAAACATACAAGTGATGCTAAAAATGGCAATAATTTTTTTTTAGATCGCTTTAGGGAAAAAAAGTTGACGGGTGATTATTAAACGAATGTAACCTAAAACAAAATTTATTAAATGGTCAAAAATACTGAGTGCGCATATAAGCAAAACTAAAAAAAATATGGCTCTTCTTTGGCACCCCGAAAAAAAAACATAATACAAAAAAAATTGGAATCAGTACAAAGTATGGCCTCCACGCTGGTTTATTACGGCCCTACATCTATCGTGCATCGACAAAATGAGATTGTTAATGTCTTGTTGAGGTACATTTGCCCATTCAGCGATTAAAAGCTCTCTCAATTGAAACGTTGTGTGAATGTTCCCCATATGCGGAGTAATTCTTCATTGAAGCATGTCCCACACATGCTCGATGGGATTCAGGTCCGGTGATTGTGCTGGCCATGGCAATACATCAACTCCTTCGTCACACATGTCGCGCGTCAGTCACTAGACGCGCGACATGTGGACGAGCATTATCGTGCATTAGGTGGAAGTTTTCTCCAACAGCACCAGCAAACGGACAGACGATAGGTAGAAGAATGGTGTCAAGGTACTGTCGAGCTGTGAGGGAGCGATTTGGAAAAACGAGATCGGTTCTGCCGCCGATCATGATTCCGCCCCATAGCATTACTGTACCACCTCTGTATGTGTGGACTTCCTGGACGTGTCTCAAACGTTCATCATTTCCAGGTCGTCTCCACAGTCTTACTCGACGAGAATCTGGATGAAATCCAAATCTGGATTCGTCTGTAAACAAAACTGTGGCCCAATCATTTCCATCCCAGTTTTGATGTTCTTGACACCACTCTAATCTTCTACCGCGATTGCCTCTCGACAACGGTGGACATCTAAGTGGCCTTCTGTTGTGGAGATCTGCTTCATGCAATCGATTTCTGACAGTATCACGACCAATGGTTACCTGGTGCGTCTGCTGCAACACGTTAACCAACTCAGGTGCTGTGATTGTCAACCGACAATCACAGCAATCACCGCAAGAAGACAACCGTCTTCTTGCGGTTAAGACCAAAAATTGGTCTTGAACTGCAGTTGTAGCGCATCCTCGCCCTGGATGTTGTTCGGCTGAACTGCCAGTTTCACGGAAACGCCGCCACAATCGACTGATAACACTTTGGGAGACCCCCAAACGAAGAGCTACATCATTTTGTCGCATGCCACCTTGAAGAAGCCCTACAGCTCTATTCATCTCAGCCAATGGTAAGTGATGACGTTCCATGTTAAAGTACAATATTTCCAGTTTAATTGCTGAGCAAGAACTGCATAGAATGTACAAACTCGACACTTTCAGATTATTCATTTTAGCCGAAAACCTACAGTTTGTAAAAAACTTGATAAAAGATTAGTTACCGTTTTTGCAGGCTTTGTTCAACCCATAGAAATCTACAGGGTGCTCGAGTGTACCAATTTAATCGAAATTAAACGACCTCATGCATTTATTTTTATAATATTCAGTATGTTATAAAAATATCCTTAGACTTTTCTGATGTGTGTACTTTCATCTAATTTCCACAAGTAACTTCATTTTTACGACCCGTTTCGAATTTTAATCTATTATCTAATATATAAAAATGGATGTTTGTTGGTTGGTTGGTTGATTGATTGGTTGGTAAGTGATAAACTTCTACATCGCTCAACCGATCGTGATGAAACTTGACATGTATAAGTAATTTTTCATAGAGAAGGTGTTTAGGCTATCAATTTTTCTGTAACTCACCACTAGATGTCGCTGTAGAACATTTTTTTGAAAGCACTGTTCTATAACGCTGCGCACGCCTAAGTTCGTTGATTCTGATTCTGTCAAAACATTGGAACAACAGCGATACAGCAACATAGTACTAATTAGCACTACAACTACCAAATTCTACACGGGCGAAGCCGCGGGCAACAACTAGTCAATTATAAAACTAACATGTGAAAGCTGAATTCTAGATTATATAGGGAGTTTTCAGGTGAACTTGCAGACAAAATACTTGAATGAACAGGAGTGTCAACTATAAAATAAACACCGAATATTATAGGGGTTATCAAACTTATAAATTCAAGACTGGAGACCTACATAAATCGAGTTGCTCGTTTAGTATATATTTCGGATTTTCGATTGATTAATTCATTTCCATGGCTTTCAATTAATTCATTTTATTCCTGAATTTGTTGAAAGCCATAGAAATCAATAAATCAATTAAAATCCCATAAACAATCATCTTGATCCACTATTGAACTATTCTGATATCTGGCATCTTCAATAATGTAAGGAAGGCTTTCGAAAGTAGACTGTACTATTGTATGGAACTCAATGAAGGTCATTTTCAACAGTTTTTCTGTTGATGTGTTGCCATTGATATTACTTCTGTTGATTTCGTCAAAAAATGAGCGACAGCGAATCATCAGGTTTTTCTTAAATAAAACGTTCAACATTTAATTCGTCAATAACGAATGAAGTAATTTCGAAAAAAATTATAGAAGTAATAGACGGACAAAAAACTTCCAAATGATGTATCACTCGACCCCCATGATATTGAATAAAATATTGGGAGTAGTCGCTGACTGCAAGGGGGTGAAGTTTCGGGTATGATTTCTATATCAAAATTAGTCCCCATGGAAATGAAAATTGACGTTTTCTTTGAAATTTTCGATTACATGTCCACATGTCCATTTCTGACTTATAGTAGTAGACAAATTTTCGTAAGAACGCCCTGTATAATAAAAATATACAAAGAATAATATTTGGTTTTCACAAATTACTATACTGATATTGGAGTACCATTTTGAAATGATTCTTGTGGTGCTTCGTAAATAAATGAAAAGACATTAATCACATTAACGGAAAAACAGATTTTAAAAAGATTTTTTAAACTTCATTGTACTCACACAATGTAACGCACTCAACAAAATGACAAAAAAAAACTGTTAATTACTTTTCTAGTGCTGCAGTGCATTTAAAATTCCTTTTTCGTTTGCCTTCACCCAATGATTATAAAAATCCTCTGGCAGTTGAATACAAAGAACATATTTTTCCAACAGAAAATGTTCATCATAAGCAGCTCTCCTAATCTAGCTATGGTCCTGAAAAATGGTAATGAGAATAATATTATTACAAGAGTGCGGGAGATCTAAATACGTATCTTACTCTCCGGCGTAATATTTTAGAGATGAAAAATAAAAAGGTTTCACCTTTCTTTGGAATACAAGCTCCTTATATTTTTTGCATGAAACATTGGAGAATAAAGAGCTTCGTGAACAAGCAGAAATCTCATTATAACGTCGTTTGAGAAGAGTTTTCAACTATGACTTCGAGTACTAAATATACGATGGAACGGTTTCCCAATAAACAGGTCGGTTCGAAACGAACTTTTTTCGTTTAAGAAAAAATGGAGTTATCAACAAACAGCTGTTATTATTATGGGTGATAATAGGAAAAAACCGTTATTGTTATTATGAAATTGGTTTTTGGATGTTGATTAGAAAACAATGAAATTTTGTTAAATGTACTATTATGAAGTGTCCCTCATAACGAATTTAAATAAGAAAAATTTTACGCCTGTGAATTCTTCTAAATGAGTGACTTACTTATTTATATTTTTCTGGTACTACAGCATCGATAACCGTGGATATCGAATTCTGAGTTAAATCTTCGACTTCTCTGAAAGTATTGGCTATTCGTACACCGTTTAACCGTGTATGTGATGACTGACTCAGAAAAGACGTTGAGTCACCTCCGCTTTTTGTCTGCACCCGTAGCAAAATGTTTCAGAAGTTTTGTCCAAATATTTATTCTACTGTATCCTGGTATATTTATACTGACTAATAGAGAATTTTTTACTCTATACATTGATGCTGTTACTTTTTTTCAGTCAATTTTGCTCTACGAACCGAAGCGCTACCGAAACATCCCGCAAAATCAACCTGGCAATTGACAATGCCTAGCAAGAGGGATGGCCTCACTTCAGAACACCCCCACTCTCCCACTTTTCGTCATTACCCAGTCGACCAATCAGAAGATACCACGCGCACAGCGGGAAATTCAAATGTGTCTCATTTCAACGAGACAGACCACCTATCTAAGCTCACCATCACGTGGTCCCAGTGACCATCGTCGGCTGGAAATTTCATGGGAATAAAAATAAAAATTATCGCTTAGAGAATTGAACACAGGTCGTGAGCGCCGTAGGCTTGGTCGTTAGGCTCGATACCAACTTGAAATATCGGAAGTAATTCCGAACTGTTGATAGCGATGGAGCCAGTCTCGATTTGGTAACTGAATCACTCTTCGAATTGGTTCTCGTTCCGATTCAATGGCACATCAATACATTTGAACGAGTTGCAATCATGATTTAAAAAAAGGAATCATGAAATACGGTGTTCAGTTATGTATATGAATAATGAAACAAATTTCCTGTAGTTATCTGTGTCAGAAGTGTTTCAGAGAGACGTTAGTGAGTGGGAAAGAGACGTGTGCGACGTAATCGATGCATAGAAGGATAGAACGAGTATCGGAGAGATTCAGTTGAAAGATAACAATGTAACTGAATTATGAAAATGTTGGTATAATAGTAATATGCATAGTACTGACCCATCACAAACGGTGCTTGGAAAGCAAAATAATAAAACATATTTCCTGTAGTTATCTGTGTCAGAACTGTTTCAGAGAGACGTTAGTGAGTGGGAAAGGGACGTGTGTGACGTAATCGATGCATAGAAGGATAGAATGAGTATCGGAGAGATTCAGTTGAGAGATAACAATGCGGTTGAATTTTGAAAATAATGGTATAATAGTACTATGCATAGTACTGACCCATCACAAACGGTGCGTGGATACCAAAAAAAATGTGTGTCAGTTCCCATGTGGTTTTGGATGATTGAGAACGTAATAAAAAACTGAAGAAGCTTGGAAAGTGGATGCCCCGCGATATGAAAGATCGACATACTTTTCGAAGTTTGTTCTTCCATTCGTACGCAAATATAATGATCCGTTTTTGGAACGGATTGTCACGTGGGATGAAAAGTGGATCATATACGACAATATGAGACGTTCAGGACAGTGACTTGACACCGATGAGCCATCCATACACTTCCCAAAGGTGAAAACTTCAGATGAATTACAGGAGCAATGCACATTTATTGCTAACGATTTTATTTGATACCGCAAGGATATAATTCAATGTGCTCGTGCAATTACCCTCCAAAAATCACTCAGGCTTCTCCTATTACTTTTACTTTACTAGATCACTTCTACTTTCTCTAGGCAATCTTATCGATTTATTACTGACACTGAGCTCTTTTCAAATTCGAGCGAAAGTTAGCCTTATATCAATAGGCTGATGTAAGTGAAGGGTAGTGGATTATCTTAGCGACTGGAGAAATGTAAAGGTAATTGTATCTATTATCGAAATTATACTTACAGTAAGAATGAGTATGAAACAATGAAATGAACATATAAATTGAGGAAAAGGAGTGAAACATGTGTAGGATTTTTTGTTGATTTCAAATGTCATACCTTCAAATAAATGTCGTTTTCCAATGGAGCATGATGATTTGATAGGATAATCGTTGAATCTAAAGAGAGAATTATTGATTGATACGATTTTCATCATTATTATATTTTTAGTGTAATTCTAGTAAGTAACTATATATGTCGCTGAGATTCTCTTTGTCAGACAGTTTTATTATTCATACAATTAGGAGACATATTCATTTCCACCATTCCATTGGAAAAAATGTCGGGTCATCGTTGTGGGTTTTTGAGACTGCAATATTTATTTTCCTGATTGGTAGATTACTTCAAATCCAACTGATTGCAGCCTCAGAAACCAGCGTTTAATGCGAGCTGGACACTTCGAAGTCGGTATGAATATAAGCGGTTTATGGTCCGTAACCAATAATAATTCTAGACCTGTTACGAAATCAAAAAATGCTCTTGAACTCATATTTTTTCGTAACGAAATCTTCCTTACGTATTCAAAAAACACACTTTATTGTAAGATTTTCACTAAACAGTTTTTCAAAAACTATAATAAATTATACAGGAGTTGTAAATTATGTTAGCGTGAATCGCTTATATATCCAAGCCTCAAACTTTCCATTAGTCAAACCGTTACACAAAGAATTAACAAACATATTTGTGTGAAGGATATATGGCCTGTATAAAACAAAAAAAATACTGAATTGAATAGAAATTGAATTTTCGTAAATATTTGAAAGAGAACATGCCCCGTAAACTGGTTTATGCAACGATATCGTTTCATGCGCGACCTGCATAACTTTATTCAGGGCGGTTTATGTTATGAAGTTTCATATTAATGCGCTTGGAAAACAACTAAAATATCTTTCATGCTGAAGTCTCTCTCTCTCTCTCTCTCTCTCTCTATATATATATATATATATATAGACCGATCATTTCGGTCTATGACACCGAAATGATCGGTGTCATAAGAGTTCCCTTTTTCAATTTACATAAATTTAACTCAATATTTAAATCATAACGTTGTAGTTGAATAAGTTGTTGAATTAATTCTAGAATCATACTAATTTGGACAGGAATATCAAGAGATAGTTGAAATATAATTCATTTTAGGTAATTCAAAAGACAGATTCGATCATTCACTTCCTAAAAACGGATGAGTAAAATTCGAGGTAGATGGAATTCTCGAAAACTGTCACAGTTATGAAGTTAAAAATCTGAGCTTGTCTTCTCAGTTTCAGAGACAAAGGAAATTATTTGATAAGAGCATCAAAAATATGTCCAACAGAGTGTTGGTGAGACATAGTGGTGTGTATTTGAAAATGGCGATTTATGTTAGATCTGAATTGCTGCAGATCATAATCATTTGAAGAAACACATGAACTTGTGATGCACTGTTTGGAAATTTGGTTCCGTTATTTTTAAGATATCGACACGTGTTTCAATCACCAAGTGATCATCTTCAAGAGGAAGTTTAATCCTCTTGGTGTTGGGATGAAACTCCAGTCCTATGAAGTTCCAAATAGTTTAAATTGTATCGAGTTGAACTCCCAAGCGATGGCAACTGTAATTTGTCATCTGTTTTTGATATACATCGCTGTCGAGAAAATCAAGCAGCAGATATCAATGTGAGAAATTTCATCATTACTCAAAAACACAAAATATCTAGAGGGACTGTTGGAATTCTGAGGACACACATGAAAAAAATATACACACTGCACTTCATCTATCAAAAACATTATTTTGTAGGTCTCTATCCAATTATAGAGCCATCTCACTACTACCCAGCTTGTCAAAACTACTGAAATGACTCATAAGGAAACAACTGTTTACTTATTTTCGAATCGAAACTCCAATTGAACGTATCAATTAGTTGATAAAAGCCAATAGAAATTTTCTGACAATATTTTCTGATTTATCCATATTCATATCATTCCAGTCTCTTGACTAAACTTGAGTATTATGGCATACGAAGGATTACTTTGAAAGGGTTCGAAACTCATCTAGAAATCGAGGCCATTGAAATTAATCGTATAACGAATTCTTACTCAATGTGAAGAAAAGGGTTCCGCAGGGTTCTAACCTTGTCCTACTTCATTTCTCCCCTACGTCAACGATATTGTGTGCTTTCCCAATGTATCATTTCCTCAATTGAAAACACTTTCCCAACATCAGAACAAAAATGCGGTCTCTCAGCGCGCGTTTCGCCAACTAAGTTAGCGTCTTCAGGAGATTATTATGACTAAAGTTCACTACTATGTTAGTGTTTTCATATGATAGTAGCCTAATACCACATTAACCTACTTAGAGGGAAAGTTGACGTCCTAGTTTTCGTAGCATCCAATTCCCCTTGGTGATGTCTCCATTAACTAAAATTCTTAAATAAAATATTCCATTACGCTTTACGTTCTTTGCTCAGACGGTAGCCGTTTGGTTAGTGAGTTCTACTCATGAAATGATTGCTGTTGAGAAAGTGGGTTCTATTTCAACTCTGGACTGTTAACTGTTGATCAGTTTGAGTAAGACGGGGCCCTTTTTGCAGCATTATAGTTTAGAAACTTGTTAAAAAGAAAAAATGGGTAACAAAGACGAATGTAATTAATCTCATCGTCGTCAAAGATATTTCTAGCATGTTTGCATCTCAATTGCGAAATGAGACATTCAATTGATTTCTGCTCTTTTGCAATCGATCAATCGACCACAATGTGCATCTTTGGTAAACACAGTGTTGAAGGTGTGAAAGTATAAATGCAAGCCATAATAATGCAATTTAGTCATTAAACCTTCATGCTAGAAGGTTGAACTCCTTGGGAATATCAACAGCCTGAGAATTTTCGTTTTACATTGCATCTCCTAACAATTTTTCAATAGGGAGAAAAAACTTTCTTTTTGTTACGGAAGTTGAAGATCATCAGAAAGTAGATGCAATTTTAGCTCCAGAAACTACATTTACGCATCCTGATCAGGAGCTTTGCTGATTCTTGGGCTATTCGAATACAATTTAGAAGAACCTTCGGCTGAATATATTGTACAGCGAAAATAATGAAGGCTGTCTTTTCCTGAAAATTAACCAAGGAATGGAACCTGAAATGACCAGCAACAATTTTTTTGTCACCGTTGTTATTAGTAGTACTTGGTTATCTTGGCTGACGGCTCTAGCAAACGAACCAGCAAGATTTAAAACTATTGTAACTAGCAAGTAGTTCATACCAATTTTTCTATCGTCTGCATCTAATTATAATTATAATTACCTCCATCTGCTTCTCATTATCTCTGTTTAAATCTGTTTAAAATCTGTTTTTCCGTTAATCAGCTGTTGCCCCCATACGAAAAACAACTCTCAGAAGTTGAGAAACTTGTGTGAGCTAAGGACTAACGAGGTCTTACCTTTTAACGTGTGATTCCTAACACGGTTGCAGAATCATCCCAGCTTCAACCAGATAAATTCTCTCGAGAAAAATATCGGGTCGAGGCAAGAATCGAACCCACGATCTTCCGATCGTGAGTTGGGCGCACTACCACCGCGGTCAATTTCACAATCTCCATCTGATTCTTATTAACTCCACCTAAGTATCATTACCTCCATCTTATTCTTATTACCTCAATTTAATTCTTTCTACCTCCATCTAATTCCAATTTTACGTATATTTTCGTAACATTTGTTGATGCGATCATGAACAGATGTATTACAGATTGTGAAGCTATTTTCGCGTAACTCTCGGTATTTATGGTACCTTATAAAATAACCCCAGCCATTTCAGAAACACGTGTTTATGGATCATCTAAAATATTCGAGTGGAAAGTTCATTTGCAGATTTTGTCTCCCAGAAATCAGTTTCATAGTGGATAATGAAACGGAAATAATGAAAAAAATATTTAGTCCAATAGAAGCGTTTGTTTAGTTGGTTTGGTTTATTATCGTTCTAAATATATTCCAAACAGTGACTATTTCAATTACTAGGATCCTTCCAGGCAGAATAAAATAAATCTATATAAACAGCATAAATATCGCGAATAAATCGCCTTTTCCTACAGCTTTGTTCACACCATTCTCGCATCAAATTGCATGTCGACCCCAGCGTTCACTCTTACTGCAACCAGAATCCCTCGTGCGTCAGAAGCAAAATTGTCCAGGATCATGATAAATTAGGTGTGTTTTGGGCGTTAGGGGAGCGAGTCTATGTTGATGGATGACGTTGAAAAGTCTAAAATGGAGAATATTGAGTAGATGTTCGACATAACCCCAACAGAAGGAGACTAGAGCATGTAGGTTTATAGTGACAGACTCATTAGATATTTCCTGAACTCAAAATTGGGACACTACCCGTTTCTGTATGGAAGATAGGTGATGGAAAAAAGAAAATCAATTTGCGTCGAATTATTGCGAAGCAATAGACTTGAGATAGAACTTTTGTAGGCTTTATTCGGTCGGAAGGTCAATTCATACTACGCTACGACTAACGCCGAGGATGTGACAGGATATTTTATTGGTAGGATTATGTAAAAATTAATATAATAAATTCTTAATATTGATTTCAGACCAAAAATTATATGAGTGCTTCGAAATTACGAAATTTACTTATCACATAATACAAATATGACATAAATGAAAATGAGTTGATTGTTTTGATCAACTCAAAGTTTGAGTAGAGCCTTGATGATGACAGCACGACCAGCTGTCAAAAGCGCTCGTATATAATTAAATAGGAGTTATTAAGCTTCCAATCCTTTCTGTAACTTAAATTAATATTAAAATACTGAAAATAGAAAAAATCATTGATTATTCAAAACATCTTGGACTTGAATTAAATTTTGAAAAATGCGACTTTCAACTCCGAATAATCGTTCCGAATCCATTTTGAAATTGGCTCCTGGCATAAAAATTTTGGAAAAGTCTGAATGGAGTCTTCTGGGTGCTCCTCTCTCTAAAGATTCACTGTCAGAACATCTTCAAGAAAAACGGGAATCACTCAAATTGCTGACCACCAGATTGAATGAACTTCCAAAACACGCTGCATTTTTTCTTTTGAAAAATTGTTTGGCGATTCCAAAACTCATGTACGCCCTCAGATGTTCCCCCACTTGGTCAATTCAGTTAGAGCTTGACGAATTTGACAATTTACTCCGCCACACGACGGAATATGTTACAAACAATCATTATAATAATGATTCATGGCTTCAAGCAACTCTTCCTGTGAACCTTGGCGGATTAGGGCTACGTTCGGCTTATTCCTTAGCTTTACCAGCTTTTCTGTCATCAGTCAATAGTGTTTTCGATCTTATCGATTACATCCTTCCTTCCATATTTATCATTATCAAAGACGTTTTTTATTCTAAAGGTGAATCACTTTGGCATGCTTCAACTAATATTGCTCCTCCTACAGATAAAAAGAAAATACGAAGTGTATGGGACCGACCTCATCTGAACATTATAATTGATAAACTTCTGAAATCTACAAGTGTATACGATAAGGCTCGTCTGAAAGCAGCAATGATCAAGGACTCGGGTGCTTGGCTGAATGCTTTACCTGTTGCATCTCTTGGAACACTATTAAATGATGAATCTTTAAGAATAGCAGTAGGACTTAGGATGGGTTCATCTATTTGTGTTTCTCATACTTGTGTTTGTGGTAGTATAGTTGATGAGAAAGGTACACTTGGTTTGAGTTGCAGGAGAAGTGCAGGGCGTACATCTCGACATCACCAAGTGAACGACATATTGAAACGAGCTATGTTGCCAGCGGATGTTCCTGCAATACTGGAACCCTTAGGTTTCAGTCGTGATGATGGTAAACGACCAGATGGTATGTCTCTCATATCATGGAAATACGGTAAACCTGTGGTATGGGACTTTACTTGCGTTGACACGGTCGCGGCTTCCCATCTAGTCGAAAGTTCCAAGTCTGCTGGAACTGCAGCATTGTCTGGCGAGAAATTGAAAAGAAAAAAATACCAAAATCTTGGAAACAACTATCTGTTTCATCCAGTAGCGGTTGAAACTTTTGGTGTTTATGGCCCAGAGTCTCTGTTATTCGTTCATGAACTCGGAAGAAGAATAGGCCAAGCAACGTTCTACCTCTTTTTTGATAGAAAGAATTAGTATTGCTATTCAACGTGGCAATGCTGCTTCTGTACTTGGAACTATTCCTCCTTCACATAATTTTGATGAGATCATGCATTGCCCTAATTTCAGTACGGAACTGAAACCTCTTCGAAACAAGCCGAGATATGTGGATATTCATCAGTCTCCTATCAAGGTTAATTCACAAGTGATTAATCCACCTTCTTCTTTTTTAGTGCGGTCAGTGGACTCAGGTCATTCTTGCCCCCAAAAAATGAGTTGCAGTCCTCGTAGAACTGGTTCCCTTTCAATGGAAGAGCTTCATGAAGCAAGAGCCGAATCGATCCCTCTACGAAACCCTTCTTCACTTCGAAGGATCGATCGCAGCTTGAGAAATGGTTCTTATGGAGATTCTGTGAAACATGTTCTTCCTTACGAATCAGTAGATAGTTGAAAATCTAGAGAAGAAAACTGGATTGGATAATTTAGGAAACACTTGCTACATGAATAGCATTTTACAAGTGTTGTTCATGACGAAAAATTTCAAGAACGAAGTTTTAATGATGAACGAGAACGGGAATGTTTCCTACTTATTCATCAAACTCAAACACCTGTTCATGCAGCTGCAGTTTCGTAAGAAGGTATCATCTTTCCCTCCAACCGATTTCCTGAAGTCTTTGAAGTCCACTAGATACTCGTTAGGACAACAAGAGGATTGTTCCGAATTCTTGGGGTTCTTGTTGAATACTCTTCGTGAGCAAAACAATAGCAAAATCAATACTCCTGACCGCTCTGGACTGAATGATTCCGTACAATTCATCTCGTCTTGTGTTTCTCAATCTTTTGCTGGAAAAATCCTCACTTGTTTACTTTGTGGTAAATGCTCAAGAAGTACCGAAAACTTAAGTGAATTTCTGGAATTTCATCTAGCTTTTCGTAATACGACTAATAATCAGTCCGTGCAAAACTTATTGTTAAATCATCTGAAAATGGAATTTTCAACAGGTGATGATCGACTGTATTGTCAAACATGCGCCAAATTATCTGACTGTTATGAGGAAACAAGAATAGCTGAGGCTCCAGTCAATCTAATAATAACACTGATGATTTTCAAACAAGACTCAACCTCTAACGGAAGCAAGAAAATCTTTGGAAGGTTCGAAATAGATGAACATTTCAACCTAGCAGACCACTATTATAATATTCATGCAGTCATTGTTCACTGTGGTTCTGGCGTTGAATTTGGTCATTATTACGCCTTGGTCAAAGAAGAAACGGACTGGTTTAAGTTTGACGATAGTCGTGTCACGAAGTGTTCTGGCGATGCATTGAATTTGTTGAAGCCTCTGGAGACACCCTACATTTTGTTTTATGAGAGAGGACATTGATAGATCAAGATCTTCAGATGATGTGGTGCTGCAGGTTTTTCCGGGTTTTCCTGCAGCTGAAAAAGCAAATGCGCCACTGGAATCAATGAAGTGCCCCGGAGCGCCAATTAATTTTTATTGTTGCTTTTATTTTTATCGTTGTTTTAATAAAATTTACTTCCATCTGTTATGTATATATTTTCAGAGGAAAATTAGTTGCATCATTCAAGATATATATATTAAAAACACAGTTACAATTTCGCAGACCGGATGAGACTACTTACTATCATGAGTTTGAGAGAAACTAGTTCGTTCGTTCATGACAATCAAATCTTATCGATCATCTCATGCAGACAAACAGTGTAGAAACATTTAAATTTTGATTTAAAACTTTGAAAACTGAATTGTACCGAACAGCATGGTTCAAATATGAAAATCAGATTTACGTTAGTCACATGAAGCGTACTCTCATTGATATATGACAGTTAATATATGACAATTATCATTTGACCTATGATTTATATTGATCCATGGAGCTGACAGTTCCATCGATCACGTATGCTGCCATGGGCCTCATGGAACATAATAAGTTATTTCACAGAACAATCAAATCCATGTTTACAATATGAAATTACGGACTATGGTTGGTATGACGAAGATTAATGTTGAATGGATTTGGTTGAATTGTTTGGTGAATTATTATTAAATTTATCAAAGTGTAATTTAAGTATATATGTGTAAAAGGAGCTAATATTGTCAAAGTCAGATTTTTTATTGATTACATTATTTTCCCTTCGTATATGGATCATTTCCAGAACTGAACTTTTGAATGCATTCTTCTTTACTTTAATAATCCTAGTATCAAACAAAACCATTCAGTAAACTGTGATGATACTAGGATTATTGATGTTGTGAAGAACGCATTCAAACGTAATGAAAATAATGTAATGAATAAAAAATCCGACTTTGACAATATTACCTCAATTTATACATATATATTTGAATTACACTTCAATAAATTTATTAATAATTCACCAAACAATTCAACGGAATCCATTTAACATTAATCTTCATCATACGTAATTTCATATTGCAAACATGGAATTGAGAGTTCTGTCAAATTACACATTATGTTCCATGAGGCACATGGAGTACGTGATCGGTGGAACTGTCAGCTCCATGGATCAATATAAATCATTGGTCAGTTATTAATTGACAACTGTCATACATCAATGAGATCACGCTTCATGTGACTAACGTAAAACTGATTTTCATATTTGAACCATGCTGTTCGGTACAATTCAGTTTTTAAAGATTTTAATCAACATTTGAATGTTTCTACACTGTTTGTCCGGATAAGATGACCGCATGAAATTTGATTGTTATGAAGGAATTAGCTTCTCTCAAAATCACGATAGTGAATAGTCTCATCCGATCTATGAGATTGTACCTGTGTTTTCAATTCGTTCACAATTTTTCAGTTAGTCCTGAAGAAGTAAATGAGCATTTCCGAAAGCTTGACGCAATACGAGTTTCCTCGATTGAAGACAAAATGAGAATAACCAAGGAGAGTACTTGATGAAAATAATGGCGTGAACGCAAGCGACACATAAGGGGAACCACCTATTGGTGTGATACCCAAGTCAATTAACCATGTTTTCATGTCAGTGTTTTTGGTTTGACCAGCAAGCTATTCTGCAGTTTTTTTCATGCTCATTCAGCCTTGTTCCCATGGATCTTTTGGTGGTTCCGATGTATACCTTTACACAAGTGCATAGTATACGATAAACCTCAAGGAAACTCTTAAGGAAACACGACATCAAAATGGCCTTCAAGAAACAACATAGCCTCAGGTTGGCTAAAGACAAAAGGTATCCACTATCAGCAGCAGGGGTTTATCGGAACCACCAAAAGATCAATGGGAACAAGGTGAAGGAGCATGAAAGACACTGCAGAATAGACCAGTCGGCAGGACTGCGTGTTTGAAAACACGCAACTCATTGCCCCCGACTGGGGATACCATAGCCTACTGGTACGGAAGGCAACAGAGATCCACAAATACATGGATATTTTCAGCAGTAAAGAAGAAGCTGTGAACCTCAGTCGAATATGGAATCCCATTCTAGGAAGTTAAAAAATAGCAAACGGCATGACGGCAGGTAGAAAAGGGTCAAAGAATGTTATTGACAATTCAGTTGATCCTGGTACAGGTATTATCACACTAGACTAACTGAATTGATATAAATACGCTTTATGTAATTTACCTAAGCCAAGTGCAGATAATAGCACACCAAACTACCTAAGGCGTCAACATGAATACGCGTTACGCAAGCGTAATATCTGGTCATCGGAGATATTAACTCAGGATTTATAAACCTCTCAAGAAGCTAGCCACTCGCGCCAGCTAAACGTCAGGAAGATATTCCAAATATCCACGGTTTTCAAACCCGAAAAATAGTGATACTGAAAACCAAGAAACAAATACCATTTTCCGAAATGTATCCATTGTTACTTGAATTGTCAATTATAGAAGGCTTCGTTTATGAGTTTATTTACAGAATCAGAGTTGAATCAATCTCAGCAGGCATGAATCCACCTCCAAACAGTAGCTCGAGAGTCAAAACAGAATATCTGATGCCAAAACAGTAGATTTGGCAACATAGAACACGAAGCTTTTTGGTGTGATATCTTCTACATCTGCAGAGTATTAATTCACAGTATTCCGCAATCTAATTCATTTACAGCTTCCTTGTGAAATATTCGATCTTCCTTTTTTTTAAGTCATCAAATGATCATTTATTAGACATATTAGCCTTGGCAGAGATAAATTCTACTAATCAAAAAATATGAAAATCGGTCCAGCCGTTAGTGAGTTATAAATTTCGGTTGGCGGTCGATGTTGAAAATTGGCTTTGCATAGATGGTGTCTTCGAAGGGACAGTTGCCATCCCCACTTCTCGCCTATTATTTTCATTAGAGTCCAAAAACTGAATCCATATCCTGACCCAATATGTTATTGATGAGATCTTTGGCAGATCGAAACAGTATTGTCTACAGCATTTCTGAATTCATCTAATTATCTGCTTCTAGTAAAAACTGCAGTTTGAAAGAGATGTTGACTTTTCTGTTGATCCAATGAGGTGCGATGGGAGTTGTTAGCGCCACTATCTTTTCACGTATTTCAAGAGATCCATATCAATTGTCTCAAAGGTGTTTCCAGGGATCCATGGTTGGTTCAGGTTAGACCCACACTATTCATTTCCAATGTCAACGAAATTGTCATTATTTTTTCAGTAGTAATATTATTACCTTTTGCTGTCAATACTAGTCTTCTTGTTCACCGGGCAAATTTACAGTCGTTACGCATCTTTTTGCAAGATGCTGTAGATGGCATGCTTAACTATTTGAGAGTCAACTAACTCTTCCTGAATTGGAACAAAATTTGACTCACCTCAACCCATACATGAAAAATGAAGATATAGAAATCGTGGTTGCGAAACCACAAAACTATTAATATGATATATTCTTCAAAATTCTCATGTTTTACTATCGACAGCAAACCAAATTGCTTAGCACATTTTGAAGTGTTAGATTAAGAACTCAGTGAAGCCAAACTTGTGGGTCTATCAGAATAAATTCAAATATAAGCCACCAATTCTTCAAATATCTTGAGAAATCAGTTGAGAAAATAACTTATCGTTCAAAGGTCACGAAACAATTTCCTTCAATAGTTATTGAGCAAAGATGGAAACCAGTTACGGACGAATGCTCAGTTTTTCACTCAATATTCAAGATCGATGGTACAAACATCACCGACGGAAATATTGAAATAACAAAGTGGCTGAACGTGACAGAAATCGCTTTTGAGGCATTAAAATACCATTTACAGTCGATCGTTGGAAAGCCGGGAGATTTATGTTTATCAGATAAATCTGGAGATTGGAATTATTGAAACTCTACCAAAACGTGTTTCAAAGAGGCAAAACATGATTGTACTGTACTTCACTATTGAGAATTAGGACGACGTTATTTTGTAAATGTTTTGGTTCAATTCTCATGAATGGTATGAATTTAAAATTTCTAAAAAAACTGTTGATGAATAACCTCCCCCAACATCCTCAAACACCTCAAATACCAGAATATGACAAATGACCGTCAGGAAAAAACTTATTTCCTAGCTAATACCAAGACGGATACTGGATTATATTCGACACACAATGATGTGTGTTTGCTGCAGTTGACCCTACTTTTCATCGAAAAATCATCTTCGTCCATGAGGCCCATCTCTGGAAGAATGGATAAGTGAACAGAAAAAATTTGGGACGATACCAATCCACATGAGATCCAAGAGCGTCCAATCCATCCCGAAAAAGTCACTGTTTGGTGTGGATTTTGACTGGCGGCGTCATCGGTCCATATTTCTTTGAGAACGACATTGTACAGACCATCACTGTCAATGGCGAGCAATATATGTCGATGATTACAAACTTCTCATGGCCTGAATTGGATGATCTGAACAGGTGATGTGAACTGGCCACCACGTTCGAGCGATTTAACTCCGTTGGATTTTTTTCGAAGTCGCAAGTGTATGTGAATGGGTCGCAAACTACAGCGGTCCTCAAAAATACATGCCATATGTCTAATTCAGCCCAGAAAAACCGTGGGGGACATTTAAACGATTTTATATTTCACACACAATGGCATCAACAGATCTTTCAAATAAATAAAAAAAATCGATGATACCACACACACACTTTTGTTTTATTAAAATTCAAAG
Source organism: Leptinotarsa decemlineata (assembly GCF_025532065.1). NCBI lineage: Eukaryota > Metazoa > Arthropoda > Insecta > Coleoptera > Chrysomelidae > Leptinotarsa > Leptinotarsa decemlineata. The sequence goes on along the minus strand of NW_027412668.1, from coordinate 15,978,360 downwards.
ATAGGGATCAGATTTGGGATCTTCATGGAAGATCCCAAATCTGATACATTCTTTGTCGTTTAAAATGTTTTATGATGACGTATCACTTGAGCTCTCTTTAATACAGTTAAATATATGGAAGGTTTGTCTTTCTTCAGAATGAAAATTTGACAATTGCGCCTTTATTTTAAATATTACTTTTTGTTCTAGATAAACCCAATCGCAAATATCAAAATTGTCATATATATATATATATATATATATATATATATATATATATATATATATATATATATATATATATATATATATATATATATATATTTAACCAGAAATACCTCTGCGACTGTAAAAGAAAAATTATTCTCACTGTTCACACACTCTGTATACAATGTACAGACCATTTTCATTTCCATTCATTCATCAAATCAGATATTTCTTTGTTGGCTGAATATTCAAACAGCCAATAAATTTTCATTGTTGTCTTTTATTTCTATGAATCACTAGATAATTTTCCCTCTTTCGGTTCTGTTCATCTAAACATATTCATTTGTTTAAAATTTCTGTTTGAAATGGATATACTCAAGACTTTTCGAATTCTTAAATAAAAAAAATGAAGTCAGATTATCAGATAATAGTTCATACATTGACCCAAAACTATGCGAGTGGTTCTCGTACCTGTTTCAAATATTTATGAAATATCGATGTAGACATTTTCCAAACCTCTCTTGTAGTTTTGGGACATTTCAAATGATAGGGAAGCCCCAGCGGGGATTTCGGGATTTACTTAAGCGTGGCAGATTAATATACAGGGGGATACCTTGTACCCGGTTGAGTACCTCTACCAAATATAAGCCCTATATATAGGCCGCCCGTGAAGGATAAAGGATCAGATTAGTAAAAAAAAATGATCATCAGAAATTCTCGAGCGCGTCACCTTAAGGTAGGGTGAGTTAATTATATGCTGAAGAGTGTATATTCCAGTAATCTGACAATTCGAGAGTGACGTAAAGAAAGGGGAGGGCAGCAAAGTTGTCATTTCGACATTCTTGAGCATTGAAGGAAATAACTAAAAGATAACGAAAAATATATAATCTGACGATTTCCGCAAGCCGAAATAATAAAAATTCGTCGATAAAGTTCAATGCGTGCAGCTGTATGATACCTATATTTCCCTCTCCGAGATTCTATTCCTGTTTCACTTTTTCTCTATCTATTACTCTCTCACTCCGTCTCCACTCTGAATTCTGTTGCCATGACGTCATCACAGAGAAACGTTCGTGATGAAGATGAAGATGATGATTGATTAATCAATTGATTATAAAAAATTAAATTTTTTTGAACATTAAAAAAAATATTTTCTTATAAATACAAGTATTCTACTTGAAAACATATACTTATTTATTTGCATGATATTTCCTGAGCTTTTCAATTATTCAAGGTCAATGATTTGAAAAAAAAAAAATTTTTTTTTGTCAGATTAGGCGAATACCTCTAGATTCTAGATAATCGTCAGATTATGAGACAGCACGTCTAGAACATAAATATGAACGATATATATCTTAATCTGACGCGCTCGAGTATTTCAAAATGTCGAATTTTTTTTGCACATTATAATAATGGCCGCGAGTTTGCGTCAGATCGAAATCGTCAGATTATTGAATGACAGCTTTTTTTGTTGCACTTAACACCCCCTTAGAAAATCTGACGCGCTCGAATAATTTTTTTTTCACTTTTAACCCTTACGTACAACCACCCGCATCATGCAAACGATCAGATTAACATACGAACATTATTAAAAATACGTAGGATATTGATACTATCAATATCTGACGCGCACGAGTATGTCCATGCAACAGTATTTTTTTACATATTTAAAAATCTATAGCCGCTTCCCCCACCGATGAAAAGTTATATATCATATAATTTTTTTTCCTTCTCATCATCTAAGCTTTGCAACCTAATATGTCTTTATGACGCTCGAGTAAAACCCCATTTTGCATCGTGGACTCCCCTACTGAAACAGTCGAAACTTGTGAGAGCTGAAGATTGAAGAGGTCTCACCTCTTATCGGGCGATTCCTAGCACGGGCTAGTAGATAGGCAGTGAAAATTGATTATCTGACCATGTCGGCTAGGCTCAAACCACCTTTTCATCCGACGGACGATTGAGTGGAACAAATAACTCACGCCAAGATATTTTTCATTTCTATATCATCTATAATAAAAACACTGAAAATATCGCTAGACTCGCTTCTCTTTCTCAGAATCCTATCAACGCAAACTTCCATCAAACTAATTACACCACGCATATCGTGAGCTTCTTCAACAAAGTGAAACCCAAAGTGTAATGTTGATCTTTGATGTTTGTTCGTCGCAGCAGTTCACCCAATTGTGAATTATAGTGGAACTAACCTGACCTCAAAGTTCCTACATATATGATGCCTAGATACATAGAAATGCCAACAGGGCCAAAGCCGGAAAATATCCTCTGTGGGATTAGAAGCGAGGATTACGGGATTAACACGTCGGAAAGCTTGTTCAATCAACCAGAGAGTCAAATCGAGGGAATGAGTAAATATGAAAGATCAAAGGTGTTTGCAGCGCTTTGGATTTCCACATTTATTCTCAGATTATAATTTTAGGCTAATTCCAGACTGATGTTGTATCTTACTTCAGAATATCATTGTTTTTAGATAACATCACAAGAGGAAATAAAATTTCTTTTCATAACATCATGACTATGTCAGCGGAAGAGACAACTTTGTTCTCATCACGATACCAGTAAGTATAAACATTCATACAGTTAATTAATTGGATCCCGGCCATAGAAACCATGATGAGCACTTTTTATAAACACCAGAACTGTAATAATCTTCTCGACGCACGTTCCATCAATCAAGTTGGCATCTTCAGGATATAAAGCAAACCAGCCATAGAAATTTCATCTGAATAGACTATTTTCAGAAGATACCAGTTTATTGTTTCCAACATTAAATAAAGAATATAGAAAGTTTCAAAACGAAAAAACACAATGAAAACTCTGCACAAAAATGAATGGAACGTGCACAGAAGCATCTTTAATAATAACTGAGAGTTAACATTTGAATGAAATTTTGTAGCAACTTCCTTTCACATATCACGTATAAAGTTTCCATCACATACGATGGTAGGTAGGTAGGTAGGTCTAAAGTGAGTGGGTCTATCCGACCCTCCACCGCAACCCATAAGGGTTTATTGTGGCTCACACCTATTCACACTCGGCCAAATAAACCCAGCTTCTTAACGAAGCCGATTAGTTTGTATGGTGACGTGGTCTCTCAGGTCAGATGGTGAGAGAACGGATCTGCCGAATTCTAAGAACATGATTCGGACCCCAGCGGGGCAGACACAAAGTATATGCTCTGCTGTTTCATCATTTTCCAGGCAGAGGCGACACACACTGTCTTCCGACAGTCGAAGTCTCTGCATATGATTCAAATGACAGTTTCCTGGGAGAAGGCCTACTGTAGACCAACTGTTTGTTATTAAGCTTCGAAGGGTGAATTAACGCCTTGGAGTGAGCCAATCCTGGGAGATTCTGCCAGAAGTCCATAAATCTTCTTGCCATCCAGGTGTTCAATCTTTGTTTGGCAAAGCCTAAAGTGATGCTAATGACAGGTTCTGGTCCGATGAAGCTGCTTGCAGCACCCTCCTTTGCAACAGAGTCAGCAGCTTCATTGCCTTCCAGGCAAGTATGGCCAGGAATCTAGATCAGAAACAATCTGTTGATCTTTGTGAAGAGTTTATTTTAAATTCAATTACTTTCTCTCTTTCCTTAAAAGATCCACACATTTTTTGCACAAAAATTGTGAACTAGAATTCCAAAAACTTGCTGTCCCAAAAATCGATTTCTCCTAAAATTATAGCCCTTTCAATTTACACTTTATTTCATAATATATCCGATTATCATAAAAATTGAATTCATAATCTTAAACACGGAAATATGGAAAACTATTGACAATAGATCTAATCACAGTCACACCAAAAGGTAAGTGATCATTGGATTCGAGAAAATTGTGCCCTAATTAGATGCAATGCGCCTAAAATGACAACTGTAGGATATTAGTGTGAACCATCCTCTAAGTTCAACAATGAATAGTTTCAGTTTTTATATAGATGTTTTGATGTACAGAAATTTCGAAGAACTACGATTTGTTTCATGTGTCAGAGTTGAAAAAGAACGTGAAAGCAGAAACAACTTACTTTAGTTTTGAGTAATCACATCACCCTCAAATTGGAAAGGAATACATTACAATTGGCGACAAGATAATTTCAAGTGTAAGTAGTCACCTTAAGTTATTGTTTCCATATTGCTGACATTTTGGAGACATCATTCATTTATTCAAGAAGTTTGCTGTATTGCGGCAAGCCGATATGCTTTTGAAGTCCTTTTTCAATATATCCAGGCTTATTTTCTGATTGATTCGTCCATTACTTGATGAAGATCCATAGTAATTTCATAAACTACACTACACGATTTGACCTCCACAAAACTTATTTGAAAAATATATCACGACATGTTTCGCTAACACAGTAGCTTCTTCAACAGTGATTTGAATTCACTTAATAGAAAGAGAAGATATAGTCTCATGACGACAGAGATATCTTCGCTCTATTAGAGAAATGCGTTCTGCTCACAAAAAGATTTATTATCTGGACGAAACGTGGGTGAATGCTGGTCACACAGTATCTAAGATCTGACAATATATTACTGTAACTAGTTATCGTCAAGCATTTGCGGACGATTTATCAACAGGGTTACGTGGACCAACAGGGTTACGTGGGTAAAGGGCAACGACTAATTGTCGCCCATATAGGTAGCGAGAGTGGCTTTTTAGACGATAGTGCACTAATTTTTTTATCCAAAAAAAACCGAGGGATTATTACGAAGACATGGACGTCCAACGCTTTGAAGGATGGTTTGAAAACCTTTCACGAGTCGACCCAAATTCGATAATAGTAATGAATAACGCTTCTTATCACAGCCAATTAGTAGAACAGCTGCCAACTATGACCACCAGAAAAGCAGACATGCAGAGTTGGTAAGGACAAGAAGGAATTCCATTTTCCGAGGACATGGTTAAGGCCGAGCTTATGGGTGTCATTAAACATCATCGTGACAGATATCGCCAGCATGTGGTGGATACAATATAGCGAGAGCTGAAGGTATCACCATTTTGAGACTTCCTTCTTATCATTGCGAGTTAAACCCGATAGAATTAATCTAGGCTCAAATTAAGGGTTACGTAGCTCGTGAAAACGTGACATTTAAAATTTCTGATGTCCAACGTTTAATAGAACTTGCAATGGAACTAATATGGAAAGAAGATTGGGCTAATGCTGTAGCCCATGTGATCAAGGACGAAGAGAAAATATAAAGATTAGACGGGATGGTAGACACTGTTTTCGACCAAATAATAATAGATTTGAGTGTGGCTGGGGATTCCTCTTCGGACGAGGAGCATAACATAGGTAATTATTTCCTTGCTTTGTAGTTCTCTCTCTATATAAAAGGAACATAATAATTATTTTGTAAATTTTTCTGTTTTTTAGAAGTACTGTTTTAGGCATAATAAGAAAATGTAATCATTTCTACCATTGGCACTAGAAAGCGCCACCTACTATAACAATTTTTCCGTAATTACCTATGTGTTTAAATAAATGAAAATATTATTTTGATACGCCTCTGCAGAGTTGGTAAGAGGATTATCCGGTGGTCACTTCACGTGTGACGTTGCTAAAGAATCACCTTCAATTGAAAATTGTTATAGTATATGCTTATTTTTTTTCATGCGGCTCGAAGTAACATGTCACGACAAATATAGTGCCTTCTTCAGTACCTAAGAAGGGTATTTTTTTTTTGGAATGTCTTTTTGCGACGTATTAAGATTAATGAAGATTTCAACCACTTGTCAGCAGGAGATCATAACTGAAACAAACTCATTCGAATCCAAGATTCATATTTGTGAAACAAATAAACCATGGATTCCGCGGAAATTTTCCGGATTTCTTGCACCAGATGTATCGAATGGAAACGACAAAACAATCGACGTCATAACATTTTTATATTGGACAGTTTCAAACGCTGACATTCAATCATGCGAATTTTATAGTAAAAGTCGGATACGTGACTTTTTGTATTTCATTTTATGCTCGGAGACATCAGGAATAAAAAAAGAACAATTTCCAGAAAGTGGATAGTGATGTTCTCCAAAAACGTAACCGATAAATTTTTTATTACCTTAAATGTGTTTGGAATCGAGAACTGTGTAGGAGAACTTTAAGATCCACTTCATTTCTTGTCAAGCTTCACACCAGACGCGAACACTTTATGTTTCACGCAATAAGCTTTTCCAATTTAATTGTTTTTGTGATTTTTTTATGATACCTTGAAACTGAAATCGTAGGGAAATGAACTAAAATGTTTGTTGAAATGTTTGTTCCTGAATTGAATAATTTTTTTCATTTCAATTAATGATTTCTATAGAGAAATTCGTTGAAGAATTTCTGGGATAATGGAGTCTTTTTGTGAAATATCATAGGTATCGTTATCAGTTATAAAAGAATCCACTATTGGTTCCACTATAATTCATAACTTTCATCAATGATATTTTTCTATTATTTGCCAGAGAATATCTAGCATTATATGCCGATGACGCGATATCATCCACTTCCAATAAATCCCTCAAAGAGCATAGTTCAAGATCGAATGTGATAGTCAATTACCTACATGTAACATTATTACAACATTAATAAAATAATACTGAATGATATAAAGACAAAACTAAAGAACAATGTCGTTCAAACCTAAACAATATTCGCCATGTCATCGAAAAACGAATCCACATGTTTCTAGAAATGATATGAAATCAATAAAAAACTTGGCAAGTTGACTTGAATGTCACACCAATAGGTGGTTCCCCTTATGTCTCGCTTGCGTTTACGCAGTTATTTTCATTGAGTACTTTTCTTGGTTTTCTTGGCGACCATTCAATTGTACCACGTCGTCCAATCCAGCGTCCTGCAAATATGTCATCGAGATATTTTCTGACATTAATACCAAAATGTGGGGGAGCGCCGTCCTGTTGAAACCAAAGTGTTTCAGTAGGGATATCTGGATCTGCTTCATTGGAAACAGCTAAAGCAGGGACTAATTTGAAGCGTAAAAAGTCTAAGCAGCGTGCAGCTGTAAAGTTTCCCTAAAAAAAGTATGGCCTAATATTCTGTTGTTGATAATGCCTGCCCATACATTTACTTTCTGAGGACGCTGCGTACGAGCTTCGCATATCCAGTGTGTGTTTTCCTGACTCCAGAATCGATAGTTGTGCCTGTTAACTGTTAAGTAGGTATTTCTAACTTTTTTGGTTTCAAAAGAGTTTTTTCTCATTTCGTGGTAACCGCATGAGTAAAAAAAATAAAGGGTACGGTCATATTTCCTTTTTTACGAGCTTTTCAATGAGCCCATACACAACATAGGTTTGCATTTGAAATTAAAAGTTGAGGAGGGTTGCAGCTAAAGGAGTTGCAGCTAAGGGGTTGAAAAAAAATTATTTCATTTTATTGCCAAAAATGCGTAAAACTTGAAATCAACTGACGTGTTTCATAGCACAGGTATGCTGTTTTTCAGCATCTGTGAAGAAAATTGATAAACGTTTTTGTCAAAATGTATTCATTTGTTTCGTAGTTATATTTTTGATAAAATTTTGTGAAATAACTTTTTCAAGTACCTGCCATTATACAATACAATACAATGCAATACAATACAACACATTCATTTCCAAAATGACCTGTAGAGTACAAGTGTAGGATAATCTCAAAATTTGATAGACTAGAACAGGGGAAAATATTGATTTTTATTCATTTTTACTACCCTGAAGAAGCTTTCCACTAGAAGCGAAAGCTTGGCAAAGTTAAGCAGAGTTTTTGATTTGTGATTTTTTGACTGAGAGATCCCGTTATTCCATTCTACTGTATATATATATATATATATATATATATATATATATATATATATATATATATATATATATATATATATATATATATATATATATATATATATATATATATATACATATATATATATATATATATATATATATATATATATATATATATATATATACATATATACATATATATATATATATATATATATACATATATAATCACATAATCTTGCATCTATCCTCGTTTTGTACAGGAAATATGCTGACACTGAGAACTGCTCTATTGAAAAGGAAACGCAACCTCGCTTATAAATCCTTCCGAAATAAAACCAATAAACCGTTACGTTTTATTAAAAAGTAGTTATACCATCTGTGTAGCGAGCCAAATCTGTTCCCGACAGGATTCACAATTTCAGAATTAACTATTGCGTCGGGAGTAGTTATGAAGAAAATGAAGGAGATATGTTATAGAATGAAAAATAATTGAAAGAACGCGATATTGGCGGGTTTGTAATACATCGCGATGTTCTTCATGCTATATTTCTGCTTATACGTAATAAAGGACAATACAGTCTTCTAAATTTGTGAAACAGTTCAACTTCCACGTTAATTTCAGAAACTAATATTAATGGTTAAGTCTGATACTGTGACTATGGTATAAATCATACCATACCATTGAAAATGTTAATTGTGAACAGAATTTATTTCAAAGTGACGTGAAAGACTAACACATTTCAGTTGCAAAATCTTAAAAACACTATTATATTTTCTTGAATACAGTTCAAAAACTGGTATTTCTCCCATTAAAGCCATTTCAAGGGTTAACTAATAATATTAGCGAAAAACACCTCTTCTGGTTTTGAAAACAGTTTATTGTAGCCAGACTTGATTAAAGAAATATATTCATATTATGATTTAATACCATTTGTAACAAATGTTAGTAACAGCTAAAATGTTACGTTACAGCTAGTGCAGACGGAGTACTGTTGAATGTTTTCTGTATCTACCAAGATACTTGTAACCGTTACAAGTCGATCCACCATTTGTCAACTTCAAGTCTCGCATACCTTAAACGTAATGTAAGTGAACGAGGTTACGTTACAGAATAATTGACACACCCAAAACTCAAAATGCTTTTAGATCTCAGTGAAAACAATGATATCAATACTATTGAAATTAGTAACGGAGGATCAAAATGAAAAGATAAAGAAAATCAGTTGAAAATCGATAATGAATTATTGTATGAAAAGTAAAAATATTCGACTGAAATCAGAAGAACCACATTTAATTAACTGATACTACGTGTGAATCTACGAATGATTTCGGTAGGGCTTATCTTCATTTCTTCTTCAAAATATCAAAAATAACATCAATGTAAATGTGATTCTGGGAATGAATTATTATTATTATACTAGAAGGAAAGTATTCGTAAGATGATTCAATACCTTTTGTGAAGAATGTTCGTAACCGCGAAAATGTTACGTTACAGCTAGTGCAGACGGAGTACTTTTGCGTGTTATTCGAGATAACCTTGAAGCGCGTAACATTAACAAGCCAAACCATCGGCATCGTTTGTCGATCCTAACCGTAACGTTACTGAACGATATGGTTATGATTTGGAATAATTGACACGCCTGAAACTCAAAATGCTTTCCTGTAAGCGAACCTTCATTTCCAACTAGCCGGTGTTACGTTACAAGGCATTAGCTCATATTGATTCGCATTTTAAGTTGGCTAAACGTGAGATCAGAAATACTTTAAAAAATTCAGAAGGAAATTCTCAATAAATAATAATACATTATTGACGAATATCATTATTTCTGATTTTTTATAACAGATAATAACAAATATAACGAACTTTCTTAGAAATTCACTACAGTGTTGTGTGTGTCTTCAATTATAATAATTTTATCCTTGATTACATCGATATTTTTTTTTCAAACTCCCTTTTCATAAAGAAATGAGAAATATATGAATAATAATTCACATTGAAGATGGGAGAATTTTCCAAGAACGTGCTTGAATTGCAAAATACGTCGAAAAACACATCGTTCAAGGCGAATGTGCATGAAATCTACATATTCCCACACTTATGATTTCGAATGGAAACTCACGTCCTTCTATGAGAACATTTATTGATTCTTGACATGGAAATAACATGGAAATCTCGGAAGTTATACGCGAAGTTGCAGCTGGAAGTTGAAAATGTGTTTGCCGAAGGCGATCATATGAGTTTCGTTCGAAGCAAACAAAAAGTGCAAAGTTTCTATATAAGTTTCAACACGCAAAAGAGTTATAAATCTAGAAAGCATTATCATGTACAGTGTTGTCCAAAATGGAGTTCTCCCAGGTAAAGATGGAGCAAAAAAAATACTTTCAGTGAAAAATTATTACTTCAATATTTCTACTGGATAAACCGATAGTTACAGTTGAATTTGAAGTACTTTTTTTCTTTCATGAAATTTGCACATTGAAAACTAGCATTTAATGTAGAAATTCATTGAAACAATATCCATTAGTACAATCGTTACTGATTCTTTTAATATATGGAAGTGTGGTTGTTATGGAACCCCAGAATAAATTAGCAGAATTCTCCGCCAACACAACATAGCAACATCATTCGTACCAGAACGTACAATAAGGTCCATGCAATACGGAAGCTAACATGGAACTCTAACCTACAGAATAGAGCAAAAACAGCATATTTGGCATGGTGTCTTTCACCCCGTGTTGTCACTTGGATCTACACTGCAATAAGACCTATGTTAACGTACGGAGCCATCGCATGGGGACCCAAAGTTCTACAAGCAACGGCCATCTGAAAATACAGGGATTGGTTTATTCAAACATCACAGGAGCCATGAGAATAACACCAACCGCGAAAATGGAATTAATTACTAGTCTAACCCCCTGGATCTGTACGTTAAGGAGGTTGCGTTAATGGCCATGTGACGATTGCGTAGTAGGAATGGGTCAATTGAAGCTGAGCCTATGGCAAGAAGTGCTCAATGCGCAACCTTTGCTGCAGGTAGCTAGTGATGCAATTGAACCCAGGTATATGAACCCTACAAAATACAAATAAAACAGAACACAGAGTCAGATGCTACAAATGCAATACGCATTTATACACACGGCTCATGTGGAGTGTACTCCTGATCACTTAGCATAAGGATTAAGTGGGGAATGGGAAAAATACCAACCGCCACAAAAGAAATAACCTGGAAAACACAGAACATGGAGCGAAACCCGGAAAAACAGCTCATCATATACTTTGTCCGTGAGAATCTTCGAGTTAATATATAAGCTTAACGGGGTCAAATTGCACGATCTCGGTTTCCAGTGGCATGAGCTGTGTGCCACGTAGTGCTGTCCTGTTGAAACCACATGTCGTTGGTGTCCAGATCATCAAATACAAGCCGAAAGAAGCTGGAAGTCATTAACCTACAGTGCTGGCCGTTGACAGTGATGGCCTAGCCAACGTCGTTCTTAAATATGGATCGATGACACCGCCAGCCCAAAATCCATACCAAACAGTTACTTTTTTGGAATGCATTGGACGCTTTTGGATCTCGAGTGGATTGGTATCGTCCCAAATTCGACAATTCTGTTTTTTCACGTACTCATTCGCGGAAGATTAAAATTATTGTCAGTTGCCAACTGCTCCAGAACCCATTGATTGAACACACGTCATTTTCTAAGATCGTTCACCTTCAGTTCTAGGGTAAGTTAAATTTTGTACGGGTGCAGGCCTTAGTAACGATGCAAAATTGGCCAAATTGTGGTCTGCGAAAGGTGGAGTTCTTGTGAGCGACGCGAAATCGACTGCCTCGGATTCTCCTGCACACTCTCACCAGTGAACCAGTGGACTCAAATTTATCCACCACATTGCGAATAGTCCTCTTTGTAGAACGATTATGGCGACCGTAAAATGGGCGAAGCGTGCTGTAGTTGCCTGAACAAAGCACCCATTTTGATAAGACAATTTTATTATTTACACTTGCACAGGCTGAATAAATAACAACTTTATTGACAGATGATGTATCTTACACAAAACTGCCAAAGTTCAGAATTCCCTCTTGGAAAATCCTATACAATGAGAATAATAAATCAAAACTTACAATCACTGCTTGACATCAAATGATATGAACAAGGATCATTTCCCAAAAAATGGAACACAAATCCTTTCTCATAGAATATGTAACATTACTGAATCATGTCATAATAAACAAAAAGGTTTCGTCCTCTTCTTTTTTGTTATTTTGGAAATGATTAGTTTATTATGAATTAATTTTATTTCTAGATTGAAATTTATGAAAAAGCAATGCTCGAGCGTCGACGGGAATGCACCATTACCGATTCCAAAAATACGACATGAATAAAGTCATTTTCAGTGAAAGATTGAACATGCATAGATTCGACGTCGTCACGACGAAAGGGCGTAAGCGACATTTGGTAAATTTTACAGGAGGCGGAAAAAACGTTTGAATGTGTTATATTTCAACTATTCTTTACAAGTTTTGCATGAATATTCCTCTAATATGTCCTTCTCATTTATGAGAGAAAAAATATCGAAAAGAAATTTAAATTATACAGTTATTGAATAAAATGTCGCTTACGCCTTTTTTCTGTTTTCGAGTGGCGCTTAAGCCTTTTTCGATGGCGCTTGCATAAATCAGGTTCTTTCCATATCCATTCAATTTGGCGGTTAGAAGTCGATTACGACTTTTCATTATTCGGCAATCAAATGAAGAAAAACATGGTGGTTACGACTTTGAAAAAATAAAATAAGTAATAATATGATTATTTTATTAAAACTCAAAAAAAAAAACACAATATATACTGTACAGAACAGAAAAAAACACAACAAAGACTTATATTTTTATTGTCTCAGAGACAGCTAGATTTATCGGAGGTATCGGGATAAAAAGAGTTATCGTCTGTTCTTATCTTCATCGCCATATCCATGATTTTTTTGGACCTTGCCGACATCTGAAAAACAGGAAAAAAAATTTGCGTGAAGCGAATATTTCAATTATAGAATAATTCAAAAAATTCTTGTACCAACCACAACAAGGTACATGGATGATTCATTGAACGAATTATTGGAAAACTACTTTGGTCATACAGTGCGTTCAGAAATGAAAGAAACATAACCCTTCCACTTCGTCGTTTCAACAACGTATTGCTTTGAAGAAATCAGGTATAATTATGATTAGTATTATACCATGAGTCGTTAGCGCTCACCATAAGAAAATTCAACACTACAGGGTTTAATGCAGTGAGTTTGAAAGAGTTCAGAGAAAGTTATTTATCATACTGAAAGTTGCAAATATCCGCCATTAATATGACCTGTCGCAGATACTACAGCGTCATGTATATTAGGTATAGAAAACTTCGAATACAGAAATATCTCCGAATTTTTCGAAATAGGTAACTTATAAGATTAATAATCGAACCCATTGTCGTTGAACTCCTAATTCTGGGATGCACTGCCAATTCTGGGATACAATATTATTTAAAATGTTCGTTAGAACAAAAAAAGATTGCATTTTTCATTCCGACACGGAAATGTATCATCCTGTATCTAAAAATAATAATTATGCGTAAAGTAAAACTGAAAATTGAAAATAAAATCAGGGGCGTAAGCGACTAAGCAGAAACCAAAACTTACAGAGACATTGAGAAAGAATCGAGAGATTTTTGACGAAATATTGAATCAGTTTTAATATATATATTGCTGTTCTACAGGTTGTTACCATATTTATTCAAATTATTGAACGTTTTCCAATTAAAAAAGTGTATTGAGTACTCAATGCTATAGATATAGGAAAATGGCGCTTACGCCCACCTAGAAATCAAAAATAGAAAAGGGCTTAAGCGACATAACCAAATAAATCGATTTTTCACTGGGCTAGATCATAATTTTGGTACCTAAATATTCTTCAAAGGCATGCTAGGATTGAAGGAAATAACATTCAAGTGATTACTTCTTACCTTGTTGAGGATTCACTTTAAAAAAAGGATTGGGCGTAAACACAACCTCACAGCATGGGAACTAGTCAGTTACTACCGACCGAGTCGATTTTTTACTGGAACATTTTTGTCGCTTAGGAAAGTCAAAGCCAAATTACTCGCGGTACGAATTTTTGTCGCTTAAACGTTTCGCACCATGAATAGACACGATTTCGAGCAATACATCGCGATGAAAAACAGTTTTTTCAATTTTTGGCGCTTACGCCCTTTCGTCGTGACGACGTCGAATGGTCTGAATATGTAAATTCATATGTACGATCACAGAATAGAGTGAATTATTGAAGAGAAACAAGTAGGATTTTTTGTGAATACATATTTACTGGGCCACAAAATGTTTCAATTAGTGGTCGATTCTCTCAGAAAACAGACGATTAGAAGTTGAATATAAATTTTTGAATGAATCACTCAATATTTACGACAATAACTGAACCAATAATTTGTTGACCAGTTTGTTTTGCGATATAAATGAAAACCTTTTGAAATAGTTTACTGTATGTTTTCTACTAGTACAGGCTTTGATAAAACGGCGACACGTTTTTTCGCTATTGGATAGTTTCCTCAAGCAGTAATGATAAATTACTCCCAAGTTTTAACCATTTCATTTACTATCTCTATCTACCCACAGGTATGATATGTGTTATTGCCTAAAGTTAATATATATAATTAATTATAGGTAAGGAAGATAAGATAATCATTTCATGGAAAACACGATAATTATTACATGTAGAAATTATAGAAGGTGTAACCAAATAAGTATAAAACATTCAAAGAGGTGATTCCTCATCGAAAAAAATATTTGATCTTTCTTATAAAGAAATTTCATTGGAGCATCCCTTGTTAAGATACAGCCCCTTAAAGGGGGTACATAAAATTTGTACAACAATTTTTTTCACAAGCACTGAAAAAGTCACAATTTCGAAATTAACCTGACGTTTTGTACAACCAAAAAGACACTTAGCCAGAAATTAATTTGGTTTACCCCATCGTTGTAAGGGGTGGAAAACGAAACCCATAAAATTTATTTCCAATGTAACTTTTTGTCTTATTATTTTTTTGCCATTCAAAAATTCATATCCGATAGCCTGTTTCATTCTAAACCAAAAATGTCTACTGGGTTTTTTTGCCCAAAATAAACCAGTTCACAGCAAAAAATTATTTTAGGAACAACTGCAGAGATACATTGTTATAAAAGCGAAAATACGAAACTAATCTATCTAGTAGGTCGCTATTAGCGATAGTGACAATTAAATTGGTATGACGCTGTCAGTTTGTGAATTTTCGAAATTGAACTAATACCAATTGTGTGTTGTTGTTCTGTTCTCAATTTGTTACTTAAATAATTCACTTGTTATTAAAATGGCATACACAAATGAGAAAATGGCTGATATGCATTACGTTTACAGTCTGTCGCAGGGAAATGGGTTAGAAGCTTTTAGAAGAGATGCTGAAATGTATCCTCAACGGCAGCATCCTTCACATAGAATATTTGCTCGACTTCATCAACGATTACGAGAATATTGTTCATTCGACAAAAGAACGCAGGATTGTGGTTGCTATCGAGAAGTATGAACACCACAGCTTGAGGAAGCAGTACTTAATTTGATTGAAGAGAAAAACCTACTACCAGTACTAGAAAGATTGCTTTCCAACTGAATGTTGATCATATGACGGTATTTCGAATTTAAAAGGAACAACTCTTATACCCTTACCATCTGCAACGAGTACAGGCACTGTTACCGCGAGACTTTCCGAACCGTCTTGAATTTTGTAATTGGATGCTGGAAATGATTATAAGAAATTGTGACTTTCTGAAGACGATAGAATTCACAGACGAATGTAGTTTTTCTCGGGACAAGATTATTAATTTTCATAATTATCACATATGGGCTGATGAAAACCCTCAGGCTATTGTCGAAACTAACCATCAAGAACAGTTTTCGCTTAACGTGTGGCTCGGAGTTATTGGGGATGATTTAATTGGGCCTCATTTTTACCTCCTCGATTGAATGGTGAGGCATACGTTCAATTTTTAAGAGAAGTGAATCAAGTACTGCTGGAGGAAGTTCTTTTGGGTGTCAGAAGGGATATGTTTTTTTATGCATAATGGGGCTCCCGCCCATTTTAGTTAAATAGCACGTCAGCATTTAACTGGAACATATGCAAATCAGTTGATAGGTCGAGGATGATCACAGAACTGACCCGCTCGATCCTTGGATCTCAATCCTCTCGATTTCTCTATTTGGGGACATTTACAGCATTTGGTTTATCGTACTCCTGTTCGCGATGTGGAGGACTTAATGAACCGCATCATCGATGCGTGCAGGGTAATCAGAGAGACTCCAGGAATATTTGAGCGAATACGTGACTCAAAGCGCTGACATCTAGACGCATGCGAAATGTCTGAAGGTAGACATATTGAACATTTACTATGATTTCTACATGTTGTGGGTTTTTTTATTAATAAATTAGTTTTGTTTATTACCCTTCAATACCCTTCAATCGTTTAATGCAGGTACTAACTACAAAATACCAATAAATCCAGTTCGCATTAATGACGATGTATCTCTGTAGTTATTCGTAAAATATTTTTTTGCTGCGAACTAGTTTATTTTGGGCAAAAAACTCAAACACATTTTTTGTTTAGAATGAAACAGGCTATCAGAAATAAATGTTTGAATGATAAACAAATAATAAGACAAAAAGTTACATTGGAAATAAATTTTAGGGGTTGCGTTTTCCACCCTTTACAACCATGGGGTAAACCAAATAAATTACTGGCTGAGTGTCTTTTTGGTAGTACAAAACGTCAGGTTAATTTCAATATTGTAACTTTTTCAGTGCTTGTGAAAAAATTGTTATACAAATTTTATGTACCCCCTTTAAGGGGCTGTATCTTAACAAGGGATGTTCCAATGAAGTTTCTTTATATGAAAGATCTTATCTTTTTTTGATGAGGAATCACCTTCTTAAATGTTATACACTTATTCAGTATAGGAGAGAACGACGTATGATTCACTGTTGAAAACAAATATAGCAGAGACTTGTTATTCAAATCAATTTGATCGTTTATAAGAGTTTTTGAAGGTAAGGTTTCGAATATTTTCTATGCGAATGAACAGTTCTGAATTCATTCATCACGCGCATGTCCCTCTGTAAGGAGATAAGTTCATTTTTCCATTTTGACACCTGTTTCTATATTCTTCAAATGTTCTACCAGTTTGACAACAATTTATGAATTTTCGATGTATCATGTTTAAATTATTACGAATTTCAAAGTTTCAAAGGCCGTGTTCACACCTTCATTTTGTAAGGAGTCTTCACACTAGTTGTCTCAAAAAAGTTAACGATTTCAATGTATTGAATTGACTGAAACCTGTGAAGAATATCTATTCAGATATGCTTCCTACTACCTTTGTTCCGATAGTGAAGGTGTATGTTTTGTTATTCTCTTGAAAAATTGATATGCGCCACAAGCATTACAATCAGTATTGCCCGTATCCCAGTTATTGATAATAAATAAATAATTTCAATTTTTGATCAACAATAACATAAAAATGAATCCTAGAAAATACTGAAAACGTCAACTTCGACAATTCATAAGTCGAAGTTGAAGATTTTTCATTCTTGAAGATTTTTCATTCCATAGAAGTAAAAAATGAGTTTGAAAATTACCTATCCATTTAGCCAGCAGACAGCTATTATAAACAATTAAGTCAATTTGGACACAGTCAATATAATTTTAGAGCATAACGACATAACGTTGGAATATTCGCCTCATTTAAACGAAAAATTGTGTACCACGAAGGAACTGTCACTCCCAAATATAATTTTCCTTGAGTTTTGTATTTTTTGGCAAAATTAAAGATTTATGCATTCCTTGCATAAACAAGAGAAATAAACAATGTACAGTTATTCAGATACAATCTAAATAGCCCGAATAACTTCGTTTACTTTGTTCCGGGAATTAACGGAGCGAATTGGAATTCCGGTATAACAAAGATTTTGTGAATGTCAATTTCGTGGCAAGAGCTGATAATATCAACTATGTCTCACAGCCTCTAGAATATCAGTATGCAAATAACCCTGGAAATTGTGCCATCATTTAGCATTTCTGGCATAAGCCGATTAGAGCACGTCGACACTTACTTTTCTACGGTAACTTCTGCAAACCATTTATCAGTCGACTTCCTTACATTCCAGAAATTGGAAGTACATTGGAAGTGACACGAGAGAGTTTCTTCGAAGTTCAAAATTAAGAAAGTAGGTAAATTAGAATGGCTGATATTCAAAACACTATTTAGTTCAGCGAGTTATGTAATTGTTTGCCTGTTTTATAAGTCTGTCTCCAAGTAATGATATTAGATGATACACTGAGAGAGAACATTAATTTGAACAGAAAACTATTTTGACATTTTCAATAGTGAGGATTACCTGGGAGACAACAATAAAGAAAAGTTTCTATTCCAAAACTGGGAGCCTTCTTTTTGCCTTTGTTGTCAGCTACCTCAGCCGATCCAATGTGTGCTAGTAAAAGCACACTAATGTTGCGTCAAGATGGCAACAGAACAGTTTCCATTCTGAGGAAACTCCTCTTTGCCTTAACTTTGGTATGAGCTTCACTTCCCATAAAGTTATCTATAGAAGGGAGACAAATATCTAACCTTTCTTCGATGTTCCAGACTATCAAGGTTGCAATCGATGCTGGTGTCTCTAATCAGGAAAATATCTCTTTTCTGTATAGAATCCAGCAGCTTCAGGTTATGCTTGGAGCCGGGGCTCAAAACATGAGAACAATACTCCAAACAAGGTCTGATCTGATGTTTATCAAGCATCAAGAGTTGCTGTAGTGTGTACTGTTTTCTGGTTCACAACAGTGTTAGAGCTTTTGAGAAGCCACCTTTGCCATACCAGCCAATACCTTTGCAACAGTGGCAGAAATAAGTAGAGTGAGGGGAACTGAAACTCCCCAAAAGCCTTTGCAAAACATGCCACCGTGGACCAGCCTACCCAAGCTAAGGTGTAATGAATTGTGCCGACAGCTGAATGGCCGCAGGGTGATATGCGGTTACTGCGGTTACTGGGCGAAACCCCATTGTAATCAGCCTGCCTCTAGTAATGAGGGGCTTAAATTGTTAATAAATTCATAATGAACAAAAAATACTTGAAGCATATTCATCATAACTGCAATAGTTTGAAAGTTATTATAATTATAAAAGCAAAGGAGCGAATGAAAAAGACAAGTATCAAGGTATCACAATATTGAAAGTTTTATAAAAAATAAAATAAATGAAAAAAAAACACATAGTTACTTTTATTATAGAACAAAGTATTGAAAAAAAAATTAAAAAAATATTTTGTTTATAACAATTTTTTTGAAATAAACAATCAAAAAAATTATTAAAAAAAGAAGTTTTTCCAAAACCTTAAAGAACAATAGAATTTATGATTTAAAAAAAACCGTTTTCTTAATTTCAATATTTAGTTGCAAAAAACGATTATTAATTAACAAACGCATTTTTTAGCAACAAAGAAATTTTTTTAGGACACCATTTTTTTTCTAAAAATCATGAGATTTTTTTCCATTAACATAATGCAAAAGAAATTTTCGAATTGCTTGTGAACAATGTATTTGTTTATAATAGATTTATTAACAATAGCTGTAGAAAATTTAAAAAAAATTAATTAGTTTTTAGCCATGAGACATTGAAACAATGGAAAATTTGAAAAAAAAATTGTAATGTATTTTTTATAAAATTATGATTTTCAATTGTCAATAAAAAAATAGAAAATAACAATTTTTTTATTTTGGCAACGATAATCTATTTTTTGCCTATTAAGGATAACTTCACCAAAGAAAAAAATGCCAGGGTTTCAGTTTATTAATTATAGGGATTTTTATATTAACTTTCAATTTAGAGAAAGTTATTAATTAACAAATTTATAATTAACGTTATAAATGGTATAAAATTTTTTTGACTGCGGATTATTGTTTATTGATGTATCCCAACATTACATGAATTTTTTCATTCCTCAATATTTACATTTAATATGTTTAAATATTTTTTTTTGTTTTTATGTCAGAGTGACGAAAGGCGCGCGGAAGCCAGACTACCCGCTTTTGGCTCTATTTCCAGGGCTCTGTGAAAATTATAAATAATCGAGATACAGTTTCGGCAGTTGGGACTTTTTTTACGCAAATTTATCGATCTTTTCAAATCTTTTTTCAAATTTTCAAAATTTTGAAAATTTTCCGGGATATTAAGAAAAAACTAAAGCCTTATTTTTTTCACTCAATTGTTTATAACTTTTGTAATTTTTATCGGCGCGTTTCCGGACCTTTCCTTAAACTTTCTAGGCAGAAATACGAATCGAATTTTTGGACAGGGCTGAAAAATTTTACAAAAAAAAGTACATGTGAACTAGACTACTTGGCCTACACCTGCCAATATAAAAGAGATATCTCTTAGTGACCTGTTCACCTTCCTGGAAAAGACAGGATGGATGATGACCTAAGAGGACAAATTCTCGGGAGGATGTACAATGGGTCACATGTGACCTAAGTGCTGTGGGTCTACACTCACCCTCCCTACTCTACAGATACAGATCTGGTTCATAGACTTTTATCTTTATGGAGAAAACTGATGCTTGGATTTTCATGGCATTGAATTGTACCTGGTAATTTTCACCCCATTTCGAAATCACCTTTATATCCTCATTAAGATATGCAACCTCTTGCTGCCGGTGAAAATGTGGACGAGACATGGAATGACGAGACAAGTGTGCTGTCGTCAGCAAAGCAATATATTGGATTCTTGGTTTTCTCCAATGAGTCGTTGAAATATAATAAAAAGACGGGTTAGAGACAATATGGATCCCTGGCTAACACCAACGTTGATGGTAAAAGTATTCGAGAGATATCCATTGACGGCCACCTGCAGGGAACGTTCTTTCAGAAAGCTGAAGAGCCATACTCACCAGCAAACCCTCATGCCACAAACGGCCAAATGCCTTAGAAATATCATGCGCAACAGCTCTTGACTCTCCATGTTGCTGGATTGAGTTATTCCAAATATGGGTGACATACGATAAAGGTCGCCTGTTGATCTTTGTTTTCGAAAGCTATGCTGATGATCGTTCAAGATGTTGAAGCCTTCCAAATAATTGAGGATATAATGGTTTACAGCTTTCTCTATGATTTTTGATATCACTACTAGCAAAGCGACTGATCTGTAGTTATTTGAAAGAGTTTTCTTGCACTTGTTGGAAATAGGCTGAACGCGAGCAATCTTCCAACAAGAAGGAATAACCCTTTTCTACTTTTTGTGAAGTTTCAAAATCTGAAATTTAGTTTTACTATAATGATTTTTCAATTTGGGGTCTGACACATCCCACCTGTGTTGTTATGCAAAGAAAATTCACCAGGACAATACCGGGTTGATATGTTCAAACCACTCAAAATAGCTGTATCGTCAGTCCCACAGATTCCTAGGACAAACTGGACTGCCGATAATTGTGCAACAATTAACCGCGTCGATGAATTTCAGTGACCCATAATATATCACTAAAGGACTAACCTGCATACCCCGTCGGTCATTGGCAGAGGGAATCCTTATTCAGTTGGACTACCCGCCTGCATTATATTATTGCTGGCACTAATCGTTGGAACCGTTGATATGTGGTCTGAAGACAATGACATGATTAACCGATTTGACGACACGTAAATAGGTGATTAATAATGTGGGAATTTCATTTGAAAGCTCGGCTTGTCTGTGGGAATAGAGAGGAAGTTCATACGTATATGCATATTAGTTCCTGATTTAACCAAACGATATTCCATTGACATTGCACTCGAGCTAGAATCAAATTACATTTTGAATATGTATTGGGTGGATATATATCGATTTTTTATTATATTAATGAAGCTCATGCATATTCGAACTCAGACAAAATACTAATGTTTCGAAACATTTTAATTTTATTTTGTTGGATTATTAATCACCGAAATGATATTCAAATAGCTTTTTTGGCAATCTAACCAGTTTCATACAATAGAAACTGCACTCGCTAACACATTTAAAGTTGATACCTGACTTTTATTGACTGGATCTAGAACGAAATATAAGTTGATCAAGAGTTATCTAATGTTCAAAATAAGTTTTGCATGAATGCCAGAAAACTGAAATTGACTCACTGAAAAAAATGAGTACATTTTTTAATTCACAAAAATGGCGTCTAACTAGCACATTTATTGCAAAATTGATCAAGGTTATCAGACAAATTCGTTTAGGTGACCCGAAAAGTCACAGGAATATCAGACAAATTCGTTTAGGTGACCCGAAAAGTCACAGGACTACCCATTGGTCTAAAAATTTTCACTTCAGAACTGCCAACTGTCAAAATTATATGCCCGTCAACTAGAGTCAACTCTTTGCTGATAAAGAAGAAATACCTTTCAAATACTCAAAATGCATAGAAACTCTGGTATTTCGCCGCTTTGATTTTGTTTTGTCAAATGCTCTTAGACCTTTCACGAAATCAACCCAACTTTGTACACTTATCAATAGATGGTGCAAGAATCGAATTCGGCAACATTGATCGCGTATGGAAAAAAAAGATAAAAGCGTTGAACCGTATGCAGCGAATACAGGAATTGTTTGAATTTCATACAGCGACTGGAATCAGAAATTACTTACTACTACCTACCGTGGCAAAGCAGCTTCAACTGCAGAAAACTGGTGAGTGCAAGTAATTTGTTTTTTATTTTAATATTTAGAGTCAGTATTTATTTTATTGGTAGAGTTAGGCTTGGCTACAAAAATTGCAGATCCGCATTCAAAGATGCATTGCCACCCTGGTGTTTGCACCGATTCACTTTTTCTTCGTCAAAAACTCTCAACGCGAGAAATAACATTGATTCAACTTTGTACACATGTTGATGGTTCAGATCTTTAATTTATGGGCCATGATGTGAAAGAGAATATTTTACCTTATAGTATTTCATTCCTAACTGTAAACATTGGTAATTGAATGACCTACTTGACATTGGCAAATTGCGTCACTTGAGTTGTACTCAGCACCTTTGTGAAATGAACTCTGGAATTTTTTGGATTTCTATTATTTTTTCATAGGTAGTGCCTTAGGTCGAGAGTTTTTAACAAAGTATCTTACGTAGGGAAGGGATATTCTATGCATTTTCATCATTGCTATCAGTGATCTCCAAGTCAACTAAGAGGAAAATTGGTAAGAAGCCCTCAAATACCTAGAACGTTGTAGATATGATAGTATCAGCTTTATCGAGAAATACAAAATACTTTGACAATGGTTTAGGCTTCACGAAGGTGGCGATAGTTGTAGAGATGGCAGTAGTTGTTTGAAAATCATCACTGTATTGGAAAGTACACAATCTATAGAGCATATGTTTCAAGTATGAAGACGCTGCGTTATTTAGTAATCATCAATAGCGAATGTTTTAGGTGAATTTGTGAAAATGAAGAAAATTTGTCATCATTATGTGGTACAATACTTTCATTTGAAAGCCCAACTGATATGGAAGCTGAACTATATTCCACTCTGGGTGAGTCTGCTCCTTCATTCACAACAGTAAAATATTCAGAAGCAGAGTTTAAACGAGGCCCTACGAGCTACCAAGACAAGCATCGCAGTGAGTGGCCGACCAAATGAGGTGATGACTCCAGAAACAGTGAAGAACATCCACAAAGCGGTACTGAATGATCGTCGACTGAAAGTGATTTAGCTAGCAGACTTAGTAGGCATTTCAAAAAGTACGTACATCGTATATTATCTCGAAATTTGAAGTTGAGGAAGCTGTGTGCAATATGGGTGCTCAGATTCGAGCAAGAACAGCGCCGTGAAGATGTTCCAACTGAGTGCTTAGCGAAGTTTATGGAACAATGGGTCCATCACTTCACAACCGAAACAAAATAACAATCAAAACAGTGGACTCAAAAGAGAGAACCGGCTCGAATGAAGGCGAAGACTGTTTTACCTGCAGGCAAGGTCATGGCATCGGCTTTTTGGGATGCGCGTGTTGTAATTTCCATTGACCATCATGAAAAAGACAAAACTATCAACGGCGAATATAATGCGGACTTGTTGCAACGTTTGAGTGAAGAAATCGAGCAAAAAACGACGGCAGTTAGCTAAGACAATGCACCAACTCATAAATACATTAACGAATTGAAGTTGTGACTTCATGCACCCTATTCGCCAGATTCAGCTCCTTCAGATTATTTTTCTGTTCCCAAATTTGAAAAAATGGCTCAGTGGCTCAGATTTTTCATCGATGAAGAAGTGGTGTCGGCAATTGATGGCTATTCTGAAGAGCAAGACAGTTCTTATTATATAAACGGTATCGAACTCATTGAACGTCGCTGAGAAAAGTGTATAATAGAGCTGCAGGGGGATTATGTTGAAAATTTCATGAATTTTTTTCCAAAAATTTTTTCTTTGTTGGGCCAGGTACTTCTGGGACCACCCTCTTAAGTATTTGACTGACCTGGGACTATTGATTGTTTCGATTTTCATTCAGCTGCTTTTTGCAAGGCCTTAGTTTGTTGTGTGACCCATAAACGACTTCAGAAGGTTTGAAGGTACCAGTATGATTTATGTCCTAGTCAGTTTCAATACTTTTTTCGAGAATAACAAAATCGTTGAGATAACTGTAATTTTTGACAGTTAACGGTTCTGTCTTTTCGAAATATTTGACATTACAAGTATATACCTACATCAATTATAAACAACACATCACAGTGATAATGAGAATAGTATAGGAATGCTAATATGACGTCCGATGATTCCTCTGAAAAATCGAATTCCCCAAGAATAGACGTCAATAGTTTGTGGTGTATATATTTGGTGTCGGTAGCAGCTGCTTGCAATGCAGAATTGTTCACTTTTCCTCTAGATTTAGTCAAAACAAGGCTCCAAGTGCAAGGGGAAAAAGCAGTATCACTTTCACATACTCCACACAGGGGTATGTTTGGAACTATGGTTGGAATAGTCAAAGAGGAAGGTTTATTCAAACTATGGCAAGGAATAACTGCAATTTTCGCCAGACATTCAATCTATTCAGGGTCGCGCATAATGGTGTACCGAGAGGTAAAATCATGGGTTATCAAACATTCTCAGAACAAGGAAACGTTCCAACTTTGGCAATCAGCTTTTTGTGGAGTAACAGCAGGGGCTTTTGCACAGTTCATAGCTAGTCCCACAGATCTCATCAAGGTTCAAATGCAAATGGAAGGAAGGCGACGTCTACAGGGACTTCCGCCACGGGTTAACGGAATTTACGACGCCTTTCAGAAAACTTGGAAAGCTGGTGGAATCAAAGGACTATGGAAGGGTTGGGTTCCTAATGTGCAGAGATCCGCTCTAGTTAGTTTGGGAGACTTGACCACGTATGATATAGCAAAAAGATTCATTCAAAAGAGAACTAGTTTGCCAGATGAAATGCTACTGCATGCTTTATCGAGTTTTTGTGCTGGGTTTGTAGCAGCCGGTATGTCGACACCAGCTGATGTTATAAAGACTAGAGTCATGAACCAACCTTACGATGAGAAGGGGCGCGGTCTGCTCTATAGTTCTTCGACAGATTGTTTGAGAAAAACCGTAAAAGAAGAAGGTTTAGGAGCTTTATACAAAGGATTCATACCCACATGGATTAGGCTTGCGCCGTGGGCTCTCACCTTTTGGATTACTTACGAGCAGATCATCACATCAATTGGAGGCAAGAACTTCTGAGTCATAAATATGGAGAGTGTAGATAGTCAAGTAATAAATTGATATTCAAAGTGAGATTTTCTGATTTACGTTTTTCTTTTCTCAGTGCCTTTCACCTTCATTGGATGATGTAGGTTGAATCAATTGAAGTATTATTATTTTCGAAAAAGAAGAGATTTGACGATTATGTTACTCAAAAAAGTCTTGAAAATATAAAATTATCAATGCTGACTTATGTACATTTGCTAACAAATCGGCCAACGAACGATGAGTGTAAAGGCCGCTCTAAAAATGTGATATTTCAGCAAAACCAGCATTGTAGCGGCACCATATAGTCTAAACAGAACTATTGATGTATACATATAAATTGCATACGAGTACGTATTTGAATTTTTCAACTTCCTTGAAGTAGTCTTTGCTCTGGATTCATTTCTAGAGGTTTCAATTTTACTTTCAATTTCCCTGTTAGTACTTTCACAAAACATTCAAGCAGTGATGAAGATGTTAATGAAATAATTCAGAAAAATCAGTAAATTACATACAAACTATTTTCTTCAAACCGATAAAATGAAGAATACATTGACGGCCAGGTCATCAAAACAGAATTTTACACAGATGAAACGATATTTTGCAACAGCGATTAAAACTGACTTCCATGAAATTAACATCTACAGCTTGTCTAAACTAGGAAGAAACTTGAGAATTTCATCTCTCTCTCACGCAGTCTCCTAACGAAAGCGCATCTTAGGGGAGGTCCCAAGCCGAGACTTTGAAGTCGCTTCCTAGATTCGACAAGTGATGTCATCATTCTTGAATCATACGAGACTCTCGGAGCCTAATTGTGCATCATTTTCAAAATTTCAATCATCCTCAGTGTCCACATTGAACCAATGCGGTAAAAGTGAAATTAACATCCAAGTGTCATTATTTTCGAATCATTAGTTACTCTTAACCCGAGGCGGCACTGTAGAATGCTAGATGGCCGCTTGGAGGGTGGATGGTGGAGGGGCAATGCATCCTGGACGCAGTGATATGAAGCCAGTATCCAACTGACAGTGGAAAAGTAACAATCATGCCTCTCTCTAAAGTTGCCAAAAAATTTTACCAAGTTCATATTCGAGAATTATAGTGGCAAATAGTGTTATAAAAAAAACCGTGGGTGCATGCTTACAATTTGAGGCGTCAACAGAACGGAGAATTCGTGAGAGTCTACAAAAAAATTACGACAACACCCTGACAAATTTTACTGAATGCAAATTGCGAAGAACTTCAACGAACTTCAGAGAAGGTATATCAGCAGTGACGTCAAAATTTTTGAATTTTTCCTTAATGGGTCTGCTGGGTCCCAAATTGCCCTTCTTTTGTATATAGAACTTATTACGCTTTCCTCCCTAGTTAGGCTACCCGGCTGGAATCTCAAACAAAACTGATTAGATTGGATAGACGCCTGGCGTACCTTCGGATGGTTTCTGGAAGTAAGATGGTAATGGGGCGCCACTGCGGCTACCGTCGTTTTGTTGCTCACGTTTGTAAATAGCAGGATGTTCGCCAGGCAGCTATCTACCATCCACCATCCTACCAACCTTCCTGCAGTGCGGCCCTGGCCTTAGGGCCTAGTTATGCATCATTTTCACAATTTCAGTCACTGTCACAGTCTTAATAGAATTAATTGTACCGAAGAAATTAAATATTATGATATTCAGAAATCTCAATTGAAACTTCTTGGTATAATAAGACATTTTCAATTCGAATCGAACCATTATACTAAATATCAGCAATTTCATCATAATCGAAGAGAATACGCGGCGTACAGTTAATGCATTCAGCCACCTCAAGAAAGTCGGGTGACTCGGGTGCCGGATCTGCGGTAACATGTCTTGACATGTGAGCGCACCTCTCTTTGTTGAAATATGTCGTGCCTTGGCACAACATATTTCAACAGAGATATCCTATTGAAATCGATCAACCGGTTGCTCTCATGGTATTACTGGTATTAACATTTTGAGGTTTCATCCGAATTAGTAGGTTGACTGCATTATAATCAATGAGTTTGTAGATCATGTGTTTAGTTTCTTGGTTAGTATTCGTGGAGTTGCCGAGGAATCTGTGAAAAAACCTATCTTTTTCCATTCCGGAAATTTCTCAATCGCAGAAACCAGTATTATTTCAGACAATATATCACCTTTAAAGAGAAAATGATTCGTATATCTTATGTGAATGGGATCTGCCTATGTCAGATCCAAAGAATTTGTAATACGACATGTAGTTTTTGATTTTATTATTTCAAGAGAAACTTCAATTATCTTGCAAAAAAAATTTGTTTATTGTTACTCAAGAATTTTCACAGCTAATTACCGATCAAAAATCGAATATGTCAAAAAATCGAATCTGAAACTGGTTGACATTTGGCAATGACATTTAATAAAATGTCACTTTTTTCACGATCACATCCTGTGAACATTCAATCACCTATTTCCAATATTTTCACAGAAAACAAAACTTTAATATCATCAAAACAACTCTTTTAGTATGTTTATGTATTCATGAACACCACTTTTTCATTTTCACCTATTTTAAGATGCTTCGACTAAACTTCCTGAAGCGAGCAGAGTGATAAACTCAGGTGCAATCTGTTTTGAGAAAACTTCATATTCACCAACCGTTTCCAGAAATACAGAAGGTTAAATATTCAGATGGTTTACTGGCACTTCGTCACTTTCTTGCTACTCTGAGAGTTACATCTGAAGTTACATCGTATTTTGTGTTGTGTTTATTCCACTACATAATGAATTTTGTGATAGATATGTTTGCGGGAAAGGGTAATGCTCAAATGTTACAGTAGCTTTCTAAAATTTTTCTCTTGTGCAGACTGATTTCACACCTTATATTGGAAAGTAAGGATTATGTTTGTTTCATGTAATTACAAACGTTATTGTAAGTCGAACAATGCAAAATAGATGCAAAAAGTCGAACTGAAATCTTATTTTGCCCAAACACCTGTTAACTTGTTAACTGTTTGGACCATTTGGTGTAGTAATGAATATTACTGGAGTTTTATCCCAACACCAAACCGTTATTTTTAACACCTCCACACGTGTTTCGATCACCAAGTGATGATCTTCAAGAGGAAGAATAAACAGTTTAATCTCCCTCTGAAATATGATCACTTGATGATCGAAACACGTGTCGAGGTGTTGAAAATAACGATTTGGTGTTCATTTCAGGAGAAAAAATAAACAGTTTACTCTTCCTCCTGCAGATGATCACTTGGTGATCGAAACAAGGGTCGAGGAGTTAAAAATAACGATTTTGTGTAATATTCACCTGTAAACTGACTAACTATTCAATTTGACTCACTCACTTACTAAATCACAAGTTATTGAGGGAACACTCACGATGAACTGAAAATGTTTGTTATAGAACGATGATTTGAAATAGATATTAGTGAGCTAAATTTTTCAATTCTTTTCAACTGCTTCATACACTTCAGTGTCATATGAAAAATGTAGGAATGTTCGTCTCTCCATTCCAAAATTTTTGTTTCAACCTCTCCTCTATAGCTGGGTGAACACAACAACACAAAATGTTGAGGACGTGAACTCAAGGGCGTCTGTGATGTGGTTCTCATTGATCCTGCTACTCTCAAACGGGCCAGAACTTGAACCTTTCCTAATTCATTAGAAATCGCTTACTTCAATTTCTGTCATCAAACTGAAAATGCATTCGTTATCATGAGTTAAGTCAATATATCGAGTATAGATTCAACTTTCATATCTTTTCATGCGCCTTTTTTTATGATTTCTGAATGTTAGTCCTTGATAAGACTGGGATATCATATCAATCTACAATATTTAACCTACTCGACAATGGAATTCCTTCACCAGTTTTGGTGAAACTAGTTCCTTTTGTTTGGATTACTTGGAGAATGGTATTATATTCAATTTCAATGGACTTGCATGGGTTCCTCCCCTCATTATATCGTTATATTTTTCTAGACTGGGATAACAATCATACAGTGCATTTCTTTAATATCCTCCCCTTTTATTTTTTGAACGGGTCAACTCAAAAAAATGAAATTTAGGATAATAAAATTAATGCATGAATACTTTATTTTCAAGTGAAATAGTGCATCATAAATGAAATAGTCAGATGAAACTTTCAAGATGGCGACTGGGCGCCATCTGGAAAAAAAAATAAATGAAAAGGGGGGTCTTGTGACACATCATTTTGAAGCTCCTGACAAATACTTCACAAATACTTCACCTACTACAAAATGGCGAAACATTTAATCATTGCCTGATTACATTGACATTTAACTACATAATATGAGGTATAAATCTTGAGGTCGGTTCAGAAGATGCTCGAAATGGTTGCCTTGAACTTCTTGACTTATGAACAGCCTATCCGATATTTCACGCCGAACATTTACGAACACAGTAACGCCAATCTCTCTACAACTATTTATTATTCTCTGCCGTATATCCAATATTGAAGCAGGTTCAGTTTCGTACACCTTTTGTTTCAAAAAAAGTCCAAAGGTGTCAAATCTGGCGAGCGGGCTGGCCATTCTGTAGGACCTCGACGGCCAATCCATCAACGACCGGGAAAAGTAGTATCCAAATCGTTTCTTACTTGTCTGGGGACATTAAAGAAATGCACTGTATGTATTGCCGTAGTAATACTCCATGTCAATAAAGGCCCAGAAAATGTAGTTCCTTGTTCCTAACGCCTGGATGTTGGTTAGATTATATAAATTTCTTAAAGGAGTTTCTTCAGCCAGTATTAAATTCAGAAAAGAAGAAACTGTAAAAAAATGTTCCAATTCCAGTTTGGGTGGCTTTTCTGAATTTCAATGAGAATTTAGCAGAAGTTAAACCAACTGAAGGTGAATACTCCCTCAGTAAAGCATGATTTTCCCAAAGCAAACTTAATAAAATTGAGACATATTATGCCTGATAGTAAATTCCAGTTTTGGTAAATTATTGTTTGCGAAATTTCAACCCAAAGCTATATTGAATAGACAATATTATTTAAACAGGTTGTGAATATCTTACAGTGAATATATGTTGTGTTATAAAGAAATGACTTAGCAGTGGTGCAGTTATCTGAAATGAAAGATGTGGTGCGTGATTCCCAATAAAAAAAAATTGAGTTTCTGAAGTTTCAGTCAACAGGTCAGCGATATTCGAAAATCAGAGCCCAAACAAATTGCATTTATGAGTCAACACCAGTTCAGTGCTGTTTTGACCCGCCACTATTGTCATCAGTGGTGCAAGGCTGAACCGCAAATGCTGGACTTGAATACGAAGACAAAGGACTCAATCTTCGAAAATCAAAGGTAAACGAGGCTCCTCAAGGGGGTCAGCGGCAGAGCCAGGCTTCGACATCGATCGCCAACGAGGTTCGTTCTCTGTCTTTTACTGCAGCTTCCACTGCAAGACAATCAGCCGCAAATCAGAGCCAAAACACAACGCATTTATGATTCAACAGAAGAATGAAACTTTTGCTCTTGAACCTATGTTGCAGAAAAGCCTCTCTTCTCATTCTAATATTCCTTGCTGCAGAGCCAGTGGAATTAGACACTCGTGATGCTAGGATCTCTAGTTGACGAAAAAGCCAACCAGTACTAAAAGTACCAAAGTTATTCAACTATGGATTTATTAACAAAACTTTCCTTAGACGACTAACAAAGATGAATCAAGTTATATCCATGTTGGCACCAGATTATAACAAAAAGTAACGGAAATGGGGAACCTGATGTTTTCACGAAGTTGGGACCCTTTACTTCCTTTGAACCCAAACCTTTCTGTTGACTCTCGACATACCACAAAATGAAGAAATCAAATAATGTGAACTTGATCATGTGAGAGACATCACTGAAATAAAACGTAAAGAAAAAGACAAGCGGCAAAGTTGATTAGACTATTACCAGAGAAAGCTGAAATGCAGTGAACGAAAAAAACACGAGATTCGTAACGGAACTTGTCATTGGACACTGCCCACATAAGATTTAATTTTGTGAAATGAGCAAATATGCGAATCTGCCACAGAAACTGCAGAATACTCGCTCTGCAAATGGCAAACTCTGATCTGCAAAAGTTTCAAGTTTCTTGAAGGGATAATTTTATCACTATGACTATGATATCAAGGAACTGATTTTACAATCTACAGTTATCTGCACCTCATGATCAACATTCACTCTAAACTAGTGTAATTTGAGAGTAGTCCCGAATTCAAGTTCAAAACACTATTCCTTTCCTTTCCCGGCGAAACGCCAATGCTTCCTTGGATAGAAACAGAAAAAATCTCTATCTCATATAGAGATGTAGATTTCTCAACGTCTCTCCATCACAGCACGCTTGTGTGTTCTGCATGTATGTTTAATACATCTAAATATAGGACGCAGCCTCGCAATGGTTCAGCGGCAGGTGAGAGAGAGCATGGATCAATATTACCTGGCGATCTTCTCCCGATCTAGCGTGGCCTACTATAACCCTGTTGCGCTTTCGCAGCGTGTTACTGATACGGTTGCGTTTTTGTTCTGGACATTGATTAAACTCTTCTGATCGTTAACGCAGCCGGAGTTTGGCTCTTTTCCTTGCGGTTGGGAACAAATCACCTGTTGAAGAAAATTCGGATGCTACAGGGAAAGTTTAATGCTTTTGCGTGCTGAAAGTTGAACATTGATTGCTTTGTTTCCGCAAAACCTTCATTTACCAATTTAACAAAGTCCAGTTATGTGGATCGATTATGAGGATGGTTGTTTACACTGTAATTTTGTAGACAAAGGACCTTTAATAATATATATTATCCAATGGAAGGTCGAAAACGACGAGAGACAGGTAATTATGAAACAAGTTGTCTTTTTATTACAAGTTGGATTACACCAAAATACACGTTTATTAAACAGTACACTAAGAAAAGTGAGGAAATCGCAAGAAAACAAGCTTACAATACATGTGTTCATAGTTGATATTCTCTTCTATCGAGGCTTCAAACTACGGAGCCAAAACATTCAACATTTTAATAAAAAATGCAGTAAAGTCAGTTTGAAATTCGATAACAATAACTATATGAGGTCATTGAGCGATTTTTGTCTACGGATTCAAATTGAACCAAAGCGCTGCCGAAACAACCCGAAAAATCAACCAAGCATTTGGCAATGACAGGGTTAATGAACGCATTACTTCGACGTTGCCGTTAGTCTGCAAAATTTTGTTCTCGAGATTTTAGCATCGAAGATAGGCCCGAAGTGGTCAACCTACAGTAATCCAGGTCGAGAATTTGAGGACCCTGTGGATACTAACCCATCACAAACGGTGCGTGGGATGACGGAATAACTGGACGACGTCAGCTTCCATGCGGTTTTTGATGGTTTAAATCGTATTGGAAAGGTCACAGAGTTCGAAAAGTAGGTGCCAGTAATTGTTACGTTTCGGGATCTGATCTTCTTTACTATTGCGCAAAAAAAACGACCCCTTTTTGGATCGATTCTTCACGTGTCATGCGAAATGAATCCTCTACAACAACAGGAGATGTTAAGGACACAAGCACTACAGGAAAATCCTTAAGGAGCTCCCAGAGCGGGGTCTGTGCGAATGTAGCGATTCACATTGAATATGAATTGCTGGAGATTAAATCCATTTGGAAAAACGTTCTCTGGAAGTTTATTCCACGCAGTTCTCCAGATGAAAAAGTTCTTAAACAGTGAAGTTGGAAGTGTACTGAGAGAGAGATATATCCATCGACGGCCACTCGCAGAAAACGTTCTTCCAGGAAGCTGATTATTCTATGGTGGTCAGCTGCTGATTGATTCACTATAACTTTCTGCAACCAGGACAAAGCAGAGTCCTATTGTGAGACAATCAACAAAATATACTGAAAATTGCATTAACAGCAGCACTAGTCAGCAGAAGAGCGCACAATTTTATGCTGACAAAATATATTACAGTTTGATGTAGAATAAAAATTCATAAAATCGGACAAAACTTTTGAAATGACCTGATATTCCCATGAATAGAGAAATTGAGAAAAATGAATGGATTTTCCACACGAATGATCTCCTAGGATATCTGAGATTCAGGATTCAGGATTTTGTGACACAAGGGATCCATGAAAACAATTTTTTAAGGGTTTTCATAACATTGCATTCAAAAAGAATCTAACCACAAATAATTTTCATAAAAATAAATAAATGTCATTCTGACACAATAAAATATACACCAAAGTTAGAAGTTTTACTGACTTCTATTAATATAATCAGCTGATGGAGCATACAGTTTCCAATGAGAGTTCTGTTTCTCTAATAGGTAAGTTTGAGTTATGAATTATCATTCTACCAGCGATATGAATTTTATTTATTATATTTTTGAAATGTTTCCATTATTTTGTTTTCAGAAAGTGAACCAGGTATCATCGAGAGGAACATAAATTCGGAGAACACTGGTGAATATGGACAACTTTAGTCTGAGCAACAAGTTCGTTTTCAAGGATTGGCTCTCCATCTTCACCGAAAATTATGAATGAAGTGTTATTATCCGGTTAGGAATGGAGTCTGGAAACATTTTGAAAAAAATGCAGAAGTTACAAACAAATAAGTGGGAAAATGGATTTTCTTTTTTGTGAATATCTCAGAAAGTATGGAAATACGAAAAAATATTCTCAAAAGGAAAGAAATGTCGAAAAAATCGCTATTTCCGGAACTCTGCCACTAGTATTTGGTAATTCAATTTAGGGTAGAAAATAGAGCTCAATACGAGTAGAAACGTACCTGAGCGTTGGTTATAACCATTTTTCAAACAAGTGGCGTCAAATAATTGCAGAAACTATCGTCATACAGGTTTCCATTATTTGAAAATGGAATAATTGGAATATTTGCAAAAACATTTTTGACAGCCTTAATTGTCTATGACAAAGGCAAAAGTCAAAATATTCTCATTTTTCGAAGAGGATTTGTAGTGAAGCATTTCAAAAATAGTCTCGAGCAATGAAAGTTTGAAAAATATCGCGATTCTTATGTGTACTTTTAAATTGTGAGAATCGTTTATACGACAAAAGCATAACAAATTGGGCTAAATTTTACTTTATGGAATGAATACTCTGAGGTGATAACTAAATGATGGTAGGAGTGAAGACCTTTTTTTATTTTTGTCGGACTCAATTAGTTTTCGAGATATAGCCTGTCAAAGTTTGTACCTTTTTAAGGCAATAAACGATTGCAATTTACATATTTTTTATTTAACATAACTTCTTCCATATCATCACACTTTTTTCTATCCCTTTTCAATCACTTATTGCCAAGTTTCCTGAAATTACAATGAAATTCGATAATTTGTTAGGTGCACACAAATCCCTTTTTATAAATTGCATTAAGTTTCACTATTCGAAAATTTCCTTTTAGAATTCGGAGGTCGGGATAGATGTTGAGGGAAGATAGTTTTTACAAAAGTGAATATTCGAAAATACGTTCCTCCTAGAGTTTGGAGGTCAGGTTAGATGTTGAGGATACATAGTTTTTTGAAATGTTAAAGTAAGGTTAGACTGAGTGAAGTTAAGTCGAGTTAGGTTAGGTTGAGTTAGCATGTGATAAATTATGAAATTTCAATCTAATTTCAAGAAACTTGGCAATAAATGAATGAAAAGTGATACAAAAAAGTGCGATGATATGGAAAAAGATGTGTTGAATAAAAAATATGTGAATTGCTTGAAAAAGGAGGTAAAAATATGACATCATGAAAACTTTAACTTTGAGTCCGCCAAAAAATAAAAAGTGTTCTGAATTCCTACCATAACGTAGTATCATCATAGAAAAAATCGCGAAAATCCGTGGGAATCACATAAAGTGAAATTTTTCCACAAATTGTGGTGGATTTCATCTGCAACATATGCATTATAGTCGGTCAGTAGCCGGGAGGTTCGACGTGGGTGCTTTGTTCACTCAGTCTATCGGCCGATGTGTGAATCGATGGCTCACGCCCCAGGCTTAGCGCTCGATTTTCACCTGCTATCGTCCAACCCGTGTTAGGAATCACACGTTGAAAGGTAAGACCTCGTTAGTCCTTAGCTCCCACAAGTTTCGACTTCTGAGGATTGTCGTTCGTAGGGGTGCGATAGCTGGTCAACGGAAAAAACATATTTTTTTAACATACCTATTTATACATGGCTTCAATAGTCCCAAGAAACATACATATTTATAGGAGAAATGAAAGAGGATGACAAAAGATATCTAACCATGAAAACTTGAAAAATTGATACGCTGTAAAACCAGATAAAACCCAGAAATGTTTCACTGACCGGCGAACTTCGTTATGCCATAGAATTAATGAATGTTGATGAGTTTACATGAGTTATGTTTAGTTTTTACATTGTGTTTGGGAAGCTCGAAGCCGTAGTCGTAAGTATATAACTGATACGATCAATGTTGCCAAGTCATTTTCATGCGTGTCAGTTGATGTCAGAAAAATAGAGATTGATACAAAGAAGACTTTGAAATATGTTTCATAGATACACACTACGTACATGGTAATTTTCACTACTTTCACTCATTGAATAATTATTATTGAAAGTGAATTGAGTCATCAGTGAATTTTTATCCTTCAAACAGTGGAACTGACAACGTTGAACACGTTGAACACTTATTTCAGCAGCTGCAGCGAAACGCTTTTGTGTAAAATATGATGAGGTCCTGTTTTCTTAACAAATAATTATATTTTGATATTAAGTTGTATAGTTTCGTGATTTGTGTTTAACCTTGACTCAGGTTTGTTAGTGTGTTGTTGAATTTATGAACCTAGCAAGGACTTTCAATTTCAAAGGCAATGGAACACACACGATATTAGAAATATTGCATTATTCCTTTGTACACACATACTTTCACTAAATCACACAATTAAATATCCATTAAAGTACCTGAAGATGATCGTAATCGTCGAACAAAATGGTTAAATGCATGCAGATGGAATAAATATGATATTTCACATAACAGCAATTCATGTATGTGAAGACCATTTCAATGTAAGTATTTACATATTATTATCTATCTGATTCGTAAGTCAATTGTGTTCAGGCTAGGGATATTAGAAAAGTAAAAGCCTAATTAAATATTATAATCAACATTAATTGTGAAGCTAATCAAGACTAATCAAACTGACACAACTTAACCCAAATTATTCATACAAATTTCATTAAGTTAGGTTCTATTATCAAATACTTATATGCTTGTATGATTATATATATATATATATATATATATATATATATATATATATATATATATATCTAGGCACTCCTCAAACTATAGAGTTTGAGGAGTGACAGTACGAAAAGAGGAGAATGGTTCAGATACGTTGACGATGGACTGTACATGGACTGTACAAAACAATGGAATAAGAATAGATCAAATAACAAAAGGAATTAACGAAATAAATCAAAAACTATTTTTCAGAATTGAGGAAGAAAACAACTCGAAACTTAACTACCTGGACATAACCATCGGTTATAACCACAACAAAACACAATTTCAAATGGCAATATACAGGAAACCTACACATACAAGCCAAACACGAAAATAACGCGAAAAATAAACAGCTATGAAAAAGAAGAAGACAAAAACCAAAACGGGATATACAGTATACAATGCTCGGGCAGCAACAAATTCAATATCGGCCAAACCAAGAAAAAACTGATCCAAAGGTACGATGAACACAAAAAGGCATACATAAACCCAATAGTATATAAATCAAACCTTGCAGCATACGCCATACAAAACAAACATAACTTTTCCCCACCAGAGAACATAAAACTCATAAAACAAGTCAATAAGGGAAACCGCATGGACATTTGGGAAAACTTAAACATCCATAAATTTAACAGTCAAAAATCACTTATCGAGGAACAAGTACAAATCAAAACAAAACAGGACCTAACATTCAGTATATTAAACAAATCAATATACACTCCTAGAAGCAATGAACCTGAAGAAGATTCAACACCAAGAATAGTACCTGGTGTAATCCAAATACAGGCAAATTCACCTGAAGCAACAAAAGTACCTATATTGAGGCGTTCAGACCGTATAAAAAGACACACAACAGGATAACACGTTCAGAAGATAGAAGAGTGCCTAGAAGATGACAGCACGACCAGCTGTCGAAAACGCTCGCAGATAATCAAATAGAAATCATAGAGCTTCAAATCTTTTTGTAACCGGTGGCTCTTAAATTGAAATCAATATGGGAATGATCAAAGAGTACTTATCTATTTATTTTTTGATTTTCATGGAATTATTTTCCAGCAGCTTGACTGCATTAACCTTTCTAGATTTCATATATATATATATATATACTTTATATATATACTTTATATATATACTTTTATATATATATATATATATATATATATATATATATATATATATATATATATATATATATATATATATAAAGTATATATATAAAGTATATATACTTTTTTTGTTACAGAGGTATATAGAATTTATGCATAGTGATTAAACTTACAACAAATAATAATTTTACTTTCTTGTCTATTTTAACTCCGCGTACTTCACCAAGGGAAAAATATTCAGCTTCTTTAATGAATTTCGCTATCATAAACGAATTAACTGGCAAATTATCGGATTCACCTTTTGTAAATCCGTCATCGGTCATGTAAATTCGAACAAATACTGTGTAAAATAAACTAAAACAGTAAAAACTACAGATTTGGACAAAAATGTTACAATAAACGACAGAAAATTCCAACCAGGAAACGCAAACAGTTCAACATAAATGAAATGGCGACTGGCGAAATACAGTATGACATCACATCCAATGGCTGGGCGTTTCTGGTTACGTGACATAATTTAAATTTTAAGTAAACTTCAATTGTTTCTATATAACGATTAACATTTTGAAAATAGTTTTTTGGTAGGTAATAAAGGCTTTATTACAATGATATCTTTTGATTTTTAATGTAATTTTCCCTGTTATTTAACGCCAGCCAACTTGCAAATGCCATAACATAAATTGTATCTGCATGCACCTGACAACTATCGTAACCTAACCTAACAAAATAAACGTTATCGATTCGTTCAATCACTAGTTTTTTTCTTAATTTGGCAAATGTTTTATTGATCAGACTGCTATTTCAGGCAGAGACAAATCCAACAAATCAAAAATTATGACAATCGGTGACAATTTTTGTGAATGTAAACGAATGGTTACGAATACGATTTTGCAAATTTGTTCTTTATATTAGATTGGTTTTTTGATAGATATAAAATACTTCACAGCTGCCTTGAATTTTTACATTTTCATATTTCACGGGATGAACATATACTTTCAGGAACGTTGCAACTCGAACAGGATACTCAGGTGCATCTTTATCCGGTTTCAGTCCTATTTTCACCTTTTAATTAGTGGAAGCGTCCCGAGGGTTACCATTTTGAAAAAAAAATTTTGGCGCAGAACTTGGAATTCTTCAAAACGTTTTTAGATGGCACTCTAAATCGAATGACACCTCAATCATAATTTTCGGTAAAGGAGTCAGAAAATCGTTGAACTGGAACTTGTTGCTCAGACTACCTGCATTCAACAGTTTGACACTCTCAAACGTTTAATTGAGTATGACTTGTCTTTAAACGTCATCCTTTGTATTTTCAGGATCAAATTTTCACACCCACAACTACAACACTCGTCTCTCATGTAAGTAATCAGTTAATAGATATTTGTTAAATCAGTTCTGATAATGGTTTTCTCCTGAATCCTAGCAAAATTTAAAAAATTATATGTAAACTTAAGTAATAGCCGATTAAAAATATCAAACATACAAGAAAATAGAAACGAAAGGAAACGAACAGAATATAACGGTAGCATACAAATAGTCAAGCATCAGTCCAACAGAAGGAGTAGTACTGCTAGCCACGATAGTCAGGATAGCAGAGAATTTGATTTCGAAGATTACAAAACGCCAAAATTGGAATATTTAGAAACCCTGTTGATGGATGATAGGGGAAGATATTGTAGTACCCCTAGACCACAAAATGTTTGGTTGAAATACTTTTATGGCCTCTGTAAGTAATTTTTTGGGGATTGTCTAGTTGAGGTCCCAGCGCATATAACCTTCAATTACTAGTACTGATATCAAATTATTATTATATTGAGAATATGCAAACGTTAATTTGAAACCGTTACTAAATCTAACCAAACCTTACCTATATAAGTGCCTTGTGACCTAAACTAGACAATGTTCCATTTTTTCCATTTTCATTGAAATATGAATAAATGAAAATAAAAATGTGAGAATGAAAATTGTCAGAATAATTGAGACGGATTCCATTTCATTAATCGTTTTAGAAGATTCAAATTTTTGAATTCTACATGAGAAAGGCTATATTGAGTTGCAAATTGCCAGTGTTGAAGCTGAACCTGATTTGCTCATTCATTACCAAATTTCAATATTTTGCCATTTTTCAGCTTATCACTACCTATATGATGTCGTTAAGCGATTTTCAGCCAATTTGTCTCTACGAATTCAAATTAAACCAAAGCGCTGCCGAAATAGCATGGAAAATTGAGCAGGCATTCAGCACTGAGAGTGTTAATAAACGCAATGTTCGATTTTGGTTTGGGTAATTTCGTTCCGAAGATTTCAGCGTCGAAGATGAGCCCCGAAAGTAATCCAGGACTAAGACTTGAGGACCCTGGTGGAAACTGACCAATCACAAACAGTGCTTGGAATGGCGGGAGAACTGAGCGTCAGCTTCCATGCTGTTTTTGATGATTTCAGATGCATTGGAAAGGTTGAAAAGCTCAAAAAATGGGTGTCGCATGATCTGAACGATCGACAGAAATTGTCACGTTTCGAGGTCTGCTCTTTTTTGCTCTTGCGCAACCAAAACGAAACTCTTTTGGATCGGATCGTCATATGTGACGAAAAGTAGATAATCTACGACAACAGGAAACGTTCAGGACAGTGGTTGGGTACCGATGAGCCACCCAACCATTTCCCAAAGGCAAAAACCCACCAAAAAGTGCCATGGTTAATGGTTGGTGATCAGCTGCTGGTGTGATTTACTATAACTTTCTACAACCGGGCACAACCATTACAGGAAAGTCTTATTATGAGGAAATCGGCGGAATGTACAGAAATTCGTGTCAGTAGCAGCCAGCACCGGTCAACAAAAGAGGTGTGATGCTGTTCCACGGCAACGTCTCTCCGCACGTTTTACAAATCACCGTCCGAAAATTAAACGAATTGAGCGTTGAAGTTCTGCCTCACCCACCATACTCTCCAGACCTCTCGCCAATCGACTACCATCTTTACAACCAGTTGAATAATTTTCTCACCGATAGAACCTTCGCCAACCCAATATCAGCTATTAATCTGTAGTTCAAGCGTTTGCAGAATTTCTAATTTTTTTCGCATTCCAGGTTTTGTTGGAATTCTCTACATTTATATCCAAGTCATCCACAATGGAGAATTAATTAGAAAAATCCAAAGTGAAGTGAATGACTTGAAGGTAATTCTCCAAGGAAATAGTTCAGGAGCCTCTAAGCGAACCATTAATTATTAATCTAAAAAGTAAGATTTTTCATGAAGACTAAATACATAAACTTCAAATGTATTAATCCCGAAACAAATACTCACGAATATACGAGTAGAGTATTTGATGACACAATTAAATTTTTTTGATCATTCACTATAGCTATTACTCATGTGGGTTAAGGTAATATTTTGCAAGATAATCATTAGAGTTACCTACCAAAGAAATCATTTTTTTGTAGTTGGTACTTTTCGATACTCATCTGTTTTTCATTAAGTAATCTTTTGTACATACTTTTTATTCAAACTTTTTTTGGGAAGTTGATTCATCCACTCTCTGAAGAAGCCAAAAATTGATTCCTAGAGGGCAATACCTCTCAAGGAAACTTCTGTAGGACATCTTAAAACAATGGTATAAACGAAAATCTGAAAATGTAGAAGGAATATTATTTTTCTGACATTCTAACAAAAAAATTTTGTCTTAAAAAAACGCATTACTATACGGAAATTTCAGGGATTTTCATGGATAATCACTTGCGAAAATATTAGATTTGAATCTCCGTTTTATATTGGTTGGGAAAAACGCTACCGTGGGTTTACGGCTGTGAAGACAAATTCACAAACTTGAACTGTTCAAAATTTTCAATACTCAATTTTATTTTATCTAAATTCAAACCGATTTTATTTCACCTCGAAAGTATTTCTAAGTTTTGATACAAAACCCAAGCAAACGTTTATTGGCTCCTAGACTATAATCTGGAGTTATTGAATAAGACTACTGAGTAAAATTATTATTTTCAGCATGACATACATTATGAAGTAGACTCGGATGGCAAATTTTACAGAATGGAGAATATTTTGAAGAACATGAAACGTGAGCAAGGTATTGTAAATATTTCTATTCAAAAGTATAAATGTGATTCACCAAAACGGAGAACAAAGAGATTTTACTTTGAATTCCATTTATAATTTCATAGGAAGAAACTCCAATGGGCAAATATTTGCAGTTTATCTCGGAACATTCATTCTCATTCAGAAGGATGTTTTTATAAGAAAGGATGTTTCTTTTCTTATCGTACACCTTCTAGCGATGAATGAAATGTTTTAGCTGAGACTCTACTATTTCTGAAAAGTGGTTCGTTCAATATCAATTATTTTCATCAACAATTGGGTCCCCACCTTTCACTATAAATTACAAAGATATCCGAGCAGTTATAAAATGATAATGCTTGTTACTGTTACGACAAAAATTATGTATTTGCATGTTACTACAGGGTGTACACCAAATCGATCTCTATATGGAAAATTAGATATAGAATTAAAAAATTCGACAGTATAGTAGTCACTTGCATATTTAACATAATTTTTATTTTGTGCGACATAATCTAGTTTAAGGACGTCGATGAAAACAATGATCAGAAGAAAGCCTGATCACTGATTTTATGTGCCATCTAGCTTCTGCAATATCTTGAACAAAATTTTACATAAAAATTCATTACCCTTATTGAATCTGTTTTTCCGTTTACCATATTTCGCCCTCCTACGTACGAGGACGACCTTCAATAATCGAAAACTGTGCGAAACCTTTTAATATACGATTCTTAGTATATGCATCTCTAGAAACAACGTCATCTGAGAGTTCAAATCAAACGGTAGCAAATTTCCGAAATTTTTCAAAATGTACCTCCATCGAAACCTCATCTATTGGTGAATATTCGAGAATTATTGCTTGAAATAATTGAGTTGGTTCAGATTAAGTGGTTGTATTAGCCAATAAACATGTTACAATTGTTGTAACTATTTTATTTACTTGTTGTTTTCTAATTTACCCGGCACCTTTTTTCGATAAGGTCTAACATAAAATTCGACAGTTTCTTTGATATTCATTCCCATCAAAAAATGATCATTGATGCTCTCATCACTAGTCGTAGACCATTAGGGTGTGTTTATATTGTGTGTTGGCCGTGATAGTTGATAAGAGCAGCTGAAGAAACGCTTTCTCAACACCAGAACAAAATAACTGTTTCTCAACGCGCGTTTCGCGTTTAGCATAAGCAGATGATAAGGACTAGATAAGAGCAGATCAACTAAAGGAGCTGGGAAAAAAATAATATGACAATAAATTGATACAAATAAGAATATAGATATATAATGTAAAAATAATTCGATGACAATTAAAAACGTGGAACACCACAAGGAAATGAACTTATTCGTGGTGAAAATTACGTGTTTTATTTGAAACAATTTCAGCTTTTGTCAGAATTCAGTAGAATGCATTAATTTATAGTGCATACGCAACATATGACTCATAATATTTCATGCTAGATTATAACACGTTCTTTTTGTTCATATGAAATTTTGCAATATATTTATAAACAGTAGATCTGGTAAAACAGAACACGGTACTTCTCTCATACCATTTCTTCTCCCTTTATAGTGAATTGATTCGCAATATTCCGCAGTCTAAATGAATTACGGTTTCGTTGTGAAAGATTCGATCTTCTCGCTGGCTGTATTGTAAATAACACTGTGATGTCTATTGATGATTTTACTTATATTATAACAGAACAATTCGTGCAGTCACAAATGTCATTGTCTTTGCGCTCTATCCCTTCTTGAGTACGGTGTTACTAACATGATTTTGCTACTTTGTTTTGTATATTGAATGACAAGAGTATTTGTATTTACTCACATTTTTTCCAGAATCGACCCGAGCGAGCATTAAAAACATTATAAATCAAGAACTAACAAAATTCAGCTCCGACAAAACTGGAAGAACTGACTTTGCACTGGAAGCCTCTGGTGAGTAATTCATTCTGATAGTAATAAAACCGACTGAATGATCATTGCTTTCAGGGGGTAAGATTATCAATTTATCATCCGATACGGAAAACTTTGATTACGCCAAAACTCTTTTTGGAATAACTTTGTGTGAGGGGATGCATGGCCCAAGAGCTATGTTACAGGTGAGTGCAGTGTAATGATGGTTTGATTCGTATGCATTTTTTAAAAGTCATGTGCATTATTTTATTACTAAAAAACGTTTTATGAACAGAAATAACTAAGGATCGAAGGTTAAAAACCTTTGGAATTAAATGTCTCAATGGATTTTTCTTCACGTGTATTTCTATAACTTTATCATCTTCGAGTGAATAGGTAGGTAGGTCTAAAGTGAATAGGTCTATTCGACCCTCCACCGCACCCCACAAGGATTTATTGT
Source organism: Leptinotarsa decemlineata (assembly GCF_025532065.1). Classification (NCBI taxonomy): domain Eukaryota; kingdom Metazoa; phylum Arthropoda; class Insecta; order Coleoptera; family Chrysomelidae; genus Leptinotarsa; species Leptinotarsa decemlineata. The sequence goes on along the minus strand of NW_027412668.1, from coordinate 15,933,859 downwards.
GGCTCAGACCTATTCACACTCGGCCAAATGAAACCAGCTTCTTAACTAAGCCGAATAATTTGTATGGTGAGTGGTCCTTCAGTTCAGATGGTCAGTGTACGGATCTCAAAGAACCTGATTGGGTCCCCAGCGGGGCAGGCACAAAGTATATGATCTGCAATTTCATCATTTTCCAGACAAAGGCGACACACACTGTCTTCCGACAGTCCAAGTCTCTGTATGTGATGATTCAAATGACAGTGACCTGTAAGAAGGCTTGTTAGACATCGTAGTTCATCCCTACTGTAGTCCAACAACTGTTTGGAATCAAGCTTCGAAGGGTGAATAAACGCCTTGAAGTGAGCCAATCCTGGAAGATTCTGCCAGAAGTCCATAACTCTTCTTGCCATCCAGGTGTTAAGTGTTTGTTTGGCAAAACCCAAAGCGATGCCAATGACAAGTTCTGGTCCAATGAAGCTCTCCTTTGCAAGTGAGTCAGCAGCTTCATTGCTGCTGTCAATAGGATTAAGTACTAGAAAGTTCTATAGTTGAGATGGTTTTTTCCAAGGAAAATATTTCTGTCAATCTTTGGTGATTCAATAATATTGGCAGGATGATTTATCTGGAGCAGAGGTTCCTAATTTCATGGGTCACGGAACCCTAATTGAACATATATTTTTCGAGGGAACTCTAGCTGATTATTTTCCTCATGAAGGAAAAATAACCATTGTAATGAAACAAATATTCAATAAGAAGAATGGAATTTTTCAACATATTTTCTTATACTAGTACTGAAATTAGGCTTTATGTCAGACAGTTGGATGCGAAGATCCGAAGCTGCCTCCAGTCTATTTCTGTTTTTTTTTTGTGTAAGCTCAAGCTGAAAATTCGATCTCGCAGTCGTGACCAATGGGGTAAGCAGAACCTCTGTGACCTGTCTGCGGTTACAGGGGCTGAACCCCAGGGTCCAGCGATCCACCATTTAAGAATCTAGGCTCTAGAGAATGTGTTCTGAAATGTATCACAAAATTGATAAGCTCTAAATATCATATTCTTTTGAATTGTATACTAACTACTATAGTGAATTGAAAGGGATATAATTCAAAGGGAGATTGATTTTTTGAGGAAGAAAGCTTTTGGCTTTCTACTTCTTCATTCCTATAAAAAATGTGTACAGAAAAATGTATTGCTTTCTTTCTTTTTGGAAGATTTCCACATATTAGTGTTGCTATATAGTCGCAGCCATAACTATTTCTTGACTCTTTTCACGTTCTTGTGATGCACTGTTTGGAGCCTTTGGTGTAGTGATGAATATTAATGAAGTTTAATCCCAACACCAAACCGTTTTTTTTAACACCTCGACACGTGTTTCCATCAACAAGTGATCATCTTCAAGAGGAAGCTTCAACAGTTTGATCTTCCTCTCGAAGATGATCACAGGAACACTACAATCCTTAAGGCGCTCTTAGAGCACCTGTGCGATTGTAGTGATTCACATTGGATCTGAACCGCCGGAGATTGAATCCATTTGGAAAAAACGTTGTCAAGAAGTTTATTCCACATAAACGCCGTTCTCCTAATGGAATAGTTCTTAAACAGTGAAGTTCAAAATGTAGTGAGTTGAACCTCAACACGATGAACAGCCACAGTCCGTCGCGTATTTCTGGTGGAATCAAATCGCTCAGTCACTTGGCATACTTCGATGTTTCAGACTATCAAGGTTGCAAGTGATGTTCGCATCTCCAATCAGGCGGATGATTTTTTCTGGATGGAATCCAGCAGCTTCAGGGTATGTTTGGGGGCGGAGCTCTGTACATGAGAACAATAATTCTCCAAAGAAGGTATGATCTGAGCTTTATGAAGCATCAAAAATTGCTGAGGTGTGTGCAGTTTCCTGATTCGGAATAGTGTTCCGGAATAGTGATTCGGAATCGGCTGCATTTAAGAAGCAGCCTTTGCAATTCCAACAACATGATGGTGCCAAGACATATTGGTGTCCATTTTAACTCCCAACAAGCAGAAAGCGGATTTGTCCGACCTGACCATATTACATTGGGTTCGGAGATATTTGTCTTTTTGGAGAAATCCGATGCCTGGGTTTCTGTGGCATTGACTTGAATCTGGTTACTTCCACCCCAATTCGAAATACCTTCTAAATTGAGATAATCAACCTCCTGCTGCCGGTGAAGATGTGCATCCGCAGCCGATTTCCTGGAATTCAAATGACGAGACAAGTATGCTGTCGTCAGCAAAGCATTATATTGAATCCTTGTTTTTTTTTCAATAAGTCGTTGATATACAATAAAAAGAGAGTTGGAAAAAATATGGATCCCTGGGGAATACCAGCGTTGATGGTATTCGAGATATTCGAGATATTCTGGATTGCATTATTACAAATATGGGTGGCATACGATAGACGGTCTCCTGTTGATCTTTGTTTGCGAAAGCCATATTGATGATCGCTCAAGACATGAAAGCCTTCCAAATATTTGAGAATATGGTGGTTTACGGCTTTCTTCATGACTTTTAATATCACTGATAGCAAAGCGACTGGTTTATAGTTATTTGGAAGGATTTTATTTCCTTTTTTGGGAATAGACTGAATGCCAGCAAACTTCCAACAAGAAGGATAAACCCTGTTTTTGTTAGACAGGTTAAAAATCCTGCAAAATACTGGTGCGAGTTTTTAAGTATGATGACGGGCACTTCATCAGGATCACTCGCTTGTTGATATTGCGCTGTTTCAAATTTCGCCTGACTAGACGCTGTCGAAATGCAATTTCCAGCACTGAAAGACAAATTCATATATTATACATACAATATATTATAAAAAGGGGCCGAAACTATAGTAATAAACGTTTTTTTCGTTATATCCGAAAATATTTTCCATATTTTTACAAATTTCTCAGTGCATAAAATGGAAAACTCCACAACACGTTATTTGTTTTCATTTTATCAACCACACTCCATGAATCATGCTATCGATATATTTTTCTTTTTGCATATAACGTTAGGGTTGATTATGAGATAAACTGATGAACGGATATTCAAAACAGATTTCTTGCAGGCTGATATGTCCCCTGGTCACTGTTGGGCATTGAAAGGTTCTTCTGGAGGGGCAATCGTCAAGTTGATTGGAAAAGTGAAAATCAACGCTGTCACTATAGAGCACATTTCAGAAAATATTTCACCCACCGGTGAAATTTCGTCAGCCCCAAAAGATTTTGCGATATGGGTAAGTGACCGTTTTATTTTCATTATGTTCTGTTTATCACATTACGAAATTGTTTAAATATATTTTATACAATATTCGTTTGAAAATGCCCCGTGGTAACGTTAGTTACAAATACAAGTAGTATAAAAACATAGAAAGTTTTGATTCTCATTTTTCATGATTTTTCAGAAAGCCTTTCAGGCTATATGTTCATAAAAATGCGCACTAAACTTTCTCAAACTGTGAATATTCACTCCGTTGACAATTTGAATGCAGGTAAAATATTGAATATTAATCAATGAATTCTCTATTCTGAAAAAATCTCATTTCATTCGATTCAGTACATCAGCTGAGCATGCCTAAATTGTAGCTTGTTGAAAGAAATCTTAGTATTTCCGATTGTATTTCCCAACCCATTCATTTTTGTTGATGCAACATCATTCAGGCTCAATGCATTTTTCAGTAAGTTTTGCCATCTAGCTCCTCATTATAGATTCAAAAAGGTTGTATTCAAATGATCATGTTTTATCAAGAGTACCAAAAGATTGTGTAAAATTTCAACTCAGTGAGTCGACGTTAACTGGTTCAAAATAAAATTTCAAGAAGTAGCTGGAATGAATATTTGTAAATACTAATGAAAACACCAATTTTCAGTTGGAATAGTTGCTGAATTGATTTTTTTTATATAAGTTCACTGTGAGTTCTAAACAATCTCTTCTGAAAATAACCATCATTGCTTCAGATTGTTGTGTTTTCCAATTTATATTTTTCAAATTGAATAAAATGTCGTTTCCCATAATGGAATTGAATGTATTGAATTGAAGCATCCTTTTTTTTGCTTTGTGATTTCTCATTCAAAAATTGGCATCATATGGAAAACTTTTTTATTATCAGTTTGTCAGACAATTTTACTCTTGATCGAAATTAGTGCATTGCGGGAAACTAGGATTTGAGTTGACAAAATTATAAATTTCCGAACGGTGTACTGGGGAGAACAAAATATAGAAATTTTGATCATGAGTAAAATACCCTTATTTTCGACATTATTTTATGTATGTTTGTTTGAATTGGAAAAAAAAATCAGATTTGAAATAACAGCTACCTACGTTACAAAACAAAAAAAATCCGTGATATTGATGACTTATTTATTTTGTGAAAATTTATCTTCAATTAAATGATATAGATAAAATACTTTGTCTAATTTCCACTTACTTGATGTGATTATATTAATGCGACCAAGGTTTCGGTTTTTACACCATTCTCAAGTTTTCTAACACTACTGACCTAAGAGAAATTTCTTAGTATATATATATATATATATATATATATATATATATATATATATATATATATATATATATATATATATATACTCTCTGATATATATATATATATATATATATATATATATATATATATATATCCGAGAGTAGGTGGAATCGTACATACATATAGTGAAGAATGGAAAATGATTGTTTGAAGGTGATTGACAATGTTTCGTGATGAATTTCACTAGTTCGGACTTCCATTGTCTACTACATAAAATGATTTGAAATCCCTGAAACAAGTAAAAAAGAATAATTAAAAAAGAATAGTTGAAAATAACAATTATATTAAGCAACAATAAACCTGATATGAAATGATAGTGAAATAACCTACAAGTAAAAATATAATAATTGAATAAATGAAAATTAAAGGAATGAAAAAAAAAATAATAAAAAATAAAAAAGTGTAGAGATTCCAAGTCACGTTAGTTCACGACGTTTCGATTGTTGGTATCTACAATCGTCTTCGGATGATGACTGGACTGATTCCTCCGAGAGATGACTATTTTATAGGTCGTTGAAATACTTTCACTTTCTCTACTTTCCATTTTCCGCTTCACTGATTCCGTGAGAGATGACCGTTTTGGCGGGAGTTGGTCATTTTTCGTTTGATGATGGGTTTCCATATGTTTCGTATATCTACGCTGGCCTGGCTGAATACGTTGTTGGACAACATGTATGCGGCTTCCTTAAATTTTCTCCTGAACCAATGTTCCTCTCTGTGCAAGATCTCAGCTTGGGACCACTCGATGTTGTGTTGATGGGTCCAAACATGGTCTGCTATTCCTGATTTGCTGGTTTCTCCTCGCTGTGTGTGCTTCTTATGCTCGGCAATGCGAACATTCAATGGCCTCTTAGTTTCACCAATATAGGATTTTCCGCACTCACAGGGTATCCGGTAAATGCAATTCTTGGAATCGCAGTCCGCGTTTGGGGGCCTGGTTTTCGTGAGGCTGCTACGGATAGTGTTACCGGATCTGAAACAGGTTCTAATGTTGTACTTGGAACCAATTCTTCTTATCCTCTCCGATAATCCTCTGATGTAGGGAAGTGCAAGCACTGGTTGTGACGGCTTCTCTTCCTTGCGAGGCTCCTGCTGTCTTTTAGCCAAAGTCTTTTCTACCATCGCTTTGGAGTATCCATTCCGCTGAAGATCATTTTTGATGATGTCTAGTTCCTTCTCGAGACCTTCCTTTGTATTACAGAGCCCAAAAGCACGGTCTAATAGAGTCTTGATGATTCCTCTTTTTGTCGATTGATGGTGGTTGGATTCGTGGTTCAGATACTGTCCCGTATGAGTGGGTTTTCGGTATACAGATGTTTCCCACTTAGTGTCGGTCCTCTTCACCAAAACGTCTAAGAATGGCAATTCATTGTGGATTTCCTTCTCCATTGTGAAAGTGATGGAAGGTCTCACGCTGTTGATGTGTTTCAGAAAGGCGTCTGGTTATTTCACTATCATTTCATTTCAGGTTTATTGTTGCTTAATATAATTGTTATTTTCAACTATTCTTTTTTAATTATTCTTTTTTACTTGTTTCAGGAATTTCAAATCATTTTATATAGTCCGAACTAGTGAAAAAGGAAAATGAATTTGTTGAAAGCCATGGAAATCAATAAATCAATCAAAAACTCAGAATATAGAACCCTTAACTAACGAACAGATTTGTGTAGGTCTCCACTTTTCAATCTATAAAGATGACAACACAAGTAATCACAGTTTGAAGTTTATGTACTTGGTATTAATGAATGTAGGTATATATCTTATTACCTACTCTCGGATATATATACTCAGATATTTCTCTTAGGTCACTAGTGTTAGAATACTTGAGAATGGTGTAAAAACCGAAACCTTGATCGTATTAATATCAATACATTAAGTAAGTGGAAATCAGATAAAGTATTTTATCTATATCATTTAATTAAAAAAAAAAACATTTTTTTATGGTTTCAGCCCTATTAAGAAGACTAGTATCTCATATACACCTCAGGCGCCTCCCAAACATCACTATATTAATATTTCAATGCAAAATTTAGTCCAATTCATTATTCGAACTAGTATATAGATGTGCATTGAAAATGGTTTAAATCTTGACTAGTTTTTTAGTGCAAAATTGATGTTTCACTCTGTATTTATGTCCATAATAAATATCAATGTGATTTAATGCCAAGAAATAATTGACTAAATCAATTATTGCTACACAATTAGGTAATACAAATCTGTAAGTTTACGATCACTTCAATTAATAGGCTGTGTTGTGACAGCACACCGAAATCTCTTTTAGAAAATGTTAATGAAGAATAGTGTGCACGATGGAAGGACGACATGTGAAAATTTAAGGATTAAGTGATTAATTATTCAGGTTTCTGAACGTTTTTGTAGTTTGATTTTTATTTATGTTCAACATATATGTAAATTAGAACTACCCATTGAGGTAACACTATGATTAAATTGATCGTAACTTAGAGATATGTATTACTTAATTGCTTAGCATTGATTGATTCTGTCAATTATTTCTTGACATTGAATCATACTAATAGTTAGTCTGGATATGGCGCCAAAAAACTAGTCAAAATTTAAATCATTTTCAACAAACATCGATATACTAGTTCTAATAATGAATTGGACTAAATCTCGTATTAAAATATTATCATAGTGATATGAGGGAGGAACCTAAGTGTTTTGTTACGTAGGTGAATGATTCCAAATCTGAATATTGTTTTCAAATTCAAACACATTTTCTGAGTTTCCTGCAATGCACCAATTTTTATAAGAAGTAGAATTTTCTGACAAATTGATCATAAAAAAGTTTCTCATATGGATAAACTTTTTGAAACTCACCATATAATATTTGTAGAATCGATATGGATAACAGTTTCCACCCTTTCATTTGGTTCGAATTTATCATTTTAGATTCTATAACATGGAAATCTGTCGTTTTATATTCATTAATGATGAGTCAACTTATATTTTAATAGGGTTTGAAAAGTACCACCGACAGAGGTCAACAACTTGGCCAATTCACTTACGATATAGAGGGTCCTCTTGTACAGACGTTCCCTATTTCCAATTCGAATTCATATGAATTCGTGGAATTCCGAGTTTTAACGAATCATGGTAATCCGGACTTCACGTGTGTATATAGGTAAGTCAAATGTATAGTTTATCTCAACCTTTTCAAATCAAATCCGCTGATTCACTTTTGTTTTGTCAAAAACTCTCGAAGTGATTAAATAGATTAGCCGAATTTTGTACATATATATTGATTCCTGTTATGTAGTGTCAAATTGTCCTATTGTATGTAAATGTATTTTTCACAACTTCATCTGTTTCCATTCAATCGTTTTATATTTGTCCAACTCTGATCTAACAATTTTTTTTCAGGTTTAGAGTACATGGCAGTCTGGAGAAATCCTGAAAACTTTTATTCTATATTTTTATTTTTATATTCAATAAACCATATAAGGTGAAGAAAATTGTTTTTTTTTATTTATTCCAACAGTCTCGGATTGAGTATTTGCTGAAACATCTCACAATCTGACTATATGAACATTTGTTCTTGAGAAATATTGCTACAATTCCGATAAATCCTACAAATTCTTGTAGTTAAACGGTGTATACTAGTTGTTAGAAATCGTGTGTCAACTCTTAGTCATTCGTTTGCATCAGCAAACTTGTTCGTCACATTCCTGGTGTTATATATCCATATCATTCAGTAAATGAACATATCTGGTTCGTATCCTCCTGTCAAGAGTCCGATTTGAGTTTCTCATCAAGTTCCAAAATTACTTTTTGAGTCTTTCTCTTGGGTTTTCTGAGCTTCAGATTTGAGTTTCTATCATTATTTTTCTAATCTTAGAATATCTTCTTCAAATCTCTGAATTTTCCTTCAGATGTGGGACATTTGCATAGATCCGAAAATATCAGATATAATCAGTGTTCAGTCATTAGTTTCTTGACAGTAATCGTAAACTGCGATTTTTGAATAATTATTTGATTTGTGATGGAATCGGCCGATACTTGAGGAAAATCCATAACATATTCAAGAAACAGTTTTGTATAGCGAAACACGTAATGCATTTTTGTTCAGTGAAAATCTCACAATAAAATATTTCTTGAATAATGATTTGATTGTAGGTTAGGTTAGGTCCAAAGAAAGTGGGTCTATTCGACCGTCCACCGCAACCCGCAATGGTTCATTGCGGCTCTGCCGAACTAACTCTAATTTCTAATTTTCCAATCCTATGACAGCAAGGAGATTAAGGTTGCTGTATTTCTCGATATTGAAGGAGCATTCGACAACGCACTACCTAAATCTATAGGATCATTTCTAGCTAGGAAAGGCATAAAATCGACCATAACTGGCTGGATTTATGCAACTGCAATTACGACTCTTCAAGGCGAGGCCATTAGATTCAAGGTCAACAGAGGCTGCCCTCAAGATGGGGTACCTTCTCCCCTTCTGGGGTCGCACCTGATGGATAGTCTGCTTGATGCCCTCGAAAGAAGAAAAGTAGATCTGCAAGCTTATGCAGATGACATTGTCTTCTTGGCAAGTTCCACGTCGGAAAGGGTAGCTTGTAATATTCTCCAAATCACGATGGACGTTTTTCACAGTTGGTGCCTGAGTGAGCAGATGTCTGTCAACCCCAGCAAAACTGTGATAATCCCCTTCACCGGGAGGAGAAAATTGGACGATCTAACGCCACTATACCCCAATGGTGAGGTCATTCTGACACCCTTGCAAAGAAGGGTGCGGCAAGCAGTTTCATCGGACCAGAACCTGTCGTTAGGCTTTGCCAAACAAAGATTGATCATCTAGATGGCATGGAGATTTATGGACTTCTGGTAGAATCTTTCAGGATTGGCTCACTCCAAGGCGTTTATTCACCGTTTGAAGCTTGATGCCAAATAGTTGTTGGACTACAATAGGGATGAACTACGATGTCTAACAAGCCTTCTTACAGGTCACTGCCATTTGAATCATCATATGCAGATACTCGGACTGTCGGAAGATAGTGTGTGTCGCCTCTGTTTGGAAAATGATGAAACAGCCTACTTACCTACGTATCTAGCAAAATAGTGGTGGCGCATGCAAGTTGTAACCTGATCAATCATGCATTACACGTATCTACATTACCAAAGATTATCAAAAAAGTATTCAGTAATATGTAACACAGACATTTCAAATTACGGGGGGCGCCGGATTACCGGGGATCACTGTAAGTAGTCTTGAATACTTGCGAATATGAATTAAGCCGTATTTAACTATTGTGTTATTTGATGAATTTTAGAGTTCATCAAATAATGCCAAGTTATATTCGAGTACCTATCTTATAACTATAACTCTTTTGAAGTCCAGTGCCAAAAATGACTTGGTGAATGTAGATATATCCCATACACATGAGTCACAATTCAAAGTCATTAAATATATTCCATTCTCTCAAGTGTTGGGACTGTAATGAGCGAAATAAATAATCAATTCACTTTTATTACCGGATAAATAAACGGACCAGAACATGCCTTTGAACCACAATAAAACTAAAAATAATCCAAATTAATACCGGCCCACTTGGCATAACAGTTTTATTGCACTCCGCTAAAAGCTCCGATACACCTCTGAAATAGCTGTGGTTTTCAACTAACTGTTCGAATGTATTATTTTAAAGGTACTTACTGGTTTTATGGAGATTACACGAATTTAATGCAACATCCGAACATCAGGTGTGAGCGCGTCTGAGCCATTGTTACAAACTCGTTTCGCATTGTTAAGAGGATTCCGCGCCTGGAAATAACCACCCCATGATGTTTGGGAAATGTTATTAATTCGGATAGACTTCCAAAATTGCTGAAAAGGATCATCCGTGAATAATGGCGATATTATGAACAACCCAAATCAGAAGAACACGCTGGGTATTTTATTTTTGGTATTCCGTCATAGCAATGTTAATTTTTCACTTTATAATATTGATGATTTCAAAAGTTTTATCTATTTTGATATCATGTGTTTTTGTAACACAATGAATATTCATTCATACCGGGACGAGCGTGGCCAATCAAAGTTATATTTTTTCAAATAGAACAACCAGTATATGAATACGTCATTCGATTCCATATTTTTTTAGATCTCTAAGGAATTTTTCTTTTCGAATGTTCATTGCGGCGTTGCTAAGTTATTCCAGAAAAACATATTTTGCAGACAATACTTTTCTAATTCACCCGCATGTTTACAGCAATTGAGTGGATTTTTTAGGAATAGTCAGTTAACATTACTATGATAATTTCGGGAATCTCAACTTTCGGAAACAATATACAGGGTGCTCGATAAAACCGGTCAAATTTCATTCATTTTCAAACAGACATAATTCAACTTTTTCAAATGGGACACCCTGTTTTTTTTTTCATTTGTATGAAATGTTTCAACATTTCACGAAATTTCTCATCAGAAGTATACTATACAAAAAAATGATATTTTACAAATTATACCAAGTTTTAGTAATTGTTGAAAACACAAAAAAATGTATTTTCTTACGTTCACTTACTCAAATTTGTTTGTCAAATATATCTCTATTGGAAAAAATTTGTCTGTGAATGTTATAAGATATTTTACAAAGATGACTGATATGTTTAGAAAATCTCAAATCGGAGTCAATCCACAAACCCAAGTTTTTGCATTCAGAAGTGAAAGACAAGGCAACATCATTTATGTGGATCTTGATGAGGTTGGAAATCAGGCTGCTTTTAGATTTGGGTCCAAATAACATATATGATGATATTTTTTAGCATTCAATTTCAAGTTATGTGCGCACGAGACGTTATACAGTGAATTGAGATCTCTATTTATCAGTTCTTGTGCTTCCAGGTTGCCTTCCGGAAAAGATGAGTAAATTTGAGTGTCATCAGCGTAGTGATGGATATTGTAGAATTTAATACATTTGTGAAAATCTGAGATATAGATGTTAAATGAGAGAGGTCCAAAAATGGAACCTTGTGGAACTCCAAATTTGGTGTTCAAACCTGCAGATTTTAAGTGATCAAGGCTGATATACTGAGTTCGGTGTTCCAAAAAGCTTTCAATAAGATGTACGGCACATTTATCCAAACCAAAGTGATTTAGTTTATTGCTTTGAAAATATCATCCGTTATGGAGAGGAGTGCGGAAGTCGTACTATGTTGAGAATGAAACCCAGACTGAACGCTAGTTATGATATTGTACGAAGTGATGAATTCAATCAACTGATTTTTGAAAATCAGTTCAAGCGTTTTAAATAGAGAAGGTAAAATACTAATGGGCCTAAGATCAGAGTTATGTGTCGGAGAGTTACACTTGGCCAAGGGAATCACAAGTGCATGTTTCCAAAGGGAAGGAAAACACGAGGAAGTGATACACGAATCCTGTATAAAGGTGATGTATTCCAAGAGATGTGTTTCCACCAAACGAATCATTCGAAGTGAGATACTGTCCGAACCTACAGCGTTGCTTCTGATTTTATTTAAAAACTTTTGTACAGTATGTTCGTCGACGGGAGAGAACCTGGAAGAATCTGCAGTTGTCTTAGTTTGGTACTTTTCAAGAAGCGATGAGATTGAAATTGTGTTTTGTCAGGGAGGGTGATATTGCAAAAGAACTGATTGATTTCATCTAGATTTTTCAGGTTAGGTGGTAGTTCAGGGTTTGACTTTGACTTCGAAAGAACAAATTGAAGGTACGCTTTTTTCTCCCGACGCGACGAATAGCAGATGTCGTATAGTTCCTCAGTTCTTTATAGTTATCCCATGCTACAATCAAATAGAGTAATGAGATTATTGTTGAATGTTATTACCATGTCGTCAACGTTATCCAACCTGTATATTTCATCCCAGTCAATTGATGTGAGATCAGTCAAAAAGCAATCTTTATCAAAATTAGAAAAATCGCGATAAAAAATCCACTTGAAGTTATTCTTTTTGGTGCCGAAATTCTTGATAGTATACGAAATGGCCATATGATCTGAGATTCCTTGAATATCAGTAATATTCACATTTGAAATTATTTCAGGATGCGAAACAATCAGGAGGTCAAGTAAAGTTTGACTTCTAGGGGTAACTATAGTGGGGGAAGTAATTATCTGGGAGAAGTTAAAGGACGAAAGAAATTGATAAACGAGATCGGAACGGTTATCGATTGACAAAAGGTTAATATTCAAGTCACCCGCCATTATAAAATAGTCACTCGTAGGTAAAAGATTAGAAACCGTTTCTTCTAATTCATTGAAGCACGTTAAAATATTAGACTTGGGTGGACGATATAATATTCCAAAACAAAAGTTTTTACCCGCCGAATTTACTGAGATCCAGAGCTGTTTGAGCTCAGGGCTGATTTAATGAAAGGCCACATTATAGTTTAAGGTGTTCTTTATATATATAGCTACGACGCCCCCTCTACCATCTCCATCGGATCTGACAATATGATAAGAATGAATAGCCACAGATTCAGAATCGATATCTGAGTTAAGCCATGTTTCACTTAGACCGCAGATATGGATTTCATGATTTTCAAGAAAAGTCTTGAGATAGTCAAGTCCAATGAACACAGATTCAGATGAACAAAATTGAAAAATGCTGCCATAAAGGATTAGATACAATAAATTTAAAAAAAAAGGTAGAACAGATATATAATTTACGACAAATTACTTGGAAGGCTTATTTTTTTGTTGTTTGATTCATTAACTTGAAGTTCTTCTCTAGTCCTCTTGGATTTCAGGCGTGTGTTTCGTTCTCCTGCAGCGTCTTTTCTATCTTCTTCGCTCTTAATTATCTTTGGTGGATCGCTTTTTATTTCTTCAACGCTGTACGCTTTGTTGTCAACTAATAACTTGCCTTTTACGATTTTTGCCTCTATTTTATTTTCCAATACAAGCTTCCAGTAATCTTTTAAGAATATAATAGTCGTGAGAACGTTTTGCAGATATTATATATTATATTATATTCGAACCAAGTTAGGTCAGTATTAATAGTCACTCTCAAGTCTACATGGGAGGACATTACCCGTAACGATTGACCGTTCATTGTGTGGAGCGGATTGTTCTTTCCTTGATGGAGATCGATGCATTTGTCAACCATAAGAGGTGAGAGCCAATCCTCACCCCACTGACTAATCGGGATAAAGTCTTCCTGAAAGAATTGATGTTCGACCAATGCATTTCCATACAGTTCAGTATCATCGCCATAAAACGACTAGCAGGATTTCATATGAAGATTAAGATCACTTGCTTAAGCAACGAAGAGGAGTGGTACAAGCACAAACCCCTGAGGAACTCCATTTGTGACTTGTCTGTCCAAAGAAAAAGAGTGACCTACTTTGACCGTGAAAGTTCTATATTTCATGTAATTTTCAATCCATAGGTTTAGTTAGCCCCGAATATCGAGTGTGTCAAGTTTTGCGTTAGCCTCCTCACTGGGACGCTGTCAAAAGCCTTGGAAAGTCAAGATAAACAATATCTGTCAGTATTTTTCTATCGTGAGCTGTCGTCCAGTCGTTGCACTGTAGAAGATTGCTGGTGATGGATTTACCTTTGACGAAACCATGTTGTTCCGATGGTATGATTGCGTTTTTCGTTAAAAATGCTGACATACCTTCTACAATTATCGATTCCATAACTTTGGGAGGTACGGACCTAATGGATTGAGATTATCCCTTTTTTTGAAAATAGCGATGACGGACACCTTTTCCCAAACCTGTGGGATTTGAGATTATGCGAAACAGACTGATATGATTGTTGACAAAGGAGAGCAGAGAGTTTAGGCAAATTTCTTGAGAAAAAAGGGCAGTTGTGGAAAATGGTAATTATTATTTATTGTGTGTTTCCAGGACAAGTTCACTCGCTTTTTTTATTGTTGTAGTTGATTGAAACCATAAGCCACTTTAACGTATATTTCCATTTGCTGAAATTAATATTTTATAATTTATTATCGCGTATGCAGGAATATATATCAAATACGACAATTTTGGATAGTAATAGAAAAGATAGAAACAGACAAAATCGCGCCAAAAACATGTCTGATATCAAAATGGAATATACACCTTAGGATGAGGCGCCATTTCTTTTACAGGTGACATTTCACCAGACAGAAGAATTTTGTCGACCCTCTCCTCCCACCGAAGGGCAAACTCTATATCTATAAGCAATACAACAGCTATACAGTTTCCGCAAGTGACGATATCTTCTTTCAAAAACACTGTTTCTAACGGGCCAATTCACATAGGATTTTCCAGCAAGCCATGAAAAAGCCTTCACCGTATTATTCTCCAGTCGAGTCGTGTGTTTTCATTTCTCCTCGAACAGAAACTCAGAAGACAATTTTGGTGAATATAATTCATTTTTTCACCCCTTAAAAGGAACCTTGGGCCAGGGCCTGGTGGATATAAATCTCGCAGTAGCGCCAGACCGCCAATAACGGGACGTGATCAATTCACCGAAAGCCGCGGAGACGTGAAAATAGAAAACTACAAAGAGAATGTGATTTCTATTTCTGCGAAGAGATCTGTCTTGATGTGACAAGACACGTCAAATCTACTCAAAGCCCTCCGGTGTAGAACGCAGTTCGTGAATAGATTTTCTCGTCTTGCATCATCGTCTACACGCGCCGAAATGGTAAATTGGGTGTTAAGTTTAATGGTTGTGAACTCCTGTGCCAGCGCTAACAAGAAGGGGATAATGTTTATTGCTGCTCACGACTGATGGTAAAAAAGTGGGATCGAAGGGAAACATACAGGGTGTTCATTGAACATGCGGCAAAAATTAAGGGACTATTCCTTGGACTATTACAAGGATATTTTTTCCTATGATGATTTTTGGTAAGGCGCTTTGTTTCGAAGGTACGGGGCAAAAATTCAAAAAGGTGCTGATGAGGTGTGAAAATCAAATGCTTATGAATTTCTACAAGAAATGCACCTTGAGGAAGCTAGATTTTTTTAAAAGTTAAATTTGAAATAAATACTCTTCCATTTATCACGTTGATTAGTTTTCTATGAATATTTGTTTCGAAAAAATGTAACTATTTTTGGCGTAAGTAATTTTTTTTCAGAGCAAGCACTACAGGAATATCTTTAAGGAGCTCTTAGAGTGGAGCCTTTGTGAAAGTAGTGACTCACATTGGATTTGAATCGCTGGAGATTATATCCATTTGGAAAAACGTTCTCAAGAAGGTTATTCCACATAAACGCAGTTGTCCGAATGAAAGAGTTCTTGAACAGTGAAGTTCGAGGTTTACCGAGTTGAACCTCAAAACAATGAGCTGACACAGTCCGTCGCGTACTTCTGATATGTACCGTTTTTGGTGGAATCAAATGTGCCAAGTCACTTGAACACCTCCTGTGAAAGAATCTATGGAAGAGAGACAAATCCCCCTTCTTTGATGATCCAGACTAGCAAGATTGCAAGTAATGTTCGTGTCTCCAATCAGGCAAATGGCTCTCTTATGGTTGGAATCCAGCGGCTCCAAAGACGGTCTGATCTGAGCACCAAAAGTTGCTGAGATGTGTGGAGTTTTCTGGTTCGGAACAGTGTACCCAGATTTTGAGAAACAGCTCTTGCAATTCCAGCGACTTGATTGTACCACGACATATTGGTGTAACCTTCAACAAACTCATCGAAGCAGAAAGCACAATTGTCAGTTCGGTTCGGGGTCATTTATCTTTTTGGAGAAACACCGATGCCTGGGTTTTCGTGGCATTGAATTGAACTACTTTCACCCTAATTCGAAATCACCTCCAAATCCTCATTAAGATATGCAATGGCCAGTGAAGTGTGCTATCAAATCAATACATTGGATTTTCTTTTTTTCTCAATGAGTCGTTGATATACAATAAAAAGAGCGTTGGAGAAAATATGAATCTCTGGGGAACACTAGTATTGATGGTGAAAGTACTCAAGAGATATCCATCGATGACCACTTGCAGGGTATGTACTTTCAGGAAACTGGAGAATCATACACAAAAATTATTCGACAAGCCAGAGCATCGAAGTTTGGCCTACAAAACCTCATGCCACACACGTTCAAAGGCCTCAGAAATATCAAGTGCAACAAGTGCAATCGAGAAACATGACTTTCATGTTTCTCAATTGCGTTATTCCATATACTTATGGGTGACATACGATAGAAAGTCGCCTATTGATCTTTGTTTCCGGAAGCCATATTGATTATCGCGACTAGTGTATAGTGCGAAAATTAATTGCACTTCCACATTGCCACTTTTTTCCTGCTATATATTGCTGTTTTCAGATTTGCTATCCGACGTTTCGTCTTCCGGCCACCATCATCAACTTTATTTTTTCTTATGGGCGCTAGATTAGATTCTTTCTGTTTTGAATAGAACCAGATTTTACTTTCTCAATTATGTATCATAAGTTATAATTCAGGACAATTTTCAAGTCAAATGGGCTTTAATCAGTTGGAGACGATCCTGTCCACCAATAGACTGTTGTTTTGTAATATGTCCACGCATATGGGCACGAAGGGAAGACAAGGACGCGCGCGCAGGGATGATAGGCCAGACTCGCAAAAGTAGAGATCAGAGGCAGTACAGCGTCACTCGTAGAATGAGACGAAATTATTCATCAATAATTTATCGAAAGTATAATACAGTCCACTTACATCATTTGATAGTTTGTGCATGTTCATTAAAATTTGTTCACATTCTTTTTCGAAAAATTAGAGATATTGAAAACAATTAATTCGTATCATAATATGGTTTGACTTTGATGTTTTTAAATGTGACTTTCAATTTGTTTCACTCAATGACATTTTGTTATTGTACAAGTTATTGAATTTTTGGCGAAAACTGGCTTTCACCAATGGAGAAAGAAGAGATATGATACAAATTCATTACAAATACGATAGAAACAGTGTGCTAGGACATCGGAAATATATTTAAACTTGTATCCCGAAAGACGACAACCACCTCGAACTATGTTCAAGTTATTAGATCAAAACCGTGTTTGGTTCATTTGAAAAGCCGAGGAAAATATACGGAGATAGAATGGACCAGGAAACTGAAGAAAATTTGAAAAATGAGGTATGTATGAGGTACCTAAGTTAGACATTGTCCTTTTCAATAAAAATTAATAATTTGCAAATAAACATGAACCCAGGAAAATATCTATACGTCAAGAGCGGTTTGAAATGTTACATAATACGCATAACTCAAAAATTGCATCCAGGTGATCCCGAAAAGCCATTAGAATTTGGTAATTGGCTGATTAGAAGACGCGATTTTCCTGTTTTCCTGGAAAATGTAATTTAAACAGATGGAATCACTTTTACGAATTATAGGATATTCAACGGAAATAACTTACACATTTGGAGCACAAACAAACCCAGGTAGTTCCGGGAAATTGGACCTCAAGTGCGATTTAATATTAACGTGTGGGCAGGAATTGACAAAGATAGAATTTTTGGTTATCATTTATTTGACGGAATTCTGAATGGAGAAACCTATCACTAGTTTTCAATGTCAATTTTTGAAGTCTATTTGGATGATATACCTTCGGCTAACTATTTCAACATGATGTTGCTCCACCGCACACTACCAAACGAGTATCTAATGACCTGACTGAAAGGTTTGTTCATGAATGGATAGGGAATAATGGGCCGATGAGGTGGCCAGCAAGCTCTCCAGTCCTGAGTGTTATGGATATATTCTCATGAGATGCACTGAAAAATAGAGTTTATGGTCAGAGGGAATATCAAAATATTGAGGACCTTCAACACAGCATTGTTAGAGAGTTCGTGCAGTGAATAATATTCGAAGAAGGGCACAGTTGTGTTATCATGAACAAGGCCAGCATTTTGAGTAATTGCTGTGATTAACTTTTGTCTTTACATTTTAGTTAATTATTGTTTTTTGTTCAAAGTTCTATTTTAATTGAAAAGGATACAATGTCCAATTTACCTCATACTTACTTCATTAATCAAATCTTGATTGTCGATTCCGTCTCCGTATTTTTTCATTGGCTTTTCAAACGAACCAAACTCGGTGAAATTTTGATCCAATAACTCAAACATACCTCGATGGGGTTGTCGTCTTTCGGGATACAAGTTCAAGTACATTTCCGATGTCCTAACACTGTTTCTATCGTATTTGTAATGAATATGTATCACATCGTTTTTTTCTTCATTTGTGAAACCCATTTTTCACTAAAAATGCAATGACTTGTTCATAACAAAATGTTATTGAGTGTAACAAATTGATAATCAAATTTAGAAACATCAAAGTCAAAGCCTATTATGATAAGAATTAATTTTTTTCGATATCTCCAATTTTTCGAAAAAAAATTATAATTTATGATACATCATTGAAAAGGTGAAATCTGATTCTATTCAAAACAGAAAGAATCCAATGTAGGGCCCATAAGAAAAAATAAAGTTAATAATGTAATACACTCAATACTGAAATGAGTTTATGGTCAGAAGATATCAACGGAGACCCTGCGATGACTGTGTAAATTTCTGGATTGGTTGTTGAGTATAGATCCAGATGCATATTCTCCATCACGATCAGGAATCCTGGTTGGCTCATTTATAATCTGAGTCCGCTGCTTATTGCAGAAGCATCAGCTCCGCGACGTTGCTCGTCGTTGATATTTGAAAATTTGAGCCATTCGATATTGTGGACATTGAGGTCATCGAATATGGAAATTTTGGCACTGAGATGATTGATTTGCACAAAGTCAAGTGAAGAGAATAGTGACCTAGATTGTGCATAAAATTAAAATAAAAAATAATGATGAAAAAGAATGGATAACAAAGGGAATAAGGGGGTCTGCAAGGAATTTTCGAAAGGGTAGAAAGCAAAAATTGGACACTCCATTATCATCCACCGATTTCAATAACTATTTTTGCATGATAGGAGAAAAATTAATTGAAAATATCCACATTCTGTATGATCCACTTCATAATTTAATTGATATTGATATAGCAGATAATTTTATTCTATATGACACAAACCTCTCAGAATTGAAAGGAGTCTTCAAGGAGATAAAAATAAACACACTTCAGGAATTGACGACATCTCCTTGAATATTTTCGAAAATCTACCAGACAATGCTTTTTAAGTACTAGTTGACATAATAAATATCTCACATAAAGAAGGAGTTTTTTCAAATTTTCTCAAAACGTCTATTGTTATTACTCTCCATAAAGGTGGAGATATTGACATATCTTCTAACTTCCGACCTATCTCTTCAATAAAAATACTTGCAAAGATTATAGAAAAACTAGTCAAGAGAAGGCTAGTTGATTTTCTCGAGAGAAACCAGATATTAAACAAATGTCAGTTTGAATTCCAGAGTAGAACAAACACTCATGATGCCATTTTTTCATTATTGTACAGTCTATATAACAAATTAAATGATGGATAGATTGCAGCTGCTGTGTTCTGTGACATATCGAAAGCGTTTGACTGTGTTAGTCATGGTACACTGCTTCGGAAACTACAACAGTATGGTGTAAGAGGTGTAAGTCTCAATTGGTTTGAATCTTATTTATCTGAGCGTAGTCAAATTGTTAAAATGACTAATTATTCTGAGGAAGGAAAAATAAACTGTGGAGTTCCACAAGGCTCAGTCCTAGGTCCACTATTATTTCTTTTGTATATAAATGATCTGACATCTATTGATATTAAAGGAGAGTTCACACTATTCGCTGACGACACTACAATTTTATGGCATGATCAAAATCCCGCTGAACTTCAAACAGTAATAAATCATGATATTAGCAATATAAAAAGATGGTGTGACGCAAATCTTCTCAGTTTCAATATCTCTAAAATGAACGTAATTTGCTTCAAATGTTCCATCAGCAATTTTCAAATTGACAACATCTTTGTTGAGAATAAACCATCAACTAAATTTCTGGGACTATCTATTGACAGTGATTTGAAATTTGAAGACCATATCAAGAGTCTCAAATCAAAGTTATTCTCAGGGTCTTATGCTGTCAGGCTGACATCTTATGAGTTGGGATTTGCTGCTGCCAAAGTAACATATTACTCTCATAGAATCTCATCTACGATATGGAATTCCTTTCTGGGACATGTACTGTGACAATAATACAATCAATTTTAGTTATACAGAAAAGAGATGTACGTTTTCTGTGTAAAGCAAAACCACGAGATTCTTGCAGACCACTGTTTGAAGAAAAGAAAATCCTCACTGTAATATCTATTTTTATTATTGAAACTATATGTCTCATAGCAAAACATCAAAATCAATTTTCAATTAACACAAACGCCACTCAACGACTTTAATTTGCCCATTCCAAAATATCCCCTCATTAAAGACTCTTTCATTTATAATGGGTTAAAAATGTTCAATCACCTACCAGCAAATCTGAAATTTGCATGCAATAACGTAAACTTCAGGGAAGTTTTGAAGGATTTTTTTTGTGAGAGGGCCTATTATAATTTATCAGAGTACTATCAAGATACTTTTTGATTCGACTTGTGGCTGACTCGTTTTATGTAATCAATAGTGAAAATTTTCCAAATGAACTCTTATTGGCTATATTCGTGCAAGTGATGTATTGTGCTATGTAAATACTAATTGTTTTTGTTATTTTTTTGTTCTTTGTACATATGTTCAATAACTACTTGAAATTTCATTCAACAACTACCTGCCAATGTATATTATTTTATAGTGTATAGTTTTCGAGAACAATTATTATAATAATTAGAATAATTATAACTTGACAAGTAGCGATAGCTACCATGTGTGAATTTATTTCTAGAATTATTTTAACCAAGCTTTGTCAATAAGATGTTAGTCTTCAGACAATAAAGCATATTTTGACTTTGACTGTGACATCGCTTGGTGGTCGATGAACGCAGCATATGAATTTAGTGATCTTCTATGATTTTATTTTGAACCACATAACATGAAAGTTTTCTGGTTTCAGCATTTTCTCTCATTGACAGGAGAGATCCCTTCGGATGAAAAGACATATTCCAAAAAAACTTCTAAATTTGGGAAGGAAAATCATAGCCGGGATATAGAAAGTTGACGGAGTTTGTTGAAGCACTGACTTTGGTTTCTGTGAGTGCACTGAGTTTATATTCGAGTTGGGTCAAAAAAATTACGATCATTTGGCTCTTCATCAAAATTTCAGACAGTACTATCTTCATACTCGACCGCTAAACAAAAAAATCACTGAATTCCTTAATCATCCGCATACAAACATTATTTTAGCAAAGTTTCTCTTTAATTCCACATAGCTTATATCAAAAAGCTAACATCCTGGTTTTGTCACAACTTTCTGGCATTGCAGATTTTATCTTTCCAAAGTTTTCGACCTACTCGAAAAGGCAACCGTATTTAGATATCCCGAAGAACTGACGTTTTCATTAAACACACAAAAACTTTTTCAATTATTTTGCCTTCAACGGAATAAAACAATGCTAGGCAGGCCAAATTCCAGGAGCTCGAGGTCTGGGAATACGCCAACTTTGACTCACTTGTTGAGCCTAGTAGGGTTTCGCATTGTGCATATCGCACAGTGATAAATTATTTGGTTCGAAAGTTTGCGCTGATAATGGTCTCTGAAAGCTTGACGCGAAATAAAACCGAATTGGCTCAGAACTGGACTCGCTTTGAATTATTGTAATGTGTCTGTATGATTTTCAGCAATGTGAGATGAGCAAGATGATTAATTATTTTTCTTGGTGAATACAATAAAATTCTCATTTTGAAAGTAGCTGGTTGGGTTGACGCGAGTACTTTGTTCCACCCATTCAAACGACCGTCAGATGAAACGATGGTTCGAGCCGAAAGGCTGCCTATCGTCCAACCCGTGCTGGGGATCCCACGTTAAAAAGTGGGACCACGTTAATCCTCAGCACGCACAAGTTTCTACTTTTGGAGATTGTCTTTCGTAAGAGGGTGACAGCTGGTTATCTGAAAAACAAGTGCCCTTGAGTGCTGATTCATATATATTACATTCACCTCCAATGCAACGACTACGGTTGAAACAAAAGTAGTGAAAAAAAAAATATTGGAAATTTTGTCACGATTTCTACCCTCTACCGTACCCTTTTCAACTCTTGTGATGATATTCATTATGTGCAATGTGTTTTTTCAATCATTGCTTTCTGTTAGGAATCACACGTTAAAAGGTAAGACCTCGTTAGTCCTTATCTCGCACAAGTTCTCAACTTTTGAGAGTTGTCGTTCGTATGGGGGCGACAGCTGATTAACGGAAAAACAGATTTTGAACAGATTTTGAACAGATTTTTGTTAGGAAGTAATCTTTTTTGTGTGTTTTGTTCTAATATTTCGCCTAAAATTAACATAAATGGTGATATACCCGTGGTTGAATGAGAGGTTGTTTAATACTTAGAGAGTCCGTACACGAGCCACATTTTGCGGTCGGATCAACCACACAATTGCAGTCGCGTTCCGGCGAACTTAAGCCGTCCATAAGAAATACTGTCTACACGTATACGGGCGTTCACATACGTCACTACACTAACCACAAACTTGCAGTCGTGCCCAACCGCATACACCGTTGTGTACTTTTTCTCATATTGGTCTCACAGCGTTCAATTTTTGATTTCAAAATTCTAATTAATTCATCGAAAGATGAAGTAATTAAAAATTTTTTTGTCTTGCCGGAGTTTACCGGTTGTTCCTTGTATGTTATTTCATTGTAATTTCAGTTTTTCGCTTAATAAAATTGTTTTTCCTGCGAATCTTTTTAATTTCTTTACAGATTATTTCAGGGATTTCAAATCAATTTTTTAACCAACAAACCACGAAACATTGTCAACCACCTTCAAACAAAATATAAAAATTTCTTTCTTGTTGTCGCGCAATCAGAAGTGGATATACTCAAAACGATCGTACCTTCCTAAATCTTCTCTTTCTCCTCAATATAAAAAGTAGTAGTGCTTCTTCGAAATCCATATTGAAACTGGCACTAAACTCTGACACCACAAAATATAGATGTCAGTTGCCTCAACTGCAAGTGCGGTTTATATGACCGCAAAGCGACCACAAAAATGTATTCAAAGCAACATTCAAGTCGATACTTTAATTACTTAAAACTGGATTTTTTATGCATTTTACCGGTTTAAACCGCAACTTCCTTCCCACCATTTGATTGTGGATTGAACGGCGATAACGTACGTAATATGTTTTATCTGAAATTTATTTCAAACTCTGTTTAGGAATATGTTTGAAATATTATTTTTCGTTAAACAGCTGTCGAACCCCTAACGAACGACAACCTAACGAGGTCTTACCTTTTAACGTTTGATTCCTAACTCGGGTTGGACGATAGCGAGTGAAAAATCGATCGTTCAGCGTGCGGCTTGAACTACCAACTAACAGGTCAGAAGAAGTGGGTAAGCATCGATCTATAGTGTGACCGGCGTTGACAGTGATGGCCTGGTCAATGTAGTTCTTAAAGAAATATGGACCGATGACGTCGCATGCCGAAAATCCATACCAAACAGGAAGTTTTTCGGAATGTATTGGACGCCCTGGGATCTTATGTAGATGGATATCGTTCCAAATTCGACTATTTTGTTTGTTAAGGTACCCATTCATCCAGAAATGAACCCCATCACTGAAGATGATTTTTCGATGAAAATAGGGGTCAGTTACCAACTACTCCATATCCCATTAGGTGAACATACGTCTATGATCGTCTACCTTCAGTTCCTGTGTCAATTGAACTTTGTACGGGTGCATGCCCAAGTCACGATGCAAAATTCACCAAGTTGTAGTCTGCGAAAGGCCAAGATCTTGTGAGCGACGCGAACTCCTGCCTCGGATTCTTCTGCACATTCTCACAACAGACTGCGGCGATGTTATTGTCAGATCTTGCGTTTCGTCGACGTACGGGTGTTAGTCGATCGTTTAGTGAACCAGTGGGGTAAAATGGGCAAAGCGCGCGATACGTTGCCCAAACCGAACACCCATTTTGATAAAAAAATTTCATTATTTGTACCTATTGTTGAATGCTATATCCGTCCACGTTTATTTAGTAAAGCAGAATGAATGAATGTCAAATAATTTGATAGATGTAGCTTCAACAAGATGGCCGTTATCAATTGTCGATGTTAGGTAATCCTTCACTGTTAAAAATAATTGTGAAAAATATGGATATATACAGTAATTTTCACAATACTCATAGGGTAACTTCAATTTTACATAATAAACACCGTTAAAGTGGAATTCACAGAATATCAAATGTGAACCGAAGAGTTCAGTAAAAATACGATGTGAAATTGAATTAATCACAGAAGATTCCATGTGTACAGTATTGGGAACAATTTCTCAATTGTTCTCAATAATGTGCAGAGTAAAATTCATATTCACCCTGTTAACCAATTTTCTTCCTATTAATACATGGAGTTTCGATAACGTAGTACAATAATTACAATGAAAATTATATTTTTTTTCGAATTATCATGTAATTTAGCATACTGCAATCATACAGTAGAATATAATTTCCCACAACTGACGCTGTGATTCAAACATAATAACTCGCGTGTATTAGGGGTTTATTTTATGTGATACTACAAATGACAATTACAAGTGAATATAGATTTCTACATTATAAATACTGTAATACATTCATAATGAGTCATGTGATTCCCTGCATTTATGGTCGAAAATTACAATGGAGATTGTGAAAATTACAGTATTCGTATGATAAAATCACGTGACTTAATATGTATGTTCACAAGGAGTTTTCACCGAATTCACTTGGTAATAAGACGTTCACAGAAATCCGTGTGATATCACATGATTTTACGTTGGTTACAAAATGGCCAACGTAATATTATGTGATTTCACAAGATTAACTTTTGCAGTGTTGTTGGAAGACCCTGAAAATCAGTGAATCTCGCGACAATCTTTTATGATACGAATTGTGTATTGCAATAAATTGATGAATTTATTTCAATTTTGAAGTTTACTTTTTTCTTTTTGAAACGCGACCAAAGCTTGTTTTTGGAAATGTATTTTCTATTTTATGATTTTCCTAACGATTTTTGTTGTTTCTCTTTACTTCTTTCTTCTGCTGATTGATTTTCTTACGCTCTGCCGAGCTTAATCTTATTCCAATATGACGATTTCAAAAATTAAACTGACACCATTTTCTATAGCTCAATTTCAAATACATCCAATATATCTCACTACTTCAAGGTTTATTAAATATCCATCTGATAAACCCTCTAAATTGTTTTTCACTTACAAGGGCTTATTCACTAGCGGAAACGAATGGCTCCTCTGGGACCCGATTCTTTGAAAACTCCCCGATTAGACGTAGACAATAACGATTTAGTGCATTAAAAAACCTAAAGGTCTCCGGTGGGAGGGCGAAGTGGATCGCATTTTCACTGTTGGAAAATAGAATTATTTTCTATCCCTGAAAGGAAAAAACAAACCTCAGTGATTTTTATGTCGCTTCCCGTTGCTGTAAACTGACTTTAATAGGAATTTAAGGGGCCAGATGGCGTAGTTTTTCATGAGTATTTCTAGCAGTTTGGAGCAGGACACAATAAAGAATCTAATTTGGAAATTATTTTTTTCTTGTCTGAGACAGAGTCTAAAGATGTGACGATATGGAAAAGGATTTCAAACGGATGAAAACTGAGAAGGATAACGAAGAATTTCAGTCTATATGTTCTGAAGTAAGATAGTCTACATTCATAATATACAGGGTGTTTCCTAACTATGGTACCGAACTTCAAAGGGAAATTTTCAGGTCATAGATATGTCTACAGTTTCTTTCATTTCTCAGATAAAGGGCGTTGGAGTTTGAAAAACGGTATTTATAAGCTCTATTGCCTTGGGATGTTCACCCAATATAAATGTTTTGCAAGTTGTTGATTCATAACATGACAAACAATAATAATTTTTCAACAAATATTTCATTTACGGACGAAGCAAATTTTTCACGAGATGCTATTATGAATTTTTACAATGAGCATTTTTTTCCGACGAAAGTCTCTACGTTATTGAAGGAAGTCACATTCAGCAAACGATTCCTGCTGAATGTTCGGGTACGAATGATGGGTGACTACCTAATTGGCCCATTTTTTTCTACCAGCAAGATCAACAGGTGAATCCTGTTGATGTCTTCAATCGTCTTCGGGTGATGACTGGATTAATTCCTAGAGATTCCGAGAGATGACTATTTATCGGTCGTTCGAGTACTTTCACTTATCCCCGCTTTCCATTTTCCGCTTCACTGGTTCAGTGGGAGATGACCGTTTGGCGGGAGTTTTTCGCTTGATGATGGGTTTCCATACGTTGCGTATCTCTACTCTAGCTTGGCTGAATACGTTGTTGGACAACATGTATGCGTCTCCTAAGCCAATGTTCCTCTCTGTGTATGATCTCAGCTTGGGACCACTCGATGTTGTGTTGATGAGTCCAAACATGGTCTGCTATTCCTGATTTGCTGGTTTCCCTTTCCTGTGTGTGTGTGTTTCTTGTGCTCGTCAATGCGAACATTCAATGGCCTCTTGGTTTCACCAATATAGGATTTTCCGCACTCACAGGGTACCCGGTAAATGCAATTCTTGGAATCGCAGTCCGTGTTTGGTGGCCTGGTTTTCGTGAGGCTGCTACGGATAGTGTTACCGCATCTGAAGCAGGTTCTAATGTTGTACTTGGAACTAATTCTTCTCATCCTCTCCGATAATCCTCTGATGTAGAAAAGTGCAAGCACTGGTTCTGACGGGTTCTCTTCCTTGCGAGGCTCCTGCTGTCTTTTAGCCAAAGTCTTTTCTACCATCGCTTTGGAGTAGCTATTCCATTGAAGATCATTTTTGATGATGTCTAGTTCCTTCTCGAGACCTTCCTTAGTATTACATAGCCCGAAAGTACGGTCTAATAGAGTCTTGATGATTTCTCTTTTAGTCGATTGATGGTGGTTGGATTCGTGGTTCAGATACTATCCCGTGTGGGTGGGTTTTCGGTATACAGATGTTTTCCACTTAGTGTCGGTTCTCTTCACCAAAACGTCTAAGAATGGCAATTCGTTGTAGATTTTCTTCTCCTTCGTGAAAGTGATGGAAGGTCTCACGATGTTGATGTGTTTCAGGAAGGACTAGATGCCTTCCTCAGTATATTATGAAGATGTCGTCAACATATCTCAACCAGACTCGAGGTTTCTTGTGGGCTTCTTCATTGGCCAGAGTTTCAAACCACTCCATATTTATATACTGGCTATGACTGGTGAAAGTGGCGATCATCTTGTGTAAAGAATTCGTCCTTAACTTGGAAATAACAGTTTCGTACACAGCATCCTAGTAATTCCATAATTACTTCTATAGTTAGATTCGTTCTCTCGTTCAGGTTCCTGTCTTCCGATAGCTTTCTCTGTATGATTTGGAGTGCTTCTTCGACCGGATCGTTGGTGTAAAGGCTTTCCACGTCGAAACTAATTAGTTGATCTTTCTGTGTGACTTCAATTGACCCTAGTACTTCGATAAAGTGTCTTGCATTTTTCACAAAAGACGATGTTTTTCCTGGTAATGGTTGTATTATGGGAAGTGAAAATCTAGCCGAATCTCTGGAGCTGATGATCGGTATAAGCGGAACGTCCTTCTTGTGGATTTTGGGTAGTCTATACAAGTGAGGGGGCTTACTATGGTGCGGTGTTAGCGATGATCTTTCCTTGTCCGAAAAATAGACTTGGTGTTTTTTCAAAATCTGGTACAACTTCCTTTCAATTGATGCAGTAGGGTCCCGTACAATATTTGTGTATCGTCCCTTCTGAAGAACCTCTACGAACAGAAGATCGTTCAATTGTTCTATTTTTACTTATATTTTATTTCACTGTTATTTCATTTCAGGTTTTTGCTTAATATAATTTTCATTTTCGGCTATTCATTTTTTAATCCTTCTCTTTTAGGTGTCTCAGGGATTTCAAATCATTTTATATACTAGGCAATGGAAGTCCGAACTAGTGAAATTCATCATGAAACATTGTTAATCACCTTCAAATAAATATTTCAACTATATTCATGATATTTTAAATATACCGATTTTTTTAACTGTGAAAATCATTAACATACTACACCTTCCTGTCATTGTATTCATTTAAATTCAGTTTATTGCTTTATACAAATAGCTATTATCGTCATGAGAAAACTTTCATAAACTTTCAATAAGACGATTGTGTTCAAGTCATAAACCTCTTTTATACGTCTAGTAATAGAAAAAATACACCTTTTAACTTACAAAAAATTCATCGTTAAATAATATAACCTTAAAAAAATATGTTAAATTTGTTTTCGACAACTCTCAAAAGTCGAAATTTATGCGAGGTAACGATTAACGAGGTCTTGCCTTTCAACATGCGATCCCTAGCACAGGTTGAACGATAGGCAGTTTTTATTTCTCGTATGTCACGCTAAATTGAAAATTCTTCATTTTCTCCAATATGCAATTCATATCAAACTGAGTACGGTTGTCACACTGATTTCATAATCCACCCTGTAACTATAGCCTATCATCAGGATTTCCACTGACTGGGATATTCATCGTAGTTTAGGAAATACGAAGTTTTTGTTTCCCTAAGTTTAAACATTCGAATCGACCTCTATACGTCGATTAATGCCAATATTATTTTCACAAAGAATATATGAATGAACTAGATCAATAGTAGAAAATTTGATATATTTCACAGTAAAAACTCTATATAAACTCCATTTTCGAATTGTATTTTTACATCTGTTATAATCCAACAGCCTATGAATTCATCATCTCAGTCTTCTTTCAATCTTTGATACGTCTTATTGAACTAATTAACATTTCCGGGTAAAAACACAAGCTCAACGTCATCTATCTGGATACAGTTTTATCCACCTTACACCTAACAAGAGAACAGATGCCACAAACGCCAGCTCATAATGATAAACATAATTCTCTACCTGCTCTTTCAAATTGAAATGTAAATTAGGAATAGTCTGGATACAACCAGGTGAAAAGGAAATTTCCGTTGGGTGCCATTTACGTTCTAAATTATATTCAGTATGCTTGCCACCCCCAACTCATTCCTTCTCTCCGAATAGAGACTACTGTTTCAATTCAATTTATCACGTAGTTTTCAGAAATGTGTCAAGATTGCTTCGGATTGTATAATGCAAAAAAAAATGTTAATAATCCGCAAATATTCAAATAACTTTTGCTACCTTCGAATCATTACTCAGATAAAATTGATGTTATTCTTCATTTAATGAAGAATAACAATGTGTCAACGGAAGCAAATAAAAATAAAATTGTTAAAATTGCTCTTCATTCATTTCGAGCAAAACCCTAGTGAATGAATTCGATACATTTGTTGGGAGTAATATCTGAGTAAATCAGGAAAATCCTTCAGGCGCTCTCAGAGCAGAGCCTGTGCGAAAGTAGCGATTCACATTGGATTTCATTCGCTAGAGATTGAATACATCCCAGGAAGTTTATTCCACATAAAAGCAGTTCTCTATATAGAAGAGTTTTTAAACAGTGAAGTTCGAGGTGTACTGAGTTGAACCTCAAAACGATGAGTAGCTACAGTTCGTCGCGTATTTCTGATATGTACCGCTCTTGGTGGAATCAAATGTGCCAAGTCACTTGAACACTTTCCGTGAAAGTATCTATAGAAAAGAGACAAATCTCCAACCTTTCTTCGACGTTCCAGGCTATCAAGGTTGCACGTAATGTTCGCGTCTACAATCAGGCGGATGACTCTTTTCTGGATGGAATCCGGCAGCTTCAGGTTCTGTTTGGGGGCAGAGCTCCATACATGAAAACAATACTTCAAGAAAGGTCTGATCTGAGCTTTATAAAGCATCAAAAGTTGCTGGGGTGTGTACTGTTTTCTGGTTCAGAACAGTGTTCTGAGCTATTGAGAAGCAGCCTTTGCACTTCCAGCGACATGATTGTGCCAAGACATATTGGTGCCCAATTCAACCCCCAACAAACTCATCGAAGCAGAAAGCGGAATTGTCTGACCTGACATTATAATATCCAGTCCGGAGACATTTATCTTCTTGAAGAAAACCGATGCCTGAATTTTTGTGGCATTGAATTGAACCTGGTAACTTTCACCTCAATTCGAAATTACTTCTAGAGCTTCATTAAGATATGCAACCTCCTGCTAGCGGTGAACATGTGCCTCCGTATTATACTTCAACTTCAAAGGGAAGACGACATAAAGTTGAAAGACAATGACAATAATTTTCAGCAGAAGTGATAGGGTGGCATTTTTATGAACCGCTATGTGAAGAAAATAAACCCCAACACTTCCCCAGCTTTGAATTCTGCCAGAATATTTAGTGACACGACTATCTCGAAACTCAAACCAGTCCATTTCGTCTTAGACAAATGTGTAATAATGACCAGATTCAACACCAGAACCACCACAGTAAACAATGACTGCATGAAGATTATGATAGTGGTCTCGAAAACAGAGAAACAAGAAAGTTTTAGCATCGTGTAAGATTCAGTCAAAAACAAATTGGTATACGAATACTACTATTCACAAGTTCAGAACTAATTACAAAATAGATGTAGGTCTAATTGGTGCTCAAGCTTTCATCATTTGATTGGGTCTTTCAGAGATCGTTTTTTGTGTACTAAACTATACCATAGCACTCATAGCGAATTAGACCACACTGCAGATTTCACCCGAACATTTATAAAAATATATCTCATCAAGGGAGAAATGAGTTCAATCCAACGAAATAACACAAATAGAAAATAAGCATAATTGATGTTGCTCAAGTGAAAAAAGAATGAACATTTATGACGCTAAAAAAGAAGGCAGTTACGAAGATATTATCTTCTGTTATTTATAATAAGTAGCACCCAGAACAAATGAAATAAATATATTGTTACTGATCCTAGAGCACATCTACTAGTTTTGAAATTCGAGTTTTGAATAGGTATTACCTGTGATTTTACATAGCGGTATCTCCCTAGTCGAGAATAATTGATACTGTAACCACGTAACACAATCAACCTGTTTACGGCCTATTCAAATTAGTTGCGATTATCAATCTACAAAACACAACTTGTTGATCTGGCTGACTGGCTCATCAGCATAACAAATAAAGCAGAAAACTGAATTGGTGGTTTGTATTGCATTTGTAATGCACGTAATTCACATCAAATGGAGCCAATTTTCGATGAGAAACCGTTTTGGCATGAATCCAAATTGATGTTTCCCAAGTTATTTCATTAATTATCAGAAATATTTCGATACTGACTATTAGCTGCAGATACCGCTGAAATTGCTATTTACATATTCAGGAAATTCATTCGTTATGCTGATTCAATTATAAATTCAGTAGCGAATGAATTTAGAGACCAGACTCCAGGTTATTTCCACTATCAATTGTGCACCTGTAAGGATGTTGAATGTATACAAAATGAAATTGACATTTTTGGATAATAAGTAGTTTGTGCGAAGTTTTGGAACTGTCACGTTCAATTTTAAGCTAAAGAGTTTAACAAAAAATACAAAAATGATTCACGTTCTGTACTTTATATGGTTCTACTTCCGCTTCTTTCAGGATAAAATGAAAGAAAATGCAGTTTGTGAAATAATTTATGCGGACAAAAATAGACTCGATATATTTTCGAAAAAGCTATGTGGGTAATACAATTTTTCCTGAAGTAACTAGCTCTGTTCGTATTTTAGACATTGTGACGAAGCGAGTTCTCATTGTGGTATCAGTTCTCCAGGGTATGCCCCTATTTTATTGGCATTCAAATTCAATCAGATACTTTCAGTAATCGATTCAGCCTATGAAATCAAAAATCATGGAAAAACCCGTGAACCACTATATCCTTGAAAACTTGGAAAGCTTCAACATCTTGAGAGATCATCAATATGGCTTTTGAAAACAAAGATCAACAGGCGACCTTCTATCGTATGTCACTCATATTTGAAATAACGCAATCGAGAAACATGAAGGTTCAAGAGTTGTTTCACTTGATATTTCTAAGGTCTTTGACCATGTGTGGCATGAGGGTTTGCTGGCCAAACTTCGATGCTGTGGCTTGTCGGATTATTTTTTGTATGGTTCTCCAGCTTCCCAAAAGAACGTTCCCTGCAAGTGGCCATCGATGTCTATCTTTCGAAGACTTTTACCATCAACGCTGGTGTTTTCCAGGGATCCATATTGTCTTCAACCCTCTTTTCACTGTATATCAATGAATCATTGAAAAACCCACGAATCCAATATAATGCTTTGCTGACGATAGCACAAGTGTCTCGTCATTCCATTTGGATTCCAAGACATCGACTGCGGATACATCTTCACCGACAGCAGAAGGTGGCATATCTCAATGGGGATCTAGAGATGATTTCGAATTATGGTGAAAGTAATCAGGTTCAATTCAATGCAACCAAAACCCAGGTATCGGTTTTTTCCAAGAAGATAAATGTCTCCAAACCGAATGTAATAATGTCAGAACAGACAATTTAGCTTTCTGCTTCAATGGGTTTTTTGGGAGTTAAAATTTACACCTATATGCCTTGGCACACCCGTGGGTTGGGCTACCTATCGGGCGCGTCCCCAAGTGTCGGAACGGCCAGGGGACTGAAGGCCCTGTCCAGGAAGCCAATGTGGCCTTAGGGGAACTGGGCGAAACCTCATTGTAATCAGCCTACCTCTGGTAATGCGGGGCTCTACCAGAGGTGACCAACTTTTTCCTTGCTACTTGTGGGAACACACATGAATGAAACACCTCCACGGAGGGAACCCCAAGAAAGTTGAAAAAGCCGCGTAACGATGGTAATGTCGCTGCACCTCCCAAAACCTTCGCAGAGGCCACCGTGAAATACCTCAAGGTCGCCAAAGAGAGTGTGTTCGGCGAGTCTTGGTCTACACCTGCCAATATAAAGGAGATGTCTCCTAGTGAGCAGTCCAGCTTCCTGCAAAGGACAGGATGGACGATGAACTAAGATGACAACTCCTCGGGAGGATGTACAATGGGCCACATGTGGCCTAAGTACTGTGGGTCTACACTATCCCTCCCTACTCTACAGATACAGATGCCTTGGCACAATCATATCGCTGGAATTGTAAAGGCTGCTTCTCAAAAGTATGGAACACTGTTCCGAACCAGAAAACTGTACACACTTCAGAATTTTTTGATGCTTCATAAAGCTCAGATCAGACCTTCTTTGGAGTATTGTTCACATGTATGGACCTCCCTCCGCCACTAAGCATACCCACAAGCTGCTCGATTTCATCCAGAAAAGATCCATCTGCCTGACTGGAGATACGAACATCACTTGCAACCTTGATAGTCTGGAACTTCGAAGAAAGGTTGGAGATTTGTCTCACGGAAAGTGTTCAAGTGACTTGGCTCATTTGATTCCACCAAGAACGGTACATATCAGAAATACGCGACGGACTGTAACTGCTCATCGTTTTAAGATTCAACTCAGTACACTTCGAACTTCACTGTTCGAGAACTCTTCCATTCGAAGAACTGCATTTATTTGGAATAAATTTCCTGAGAACGTTTTTCCAAATGAATTTAACCTCCAGCGATTGAAACCCAACGTAAATCGCTACTGTCGCACATCTCCTCAATAATTCTACTGTAGTGCATGTGTTTTGCCCTTGAAAAAACTATTTCTCAGTTAGTCCTGCATAGTACATACAGGGACTCCTTTCTTTGACCCTCTCTGTCAACTGTCCAATTGAATACTGAGCTAACTGTGGGAAAGTGTGTATGAGATGGTTCCCTTTGCAACGTTTGAATCGAATTAAAAAATATTATTACCAGTATCGAACTTGGATTACAATCTATTGAAAATGTATTCTCAAGGGACTGTGAAATTATTATTTGTAGTTGTGACATTATTCTTGCCGTTATTGGATAAATAAACATTACATTTTCAAAGACCGTAATAATAAGTCAGGAATTCAATCATTCATTATTTATTCAACATTGGATACATAAAGAATTTTATTCCCAAAATTTCTTCCTCATTCATTTTGAGGATAGTTTAACGTTCTGTTTCTATATCAAATTTTATGGAAATATCTGCCACTAGCCTACACTTTTTACCAGTACTCTTGTTTCTAAATAGATTAATCTTTAATAGATATAATTGACAGTTTTGATCACCTCAATCATGTGCATATTTAATGTTATGTCATTTCTGTATCAATTAGATTGATTTTCATGATATGAGTTAAATTAGGTGGAAATATATTGTATATCCCTGCTAAAGGTCGAAAGTAAAAGATTTCCCAGCACTCATACCGCAACCGTTACGCCCCAGAGGCACTACCGTAACTTCATATTCGTAATGTAATAACTAGGGGTTCTATTTATATTTCGGGAATAACAAATGATAACCAATACAATTTTGCATTCGTTGCATGGTTTTTGATTGCTTAAACTGCTTCATCAGCACTCGTGAATCGTTAACCACGCAGTTCACCTTTGATATTCGGGAACAAGAAAACGTCATTGGGTGCCAAAGCAGGATTGTATGGAGGATAAGTCATCAATTCGAAATTTTGACTGATCAAAAGTTCACCTTCTTCGGCGGTTAGTTCTACTTATTTCTCCGAAGACTTCTGGCAAGCAAATGGTCGTGTACCAATCAGAATTTACCGTTCTTCGTTGCTCAAGCGGAATAGTGGCCACATGACCCATTCGACCAAAGAAGGCGACGATTTGCTCAGAAGTGCTTCTTCCACGAACGACTTGTTGTTGAATTTAGCTCGTCTTGGAACATCACCACGATCGATTGCTGTTTTGTTTTCGGCTCATACGCATATATCGATGATCCGTTACCTGTCACGATTTTATACACGTCTTTTGAAGCACTACAGTCGAACATTTTAATAATTTTCTCACACCACTTGACGTGAGCCTTTTTTAGAGCAATCAATAAATTATGGGGTATCCAACGAGAACTTTTTTTCACAACTAAGTGTTCATGCAGAAATGAATGTATTGAAGTGAAATTAATGTGCAAACTGCATCAATTTGTGGCACAACAACCGATTTTTAACGAATTTCACGGAATTCGTAGGCGACCCAACTGCGACCACGACTGAATTCACTTTACCAGCGATGTACTGTGATTTTCGATGATGCTTCATTGCCATGCAAAGACCTGAGTTCATCGACACATTCTTGTTGAGATAATCCACGCCGAAAGTTGTGAAAAATAATCCAACGAAAACTTTCTCTTGAAATTTCCATTTTTTTGGTGAAATTGATTGTCTTAACTCACTGTAAACAAAGCAAATATCACTTGTACATCAAAACTTTGTGAGAACGTTCATACTAAAAAAATATCAAACTTCTACGGTGTTGCTACATTTTACCTATTGAAATTAGTGTTGTTAGTTCCCGAAATATAATTAGTCTCCCATCGTATAATCTAATGGAAACTCTATGAATTTGCTCCATATCGATCATTTTTCGGTTATTGACCACATTATAGGTGAATACATTAATGACTAATGGACACATACTGAATAAATGTAATGAATCATTTGAATAATCAACACGAAATTGGAAAATGACATACATTGATTGAATGTAAACAAAAGGGATGAACTGAAATTCTGCGCTATTCTGGAAATGAATCGTAGCATAATATACATTCTCCTCCAATATCGGGAAAATTCCCAATTGATTAAAATTACACGCTTTGCACTCAAAAATATATTTATGAGTTTCCACTCGTGGAATTTTCATTTCCACTCCATTCCAGAGACCATTGAAATTCAGGAGAGGTGTACAAGCTCTCAGAAATTTTCATAACGGAAGGACGATAGGAAATAATTTCCATATTGATTATATTCTTATATACCGTAGGAAGATGTGAAAACATTGAATAATGAAAAATAAATCAATTGTTAGGGATTGCGAGAACGAAACAAGGAATTATCAATAACTACTTTATGAGTAGACTCAATATGACCAAAAAATGTACACTTCAATATCCCTACAATTCTTTCATTTGTTTAATTAGTTTTCTGCTTGCTATCGCTAGCATATTCGAACTAACCTGATACTCCCTTTTAAGATTTTTACAAGAGGTACAAAAAAGTTGTTGGATTTAAGTCTTTTCTCTTTTTAGGACTATTTGCTTTTGATACTTTTTTGTATGTATGATACTAATTTGAATGAAAATGTGTTCAGGTCAAGGAAGTTAAGGCAGCACAGAGAAATGAAAGTGAAGTAAGATATTTGAAGGTGTCGGTATGAAGTAGTAGTAGTAGTAGTAGTCATAATTTTAACAATACAATACATGTATGTAGCCATCGACATGAGGAAAAGAGTAGTTATGGAGTATATTTAGAAATACAATTATTACAAAAGTATCGAACATTAACTAAATAATAAATACAGTATTTATTTGAATACTCTGGACATATGGATGTATCACACTTCCAGTTTCTTGTTTACAATAATTTATCAAAAATGTAAATTACGTGCCGGTGTAATAACTGCCTCAGGGATTTTTTTATCTTTTTATGGACAGTTTCTTGAGGGCACGAAACAAATTGTTGTAAATTTTTATCTTCAGAGGCCCATTACGTTTTTGGTAACTATATTCCGGTAGAATTACTTTTATGGCATTTTGTTTCGCTATGCTGAGGTAATAACTTGAACATAATAACAGGTCCACCCTGTTCATTAATAGATTCACATCAAAATGATTCTTTTATAGAAAATATAGAAGTTCATTCAACTACTTTTTCTCTGCAAAGGCAACTGTCAGGCTTTGTTAACTTTTAATTTTTGGCAACAGTTACAAACAATTATTTTGGTGTGTTTCCAGGTAAAAAAGTACACCCTTGTAGAATACTTCCATGGGACATGAACTTTCCCACCCCTAGTACAGAAGTGTCTGAAACCCATGGTAATTTCCAACCGGCTCCACATTTCGGATATTGGGTGACGTCATATCCCAATATGTGAAAGTAAAAAAGACCTCAATGCATTACACGAATGTATTTATTTCATTTAATTCATTTAAAATTCATTTAAAAAATGTATCACAAGTATAATAATCTGAAGTATAATTATGACAATGAAACACCTACTGAAGATAAAATTTTAAGATAAAGGTTGCTTAGGAAAACGGGCTTGATAGTGAATTTCCTCTTAGAAACATTCAGTTTCCACATACTTTCATTCATTTTACTATCAAGAACAACAGTATTCAAAAACACTTCTGACGTAAGATCAAAGAAGCCACATGAAACAACTGATAGTGATCATTCAAAACCAAAGTCAGACGAATCCGCAACCTACTTTATAATCCGTCGATACACAAGCTATGATTACGAAAGCATTCCTGCAAATTCAGCCACTCACAGTCAACAAGTTACGGCCCTG
Organism: Leptinotarsa decemlineata; assembly: GCF_025532065.1. Lineage (NCBI taxonomy): Eukaryota > Metazoa > Arthropoda > Insecta > Coleoptera > Chrysomelidae > Leptinotarsa > Leptinotarsa decemlineata. The sequence goes on along the minus strand of NW_027412668.1, from coordinate 15,895,966 downwards.
AACTCATCAGAGCTCGGCACCAACATCTGCTCCACAAGTGTCATTTTGCAAAATTTGAATTCATCTTCACCGAAACATGATTTCACCCAGAGTAACTTACGACCCTTATTCTGCAAACGAATAGTTTTGGAATTATGCACAATTAGTTTCGACAGCGAAAAATAAACTTGGGATATTGTTGGGATGTCGGCATAGAATGTGTACTTTATTTAATGCAAAATATATGGAAAATCACATTTCCCAGGTTACTGTAAGTAAGATCTTACACAAATTTGAAGAACATAGTACAGTGAAGGACTTGCCCAGAAGTGGCCGGCCACATGTTTTAGACGAAGATCAAAAATTGGACATTGCCGTATCTCTGCAGGAAGATCCACATTTGTCAACGGTTTCATTAGCCCAAAACAATCCTGCGTCTAGATGTACGATTGTGAGGTTTTTGAAAACAGAAATATACCACCCATATAAGGTATGTTGTGTCCAAGAGCTCTTGGAAGATGACTATAACAGGCGTTTGCAATTTTGTGAGGAAATAATGAGGCGATGTGACGAGAATAATGGGTTTCCACTCAACACTCTTTTCGGACGAAGCTACTTTTTATTTACATGGAGTAGTTAACAGGCACAAATATCGATTCTGGAGTCAGGAAAACCCACACTGGATATGCGAAGCTCGTAAGCAGCGTCCTCAGAAAGTAAATGTATGGGCAGGCATCATCAACAACAGAATATAAGGGCCATATATTTTTTAGGGAAACCTTACAGCTGCACGCTACTTAGACTTTTTACGCTTTGAATTAGTCCCTGCTTTAGCTGTTATGTTTCCCAATGAAGCAGATCCAGATATCCCCACTGAAACACTTTGGTTCCAACAGGATGGCGCTCCCCTACATTTTGGTATTAATGTCAGAGAATATCTCGATGACATATTTGCAGGACGCTGGATTGGAACACATGGTACAATTGAATGGCCGTCAAGATCCCCAGACTTAACGACATTAGATTATTTTTATTGGGGATATATGGAAGACAAGGTTTATCAAAATAGACACAAACTGAAAGATCAAATAGGTGAATGAATGTCATTACGATGTCATCGATGACATAAGCAGATCAAGTTTATTCCGTGACATTAAAAATTCGTAATTCATGAATGAAGTGTGTGTATTTTCTATAACGTTATACAATTTGGTACTGAAGAGCCTTAGGGCAAGTGTCTTAAGGCGAAACATCGGTGTATACCAGTGAGGATGACAGTGTTCCATGTAAGTGCAATTTGTTACCATTCATTTAAAGTAGAACTCATATGAATGATATCTGATTTTTATTCCACAACGAATGTTTGAAATACAAACTGAGTCGAGAAAAGTATTTCCTGTATAATTCAGTGTTCATACAGAAGTATTTGTTTCGAAAGATTTTTTTTCTTTCGTTTAATTCAATGTTTATATGAAAGTAGCTGTTTCATGAGGACTTTCTTTCAGTTTGTGCCTGAAAGTTACTTCTTTGCATGATCTACACATCCATGTATAGAGTTACTTATTTTCAAATTGATTACTTCCTTTTTTTTGTGGAAGATTCCCTCATACAGTTTATTGTATGATTTTCACTATACAGGATTTTGCAAAAACCGCGACACGTATTTCGCTATACAATAGCTTTCTCAAGAATAAACTGAAAGTTACTTCTGAATTACAACCATTTTATACTCTAACCTATCACCTACTCGTATGCCTAATTTCTATTGAATGAATATACCTGAAATGTTCAGGTATACATTCATTAACTATATCAATACAATTTTCGAAAGTACCGTAAATATACCTAACAATTTTCACCTGGAAATGAACGGATTCAATAACGGCGAATTATTCAATTCAGTTTGATCGTTCGTAAGATATTGAGAGTTTTTGAATTTGTTTATTTCTATACTTTCCAACAGGTTAAGGTTCAAACCTTTCTTCTAGAAATGGAGGGGCTTGAATTCATGGTTAAACTCATATCCCTCTGCGATCAAATGAGTGGCATATGTGGAGTTTATTTTTCCATTCTGGAAACTATTTCTGTGTTCCTTCATGCGGGCTTTGAACGTTCTTCCAGTATGACCTGTATAAAACATCGGACATGGCTCACATGATAACTTTCACACTCCCGATTTGTCTGAAACCGTTCTGAAATTGTTCAGTTTCATAAAAATCGTTTTAATCAGTTTATTTGAGCCAAACCATCTTATTTTCACCGCCAAATTAGTAGTGCTACAGATCCCGAACCTTTGACTTTTTTGAATGATCTTTGCTCTTTGTAGATCTTTTTTCCGATTTCGAGCATCAACATTAGCTTTCAAGATATTCATTAAAACCATTTTTTTGTCCAACTAAGTTGTATACAACTTTCAAACTATCAGCTTGCGGATCTTGGCTCGAATCGTAAATTACTCCGGGTCAAATTACGAATGACACCTCAATCATAATCTTCGGTCAAGGCAAAATCAAAGTTGCGAAATGGCACTTGTGAACCAGACTAAATCCCTCTCGACCAGCCCTATTTCAAACGAATGCTCTAAGCCAACTCAGATCTCTCCGGTGGTGGTTTCGCTTCTATTGTTTTCTGTCGTCATTTCAACGGCCCGCTGCGAAGTTTCAGGAATACGTATACTCCAAGAAATTATCATCAAGAGACTGAAAGAAGAGAATGAGTGCATGTTGGAAATGGCCAAATTCTGCCGAGCGTAAAAGTGAAACGAACATCAGTAGTTCACAATGAACTATTTTCCAAGTAAGAGTTTATTGGGGAAGATTCAGTGTTGTGGACTCATCTGAACTCTTTCAACTCCATCCAGTTGTTGGGCCCCATTGTTTTTTGAATAAAAATCCATGTAGCAAAATATGTAGGAGCACGAAACATATGCGACAGGCCACCAAAAAATACACAAGACTAAAAGAGAGTTTAATGATCAATGAGTGTTCAAATTTATCTAATTCATTCTAGTCATTTTGTGGTGATTTGCTATGGATTCGAAAGTAAAGGATTTACTGATTGGCTAATGTTCCTTTTTGTCGATCTTTTTCACCTTCCACAACCTGGGAAATATAAAAGTCGTAATGGAGAACTTTATGCTACTGTAGAAAGGGCAAATTCTTTGGTTTACCCGAATGAGTCACTGCGTAAATTCGGAGCATTATCAACAAAGAAAAATGTTCATCAGTAACTTGTCGTATTTGATAATTTTGCATAAATCAAGAAAAGAGCTAAGAAAGTTTACAGATATTGGTCTCGATGTTTCGGATTCTAAAATCTGCTACCATCTTCAGAATTGGAAAGAAAGTAATGGATCTTGCAGATTTTTTTATCTGTATTATATTCAAAACGTCCTCGATGGATGTCAAAAACTTCTTTGCCAGGAACTATTTTGTGCCAAGAGAAAACTACAAGATTCACTAGATATTTTTCAATTCTGAAGATGAAGGCATATTTTTGCCTTAAGATAAATATCTGTACACTTTCTCAGTTTTTTTGATAGGCAATATACTGAAAAACTGAACAATTTTCTTTGTGAAAAATACTCAACGTGGTAAACTGAGAAGTTTGCCTTCCTACACCATTACAATTCTTATATTTTTCACATTGGGAAACGAAAAAAACACAAAAAAGAATTCGATAAAAATAATCGATTTCCTCCACAAAAAATGACGTTCGTTCAATATTTGAGACAACTTTCCTAATTTGCAACGACTGGTCCTCAAACATATCTTCATTTATTTTATAAACTAGGACTCGTGAAAAAATTATTTCAATAACTATTCGATAAACTACTCAGAAAGTGTTCTCAACTGGTTCTATTCAAACCATTTCCTTCGATAACAAAGTCTTTTTTGAAAATTAGCTTAGAATATCAATATGTTTTATATTTCATTAGTTCGAACTTCCATTGTCTAATATGATATAAATTGATTTGAAATTCCTGAAAGGATCTGTGGGAAATTAAAAAGATCAGCTCAAAAATTAGAATTATATCAAGCAAAAAAACTGAAATTACGTTGAAATTAAATACAAACAATAACCGCTCAGAACTTGTTCAAATTTTTACTACCAATAATTAAACCACTGCAAGGAAAAACATCATCTTCTGTGAAAAATTCAAGGCATTTTATTGAACTACTAGGGGCAATCGAAGTCAAAGAGCAGGATCAACTGATCAGTTTCAAAGTGGAAAGTTTCTACACCACCGTCCCTGTCGAAGAAGCACCTCAAATCATACAGAGAAAGCTATCCGAAGATAGGGACTTGAAAAATAGGACAAACTTACCGATACAAGTAATCATGGAATTACTGGGATGCTGTGTACAAAACTGCTACTTCTAACTGAAGGGCGAATTCTTTACGCAAGATGCCAATGGGATCGCCACTTTCACCGGTTATAGCCAATATATATATATATATATATATATATATATATATATATATATATATATATATATATGAAGTGGTTTGAAACTCTGGCTATTGAACAAGCCCACAAGAAACCCCAAGTCTGGTTGAAATACGTGGACGACACCTTCATAATATGGGAATGCAGAACTAGACACTTTACTGAAGCACATGGAGAATGAAGTCCACAATGAATTGCCATTCTCAGACGTATTGGTTAAGAGGACCGACACTGAATGGGAAACATATATTTATCGAAAACCCATTGACACAAGACAGTATCTGAATCAGGAATCCAACTACCTTCAATCCGACTAAGAGAGGAATCATCAAGACTCTACTAGACCGTGGTTTTGGGCTCCGTAATACAAAGGAAGGTCTCGAGAAGGAACTAGGCTTCATCAAAAATGATCTTCAACGGAATGGCTACTCCAAAGTGATGGTGGAACAGGATTCAGCTAGAAAATAGCAAGACCTTCACAAGGAAGAGAAGCCTCCACAACCAGTACTTGTACTTCCTTACATCAGAGGATTGTCAGAAAGGATAAGAGAGATTGGATCAAAATATAACATCAGAACCTGCTTCAGACCGGGAACACTATCCGTAGCAGTCTCACGAAAACCAGGCCACCCAACGCGGACTGTGATTTCAAGAATTGCATTTACTGGATACCCTGCGACTGAGGATAATCATACATCGGTGAAGCTAAGAGCCATTGAAGGTTTGCATTGCCAAGCACAAGAAACACACACAGCTGGGAGAAAACAGCAAATCAGGAATAGCAGAGCATGTTTGGACTCATCAATATAACATCAAGTGGACTCAAGCTGAAATCATACACAAGGAGGAACACTGGTTTAGAAGAAAATGCGTTGTTGTTGTCCAACAACGCATTTACCCAAGCTAGCGTAAAAATTCGCAACATATGGAAACCTCTAATCAAGCGGAACACGACCAACTACCGCCAAACGGTCAGCTTCCGCTATAACCAATGAAGCGGAAATAGGGAAGAGGGCATAGGTGAAAGCACTCGAAAGACCTATAAACAGTCTGATCTCGGAGGAATAAGTCCAGTTATCACCCGAAGACGATTGTGGATACTAACAATCGAAACGTCGTGTAGTAACTTGGTTTGGAATCTCCTAATTTTTATTTTTAATTTCGTGTTCATATATTTTTTTTTAATTTTCATCTCGTGTTAATAGTTCAATTTTTTATTTTTATTTTTGGTTGTTGTTTAAATTTTATTTCATTATAGTTTCAGTTTTTTTGCTTAATAAATTTGTTATTTTTCAACTAACCTTTTTAATTTTTCACAGATTCTTTCAGGAATTTCGAATCAATTCATATTATATTAGACAATGGGAGTCCGAATTAATGAAATACACTACGGAACATTGTCAACCGCCTAAAAACAAATATGTTTCATGTAATCATTCAAAAAGAAATAATTTTTGTGTGCAGTCTAACGGTAACTTGTTCGTAAAGGATGAACAAAAATCAATATTTTATTTCAGTTAGAAGACCTTCTATAAGTTTGTGATTTATTATTTCAGGACCTTCCGATTTGACTCCATGCAATCTCTGGAGTTGTTTGTTCAGGATTCCACAGTTTTGGAAATGAACGATGTCGAGTCGACCTCCCATTTTTTCCTCTCCAAACAATAGTATTTTACGTAAATTTCCCAAGAAATTACGTACGATCCATAACCCGCGCCTTCGCCCATTTCTAGTTGATACAAATAAAATCGAATTTATTGCGACTCCAACGTCAAATATACATACGGAGGAGGAGCAGGATCTTCATGAGTGATTTATCCACTAATTAGAATGTGAAGAACATCATAACTGAAAACTTCAAAAGGAGGATATGAATAGTCTGGGTCATAAGATTTTATGCAGAAATTTTGTCAATAGTGTTTGGTAATAGAATTGAGTTAGCTCTCAGTTTTTTCTTGAACATGGTAATACTTTCAGAATGAGAATTCAAAATTTAAATAGATCAAAAATTCAATTATCAAATGAGGAGAAGATACAACAGAGTCAAATACTTCATTGAGATTTTTAGTACCTAGGTCAGTGCTCTGGAAGTTGCCATGCATTCATGAGTACTCATCAGTATTTTCGAAATTTAAATTCGCTCTTGAGTTTCTCGCTCGTCAAAATCTTATCTTGGTGAAACAGTTGAATGAACTTGAAAAATAATTTGTTTTAGCGAAATAAACAGAAAGAACCAAGACGAGAAGATTGTTCATACGTTATTATTAGACACAAAATCTTGGCTATTTTTATACACTTTTGAAATTTCAACTGGTTGACCGATTTTGAGTTTGTTGCCATTTGAATTGTGACGTTATAAATACTTGGTGAAAACACTGCCAAACGAGATAAGAAGTGCCCCCTTCAGATATTGGTGTTTGTGGGATAACTGTGGGAACTACTAGTTTTTGATTTTGGAGTTCCTTCAAACTAGCAATAGTTTCGGCCGTAATAAATCCATTTCAGTAGTCTCTTTACGAACCTCAGGTATGCTATTATGATTTGTTTTCTCCAATTATGTATCAAGTTCACTCCATTTTAGGTCTCCTAGATATTGCTTGCGATCCCAAATCCATCTTGGAGTATGTGCTGTTGTTATTTTGGTTGATGATGAAATATGGATTTTGAGATTATGCTTTTATTGAAGCGGTAATTTCAGATCCCAAATGAGACTGGAGCTGTCATAGTTTGGGAAGGAATTTTGAATACAAATAATCAATGATCTTGATGAACAGCATTTCCGAATATAAATAGATCATTACCATGAAAGCGTCACCTAGAAATTTTTGCACTACAAAAATCCTTAAAACGTTCTAAGAGTCATGGGTGTTTCCCCAGTATTGATAGTAAAAGTATTCGAGAGATAACGAAGACGTAACGTGATGAGGCTGCGAAATATTGCGAATCAATCCACTGTAGATAAAAAAATCGCCCAAAAAGATTGCTGTGTTCAATAGTAATATATTCTCTAATGTTTTCTGATACAAAATCTACTGCTCAGAATGAAAATAATCTGAAAACACTCGCCTTGTTTTTAGTAATACCTTCGTCAATCCGGCCTAAAACTCGTCTGCAAAATAGAAGACGACGTTTAAAAAAAAGCGAAGCTGTTTGTTCGAGTGTATGAAGTTCAACAGGTTTTGTTAAGAATATAACCTCAAAGACCGTATGACTTTGACAAGAAAATTATATTCAACTTTGAAAGTCATAGCTGACCAGAAAAAAATGCTGATCGGAAATATTTCACAGAAATTCTGAATTTTTCATCGACTAGTTGAACTTCAGTGAGATTTTAATATAATTGGGTTTATCGAATATTTTCTCTATAACCATCCGTCCAGCTAATTCGCATGTATTGTCTGATATTTCAATTGATCACACAATCTGCTATTCTGTTGTATTGTGAACGTTTCGTTGGACGTGGAGCTCACAATCGCGATGATACTCGCAGATAACGTAAACGAATGGCTGCCCCGCTGGTAGCCGTTGAATTTGCTGCTTTGTCCCGATACATAGAGATTATAACAATGCAAAGGATGATTCAATGTATTAAATTCGTCAGATGGAGATATTCAAATGAACGCTATTCAGATCAGAGTGGAATGCGATATATCTGGTCAACTACTTTGGCAGTTTACTGTTTCAATTATTTCCATTTTAATTTATCTGTATCAATGTAGTTTGCGATAGAGGTAGTCCAAGAATAGAGAGTGAAAAATATATTTCATACTTTTAGCAGGTGAATCGCTTCCATCGTTGCAGTTTCATGAGACTAGAACGTATGTATGTTTTCAAGTAACACTTTATTGTTAGATTTTTCACTGTACAGTTTACAAAACCGCGACACGTGTTTCGCTACGCAAAAGCTTTCTCAAGCGTTATCATACAGACTAAATTCTCCTCAATTTTGCTTAATGAAATAAGAAATATGTTACCAACTCATTGAATAGGCATTTGAAAAGCTAATACAATTTGTTCTTCATGAACAGACAATTTGAGTCACATGACGTTGTACCGACTCGATTACTAATATTATCACCTGAGTTCAGTGAAAACCAATTACATCATATGAAGAAACTTTCACCAACTCATATAATGAATATATAATAATAATAATATTTATTCATCATCTGTACATGTTGCATACAAAATAGGGTTTACATCTTAAAATTAGCGACGAATAAATTTAAAATCCACTGAGGGTTTAAAACCCTGTGTGTGGTTGAAAAATAAAATACAAGTGCAATATAATGACATACATACATATAACGCAATCAAATACAAATTTTAATAAAAATAAAAAAAAGAATATTAATATTATTGAATAATAAACAAAAACAATTTGGTATGAGTGAATATCATTAATTCTCCATATATTACTAGGAGGTGTGTGATAAAGGACCACACTTTTGTACCGTAGACACATATACACATTCATATACCTAAATACGCGTATATACGTGCACATAAACATGTTCACATACTTACGCACAAAATCATAGCCTTAGCAAATATGAATCAAATGTAGGGGGGTATAAATCATTTCTCTAATTTGTGTAGGTATAGTAGTAGTTGAATAAGATGGAATTGTGTGAGCTTAGTATAGTCAAACTTCAGAAAGTGTATAAATTTTTTTCCTGTCAGTTGTTAAAATAATTTTTTTTAATTCTGTTTTGAATTTTTCCAGCGCTTTTAAAATTTTTATAGATTCTGGAATGAAGTTATAAACTTCAGGAGCTAGATAATGGTAACCCTCCTGTCCTATTGCCTTATTCATTCGCGGGACGATGTACTTGTTTTTTCGTCGAGTGCAATGAGTGTGAAGTGGAAAACTTGCATTTATTCCCTGCAGGTGATGGCTGATACAAATTTGTTGGAAATACAGTTGCCTAATATCGAGTATACTTGTTTCAGAATAGAGTAAGTTACTTGAATATCTAGAATCTTTATCTGCCATCATCCTGAGAAATTTTTTTTGAGAAACTTCAAGCATATTTAGGTGGCTCCGCGATACTCCTCCCCATCCTATTACCCCATAATTCAAATGTGATTCAACCAAACTCTGGTAAACAATTTTTCTCTGTTGATAGTCGAGGTAGGGTTTTATTTGCTTGAATCTATATAGAATACATCGCAATTTTTTAACTAAGTAATTAATGTGTTCATTCCATCGCAGATATGGGTCCAAGATAACTCCTAAATATGATAATAAACCAAATATATAATAGACTAATTTCTACATTCTACATTACAAAACAAATTAAGAAAAGTAAATTCAATTGTATTCGGTAAAACTTATATATTCCTAGAAAAATTTCATAATTCTTGAATTTCCAAGCACTCCAAAATATTGAGTTTCGAAACTTCATCAAATTCGTAATTGAACTCATGCCCCACTGTCAAAAAAAAAGGTTCGCAAATGTGGAATTGGTCTTCACATTCAAAAAATTTCTTGTATGTTCCCCTACTCTTTGGATAAAGGTTCTTCTCGTTTGGCCAATATGAAGTTATGGGCTAAAACCACATATAAACTATATAATACTACTGATCTATCCGAAACAATAGTTTTTCCTTCATTGTTTTCAATAAATGTGCTTAAATCATTATTTCTTCGGTGAGTCTCGTTCAAATATGTCCTCAAGAAACGAGCGATGTTATTATTGGTTTCACCAATAATGTCCTATGACGCTTATTATTTTTTCTTGAAGTAGAATAGACCAAGAAAGTGGTTTGTTATCGCAGTTTTTCGAAAAGAATGGAGTCGATAGTATTTACTTTTAATCGTTATTGACAACGATTTGTTTGATGGAATTAATTTTTCCTTTCTGAAAATCACTTTTTGATAGTGGAGTATTCAATAGTCTGTGAAGCATGCTGTTAAACGCTGCTACTTTATGTTGATAGGCGAGGAATTATATATGACAATTTCCGTAAACATATAGGTTGTCAAATTCAGGAGCTTTCCAAATTTCTAAATTTATTATACGAATTGGTGACTGGGCCAAGACAACTGGAGATAAATTTGCACATCCATCAATAATACTGGGTAGGAAAGAAATCGGCCTAGTTCAGTTGTTTGTGAAAAGTGATCCTGATTATATGGCAAATATTTTATGAAATCGTGACTAATGCGCTTAAACATGAGTTGGAATAACAGATGAACAGTAAAAACGAAATTGGGTTTGAATGTGGATTGAACGTCGTTCATATATGGAAGCTTCAAGTTCACTGATATCAGAACTTATATTCCACAGACATTCATGTCTGCGGAATACATCTGCATGTGATTCAACAAATCTTCAAAGTTTTTGCTTCATCAAACCTACTCATTGTATTATATAAAATAATTGCAATGATAACAAATACCACAAACGCATATACTTTGCTACCATGTGCGAGTATATGTTTACCCTGTTCTATTACTGAGACGAGAACACCACTCGATCTTTCAACGTTGAGCTCGCTCGGCCATGCCCTAACTTGCTTGGTACTGATTGCCCAAGATTCTATCGGTGAGAAAGTAATCGGAGTGCTTGAAAGAGATGGCAGTCGGTTACCGAGAGGTCTGGGAAGAATGGTGGGTGGAGCAGAAGTACGACGCTAAATTCTTCCAATTTTCGAAAGATGATATGAGAAACATGCGGACGGGCGTTGTCGTGAAGCAGTACCGGTTGCTGACGCAATTTGCGGTACATTTCGTACCGCTCAAGACCATTCAGCCGCTGACCACCATACAGTAACCATGATCTTCTATGGTGGGTTTCCACCTTTGAGTAGTGCCTGTGTGGCTCATCGGTGTCCAATTACTGTCATGAAAACATCACATCTAACTTGAGTTCTTCACTCATTGCATTAGCAGCTGCTTTTTTTATCTGCCCTACATGACCATGATGGCGAAACTGCTTTTCGCCAGCATTGTTCCTTGAGATAATAGAGGGTAAATTAGAAAATTTCTCATGGAATAGGCGAGCTACTTTCTGTTCGTGTTCGGGTTTTATCTTCGTAACCAATCATTTGTAAAACTGTTATCATATGAATTTCTGTTAATTTAACCATTTGTCAGACTTGAGGTTACCGCACTTCAAACTCAAATTAAAATACTGACAACTAATGTTGTAACATACCGAACAAGTTGACAAGGCGTTTTAAACTAACGTTGCCACGGAAATTATTTACAGTTTTTTAAAGGATACCATCTAAAAAGTACATTGCTATGGTTTTTGCTTACTTTCTTATTATCAATAAGTTAGTTTTGAGTATATTACAATAAGTTTTGAGTGTATTTTATCGGATTTTGGTAGCCACATGATTTCAATTCATTTTATCTTGATTGTTGCAATACACTTGAAAGCGATAACATTTCTGAATAGAGAATGAACAGACCTTTTAAACGATATATCACCAGCTTATACTTCCCTGTCATTAGACGGGGGTTAAAGGTAGGGGTAGCATTTTTCCGTTGACGTACGTCAAATTATAATTTAAATTTGACGTGTTTCGGGATTTTGGTAAAATATGTACCCTAACCAAAATAATGATTTTTTTTCCATTTGGCTTTTACACACTGTATAGCTGAAAACGGCAATAAATTAAGAGTCGAAAAATAATGGAGAACATGAAATATTTAGAGTAAAAAATTCTCTATCGATCAGTATTTCACCACAATACAGTAGAAGACATGTTTATTGAGATTTGGAGCTACAAAAACACACTACATTGAAACGAACAAAATTTTTGAAATTACCCGATATTGTTGATCAAGGTGATATGCTCGTAATAACAATTCCAGACTCAAAAAAATGCTAAAAGGAAGATCTATACGTTACAAACGAACTTTGCGATGAAGTGAATTTCGACAATCATAGTATATTTTTGTTAATTATAAATCAGGTGTACTGTGCAAGTGGTTAGTGTGCATAAATTTGGGGAAATACCTATCTTGATCGCATGATACCTAAAATTCCCAAACGAACTAGAACACACCGGGCATTATTATCGACGCACATCTGCAACACTTTCAGTCAATGCCGGTGCAGATATTAAAACAGCATTGAGGATGGAGTTACTCGACAGTTGTGGAGGGATATGTTGAAACTTGCATTCTCAATGAAATAAACATATCAAAAAGCATTTTAACAGGTAAAACGTCCCAAAAGAGCCGTTTTGAAATAGTGTTGCTTTATAGTCAACATTCAACTCCAGTTTCGAGATATAATCTGTGGGCTCATTTGCTTTCGATCAACGATGTGTTAATATCGCCCCAAACATCTCATATTTCTGCGATAATATTGGCTCAATATTTATGTGCTACGTGGCCCCTAAATGAAAAATCATTAAGTTTGTGAACGCGAGAAAGGTCGGTTAACAACCAATCTGTGGGAGATAAAAATAAATCAATCGAGTTCTCTCTCGATCCCAATATACAGAACGTGTTTACCACAACCTATTCCATGTCGATCCCGTAGGTGATAATTCATAATTTAATAACTGGTAGAGGATCATCAATTCAGTTTTATGTTTATCCCATGCTCTTCTTCATAGCTACCACATGTAAAAAATAAATCTCTAAATGTTTGGCTTCGCCATACGAATATTTGTAGGAGATTTTGGTAATGTTAAAGGTTCTCGCTTCCAATCCATCCAATGTGCAATATCCATAAATGATTAAAGTGATAGCGCGGTTTGATAGTTCGTTATTTGCAATCAAAATGTTTGTCTCAACTATATATTTTCAAGGACAAAACAGAAGCACTAGAGAAAAATCCTTAAGGAGCTCTAAGAGCGGTGCCTGTACGAAAGTAGCGATTCATGTTGGATTTGAATCGCTGGAGATTCAGATGTTAATTCTGTCATTTTTGAGAAATATTCTTATATTATTTCGATAAACATTTTGCAAAAACGTACCTGCAATATCGCAGTAAGAGAAATTAATGGGTTTCAGATGAATTGAGGAAGTCTAGTCAAAACCTCAAAGATTTACATACATTGGCACTGAATAATAGATACCTGATGGGATTTTACGAAATATCAAAACGAAAACATGACGCACTTATAACCACAACAAAAAAACAGTTCTATCAAAACAAACCTAATAATTCAGAAAATACCACAAAAACAGCCTGGCAAACCGTGAAAACCTTGAGTAACAAAAATACATCAAAACAAACTGAAATCACTTTAATTGATGAAGAAGATGTCCCTGTAGAAGATCAGAAAGAAGTTGTGGAACTATTCAATACATATTTTCAAACTATACCTCATGACACTTCGTAAAATATCAATTAACAACTTGGACTTCAGTGAATACCTACATTTTTCTAAAACAATAATGAATTCGTTTTTTCTCGATCCATATTCTTAATTAAAATTACTTAACACATTACAGCTAAAACTGAAAATGAATCTTCGTGGGGGTGTGACGAGGTCCCTATGTTTGTTTTGTAAAAATATCTGACATCTGTTATTTCTCCTCTCACACACATTGTCAATTTATTTCTCTCAGCCGAAATATTTCCAGATCTTCCTAGTGACGAAGTGTTTCTATTCTTTGAAGGAATATTTACAAACTTGACATGTCATATTCTCATTCCTTTCTTTGTTTTTTTGATGTAATTTTTTTTTAGCCTTAAATTATTTTGGTGTTCAATTTTATTTCATTTAATTCTATTTTGTATTCATTTCATTTTGTATTGACGAATCCAATACAAATTTTTATTGTCAAATGGAAAATAAAACACTATTATTATTATTATTATGAAAATCATTTTGAAAAACGTTTTCAGGAAGTTTATCCCACATGAACGCAGTTTTCCAAATGAAAGAGCTCTTAAACAGTGAAATTCGAGGTGTACTGAGATGAACCTCAAAACGATGAGCAGCCACAGTCCGTCACGTATTTCTGATATATACTGCACTTGGTGGAGTCGAATGTACCACCTCTCGTGAACGTATCTATAAAAGAGATACAAATCTTTAACATTTCTTCGATGTTTCAAAGTATCGAAGTCGTAGGTGATGTTCAGAGGCGGAGTTCCGTGCATGAAAACAGTACTCCAAAGAAGGTCTGATCTGAGTTTTATAAAGCATCAAAGGTTGCTGCTGGTTCGGAACACTGTTCCAAGCTCTTCAGAAGCAGCCTTTGCAATTCCAGCAACATGAGTGTGCCAAGACATATCTTTGTCTATTTTGAGCACAAACAAACTCATAGTCTTGACATTATTATATCCAGATCAAAGACATTTATCTTTTTGAAGAAAACCGATGCGAAACCAATTCGAAATCACCTCTAGATCCCCATTAAGGTATGCAACCTTCTGCTGCCGGTGAAGATGTGCACCAGCAGCCGATGTAGAGCATTGATGATGGAAAGTTCTCGAGAGATATCCATCGACGGCCAATATCCAATGATCCGACAAACCATAGCTAGCAAACCCTCATGCCACACTCGGTCAAAGGCCTTAGAAATATCAAACGCAACAGCTCTTGACTCTCCATGTTTCTCGATTGCGATATTCCAAATATGGTCGCCTGTTGATCTTTGTTTCCAAAAGCCAAATTGATGATCGCTCAAGATGTTGAAGCTTTCCAAAAATTAAGGGAAATGGTGGTTTACGGATTTCTCCATCATTTTTGAAATCGCTTATACCAAAGCCACTGATCTCTCGCGACGATAGTTCAAAAGTAAAATGAAAATATCAATTTTAGTTTTTCCTATTCAAAAATTAGTGATTTGATTCCTGAATTATTTTGACCAATGGAATTGAATGATTGCCAACCGGGTCACCACTCAATTGAGACTTCATACTTAAAATTTCGTGAGCTATTTGCACTCCATCACGTTGCTATAACTTACGTGTGTTTAATCGAGCTTCCTTTAGAAGTGTGAGATGAAGACGGGTTTCACCTATCAAATTCCTGAAACATATTGCGTATAAAATGGAAAGCAAATTATTCGCGTCATTTCTCTTGATGGATAAGGAGGAATTCGTCAAAGAGTAAGATTAATAATGAGAAAACATCTTAGTGAAATAACACAGAATATGAATATATCAGGGGGTTCTAAAAGTTTTGTTTGTTTTAATGTCATTTGTTTTTACAGTTTTTACATATTCTACTGTGTTGTAAATTACGTTGTCAATGACCCCGGATTCTTCTGACACTCAGCTACAATTCCTAGGAAAGCCTCTTATCGCCTCGTGAAACGACCTTATACATTCGGTCTGATTTTATACATGTACTGTTAAACATTTTTATGTATTGAATAAAAAATAGTTTTTTAACAGACTTTTCGGTTTCTGGAAAACATAAGTGGCGCAGTCAGTAAGATTTTATAAGTGGAAAAGTTCATCGTAAAATTGTTCGCTTCAGTTTTTACTGTTTGTTCAAAATCGCGAACGTACGCATCCATCGTGGAAACGACGTTTATAGACAATAAGTTGGAACCGAAAAGTCTTTTGAAAAATGATTTTTCATTCAATACACAAACATTATTATTTATTATTACATTTATAAAATGAGACTGAATGCATAAGGTCGTTTCCGAGGCGTTGCTGTCAGGCCGGCTATGATGATAAGAGGCTTTCCTAGGAATTGTAGCTGAGTGTTAGCAGAATCCAGGGTCAGTGACAACGTGATTCGTAGTATATACTGATCGATAGAGAATTTTGTACTAAGTATATATAATGATGCTTTAATTTTTTTTTGCGAAATTTCATTTTTTGCCTCTTTTTAGCGCATTGCTATATGATATCGTTATGTGATTTACACTTTTCTCTTCATTCCATTTGGATTCCAGGACATCGGCTACGGAGGCGCAGCTTCACCGGCAGCAGGAGGTTGCATATCTTAATGAGGATCTACCCATTTCAAATAGAGGTGAAGTTACAGGTCAAAAACACAGAACGAGCTTTTTCATTTTTGTAGCATAATCACCCTGTATTTCGAATAGTAAGACTGATTCATTCTTATCAACTAATTCAAATTTATAGATAACCAACTTCTCTTTGAAATCATTGCAGAATGGGTCATATATCTGACGGGCGGTTTATCGGCCATTGTCGATTAAAAATATCCACAGCTTACTTATCATCCTAATTTCATATAAAATGTTTTATAAATAGATTTTCTAAAGAGGCTTTTTCAAGTACGGTATTGGCGAGCGATTGTACCTACGTAGATTAGTGCTGGTTTCCTGTTACGTGGATATCTAGCTTCTCATCGAATTTTC
This sequence comes from Leptinotarsa decemlineata, assembly GCF_025532065.1. NCBI lineage: Eukaryota > Metazoa > Arthropoda > Insecta > Coleoptera > Chrysomelidae > Leptinotarsa > Leptinotarsa decemlineata. Next base: position 15,879,272 of record NW_027412668.1, on the reverse strand, counting down.
ATGCATTGAATTGTTTTTTGGATTTGGGAAAATTATGAACAGCACTGGTGTTCGATTGATCAGGCGAAAGTTCATTTGCATAAAGCCTACACAACATCTCATGTGAGTAAATACAACTGCAACTTCCCGGTGTGACATTTTCTAATTTCCTTTTTTTTGTTTCGTTCAGAGCTTTTTACATATACCACAAAAAAAGATCTGATTACCAATACAAATAAATTGGGCTGTTAGGACGGTTCTGGAGACCTGTGTATCCTGGAACTTATCCTGAAATTGCTGGCATAAAGATAAGTTTTATGTGTATCATTTCCAACATCGATAGTCAGGTCCAGTACATTTTGATCCTCTTATTGTTTTCACAAGTAATTGTTCAAACAAAATCCAATTGGGCATTACCCTGTTTGAAGAGAAAACAACGACGGAAGTCATGAAGTTCTATTATGTCTTTTGTTAAAAATTACGATATGTTTGGAAAAGTATGTTAGCCGAAATATAGATCTATACAGAGGTATAAAAATTGAGTGTTACAAAATTTGATATCAAAAATATCATCATAAGTGTCATAAACAATAATTTACGGGAATATTGACGTTCCTAATTCCTTTTTACTGTTCATTTTATAAATTTTCTCGTAACCATAACTGGAAGTTTGATAAAGGCACATCGCCTATCTGAATTTGGTTTGTATGGTATTCTCGCCTATACAAATTCACTGTTTCGTGATTAATTTTGTAAGTTAGGCATTTGACATGAACTACTGATTGCTTTAAATAACGTGGCGCTCATTTTTTTCCTTTCGCATATTATAACTCACGCCTACTCTCTAAGCTAGTCGACGACCAATCAGTGGTTGAGTTCCTGGAACCTGTATAAAATAGATAGTTGAAGGCACGTGATAACAGTGAAAGTAACTAGACTTAATTCAATGCAACAAAAATCCAGGCATCGGTTTTCTCCAAGAAGAGAAATATCTCCGAACCGGATATAATAATGCCAGGTCAGACAATTTCGCTTTCTGTTTCCATCAGTTCATTAAGGAGTTACAATGGACACCAATACGTCTTGGCACAATCATGTTGCTGGATTTGCAAAGGCTGCTTCTCAAAAGCTTGCAACACTGTTTCGAACCAGAAAACATCTCAGGAACTGTTGACGCTTTATAAAACTCGATTAAGCCTTTTTTGGAGTATTGTTCTCATGTATGGAGCTCTGCCCCTAAATATACCCTGGAGTTGCTGTATTCCATCCAGAAAAGAGCCATCCGCCTGATCGGAGACACAAACATCACGTGCAACATTGATAGCCTGGACCTTCGAAGAAAGGTTGGAGATTTGTCTCTCTCTTATAGGTACTTTCACGAAAAGTGTTCAAGTCACTTGGCACATTTGATTCCACCAAGAGCGGTACATATCAGAAACACGCGACAGACTGTGGCTGCTCATCGTTTTTAAGTTCAGTACACCTCGAATTTAACTGTTTATTAAGAACTCTTTCATCTGTAGAATTGCGTTTATGTGGAATAAACTTCCTGAAAATGTTTTTCCAAATGGATTTGATCTCCAGCGATTCAAATTCAATGTAAATCGCTACTGAGAGCGTCTTGAGGATTTTCCTGTAGTGCTTGTGTTTTGTCTTGAAAAAAAAATTACAACAAATTTTTCTCTACTGATTGAAACAAATCGCGGTACGAACAGCCAGGAAAATTAACCAGGCATTTGGCAATGATAGTGATAATGAACGCACTGTTCGACGTTGGTTTGTGAAATTTCGTTCAGGTATTTTCGAACATGAGCCTTGAGAAGGACCCTGGTGGAGACTGACCCATCACAAACGGTGCGTAGGATGGCGTAAGAACTTGACGTCAGCTCCCACGGACTTTTTGAAGGGTTAAAATGTATTGGAAAGGTCGAAAACTTTGGGCCCCACAATTAGAACGATCGACAAAAATTGTCACATTTCGAGGTTGCTTTTGCGCAACCAAAATGATTCTTTTTGTGCAAACTTCTCGTCACAAGTGACGAGAAGTGAATACTCTACCACAGCAACGTTCACAACAGTAGTTGGACAAGAATGAGCAACCCAGACACTTTCCAAAGGTGAAAATCCACCACTAATGAAACATGGATACTGTATGGTATTCAGCGGTTGGTGTAACCGCTGTGTAATCTTTTCAAGCACTTCGGTAACTTTCTAACCGTTAGAAACTTCGCCAATCAGGACCAGGCGAAAACGACCTTCATCGACTTCATCGAATTTCGAGCACTAATTTTTAAGTTGCTGGAATTAATTGACTACAACCTAATATCTAAATATGGATCTAACTTGTTTACCTCTCAAAACATGGAGGTCCTAGTTTCAGTGATAAAACAATTTTCTCTGTGAAATAATCAGACGATGAAACCCAATGTCCCAGTTCAACTGAAAGGGAAATCGGAAAATTTATTGTCCTGCCATATGGAAAGTATAGTGATGAGACACTAGGAACAACGTTCAACTCCGAAGAAATGTTTATCGTTATGATTGGTTATGTGTTTTTCATTCGACTATTTCAACAATGAGTACCAGCGATGGGATAACAAATATTTTACCAAATTCAAGTAGATAACTGAATTCGAAAAAAATTCAAAAGTTTCATCACAAAAATAGTCATCCATAGTTAGGTTTTGCACAAAAATTGAACACCTGGATGACAAGAAGATTTATGGTCTTCTGGCAGAATCTTCCAGGATTGGCTCACTCCAAGGCGTTTATTCACCCTTCGAAGCTTGATACCAAACAGATGTTGGACTACAAGTAGGGATGAACTACGATGTCTAACAGGCTTTCTAACAGGTCACTGTCATTTGAATCATCATATGCAGAGACTCTGACTGTCGGAAGACAGTGTGTGTCGCCAATGTTTGGGAAATGATGAAACAGCAGAGCACACACTTTGAACCTGCCCCGCTGGGTAGGCTCAAGTTTTTAGAGTTCGGCACAGCCGTACTCTTACCATCTGACCTGAAAGACCACTCACCTTACAAACTAATCGGCTCCGTTAGGAAGCTGGGTTTATTTGGTCAAGTGTAAATAGGTGTGAGCCACAAAAAACTCTTGCGGGTTGCGGTGGAGGGTCGAATAGACTCACTCACGTTGGACCTAACCTAACCTAACCCAGTCATCCAATTATTGGATTCAGTGATAAACTGGAATTCAAATAATATCCGTGATATTACACTTGACAGAATGCCAAGTAGTGATAATTAGAACACGTATGACCAGTTGAAACAAAATAATTATTATCAAATACCGAAATACTGAAATAATACCTAATGAGAAAAATAATTAACGAAATGGTTTTAAAAAAGAAACACATTCTTTCGCGGTCCTTTCTTTCTTTAGCTTAATGAAATTTTCTCTGGAGAAATATTAATGGTGTTGCTGACATCAGAGCTTATTTGCAGCAATGCATCACTATTTCAGAGATGTCGTCGAGACAATTTTCTCTCACAAAAAACCAACGAAGCAATTTGACAAAAATAAACGTCACCGAAGGCAATTAAAATTAAAGACAATTCTTTGTTCACATTCACAAACGAAACAAAATTAGTATAATGGAATTTCGTTAACTCTATCGTTTCAAACAAGTTCGAGACTTTGCAACTGCCAGGAATTTCGTCACAACTTGTTTAATGTCTTGATGAAACAGTAATTCCAAGTGACAAACTAATCTATTTGAGCACCGGAGTGAAACTCTTGTTAATTAATCGAACAGATTATTTGACGTTTCAGCATAGAGAAATTTCAAGTTTTCCCGTAGAAGTGCGTATCGTTCAAATTGTTATATTATCAAAAAGTAAACAGATCATTCAACGAATTTATTGAATCGGTGCATCAGAAAGTACGTGATACTTATGATCCTCCATTTCAGTATGAGAACAGAACTATTGCATGATGGCGCTCCTTGGGCCAAAAAATCATTTCGAAGGTAAATTGGCTCCTAGAAATATCATCATTGTGGATTGCTTACCCAGCTGCAACATTATGCAACTGTTTCCAATGAAAGTCCAGGTTCTCTAATCAATATTTCAACATGAATTATTAAAGTAATTGCAGACAACTGCATATGCAGATGACATTGTTATCATGCATACCGGCAAATTTGTGAACACAATTTGCAATAGAGCGCAGGATGGGTTCCAATTGATAGAGATATGGTATAAGGAACACTTACTGTCGATCAATCCCAAGAAGACTGAGATGGTCCTTTTCACCAGAAAAAGAAGTTTATCTGGCTTAAAACCTCCCGAAATCTTCAAAAGCAAACTAAACTTTTCTGTAGAAGTGAAATACCTTGGTACTATCCTCGACAGGAAGCTAACAAGGAACTATAACCTAAAGAGTAGAGCAAAAAGAGCATATGTGGCTTATGAGCAATGTCGGAGGACAGTGAAACGCGCATGAGGTATTTCACACCATGTGGCCACCTGGATCTACACTGCAATGATGAGACCTATGTTATTGTACGGGACCGAAAATTCTACAAGCAACGGTCATCCAAATATTATATCAGGATATATATATATATATATATATATATATATATATATATATATATATATATATATATATATATATATAGGAGAAATACTTTTTAATATAACCTCAAGTTAATGTCTTGATAAAGGGAATAAACATTCTCGAAAGCTCGACCATATAACAAAGAGTATTCTTTAAACAACAGCCCAGCAATTTTTGACTGCATCCCCAACATTATTCCGTATTTCTCCTTAACTAGTCAGTCAAGACTACCCATCGCTTTATATATATATATATATATATATATATATATATATATATATATATATATATATATATATATATATATATATAGACGGTTCAAAAACCAAAGAAGGCTCAGGATGTGGAGTGTACTCCAGATCACTAAGCCTAAGGATTAAGTGGGGAATGGGAAAAAATACAGAACTGGCTGGTATTTGTTTATTCGCCAACCAAGAAAGAAATTTCTGGCAGAAACATAACAATCTGCCTTGATAGCAGACAACCCCTAGTAGCCTTGAACAGACAACGTGTTACCTCAAGGCTAGTACTAGATTGCCTGGAAGCGGCTGGATTAAAAATTTTAGGACCCAACTGCACCAACGGCCTGATGACTTGACAATTGCGGAACTAGCCAAACGTTACACCCTTGCTCAATCTCTTAGGAGATGGGATGGAATCAAAAGATGCAATCTTGCCAGGATCATCGTGGGCGACCTCGGAAGCTGGCGCCGAAGAAATATCTAGAGATGACCAGGAAAAGTCTACGCTTAACCGTAGGATTTCTAACTGGCCAATATCAACGAAGGAAACACCTCCTTAGTGGACACACCTCTATGCAGGAATGTGTGAACAAGAAGATGAATCTGTTAGTTAATCCTATGCAAGTGTCCGGAGTTATCGTCAATAAGAGAGTGTGTGTTCGGCGAGTCTTGGCCTACACCTGCCGATATAAAGAAGATGTCCTCCAGTGGCCGGTCCACCTTCCTAGAGAGAACAGGATGGACGATGACCTAGGAAGACAACTCCTCGGGAGGATGTACAATAGGTCACATGTGGCCTAAGTGCTGTGGGCCTAAACTCACCCTCCCTACTCTACGGATACAGATGCATTCGATAACAAAATCAGAGTTTTCATATGTTAGAAGCGTTACTTAAAATATATCTGTACTAATAGGCACCTGCAAAACAAAGTATCCTCATATATTCTCATTTACTGAAACAAAAGTCAGTATCAAGGCGGATTTTCACCAAACGGACAAAACAGCATCTGTGTCGATTTCGACAAAAGTGGGAGACAAAAATTGCCTCAACAAAAGGCCCCAATTAGAAAAGAGTATTCTCATTCATAAGAAAAAGTCTTCCGTCACTAATGATTGCGCTCAAAAACTGCTGAATTAACAATTTTCAATGACGATTCAAAATTATTGCCAAAACCCAGTATTGTCTGAAGAAAAATTAAAATAGAAAAAATACCAAAATCTTGGTAACAACTATCCAATAGCCAATATCCAGTAGCGGTTGAAACCTTTGGTGTTTATGGCCCAGAGTCTTTGTTATTCTTTCATGAACTAGAAAGGAGATTAGGCCAAGAAACGTAAGATTCCCTCTTTTTTGACAGAAAGAATTAGTATTACTATTCAACGTGGAAATGCTGCTTCGGTTCTCAGAACTATTTCTCCTGCTCATAATTTTCATAAGATCATGCATTGTCTTCTACCAAGGTTGATCCCCAAGTGATTGATCCACCTTCTTCTTTTTCAGTGCGGTCAATGGACATAAGTCATTCTTGACCCCCCAAATATGAGCTGCAGTCCTCGTGATTTTATTTCCCTTTCAGTAGAAGAGCTTCGTGAAGCAAGAGCCGAATCGATCCCTTCACGAAGCCCTTCATCACTTGGAAGGATCGATGCAGCTTGAGAAATGGTTCTGATGCAGATTTCTTACGAATCAGTAAATCAGAAAATCTTGCGAAAAAAAATTGATTATCTAATTCGGGAAACACTTGCTACAAGAATATCATTTTTCAAGTGTTACTCCTGAAGAAGAATTTCAGAAACGAGGTTTTAATGATGAACGAGAACGAGAATGTTTCCTAATTATTCACCAAACTCAAACACCTGTTCATGCAGCTGCAGTTTCGTGAGAATGTATCATCTTTACCACCAACCGATTTCCTGGAGAATTACATAATGAAATGAGAATTTTCAATCAAATCATTATTCAATTCTAAATTCATTATCTGAATTATCGATTTGAAAATGTGAAAAGATTCAAAGATTATTTTTCCATACTTGACAATATCAGTAGTTGCATTCACTCCCGAATCAAAATCTATCACTTACCCTGTGTATGCACTGCTTATGTGCAAATACATGAGAGATAACCCGAAGGCGAGCAGCCCTAATTAGTCGACTTGATGGCCTCCTTGACAACTGCTAATCAGGCTTATTATAAACCGCTATAAAACCGAGGCACGCGAGACCACCGCAAGGGATCCCCGATGTTTATCCAACGCTAAATTAAATCGGATTAAATTGAGAATCCAAATTCGATCTCACTTGAATTGACGTCGCCTGTTGCTGGATAAAACATTATTGGAAACATAGTGTTCAGAATTTTGAGATGGGCCTTTCTATGAGTCCTTATAAAGTAAGTTTACGATTCTTTGTGAAGGGAACTTTGTTTCTAGGTGAGATACAAAAAATATAAAATATGGAAACTGAATGCAAGACTATGAAATGCGCACTTCTTTGCAAGAGAATCAGCAGCCTCATTAACTTCCGAGCCAGTATGACCAGGAATCCAAACAAGAGAAGATATGTACAGTTCTGTAGAGGAGAGTCTGTTTTGGCAATTTGTATTTTGTGCAATTGGCAATGTGAAAAATTATCTATGTTGTCCATCTAGCTTCTCTCTCCAAAAAGATGTGGCGAGGAGATAAGTATGGAAGAATTCACATAGCCGCTGACGATGTGGTGTTGATGACACCAAAAAAGCGGTAGCTAGCGATTCCAGGTTATATTCCAGTACCTGAAAAACAGGTTTTTAAATCCCCAACCTACACTAAACCCTCATCGTTATAAATGTTATCTTCATACAACAGAAAGTTTGAATAGAATTATATTTCCTTTGGATGGCAATTCGAGAGCCTCCTCAAAAAAATAATAACAATGAATTTCAATTCTATGCTACGAAAAGAACATTTTTTCATCAACTGAGGACAGGTATTATGAGGCTATTTACCAGAATACATCCACTGCATTTGTTTCTATAATCAATGTATCTGTTTTGAATGGAATGATGAATACGCAAAATGTACGTTATACCCAAACGGTGTTTGTTGAGGGCATATTCTGGGTATCAAATTGTGTAATAATAATTTTTGAAAAAAAATCCAACCGGACTCTTATATGTCGATATGATCAGGCAAACCCGAATTACTTTACGATTGATGTTGACTTTCAATGAAATGAGACACCTCCCAATTATTAGAGGCTGATTCGAGTGGTCCCTTAGATCACCGGATATGGTACCTATAGAATTTTTTGTTGAATTCCGTTACACAACTGCAATTTATTCCAGAACTCATGGATTTAATAAGGAGATGCTTGCAACGAAATTGTCCTAGAAACATTCCATAATGTAAGGAATTAATTTGTAGGAATGTTTCATTTCTGCAAGCGAAACATAAGTGGAACCACCTATTGGTGTGACACCCAAGTCAACTTGCCAAGTTTTTTATGTCAGTGTTGGTGGTTTGACCAATCAACCGACAACTGCGGTAGCAGAAATTTGGGAAGCTAACCTGAAATGCCATCGGAAAACGAATCCTCATTTTGTCTTCAATCGAGGACCGCCTGCCCGGTACTGACGATGCCCAATAGGCTGAAACAGCTGTATACCAGTGGCTCTTAAATTGAAATCAATATGGGAATGATCAAAGAGTACTTATCTATTCATTATATATATATATATATATATATATATATATATATATATATATATATATATATATATATATATATACATATATATGATGTGTTGTTTTTCCGGGTGTTCATCCGTTGGGTACTATTCGATAGTCGACGTTTTGCCATCATCTCAGATGGCATTATCAAGACGAGTTACTGCTTCGCTTCGAGACGAAAATACAATATTTATTATTGAAAAATATCATTCATAACAAACAAAATAACAAATCTACTATGACAAATGTTGAAATATGTCCAGTAATAACTAAGACATTCTCCAACGAATAGGTATTTAGATTAAGCGGATTCCTTTGAATTATACTGTATCGCACCCATCACTAAGACCGACTTGGCTTTTTAGTGGGGTTATTCGTGATATTCTTCAGTTTACTTCGAGAGCGCGTTGAATAAACAGCTATACAACATGGAAGCTAGTTGTTCGGGAATCGAAGCAGAGATGTGGGATCTGGATGATCGCATAGAATAATTATTATCGCCAACTTTCATTTAGAACTATTCAAGATGAACAATCTTACGGTAATGAAGAAGAGAAAAATGAAACTTTCTATGTTTTTAATCACATTTATTTTTTGTTCCTAACGTTACTGCAGTTTCGTCCTATTGTATTGTATAAGTTTGAAAATGTCCGTATAGGACTAAACTGCAGTAACGTTAGTTACAATTAAATGTGGTAAAAAACATAGAAAGTTTCATTTCTCTTTTCTTCATTATGTTTTCCTACCACGTCTACATCCATCAATTCATTGAAATCTTACGGTTCATTATCTGTATATAACTCAAACGGTATAGGCAGCGCATGCCAAGAAACGTCTCAGGGAGCAAGAATTTTTCCGACTAACTCAATACTTTTCGTTATATTATGACCAAAATTACACAAAACCTTTGGAAATTGTAGCCTATATGCTATTCTGATATGAAAGCTGTAATATGTAATTTTTATCCAAATTCGTTCAGTCGTTTAGGCGTGAAAGAGCCATAAACATACATCCTCATAATCGAGTTATAAAAATCATCGTCAAAATGAAAACAATTGACATATAATAATAAAACACCAGATTTTCTGACAAGTTTTCATTCATACAGAAATGGAACTCTAATTATCAAAGGAACCTCTTAGTTCCATGCCTCATTTATTTTCCTTCGTCATTGCTTGACATTTTTCCAGACCGGACAATTTTTGTGGTCACCACAAACCGCACTTAACGACCTCCCAGTTCATCGTCAGCACTAACAGACTTGCAACACACATTTTCATGTGGTCGACAATATCATTAGAAGTTAAATGGATCTTCCCCTCTGCAATGCATTTCGCTAAAATGTATCCACGCGAAAATAATTGACCGAAACACTTTCGTTACTCGCTGGAAATGAAAACGAGAAAAGAAATAAAATTTCTACTCGGAATTACACCAGACGCGGTGGTTTATTCATTATTCAAGTGCAATGTGCATTTTAAATGTCCATCTCACTGAACATTTGCGCCTTCAGAGACCTTCAGACATGCCGAATGGCGCATGAGAAATTCCAAAATTGTTACATTGAAAATTAACGTCGCCTTTCGTCCTTTGGAAAGTTCGAGCAAAGTTTATTCGCGGAATTGTGAAGTTACCTTTGTTTACGAATGGATGGAGCTGAAACTTACTCGGCAACGAATTGCGGTAAGCCGTACAACGATTTCTATACACAAAGTTATTATTTTTGTAGATAATTATGGTGGTTTATGTTGCTACTAGCGAACAGCCCCGACTCCGCACGGGTGCAATGCTGATACTAATTATCCATACAGAAGCATGCGATCGCTGCTAGAAACCTCTAAAATTATCGATGTTTCTCTACTACAGTATGAATGTTATATACATATGAACTTATCTATTGATCTCTCTAGCTATTAAAAAAACACATCAAAATCCGTTGCGTAGTTTTGAAGATCTAAGCATACATGGGGACCACCCCAACTGAGAAAGGCATAAAAAGGGTGAACCAAATTAAGTCGACACCATGGTCAACTCCGTTATTATTGATGCTACAAATTCGGGTAAATCGGCAAACTAGTAGCATTTCAGTGACCTGCTCGATGCTCAAAACAAAAAAAAATGATAGTCGCGTTTCCAAAATATTTCATAAAATGATATTTTTTTACGTAACACCCTATATTTCATCATGCATTTCGTTTCGTAATAATATTCAATTACAAAGCTAATATCAACTTTCTTCCTAAAGTTGAAAATGAGCGACTTATGTGGAAATAATTATTATTTCACTAGTACAAAAATGTCTTTGCTTTGGCGAATAAAGAGCTATAAAATATCGACCAAATATTCAAAAATACCGACTTCTTGTTGAACACATATTTGGGCCCTTGTCTACGTGTTGATTTCAACACAATTCGGCGGATTGTGGGGATAAAATGTCTACTCCAATAATAAAGATCATTTCTATTATACATCCCAGAATTTGATAAATTTGCCTCATAGCTCCATATAATTATTCTGTAGAAGTTTGGATCTCGGCTGCATTTATTCCTAAACCACCGACAAAACCCCAATCGTCTTTCATGGTCACCAGGTTCTAGTGTTGCACTGGTCTTAACTTCTAAAGAGAAGTCTTTCGTTTCTTCAGAATTAGTTGAATAACATACCGTGGAACAGCTATTTCTCCAGATGAATTTCTGATGGAATTATTTGGATTTACCCCAAAGTAGACTAAAACGTTAATGTCTGTATTTTCAGATATTATATAACGTGTTTTAGTTCTCTTCTTCTCAAATTGTTCCTGAATCAAAGATGAAGCACAGCAAAAACACGGTGATTAGGTAATTCACGATCGGGGAACAAATTGTCTTAGTGTTGAAGTGCCCTAACGCTATTTTTCTGGCAAACCAAGTAGGATTCTAACATATTACATTTTTCTTGAAGGGAAAACGGGAATTCAAAAAATATTCGAAGAGTAGTTAAGAGTTACAATAATTTATGACATTGTCATGATATACTTGTAATAGAGGAGCCCAAGCGGGGATTTCGGGATTTACTAAAGCGCGGCAGATTAATATACAGGGGAATACCTTATACCCGGTTAAGTACCTCCACCAAATATGAGCCCCATATATAAGGCCGCCTGTGAAGGATAAAGGATCAGATTAGTAAAAAAAAATTGATCATCAGAAATTCTCGAGCGCGTCAGATTAAGGTAGGGTGAGTTAATTACCTGCTAAAAAGTGTGTATTTCAGTAATCTGACAATTTGAGAGTGACGTAAAGAAAGGGAATGGTAGCAAAGTTGTAAAAAAATAAGGTCATTTCGACATTCTCGAGCGTAGCAAATTTTTTTATTTTGAAGGAAATAATTCAAGGATAACGAAAAATATATAATCTGACGATTTCCGCAAGCCGAAATAACAAAAATTCGTCGATAAAGTTTAATGCGTGCAGCTGTGTCCCCACTCTGAATTCTGTTGCCATGACGCCATCACAGCTGATCACAGAAGCTTGTTCGTAATGAAGATGATGATCATTTATTAAACAATCAATTGATGGATGTTAGCCGTTACTACGTGGTAGGAAATCATATTGAAGTATTAAGTAAGTTTAAAAATGTCCTTATAGGACAAAACTGCAGTAACGTTAGTTACAAATAAAAGTGGTAAAAAACCTAAACAGTTTCATTTCTCTTTTCTTCATCAATTGATCAATTGATTTTAAAAAATTAAATTTTTTGAGCATTTTTTCAAAATTATTTTCTTATAAATACAAGTATTCTACTTAAAAAACACTTATTTATTTGCATGCTATTTCCTGAGCTTTTCAATTGATTAAGTTCAATGAATTAAAAGAAAAAAAATATTCTTTTTGTCAGATTTAGCGAATCCCTCTAGATAATCGTCAGATTATGAGACAGCACGTCTAAAACATAAAGATGAATCATATATATCTTAATCTGACGCGCTTGAGTATTTCAAAATGGCGATTTTTTTTTGGACATTATAATAAGTGCCGCGAGTTTGCGTCAGATCGAAATCGTCAGATTATTGAATGAAAGTTTTTTTTCTTGCACTTAACACCCCCTTAGAAAATATGACGCGCTCGATTTCATTTTTTCTTTTCACTTTCAACCCTTACGTACAACCACCCACATCATGCAAACGATCAGATTAACATACCAACATTATTAAAAATACGTAGGACATTGATGCAATCAATATCTGACGCGCTCGAGTATGTCCATGCAACAGTATTTTTTTATATATTTAAAAATCTATAGCCGCTTCCCCACCGATGAAAAGGTATATATTATATAAAATTTTTTTCTTCTTATCATCTAAGCTTTGCAACCTAATATGTTTCCATGACACTCAAGTAAATCCACATTTTGCATCGTGGGCTTCCCTGCTATTGAGAATATTCGACAAATAGTATTTCAACAAAGTTTGAGGCAACTTGATTACTCATAATAAATACGCCTAGTGGAATGGCTTCACGATGAAAATTATCGTTTTGTAAATTAATACCAAGTGGTGTCAAGTGAGTGGTACGACAAATCATTGGATTCACAAATTCAATTCCCAGCGCAATTTTTTTTTCTTGCTGTTAGTAACAAAATATTGTCATTCGTGTACGTACCAACAGACAATCAGGAGGTTTTATTTGCCAAAACAAAGAATTTTTTTGTATTAGTGAAAGAAATAAATATTTCCATATAAGTCGCCCATTTTCAACTTTAGGAAGAAAGATATGAGCGTTGTTATTGAGAAGCGAAATGTATGATAAAATATCATTTTATGAAATATTTTGAAAACGCGACTATCATTTTTTTTGTATCCGGCATCGAGAAGGCCATTAAAAATGCTACTAGTTTGCCCATTTATGATAACGGAGTTGGCAATAGTGCCGACTTAATTTGGAATCCCTGTATAGCCTTGACTGAAAGAGAGCGTGTATATCATTTTTAGGTGACTGATGTTAAGTATGTTTTCCAATTTTCTGAATCTATATGATAAGCGACTTAATATTTTTGTTATATTAGTTATGTGAACGTTGAACGTGAAACCATATTGACACTAAACGATTTTCTATTATATCTAAACTCTCTCGACCCAAACATCCAATTCACAATGGAACGAAAAACCCAAGAAACTATATCCTTCCTGGATGTTCTTGTGAACAGACGTGAAGGTAGTACATTGGGCCACATAGTGTATAGGAAACCAACACACACATACAGGTACCTGATCAAAAACTCTGACCGCCAGTCACAACAGAAGAGAGAAGTAATTGAACTGTCGGTTGAGAAATCACGACGTATATATGAACCTGAGAGTCTTCCTGAAGAACTCAATCATCTGAAAAATGCCTTCAAAGGGAATGAGTACAGCAAAGGAGAATTTTACCAGGCCATACGACCCAGGAAAGAGAATGTCATAGCAACCCCAGCTAGACTAGTCAAGAGAACAGCTTTCCTTTCCTATTTTGAAAATGTAACAGACCAGATTGGAAGAATCTTAGAGGAACACGATGTGAAACTAATATTTTGGCCAACAAAAACTATCACAGAAAATTTTTGCTTAGGTAAAGACCTTCAACAACACCCGGGGTATACCGGATTCCTTGTTGGTGCGGAACGGTCTACATTGGAAACACAAAAAGGGGTGTAGGTACTCGGACAAATTGACAAATCAGCTGTATCCAAATATGCTCTCATAAAACAAGGCACTCACATTATCCCATTCGAACATACAGTAATACTCGATTTACCTCAAAATTGCTATCAAAAGTATTTAGAGATGCAATCGAATTTAAAAAACACAGGAATACTTTCAATAGAAGAGAATATGAAATGAATATCAATAAAATCTGGCTACCTGTCCTCAAATGCAGTTTCTGCATTGGGAACAACAGGAATAACTCGACCACCAACTCGAGCACTTCGACCGTTACTTCATCGCCTTTATTAATGGCTACCGCAGTAGTAGACGAAATGCCAGCCATAAAAATCTGCAGACCACGACCAAAAAACACAGACAACAGCTTTGACTTGACCCAAATCATGTCCAGAAGAACATTACATATATCCATCAAAGGACCCGTACAAACTAGTACAGGGCACATAACAAGATTTTTCAAATGGGTGTCATAGAAAAGATGTGAGAAAAACGCAATAGCGCCTCGAGTCTACAATGTTTTCCATAAACTTGGAAGAAATGGACAAACCAGACGGCTCTAAAGTAGTAGGAAAAAAATCTGTGACGTCTCATATGAATACAATTCACGTTCAGTTCAAATCGGTGATCGTTTGAATATCATTTTCTATTGAGTATCCAAAAGCTGAAGTAATGATTGATGGTAAATTAATTCGGTCTACTCTGCAAGGTAATCTAATATTGATCTGTGGCTGATAGCAGATATATGGAAGGGTGGACGATAATAAAATACGGCCATTCATTCTGAATTATCTCATAAAAGTGGTGTGAGGATTTCATCTGCTTCAATTTCGTCAATGAATGTCTGAAAAATATCTTCCAAAAATGTTTTCCTGATACAGCCGTGATAAGTAGTCACTCTCGTTAGGATAAACTAAATATGTTTTGTTCATAACTACTCCTGAAAGGGTTTTTTCGATCGAAAGTACTTGAAAACCAATTGAAAAATGTGGCGATGCAGGCGATACTCAGTGAAAATACATTACACCGTATTCAAATAATTCCTCATTGTGAGATTTTCAATTGAGTTCACAAAACCGCGACACCCACAATATCCTAAAGGACAGCAATAGCTATTATGAGTTCCTATAAGTTTTAAATGATCTAAAATGCTTCAACTCCAAGCTTGCATTCATCAAGAAGTACAATATAATTCCTAACATTCGAATATAGGATATTCAGCACGATCGAAAATAATTTTTGGTCTTGCTGAACCGGTTTGAACCGATGATACTGTTAGTTTTTTCTCTATAACTTCGACAATAGTTGACCACAATTAAACTTCATTTCTCTCCTGCACTGACAATACAACACAAAAAATGTAACCTAACTTGAAACTGATGCTCAAATCTCTATAGCATTATTGGCTTCATTCGCAATGCACTTTTCGAACTAGAATGTCTCGTCTGCGTTGCGGTAATGCTTATATAACCTAATGAAACTTTTGGAAGCTGGAGAAACAGCGCTCGAAAGGACACGGCGTCTTGACTAAGTCACAGTCAATCGAAGAAAAAAAACTAAAGAGTTCATTACCTCCAAAGATAACGATTGAAATGATTTAAAATCGCAGAGAATATTCCGTACAAATTTCAAGTGTATTTCATTTTTCTATCATTTTTATTTGGTTTCAGATCTCCAGTCTCCTCAGAATTTGTGATGTGAAGCAAGTCACATTAATAACTTCTTCAAAAATGTAAATATATTTCAAAATACATTTTCATACCAAAGTGTGGAACTGTAAACCGTATTTGGCCGAACATATTATTTTAAACATATTTTGAACTTTGCAAGTGAATGTCTAATTTGTGCTCATTCTCTTCATTCAATCTTTTTTTTTTAAATCCTTCAGAACTATTTTTGGAAGTATGAATGAACTTTTCAAGTGTATGAATTCATACAGTGGAAAAAGCTACTGTGCTAGCGAAACATTTTGTGATTATATTTTTTCAAATAAAGTTTGTGGAGATCAAATCGTGGGTTGTAGTTTTTGAAATTACTATGGATCTTCATCAAGTAACGGCCCAATCAATCGGAAAAGTATGAATAAACATTTCCGTTATTATAATAACATAATACAAAATGAGCGATCGTGAGAATGATGAAAAATAAATATAACGAACCCGTCCAACAAATTCTGTCGTCAACGTTTTTAGTTTGCCGGCTCTCAATATTTCTCCATCAGACGACAAGAAAATTCAATTTTCAGAGGCGAAAAATATTTTTGTAGGCATTGTATCGAAGAATAGGGATGTTTATTTTTACAACTACGTTATACTGAATTCGATATCGTGTTACATAAGAAGCAGAAGAATTGAAGGCGAAACAGTTCTAACAAAATGAAACCGTTTTCGTATTGACATGTCTTTTCAAAGAATTTTTAATAATGTGAATTTTCAACATAACTCAATAATATTATTGCATCGTTAATACTTATATCATAATTCTATTGTAGAAACGGCATACTTTTCAGTTCACTTCGATAGGTAACTGCGTAAATTCATAGTATTTTTCACGAAGAATAGCTATTTATGATATGAGTGTAAAAAGTAAGGTTTTATTTTGTGAGTGAAAAAGTTTCGCGAACATAATAAAACACACTTTTAACACAAATATCATAAAAAATTTTTTTGTGTAACTAACTGTCCTGTTTTCATAATAAAATAGATAAATTTAATATTTCTATAAAAACACATTTTCACATCTCTTGTCAGTTAACCATTTTCATGTTATCGCATTTGCTGTGAAGTCGTCGTGTCAGGTGACGCCAAATCACCTGGTTACCAACAAACAGTAATGTTTACAGCTCACGAGTTTTATTTGAAGTCACATTTAAAGTTCTGGCTGGTGTTTAATGTCTAACATAATGAAGAACAATAGTGAGGAATTGTGTATTCCTGATGATATTGAAGAGGCTGCAAAAAGAGCTTCAATTGAATTGTTACCAAAAACTCGGCTCAGTAGTACGACATCGCATTTTCTAATTTTCTTAGCTGGTGTAGACTTAAAAACGTCGAAGAAAATTTCAGCCAAACCGTCTTCTTAGCCTATCTAGAAGAGAAATCAAAAATATGGAACTCGTCAACTTTGTGGAGCAAGTTTTCAATGATAAAGTCGAGTACGCTCGTTAAAAATGACGTTGATACAAGCAAATATTTCAAGGTAATACAGCGGAAAAATGAAATTTATAAGCTCGAAAAATCGAAAACTCTCACGTTTGAACAAGTCCAGAGGTTTATAAATGATGAAAAATATTTGATGATAAAAGTTGCTACTATTAAATGGATAAATCATTTATTGTTCAAATTCCAAATACAGAAACCAAAATAGGTTGTTATTTTTGCATTGTTAAAAGAACATTGACTATTTTAATAAATACGTTGCATTACGCCCTTCTGTTATCAATTATCATCGTTTTTTTTCTGAAATATTCAAATTATAAATGCAGTGTCAACCCAGTTAAACACGTTTGTCAAAATGTTCTCTACCATTGCTAAGTTTCTGAACCTTCCGGAACCAAAGGAATATATAGGTCACTGTTTCAGAAGGTCTTCTGCTTCTTTGCTAGCAGAATCAGGAGCAAATATAACGAATATAAAGAAGCACGGAGGATGGAAGTCTACAACATTAGCTGAGGGTTACATCGATGAACTATTTTTTATAAAAAGGTTATTGCTGAAAGAATAATCCCAACAGCTAGCTCCAGTGTTACAGAGTCGTCCTCTTCACTTCAAGAATTAAATGTAGGCAATGAAATTGTCAAGTCAGATAGTTCATATATACCACAAGACTCTTCCAAGTCGCAAGGTATATATCAGCAGTTGTCCTGATTGTAATTTTCATATTAATATTCACAAATAATATTAATAATGTAATTAACGTATAAACTACATTTGTAACAGAATTTAATTGTTTCTATATTTATTGTTCATAATAAAAATTTTTCGAAAATTGAATAATTATGTTTTGTTTATTGCTATTTGGTCGAAAAAAATCGTATTAAAAATACTTTTGACACTAGTGTTAAAAATATTATTAACACGCTACTTTGTAAACATCATCTTTTAATACTCTTGACAACCATTGAAAATGTCACTTAATGACAGTTGTACAAAAAAATGTTTTATTGAACGGTTTGTTTGTCTGTTTTTTTTTATTTTTTGGGTCAAATTTATAAAGTGAGGTTTGACCCGCGTTCTGAAATTTGAAACACAATTTAATAAATTATCTCTCATTGTATATTCGAAATGGCCGCAGCCACAAAATGGCGGAATACATATTGTTTCACAACTACCTCAATATGGGTATCAAATGACAGGGCTCCACTGGTAGAATAGAAGTACACTTTGAAACAGATGCAAATTCGAAATGGCCGCAGCGACAAAATGGAGGATAACATATTTTTTCAGAACTACCTCAATATAGGTATCGATTGACAGAGCTTGACTGGTAGAATAGTAGTACACTTCGAAAAAAATGCAAATTCAAGATGGTCGCAGTTGAAAAATGGCGGATTACATATTTTTTTACAACTACCTCAACATGGCAATATTAAGACACTGAACAGAATGGGAAGATTTGAATAACTAAATTAGAAATTGAAAACTTGAAAATGAAATGTTAAACGGTTTTATTGGAAAAAAAAATAATGATGTAGATAATGTACTAAAAATATATCAGTATTGATTTCGACTATAAAAAAAAAATGTAAATTTTAGAGATACCTATCTTAGCGTTTTGGATACTGAAATCTGCCTCCGTTTTCAGAATTTGAAAAAATTCAAGGATATTCGCAGTTTTTTCTTCATTGGTTCACTTCCTTTCTAAACATCCTCAACAGATATCAAGAAAGTTTTGAATTATGAAATATGTCAATGTTGTTAATAAGTTCTGAAACAATCGATGTAGTACCAAGTGGTCTCTGATATAAGTTGCCACTATTCATATGTGTCTTCAAAATGGGTAGCCAAGTACAATCCATTTTTCACCCCCCCCCCCCCCGGCATCAAACCGGAATTTGGAATTTTTTAATCAATCGAGTTACTGCGTTTTATATTGATATTTGAGATCTATTTATGAATGTTAGAATTATATTGTATATTTTTTCATTAAGTGTAGCTGATTTGTTCCGTTCAACTCGATGTTCATCGTCTGATTTCAAAATGTGTTCTGACAATTTTGATCCTGTTAATTGTCTATTTCTGATGTAATCTTGATGTTCATTCTCATGTTCTCAATGTTCTCGAAGTTTCACCAATACAACTCTTACCACAAGAATAAGGTATCTTATGAATGCAATTTTTTCTTAATTGTGTTTATTTTTGGATTGTCTTATCTATTTCCAAGTCATCTACATATTTATCTAGTTTTCAATTGACTGTTTATTTTCAATTGCATTCGTTTCGAATCTACGAGCAAATCTGGATGAATCTCTATTGCAAAACTTATTGTCGGTTCCTGTTCGTTGATATAATTTAAAAAAGCCATTCAGATCATTATGGTTACTACCCCAAATACTTAATATATCATTAACATTTCTCCACCAAATTTTGAAACCGTCTTGTTAAGCATCAACAAAAGATTTTTCAAAATGCTACATATGTTTGTTACTTAAGGTGAGAGATAAGGGAAACCCATAGTCATGTCAAATTCTTGTTGATGAGAGTCATGAATTGGAAACAGGTTAAAAAAAGTTCAATTCCGCTATTTCTAATCGATGAAGAGGAAAGACGCCAGATCTGTTGCAATTGAAAGGAAAAACTGTTAATAGTTTGTTATCAAACCAAACATTAATACATCTGAAATCTATTTTTTCAGTATTTTCCAACTCCTGCCATGTTAAAGCCTGATGAAAGACAACAGTGTCATCAGCATATCTCATGATGTCCCATTTACTAAGAACTGAGAACAGTTCACTTACATATAGGATGAATAACACCCAGAGCTGTGCCTAGCGTATTCCATACTCAATGGTTTTTGAGTTACTCGAGTAGTCACCAATTTTCCCTTTCTGGATCCTCTCATTCAAATAGCTCTCCAAAAGTAATATAACAGTTTTCCCACATTCCTATATTTTTAAAATTTTCTAAAAGTAGCTTATGGTTGTCAGTATCGAATGCTTTATTCAAATCAATGAATAAGCATAGACATGTCGCTGTCACGACATGTCTCTCAACGTTGGTAGAAAATATAGAAAATATATGTATAGAAAATATGGTAAAAAGTTATCACTAATTTCTCAAGAAAAGCTGACAAATAAGAAGTAATATATGAACAAAAAAGTATTTTTTCCATTTATTCAAATCATTGATAGTTTTCAAAATATGTACGGTCTTTTGTAATATAACGATCATATTTAGTACCCGCACCATCCTGCATGATTATTAAAAATTCAACTATTCTGAAAATAAAGAATTTGACGGTGAAAGCTTCAGAACTTTCCTCCAAAAATTTTATGATAAACGATAAAGGTAATAAAGCATTTAATATCAGCTTTGATACTTCATAAGATATTTCGTTTATAAACAACATAAGAATGTTATTATTTGAAAGCCGAATATTTAGAAAATCGTGACTTACAAAAAAAATCAAGTGAATTTTTTTCATTTTGCAATAAATAGTTCCCAAGATATTGAGAAAAAACTGAAACTGTGACATCGAATAAATAAAGAGGCTTCAATTTGACAGTGTCAGGCTCTCCGGTGTCTAATTATTCTGAATTATCCGTCCCTAATGTCAATCATATATACAATACAGGGTGTTATTTAAACAGACTATTCCTTGGACTATTCTAGGGATAGTTTGTCCTTCGATGATTTTTGATAGGGCGCTTCGTTTCGAAAATACGGGGCGAAAAAAATTTCGACAAAAACAATTATAGTAATTTCAAAATTATCACCGTAGCCGAAATAAAAGTATAGCGTACTACACTAAACCTACCAAGTAATAAAAAATTTAACAATTACATTGGTAACTATCAACAACATTCCGATTACTACAAACGGCTGCAGACATTCAATTTGCTGGGTGTAACGCAATCAGAAACGATCCTGGTGTTTTTGAACGAGCTCGGGAGTCGACAAGGCGTAGTCATTTTCAACAGTTCTTGTAGATTAAGAAACATAACATGTCATTTTTGCACATAAATTGTTATTATCGAAATTTTTTTCGCACCGTGTCTTCGAAACAAAGCGCCCAATCAAAAATCATCAAACGACAAGATATCGTTAAAGTAGTCCAACGAATAGTCCCTTAAATGTTTGCCGCATGTTTGATAAACACCCTGTATATTTTTCAGTGAGATATCATATGCAAATTCATTTTTGTCAGACCATGCTTCATAAGTGACTTAAATCTATTGTACTCACCTAGAAATATATGTCACGAACGCGCCCAACAATATAGTCCAAGTAGAATATCGGATTACACTGAGGCACAGGGTGTATACAGATACAATTTCCAAGTCTAGAATTTTATCGTCCATCAAAATTGGTTTTATCACAAATAACCCAGACGACTTTCATCAAATATACAGATTTTTACCACAATCAATATCAAAAATCAACCTATTATATCATCGAAAACTCAAGAATGACAATGAAAGTTGTATAAAGTACACTGAGCACCTGATTTCGGCGTTTTAGCACAACCATTATTATTGTTATTATTATTATTATTATGTTCGGATATAACGAAAAATTTTTTATGCTGTTTCAGTCGCTGTGTAGATAGCCTTTCACGGCCAGATATTATTGTATCTGGCAAAAACCACATTTTACAAATTTGCCACATCTTTATTTATGAATATTAAGAGCTAAAATTTTCATGAAAACAAGTGGAACATTTGAACTTTTTGATACTTTTTTTTGCAAAAAACGCGATTTTGAAAGACGAATATGAGCGTTGAATATTTGGGGCGCGGCCAAGCCGGACGGAGCGCAGAAGTGGGGATGGCCGGATAGCTAGATGTGGCTATTCCCATTCCTGCGTACAGTCCGGTTTCGCTTTGAGCGAAATTCTGAACCGATTTTGATTATATATAAAAATGTAAAAATAATCATTTTTATATGGAGTAACTCGTAAAAAATATCAGTTATGCTAAAAACCAATTTCAAAATTTTTTTCTTCAAACAGCTATACACAAAATGAAAGTGTTTTTGATTATAAATAAGGAGGAGGCAGTAAAATTACCAGTGAAATGAGGTATCAACCGCGACGTAAAGCATTACGGTTTGGACGCAATAAAATTAAACAAGAGACCTAATTTATCATTTTTTTTTAACTTTGCATGAAGCGTTCTGTGCACTTCAATTAAACAATTATGTTGATATAAAAAATTTTGAAGAGTGAGTTTGCGGTATACAGTCATAGATGAGAGAAAATCTGAATTAAAAAATGCGCCTCTGTCTAGCGAACAGAAGAAAGGGTCTAGTTTATACCCCGATCAGGATATATTTTTTTATTATTTTTTTTTAATTTTCATCATTCTGAAATAATAGTTCCTTATATCTAGGAAAGCTTCAGTCAAATTTAAATTCGAAACCACGCAAAATCAGCGTCTTGAGAATACTATTAAACCCAAAATTTTGGTAAGACTACTTAGAAAAGAACAGAAACAGCAGTAAAAACCGCTTTTTTGCTATATCCGATCTTTTTTTGATAATATTCACTGTTCATGTAATGAATGTAAAACCTTCAAACACGTTACTTTTAATGATTTTATTTACCAAACATTGCTATTAGTATATTTTCCTTTTTGTGATAAAATGCGTTTAGACTATTCAAAGTAAACATTACCTGAATATTCAATTTTATAAATCATAGTTATTATAAATTCATACTGAGCATTTCATTCTGACAAAACGAACACCATCCGAATATTACAAAACACTACACCTTTGAAAAATATCCTTATACTTATTCTAAACAATTATTCATTACCTTATAAAAAAAGAAAAGTATTCATATCTGAGGCAGAACAAATCTAACAAAATTATTCCTTCGCATATCAGAACCGTAACACTATTCTCGATGTGCAGTGAACCAAGCAAGTTGGCATTATTAGTAGTCGATAGAAATTAAACTGAAAATCCCATTGCATATAATAGTAAGCGACTAAATTATGGAACGAGTCCAATATCAAGTAAGTCCTAAGACTGTATCGAAGAAAGATTCATATGTATAAGAAAATAAATATTTCGAAATGAAATATTGAAATATTTATCTCTCCCAACATACCAACACAGTAAGTTCTGATAAATGCTTGTTAAAAAACAACTTCCTTGGCTAATACCACGCTGGACATTCAATTATATCAGACAGACATTTATGCAATATACCTGACAGAAGTCAGTCTTGCAGATGTTTATCGTTCATCCAACATCAGGACCATGCTGAAATCAGTCGAATAGATCACCTATTTGTGTTTATTTTTGGTTTCCTAGCGCCAAGGATTCAACTTCTAATTGCCAAACTATACTGAAAATGACTATAGAATAACGTTCAAGTAAGGCTCAAATAACTTTCATATCGTCCCGAGCTGGAATCCTTGGAAGCCACATTTTGGGACTATTTTTCATTGGCAGCCAATTTGAATAGATAGTTTCGAGATTTGCGTCAGTAGTTGGCCTAACTGAGCGCTGTTCGCACAGTCTGACAGTTCATCAATGTAGTAGAAATTGAACTCTTTTCTTCACATTACTGCTCTGGGCAACTCTAGAGACTTTTTCTGTCAATGGCCACAGAAGACAGCTACAAGTAGCATCCTCTGAATCAGGAGGTCCATTCCAGTAGGATTGATACCAGTTGTTACCGATAGTCATGACAGCCAGCCACTGTCATCCTCTAAATGCCCTTCAAGTCATTATTCGAATATGTATCTCACGAAACTATTGACCAAAAATAAAGTTATTCCAACCTTTACGTGTACACTGCTTCAAATTAACCCACGAGTTATACCTAGGCTAGTTGGCTGTTCTTGTTCATCTTTCCCTGCCCGAACCACTGTGCATGCTGTTTTTGGCGAGTGCATTGGCTTGGGATGTAGGGGTTGAGCAAACCGGCCTTCGGATGTCTGCTTCCACGTAGCCCCGCTGGATACGGGAATGACAGAATCGCTTGTGGTTCTGTTATTCCCCTTACTGAATTGCATTCCAACGATGTCTTGATTCTAAGGTGTGTGTATCTGTGTCGGGAGGATGAATGACACTGGGCCTATCAGCTGTCTCTACGGAACCTTCGAAATACCAGGCGCCCTCTCGTCAGAGCATCATCGCCTTGTCACGGCAATGTAGGGCTCTGTCGTGATTGACCTTCTTTCCCTAGTTACTCGTGGGACTTTTATGGACAGAGTAAACTTAAAAATTATTTCTGACTCTTAGTCTACAGAGGAGATGGATGTAGAGCTTACAACTCCAACTGACCTCCCTGTAAATTTAGATCAGGAGCGAGTCTACACAGGAGATGGATGTCGAGCTTATGACTCCAACTGACCTCCCTGTAAATTTAGATCAGGAGAGAGAGCTTCTCAACTCTCCATTTCCTGATCCAATAACTGAACCTAAAAAAAAGTGTTGGTGGTGCAGCCAAGAACGACTGAATCGTCTCCTCAAAAGCGGGGTACCTTATGAAACCGCCTTGCACCAAATTCTTGAGCGAAGTATGCAGAATATGTCTCTGGTGGAGAAACAAACTCCCCCATGAGCAGGTTAGCAAACGTTTGTGCTCAAGTGATGATTCACCAAAATCAGAAGCGAAAAGCTTTGCACGGTTGAATCTAAGGCATCGTCAGGTGTAGCTGACGTACAAAAACCCTCATATGAGAAAGTTGTCGCGTGTATCAAGGTGGGAATCTTGTACCTTGACTATCCGACTACCTCATTAACGATGAAACAACAAAGCATATACTTTGTGCCTGCCCCGCTGGGGACCGAATCAGGTTTTTAGAGTTCGGCAGAACCGTACTCTTACCATCTGACCTGAAAGACCACTCACCATACAGACTAATCGGCTTCGTTAGGAAGTTGGGTTTATTTGGTCAAGTGAGAATAGGTGTGAGCCACAATAAATCATTGCGGGTCACGGTGTAGGGTCGAATAAACACTCACTTTGGACCTAACCTATTCTAACCTATACCTAAACTATTTTCAGGGAATTTCAGAGCTCAAGTAATAATTCCACTCCTGATGGTCTGAAGTAATTTTAGCATCTAAGAAACCTTGTTACATGTCATGATCCGCAACAGATTATCTCTCCTACTAACCCTAAATGTTTTGCATCCTGAACATATCCCGTACTCGTAAATATTCCCACTTACTCTCGCAAACACTTCCTACAAATTGGGTTGTTAGTTTATTGCTCGTTAAATGTAGTAATAGCCTTGTTACAGGAAGAGTGGCATTCCAAAAACATAACTGCACTTCAACTGGAGAAAACAAGTGATAATTATACATGTTTTCTTAGTGAGCATTAGTTTTGTTGAAGGGCTGGATCTGTGAATGTTAATACTGGAAAGACTAGTGCTATACCTTCGAAAATCTTGATACGGTCGATTACCAAAGTAGATGGACTTCACGAAACCAAAATTATTATCATGTGATTTCAAATGCTCATAAGTATTTTGAATTTTCAAGTAAAATGTTTCTCATGTGTACTTCATATATAAAATATGTTGAGAAAATGAAGTTGAGTGAAAGAAACACTCGGGAGTCAAAGTTGAAAATGAGATTTTTGTGGCATTCTTATTTTCTAACATCTCTATAATTTCATGTAAAATCATTTATATTTTGGGTAGAGTTATCGTCGACCAATTTAATTCGAAATATATGATTTTCCAAACAATTTCTATTGCTCCAAAGTAGTATTAAATACGAAATATAAGTAAATTTCAAGACTACTCTTGAACCTTGTCCCAACTTCTTGGCTTTTTATTGTTATTGATTTCAAAGCACAAGATTCTTCAAAAAATACCTGAAAATCGGACGAAGAACACTTGATCAAAATATAAGGTGAACAGAAAGCAAAATAACAGAGGAATAATGACAGATCCTCATGGTTTTTACGAACGTGGGACACATGATTACAAGAGGCAAATTTATGTACAACCAAAATTGAGTCCAGTGATTGTTACAAGCAATGAACCTTTTTCCTGAAGTACGAAAAATCACTCACTAGCAGCGCTAGTAGTTCGGTAGGGACAAACACTGCCTAATCTTCATATAAACATATCGTAAAGTACAATTAAAAAAGAATGTTTTCAACAGAAGAGAATGTTCCTGGAGCAAAACAAAAATTTGCAACTGTAAAGGATAACAATGTTGTAACATTAAAACGTTGGCTTGCATGCCGTAATTTGAAAGTAACTGGAAAAAAGTGAATTAATAGACAGGTTAGTAAACGAGTAGTGGTAGATTCAAACTGGATTTTTTTTTTCAATAATTATGAATTTCAGACTTATTTCCGAGTGAAATATAAATCAAATATAGATGGAAATGAAATGAACTCAATTAATAAAATAAATAAATTATATTGAATATAATTCAATAAACGATTGAGGTTATATCTCATTCTAGTCAATGGTAATTAACTATGAAAAATTTACTATTCATTTCATGTTTAGAGCATACATATGAATATTTATTTACTTTTTGCACTGTTAAATCCATTCTCCTCGAAGCATGTATCAATTTCTCACATCTAACCTAATTAATATGAGGTTTTATAAATGGTATAAAAAACACGTCTTCTTCCGGATATCGATTATCCGACGTACAATTCGCAAAACAGCAATGCTTTGTTGACATTATACTAGCACAAAATAATTTTTTGTATCAGATTTATATTTTTAATTAATAAATTAATATTACGTAAATAACACTGTTCTACATGTGAATAGTTTATTATTTGTGCCTACTACTAGTACTACCTCTCGTGCTGTACTATTCTCAGGAAAATGGCTCATTGAATATGAATTTCTCAAACGACAAAACTTTTGAAATATTAGATTTTTATAAAGTTAGCAGCATCAGAGGATGAATGAAAGTTTCAGTCATCTCCAGATAATGCCAACTCAGTTAGCAAAATGTGCGATCAGAGTCGGTTCTTTCGTTCTGGTGTGGAAAAAGTGTGTTCGACACAGTTCATAATATGAAACAATGATATAACTGCATTGAACAACAATTTTTTATCTGATAAATTCATTCTCTCTTAAAATGTTGTCAATATCTACTACCATTTCTGTCACATTTTGAAGGTTCTAGTCATAATTAAGTTCAGCCACTTTGATCTGGTTATTTATTGAGTAAATAAATCATGAATGGTAATCTATTTTTCAAATGCACTTTTTAAATAACAGTCATACTATTTCATAAGCAGCAATATGTCAAAAGTGTTTCAAAATATTTGAACTTTCCAAACAATAGTCATAATATTTCAAAATATCTAAATATTTAAAATGTACGAAAACAAAAAATGTTCAACTGATAGTGTTGAAATTCGAAACTAATTTCATTTATTTCTCAATTTCAAAACAGTGAAAACTGCAATACTTTTTCACCCCTTCTTTCTGATTTGTTAATATTGTAAGTTGAGACTGGCCTGAACGAATTGTTCTTTTGGATAATTTGATTCACAGCTAGTTTTCAAGTATGCCCAATCACTTCATGTGAAGTTTTCTTCCTTCTACGAGGAATTGGGCAAATTCGGATATGCGGTTGGTCCCCTCGTTCATGGGCAGATGGGGCGATGACAAACATGTTGTTTGTCGTTCGTTTCAGCCTTGTTCGAGTAATGATACTCTGAATGGACACCTGTCTGATATAATTCAACGCCCATCGTGGTATTAGCCAGGGAAGTAGTTGTATTGTGTCAGTCCATTAACCTACAGTGTAAGGAGTTGAGACTGGCCCGAACGAATTGTTCTTTTAGCTAATTTAATATTGTTGTTGTTTCAATACCATAGTTATTTATATACAACAATTGAAAATACTCCAAGTTGGGACTCATCCAGTAACTAAATCAAACATCATCGGTTTATATACCGGGTGCTCGACAAGTCTTTGTACTATATTTCTGAAGACAGTGAAGATATAAAATCAAAATTTTGGCACTCACATATGTACAAAAATATCTGCGTATTTACAAATTTTTTCCTCTCAGGGCTGCACCCCAAAATTACAAATGAAACCTCATACCGCTTTGTAGCTTTTTTCAAAATTCTTTAAAATCAAACATTTCTGCACAAACTAGAGATATGTACGATAAGCTCAATAATTGATCTACGAGCCTTTCAAAAAACCTTCACGAACAAACAAAAACCTAAGTGTCCAATGGCTGGCATTCATTTTGTCCCGGATGTAATGTAATGAAAGATGTGATTCACAATTTTCCCTGATAACCTTCGCTTAGTCAAACCCATGATGTTTAATTTTTTGCAGCTGTTCGATTGTTTATTTTTCTACTACCTGGGTTCGCGACTTTATGTTTCATATCGAGATTTTTATGAATCTACATTCCGTCAAAATCATTAATCCGAGCGTAGAAAACCATTTTATACTATAAATATTTACGTTATCGAATATGTATACCTTGAAGAACGTAATTCAAATTTCTGAACATAATATAATAAAACTAGTGATGAGGCCAGATGAATTATTTTTAAAAGCATTTCGAAGAATATTTCATGAAAGTAGTGTAGGATTTTTTGTGTGTCCGAAAAGTTATAGAAATAAAAAAAATGGTCTGCGTGACAATGCTATTGAAAAAATGAATGTGGAAAATGAACACTGCACAAAATCGGTCGAAACGAATACATGACACTATACTATCAAGGTTATGAACATGGAATTAGAGAATATACGCAATTTCAGAAGAATGTACCTAATTGCGATAAAATATGTATCATTTTCTAATAAATTCATTTTAATACAGAAATTTGTAGAGTATGAAATATGTCATCAAAATAATATCTACTACCAATAAAAAACAATAATTTTTAAGTGAATAATTCATTCCTAATTGACAAAAGAACATTAGTGAAAGAAAAAAATAACATAAAAGATTGGTGAGGAATTTCAAAAATTTCTTTTTCACTCTATTGATTGCAGATGTAAATTGATTGTGTATGGGATTTCATATTATGGATCCATATTCTAGTTTTGGCCTACCAAACTGAAATTATGGTTCTGATATTATGGAACTTCTTACAGTTCCTTATAATAAAACCGTGAGTGTAATTTTGTGTTACTTTCAGCTGAATATCACAATTTTGCATTCAAATATTTTCAAATGGAGACAGTTCTTGTAATGAATTAATCTGCTATTGCAAAATGATGCATTCATCTGAACTGTTTGTAGCTGTGTAAACTTTCAAATCGTCAGCAAACATTGATCTGTTACAGGTTAACGAGTTTTCCAGATCGTTAATAGATAATAAAAACACTACAGGGTCAAAATTAAATCCTTGCGGGACTCCGTTGTTTCTAGAAGTTTGACAAAGTTGTTGAGAATTAAGATGGCTCTGTGATTACTGATTTCATTTCGATCTTGATCTTTGTGTATTGTACAAACTTTGCTAGTTCACCAGTTTGTAGGGAATAAACTGATCCTTTCAGGCAGTCTTTCACTAGAAACGAAGGAAGGATGACCTGAGGTCATCTTGTTTTAAAATTTCTTTCCAGCTTCTAATATTTTTGTCTCTGTTATTAGTTCTACACTAATGTTTATCGAACTCTAAAGTTCGAAGTTAGGTTTGTTTGAAGGTGGTTGATAAGTTATCTTCTATACTAGGTAATAAATGAGGATTTTTAAAAAACCTACTAGAAGCGTTAACAATAGATTGTGGGAATTCCTGTAGTAATGTTCTCATTATGAACGAATGTCCAGAAGTTTTTCGGATCAACTATCAATTTGTTCTCAATCTGGGTATATACGATATGTATATACTTCTTTGACTTTCTCTTTAAACATTTTTCTGACTCTACAGAACTCTTGATAATATATGATGGAATTTGCCGATACTTGATGAAAATCCATGAACCTAACGTATTCAAAAAACACCTAATTGTGAGCATTGTATGGCAAAATGCATGTTGCGTTTTTGTGAAATCGTTTAATGAAATTCTCACAATAAGGTGTTTTTTGAATACGTTACTCTTGATAATAACAAATATTTTTGTTGCTTTGTATTTTCCATGCATTTAATCAAACCTTCGCAATTTGTTGAATCCCATATTCATAGGTTTTTAAGTTTATTTAAAAACGTAAATTCAGAGGGTTTTCTCCAATTTTTGAATTCCGAGAAAAATTATCGTTTGTGGTTTTATTGCGAAAGTCGGTTGGTAGTCGGATAATTAGTTCACAGATGAAATTTCCATATTGCTTGATGCAGGTTCGATCGATGCTCTAAGACTCGATGGATGGCTTGTATGGCAAGGTTAGGTTAGGTCCAAAGTGAGTAGGTCTAGTCGACCCTACACCGGCACCCGCAAAGGTTTATTGTGGCTTACACCTATTCTCATTTGGCCAAATAAACCCAACTTCTTAATGAAGCCGATTAGTTTGTATGGTGAGTGGTCTTTCAGGTCAAACGGCTCTGCCGAACTCTAAAAACGTGATTTGGTCCCCAGCGAGGCAGACACAAAGTATGTGCTCTGCTGTTTCATTATTTTTCAAGCAGAGGTGACACACACTGTTTCCGACAGTCCGAGTCTCTGCATATGATGATTTAAATGACAGTGAACTGTAAGAAGGCCTGTTAGACATCGTAGTTTATCCTTTCTGTAGTTCAGCACCTGTTTGGTATCAAGCTTCGAAGGGTGACTGAACGCCTTGGAGTGAGCCACTCCTGGAAGATTCTGCCAGAAGTACATAAATCTTCTTTCCATCCAGGTGTTCAATGTTCATTTGGCAAAGCCTGAAACGATGTCAATGATAGGTTCGGGTCCGATGAAGCTGCTTGCAGCACCCTCCTTGCAGCATGGCTCGTAAGACACGCATGTTATATAATTTGCTCATTCTGTCAGTGTGTATCGCAACTTACACTAGATTTTTGAGCTCATAGTTCATAAAAAAACTCATTTCAACCCATTCGACCTGAACCTTGATACACTCGGAGTTGTAATTGAAAGTACTTTCAAAACTTTTTGAATACTTCACCAAAGATTAGACACTATTATCAAACCGTAAACAAGACGACTAAAAATTATACATTTGGAAACCATGAAATTATAGAGGAGATTGCAATTACTTTCAGGTTGGTCAAACTGAAGAGGTTATCAAAATTTTCCGACACAAGAAACAGATGACATTTACTTGGAACCAGTTTGATGTTGACCAAGCTGTTTTGAACACTGGTAATATATTGAATAGAACTGGCCGATACTTGATGAAAATCCATATTGAAAAAACTGAACAATATAGTTTATTTTATGATTTTCACTATAGAAGGGTTTTACAAGAACCGCGACACGTGTTTCGCTTTACAATAACTTCTCCAAGCATAAACTTTTAGCAGTTTATGCTTGAAGAAGCTATTTTATAGCGGAACACGTGTAGCGGTTTTTGAAAAACCCTTTTATAGTGAAAATCATACAATAAACTATATTGATTAGATGGTAATAGAGTTTGGAAAATTATTACACTATTGTTGAGACCGATACTTTCAGATACTCTAGAGACTCTGAACATTGTTTTTATATTACTGGACCAACCAACACCAAACCTTTATTTTCAACACCTCGACTGGTGTTTCGATCACCAAGTGATCATCTTCAAGAGTTTGATTTTCCTCTTGAAGATGATCACTTAGTAATCGAAACACGTATCTAGGTGTTGGAAATAACGGTTTGGTGTTGGGATAAAATTCCAGTAATATTAATTTCTACACCAATGATTCCAAACAGTGCATCACAAGTACATAAACTTTTTTCAAAAAGTGAGAACTGTGATCCTATTAGAGATAATTCTGCCCTTGATTTTGATGAACATGTTTTAAAGTCTGATAGAAAAATCAAAGTATTATCATTCAGTGTAATTAGTTCATGAAATTCCATTCATAGTGAGCTCTACTAAGCAATTGAGTTAATCCTGCAGAGATTCGTTACATTTAGAATGACAATGCCAACTTTGTTCTAAAAATGAGCATTGAGAATAGTGTATTCACAGTTCTGATGTATTGAACAGTAATTTCATTAGATTCTACTGTGATTGATTGTACTCTTTATTTTCTTAATGAATAAACTTCTCGTGTGTATCTAAAAACGTGAAATATTCCGTAATACACCCTGCAACACCTCAATAATTTGTATAAAAAAGGATATGGATTCGAGATGAGCGCCAAACACCAACTGCGTGGCCTCGTAGTCTGGGAGAGATACCGTAGGGTAATGGGTGCGATGCCCGGGTATGGAAGATTAGGATCAACGTCCACTCCTGATCCTGAACCAGATCCTGACTCCGACTCTGAAACAAATTAAAATAATTACCTTCATGAAAAGCACTTGTAGAGCAATATAAATTCTATAAAAATATCTATTGAAGTATGAGACAATCACTGCTGATTGAGAAAAAAGAAGGTCAGAAGGTCTTTTCATTTTAATTTCTGAAGGAGTGTTATCATGTCCTTTTAAATGGCTTTCCTTGGAAGGTATTAACATGTTGAAGTAAAAAAGAACTATTTCTTAAATCTAACCCATCAAGAAAATAAATATTTCGAATTAAAGTTTGAAACATTTCTCCCCTTCCTCCAGCAGCAGGATCTTGTTGAAATCAGTCAACTGATCACTTAATAAATCTTACTTCTCGTTAATGTAAGATAGATACAACTCGACCGAACATACGTAACCTACGTCTGGGACAGGATATGATCAATTATCGTAAAGTAGTAACACTTCCATCCAAAACGAAATCGATAATAGAAACATTCTCCTATTCACCAAAAGGATCAATACTTTGAATTGAAGAGGTAAATCTGTTGGAGAAGATCTCACATCTGACAGAAATACTAGATCATAGACTGACCAGGAAAAAACTTTTAGAAAGAGTACAAAGATAGCCGAAGCCAGATGCACTCACAGGAAGACATGGATCTGTATTAGAAATATTGAAATGACACAAGTAAAAATTAATGTTACTGCTTCAGTAACATCACTATTACTACTATACAGATAGGTTAATGCAACTTGTCGGTAGCCTTTCTTATAATCAATTGCCCCAATGTATTTCTTGGAGATGACAAATACACACATCGGAAAAGTCTAGGGATATATTTATAACATACTAAATATCATAAAAATAAATGCATGAGGTCGTTCAATTTCGATTAAATTGGTACACTCGACCACCCTGTAGATTTCTATGGGTTGAACAAAGCCTGCAAAAACGGTAACTAATCTTTTATCAAGTTTTTTACAAACTGTAGGTTTTCAGCTAAAATGAATAACCTGAAAGTGTCGAGTTTGTACATTCTATGCAGTTCTTGCTCAGCAATTAAACTGGAAATATTGTGCTTTAACATGGAACGCCATCACTCACCATTGGCTGAGATGAATAGAGTTGTAGGGCTTCTTCAAGGTGGTATGCGACAAAATGATGTAGCTCTTCGTTTGGGGGTCTCCCAAAGTGTTATCAGTCGATTGTGGCGGCGTTTCCGTTCAACTGGCAGTCCAGCCGAACAACATCCAGGGCGAGGACGTGCTACAACTGCAGTTCAAGACCGATTTTTGGTCTTAACCGCAAGAAGACAACCGACAATCACAGCACCTGAGTTGGTTAACGTGATGTAGCAGACGCACCAGGTAACCATTGGTCGTGATACTGTCAGAAATCGACTGCATGAAGCAGATCTCCACAACAGAAGGCCACTTAGATGTCCACCTTTGTCGAGAGGCAATCGCGGTAGAAGATTAGAGTGGTGTCAAGAACATCAAAACTGGGATGCAAATGATTGGGCCACAATTTTGTTTACAGACGAATCCAGATTTGGATTTCATCCAGATTTTTGTCGAGTGAGACTGTGGAGACGACCTGGAAATAATGAACGTTTGAGACACGTCCAGGAAGTCCACACATACAGAGGTGGTACAGTAATGCTATGGGGCAGAATCATGATCGGCGGCAGAACCGATCTCGTTTTTCCAAATCGCTCCCTCACAGCTCGACAGTACCTCGACACCATTCTTCTACCTATCGTCCGTCCGTTTGCTGGTGCTGTTGGTGAAAACTTCCACCTAATGCACGATAATGCTCGTCCACATGTCGTGCATCTAGTGAGTGGCTGGCTCACCAACGAAGGAGTTGATGTATTGCCATGGCCAGCACAATCACCGGACCTGAATCCCATCGAGCATGTGTGGGACATGCTTCAACGAAGAATTACTCCGCATATGGGGAACATTCACACAACGTTTCAATCGAGAGAGCTTTTAATCGCTGAATGGGCAAATGTACCTCAACAAGACATTTTGTCGATGCACGATAGATGTAGGGCCGTAATAAACCAGCGTGGAGGCCATACTTTGTACTGATTCCAATTTTTTTTGTATTATGATTTTTTTTTCGAGGTGCCAAAGAAGAGCCATATTTTTTTTGCTTATATGCGCACTCAGTATTTTTGATCATTTAATAAATTTTGTTGTAAGTTACATTCGTTTAATAATCACCAGTCAACTTTTTTTTCCCTAAAGCGATCTAAAAAAAATTATTGCCATTTTAAAAAATATCCCTAGACTTTTCCGATGTGTGTATCTCAATAACAACACTTTTTATGAGTAACTTGGACGATTTTGCTTCTCCTCTCTGGATTTTCTGTTTCGGTGCACAGTAGCCCATTTTCCCGCTTGATTGAAGGTTTCCATATGTTGCGAATCCCCACACTAGGCCGTCTACATGTGTTGTTAAAAATGTAATGTAACTAATGTTCATCCCTTGTGATTAATTTCAGCTGCGAATCGTTTGATGTAACCTTTATGGGTACAAACATGGTCTTATATTCCTGATTTACTATTTCCTCTTTGCTTGGTATTTTCCTTTTGCTCGCTGATACGGTCTCTCAACAGCCGCTTGATTTCATCTATAAAGAACTGACTGCTCCGGTAAATACAATTTTTGGATCTTGGATATTTTATGGATCTTGTTCCTGGTGTGTAAGCAGTTACGGTAACACAAATAATATAATTTAATGTGATTACTAATTGTAATGCACTGTGTGGAACTTTTGGTGTAGTAATGAATATTACTGGAGTTTTATCTCAACACCAAATCGTTATTTTTAACACCTTGACGCGTGTTTTGATCACCAAGTGATCATCTTCAAGAGGAAGATTGAACAAAAACTATATTCAATGTTGTTCTTATTTAAACCATAAATACCTCTGCTAGGTACCTGCGTCTCAGTTGTCTTAAAATTAATTTTACAATGTTGCTTTCCCTACTAGTCCAGTAAATCTAATAAATAAAAATACTTATTTCCACAAGCTATAAAGTTAAATATTGGTATTGGTCCATTATCGTTATTCATAATATTATTATTTCTAATCCCTCATAAGCATCTAGATGCGTGTTGTTGTTAACTTGTTCAACTAATCTTAATGAACTGAAGTCTATGGAATGGTTTTGTTGCAGAATATGGTGAGCGACTGCAGATTTTTCTCGTCTTCTATATTTTAGGTGTGCTAATTGTTCCTTGTATCTTATTTGAATATATCTTTTTGTCTGTCCATAATATTTTACATCGCAGTCCTCACATTCAATTTCGTAAATTCCAGACTTTTTTGAGTTCCCGACTTTGTCCCTTGAATTTTCTAAAAGGCTCTGTAGTGTATGACTTGCTTCAAATACCACCTTCATGTTATCTAGTTCCTTGAAAATATTTACAAATTTCTTCGTATATTGGTGGTATGGACCTGGTATTTATCTTGGTTTTTGTCGTTTCTAAAAGTCGAGATTTCGTTCATTTTCACCCTAAACTTTACTTTACAATACTCTCTGTATTGTCATTTTTTCTTTTGTAAACCTCTCATACGTGGGAGGAAACGTCTGAAGACGATGAACTAGAACTCAACTCAACACGTTAGTGCTATCTACAGTGATGTGAACTGCCAGGAATATACCTGTAAGTGCTTATTTCCTTCCTAAATACATCATATTCTAGCTTCCCACATTCACTCCTCATTACCAAAACATCAAGAAATGGAAGTTATCCTTCATTTTCTAACTCAAACGTGAATGTCATTTGTGTTGTGAAAGTAAGAAACGTAGTTTCATTCAAACATCACATCATTGATGGAAATCTGTTATGTAAAAAGCAAACAAAGTCCTCAATATTCGGTTTTTTGTTATCGAATATCGCAGAAATATCATTCACATACCTCAGCCATATACTAGGTAAATACGTTGACGTTTCTTTGGTTTCCATTTCGAATTTGCTCATGAACACGTTAGCCAGGTAAGGAGACAAGGAGACATAGCCGTTCCCTCCAGTTGTTCATAAAAGCAATCTTCTACCAAGAAACGGTTTCGTTTCATACATGAATTAGTGAGATAAATTATTTCTTCAATTTCGTTAGTACTGAAATTATTTTTCTCTAGTAATTCCCAGAGGTACTGTAAGGTCTATGGAATTGGGACGCTAGGAAATTAGGAACTAACATAAATGAAAACTAAAATTCCACCTTCTTGCAGAATGATATTTTATTATGTTGTATGATACTAAAACCTGGTACGCAATAGGCAAACTTTCAAATTCCTTACTGAGTCATTTTGCTATTTGGTAGGTAGAAGATTCAACAGCTGACACGATAGGGCGCATTGATTTTCCTGGTTTGTGGATTTGGGAGGCAATATAGTTTTGACACCATTGGGTAAAAATCTCATGAGTTCCGTTTCCGTTGGAGGGTGAAAATGTTGTTGAAATTTGAGGAAAATTTACGAGTGGAAAATGTCAAAAAGTTAAAAACGTCTCAGTATTTGAAAATGAGTTTCAATGAGTTACTTTATCGAGTCCAGTTTCCAACAGTACCCAGTTTTCGTTTCTCCATTTACTTTTCTTCAATTATCCATACTTTCCAAATTCATTGAGATACCTCAAAATCACAAAAATTGAAAATATCCACTTTTCAGATAGTTTCGAAACAGCTTGTATATTTTCCTGACCTCTACGACCATTCACCATGATGAAGTAAATATTCTGAGGCATATCTGGGGATAAAACTACACGGCTCCTTGAGAATGCGTTGTGACTCAGAATTATTGAATTCTTCAACTTATCGATCGGATATAGTAGGTACAGTATATTTATAAACGCAGTCAGTTCATCGTTTGACGGTTCCGTTGGTAATCATAATCAATTTGCTATGAATTCCTGGAAAATATGTTTATTTTCGTCAACCGAGCTACATTATTGAACTCCCAACTAAAATCGACCCTGCGAACAAAATCGACCGGTAGTTTGATTTAATTGTCAACAAGTAACATCGATAGGAAAGTATATGTTAACGCCAAGACTACTTTTTTCTAGTGACTGGCATAATCGAATTATTTTTATAGGTACGGTTGGGTATACAAATAGTCGTCAACTACTACTCTTTTTTTATGTCCAGTCCTAGAGTTGATTTTCATAGTGATTAACGTAGAGTGAGCAGTGAGTTACAGACAGTGATGTTTACTTATAGTAATGTCATACTTAGCATCGGTAGGCTTTGTCTATATGGTACGGGTTTACACCTGATGGTACAGGTGGTAACATTGCCTGCGGTTTGAACTAAATTCAATTTCAAGTGAAAAGGATGATATTTCAAAAGAGTCTATGCTTGGTTTCATATAGGGATCACGTAGTGGTGATTTGAGTGGAATCTGTGAGAATCATCCATCAGAATAAATTCCAACTTCTTGAGATATTCATAGATATCAATTAAAAAGTGGATTTTTTAACAACAATTTTTTTGTATTAAAGTTCTGCCAGGCAGAATTATGAAGAGCAGAGAAGCATACAATAACAAAAATATGAAAGCATCAAAACAGGAAAGAATTGGACACAATGAGAAGTTCATTTTGGACGTATCTGTCTACACTATAAAACATAGGTCTGAGGTAGCTAATGCTGAAGACTGACGGAATCCCGAGTCCCAAGAATCAGATGAGTCTCTTTGGAGGAGTGTAAACCAACAGCCTTGAGTTTGCTTAATAGTTCTGGAAATGGGATTTCGGTCAGAAGTTGTAAGATTCAATGCATTAAACCCTAGGGTAAGACGCTGTACTTTATTATATTTCCTATTAAAGTAACCATTGAAAAGAGTAGAAAATTTCAGAACAATAACACTTTGATTCCTTTATCCAGTGACAACTCACGTTCAATAGTGATAATTTAGTATTGTCATTCATTCATTTCAAAGGTAGGGAAGCGAAACCATATGAAAACTAACAAGTAAACCGTATTCCTTGTCTTGTTGGTAATCTTGAGGTGCCTTCTATCTCGATGTTAATAAGTTAGTATACAGTGACAAGTGTTGAAAAACGGTATAGTATTTCTGCAAATTTCTGTAGATGTCGTCCGAATAAGAGCTCTTAATTTGGTAACCCTTCTGAGCTATAATTGAATTTCTATGAAAAATCAGGAACCGACCTTTTTTTTGAGAACAAAACACAAGCACTACAGAAAAATCCTTAAGGCGCTTTTAGAGCAGTGCGAAAGTAGTGATTCACATTAGATTTGAATCGCTGGATATCAAATCCATTCAGAAAAACCTTCTCAGGAAGTTTATTCCACATAAACACCGTTTTCTAAATGAAAGAGGTGTTAAACAGAGAAGCTTGAGGTGTACTAACTTAAACCTGAGCAACCACAGTCCGTCGCGTATTTCTGATATGTACCATTTTTGGTGAAATCAAATGTGCCAAGTCACTTGAACACTTCCTCTGAAAGTATATATAGAAGAGAGACACATTTCCAACCTTTCTTTGATATTCCAGACTATCAAGGTTGCAAGTGACGTTCGAGTTTTCCATAAGGATAATAGCTCTTTTCTGAATGGAATCCAGCAGTTTCAGGGTATGTTTGAGCGGAGCTCCATACATGAGAACAATACTCCAAAGAAGATTTGATCTGAGCTTTATAAAGCATGAATAGTTGCTGAGGTGTGTACAGTTTTCTGGTTTGGAACAATGTTCCAAGCTATTGAGAAGCAGTCAATTCCAGCGACATGATTGTGCCAAGACATATCGGTGTCCATTTTAACCCCCAACAAACTTATGGAAGCAGAAAGCGGAATTGTCTGACCTGACATCTGGTTCGGACATATCTGGATATCTGGTTTGAACATATCTGGTTCAAAAACATTAATTTTTTTGGAGGAAACCGATGCCTGTGTTCTTGTTTCATTGAATTGAACTTGGTTAATTTCACCCCAATTCACTTCTAGATCCCGATTAATATATTCAACCTCCTGCTGCCGATGAAGATGTGCATCCGCAGCCAATGTCCTGGAATCCAAATGTTAGTGTTCTGTCGTCAGCAAAGTGATTTTTTTCAATAAGTCGTTGATATACAGTGAAAACAAGGTTGAAGACGATATGGATCCCTGGGGAACACCAGCGTTGATAGTGCGTCCATGCCTCCGCAAATCAGGAGCTTGCCATTCCAACTGGGAAAATTTAAGGAAACGGCTCATCCTGAGGATGACAACTTGGCTGGTGAGTCTCACGTAGAGAAAAGTGTTGCATTTCTGATGTTTGGGAACAGTGCTTTTTTTGGGGGTAGACATTTGATGAAAAATGTATATTTGGGTATTACATATATTTTAAATCTGTTGGCTATGTTCAGCATGATGAACACTTGCTAATATACCTACTTGACTACGAGTAACTTGAATACAACAGGAGTATTAACAATTTTTATAGGCATCTGGACCGTCTTCTTTAAAACTTGATTATCTATGTGAAGGAACGCTCTTATTGAAATATTGACATTATTGGAAGGAAAATAATATGGTTGGTTATTAAGGAAGTGTTCACTTAGGTACTCCCTATACACATT
Source organism: Leptinotarsa decemlineata (assembly GCF_025532065.1). Taxonomy (NCBI): domain Eukaryota; kingdom Metazoa; phylum Arthropoda; class Insecta; order Coleoptera; family Chrysomelidae; genus Leptinotarsa; species Leptinotarsa decemlineata. The sequence goes on along the minus strand of NW_027412668.1, from coordinate 15,839,027 downwards.
AAACAAAAAGTCATTCAAGCTAGGTGTAGTTATTATATTTTCATAAACCCAAGTAGTGGAATGCATGCAATTTCACTACAAACTCCCTCAGCTTGCTATCTGTTAAAAAAAATCTGTTTAAAATCTGTTTTTCCGTTAATCAGCTGTCGCCCCCACACGAACGACAACTCTCAGAAGTTGAGAAACTTGTGCGAGCTAAGGACTAACGAGGTCTTATCTTTAAACGTGTGATTCCTAACACGGTTGCAAAATCATCCCAGCTTCAACCAGATAAATTCTCTCAAGAAAAATATCTGGTCGAGGCAGGAATCGAACCCATGGTCTTCCGATCGTGAGTCGGGCGCACTACCGCCGCGGCCAATTCCACAACTGTAAAACATATTCTGCTACACCATTTAAAAAAAACTATTCAGATATTACATAAGGGACATACCCTTTTCCTATGTCATTCGTGTTGAACTTTCATTTCAGTTTTCCACTCAACTGATTTCTACCATTCAACTTCGTTTCCCACGAGCCATAGAACGAGGAAGTTGCCACAAACTCTATTAACGACAGTCATTAATCACTCCTGGTTGGTCACCAATAAGTACATTCAATGCACATATCAAACCAAGGTCTGATTTTGTATGTATGCTGAGTTGAAATAATGAAGTTGTTGACTTTGGTGTGTTTCATATTTTGACGAGGGTTTACTGTACTGTGATTTAGGTTCGCAATCAGCATCGAGGGTTGGAGCAGGTGGAATTCAAACTCCTCCTCTTTAATGAAACGTTGCTATGAAACAATTCCGCCATCGTGATTACGAATAATTTGCGAGATGAGCATAGGATCACGATTTATTATGTTGTTGATTCGCTCTCGATAATTTATAATATCATACAGTTGATACAACGAAAGAATTCACATGTGTCATGAATTTGTGCAAGCGACGAAGTAATAATAACGAGCTGACGTGGTTACTGCTCAGAACAAGCTAACCTTTCAATCAAGAGGTATCTTTTTGTCCTCCATAGAAGAAAAGGATGCTATATCTGTTTCATCGTGTATTTTACTGATGATGCATGGGTATTTTTCTTAGCCCTAACTGTATTCCTTGTTGTTATCTGAGGAATCCTCACTCCGTAAAAGTGAAATATCGTAGAAAATGAATAAAACACAATTAAGTAAGTATTTGTTAATCCTGTTAATGAAAGTATGAAACAGAGTTATTTGAATTTTATCATATGATTAATGGTATTATTACCTCAGAAGCTTTTGTTGGATCAGTTCGAGTACAATCAATTATGTCTTTACTTGACCTTATTCAATCTTCCTCTCAAGTTTTGGAAGATTCAACAGATTACCCAAGCGAGCCTATAACGCTTGAATTTAGTAGCTATATTAGAAAGAGGTATGTATGTAGGAATCTTTTTTTTTATGATAAATTGCAGTTGTACAGATTGAGGATTGTAGAATGAATTGAATATTTGAAATGATTCTTTAATCCAGTTTGCTATATTTTTCATAACTGTATATTATTGAATAATGCATAAAATAATAGTAAAGGTGAATATTTTGTGATCTATCGACTTTTTGTACTGATTTTAGATATAGAATTTATTTGCAAACATGATTTTTCGTGTACATTTTATTCCATGTGTAGAATTTTTCATTAATTGAAACGTTAACGGGTTCATATACACCTCCATAATTAAATTGATAATTATAGACTTCGTAAATTTTACAATTTGGAAATGTTGATTATTTCTATTGTTCCTTTTGGTCAATCGAAAAAGAAACGGGAATAGGGGCGTGACGTCACCACCCTACCACATTCGATTTTTAATAATTAATTACGGGAAAATTTACGGTACTCAGAGAGATGAAAGAAAGTGCACTGTTTTTCAATTTAAAATTTTCTATCAAATGAACTATAAACTAAAAATCATGAATCAAGCCCATTATGAAAGAAAAACCTGACCGCTATTTCTACCTATCGACAATCGTCCTCGAGTGATGACCCGAAGACAATTGTGGATACTAACAATCCAAACATCGTAAGTAACTTCGCTTGAAATCTTTCAATTTTGATTTTAATTACGGTTTAATTGTTCAATTTTAAATTTTTTTCTTGATTTTTATTTTATTGTAATTTCTTTTTTCAGTGTTTTTTGCTTAATATAATTGTTGTTTTCAGCTATTCTTTTCAATTTTCATTTTTATTTGTTTTTTCAAAGGTTTCAAATGGCACACATGGCAAGAACATATAGATCACATATGCAAGAAATTGAATCAATCATACTACCTGATAAAGTCTCTTAAGTGCAAGTTAGATACAAATTCACTTATATCAGTTTATTATGCCAAATTTCACTCGATATGTATCATAACATTTCGGTCTGGGAACTAGCTACTGAATCAGACATAATTTTTATAAAACAAAAAGCACTGCTGGAATTGATATTTAATTTAGACTTCAGAACTTCATGTAGAGATATACTCCAACAAAGTAAAATATTGGCAGTTGCAAGTCTGTACATTTTTAAAACATTAACATATGTACATGAAAATAAAAAACTTCTCCAAACAAAAACAGAGATGCATTACTATAAATATAAGAAGAAAATATATTATCATAACACGAAAACATCATCAGGCAAAACATGAAAAATCTTCTAAATTTGCCGGAATTTGAATGTACAATCTACTGCTAAATGATATGAAGATTCTGTCTCCTCATACCTTGAAAAAAATAGAAATGTTTATCAGAAAAGGGATTTTACACAGTAGACGAATTTACACTTGAAGTAATTAATGAGCGATCCTATTTCTTCTGACAACTTTATTTTAAAATGTCCTTGTTACCTCTCCTTGTTTATTGTTTTTAAGCAAGCTGGTGATTCATATTTTTTTTAATTATATAATGTATTTCAACTACATCTCATCTGGACTTATATACATATATTATTGATATTATCACATAGGATTTTATATGATGCCTGGACAAAATCATTTGTATTTGTATGTTTGTTTATACCTCTGTATGTTTATCTGTATGCAAGTTCATTACTTAACTATCCCATCTATACATTATGTAGCAAGAAGGATCAATAAAATCTATCTATCTATTATATTTTGTTAGACAATTGAATTATAACTACTACTTATACACACTACTCACTACTTATAAAATATGATAATGTGAGTCTCACTATTTCTTCAGTAAATAAAATAAAGTATCTTGACATTGACTATTTGGTGAAAAAATTACGTAGTGTTACATATAGATTGAAATACATGACATCCTACCTAGATATAGCTCAAATGCTCATGCTATACTATACCTTGATTGAAACTCACCTCTCCTATGGAATAGTTGCCTGGGGAGCAGCAAGTAATTCATATAAAAATCTTAGAACAAATTGAAAAATTAACTGAAAATAATCACAAATAAAAAAGAACCTACCCCACAGAAGCGCTATATAAGGAAACATTGACTTTAGACATAAGGCAACTTTAATCTTCAAAACTGTTATAAGGCAACACAAAAATAAACATGAACTTAGAAAAATTGAACACCATTATGCAACTCGCCACAAAATGAATTCAACCTATGTACCAAAATCAGAGAAAAATACTTTACAAAAGTGTTATACTTACTTAGCTCCTCGGCTGTATAATCTTATTCCAGCACATATCAAAACTATCTTTGGCATTAATTTATTCAAAACTAAGCTTAAAGCTTAGTTTTGAATATACATATTACTACAATGTATAAATGTCTGTAGAAGATGTATGTGATTAGAGTTATGTAATCTGTAGGTCAACTTCTCCATGGTTTGTTTGTTTTTTTTTTCATTCAAAAAAATAGGGTATTTGTTTGATTGATGTGTGAGTGATGTTCGATGTAGTTTACCTATTGCGATTGTTTCATTATAGGTATAACCTAAATGTTTTATTTATATCAACTATATGTAATTTTGATGTGATATCTGTATATAATTTTTCTAGTGCTTTTTTTGTTCATGCTAAATGTTTCTATTTATATTGACTATATATGATTTCAATGTAATATCTGTATACAATTTTTCTAGTACTTTTTTGTTCATACCGAGAGAAACTTAATTTTTTATATTTCACATTATAATTTGGTGTATAATAAAATGATATAGCCCACGCACAGGTTTATCCTTCTGTGGGAAATATATTTATTTGTCGTTAACTAAGATTATTGGGTATTTCAAATTGAATGGCAAATAAATATTATTATTATTATTATTTTTAATTCTTAACTAATGAAAATGGTAGTATCGCTTATATATCAAGCCAAAATTACTTCAGAGGAATGGTGATTATTTTTCATCCACCCTACTGGAAATTGCAGTTACGAGTCATCCGAGAAGAAAATATAATTTTTTTTCTTTATTTCACTTTTCCGTGAAACTGAAGTTATTCGAATAAACAATGCTGGTGCCATTTGTTGGAATATGAACGATTTTTTTGTTGTCGAGGCTCATCAGTGGGATTTCCATCTTTGTGTTCAACAGGATGTAATCCCAGTTGTCAGATGATGGCATCTGACATTCCCAATTGACAGATGAAGGCATCTGACAAATAGTAAGGATGTCAGAATATAATGGTTCGAAGGGATCCAGTAGAAGAAACAGTCAACGTTCCAAAGTAACAAAAACTCCCTCTAAACAATCCACAAGTTCAAAATCGGCAGAAGAAGAAATAACAGATGAGTCAGAAGTGAAATATTCATTTTTGAGCAAATATCCAGAAGTCAAACCTACCTTATCGGAATACAAGAAGCAAACGTTAGCGGAAAAGCCACTTTTCCCAACAGTAGTCACACTCGATAGTAATGATGAGTTATTGGAAAAAAATGTCGATAGTTCTTTTCTCGTTACGGGATTTGGTATCAGAAATCTGAGCTCTCTGCAAGATGCTCTTCAGGAGAATGAAAGAAAAAGGTGAGTTGAAATATGTTTTTCCATATTAATGAACATTTTATACAATGAACTATTGAGATGAAGAGTTCGAGAAATGAAAGTAAAACATCTTTTCGTGAAATACCGTCCTAAAAACAAATATTATTTGACAGAATATACGTCTATGTATGTAGTATTCAGTTCAATATATCTTTCGGATGTGTTGAGAGGATAATAGAAACTTCAATCTAATCGTGATTGGTAAATCACAACCGTTAAATTGGTTGTGCTCAAAGTAACCATGATTAGTAAAAGATCGTACTTGGTGACAGTGATGAAGTTACGTTAAACTTTTGTACGGTTATATAACCTTTTCGAACATAATAAGCAGTACATAATGGGTTTTATAGAAATACACACATCGGAAAAGTCTAGGGATATTTTTATAACATACTTAATATCATAAAAATAAATGCATGAGGTCGTTTAATTTCGATTAAATTGGTACACTCGACCACCCTGTAGATTTCTATGGGTTGAACAAAGCCTGCAAAAACTGTAACTAATCTTTTATCAATTTTTTTACTAACTGTAGGTTTTCGGTTGAAATGAATAATCTGAAAGTGTCGAGTTTGTACATTCTATGCAGTTCTTGCTCAGCAATTAAACTGGAAATATTGTGTTTTAACATGGAACGCCATCATTTACCATTGGCTGAGATGAATAGAGCTGTAGGGCTTCTTCAAGGTGGCATGCGACAAGATGATGTAGCTCTTCGGTTGGGGGTCTCCCAAAGTGTTATCAGTCGATTGTGGCGGCGTTTCCGTGAAACTGGCAGTCCAGCCGAACAACATCCAGGTCGAGGAAGCGCTACCACTGTAGTTCAAGACCGATTTTTGGTCTTAACCGCAAGAAGACAACCGACAATCACAGCACCTGAGTTGGTTAACGTGTTGCAGCAGACGCACCAGGTAACCATTTGTCGTGATACTGTCAGAAATCGACTGCATGAAGCAGATCTCCACAACAGAAGGCCACTTAAATATCCACCTTTGTCGAGAGGCAATGGCGGTAGAAGATTAGAGTGGTGTCAAGAACATCAGAACTGGGATGCAAATAATTGGGCCACAGTTTTGTTTACAGACGAATCCAGATTCTCGTCGAGTAAGACTGTGGAGACGACCTGGAAATAATGAACGTTTGAGACACGTCCAGAAAATCCACACATATAGAGGTGGTACAGTAATGCTATGGGGCGGAATCATGATCGGCGGCAGAACCGATCTCGTTTTTCCAAATCGTTCCCTCACAGCTCGACAGTACCTCGACACCATTCTTCAACCTATCATCCGTCCGTTTGCTGGTGCTGTTGGTGAAAACTTCCACCTAATGCACGATAATGCTCGTCCACATATCGCGCGTCTAGTGACTGACTGGCTCACCAACGAAGGAGTTGATGTATTGCCATGGTCAGCACAATCACCGGACCTGAATCCCATCGAGCATGTGTGGGACATGCTTCAACGAAGAATTACTCCGCATATGGGGAACATTCACACAAAGTTTCAATTGAGAGAGCATTTAATCGCTGAATGGGCAAATGTACCTCAACAAGACATTGACAATCTCATTTTGTCGATGCACGATAGATGTAGGGCCGTAATAAACCAGCGTGGAGGCCATACTTTGTACTGATTCCAATTTTTTTTGTATTATGATTTTTTTTCGGGGTGCCAAAGAAGAGCCATATTTTTTTTAGTTTTGTTTTTATGCGCACTCAGTATTTTTGACCATTTAATGAATATTGTTGTAAGTTACATTCGTTTAGTAATCACCCGTCAACTTTCTTTTCCCTAAAGCGATCTAAAAAAAATTATTGCCATTTTTAAAAATATCCCTAGACTTTTCCGATGTGTGTATATAGCACTAGGTAATCAAACTCATCAGCATTGCATATGTATTTTTTATTAACAATCTGTCGTGTGGTTGAATTAGACAGATAAAACAAATGTGGCTTTATTTAAACTACACTGGCGTCTTGAGCAAACATAAACTCAATGCAAGAGATATTTGGAATGTTGATGAGACCGGAATAACTACCGTCCAAAAGCCTGATAAGGTAATTGCGCGACGCGGAGAAAAACAGGTCAGTTCAACACTACAGCTGATTCAAAAGCCGACATCTAATTGAATTAGTTCAGCGCACACCACCGCGGCTCTAGGTACATATAATAAGGAATGTATTGGCCTAGAGCTAGAAGAAAATGTTCAACCAATTTTTCACAAGCCTCATCCGGTTCCATTTGTTTTCTGGGGAACCGGCACCGTTGATAATGATCAAGCAAGAGTCATTATTCCAAGTATACATATAGATCAGACCATGCCATCTAGAAATTCATCAGTTGTGAACAATAATGCCAATGAACCTCTTGCCTCCACGTCTACAGACCGTACCACAGTTCTAAACAATAATGCCATTGAACCTACGACATCCACGACTACAGCCCATAGTCCTCTTGCCACTGTTACTAACGTGTTCTCGAATCAGTTAGGCCATTGCCAAAAGCTCCGCCAAGAAAAACAGCCAAGCAAACAGACGCAATATCAAATCTGCTCTACCTACTGACACACCTATTGAGGACGAAATAGCTGCTGTTGAAGCTAATAGGAAGTTGAAGAATGTGAAAAAGCGTCTCTCAAGCGAAGAAAAGAAGAAACCTAAAAAACCAAGAAGACTAACAAGAAGGACAGAACAGGTGATGACGAAGAAGAGGCAAAAAATTATTGTTTTTGCTTGGTTTGACTTGAAGCATATGTAAACAGCAGATCAAATGAGCAGTGGATCCAGTGTCTAGAATGCGGAGACTGGCACATGTGGATTGTACTGGAGACGAGCTGCAATACGTTTGCCACAATTGTCTATCAGATTAGATTAGGATTTTTGACTGATTATAATAGTGATTGATCTCAAAGCGATGCCATTGTTACTTGGAAGATATAATTACTTGTTATGGGGACGTTAAGTTGTTTTTGTTGGTACCTAATATACTGAAAGATGAATAAAGCACTTTTTTGCAAAAAAAACATATTTCATTTGTTTATAATATGTATAATGGATTTTTTTTCATAATCAAATAGTCAAAATACAAAGCTGTCACAACTTACCTCGGTACCTGTCACAACTTACCTCGGTGATAGGAGAGTTGTGACAGGGGAAGTAGTGTTTGTTTTTGTTGATTTTCTCAGAAACCATAGTATTCTAATTATTTTTGATGATTGTTCTGGAAAGGAAAGGAATGGTGCTACATTAATTCATATAAGTCTCAACTGTGGAATAATTCTTGAGCGAGATATGTCCCTTACAGTAAAAATTGTCACAACTCTCCTAGGTCTCCCCTACGTTCTCTTGTCAACATATCAAGTCGAACTAGTTGCAGATAATTTCAATTTTTGAACTCTCAGTGTCATCTGAACCTTTCAACAAATACGGTATATATCTTTGAGTTATGACCTTCCGAATTTTCAACAGGTTGCCAAATGTATTGGGAACATAAAGAGTTTGCCCGCTTTTGAAAACGCCTTTATGACTTTTCAACTGCGAAATATATGTACAGTGTTCCAGAATATTTTAAAATTTGGAAGTTCCCCAAATTTTTGTGAGTTATCCGAAAATAGTAAAAGAACTTGCAATGACTATCGATCAAGTCCAGAAATAGGGTGTGAAACTCCCCAAGTTCCGATATCTCTCTATTGATTTTGTGAATCCAAAGTCTGGTCCCTCTTCGACTTCATACCTTTTCTTCTTCTCCGGTCACCAATGTAAGAATCAAAATATGTTCTTCTCCACTTGATATACCGTTATAGTTTCCACAAAGATAAGAAAAAACTGTACTGAACCAAAGCCTGCGGCCTCCTAATAAAATGCGCAGCTAACGTTCCGTCTTGATCCAGTGCGCGGCAAACCCCTTAAGGTACGGTTTCCTAGGACTGTCGGTCGGCCGAAACCGACCGCCATCGATGTCCGCTGGAATCAGTTGTGCGTTTTTAAATGAAGGCGGATTCCTAGAGTCGGTCCGTCTCCGCAGATAATTTTCGGTGACTTTTGTCGGTTTCGGTCGTCGGTTCTATTCAGTGGATGCTTGATTTCAACCGAGAGCGGAACGGAATTTTAATAAAAATGAGCAGTCAAAAATTGTCATGTGTTGAAGAAGAAACTTTAATAAATTTAGTTAAACAATATCCAGCATTGTATAATTGTAAACTTAAGGTTTACAAAGACCAAACCTTGAAAAATAACATATGGAAAACTATTGCAAATAGTTTGGGACGGTCAGGTAAGTTTAAATTAATTACAATGGAAGCTTAAAAATTATAAAATTATAGTGAAATATTATACATAGAAATACAATATCATATTAGCCTGTCGACAATTTTATCTTGCCAGGGTACTGACCCCTGTTCACTATTGAAGAATTCTTTGAATTTATCTCTTACATTAAAAGCTTGAAATGTGTATCTTTTGGCATTCGACGGAGTCAATGAAACCATATTTTTTGTGGGTAGTCTATTATCAAATGTATCCAAATCTCCCGGGCATGGAATTTTATAATTCCTTAACATATTGTGTAAGATACATGCTGATATTACGAGGTTAGTAGCAGTATCTGGCTTTACTGCAATATAAGTATAGAAGACTCTGAAGTATTGGCAAAGTATTCCAAAGCCATTTTCAGAGGTCCTCCTTGCCCTGCAGTGGCGGTAATTGTAGACAGATTTTGATTTGTCATTTTTGGCTTGTTCCTGGGGATATGGCTTCATTAATGTTGTCGTTAAGGTAAAAGCTTCGTCTCCTAAAATGATAAATGGTTGTACCATTTCCGTACCAGGTAAAGCAATTGGTGCTGGCAAATTAAAATTTCCATGAGTGATTTGCTTTCCCATAGCTGATTTTGCGAACACTCCTGCATCTCCTTCTCTTCCATAGGAACCTACGTCTATAGCAACAAAACGATAGTTCGCATCAATAATAGCTAAAAGTATAATCGAGTGAAAAGTTTTATAGTTGAAAAATAAGGAACCAGCATTATCAGGACATCGAATTCTGATATGCTTTCCGTCAATTGCCCCACAGCAGTTCGGAAAGTTCCACATGGTGTAGTAATCCTCTGCATTTCTTTGCATACTTTCCTTCGTGGGTTTTGGTATATAGATACTGAGCATACGATGTTTTATACTCTCTAGTACCTCTTTTACTATTTTGCTAACCCAGCTATGATGAATTCGAAACTGAAATGCCAAAGATCGGAAGGATTCTCCCGTGGCCATATATCTGGAAATAATAAATAGATAAATAGAGAAACAAATAAGAAAATGTTAAATATATTGTTTCAGAAGCTGACTGTAGAGCAAGATGGAAAAATATTAGAGATTACTATAAGAAAAAGCGAAACGAAGCGATGAAAAATCTAACTACTGGGTCGGAAAGACTCGAAAATGATTTTTTCCAAAAGTTCAAACATTTGATTTTTCTTGAAGATACATCCATAGTACAAAGAGAGTAAGTTCAATGTACAATTACAATAATCTGAGTTAACCTAATAATTTTTATTTTAGAAGTTGCAGTAGCGTTGTTGAATGTACACAAGATGATAACCAAGAATCCGAAAGTGTTCCGGAGTTAACAATGGCTCTTCCCTTAGAGCCGGAAGAACCAGTACGTTCTGAAGAACAAATGCCACCGCTAAAGGCTACCGAAACAAGTTCAGGCAATGTACAAAATATAAAGCAAACGTGTCAGAAGAGTGACAGTATGAGAGAGGAAAAAATAACAAGCGCGAAAAAGAAAATCCGTTCAAGCAGAGAAAATCATTTTGAGGAGGAATGTGGAAAAAATCGCGAGGGAAGAGAAGCTCTTATAAAAGAATTATGCAAACCTTCTATTCTGCACAATAATTCGTTATTGGATCCTGCTCTTTCTACGTTTTTTCAGAGTATGGCTTTCACCGTAAATAAATTTACTCCAGCACTACAAGCAAAGGCCAAAGCTGAGGTTATGAATATCGTGAGTCGTCTTGAGATTTTGAATATAACGGAGCAGCAAAATCGGAATTTACGATATCAGTCATCGATTCCCTTGTTCGCATCACAATTTTCTCCAATACATTCAAATACAAGCAACCTTTCTCCAGAGCCGCCCACTATTTCTAACTTAAATTCACCAACATATACAGACATATCTTATACTTACAGCCATTCATCTCAACCACCTTCTCATGATTCCAGTACTTGTGTCGATTCAGATTTCCCAGATAACATAAACTTTTTGTCATAGAATCAGTAAAAACGCATTCTATTAGAAAATATACGTTTCCTTTGGTTCTGTTAAAAATATTTCAAATTATATTTAATACTTAAATAAAAACTGAACTTTTTTTATTGTTTTATAGTTTTCAATAAATTTAATAATTTTCTGTATCGTGTTTTTTTAACTAGGTGATTGAATTTCCAAAATCTGATAACTTATAATGCTTACCTTAATGTAATGCAAAGTTTCTCCTTAGGTGATATAGGAAAATGCTGCCTGTTATATGGATTCCTTGCAATATCACGTTCTATGTAAGACAGAACTGTTGCGAAAAGTTCCTTATTAACTCTAAAATATTCTCTAAATTTGTTATCGTCGTCAGATAACCGTGGTTCGATTAACACTTTGAATGCGCCTTCTTGTTTTCTTTTTAAAAACATTTCGTCTACTTTTCGTCTTTTGCGATACTTAAGTAAATGAAGGGCGCAATATTCTTCTTCTGCTTCTTCTTCAAGCAGGAGTAGGATACACATTTTTCTTTTTAATGTGTCCTCCATGGCCACAAAACGTCAACGAACTGCTGCGGAAATATTTAAAACTGCAACGCTAGGACTCCACCTCCGCGACCGAATTCGTCGACCGACACTCGGTTTCCGGTCCGCTATCGGTTCCGTCCTCCGCAACCGACAGTCCTAGGAAACCGTACCTTTATGGATGATTCGTGCAAATTAGTAAAATTTTTACCGGCGATTCTTATTAAGATAATAAGATAAGATAAGATAATATTTATTGACCAAAACGCGATACACTTGGTATATGTGGTAAGTCAGGGTATATATTTAAAATATGACATTATGAGGACCCTAAGTCAAATAATCAAATGGGTAGTACATTCATTGAACTTACATCGCAGTGATAAGGCACACACAAAATAAGCAAAAATATATACATGATAACAATGTTAGACTAGGAATGCCAGACAAAACTTTAAATTAAAATGTATTTGAGTTGTTTGGGAAATCGTCGTTCAAGAAGTCCTGATAGCTATAATAGCATTTCTGTATTAGAAGGTTTTTAATATTGTTGTGAAATTTTAGGTTACTCTTGACCTTTTTAAATTTATCTGGTATCTTATTGAAGCAGGTGATAGCATTGTACTGTGGAGATTTTTTGAAAAATGACATACGATGTTGAGGGATTTGCAATAGATGTCCATTTCTGGTATTGTAGTTATGGACAGTGGCGTTCTCTGTGAAGAGATTAGGGTTTTCCCTAGCAAACATTATGCATTTCAAGATAAAGATGCAAGGCGCTGTTAACATTTTTTTCTCAATAAAGATAGCACGGCAACTGTCCCTGTAGTTCATATTGAATATAAGTCTTATAATTCGTTTTTGGGCAACAAAAACTCTCATAAAATCATTTGCCCTCCCCCAGATCATAATATTAAAATTGATATGGGAGTATACCATAGCATAATAAATGCTGAGTAACGCTGATTCCCTTAATGTTGATTTCAGTTGCTTTATTGCATAGTATGCTTTATTTATTTTAGAACATGTATTGTCTACTTGTTTTTCCCAGTTTAGATTAGAATCTAAATAGGTACCAAGAAATTTCGTCACCTGTACGTTTTCAATATCATATGTAACAGGAGCATTTAGAGTATCAGTCCTAAAGTGAAACTTCATCGATACTGATTTGGAGGTATTAAGGATAAGTTTGTTTCTTTGGCACCAAGCACTGAACTGGTCAACAATACTTTCAGATTTACAAATAAGTTGCTCAACGTTTTGTCCCGTTAAAGTTATGGTAGTGTCATCCGCAAACATCGTAATGTGTCCATCTTCTATATATTGAGGTAGGTCGTTTGTATATAGGAGAAACAGTAGGGGGCCTACAACCGAGCCCTGGGGCACACCGAGTGTTATCTTTTTGGTCTCAGAGAACGACCCATTGCAAAGTACCTTCATATTTCTTTCGGACATGTAAGATTGTATCCAATTAATTATATTAGTTGGGAGACCTAAATTGGATAGTTTAGGTAGTAGAAACTCCGGGCACACTGTATCGAAAGCCTTCGATAAATCGAAGAATAAAGAGAGGACATATTTTTTGTTTTCGATCTCAGTGTATATGTAATTCATTAGATGATAAGATGCTGTTTCAACCGATTTTTTTCGTCTAAAGCCATGTTGGGAATCGCATAAAAGATTTTCATTTTCCAAATGGTCCATTATTCTTACCGAAACTACTTTTTCAAAAAGTTTTGATATAGAGGGGAGTAAAGAAATTTGTCTGTAATTTTCAATTTCTTTGCGGCTTCCTTTTTTATGTACGGGAATAATTACCGCTCTTTTTAAAACATTTGGAAAAATACCTTGTATTAGAGATTGGTTCATAAGGTAAGTTAATGGTTTAATAATTGTTGGAATGATTTTCTTGAGAGTGATTATAGAGAGTTCATCATAGCCTGCAGATTTTTTATTTTTCATTTCAGACAGAGCGCTTAGTACCTCGTATTCCGTTAGAGGGTTGGATGAAAAAGGTAATATGGTACCAACCAATTTAGGGGTAGTACAGGGAAGGGATAAATTTTGTCCAAAGTGGTGGAATGCCGCATTTTCTGCTCCCATTGAAAAATTATTAGCAAATAATTCAGATACTGCAACAGGCTCCATTATATGTTCATTATCTTGTTGGAGAGAGATCGTTAGTTTCAACCCATTTTTATTTCTCCCGAGTTCATTGTTTATAATGTTCCACGTTTCTTTTATTTTGTTTTCGGACTCACCTATTTTTTTACTATAGAACTCTTTTTTTGCCATGTTTATTTTCTGTTTATGCTCTATCAATTTTGTTTTATAGCTTTCGAGAAATGTTGGATCAGCTTCATGACAATTGGACAGAAGCCAAAATAGATTCCTCAAGTTCTTTCCTTCCTCAATGATTTCCGGAGATATCCAACATTTATAGTTCTTTTTGCCGCATGCTCTCTTTTTTGGGCATGATATATCAAAATACCATAGAATTGTATTGATGAAATAGTTGAAAGCATCATTTAACGTCATGAGGTAAATTAGAGTCCAGTCTTCACTTAGAAGCTTTGTTCGGAACTCCTCAATATTTTCATTTCGAGTCTGACGTCTCAAGACTGGAGAGGTATTATTAGGTTTTTCAGTAATATTCCTGTGCTGGTATACCAATACATGAGCTAGATGATCGGCTATATTAGGTTGAACTAGTTTACATTCATAACTAGATTGCGGAAGACTGGTCGCCATATAATCAATACAGGTTGAACTCCTATGAGCGTTTCTATTGGTGAATACTCTGGTGGGACCTAAATAATTATTACTGAGTTGATGTGAATTAAAAATATCTAATATAAGCTTAGTATTCATATCATATTTCTGGTAATTTATGTTGAAATCTCCACAGACAATTACTAAATTAGAACGGTCAGTGGCTACATTGAGTGCTTCAGTTAACCTATTTACAAATGTATTTACATTGCCATTTGGTGGTCTATACACAGATACAATAGCAATTTTGCAATCATTTACTGTATAGATGATAGAGGCTAATTCAATTACACATTCAATTGAAAGTAATCTAATATGACCAAGTTCAGAGAAACTATTATCGGTTTTTGAGAGTATCAAAGTACCCCCATGAATATGGCTTTTTCTAGAAAAAATTGAAGCTATTTTATAGTTACCAAAATGAACATCGTTTATTCCACAATTTTCTTGCATCCAGTGTTCAGACACACACAAAACATCAATATCGTACGTTTTCACAAACAACTCAACTAGGGAATGATTATTTAAAAAACCTTGCACATTTACATGACAAAATTTTACAGGGGAATCCCTGATTGTGCTTAGATTAACGTTTATATCAGCAGATTGCTTTGTTCCTGGTTGGATAATAAAAAATCACTATTGGATGTTACCATATTATCTCATATGGTAACATCCAGTGATTGTATCTTCGTTATTTTCAAATTCATAACGACGCGCGTTTTGCATTATCGAGAGATAACCAAGTTAGCATCATTTCCTATTGTTCCAAATTCTACTCTTCAAGTCTTTTCTTGCTTCCGTTTGGAACTTGGACATGAACATGAACGATGCGCAATACTCTAAATGATCATTATTTCAGATTGATAGAGTTATACAGACAACAACAGAAGCAACTGGACGAAGAGAGGCTACTTGCCGAAGCCCAACGACAGTCTTCGCTGTCATACACTTCTCGGTCTTCTTCCGAAAAATCTCAGGAAGCCACCAAACGATCTACAGAGACCGCGAGTACGCTCACCACAAATGTCTCAGAACAAAGGATGCATCTCGAGTATTTAATGGGCCTGCAAACTTTTGAAGAAGAAGAAGAAACGTTAGACGCGAAAGTCGAGGAAAAACCAGATAAGGATGATTTCGTGTATAGTAAATCGGCCCCTATGAGAAACGCCCAGAAGTATTTACGTGTTCACAGAATATTTGATTTTTTTCAGTTCATCATAGCTCATCTACTGGCGAAATGTCCTGAAAACCCAATAGACTTCATACTGGAGTTGTTGAATAAATGTCTATTGTATAGATCTGGCATGGGGGAACCCCCGTTGCTGTATGACAAAAAGCATATCTCACAACTGTTCTGCCTGATGGATAGAATGGGAACTGGATTCGTTGATTTGGAGCAGTACAAGAAGGGTATGGCAACACTGGGAATTTGTGAGTACAATAAATATCCTATTTCGACTGAGGATGGAATGGTAAACAAGGATACGTTTACTGAAGAAGTTTACGAAGCTGAACTGGCTTTATTCCAGGATCTCATTGGGAGAAAGTGGACAGAGACAAAGATCAAAAAATCATCTGAAGTGGTATATCAGGACGATGTATACAGAGATGACAGCGTTCCATATTTCTTACCACCTGAACTCTTCAAAAGTTATAAGAAGGAGAAAGAGAAGCTTAACGAAATTAAAGAAGAAGATGAAGAATATTATGGAGAGTGAAACTGCATTAATTTCCATAAATTATTGGACGAATAGTGAAATGAAATTTGGTCTTTTACAAAATGTTAGTTGTATCAGCGCTTATGAAAACATTCATCGTTGCATTACCGTTAGTACCGCAGGATAGTTTTCGAAGAAAATAATTTTAACTGTAACTTCTGCTGTTAATCTCCGTCAAAAAATAAAGAAAAAATCGACAACCTTTTTCAATTTGTTTGCCAGTTAATCTCCCTGAAAATCTTCCGACATTGAAATAGTCATTTGTGCCTTTATTTTCAATACTATTCGTAATGATGGCGATGAAAATAATTATATGATTTGTTACATGGAGCAATTACGTGAAATCCATGACAAATTTTTACATCATTTAACAATATGAATATTCATATGCCATTCATCTTTAAATAATTTGATCGAGAGACACATAGTGTCAGTGTATTGGAAAAGACCAGAAATCCGATATATTATTTTGGTAACTACAACATTCAACTCTAATGCACATTTCCGCTTACAACAAGAAATTTCCTAATGCAGATCTAGATTCAGATACTAGCTTTCTCTAAGAATCTTACGGCATTCTATAGCTCTCCATAGTGTCGATGTTCAATTCAATACACCTCGAACTGAACTTTTTGTAAACTTTCATTTGAAGAATAACGTCAATGTGGAATGAACTATCTGAGACCATTTCTGCAAATGCAATTTGAATCCAATTACAATTTTGAGCACACGACAAATGAAATGTACAGGTCACGACCTATGCATTTTGTTAACTTCTCGTACATTACTCATGTTTAACAATATTAATTAATTCATTGTGTAGAGTGAGCATTTTGAAAACTAGTGGTCTATGAATGAATCAAGATAAAGCTTTGAATGATATTCAATGAATTACATAAATTTCAGAAAGTAAAAATGTTATTCCTAATAAAAATATTCCATATATTATTTAGGAACAAACATACTATATAACAAAGCAGCCGTGATGTGTAATTAAAGAAAATATACCAAGAGCAGGAAATGAAGTTCTGTGGAACAAGAAAAAATGTCACTCTGTCCTGAAAAGTTCAGGTTATATTTTTTCATTTTCTTATATTTCTGTCACTGTGATACTTCATTAAAAGCTTTTTAGTTTAGCAAAGATAGCCATCTGCATGAGGTTGTTAATTTATTGTCTGATCCATCTTAATCTGGCTAGATTTTGAACGAAGTTTACAGGGTGTTTCAAATTCGATCCTCACCATTGAGATCTCAAAAATTATGAGAGATACGAAGATGGTTGAAAAAGTTGCGCATTTACCTGACTATATAACAATATGCCGTGGAGAAAGTTCAGAAATTCCGAGTATATCCGAAGATATCCGGAAAAACGAAATTTCGGAAAATGGTTTTTCTTTTTTTTTGGCCACCGTCATCAACTTTATTTTTTCTTATGGGCGCTATATTGAATTCTTTCTGTTTTTAATAGAACCAGATTTTACCTTTACGATGATGTATCATAATTATCATTTTTTTTTAATTGGAGTTATTGTAAAATATCAATTCTTATCATAATAGGCTTTAACTTTGATGTTTCTAAATTTGACTTTCAATTTGTTACAGTCAATGACATTTTGTTATCATACAAGTCATTGAATTTTTGGAAAAAAATTACTTTCACGAATGAAGAAAAAAAAGATATGATACAAATTTATCACAAATACAATATAAACAGTGTTAGGATGTCGGCAATGTATTCAAACTTGTATCCCGAAACACGACAACCAAGTTATTGGATCAAAATCTCACCGAGTTTGGTTCATTTGAAAAGCCGAGGAAAAAATACGTAGACAGAATGGACTAGGAAACTAAAGAAAATTTGATAAATGAGGTATGTATGAGGTAAGTTAGCCATATTTCAATAAAAATTAATAATTTGCAGATTCACATGAGCCCGGGAAAATCTACACGTCAAATTTTCTCCGAAATGAATATTTGTCATACAAGTGCTCAAAAAAAGAGGTTTGGAATGTTACAAAATCCACATATCTCAAAAATGGCATGCAGGTGATCCCGAAAGGCGATTAGGATTTTGTTATAAGCTGATAAGAAGACCTGATTTTCCTGTTTTCCTGGAAAATGTAATTTGGACAGATGAAAGCACTATTACGAATTGTGGGATATTCAACCGAAATAACGAATAAATTTGGAGCATAAACAACCCCAGGCAGTTCCAAGAAATTCGACCTTAAGTGCGATTTACTATTAACGTGTGGGCAGGAATTTACAAAGATAGAATTTTGGGTCCTCATTTATTTGAAAGAATGGAGAAACCTATCACCAGTTTTCAATGTCGACTTCGAAAACTATTTGGATGATCTACCTTTGACTAACTATAACAACATCTTGTTTCGACATGATGGTGCTTCACCGCACACTACCAGACGTAACAGACGAGTATCTAATTAGCCGACTGAAAGGTTTGATAATAAATGGATAGGGAATGATGGGCCGATGAGGTGACCAGCAAGGTCTCCAGACTCAAGTATTATGGATACATTCTTATTGAGTACAATGAAGCATAGAGTTTATCAAAAGTTTATCAAAAAGAATATCAAAATATTGAGGACCTTCAACACAGCATTGTAAGAGATTTCGGAAGATTGAAGAGGAGGAAAATTAATCGTGCAGTGAATAAAATTCAAAGAAAGGTACAGTTGTGTTATCATCAACAAGGCCAGCTTTCTGGGCATTTTCTGTGATTTACTTTTATCTTTATATTTTAGGTAATTATTGTTATTTGTTCAAAGTTCTATTTTCATTGAAAAAGACACAATGTCTAATTTACCTCATACAGACCTCATTTATCGAATTTTGATTGTTGATTCTGTCTCCGTATTTTTTCATTGGCTTTTCAAACGAACCAAACTCGGTAAAATTTTAATCCAATAACTTAAACATAGCTCGATGGGGTTGTCGCCTTTCGGGATACAAGTTTAAATACCTACATTTCCGATATCCTTACATTGTTTCTATTGTATTTGTATTTGTGTCATATCTCTTTTATCTTCATTCGTGAAAGCCATTTTTCCACAAAAATTCAATGACTTATACAATAACAAAATGTCATTGAGTGTAACAAATTGAAAGTCAAATTTAGAAACTTCAAAGTCAAAGCATATTATGATAAGAATTTTTTTTTCAATATCTCCAATTTTTCGAAAAATATTAATAAGGTAAAATCTGGTTCTATCCAAAACAAAAAGAATCCAATATAGCGCCCATAAGAAAAAATAAAGTTGATGATGGTGGCCGGAAGACGAAACGTCGGATAGCAAATTTGAAAACACCATTAGGTAGCAAGAAAAAAGTGGCGTGGCAATGTGGAGGTGCCATTGATTTTCAAATCCTTCGAAAAATAAAGCCATTTTCCGAAATTTCTGTTTTCGGATATCTCTGGATATACTCGGAATTTCAGAACTTTCTCAACTGCATATTATTATTCAGGTAAATGTGCAACTTTGCCCTAATTTAACCATCTTCGTATCTCTCATAGTTTCCGAGATCACAATGGTGAGGATCGAATTTGAAACACCCTGTATACCAAGTCTTCACTTGTCCTGAAATAGATCTGTCTCGGGAAAGATCCGTTTTCAGCGAGCTGAATCGAAAAAGAACCACTTATGATATTTCCATCACTGATTTGATTCTGATAGGCCGTCGACAAGTTGAAAAAGTGACAATTGCAGCCATCTATGTGTGGCTGCTAGTTTGTTTTCGGTCTGATTGTTCCAGTTCTTGACTAAACTATGAACGAACTAAACTACATCCATTTAACAAACAAAACAAACCAAACTAAGATGTATACGTGATCAAAGCATGATCACCTCGCACATTTGCATTTATAGGGTGAAATAAACAAGTTTTACGCTGGCAATCAGATTTAACTGCAATCGGCTGGCGGAATTCATTGTTAGTGTCGGAGTGGTCAGTTACATTTTAACGCCTGTGATTTGTACATATACTGTATTGTAGTTTGAAATTTTTTAAATGTCAAGTACTGATACGACTGAAGAAACTCCTGATTTGTGTCACTACACTCCACCTAAAGTAATGTACGGCTGAAGAAACTCCTGATTTGTGTCAGTATACTCCACCTAAAAAATTTCCTATACCCTGCCGCATATTATTGAAAAAAGTCGGTCGTTCCTTAGTGCGACTCTGTACAAGCAGCCTTGTCTCGGAGATCACGTTTACTATGCATCATAATGTTTTGGAGCACTTGGAGGAATTGGTCGCGGTGGTAGTGCGCCCGACTCACGATCGGAAGACCGTGGGTTCGATTCCTGCCTTGACCAGATATTTTTCTCGAGAGAATTTATCTGGTTGAAGCTGGGATGATTCCACAACCGTGTTGATGATCACACGTTAAAAAGTAAGACCTCGTTAGTCCTTAGCTCGCACAAATTTCTCAACATCTGATAGTTGTCGTTCGTATGGGGGCGACAGCTAATTAACGGAAAAACAGATTTTTTTTCAAACTTCGTTGCTTAGATGGACAGAGTACAGTTGAGAAGTTAGTTCTCGTTGCGTAGAGCTATCTCAAATAAAGAGGTCCTGCATGGGAAAATCGGAAACATTGAGAGATCACTTGAATGACGTTTCGAAATTTAAGAGAATCCGATTAGTTCTGGAATATATTTAAGTAATATTAAAAAATAAACACCTTCTCTTTACCACTTTTCTAGCAGTAAAAGATCGCGAATCACCCATTATTTTTTCAATGAATCGGAAAAAAGATTCGGCGGCAACTTTACTGATGTACCACCAAAATCGTTTGAAAAAATGGAACGTCATTTGAAATGACAACCATTTCCTGATTGAACCGATTTTATTACAATTTTTCATCTACAATGTTAATTCAATATTGAGAAATGCGAATGTTTCAGATTTTCCTAGAAGTTTTGTCAATTCAATCGTCAACAGATCATTGACATGTTCAGTCATCAACCGTCCCAAATAAATTTGAAATTTTATATCTCACCTCATTATGGCCATCACGGTGTTGAATAAACACTAAGGGATGCCTATAATTAATGCCAACAATCATGGAAGTCAATCAATATACATCTTTTAAAAATTTGAAAAACTCAGTATTTTTAGAAAAATAAACTGGTGTTAGCGGTAGTCTGTAATTGAATGAATTTATGAGGGAAGTATAAATTTGAACAATTTACGAAAATGAGATATCAGTGCTAGTTGATGCCCAGTTTCATTTATCCATTATCCTTTCACGAAGATGCCCTCTATGAAATCCACACAGAACTCAATCCCCAAATACAAAATAAGAAGGCTCCCTATGGCGGTCAGTTTAGGTGCTAGGCTGAATCACAAATGCATTGCTGGACTCAACTGTCCTTAAAGAACAAGCCTAAGTAAATGAGAGCGATGACATTTCCCCTCACAGAGACATCTATGGGATCGACAGAGAACTCTAGCCTTGAATATGAACGAGGTGGTCAGTTACAAAGCCAAGCTTCGAGAGTCATCGCCGAGAAGATTTGGCTTCTGTCTTTCACTGCAGCTTTTATTGCAAGGCAACTGGTCGAAAACCAGGGCCCAAACAAAACGCATTTATGAGCCAACACCAGTCAGTGCAGTTACGATCCGCGATAGATCGGTGGTGTCGAAAATAACATATCGGATATATTGAGTATATTGAAGTATGCTACACTTCCACTCAAAATTTTCACTTTCGAAATAATTTTTTGAGTAATTTTTGATAGTATGTTTATAGTTCTTTTTAATGCGTCCTTCAATTTCGAGAACATAAAGAAGTCACACATTGCTAAACCTGATGAACATGGTGAATGTTCCAATACAGGGGTCTCACCCAGGGATCTACATTGTCTCCAACCCTCTTTCTATTGTATATCAATGACTTATTGGAGAAAAACAAAAATCCAATATATTGCTTTGCTGACGACAGCACACTTGTTTTGTCACTCCATGTGGATTCCAGGATATCGGTGGCGGATACACATCTTCACCGGCAGCAGGACGTTGCATATATTAATGAGGATTTAGAAGTAATTTCTAATTGGGGTAAAACAACCAGGTTCAGTTCAATGCCACAAAAAACAGGCATCGGTTTTCTCCAAAAAAGATAAATGTTTCCGAACCGGAGATAATAATGTCAGGTAAAACAATTCCACTTTCTGCTTCAATGAGTTTGTTGATGTTAAAATGGACACCAATATGTTTTGGCACAATCATGTCGCTGGAATTGCAGAAGCCGCTTTTTAAAATCTTGGAACACTGTTCCAAACCAGAAAACTGAACACACCTCAACAACTTTTGATGCTTTATAAACCTCAGATCAGACCTTATTTGGAGTATTGTTCTCATGCATGGAGCTCCGCCTCTAAGCATACATTGAAGCTGCTGGACTCCATCCAGAAAAGAGCCTGATTGGAGACGCGAACATTACCTGCAACCTTCATAGTCTGGATCATCGAGGAAAGGTTAGAGATTTGTCTCTCTTCTAATAGATACTTTCACGGGAAGTGTTCAAGTGACTTGGCACATTTGATTCCACCAAGAGCGGTACATATCGGAAATCCGCGAAGCAATGTGGCTACTCATCGTTTCGAAGATCAACTCAGTACACCCCAAACTTCACTGTTCAAGAAGTCGTTCATTTGCAGAAATGCGTTTATGTGAAATGAACTTCCTGAGAACGTTTTTCCAAATGGATTTAATCTCCAGCGATTGGGTCTGACCGCTCTAGATATGTACGTTTAGGAGGTTGCGTTAATGGCCATGTTACGATTGCGCACGGCTGCTGTGAACCTCGAAGTAGGAATGGGTCAATTGAGACTGAACCTATGGTGAGAAGCTCTTACTGCGCCATCTCTGCTGCAGGCAACCACTGATGCTTGGTAGATAATAACATTATCCTGGAGTGGGTAAAAGGTCACGACAGGAGTGAAGGTAATCGCATTGCCGACTCGTCAGCCAAGGAAGCGGCTGGACTAAGAATTTTAGGATCCAGTGGCACCTACAGCCTGATGACTTCGACAAATGCGGAACTAGCCAAATGTTACACACATGCTCAATCTCTAAAGAGACGGGATGGAATCAAAGGATGCGATCTTGCCAAATGACCAGGAAAAATATACGCTCAACAATAGGATTTCTGACTGGCCATTGTCAACTAAAGAAACACCTCCATAATATGGGGCTAGTGGAGACACTTCTTTGTAGGATGTGTGAACAGGAAGATGAGACTGTCAGGCATGTCCTATGCGAGTGTCCGGAGTTATCGTCAATGAGAGAGTGTGTGTTCGGCGAGTCTTGGCCTACACCTGCCGATATAAAGGAGATGTCTCCCAGTGACCTGTCCATTTTCCTGAAAAGGACAGGATGGACGATGACCTAGGAGGTTTACTTTTTGGGAGGATGTACAATGGGTCACATGTGGTCTAAGTGCTGTGGGCTTACACTCACCCTCCCTACTCTACAGATACAGAGAATCTTCACCGATTCAAATCCAATGTGAATCTCTATTTTCGCACAGGCACCACTCTTAGAGCACCTTGAGGGTTTTCCTGTAGTGGTTGTGTTTTGTCCTTGAAAAAAATGTTTTCTGAAGTAGAATAGAATAATGATTTGGTCTATTTGTGTATTGTATTCAGAAATGAATAAAATATTGTTGTAGATTTAGCCGCGGTGGTAGTGCGACCGGCTCACGATCGGAAGGCCGTGGGTTCGATTCCCGCCTCGACCAGATAGTTTTCTTGAGAGAATTTATCTGGCTGAAGCTGGGATGATTCTGCAACCGTGTTAGGAATCACACGTTAAAAGGTAAGACCTCGTTAGTCCTTAGCTCGCACAAGTTTCTCAACTCCTGACAGTTGTCGTTCGTATGGGGGCAATAGATGATTAACGAAAAAACATAATTTAAAAACAGATTTTTTTTCAGATTTATCATTTTTCACAGTGGTTTCTCATCTCGAATTTGAAATCAAATTGAGTTTATATTCGTAATCGATTAATTTTCACCGTGCCATTCGAATTTCATTCAACTCATACGAGTCAGAGCATAATAAATTGCGAATTCTTCCCCAACGTCTTCAAAGGGACTTTCCTTTGATGAACACAACTCAAAAGACTACAATGCGAGCTTTTCTCGTTCTAATATCATTGTGAAACGTATGGTTGTCGTGCGAGAATCCATTCGGGTCTCACCGCCAACCAGACAATGAAATTCATTTCGTCCATTCCTGTTGCATAAATTGAAAGAGCACATGAAAAAGTCTTCATGTTCAAGTGACACGCGATTGGTGTCTGTTATATCAAAATACTGCATATTTGCTTACTGCTCCCTACTACTGCAAAAAGTCGTATGTGTACTTTACAGGATATCATATAAATTGAATATTTCATTATGATTCATCAGAAATGGAATTGATTTGAATTGATTTAATATATTCTCATATCGCTGCATTCAGTTGAGAATATATCAGGAAATGATCTTTACGAATACCATTCGACCTGAAAATCTGTTATATTGAAATACTGCCTACTTGGTTACTGCTACCTCCTGCAAAAAGTCGTATGTATAATTTACAGGAGAGAGAACCCAAGCACATTCCAAAAAGTGCATATCAGAATTGCTTCGATGATTAGAAAAAAAGCTGACACAAGTATATTATATTTGAGGAGGACTACTTTGGAGGAGGCAAAGTAGAACCTGATGAGTAAGTGTTCTTTGGGGGGGGGGGGGTGAAAATTCATCTCAGTTTTTGAACAAATCTCGTAAATGTATCCAGCTGAAGAAAATTCAAAACACTACAACTGATCTGGTCGAGTTTGAATTTACCTTCGCAAGCTACAGTGAAAAAATTACTCGCTGACTTCAGATTTAAGGTAACCTAGTTCTACTCTGGTCGGCCGCTAGCTCTGGCTGCATGTTTCATCTTCATTGGCGACATCAAGTCCTATTTTTGGAAAATCGAGAGGGGGCATGGGGAGTAGACGTATCTGATATAACAGAAAAAAAATTTGGATCATCTTCTCAATTGTATCTTACCTTCCATATCGGACAAGGTGGAGTCTCCGC
Source organism: Leptinotarsa decemlineata (assembly GCF_025532065.1). NCBI lineage: Eukaryota > Metazoa > Arthropoda > Insecta > Coleoptera > Chrysomelidae > Leptinotarsa > Leptinotarsa decemlineata. Next base: position 15,813,678 of record NW_027412668.1, on the reverse strand, counting down.
TGTCAAAGGCGTCGACCACATCTCTATGGGAGCCCCTCCGATGCAGTCTGCTATCAGAACCCGAACGACAGTAGGTATAACCAGCACTAGGAAATGCGGCAGTCGGGTAGTAGTGCATGTTATCTGCACTCATAAGTCTTTCATCACCACATCACGCACTTGCACTTCACTACAGTCATTACCGCGAAATTACCGCGATTCAGTTGCATCTATATGTTTCCTACACTTCATCGGTACAAGACGATTTCGAATGGTCTTCAATTCAACGATATTCGAACGATTATCAGTTTCCGAAGTGAACAAGTCTCAGTACTTTGGCACAGTTTTCAACGGCGAAAAGATGGATTTCTGTTTTTCGCGTACTTTATGAGTCGGATGGGAGGCGGCTCTGAAACAGAAAAAAACGATTACATTGAAAACATTGATTCATTCATTAATTTCTGTTTGAACAAGTATGTGTTATTTTTTCAGGAAGATAATAAAAATAATGATCTTGCATTTGCTCAGATGCCTTGCGGTACCCGACAATATATTGAGATGCCTTGAACAACTGACACCACTATGGGGGACTCGCTTCACCATAACATCTGGATAATTCAGAGTCTAAACAGGGTGGGTCATTTTCAGATTTTCCGTGATTAAGGACGATTTCTCAGTCCCCTTCTCTTCTGCAACTCACTATTGCCATTATCCGTTGCGCTCAGAAATACTCCAGGGTATAACTGTGGCACCCCCGGAAACCGGAGGCACAAGGTCACCCATTTGTTTTATATGGATGATCTCAAACTTCATGCCTCTGGAGAGAAGGATCTCCATCAGTCCTTGAGGGAGGTGGAAGAGTACACGCATGCTATCGGTATGAAATTCGGGATGGACAAATGTGCACTGATCCATCCCAAAAGAGTACGATGCGGGGAATACGGAGAGGATGTGCAGCTCGTAGATGGAAACATCCTACACCATCTGGATGCCAGAGAGACGTATACTTACCTCGGGGTGGAACAAAGCCACTCACAAGAAGTAACAGCAGTGAAAAAATCTCTCCACGGCAAGTATCAGCACAAACTCCGGCAGATCTGGTCGTCGGAATTGTCGGGGAAGATCGAAGTTGCTGCAACAAATATGCTCGCCGTTTCAATCTAACTCTATTCTAATCTACACTTAGAGTAGTGAAGTGGACACGGGAGGAGTTGCATCAAATCGAACGTGAAAAACCGGTGTTGCCCTACGCTCCGGGGGAAACTGAATCCGTTGCGCAGAACGAGAAGTGCCAAATTTATTGAAATCACTTATTTGTTTCCCACTCTGAGGCTCATACAAGCAAATAAGCCTAATGTAGTCCTTCTCGGCCACCAGAGCAAAACGATATTTGTCGTGGAGTTTTCAGCTCCTGGCGAGACGAATATCGTCGAATAAAGAAGGAATAACGGATAAAATATCGAGATTTTCTCTTAGAATTCCACACACTTTATCCAGACCACCCTGATTATTGGAGTCCTTGGTAGAATGATGCCCTCTCAACTCTCGAATCTCAAAATCATACAACCTTGCCGCACTAAGGCACAAATCTTAGCCGGACAGATGCAGAAAGCTGTCATTCTTGGCTCACTGCGCTTACTCAGCGCACATGATTCTTTGACCCAGTGATCACTTATCACACGGTGTTGGAAGTGTTTTTTGGTTGACGATTTGTCAAAGAAAAGAAAAAAGTAGATATATAATCAAGAACTATAACTAAAACTAAAATTCTTGGGAATAAAATCTATCAACAGGTACTTCCTAAGACATTGTTTGAATGATTTCAGTGTTACACATGATTTAATTTTGGTCGAAAGTTTATTGTACAACATGTGCCTAGTCACAAGGGGTGGTCACAAATAAAAGATGAGCCTTGAAAGTGGCACATGTAAGTCATTTCGCTGTCTTGTATTATAAGTGTAAATTTGCTCATCAGTTTTGAAAGATCTTAAATTACAGAATACAAAAACATATACTTCAAATATATACAAACACGGCAAGGTTAAGGTTTGATAAGTTTCAAAAAAATATTTACAACTAGAGCTACGAGAGACACTAGCGATACAACGTATCAATTTTTTCTGTGTCATTAAAACAAGTGGATGACCATCAGAAACATATTCCGTATAGATATATAGATTTTATATTTTAAAAATCATCCTGATGGTTTTATAGGAAAAATTACATTTACAAATTTGAATTTGTTCAGACCTGTGTCTATTCAATAATAAAGTTATATTTGATAACGTTCACGAACATTCCGTAGAATTTTCAGAGTGATTATATGTAACTCGCTGACAATTCTTTAACACATATCTTCCAAAGACCCTGGTGTTCTGAATTATACTGTTTGTGCATGCTCACCGAAAATCAACAAGCTACAAACCTGGTGACCGTACAGGCATTGAATGGCCTTCAAATTCACCAGATATCTCACACCTTGTTTTATTTCTATAAGAATACCTGAAAGATCAAACCTGATTTGGGATTTAGCAAGCACTCAATATTGCTGAGGAAAATTGAACTCTTTGGTTGAAAATGTTTCTTCTGAGAACCTGACTGTTATTATTCTATAATAATGATCATTTTAATTGTGTGGAGACATAATAGTCTCGGAATTGGAACCCAACAAATCATTTATCGTAGTTAACGGTCCGTGTATCCGAGTTTTCCACGAAACAAGATAAATTAAATTTATACTACGCAACAAAGAGTTTCGGATTGAAAGTTTAGTTTTCCAGCTTTTCGGTGAAAGTGTTCTGTCAAACTTAAACGATTTGTTATTGTACAAGAAGTTTGAAACATATAATGCCAAAAAAGGTAAAGAAACACATTGTATTGAATAAGATGAATTTGTAAGTTTTTCCTTATTGTTCACTCCTTTCAGCGAAATTTCAAATTCCGTAAATAAGTGATAAACTTTTGATATAATGGCTTTTATGTTGACCATATCAACTAGTTGCCATGAAAATGGAAGAATGTTTGTTGTATGATAGACCAGTAGAAATTATCGTTTGTTTGAAGGTAGTTGACAATGTTTCTTGTGCATTTCATTAGTTCGGACTTCCATTGTCTAATGATGGAAAACATCTGTGTATCGAAAACTCACTCACACAGGGCAGTATCTGAACCAGGAATCCAACTACCATCAAAGGACTAAAAGAGGAATCATCAAAGGACTAAAAGAGGAATCATCAAGACTCTACTAGACCGTGCTTTCGGGCTCTGTAACACAAAGAAAGGTCTTCAAAAGGAATTAGGCATCATCAAAAAAAACATTCAACGAAATGGTTACTCCAAAGTGATGGTGGAACAGGCTTTAGCTATAAGACAGCAAGAGCTCCACAAGGAAGAGAAGCCGCCAAAACCAGTACTTGTACTTCCCTACATCAGAGGATTATCGGAAAGGATAAGAAGGATTGCGTCCAAGTAAAACAACAGAACTTGCTTCATATCTGGGAACGGTAGCAGCCTTACAAAAACCAGGCCACCAAATGCGGACTGCGATTCCAAGAATTACATTTAACGGATACCCTGCGAGTGCGGAGAATAATACATCGGTAAAACTAAGAGGCCATTGATAATTCGCATTGCTGTGCATAAGAAACATACACAGCGAGGAGAAACCAGCAAATGAGAAATAGCAGAGCACGTTTGGACTCATCAACATAACATCAAGTGGGCTCTAGCTGAAATCATCCACAAGGAATAACACTGGTTTAGCAGAAAATTCAAAGAAGTCGCATATACAGGGTGTCCCTAGACTTCCTCTTTTCCTCTCGGGAATGTATAGATGGGGTCAAAATATCACCAGTACTTCATATAACTTTTTTTCCTAAAAGTCTTCGTAACCAAGTTACGGGCCCTCGAAGTTACAAAATGAAAAATGTTTTTCTTTGATAACTTTTCAAGTGAATATTCAAAATCATCCAAATTTTGGTAATTGACTAAACAAATGAGTTCCGTCGATGAGCTTTCATGCAGGAGTCAGTTGTTTTGCTACAAAGTCAGGAACGGACTACCCCCGATGGTCCACACCCCAAAACTTTGAAATGACAGATATTTTTCAATATTTTTCAACAAAATAAGGTTACTTGGACAATTTTATGAATAAAAGTACTCGTGTGGAAAGTCGATCGGAGCAACGAGTCTTGATAAAAATGTAGTTCTACTCGACGACATCAAACCCGCTCGTCCACCATTATTTGAAATGAATAATTATCAAAGCAGAAATAATAATGATAACGTTAATTCAACAACATTTATAACAGGAATAATACAAAGTATGCTAAAATGAAGTCGTAAACAAAAAGTACAGTACCTATATGGAAGTTTAAGTCACAATTGTGATAGCAGATATTTTTTCAGAAGAAATATCAAGTTCTGTAGATTCGTGGTGTTTTAAAACTAACAAGCTACTCTACTATGAAATATCGAATTCATTCCATATTTTGTATGTACATAATACGTGTGGAATAATCACGTTTCGTGTTGATCAGTTATCTGAATCTCATGAAACTCAACATTCGAATGTTTCAAATTCTTCTTCACAGCTAAACTGTTGAGGAGTTTCACTGATAATTATAATTTTATGGGAGAAATTCTTTAACACGAATCTAAATTTAGCTGAAAAAACGCACATCGGAAAAAATATTTACTATACTAATAAAAAGCAAACGAATGAACTACAAAAACGGCTGCACATGATCAGGTGAAAAATATCCAGGGAATAATTATGTTCCATTTCTTTCACAGATGTTGACAAAAAAACCTTTTAGAAAGTTTTGATAAAAAATGAGAAACTGGAATGCGATTTTGTTTTGTTGAGTGCTGCGTTGTCATATGACTATCATTGTATTGTCAATATTCTATAGGATATTTTGATTTTTTTTGATATGGCCGAACAGTTTACATTCAATGAATATGCAGATATGCATGTATTTTATGGACGAGCATTTTGTAATGCTGCAGAAGCTCGTCGTCTGTATTCCGAGCATTTTCCCAATCGAACGGTACCGTCAAGAGAAACATTCGAGCGTGTCGATCGCAGCTTGAGGGAGACAGGTATGTAATAATTGATAATTAATTTGAGCACGTTGTTTTATTTCGATATTATTGTAGATACAGTTTTGCCAAAACGAGGTGGTGAGGGCGCTCCTAGGACTGTACGTACCGTTGTATTGGAGGAAAATATTTTGGAAGCCGTCGCTGATGATCCTTCAATGAGCATCAGAAATCTATCAAAACAGTTCCATACATCCAAGTTCACTATTCATAGAATAATTAGGGAACAACTGCTCCACCCATTTCACATCCAGAAGGTACATGCCATGACACCTCAAGATTTTCCAGCACGACTGGAATATGCCAATTGGTTCATGGATAGGCAAAGAGAGAATATGACTTTTATTAATCGAGTTTTATTCACTGATGAAGCAGGTTTCAGTAGAGATGGAGTTATCAACTCTCATAATCTCCATATATGGGCCGAAGAAAATCCCCATGGGATATTGCAAACCAAACACCAACGGAAATTCAACGTGAATGTTTGGGCTGGTATCATAGGAAACCATCTTATTCCATTCGTTCTACAGGACCGATTGAATGGAGAACGTTATTTGGAGTTCATTCAGAACGATTTGAATGGACTTTTGGAACATGTTCCATTGCAAACCCGAAGAGATATGTGGTTTATGCATGATGGCGCTCCTCCTCATTTTAGTTTGATTGTGCGTGACCATCTGAACCATATTTTCCACAATAGATGGATTGGTAGAGGTGGGCCATATTCATGGCCATCGCGGTCTCCGGATTTAAATCCATTAGATTTCTTTCTGTGGGGGCATCTAGAAAGCCTTGTTTACGCTACACCTATTCACACAAGAGATGCATTGTTGAATAGAATAACATTACATTGTGAAGCCATACGAAACGACCCTGGAATGCTATTTCAAGTACAGAGAGGGTGTCTTCGCAGACTAAGAAAATGTATAGAGAGAGAAGGTGGTCATATCGAGCAGTTTCTGTAGCGGATTTTTCATTTCTGTTTGCTCTTGAGGCTCTTGAGTTTCGTTAGTTAAACGTGTTTGCATTATAAAAATTCGTTATGAACATTTTACCTATCATTTCCATTTTCCTTAAAAACTAATATTTTCGAATAATGGTAGACATCTCAGGATAAATGTTGTTGAATTAACGTTATCATTATTATTTCTGCTTTGATAATTATTCATTTCAAATAATGGTGGACGAGCGGGTTTGATGTCGTCGAGTGAAACTACATTTTTATCAAGACTCGTTGCTCCGATCGACTTTCCACACGAGTACTTTTATTCATAAAATTGTCCAAGTAACCTTAATTTGTTGAAAAATATCTGTCATTTCAAAGTTTTGGGGTGTAGACCATCGGGGGTAGTCCGTTCCTGACTTTGTAGCAAAACAACTGACTCCTGCATGAAAGCTCATCGAAGGAATTCATTTGTTTAGTCAATTACCAAAATTTGGATGATTTTGAATATTCACTTGAAAAGTTATCAAAGAAAAACATTTTTCATTTTGTAACTTCGAGGGACCCTTACTTGGTAACGAAGGATTTTAGGAAAAAAAGTTATATGAAGTACTGGTGATATTTTGACCCCATCTATACATTCCCGAGAGGAAAAGAGGAAGTCAAGGGACACCCTGTATATTGTCCAACAAGGCATTTAGCCAAGCTAGCGTAGAGATACGCAACATATGGAAACCTCTAATCAAGCGGAACACGACCAACTCCTGCCAGTCAGCTTCCGCTAAAACCGATGAAGTGGAGAGAGGGAAGTGGGAATACGTGAAAGCACTCAAATGACCTATAAATAATCAGATCTCGGAGGAATAAGACCAGTCATCACCCGAAAACGATTGTGGATACTAACAATCGAAACGTCGTGAAGTAACTTGGTTTGGAATCTTTCATTTTCAATTTTCATTCCTTGTTGATAATTTGTAATTTTCATCTCGGGTTGATAGTTTACTTTCTTTTTATTTTATGGTTATTGCTTGTATTTTATTCCATTGTAATTGCAGTTTTTTCGCTCAATATAATTGTTATTTTTCAGCTAATCTCTTTTTCAATTTTTTACAGATTCTTTCAGGTATTTCACATCAATTTATATCATATTAGACAATGGAAGTCCGAACTAATGAAATACAGTATAAATTAATCATTATTCTGAAAGTGTCAGTTATATTCGTGTTTCATTCTTATGTAACGTTCGAAATGTATTTTTTTAGTATAATACACTTTATTACGTGTTAGGAATCACACGTTGAAAGGTAAGACCTCGTTAGTCCTCAGCTCGTACAAGTTTCTCAACTTCTGAGAGTTGTCGTTCGTATGGGGACGACAGCTGATTAACGGGAAAACAGATTTCAAACAGATTTTCGTTTAAATGACCCAGGAGGAGACGAAATAAACCTCAGAAGAGTAAATTTCGGAAATGTTCAATTCATATTCCTTTTCAACATTGACCGTAATAACATGTCCTACCGAACGTGAATAAGTTTGTGTATACTATTATTGATTTTTTCTGATATTTTTCATTACTCTCACGGCCAACACTGGGCGCTTACTTCCATGTTTTAGCAGCCAATGCGATCAGCCATGCATTTTGAAGTTGATATTATTTTTCAAACTGTATGTAAACAAATAAATAAAGTGGAAAAAATCTATCTGTATTTTTGAAATTACACAAAATACTACCAGTGAATCGTGTCTTCTCATTGACTGAGAATAATACGAATAAAATAATCAGAAGGTTATATATTTCTGTCAGGAAATCCAAATAGGAAGTAAACTCTACAGCCAGCAAATAAATAAATTTGGAAATGAATTGAAATCTCACATTGCTGCATTCTGTACTTTCCACGGTTTCGCAAGAGAAAATTGCAATTTTCCAATGCATAAAGCTAGAAATTTTCCACTAAATAAAGACATTCGACGGAAAAGCAAAACCATAAAAAAGATTGCATCTGACGATGGTTTTCCAGACTCCAGAATTTCGGAAGCATCTATCGGAATCGAATCATAATAAAATCGTTGACTCAAATACAAATATTTTCAGGGTGTAGGATATTTGTCAAAAGGATATTTGTAAACGGAAACAAAATTACTTCTTTTTGGGTGAATAGTACTAGAAAATGCTTGCTGAAACATCGAAATATAATCGAACAGGTAGGCATCGGTGATCAAACAGGTGATCGGAATTTCATGAAATGCACAGGATTCTCAAAAACGGTGAATGTTAACAAGAAAGTTAGTGATGAAACTGAATATCATGAGGATTAGGTTAGGTTAGGTCTAAAGTGAGTGGGTCTATTCGACCCTCCTCCGCAACTCGCAAAGGTTTATTGTGGCTCACGCCTATTCGCACTCGGCCAAATAAACCCAGCTTCTGTCTGGACTGTCTTCCGACAGTCCGAGTCCCTGCATATGATGATTCAAATGACAGTGGCCTCTACGAAGGCCTGTTAGACATCGTAGTTCATCCCTACTGTCGCCCAACAACTACTTGATATCAAGCTTCGAAGGGTGAATAAACGCCTTGGAGTGAGTGAGCCAATCCTGGAAGATTCTGGAAGTCCATAAATCTTCTTGCCATCCAGGTGCTCAATCTTTGTTTGGCAAAGCCTGAAGTGATGCCAATAACAGGTTCTGGTCCGATGAAGCTGCTTGCAGCACCCTCCTTTCCAAGGAAGTCAGCAGCCTCATTGCCTTCCAGGCCAGTATGGCCAGGAATCCACCCAGAGACAATCTGTCAAGTCTTCCTATTGAGAAGAGTCGTTTTTGGTAATTTTCAACCAATTTAAACATTGTTCAATGGAACTGAGAGCTTCCAACGCCACTTGACTGTCCAAGAATATTTTTATTGACTTGTGTATGAGATTGGATTCTTCCTATCTCTCCACACACAATTCAATAGCGTAAATTTCTGCTTGAAATACAGTCGCATAGGTTCTTAGGCAGGTAGATATCTCTGACCTGGGTCTGCGACTAAAAACACCTGCACCAGAACCGGAAGATATCTTTGATCCATCTGTTAACCTGTTGATCCATCTGCTCTTGATATTTCCTTCTCCTGGAGGATCCAGTCCTCTCTACTCGGGAGCAGTACTTTATAAGGCAGTTCGTAGTTGACAGTAGGAGGCATAAAGTCAGAGGTCATTTCCAGAATGCTGTGTCATGCAACAGTCTGTTGTACTCTGCATTAAATTGATTTGTGCAATTGGCAATGTGCACAAGTCTGTATGCAGACCATCTAGCCTCTCTCTCCAGAAAAATGTGGAGAGGAGGTAGATCTGGAAGGATCTCCATGGTCGCTGACGGTGTGGTACTGCTGGCACCACTGATGGCCAGACAAGCCTGTCTCTGTAGGCCAGAGAGCTTCGCCTGAGCCGTTTTCTGTAAAGCCTTCGGCCGCCAGGTAATTGCATCATAAGTGATCATTGGTCTGACAATCATGTAATAAATGCAATTGATTTGTTTGGGACCTAAACCCCAAGTTTTACCACAAATCCTTCGACATGTTTATAGGGACAGTCTGACTTTGTGTGAAACTTTTTCCAAGTGAGCGTTCTAGGTGGGTTTTTCATCAAGGACAATGCCAAAATATTTCACCTCCATTTCAAATGGAATGACCTCACCATTGAGGAAAAGTGGTCGTCCTCCTCCTGGTGAAGGGGATTATCTGCTCCCTCAGGCACCAACTGTGAACAACGTCCAACGTGCTTTGGAGGATATTATAAGCTACCCTTCCCGACATGGACCTTGGCAAGATAACAAGATCATCTGCATAAGCTTGCAGATCAAATTTTCTTCTGCCGAGGGCATTAAGCAGACTATCCATCATGAAGTCTATTATTATGTTTTGAAAAATCTTATAGGGCTGCCTTATTCTGAAGATATAGAGAAACAAAAGAACAAAATTCCATTTCATTTCAATTCATATCTGGTTCCCGAAAAGTATTTGTATTTTTTTAATGAAACTTTTGATCAGCTGTAAAATATGACAAACAGCATAACCCAAGCCCAAAATTCAGATTTGTATACTGCGTTTTTTTTTCAGCGGGGAACCCAGATTCAAGAAAGAATGCGAGTAAACTATTGCATCTAAAATGAATGAAATAACGGCGAAAAAAGTCTAGAGCCAAAAATAATTCTTCTAATAAATTCAAATGAAGAATAGACGTAAGCGAAGAACTACACAACCATATGATTTGTAATAAACTGCTTGCCAGTCTCAACAGTTCTAGAATTTTGCATCTTGAAATTTGCATCTCATCCTACACATAATTTTCTGTTAGTTTTGACTTTAATTAAACGAATCCTGAAACGGCTATATTTCAATCGAGCTTCTGGCCTAGATGCACCAGTAGACTCACCAACATGTCCTGCCATAAGAGGAATTTTGATTGGAAAACCACTATACATCACCTATACCCAAGAAGGTAAAAAGCATCCTTTATATAATTAAAAACTTGTCACATCCATTAATATACTTTTCTAAAGTTGAAAGCCGTGTATATTACCATTGTCTGAATATTATCAGTTTGTTAACCTTATGGCCAAATGATTGTATGCCGATGGGGTTCTTTCATTGCACTGGCGTAGTTGAAACCCAAGTAGGGAAGTGACATATGGAAGATTGGTGGAGGAATAAAGGAAAAGTAAATTTGAAAAAGATTTCGACAGTTGACACATCATTTTGTCATATAAGCCGTACTAACGCAGTGTTGTCAACAGTACCATGTTAGTTTATAGTAAAGAAATCTCACAAATCTGTTTCGATGTATTTTCAACCTCAACTTAACCAGATTATAATGTGAATTCCACATAATGCTCCAAAAATTGAACTTGATGTATAAATGATGAATGATGAATACATGATGAATGATGTATGATGATGAATATTTGGAAGGCTTTAAGATCTTGAGCGATCATCAATATGGCTTTCGTATGTCACCCATATTTGGAATAACGCAATCGAGAAACATGGAGAATCAAGAGCTGTTGCAATTGATATTTCTAAGGCCTTTGATCGTATGTGGCATCAGAGTTTGCTGGCCAAACTTCAATGCTATGGCTTGTCGGATCATTTTTGTGTCCAGCTTCCTGAAAAAACATTCCCTGCGAGTAGACGTCGATGGATATCTCTCAAATGTTACCATCAACGCTGGTGTTTCCCAGGGATCCATATTGTCTCCAATCCTCTCTTTCGTGATTTTGGATTTGAGTGAAAGTAACCAGGTTCAATTCAATGCCACAAAAATTCAAGAATCGGTTTTTCCCAAAAAGATAAATTTCTCCGAACCGAATGTAATAATGTAAGGATAGACAATTCCTCTTTCTGCTTCAATAAGTTTGTTAGGGGTTAAAATGGACACCAATTATGTCGCTGGAATTGCAAAGGCTACTTCTCAAAAGCTTGGAACACTGTTCCGAACCAGAAAACTGTACACACCTCAGGAAGTTTTGATGCTTTATAAAGCTCAGATCAGACCTTCTTTGAAGTATTGTTCTGATATATGCAGCTTCGCCCCTAAACATAACCTGAAGCTACAGGATTCCATCCAGAAAAGAGCCCTCCACCTGACTGGAGACGTGAGTATAACTTGCAACCTTGATAGTCTGGAACATTGAAGTAAGGTTGGATATATGTCTCTATTTCATGAAAACTTTCATCGGAAGTGTTCAAATGATCTTTGTTTCCGAAAGCTCAAGTTGTTGAAGCCTTCCAATTATTTAGCATCATACATCATTTATACATCAAGTTCAATTTTTGGAGCATTATGTAGAATTCACATTATAATCTGTTTAAGTTGAAGTTTAAAAGACATCGAAAGAGAATTGTGAGATTTGATTCCACATGTGATGGCACATTTGATTCCACCAAGAGAGTTACATATCAGAAATACATGATGGACTGTGGCTGTTCATCATTTTGAGGTTCAACTCATTACACTTCGACCTCCACTATTTAAATACTCTTACATTTGGAGAACTGCGTTGATGTGGAATAAACTTCTTGAAAAGGTTGAAATTTGATAGAAATAAAATAAAAGGATTATATATTTCTATCTGGTTCTAGTAGGGGTGGCGCCACTTTACATTCAATTTTCCATTATATTTCACGAAGATCTGATAGATAGCTCTCATAATTGCATGGAATGTTTTGTCTCTGACTGCCTATTCAAACAATGATAATAATAAGTCATCCATGATTGATATAAATGATACAATTGACAATCTCGGACTGTTTCAAAAAAATATATTCCAAAGGTATTCAATAAACTTTTGATTAAACTTCAATTATATTGGTTACCCGAGGGTTTTTTTCTCGATTTCTGCACCTCAATTTTCTTTCGAATACTTTCACCATCAATACTGGTGTTCCAGAAATGAATATCCCCTCCAAACTCTTTTTCTCACTTTACGTTAACGAACCATTGAAGAGAATTTAATTCTAGCCAGTAGAATACGATGCTAAAAAAATTCCGACTCCAGTTCTACTCGAAGAATATAAATAAGTAAAAACAAAACCCGACATGATAATTTCAAAACGCACAATTCTGCTGGCTGGATCGATTATCTTGTAGGCTATGAAATTGAATAATATGTCTTGGCAGATTCTAGTCAGTCGAAAGAAACTTCTCAGGAACTTTGAACATCATTATGAACTTCCCAGAAACTTTAAACATCATTATGAACGAGATAGTTATGTACACCTCAAACATTCTCAATGCTTCACAAAGCTTAAATAAGATGTTTCTTTGAATATTGATCATGAACAGGGATCTGCTTCCCCAAGTACTCCGGGGGCAATTCGATTCGTGTTTAATTGCTGGTCTGCGTTTTGCTGTCATGCTTTCTCAGTAAGCAGTGCTTTCAGTCTTCATAAATCTGGCGGCCTTTTCATCCAATCCCAAAACTATTATTCAATTCTGGTGATATCACCTTGACTAGTAAATGTGAGACACTGTGTGGCAGGTGGTCTGCTGGTTTTTATGCCTGACTCTCCTTTTCGTATACTTCTGCAGTAGATATTATCAAAGGCGATGTGGTTACTCGAGTTGTTGTTTCCGTTTCGAACGCAGTAACTAGAATGCTAATATTTGACTCTGGTTTTGTATTATTATTGGTGTACGTTTCTTTCAATTGGATTACCTGACCTTAATAATGTACCTTTAAGGACAGATAGCCAGATTTTATTGCTGTTCATTGCCACTTCTTTTCAATATGTGTCTATATATGTCTTTCTATACAGGGTGTAACAAAATCAGTGTAAAACATTTGAGGAGTTGATTCCCCATCGAAAAAAAGATAGGATCTTTCATATAAAGAAATTTCATTGGAGCATCCCTTGTCAAGATACAGCCCCTTAAAGGGGGTACATAAAATTTATATAATAATTTTTTTCGCAAGCACTAAAAAAGTTACAATATTGACGTTTTGTACTACCAAAAAGACACTTAGCCAAAAATTTATTTGGTTTACCCCATGGTTGTAAGGAGTGGAAAACGCAACCCCTAAAATTTATTTCTTATTATTGTTTTATTATTTGTTTACCATTTGAAAATTCATTTCCGATAGCCTGTTTCATTCTAAACAAAAAATGTCTTTTGGTTTTTTGCCCGAAATAAACCAGTTCACAGCAAAAAAATATTTTACGAACCACTGCTGAGCTACATCGTCATAAATGCAAAAATACGAAACTAATCTAATAGGTCGCTATTAGCGATAGTGACAATTAAATTGGTATGACGCTGTCAGTTTGTGAATTTTAGAAATTGAAATAATACTAATTGTTTGTTGTTGTTCTGTTCTTAATTTGTTACTTCAATAATTCACTTGTTATTAAAATGGCATACACAAATGATGAAATGGCTGATATGCATTACGTTTACGGTCTGTTGCAGGGGAATGGGTACGAACACTACAGCTTGAGGAAGCAGTACTTAACTTGATTGAAGAACAACCTACTACCAGTACTAGAAAGATTGCTTTCCAGGTAATGTTGATCATATGACGGTATTTCGAATTTTGAAGGAACAACTCTTATACCCTTACCATATGCAACGAGTACAGGCACTGTTACCGCGAGACTTTCCGAACCGTCTTGAATTTTGCAGTTGGATGCTGGAAATTATTAGAAAAAATTGTGACTTTCTGAAGACGATAAAATTCACAGACGAATGTAGTTTTTCTTGGGACAAGATTATTAATTTTCATAATCACCACATATGGGCTGATGAAAACCCTCACGCTATTGTCGAAACTAACCATCAAGAACAGTTTTCTCTTAACGTGTGGCTCGGAGTTATTGGGGATTATTTAATTGGGCCTCATTTTCTACCTCCTTGATTGAATGGTGAGGCATACGTTCAATTTTCAAGAGAAGTGCATCCAGTAATGCTGGAGGAAGGGATATGTTTTTTATGCATGATGGGGCTCCCGCCCATTTTAGTTAAGTAGCATGTCAGCATTTAACTGAAACATATGCAAATCAGTGGATAGGTCGAGGAGGACCACAGAACTGACCCGCTCGATCCCCGGATCTCAATCCTCTCGATTTCTCTATTTGGGGTCATTTACAGCATTTGGTTTATCGTACTCCTATTCGCGATGTAGTGGACTTAAGAAACCGCATCATCGATGCGTGCAGGGTAATCAGAGAGACTCCAGGAATATTTAAGCGAATACGTGGCTCAATGCGCCGACGTCTAGACACATGCGTAATGTCTGAAGGTAGACATATTGAACATTTACTATGATTTCTACATGTTGTGTGTTTTGTTAATAATAAATTAGTTTTGTTTATTACCCTCTAACCGTTTAATGCAGAGAAAAACTACAAAATAACAATAAATCCAGTTCACATTTATGACGTAACTGTAGTTGTTCGTAAAATAATTTTTTGCTGCGAAGTGGTTTACTTTGGGCAAAAAACCCAAGAGACATTTTTTGTTTAGAATGAAACAGGCTATCGGAAATTAATTTTTAAATGGTAAACAAATGATAAGACAAAAAATTACATTGGAAATAAATTTTAGGGGTTACAACCATGGGGTGAACCAAATAAATTACTGGCTAAGTGTCTTTTTGATAAACAAAACGTCAGGTTAATTTCAATATTGTAACTTTCTCAGGGCTTGTGAAAAAAATTGTTATACAAATTTTATGTACCCCCTTTGGGCTGTATCTTAACAAGGGATGCTTCAATGAAGTTTCTTTATATGAAAGATCCTATCTTTTTTTTGATGAGGAATCACCTCCTTGAATGTTTTACACTCATTCAGTTACACCCTGTACATACTTTGATAGTAGTTTCGAGTTTTATTCAATTAGGTACTTTTGAGGTGGATGGTTCCTTCGAACCTGTGAACCAGAGAGTCTTCCTGAGAAACTCAATCACCTTAAAAATGCTCTCAAAAAGAAAAGGTACAGTGGAGGAGAATTCGAGCGGCCATTCAACCCAGGACCGAGCTTGACTGGTCAAGGGGAAGCTTTCCTTCCCTTTGTTAAAAATGCTACAGACCGGATTGGGAAAATCTTAGAGAAAAACAACGTGAAACCAATATCAAGGCCAACAAAAACTATTAAACAAAGTCTAAGGTCAGCTAAGGAATCCAGAGAACATTTAGCAACACCCGGGGTATACCGGAGTCCTTGTAGCTGCAGGTCGGTCTATATTGGAACCACGAAAAGAAGCGTAGGTACCCGTCTCTATAAACACAAGAGAAATTGTCAACATGAACAAATCGACAAATCAGCTGTAGCCGAACATGATCTCAACAAAGGAAGCACTCAGATTATTTCATTCGGAGATAAAGTAATACTCGATAAAACTCAAAATTACTATCCAAGAAATTCAATAACACATTAATAATTTCAATAGAAAAGAAAAAGCATGAACATTGATAAAATCTGGCTACCTGTCGTTAAAAGTTCACAAAAAAGCTAAGATCACTAATAATAATATAAAACCAAAGTCAAATACCACCACCGTAATTACTGAGTTCGGAGCGGAAACAACAACTCAAGCACCAACTCAGGCACTGCGACCGTTACCACATCATCTTTGTTAATATCTACCACAATAGTAGACGAAACGTCAGGCATAAAAACTTGCAGACCACGGCCGAGAAAATAAACGGAAAGTAGCTTTCACATAGCTATCCCCGGCCGTGAAAATTCACATTCTCCGATCAAATGTGAAACATTTTATCACAGACCCATACTGATCGATATCTTAATAAGAACTCCATCTAGTACAAAAACGTGCTTTGATGAAAAACTTTCTTAATCGTGCCATCAGGATTTGTGAGCCACATCTGCTTAACTGGAACGTTTGCATCTAGACAAACTCTACAGGTTAAGGATTCAAACAAGCACCAGATCACCAAGTGATCATCTTCAAAGAGGAAGATTGAAACTGTTTTAATCTTCCCAAAACCAAATCGTTATTTTTAACACTTCGACACGTGTTTCGATCACCAAGTGATCATCTTCAAAGAGGAAGATTAAAACAGTTTTGATAACTTATGATCACTTGGTGATCGAAACACGTGTCGAGGTGTTAAAAATAACGATTTGGTGTTGGGAGAAAAACTCCAGTAATATTCATTACTACACCAAAGGTTCCAAACAGTGCATCACAAGTATACATAAAAGAGATGATTCCCTGTTTCAGTTACTCAATTTATATCGGAACTACCGAACACAGTATCAACACCAGAATATAAGAGAACAAGGGTAGCTGTCGCCTTACATAACCGGAGAAACCCACAATTGCAGAACATATTGCAATGTGATAAAATACGAAAAAACTGATGTTCAACACATTACCATGAACGACTCCATAGAAAGGCTATTAGAACGTGCTACACAGTACACAATAAGGCCAGAAATGGACTAGTATACAAATCCGATCTACTTCCATCCAGCCTAGTAGTCATGGGGACCAATCAGAACGACCCAAGAATAGTGCAGAACAATCAAGACAGAACATTGACACAAACATCACGCCTTCGCCCCCACCACCATTCACAACGTCACCCTCACCAACTTGTCAAATTATAAATACGAGTGAACACAGAGCTCGGTGTGACTTCAAAATATAACCTTCGTTCTCGCAGTTAAAGCACGTATCACTGATGATGTCTGCCGCAGTAGCAGACGGATCGTTTAGTATTTTAGGTTCAACTCGACCATGGCCTACCACCCCGGATTTTATTCTCTGTAATCGTGACTTCGGCCGTGAAAACCTTTGTTCTTTCAAATGTAAAACTTTCATATAAGACTTGATACGGAGATTTATTTATTTATTTATACACTATTCTACAGGTAACACCCAACTACAGAACAGGGATATAAGTCAAATCACAATACAATACAATTACAATAAGTTATAACGATACATATAGAATTAGCTGAAGTAAAAGGATCTAATCTCAGAGATGGAACGGTAGAAAATGTCGAGCTGACACCTTGCAAAATTGCATTTGACACAGATATTTTGCAGAGGTGAATGTTTCAGAATATTTGTACATGGTGTTGGCCTAGGTACATTGAAATTCAGTTTCTGCAGAATATGTGAGTCAATAATTAAATTATTATTCAGTTTTAAAAAAATTGTGGAGTGACAATCAGGACGGCAACTCAAGCTATTCATAGCATGTCTAGCTAACAATGCATCATGGGGAAATTCAATTGGTGTACTGTTTCAATTTTATCTGTATACAACTGATGAGATGGATTCCAGATTATGGATACATATTCTAATTTTGATCTGACGAAAGCATAGTATAAGGTTTTCGATGTAGGTGGATCGGCAAAATCTCTGGAGATTCGTGCAATAAATCCAAACATTCTGTTTGCAGCAGACAAAATGGCTTCAATGTGTGGTACGAACGAAAGTTTCGTGACGGAGGTAACACCTATGTCGGTGAATGTGTGAGGCCGTTGAAGTGGAATACCGTTTATTGAATACTGATATGAAAATAGACGATGGTTTAGTGTGTACGTCATTACATTACATTTACACGCGTTTAAAGGAAGATTCTTGCGAAAACACCATTGCTCAGCACGTTTCAGATTGAGGGAGAGTTGATGATAGTCCTCGATGCCATTGATCTCACAATATAATTTCAGATCAGCCGCGAATATCGAACAGTTGATGTTAATGACCTCAACTATGTCGTTTATGAAGGCGTTAAACAGAATTAGACCTGGGTTGCTTCCTTGTGGAATTCCCGAGGAAGCTGCATATTCCACGGACTTGAAGCCATTGAATATAAGATACTGACGCCTATCAGTGAAGTATGATATTAAAAGTTGGATCAGGGTCAGAGAAAATACATACCTGTACAATTTCGATAGCAGTAATCCGTGATCAAATCTGTCAAACGTCTTAGAAAAGTCCGTATATATGACATCAGTTTGGGATCTCCTATCAATGGTTTAAGAGATATATTGGGTAGCGTTGAAAAGTTGAAAAGGTTGGTGATTGTCGAGCGACCTTTCATAAAACCATATGTTGAAGTGGTGTAATTTGATTGCACAAATAAGGATATAACCTGCTATAGATGGGTCTATAATTACCGACATCAAACTTGTCCCCTTTTTTATAAATTGGCCGAACTTTAGATAATTTCCATAGATCTGGAATGGTACCAGTTTTGATGCAGATATTAATAATATTGTCAAAGGACGAGCCAAAACATATGCACAATCTCTGACAATCAGTGCATGGATGCTGTCGGGACCTGTTGTTATTTTCAGTTTTATCTGTTTCAAAGCAGCCAACACTTCATTTTCTTCGAAGTACTGAATGTTCAAGACTCGTGAATATGGATGGTCATCGCTCAATTCGGTTGGAGAGCTGGTGATATATGATTTTGAGAAAAAATCAGCAAAGCTATTAAGAATATCTGAAGGAGTATCTAAAAATTGTCCTTCGTAGGACATTCTGTCCGAAATGCTGGTATAACCTTTTTTGTTATTTATGTATGCCCAGAATTTATTTGGATTGTCTTTGATGTCATGTTCAGCGGATTCGACAAATGTTTTGTACGTGTTGTCCACGTCTTTATCTTTGCCCTCAGACGTTTATGTACATGTTTATGCCCAACAGTCACCTATTGTGTTAGTGCGTTTCAATAGTGCTAAAGGAGAAATAAAACTTCATCTTAATATCATTGTGAAGCCAATCGCTACAAGAATCGAATAGTGATAATAGAAATTGGAAATTATTAATGACTGTAGTATATATAATCGACTATAAATGCAATTTAATTCGACGTGAACGTGAATGATTGTTTCTTACAATCAGATAAAAAAGCAAAGATTATATTAACACAAAAAGGACGCTGTATTTTTATCGTTAATTTGAACTTAAATCAGGAGTGGCTATCGTACCATCGCTGCTGTATTATAACATTATAGTTAGGAGTACAGAAAATCAATTCTTTCACAAATGGCTAATTTTGAATGTTGTAAGACAAAATCTTTTCCTCTATCGTACTACATCTGTGTTAAATGCTTCAAAGTTTTTCACAAGAGCTGCGTACAGTCTAATAAGCAAAAATACAAATCTATCATGAACTTCCAAATCATTTGTTGTAATATAGAAGATAACAACCCCGAAAATGAGAAAAGCATTTTGGAACAGACGATATGTGAGCTGGAAGAGAGTAATGAAATGAAAGACGCCCACATTGAAAAAATTCTTAAGAAGAATGAACTGTTTTTAAAGGAAGTCACATAAAGAGAAGAAGAACTAAATTCAACCATCAAACTACAGGAGGAATTGATCAAACGTGGTAAGAACGAAATTTATGAACTGAAATAAAAGCTTAAAGATACAACGAACAACCCCACTGAAACGAGGTTCACCCAAACTGACACAATGCCAACGAATACAACGCCGAGGGAGACGACAAAGAAGTCAACAGTTACAATTTCCACCCAGACCTCTACTTTGACCCATAACCAGAAGTGCAAAGTACCACAAAGTGGTGAAACGGAGTATGAGTCGGCTACAGGCAAAAATAAAATAGTTATAATAGCAGGTTATCATGGTAGAGACATGGCCAGGCTCAATCAATTCTGAAACCAAACTGTACCCCCGACAAACTAATAGAGACGGCTATAGACAACACTAAAAATTTTACCAAGAACGATTTTGTTATCATATGGCCGGAAAAATTATCCAAGAGTATTACAATGAAATTTATATTGAACTTAAAGCACACACATCCTATAATTATGACGGAAGCTTACAGATATGATATTAGGGGAATCAATGACGAAACAGGGCAACTTACAGCTGAAGAAAGAACTGCATCAGATGAACATACGTAGTTCTTGCATATTTGAATGCAATAACCACTTAGGAAGATGAAATTATCTCAGAGATGGGTACTCTCTGTCTACTAAAGGGAAGTTGTTTCTATGTAGAACAGGAGCAAGACAGAAGTAAACAGTGTTATTATTCCAAATTTCAGCCTCATATCGTTTTATTGCTGGGAAAATATTGGACACGGAGGAATATGTATATTTTCTAGAAATGATTTGAATCTGAAATTGAAGGGTATATACTTGTCTGAATTTTGTTTAGAACAAACTGCTGAGTTTTCTGGAATTGAAATATTATCTCAAAAAAACGATTATAATCTGCACATATAGGTCACCCAGAGGGCAGGGAATAAATGCGTACCTAAATGCAGTTGACAATGTATTAGCACATGTCGCGGGAGATAAGCAGGTAATTATGGTAGGAGACTATAACATTGATTTTAATCGATGTAACAATGTGGTAAATGATTGTGAAAATGTTATGTTGACCTATAACTTGACTGAAAGGGTGAATGATGACACCAGAGTCACTCCGAACAATAGCACTAGAATCGATAATATTTTCAAAAAGAGTTTTCGGCTGAAGTAATCGAACCCCATCTGTCTGATCATCGAGGTATACTTTTTGATCTCAACTTAACTGCTTCGAAAGCTAATGAGAAGTATGTGATATGCAGACCTATGAGTGTAAACAGTATACATGATTTTATAAATAGCATGACTTATTTCAATAATGAAGAATTTTATAGTATCGCTTGTCCAAATAAGAAAACTAAATTCCTAACTGATTTTTTGTCATGTCAATATACGTTATGCTTCCAAAAGAAAAAGTTAGGAAAAAAAAAAATTGAAGTTTAAATTCAATGAGAAATTAACCCAGATGAAAAACTCACTATCAGCAATTCAAATCATAGCAAACAATAGTAAGAACGATGAAGATAGCATAGCATATAGGAAGTTGAAACTTGAATACAAGCAAAAAATTAAGCAATCTAAATTGGAAAGTAATTCGGAATACAAAGACCAATCCAATAATAAGCAAAAAGCAGCCTGGAATGTTATTAATTGCAACAGAGAAAATAAAAATAAGTGTACAGTCAAGTCTGATATATCTGCAGATGACTTCTCTCAATGCTTTGTGAATGTAATCGATAATCTGATGACGCAGTTTGTGAATAATAAAGACAATGACTATTTCTACAGGTATCTCAAATTGGTACCAACTGAAGACATATCTATCTTCTTATATCCTACAACTGAAAATGAGATTGATAACATCATAAAGGATATATAAACCTCGTGTGCCAAAGATGTGTTTGAATTGAACAGTATAATCATAAAACTGATCAGTGATTTTATTATTGAGCCCTCAGCACATCTAATTAATTTTTGTATTGCGCATAACACCTTTCCGGAAGTTTTCAAACTCTCCCAGATATCTCCAATATTTAAAAAAGGTAACCATGATGATACTAATAGTTATCGTCCCATCTCTATAATACCCATCCTAGCAAAAATTTTCGAGATAGTATTAAAAATTAGACTAGTGGAATTCTTTGAAAAAAATGAGTTACTTGCCAACATTCGGTACGGTTATCGATCTGGAAAATCCACAGTTACTGCCCTAAGTGATGTTTGTGATAAAGTATTGGAGTCTTTCGAAACACAAGAATAATGTAACGCGAATAAGTTATATGACCTTTCACGTGCCTTCGATACGATAAATCATAAGATTGTGGCTGGAAAACTTGAATACTACGGGATTAGAGGTGGACAACTAAATTTATTCAAGTCATACCTTGTAAATAGGAAAGCCAGAGTGCACTGGGAAAATGAAGTATCCGATTTTGTAGCCATGGAGCACGGAGTACCACAAGGATCTGTACTAGGTTCCATTCTTTTTATTATTTATGTCAATGATATGATGTTCAATATACAAAGCCTAAGCACCTCTATTCACCCTTTTGGTTATGCTGACGATGTATCAATAATACATTGTGACACGAACAGTCGATCATTAGGAGACCTTATGATAGATTCTTATGAACTCATCCGGATGTGGAATAAGAGTAACTACCTTTCCCTCAACTCTGACAAAACTCTGAATCTCAACTTTACACTGGTTGAACAAAGAGATGAAGATCCAGTATCTTTCGAAACGTCTCTCAACCGCCACATATATTATAAGACAGCTGAAAAGCAAACTAACGGAAGAATATTTGAGGATATCATATTTTTCATTATTCAACAATGACGTACGCTTTGATAGAAAGGGGATCCTCGAGTCACTCAGCTAAAATATTTACCCTACAAAAAAAAAGTACTCAGGATAATGGCTGGGAAAAGTTTCAATGAACATTGTAAACCAATTTTTAGACAGTTTGGAATTTCAACACTTCCTTCCTGTTTTATATATGAATGCTTAATCTACATGAGGAAGGAAATCTCCAAAGGCAATATGATTAGAAATGAAGAAATACATAAATACCCCACTAGAAAGAGAATGGACTTTAGATTGCCTGAACCAAGAATAACCAAAACTAAGCACTCTTACAGATATCTGGCAATACAATTTTACAATGCTGTCGGGACCTGTTGTTATTTTCGGTTTTATCTGTTTCAAAGCAGCCAACACTTCATTTTCTTCGAAGTACTGAATGTTCAAGACTCGTAAATATGGATGGTCATCGCTCAATTCGGTTGGAGAGCTGGTGATATATGATTTTGAGAAAAAATCAGCAAAGCTATTAAGAATATCTGAAGGAGTATCTAAAGATTGTCCTTCGTAGGACATTCTGTCCGAATTCCTGGTAGAACCTTTTTTGTTATTACAGTCTAATAAGCAAAAATTGAAATTTATCATGAACTTCCAAATCATTTGTTGTAATATAGAAGATAACAACCCCGAAAATGAGAAGAGCCTTTTAAAACAGACGATATGTGAACTGGAAGAGAGTAATGAAATGAAAGACGCCCACATTGAAAAAATTCTTAAGAAGAATGAACTGTTTTTAAAGGAAGTCACACAAAGAGAAGAAGAACTAAATTCAACCATCAAACTACAGGAGGAATTGATCAAACGTGCTGAGAACGAAATTTATGAACTGAAAAAAAAGCTTAAGGATACAACGAACAACCCCACTGAAACGAGGTTCACCCAAACTGACACAATGCCAACGAACACAACGCCGAGGGAGACGACAAAGAAGTCAACAGTTACAATTTCCACCCAGACCTCTACTTTGACCTATAACCAGAAGTGCAAAGTACCACAAAGTGGTGAAACGGAGTATGAGTCGGCTACAGGCAAAAATAAAATAGTTATAATAGCAGGTTATCATGGTAGAGACATGGCCAGGCTCAATCAATTCTGAAACCAAACTGTACCCCCCGACAAACTAATAGAGACGGCTATAGACAACACTAAAAATTTTACCAAGAACGATTTTGTTATCATATGGCCGGAAAAATTATCCAAGGATATTACAATGAAATTTATATTAAACTTAAAGCACACACATCCTATAATTATGACGGAACCTTACAGATATGATATTAGGGGAATCAATGACGAGACAGGGCAACTTCCAGCTGAAGAGAGAACTGCATCAGATGAACATACGTAGTTCTTGCATATTTGAATGCAATAACCACTTAGGAAGATGAAATTATCTTAGAGATGGGTACTCTCTGTCTACTAAAGGAAAGTTGTTTCTATGTAGAACCATTTGTAATTTCCTATCAGAAAAAGCTGTTCCACAGCAAGAAGAGAGGTGCCAGCAGGCATTCAAAAATTCTGAACAAATCCTTAGCCAGTGAGCTGCAAGAAAGCAATCTTATCACACCCAGGGAAGAAGAAAGCAATCATTTTTATACCCACGGCTATCGCAAGTAACCCCTTAGAAACGACTAATAAATTTTGTACTTTTAAGTCAGACAGAAGGGATATGAAAATAAATTCAAAGTCGGTTTTGAAAATGTTTTATATTAATATTCAGAGCATTAGTAACAAAGTCAGTGAGTTGGAGCATTTCTTGTCAGAGACTGTTATTGATCTTATATCGGTCACTGAAACGTGGGTTGACAAGACAGAAGTAAACAGTGTTATTATTCCAAATTTCAGCCTCATATCGTTTTATTGCAGGGAAAATATTGGACATGGAGAAATATGTATATTTTCTAGAAATGACTTGAATCTGAAATTGAAGGGTATATATTTGTCTGAATTTTGTTTAGAACAAACTGCTGAGTTTTCTGGAATTGAAATATTATCTCAAAAAAACGATTATAATCTGCACATATAGGTCACCCAGAGGGCAGGGAATAAATGCGTACCTAAATGCAGTTGACAATGTATTAGCACATGTGGCGGGAGATAAGCAGGTAATTATGGTAGGGGACTATAACATTGATTTTAATCAATGTAACAATGTGGTAAATGATTGTAAAAATGTTATGTTGACCTATAACTTGACTGAAAGGGTGAATGATGACACCAGAGTCACTCCGAACAGTAGCACTAGAATCGATAATATTTTCAAAAAGAGTTTTCGGCTGAAGTAATCAAACCCCATCTGTCTGATCATCGAGGTATACTTTTTAATCTCAACTTAACTGCTTCGAAAGCTAATGAGGAGTATGTGATATGCAGACCTATAACACAACACAACAAAAAAATATTTTTTGAATGTTTCCTACACTAAATTAGTCAATTTCTACTAATTTTGAAAAATTTTTATTAGCTCTGGTTTTTGAGATACACAGTACTTAATCTTAAAGAGTAGTTATACTATACGTGAAAAGTGAAAGTACATAAAACAATATTGTTATGTTTCTTTTAGAATATTTTAAGTACAAAATTAATAAAAAAAACATTATTCTTAGTGTTTTGACAAATAAAAGAAGTTTGTACCACCAAATTTCAATTAAGTCCATCCGATTCATTGTAAGATCGCTGTCGTTTAGCTTGTCTTTTATAAAACACTTCTGGATCATCCCTACACACAGACCAGCAGTAGTCTGCAAGCATTGCTTCATTCCAACGGCCCTGATATCTCTGTTCCATTAAGGCAATGTCTTGATGGAATCTTTCTCCATGTTCGTCACTCACAGCTCCACAGTTTTGTGGGAAGAAATTAAGATGAGAGTGAAGAAAATGAATTTTTAAGGACATGTTGCATCCAAGTTGGTGGTAAGCTTGAAGAAGCTCTTTAACCAATGCTGTGAAGTTATCATCTATTTGTTACCTAAAAACCCATGTACAACCCCCTCAAAGGCTTCCCAGGCTCTTTTTTCATTTCCTGTTAAAATCATGTCAAAAACAGGATCATTTACGATTTCACGGATTTGAGGCCCAATAAAGATGCCTTTCTTGACTTTAGCATCACTCAACCTGGGAAACTTTGCTCTCAAGTACTTAAAAGCTTGTCCTTCCTGGTCCATGGCCTTCACAAAGTTTTTCATTAGTCCCAACTTAATATGTAATGGGGGAAGGAGAACATCCTTAGGATCTACAAGAGGCTCGTAAACTACATTTTTCTCATTAGGGTTTAGGTCTCGTGTAGGCCAGTTCATTTTTTTATAGTGAGATTTTCTATCCCGACTGTCCCACAGACACAAAAAACAACAGTACTTGGTGAACCCTAATTGCATTCCTAGGAGTATAGCAATGACTTTCAGATTACCACAGATGTGCCACTTGTGTTGTTCATATTTGATTGATTGGAGAAGTGTTCTCATATTTATATACGTTTCCTTCATGTGAACTGCATGACCTATAGGAATAGAGGGTAGCTGATTTCCATTATGCAGAAGTACAGCTTTTAAGCTTAGTTTTGAAGAGTTTATAAACAGTCTCCATTCAGATGGAGTGTGATCCAAATTCAAGCAGTCCATCAAACCATTAACATCAGAACAAACTACGAGGTTTTCTTTTTTCTCAAAAAAAGGAAGCAAATCTTTTTGACG